>NC_136067.1:1797592573-1798963406 GCF_964261635.1 Lissotriton helveticus | reverse complement strand
TACTGTGAGCATATGCATGAAATCTTTGTAGTTCTTCCACTGCAAGTATTGGATGAAGATTGGGGTTCAACATTTCAACATGCTTATTTCACCTGTGTGCAACTTGTGTTACATAGCATCCATTGCCCCTTTCAATGGGCGCTCAACATATGCCTGGCATTGCAGATGCTCGCTGCCCTGGGTTATGAACTGCTGATGAGTCCCTTAGTGGCCCATTATCAGGACTGTTCCTTGGGATTTTGACTTCTTCACCATTCAAGTCTGGAGCCAATGACCAATAAGGATTCCTGTGGAACAGTACAGCGATTATTGGATCAAAGTTTCATTGAAATCAACGCAGATTGTCCGGTGACTGTCACCACATTAGCTGAGACCGAGGATAATGTCTGCTCTTTGGAACTTATGAATTGGGCAGTGTCTCTCTCAACCTACACGGAGTCAGACTGATCACAATGGCTGATCACATACTGGATACTTCCGACACGTATTAATTGGATATTGTTTTTTAACAAATGATTCCATGCGCATTTTGACAACTAGTTGTTGCGACTGCTTTGAGTATGTTTATACTCCTGATTCTGTTATCGCGCTCCTTGCCACTTTCCTGACCAAGGAGAGGGTGTCAGGTTCTTAGTGCAGGGCCCATTGTAGTGATCCCTATGTGAGCCTA
This sequence comes from Lissotriton helveticus, assembly GCF_964261635.1. Lineage (NCBI taxonomy): Eukaryota > Metazoa > Chordata > Amphibia > Caudata > Salamandridae > Lissotriton > Lissotriton helveticus. The sequence continues at coordinate 1,798,962,736 of NC_136067.1, read as the reverse complement.
ACTTCACACGTTACAGGCCACATTTGCTTTGCACATGTTACTATATAAACATGCTTATTTTTGTGCCACATTGTACTTTCACACAGAACTTGCAGTTAGTCAAACAACAATGTCCCTTGTTATTTTGTTCTGGTCAGGCACTAGCCCTAGACACAACATATGAGTGCAGCTGTTGCTTGTGAGAAAATGAGCCTGGTCATATCGATATGCATAGTAATGTAACATACATAGAGAGAGAGAGTTTCTGAGAGGAGATCACGGCTATACCTGAGATGCAGAATGTCCGACTGTGTATTCTAAGGTACAGGGATCACTAATAATCCCAGGGAACTTTGTTGTATAATCATTCCACTTCTACAGCAGGGGAGGAGGGTTAGGCTAGTCTGCCTTATGATTAGGGCTCCATGTTTGAAGTTTTTTTTTTTACATTTCAGTCTGTATTTATCCATATTTATTTTTTGCCTATCTCTTCAATACTTTTCCATATTTATTGTGTGTTCTCTGAATAGATGAAGTTGTAAAATGGTATATTTCCACATTTATTTAACTTATAAATATATGCTAATACTGTGACGCCTGTTGTATTTTAGCAAACTAAGCAGACAAATATTCTGTTCTATTCTCCTAGATTTGTAGAGTACCTGGCTACCCAGAAGGGCTTCCCAGTGCTAACTAGCCAAAGAACAAATACCATACGGAACCTTCTCCAACAGTCCAGTCTTTAGTATTATCCTAAATTTCAGTTCTGATTCCAGGAAAGAATTTGAGACTCTTAGGCAATGTAAACGAAAGAGCAATCACCAGCTCTGGCTCTCTTGATTTTGGGGGCAGTGAGTAGCAGATGGCTAGTGGAGCTCAATGATCTTACTGGATTGTAAGGGATAATAAGGTCCTACATTAATTTAGAACATTTATTGTGGATTGCTGTATGTAGAAGGCATATAGTCTTAAAATGAACTATTTTCTTCACAGGTCACCAGTGTTGTCCACGCTAATTGGGGTTGGGCATTTTAGCAGAATGAGTTCATCAGCATTTTGTATGACCTGCATTCTTTTCAAGACTGACTTAAGGCTTCAAAGGTATAAGAAGTTGCCATATTCAAGTTGAGAATTTAGCAGGCATTGTTCCATTACTCAACATGTTGGGTAGCCATCTCAGAAGTCTTCTTAGGGTGTGGAATAGGCAGAAACAAGGGGCTGCTAGTTTCTTGACACGGTTTTCCATTGTCAGTTTTCCATCCAGCCAGCCTCCAAAGCTTTTTATCTCCTTTTTGGGGGTAGGATAGTCACCCAGGACCATCGACCAGTTCATTTCCATACGCCTAGTCCTTACCCACTATCTTCACTTCTGTCTTATCTGCTAGCTGCTAGCTACCTGCTAGCTGCCATCCAGTCCACTACATGTTTAAGACAGGAAGGAGAGAGGTATTTTCTGGTTGATTGGCCAGATTAATAATAATTAGCATGTCGCCCAAATGGGAGATTGAGGTAATTCCATAAGATGTTTTAATCTCTGGTCGGGGGTGTGGGGGTGACATAGAAATTGAAAAGGGTAGGGCTAAGGGACAGGCCCTGTAGGACACCGAATTGGAGGGATATAATGTTGGATTGCCTGTCTTCTTGTACTTGGAAGGTGCAATTGTGAAGAAAAGAGGTAGGCCATTTCAGAGCGGTGCACTCAATGCGCCCTTCAGCTAGTATTTTGATCAGTGTTGAGTGTGATACAGTGTCAAACGTGGCAGTGAAGTCAAGGAAGATCAAAGCCACAGTGGCCCCCATGTCCATAATTGTTCTCAGTTGTTCTGTAGCAGCTAGGAGGGAATCTCAGTACTACTCCCTATTCTAAAATCAGTTTGGGTGGAATGCAGGATTCTGTTGGACTCTAAGAATAAAAAAAGATTTACAAATTTCTCCAGGACTTTGCTTGGACCTAGTAAGAGAGAGATTGAACAGTAGTTCTTGCACAGTAATGGATCAGCTGTCTATTTTTTCAGAAGTGGTCTGACTATGGCATGTTTCCACACAGGTGGGACCTACCCAGTTTTTAGACTGATTGAACATATTATTAAAAATGGTGGTAACTAGTGTTCCTCCCTTAGACATAATATCAGGGGGTGCTGGGTCCTGAGGGAATCCTGATTTGAGAGACAACAGAATAGTCTGAGTATCTTCAATGGTCATCTCAGGGAAATTGCTCATTTGTGTATTCCCCAGATCTGGGGGTATGATAGTCTCCCCATGTACTCCAAGAGTATGGAGGATAGTATTGACCTTTTTGACAAAGAAATTGGCCAATTTATTGCAACGTGCTTCTGAGGTGGGTGGGATGGAATTCGTATTAGTTTGATTCATTGGACTATTCACCAGATTATAGAGTTCTTTTGTGGTGTTAGATACGTTTTGTATATTGTGGGCAAAGTAATTAACTCTCGCTTCCCTGATAGCATAGTGGTACTTCTAGACAGCTTTTTTTATAGTTATTTTCACTTGTGTTAATGTAGCTTTTCCTCCATAGCCTTCCTGCCTGTTTGGAGTCTTTTTTTAGTTCCTGGAGCTCACTTGAGAACCATGGTACCTATCCTCCTGTGCCTGTACATTGTTATTGTTTCAGAGGCACCAGGAGATAAGCAGTACTGAGGATTCATGTTTTAAAACTATTCTATCTATAAGTTTTGTCTCCAGACATTATAGGAGTAGAATTGGAGAGCGTATTTTCCCATTCTTTTGTAACAAATTTTGCCCAGTACTGACGAAATCTAGGATTGGTATGTAACTCCGCTATGTGGCTGAGTTTAGTCAACTGAAACTGAATCATTTTATAGTCAGCCCACATAATATGTAAGGGCTTTCCAATTATAAGATAAGGTATATTCAAAAAGATGGGATTGAGTATATGCCCTTGATTATGAGTAGGGTCCATTAGAAAATTACTAATCATTTCGCGGTTCTTGTTTTCCAAGTGAAGATTGAGGTCTCCTAAGACTGAAATGTTGGCCGTAATAAGACTGCATTCTGCCACCACATCTGGGAGCGCATGTATAAATTCTGTAGAGGACCCTGGTGGTCTGTAGATCAGTAATTCTGAAACAGTTAAAGTGTGTGCTAATTCAAAGGAGAATAGCTGGCCTTCACACCCAGCAAGTGGTATCAGGTTGGTTTTAGCTTTCCATCCTTCTTTGTATATGATTGCCCGCCCCACCTCCGCTTTTCCTCCTTCTCTAACCCTTCTAGCGATAGCATATTCCGGGGGGAGTGTCACTGCTATGTCTGGCATGGAGACTTCCTGAAGCCAGGTTTCTGTAAGGAATATGGCTTGTGTATGTGCTTCCTCTATAAACATAAATACATCTAAACTATGTTTACATAGGGATTTGCAGTTAAGTAAGAACATCTGCAAGTGCAGACTTTTGGATTTCCCCATTGAGGGAGGGTCAATGGTCACTGTGTGGTTTGATCCCACTGGGCTCCATTTACAATCTTCACATTTCATTCCCGAGTTATAGCATAACAATACACTCACAGGTAACTATTGACATACCTCAAATGGATGTTAACATATGTAATTATTTAACTAAACCTTATCCTGCTTTTAACTCACCATGCCATCTATATGCTCAGCTGTTAAGCTGGAATTAATGAAAGACAGTATAGAAAGGCCACTCAAAAGATCAATTTTCTGTATTTTTCCATTTTAAAAATAAATGCAGACAGGAAGTACATTGTTTTCTGTCTGTATTTATCTGTAAAAATCAGTAAAAATGGAAAACTGGGAGCTCTACTTATAATATGACCGGGCCTTTCATACTATATGGTTTACTGACTAATCCAACTGTATTTTCATTTGGCATTTGTTTTCTAATTGTGGCACAAATACCGTATTCTAGGACATGATAGTAGAAATAAACATTGTGAGAGGAAAACGGGTGGTCCTGTTTCCGAAATCCCTGAGAGGATCAGGAGTGTTGTGTTCTGGGAGGTCAATTCTCTGGATATGGTTAGGAGAGCAAGTTAGACACTATAGCTAGTCAGCCTTGGGCTCATGGGTACAGAGGTGGTATGGTGACTCAGTCCCCACCCACTGACGTTCTTTGGTCCTAAACATAGTTCTGTCTTGAACAGACTCCCTGCAAAAATCTTGGGGTTATCTTTGATACAATACTATCTCTGGAAAACCATGTCAGTAAAGTAGCAAGCACCTGCTTTGCACTTCTTTGTGGCCACAGTAAGCTTTTACCACTGCTGCCAGCCCAAGCAAAATCTCAAACTGTGTGCAACATAACTCCAAGCGGGCTAGATTAACGCAATGCTTTGCTACTCGTAGTACCGGACTATCTACTCAACAGACTTTATAGGGCCCAAGCGTCAGCTGCCAAATTGGCATTAAACAGTCCTTGCAGCTAATCCACATCTGATGCAATGAAGGAACTTGATTTGCTTCCTCTGAAACAGAGGATAGCCTTCAAATCTATATGTATTGTCTTTAAGGCCCTTCAGGGCGAGGGCCATGCCCCTTGCAACAGAGATTAAAGAGATATACACCTAGGAGATGCCTCCATTCAGTATCAGTGAACCTTCTTTGTGTAACCAAGTTCCGTAAGACTAAACAAGGTGGAGAGGCCTTTATGGTTAAGGCAGCCCAGTTCTGGAGTAAGCTAATAAGCAACCAGTCACTCTCAGATCTACTGCACTTCAGGAAGACCTTGAAGATCTGGCCATTCCCCAAGTGACCGTGTGATAACTATATGCTTACCTTAGCAGCTGCTATGTCCAGATTAAAGCTTTGCAGTGCCAGGATCCCTGTAAGGTGACAGCTGTGCTTTATAAATACAATAAATAGATATAAATATAATAAATAAATATAAGCTGTGATGTTTTTATCAAAAAGATCCCACAATTCTGAATGTCATGGTTGTCAGTTTACCATCGTGAGTAACAATATAATTGAAAAAACTAAGTTGCTTGTTCCCACCTCTGACATCAAAGTTCACACCTGTTTGTTACCATATATTGAGAGAACCACAATGGAATTTTGCAGTCAATAGTCACTCACAGCTACATGTAAACAAATAGATGTTTATTGAGCTAAAGAAGATACTCCCCCTTAGTCATTCTGCAGATAACTGACAAGGAGGTCTGCAAAATGTTGGCAGTGTCTTATGTAAATCCCACAGACTACATCTTCTGGCCGAGTTTCAAAAGGATTTATGAGTATGGAAAGTTGTACTACAGGAGTGCTCCTTTACATACTCTTACAAGTCTCTCTGAATTGGCCTTGAAATGTCTAAATATGTATTAGTAAAGTAAACAAAGAGAGAACTGTGCTTTCTAGCTGTACTAATTGTATTTCAAGATTCCCTGAATATTCCAGGTTCATTCCCATTTTCGATGTTTTGGCGCCAAGTTACAAAGACATGGAAGTGTATGCAAAAGACTACCACACAAGTACTGCTCTACATACCATAAAATTCCTTTGTGAAATGCCCCGTAGTTAAGCACATAAACTGTACTTTGCAGAGAGTGATTACGTTATTTTACAATAGATATTACTGCCAGAAGCGGCTACCGTTCACATAAAAATCAAGTGGAAAAAGCAGTAAGCTTTTGAGTCATTATGTTTCGCTTTTTGTACAGATTCGAGAGACCTAGGTTCAGCCTTATCATTTTGCTACAGTATATAAAAGGTAACCTATGATTTCTGATGCGGTAACTATGAAAGGCGTTGATGACTCATACCATGCCAAGGACTTCAAGCTTAGCTTTTTTCCTTCAAACACACACAAAAGTTCAGGTGAAATTTCAGGTATATATATGTTCTGCACTTAATTCCACCACAGGCTTTCATGTGATTTGAATATGATTAGAATTATTTGTGTAAAAGTAGTTCATTGTGCCTCGGTTATTGGGTATTTTCACATTCCTTGACTGACTAGTCCTCAACGCACCTATTCACAGCTGTTGGAAATACCAGGGTCAGTTTTTCTGAATCCTAATGCAACTCCTTGTTCCTAATTCATTCTCCAAACATAACTTAAAACTAACCAATCCTAAACCAACCTTAAACCAAGTATCCCCTACTTTATTTTTTATTTCTGTGGTATATTTTTTGTAGACTAATATTTTGCTTTCAGCTTTTTGTGTCTCTATTTTCTTGATTCTAACTTTTTGCAGAAAAACCTTTTTACATGGAGAAGACAACGTCACATTCTTCTCCGTGCAAGAACCTAGTACATTTATTACTAGAAACGGCCCATGCACTAAAATTATCAATGTACTTCAAGTTCTGGATATTTTCCTTCTTCTTTAGAGTCAACCAACTAAGTTCTGGATATTTTCCTACTTGTCAACCACTTTCAACCATTGCCCTGTGGATCTGCAGAATTCGAGTTCCATGTTAGTGGGTTTGACTTGAAAGGCAGAAAGGTTATCACAGCAGAAGAATATTTTGTGTTTACATTTATCTACTGCAATAAATCCTTGTGTGCGATGCAGGTCGCATTCATACCCCAGTTTCTTTCTTTCTTTGTAGTTTTACATCCTCAGATTGCATGGTGTCTCATAAGCCACTTACCATTTTATCCCTAAAATTCAGCATGAAAAATTGAACTTGAATTAAAACGTTTGAGGGCTCCCTCTCCTTTATTTCTTTTAAAAGGACAATCTCCTTAGCTTTATCTTCTGCACACCTCCTCTCTCTATGTATAGCCTACTCTAGTCACATAGCCAACTGCCTTAAACTTTATTATTGTGCTTCTGCAAACTGCCCACACCTCATCTCATAGATCACAGCCTCTCCTTCTTTGAAACCATACCTCTGTAACTTACCAATACCTAATGTTACCTAGCCTATCTATTCATCCCACCAACCATTTGCTTAAACTCTTTCATCACGTCTGATCAGAGATTGACGCCGAGTTGTGGAAGTATGTATCTCCACTCCCTTAGAAAACAGCTGGGGACATGTACAATGAAATATTCGACTGCCATATTTTTGGTGTACATCACCAAAATGCAGTTCCATATATCAATAATGGAAAGTTTTTCTCAAATAAAGATCTACGCAGCATAGACAAAGAGCTATACTTACACTCCGTGAAGCTATGGATTTAGAATTATCAGTAAACCACTATCAACGGATACATTTCATGCACTCCTGCCAAACAGTACATTGGAAGCCCATAAACAGAGCCCGCTCCCTGGCCTCTGGCTTTTTCCCCTTGTGCTACAAGACAGCGTGGAACAAGAATACCTACAGCGACCATTGTCTAGACCATCCCACTCAAGAGGGAGAGGGACTTTACTAAGGAGGTCAGAGAACTGGTATTTAATTTACTAGATCATTTTACTATACTGCATGGACTGCCTTCACACCCTCAGTGGACCGGAAACATGCGTCTTGTGGCAAGAGGCCTTGAGGTACGCACTGCAGGAACATCAAGAAGAAAGTGCAGGATGGGAGGACCTGGGTCAAGGGACCTGTTGCCAGGATAGTGGTGGCAAAGGCTTGTCTACCAAATGGAGTCCATACTCCTAACAATGGTAATAGGGTTTGGAAACCAAAGAAATACCCCTTCACTAAAAAGGCACAAATATAGTAACACAGCTTACATATGTGATTCACACACAACCTGCTCCCCTTGTACAGTAAAGACTGATTATACTTAGAGGGCCATCCAACAAATAAACAGGGAAAGTCCAGCTCCAGCAGAGCCTAGGGCCTAGCTTGGCTCTAAGAGCCCATGTAAAGCATCCAACAAACATCATGTAAAAATATGACACAGTCTCTTCGAAATTAAAATAAGCATATTTCTTTACCATAGGGAAGTGTTTCATCTTAGTACATCAGATTATATCGCTACATTGAGAAATATTTATTAAAACTGATGACTATAAAACATAAACTTAGAAAAATTCATGCCCTCCAGCCCTGGTGACAATTTTGTTAGCCCTGGCCCTGATGAAAATGCTGTTCGTCAACTAAGAGGGTAGTGCACCTAGTATGCGGAATACACTTATAATATATATGTAGCAACATTATAGTCTATTACATCAAACACAAGATGTTTTTATACTGTGCAAATCCTAAACTCACGTATTTGAAGATAATAATGTGATAATGATGAAAAAGGAGGCAATATGAAATAAAATATTCCCTTTGGATCATTTGATGAAGCTGCAATTGATCCTGCATTTTCTAGTTTCACATTGTGCAATTCAGCTACTAGATGGGTATTTTTCTTTTCCTATTTTACACTGAAGATTAAAGTTGTGTCTAATTCTTGGTGCATGAGGTTACAACGTGGGTAGTAAGCAGAAGCCATTGGACAGCTCGGTTCATTTTGGATTCAAGGGTCAAAAAGGAGCTGAAACGGAGCAAGGCATCAGGCTGCTGCCTGGCTGCAGGGTTCAATGGCTTACTCTTGTCTAGTTATGCTGAGGGTTCACCATGCTAACTTTCTTTTCTGCAACCACCATCCCTGCAAGCGACAGATGCAGCAGAACCACATCCTCCTTTAGCCTCGACCAACCAGGATTGGCATCACAATACATCGCAATTATCTAGCCATATATGCTTCACAGCTACAAATATCTCAGCTCCACTCCTGAGAATTGTACAACTTTTATTGTCATAGCTCAACACTGCCATAAATATTTCTTGTCTGCACTAGTCATTTTCTCATTTACAAATTCCATGTTGCCAACCCTTGTGTTGCTTGGTACCACACCCACTGCTGCTGCAAAGCGTGTGCAGATCTATTGACTGCTTTTTGTCACTTAGCAGATGACAGAGCCTGATCAGTCAACATTCATGTCAATCAGGACTTTTCTATGCAAACTCATTCTGCATATGTGTGAGAATATTGCAACAACGAATAAATGACACATGAGGGACCCCATGTTCACCATGTTTCGCCAGCAGGTGTAATGGTTGAAGTATCAGGTCTTGTATCTCTGTCCTTCGTGCACAACATACATCCTTTAATTTCTCTACTTAGTCATTGTATGTTAATGTTTTCAGTCACTTACTCAATCCATCCATGTGCCCATTGCAAGCAATCCTAGAGTGACAGGTATTTAGCCACAGCACTTACTTTTGACTTTACGTCACATGTACTTGTCTCTGACTGTCTTCAATTTTCCTCTAGCTGTCACGCAGAACACAACTGTGCTGGAGTGGGAATAAGTCTAAATATAAACTCGGTCTACCATCATTGGTATTCTTTCTCTAAAGAGGCAATGGACCTTTGTCATTATTTTATAGAAGATCAGTCGTTAATGGAAGTTAGGCATACATTTTAAGGGGCCTTTTATTCCTAGGTTAGTAGATCATCTTTACTCAAAATCATAAATTTTATTTGTATTAATCTCAATAATTCAGAATATGAATAGAAATTATTAATCAAAAATGACTCTTCATAAATAATTTTAAAAGTCCATATACTGTATTACATAAAGGAAAAAATCCCTATGCTAGGGATCGGGTGAGAAAACATATCAGTCGGAACCCATAAAGGGTTCTAGTTCGAGAGAGAGTGAGAGTTCAAGCATAAAGCTTCAGCATGTAAAGCAAATTAATAAATCAAAAATTCAATCAGGCAGAACTTCCCGTAAAGAAAGGTTTATGAAATGCAGTTGAGTCTGAGAGCAACGTGGAAAAAGGCAGGATAACATAGGGTCTGGGTAATTCATAAAGACAAGCAGTGTAATGGGTCTGTACATAGCAATGGAAAAAAGGCAAAATGGAAAGAGGTATTTAGGACACGCAGTATTATAAACAGTTGAAAATGATGTTGCAGTTCATATTGCTTCTTGTGCTCTTGTCCAATCAGCTTTCGGTGTTCTCCTGGAACCAGGATCACTCCTCTTCTTCTCACATGAATACACTAGTCCATAAGCAGTAATGATAAGTTTGCTACTATCATCATGATATTTAGATGTGTATGGAACATTTTCTCATGCAGGATTTATTTCCCACACATAAAACTACATGTCTAACCTTCTAAAATATCAACTTGTGCATTTAGCTAACAATGATCTATGTAGAACTGAAAACATCTGCATTAATGAAAAGGAAATATTAGGCAGAAACCCATTCATTGAAGAGCACCAACAAGTTAAAAAGGTCAAGTTCATGTTTAAATGCTGCATTTTTATGGGAGGTTGTCTTCCATTACTTAATTAAATGACAATTTCTAATCATGTTTTAACAGTGTTCTTTGTCTAAGCAGAAATATTTTACAGAACTTAAATGAAAACTTTTATGAATTCTGTTATTTGTTAAAAACATGAGCATGGAAAGGTCAAGAAATAAACATTTTATGTGTGCTTCAGCAAGTAGGGAATGTGCTTGTCAAGCAAATGTGCTTTAGTCATTTGAGGCCTGAAACCAGTAAATATTACTGCATTTTCTAAATTTTAGGATGTATTTTCATTAAACCATGCACGTTAATTCTGCATGTTTATTTGAACTATATTATTTTGTGTTTTATCAAAAACACATCTCCAAATGTGAATGTTTAATTATTTCATAAAACTGACATGTTCCAACACCTACTTATTGAAGTTTGTGCCCCCGTTATATATACAGGTACTTTGCATATGAATTTGCATCTCAATTTACACATCTGAAAAGAGAATGCCACACCCCCATTCAACTTCTATGAGCATCAGCACAAGTTATCACACCTATCACAGTGGCCCTCAGTCACACTGTCATAACTCAAAACTTTCTAATTATTCTTTGCTGCAGCTGCTTCATCAAGGGATACATGTTCATAGCCACTGTCATGCAGTGTTGGTGAGCAGATGCATCAAGGTGTATGTCCCTACAGAAAACATCTGTCGAACTGCCACAGAAGATACAATCCTATTTTATGGTCATGAAACATTGTATACCCATAGAGGTCACTGTTAACCTCCATCTGTCTATAAGTGTCATCTAGTCCGTAAAGTTACCACACATTTTTTGACGTTTGAGATATTATTCCTCTCCGTGGCTTTAAATGTCAATGTTCAAATGCCATTCTTCTGATGCTGCAGAATCTTGGGAAAAATTGCTTTATGATCATACCTTCGATCCAATAAGGGAGGACGACGAACCATGAAGAAGAAGAGGAGGTTGCGGGAGTATGCAGGGTGACAGCTCACAGACCACCTCACATATGTGCCAGCGTTTTGCCTCATCATACTGTTGTCTGGATTACAGGCCCCTGTAAGCAAGAAAAAAATAAAACAGATGCTAGTAATGGCTATGCAGAAATTGGCTCGACCCACAGTGGATGTACTGCAATTGTATCCTGTTAGAGGCTTGAACCCAGGTTCAGGTGTATTTTCACAGAGATAAAACCCCAGGTGAGGCAAAGTTCTCTCTAGATCAATAATTACCACACACTTCCTAGGTGCCAACCCTCAGCATGTAAGGCATCAAGATGGCTGCATCAGATGGCCACACATGTGGGTAGAGTTTGGCATGGATAATACCTGCCGCGTAGGAGGATGTGTTCTTTAGATAACAGTCCTCTGTGTGTTGTGAGATCTGTTAGATTGGAAGGGGGAGCATGTGCAACATTTTCATCCACTTTTTTTTATTGAAATCCATATAATAAGAAACTTTTCATCCATACATACATCCATAAAATTCAATAAACGTGTCGAATGATACAAGATTGTTAAATAACACCAATAGGCCGGAAAACAGTAAATCCTAAAATCAATAAAAGAAAGACAATATATGCATTTAAGCTAGTATTTGAAAAATTAAAAGCTTAATATATTGGAACAGCATCCACTGCCAATATTAACACAAACTAAACAATTGATTGAACCTTAGGCACCTTAAACATATACATATACAGAGAAATTAGCAAGTATGGCCAGAATAATATTTCATCCTATATCGATTAATACAGCTATGTAACAATAAAACATGAAGTGTTGTATAGTAAATTAAAGTACTAAAATAGGATTCGAACATGCTGAAAATACCTCCTGAGATATAGGCTAAATTTTGAGATTTGAATCAAAATAGGCTGTCCAAACCCTCTCAAACTTCTTAAGCTCCCTAATTTCAACCACTTGAGGAAAATTGTTACCCCCCAACAAGACTTCCCAATGCTGATAGAGAGACAAACTCGTGGCTTGGAGAACCGACACAGACGCTTCCAGGGCCTAAATAAGTTTTACCAGAAACTTCTCTGCATGCCAGTGAAGGACAATGCAAAACACCATGCTGAGGTTATGCAGGTTATGCAGGTCCACCTCATAACAACCAATCTTATGTCAAAGCCTCATGCTCCTCTGGAATAGTGCAATGCTCTTAGAGGGCCCACACGCAGGCAATTCTTTCTTTATGTTTTTACAAAGCAGAGTATCAGAGTTGATTGCTAAAGAGAAATAATTTTTGGGAACGAACTGCTGGGAGGGAGATCGGGAAGTGAACCTTATTATTACTTGTGTGTTCTATGCCATAGCTAATATTTTTTCCCCAAATAATAGCAAGCATGCTGCTCACATGCAGGTAAGTTAATTATTCAAATATTATGTAATAGTCTTTTATTCTACATAGGTGCTTTGCTTACTTGGCGCTACCTAATCTAGTTATGGAATTGTACTTGTTGGCGCTCGCTTTGCCTGATGTGATTAGACATGATTATTATGTAAGACGTTCTGTAATTAGTTATTTGTAATTTTGCAACTGCATGGGGCATGCCCACACGGACGGTGCAGGGATGTTTGTGAACAACAACATCAATTAATCAATGGAAGCTTGTGCTGTGAGCCTTCTCCGCCTGCCGCACAAACTTCCCTTGACAAATGGAGGTTTGCGATCGCCCTACGGCCTATTGGCGATCGCATCGATTTGTAATAGACTATTGAGGTCATCGTGATTGTGGGACCGACCTAAGGTCGGACGGTTCCAGAACCACAACGGTGTCCACCCGACATCATTATAATCATTAATAAGGCCAGATGTACAACCATTTGTGCATGTGCAAACAGCTTTGTAAACATGTTTGCGCATGCAAAAATAGCATGGGGGATGTACAAACCCTATTTTGCGAGTCGCAATTTTGTGTGACTAGCAAAATAGGGGTTGGCAACTCGCTATTAGGATGGGGTGTTCCCTTCCTAATAGCAAGCGCAACCCTATGTAAGAATGATTTGTGTCCGCAATTGTGGGCGCAAAACACTCGCAAATTAGCACCCCCTTCAAGAGGGTGGTAATGGGGTTGCAAAAGAAAAGGGGTACTCTGGGGACCCCTTCCCCTTTTTCAAACAAAGGGGAAAATATGTTTTTAAGGGCAGGCAGTGGTCCTAGGGACCACTGCCTGCCCTTAAAACCTAAAACAAAAATGTTTCATTATATTTTTTTTAAATGCATCCCGTTTTCCTTCAAGGAAAATTAGCTGAATTTAAAAAAAGTGCTTTATTTAAAAGCAGTCCCTGACATGGTGGTTTGCTGAGCCCAGCAGGCCATCATACTTGGGAGAGCCTGCCATTCCCAATCGGGTCGCAAATTGCGAGAGGCTCATTAATATTCATGAGCCTCTCTATTTGCGACCCCATTGGGAATCGCTAACAGTGTTGAAGAACTGGGATAACCCACTTACTGGGTCTCGGCGGCGGGGGAACCGCTCAAGTCATCCATACCTTCCAGACCTAGTAAAAAGAGACACAGGAGCCTTCGTCTGCAGGAGGAACCCAGATTTATTTCAATTGCCCGGGCTTTGGAACAGAGTCTCAAGCTAGTCAGAGACAAGACAGAGGAGGCTGCTACTTCACTCTGTAGCTTACAAGCCTTTTATACATTTGTCATCCCAGTCTTTGGTTGTTAGTCCATTGTTCAATCAGGGCAGTGTTTGAAGTTGATAACCAGATCCAGACGATGTTTGTAGTTGGTGACCTGGTCAAGGCTTGGTACACAGATCATTGTTCACTCGGTTTGATCAAAGCAGGTCTTTCAAGTCATTGTTTAATCACCCTGATCAGGGCCCAATAGTCAGACCATTGTCCAGATAGCCTGATCACGGTGTCAAGGATGTTTACCAGGCTGGGAGCAGGAGTTGGAAAACAAGCTTGTTCACACAGGGCGTGGGTGTCTCATGGCTTTCGGTTGAACAGGGGGTTGGGTGTGCCTCAGTTCCTGTGCAGAAATGCAGGCTGCAAGATGGTCTCTGTCGTTTCAGTTTAGATTTTCCTCAGGCATCAGCAGAAACGACCAGGTGGGTCATGTGGAAGTGTTTGACACGAGATGGCAATGAAAAAACAATGGAGTCCCGGTACAAATGATGTGTCGCAGGGTTTCTGTTCTCACACAGAACTGTGCACAGAGGATTGGAACCTCGGAGAATTAGGGTGACCCAAAACTCACCTAAGTACCCAACAAACCCCTTACCGAGCTAGCTACAGTGTCTCATTGGTAATAACAAACTCCCAATGTTTAGACAAACCAGAACATGAACTTACAGTACCTCAGGATACGTGGAACTCATGAACACTCTTTCGTTATACTATCATTACAAACCAGAACATGGAGTAAAGAAGAACACATGTGCATTTGAAATGTTTATTTACTAATGCCGTCTTCTCAGGCGCAGTATCTTAGATAATACAAGTAAACATATTATCAATAGCAAAGTTACCAGCATAGTTACTAGTACATAAACAGCGAACGGTGACAGCATGATAACATGCTGTAAATGAATAAGAGTTAACAACACTTATATCTCACCCTCCCTAACACACATATTATATTTATTAGCTAAGTAGGTCTCTTTGGGTTGTATTAGGGCGGGCCCATACCTTAGTGTCCTAGCATGAAGGAATCACATCAGCATACACCAGCTCTCTCTTCATGTGAACCGCATCAAGTGTGTATTTGTGCCTCAAGCAAAGCAATATAAAACCAGCCTCAAGCCCAAAGTTGGCAGAAGCTGCACTTATGTTATGTCTATGAAGCCGTGAAGATCAGACCTCATAACAAATCTGTATCGTGTTGTTCCTGAAACTTCAGCACTCTCTGTACAGACATAGTTTATTAAGCAAAGCTGATATCAGAGTAATAACATATTATTCTCATGTAAACCACAACGAACTACTAGGGTGAAAGCTAAATCAACAATTAAGTGTCGTGTGCAGAAGTTGCAAAAAGGAAAAATGGCATTTAAACCTCTAATGAGCCTATGCTAACTTAACACGGTATAAAGATATTCAGTAGCTACATGACACCCCCCCATGATCCGGGAACGGACTAAATAAGATAACAGAAGTGCCATCACATGAGAGCAGAGTGCAACATTATATGAGCATGGTTCTCAAACTAAACATTAAAAATACCTCAAAATTTGTAATGAAATTTAATGCTAAAAAATAGCCAAAAAAACAATAGTGGCTCAAGCCAATAGGCAAGGGAATAATAAAAAACTGCGACAGATAAGTCAATAAGTGTCAATGACATGCTAGCACTTCAGCACGTCAATACACGGAAGTGTCTAGGACATAACTGTGTATGCAAAATAAGCAGCAACAGCCTCCAACAGGAAATCACCGTCTTCATCCGAAAACAGTTCAGCCATCCAATTTAAAAGTGGAAAAGAACATACGTGTTCTCCCAGCACCGGATCCTCTATCACCATCACAGGACAGCTCGGTGGGTTTTCAAGAAAGCTCAGTTCCAAGAAATCCTGTGCTGCTGCCAGTATATTCCAGGGACCAATCAGTCCATGCATAACTGCTAAGGCCATAATCCTTTCGCCAGGACAAACCAACTCGTGAGTAATGATAGGACTCATCAGCTGATTAAAGTCGACGTCAGGAGAAACCGGTCCGCAGAGACACAAATCAATGGCCCAATCGAAATCACAGGCCAGGCAGTGAAATACAGGCTGGACACAGGTGAAGTAGGAGAATCGAAAAGATAATCCATATGCCGTGCTCAATATCGCTAACGGCAGCGTGCCATAATATTCAAGCATGCGATTGCGGAACAGCGTCAGCAGCTGCCGGGCGGTGCCTTGTACAGGAAGGACATCCATATTTAAAGATACAGAAAACCACTAGAGCGCACGCTGCTAATGCAAGTAAAACTGGGAATCCACCAAACAAAGATGAAAAAATAGAATGAAAGAAAGCAGGGATGACTCCAAAAATTGTTTCAAAGGAAGTCACGAGACCACTGCTAACAGTTTTAAAAAAATGTGCCAGGCCCTTTGTGGAGGACGCGTTAAAGATAGTACGAATCATCTCGCCAAAATGTAAAGGCAAATCAGTATTTAAAAGGGCCTGAACCTCTGTACGGGTGTTCGCTACGTGAAGAACGAAGGTTTCACGAGCCGAACTAAAGGCCACCTCCTTCTGGGACAAAAGAGCCCTTATTCTTGCCATGCCGCTGAATTCTGCTCTCAAGGTTGGTATCTGTGGCCAGATGGAGGACTCCCTATGTTCATGTGTGGGTGGATACAGAACATTCCTACAGCAAATAACACGTTCACTCACTGTTACAATATAAGGGACACCCTTTATTAACCCGCAACACTCTTCATTATTTAAAAGTAAATAACTACCATTATCTAATAAGGTAAATGGGGGGATGATAGCAGGAACCGGTGTGCCTTGCAAAACACAAGCCAAATTCGGTCGGTGTTGGTTGCATGAACCGTGTAATTGTATGTGTCTACACATCAATGAATGATCTGGTGTCTCAGTACACTCCTCCCCATTTAGATAAACTTCTTGACCATCTTTGTAACACCTGTATGTGTATGGAAGGGACCAGACTTCATGAAGAAAACCACTACCCAATGGTTCATAACGACCAATTGGTACATATTTCATACAATTTGAAAATTTATATAAAGCAAAAGGCAGCGTTATTAAACCGTGGATAAGCCACGTTGC
The DNA here is from genome assembly GCF_964261635.1 of Lissotriton helveticus. Taxonomy (NCBI): domain Eukaryota; kingdom Metazoa; phylum Chordata; class Amphibia; order Caudata; family Salamandridae; genus Lissotriton; species Lissotriton helveticus. Next base: position 1,798,945,843 of record NC_136067.1, on the reverse strand, counting down.
AGCAGTGGCCTCTGCCACGGAAAAAGGCAAAGATTCTAACCTCTCAATATGTAACATACTAAAGGTAGCATCACGCATTGAAAGCAAGCGTTGTTTGTCAGTCAAATTAAACGGGGCAAAGAGTGAAGAAACGTTCATGTACGTCCAGGGAACCTTATTATTTTTCAGAGTCTGAAGGGTCCATGCAAATTGCATGATTGACCGTAACTGATTTTGACCATGGTACAATACTGACACTTCATCATGCACAATATCCACAACGGATGACACAATATTATCTAAAGTGTAAATACGGGAGGAAAGCACGTTAATACTATTGTCAACAACTGCAAGCACTTTCTCCAAATTCGCCTGATCAATGGCCCTAAGGCGTGTAGCAGCCTCAATCTGTGATGTTTTCCAAATTTCATTGTAAACTGCATATATCCACCTTTTTGACCTGCCACTAGCCGGACCTTTAATGAAATCATTCAAATCCACGTCTGCATTCAGTTTAGAAAGGTGACTTTTAACTGCAGGTAAAGTAGAATGTTTCAGCCAATTTTGACACAATTTGCCTACAGAATAAGTTGTGACAGTGTGGACTAAGTCAAAACGGGGATCAGACCTAACAGTTTTAAACCCGTCAGATAAACCTAAGAATCGATGCTGACAAGAATCAGCACCACGGTGCCAAAGCAGCCAACCTTTTGGATCCAAACTGGAAATGTTAAAGGAAGAATTAAGGAGTAGGGCCTGTAATTCTCTAATGGACAACTGAGTAAAATTACTCCAACCATCATATTCCTCCAAATCCGGGACAGTAGGGGTGTTTAATTTTTTAGAAGTAGCCAATCCAAAGCATGTGGTCTGGGAAATAGTTGCATTCAAAAACAACATATGATTCGGGATGAGACATGCACGGTGCAAAGCCTCTATGCCTTGTACCTGCCAGGCTCTTGAACCCCAGACTGATTTAAGGTCTATTGTTTCCTTCCATACATCGTAGCCTCCAATAACTAATTGATCAAGGAAGGCCTTCGAGTACAACAATTTAGTATCGGTAAGTCTAACCTTGGACATTGGCATTTTTATAAATTTAAAATAAAAGGACTCGGGATTGGACTGGTTAAAATCAGTGAAATAAGTATACTTTTTCAGAAAAGTTCCTGAACTGCCTAGTGCAGGCGCTGGGCAATGTTCCCACTGTGTAAAATTAACAGTATCCCTTCGTGATGATGTTTTATGTAAGAAGTGGTTGCCATAATGTTGGTAGCAAAATAAATCACCATAATTAGCAGATTCTAAATATAAATCCTCAGCATCAAAGGCAGCATAGTATTGCAAATCAGAAAACAAATTTTCTACTGTATTAACATCCCAGTCATCAGAACGAATGTTTTGTTTCACTACATCCCCCATATTCACTCTAAGTACATTAGGAACTTTAACGGCTTCCGTTGGGCCATGAATTTGAAATCGAACCGCATCCCACACAATTCCATCAAGGACAGGCCATGCTGTGATGTTAACCAAAGTTAAGTCTCTCTTCAATCTATGTGTAGAATGAGACGAAGACAGTGGGGCCAAAGTTCCATTTAGATGTGTAATGCACGTTCTTTCCTCGACATAGTGTCCATTGATGAGTCGAAAAAAATAAAACACAAAACCAATTGACATAAAGAAGTAAACTGAAAAAAGGAACAGCCAAATGTATGTCCAAGGGGGAATCAAAAAATGTTTTTTAAACAGGCTGGCATAAACTGCAATACGAGAGGGTTTCTTCGAGGCAAGGGAAACAGAGTCAAATGAAAATCTGGATTCCGTGGCTAAACGTGCTTGCAGGTCAGGCATGGACAAATCAGTGGGGTAGGTATAGTCTATCTCATCATTGTTAGTTCCGGGTAAAGTATTTAACAAAGGACTGGAAACAGCAGGTAACTCGAGGGCCACTTCAGGCTCAATATTAGAAGCAGTGGGCATAACTGAATTTCTCACAATGGAAGGACATGAAACAGCCGGTGTCATGCTAAGAAGAATCGGCCACTCTGTGTATCTTGACATTGTCAATGGAAATAAACCTGTTTTCCTTACGACCAGGAAGTGGTGGTAAAATGACTGTTCTGGTGCCCTTCACTCCAAGGACTGGAATCGGAGCTCGATAGGAAGGACCAAATTCTTTCTTGTTATCGAGCTTCTCTCGAACCAGTTCTCCAACTTGGGGTAGCCAGCCGACTACCGGGATCTGCAACACATCATCCGATGAGGAGGGCAAATGTTCCTTTGCAAGACTGTCTCTGGTCTTTTGTAGATTCTGTAAAACATTGCAATGTTCATCTGCGTCAAAGGAAGTGGCGCGAACCACACAGTCTAGACCGTGAAGGTCAGGGACGTACATCTTGATGCCAAAGAGCATTTCGTATGGGGTCCGCCCACCCAGAGACCTTCTAGGGAAGTTATTAAGAGAACGCTGCACGCCATTGAGGTGGGTAAGCCAGTTTCTGCCAGTGCCTATAACTCGAGCTGTCAATGATTGCTTTAAATCACGGTTCATTCGTTCCACCACACTGTTACCCTCAGGTCTGTAGGGAGACGAAAACTTGACTTGGACCCCCAACGAAGTCATGGCATCCTTATACGCCTTAGAGGCGAATGCCGGACCCTGATCCGAATGGAAGGTACCACAGGCAAAAATCCCTATAAAGACACGCAAATCTCTAATGACAGTCCGTGAATCAGCGCTGCGATGGGGCCATACCCACACAAAGCGTGTGCATGAGTCAACTGCTACTAAGATGTACTTATACGCAGTATCAGATGAAAAAGGACCGCAGTGATCTAAATAAACACAACCCAGTGGTTTATTAGAAATGTACAACCGTGTCTGTGGCGGACGCGTAGCAGTAGAAGGTTTAATCTGTTGGCATATGTCACAAAGAAGGACATAATCACGCGTCTGTTTGTACAGTCCCCGCCACCAGAAACGTTGTTGTAATTGAGTTACAGTGGCCGAGACGCCCGCATGCGCAGACGTCACACCTTCATGCGCCGCTGTAATCAAGTCAGCCCTGCGATCCGAGTTGGGAATCAGACGTTCCCCAACGTCAGGAATTGTCACAAAAGGAACCTTTTCGGGACTTAAGTGGTATTTGTACTTCGAAGGGAATCCCGAAGGATGTTTACCTCCCTTCTCACAGGCAGCAACTGCTGCTAAGATGTCGCTATCAATCTTAGTTTTGGACCTAGTAACTGCTGCAACTAAGTATGTAGATACTGCTGATTTCGCCGCTTCATCTGCAAGCGAGTTACCGACAGCGTGAACCCCAAGACGCTGATGGCCAAGAGTATGAATTACATAAACGAGTGGTAACTTATCCTTAAGTTCAGCCACTCGAACCCAGATCAATTTATGTTTTATTGTGCTACCCTAGGAATCACGAAAGTCATTCTGAATCCAAAAGAACAAGTTTTCATTGTAAGACTGGACACAGTAGAAAGAATCACTTACAATAAGAGTAGTAACACTAGGATCTGCATACTCCAACGCAAGTAAAAGAGCACGAAGCTCTGCCAATTGTGCGGTGCAATCTCCAAGCGGCAACGTGTGCACTTCCCTGGATATGAATTCATCGTTCAACATAGCACCGACCACAATGGCGCAAGCGGAAACGTAGGCATGTTTAGAGCCGTGCGCAACCTGCGCCAAACCATCAGTGTAAATGATGCAATGGAAGTCCTCCAAAGGTCGCATAGCTAGAGGAGCAGGGTGAACAAACTCATACTGCAAGTACTCCTGCGACCGCAACGAGGCGTCAAAAATAAACGTGACATCCGTGGACGTCAAGGACGCAGCCCACTGAATCCACCGAGGGTGCAAAGCTTTTGAATTAGGTACACTGGCTTTCGTGACTGCCTCCAAGTGAGGACAGGGTGTTACAACCAACATGCGTTTCCCTTGTGACAGAGCCCGTTCCTTAAGAATAGCCATCTGTACAGCTGTTAAAACCTTCTCCACAGTGGGAAACCGCATCTCAGCCGAAGTGTACAAGTGTGACTTGTAAGCAATAGGTACTGTGTCTCCTTCATTAAAAGTGAGGTACGTGAAACCCACTGTCCCTGGTACTATTCTTATCACCAGGTTGGTATGGTTATCACGAGTCAGCAAGAACTTAGAAGCGAGCAAATCAGCCTGCAAGGATTGCAAAATGGCGGAATGCTCAGGCAGCCAGCATGATTTCGAAAAAGTTGGTTGTATCAAAGCATACAATGGCTTGATACGCTGGGCATATTCCGGAATGTATGTTCTCCCGAAATTTAAGAAACCCAGCAAGGACTGTAATTTTTTCAGTGTTGTCGGAGCGCACAACTGTGCGCACTTCTCTAAGAAGTGAGGAGCCAAACCTCTACCTTCATTGTTGAGCTCATAGCCCAAAAACAACACTGTGTGTTCAGCAATGTGCGATTTTGCAAAGTTAAATTTGTAACCCATGTCAGCGAAGTTACAAATAACCGAATTTACACGACACAGATGCTCCCAAATATCGTTGTCTGTGAGATATATATCATCCACATACGAACAAGCATCTGGGTCGAGTGCCTCCAGAATAGAGACAATACGAGCGGTAAATATACCAGGACTATTCTTATAGCCCATTGGGAGACGCCGGAATTGTTTTTGGACCCCAGCGCACGTAAAACTGGTCCATTGGGAGCTAAAGCTGTCCAATCTGTGGGCATAAAAACCGTTGGATATGTCAAGCGTTGTCTTGAAACGCTTTCGCACGAGACTATCCACAAGGGCAGAGCCGTGAGTATTCTGTACTGCACAGTTACGGCAATGCGAGTTTAAATGCCGGTAATCCAAAACCAAATGATATGATCCGTCAGGTTTGTTCACAGTAAAAAGGGGATTATTCATCGGTGACACACACGTTTCAATAACTCCCTGATATTCCAATTGTTCAAGGATTTCCGCGACGGAAGAGTTTGCTTCACGCCGAATGGGATATTGAGGTTGAGGCTGCGGCTGAGACCGCAACGGAATTTCGTGGCAAGGCGACAATTTATCCCAACCACATTGGTTACGGTACAGAGCCGGCGCGAGAGCCCGAGCCCACTCTCCTGCAAAATGCTGCGCATGCTCTTTCGAGACAGTGTTCGCGAAACTGGGGAGGATTACCTCCTCTCCTCGCGGCGCCGCGAGCACAAAAGGTGGGGGCCAGTCAGCCTCTGAAAGCAAAATATCATACGTAGAAGACAGATTTTCCCAAAATACCCCTTTTACGGTACGCTGTATGTCACCTTCAATTAACAGGACAATTTCATAAAGTCTTTCAGGGGGAGCAAGTCTCGTATCCGCTGTTTCTATCACAACGTAGACATCAGTCGCTGTCACCCTCAGTAGTGGACGCAGCGTCTCTCTGACTATGGTTATCTCCGCCGCGCTGTCCAGCAAGGTCAGAGCCCACGTCAGATTCCGAAGCCGCGTTCTCACTATCTGTGGCATATCGATGCGCTGTTAAGGCTGCGACTTTCTTTTTCGCAAACTGCAGTCTTTTTGGCGTAGAATCCTCCTGCTTCCATGCGCCTTCTGTCTGGCGGGGTTGGCCACGTCATTGTTGGCCACCACGTCCCCGTCCGCCTCCTCCTCCACCGGTCTTCGGGCCGATGAGTCCTGAAAGGAACGAGGAGAGCGTTGATCAGAAACCTGAAAACGATCAGGTGATTTAATCATCGCGCGATCGCGCAAATCATAAACTTTCTCAGCCGGCGCAGGGACCTGTGACGCAGGATATGATTCCTGAGTTTGCTGTTGTTGCTTCCCCTGTTTCTGTTTCTGAGGCCAATTCTGTTTTTTGGACTTTGGTTGTACATCTACCGCAGCAGATTGCACTTGTGGTTGTTTCTTCTCCTTAACCGCGAAGTACTTCAAACCCTTACTAGTGCGACCGATAGTTTTATAAGCGGCCACCACAATCTTCGCCAACTGGCGGGGCTTTTCGGCATCGGGTAACGCCGCCAGTGCATTAAAAACCTGGAAGTTCACAGCATCTCCCTTGATGTTGGAGAGTATGAGATCACTTACAATCTCAAAAGAACCACACAGGCGCATACCCAATTCAACCGCTGCCTCTGGACCGTGATCATCCTGAACACGTTTTATGATCGTAGGCAGTACAGCCATAGATGGGGTGCCGAAACACCTCGCATAAACAGCCACAAAAGTTTTACCCCAACTTTCACAGTCAACGAGTTCGGAAGTGATATCCTTAGGTAAAGTAATCGTCAACATTCTATGTTTATCAGCAGGAGTAGAATTGGGAAACACGGCTTCCAGTTGGTCAAATTTCTCGGCCAGCCAAAAAGGAAAATCATCTTTATTATCAGGGCGTTGACCAAAAACCGAATTTACCATAACTGGATTGAGCCGTAAACCACCACGTTCCGTTGGAACTGCCGCACCCCCCTGGGGACCACCCGGGAGATGTCGACCTATGTACTGCACTAAAGCTCGAATCACGGAAATTGAGACTACATGTAGCCTTCGAATTTCTGCAAGGGTACAAGCCCCGTGATTCGGGTGCGGGGTAAAACCACCCAACGCAGGCCAGTTAGTACCTGGAATTAAGAGTGGACCTAACCTCGCAGCGGACAAAGAGTGGGGGAGGGCGCCATCAAACCAAACTCGATGCTGCCAATGATCAATAGGTATTTCCAGAGCCCTGTACGGTGTATACTCAGCCGGTACAGGGGAGGCCGTGTATGAGTGGAACAAACCAGAAGTTGCGTCCACAGCCGGAAACGTAACCCAAGAGTAAAACAATTCAAAAGGGAACGCCGGATCAGCACACACCACTAAAATCACAGCCATCCCATCCACCGGGACTTGGTACGTCTGTAGATGTGTGCGCACCGCTACGCGACTATGTTGCGCAATTGCCACCGCCGCCATGATAACACTGGAATTACGGAAAAACAAAGAATACTTTGTAGCACAACTGGGTAGTAATTCAAAGAAACCGTTTTAGTAAGAATCAAGCTTGAAAAAGACCTATTACCATAAATAGGTAGGTTTCACCGACACCCCGTTTTCCGGAAACGGATGTGAAGGGGTTAAGGTTCGAACGATATACTACTCGAGTGTCATGATATAAGACCACCGAAACCGTTGGGCGCCATGTCGCAGGGTTTCTGTTCTCACACAGAACTGTGCACAGAGGATTGGAACCTCGGAGAATTAGGGTGACCCAAAACTCACCTAAGTACCCAACAAACCCCTTACCGAGCTAGCTACAGTGTCTCATTGGTAATAACAAACTCCCAATGTTTAGACAAACCAGAACATGAACTTACAGTACCTCAGGATACGTGGAACTCATGAACACTCTTTCGTTATACTATCATTACAAACCAGAACATGGAGTAAAGAAGAACACATGTGCATTTGAAATGTTTATTTACTAATGCCGTCTTCTCAGGCGCAGTATCTTAGATAATACAAGTAAACATATTATCAATAGCAAAGTTACCAGCATAGTTACTAGTACATAAACAGCGAACGGTGACAGCATGATAACATGCTGTAAATGAATAAGAGTTAACAACACTTATATCTCACCCTCCCTAACACACATATTATATTTATTAGCTAAGAAAGTCTCTTTGGGTTGTATTAGGGCGGGACCATACCTTAGTGTCCTAGCATGAAGGAATCACATCAGCATACACCAGCTCTCTCTTCATGTGAACCGCATCAAGTGTGTATTTGTGCCTCAAGCAAAGCAATATAAAACCAGCCTCAAGCCCAAAGTTGGCAGAAGCTGCACATATGTTATGTCTATGAAGCCGTGAAGATCAGACCTCATAACAAATCTGTATCGTGTTGTTCCTGAAACTTCACGCCCCACACCCAGGTGCACTGCGTACAAGGATGCAATATCCAACTCTATTTTCAAATCATTCGACTTTTTCTCAGTTGATACAAAATTCTTCATGGGTACTTATCATACTGTTCTCATGATATTCATCAAATCCACACATTTATCGTACTGTATTTCAAAAACTTTTCGTATTTCCATGTGTCCATCCAGACTTCTTTCGGAAATAAGATCATCATACACTGAATGGTTCAGAGCAGCATTCTTTTATTTTACTTCAAACCCAATGCATTTCGGGCTAAAATCCAGCCCTTTGTCAGGGGTAGCTGTGAATGGATAATTTATGAACATACATTATTTACAAAAAATATATAAAAAATATCAATATCTTCTTTTATAGACTCTTTTTTAAAAAAAATCAAAATACAAGCAATCTGATATTCAGTACTCAGCAATGTAAATTAAATATACAAAGTGCAAGAATGTCCCAGTCCTTTTTATCGGCTACAACTGTTGAATTTGACTGACACTCCCCCCATCTGAATAGTCTGATTTGTAACCCCATTTGAACTGGCTTTACAAGGCTTTAAGAAAAAGTCAGTACAACATTCCATAAACAACTCAATTCTAACTAATACGGTTGCCTTCGACAAGTACTGTCTCTATTGCCGTGCATTTATCCTCTTAGCAGAACTGTAGCATATTCGTCTTTCTTCTGACTATTATAGCATGAATTTTCATGTCGCCATTACACGTTTAAACGTTGTAGTACAAGAGCGTTCTCGTACTTAACATACCTGCTTATGCTTTCATCTCTCTCAGCCCGCGTTGCGCGCTGCAGGTAATTGAGTTTCTACACGTATCCCGACCTTAACTTTAACCACTTCCTACTCCGCCCACTTCCTCCCCAAACCTAAAGAAGCCTTGTTTGTACACCTAACTACATTCCCCACAATGCATCACAATTGAAATGCGATATCAGTACCGAAATTACATTATAATTTCACGCTTGTGTGAAATATAACCAATGCTTGCGAAATATGACCGTAATCCAACTCTAATCAAAAAAATTGCTTTTGCTGTCCATCCATGTGTTTGTGGTTGCCACCACCGAAGAGTGTCACTCTGAACACGATGTTCAATTTTATGTGGAGTCCTGAATATTCGTCCAGCGCTTTGTTCCTTTTCACTGGTGCCGGGTGCAACGACCAACGGGGGGCTAATTATAATGTGAACATTGGAAGGTGGTCTGCACACCATATTTTTCATTATTTTCCGTTTCATTTAGTCTAAGCATTTTTTACCAATTTTTTTTACATGCGGGGAGGCGTAGTTCCACGCCCCACACCCAGGTGCACTGCGTACAAGGATGCAATATCCAACTCTATTTTCAAATCATTCGACTTTTTCTCAGTTGATACAAAATTCTTCATGGGTACTTATCATACTGTTCTCATGATATTCATCAAATCCACACATTTATCGTACTGTATTTCAAAAACTTTTCGTATTTCCATGTGTCCATCCAGACTTCTTTCGGAAATAAGATCATCATACACTGAATGGTTCAGAGCAGCATTCTTTTATTTTACTTCAAACCCAATGCATTTCGGGCTAAAATCCAGCCCTTCGTCAGGGGTAGCTGTGAATGGATAATTTATGAACATACATTATTTACAAAAAATATATAAAAAATATCAATATCTTCTTTTATAGACTCTTTTTAAAAAAAAATCAAAATACAAGCAATCTGATATTCAGTACTCAGCAATGTAAATTAAATATACAAAGTGCAAGAATGTCCCAGTCCTTTTTATCGGCTACAACTGTTGAATTTGACTGACACTCCCCCCATCTGAATAGTCTGATTTGTAACCCCATTTGAACTGGCTTTACAAGGCTTTAAGAAAAAGTCAGTACAACATTCCATAAACAACTCAATTCTAACTAATACGGTTGCCTTCGACAAGTACTGTCTCTATTGCCGTGCATTTATCCTCTTAGCAGAACTGTAGCATATTCGTCTTTCTTCTGACTATTATAGCATGAATTTTCATGTCGCCATTACACGTTTAAACGTTGTAGTACAAGAGCGTTCTCGTACTTAACATACCTGCTCATGCTTTCATCTCTCTCAGCCCGCGTTGCGCGCTGCAGGTAATTGAGTTTCTACACGTATCCCGACCTTAACTTTAACCACTTCCTACTCCGCCAACTTCCTCCCCAAACCTAAAGAAGCCTTGTTTGTACACCTAACTACATTAGTGCATTTGGGCTTGCACAACCCAGGGACGCACGCAATTGGTAAAAAATGCTTAGACTAAATGAAACGGAAAATAATGAAAAATATGGTGTGCAGACCACCTTCCAATGTTCCTGAAACTTCAGCACTCTCTGTACAGACATAGTTTATTAAACAAAGCTGATATCAGAGTAATAACATAAACCACAACGAACTACTAGGGTGAAAGCTAAATCAACAATTAAGTGTCGTGTGCAGAAGTTGCAAAAAGGAAAAATGGCGTTTAAACCTCTAATGAGCCTATGCTAACTTAACACGGTATAAAGATATTCAGTAGCTACATGACAGATGCTGACCAGAAAAACACTTACTCAGTGTGTTACACACTGCTGTACATCCTGAATAATGACTCACAAATTGCGAGTCTCAGAAAACTCGCAATTTGTGAGGCGCTATTTTGGCCGTCGTATATCTAGCCCTTAGTAATTAGTGTATTGGCCCATGAAAGGGCGTTGAGAGATTGCGAATGAGATTTGAGAAGAAGCAAACATCATTTGTTGCAATTTATTATTAGTAATTCCAAAATGTAGTTTACTTAATTTGGAATAGGGCTAGGTAGGTAGGTTTTGGACATTTGGAATAGGATAGGACGGTCTACTAGTTGAGCTGATTTAGAAAAGTTCAATGTTATTGCGATTGCCTTTGCCTGTCCAAAAATATTTTGGGGAGATTTTTATTTACCACTAATCTATTTTTGTCTTCATGTTTTACATCAGCATCCAGGGGCAAGAAGAGGTTGAGACGGGTGAGGGTCTGGGAGCTGGAGGTGCTTCCCAGAGTTCCTCGCCCAATGGCTCTGTTGGCCCCAGTAAGTCTTCTTGGTGTTAACATTAATACATTTATTCTCCTAACTTTCCCGCTCCTTTTTGAATAATGTGACGTCTACCCGGTTTACATTTTTTTTCCAAATCCTCTTCGATCTGTCCATTTCTAAATTCTTGTTATCCCTGCCTTATCCTATTTACTTATTTTCTATATGTCAAGTTTCTGTATTTTAAGTCAAACTATCTCTAGTTACCAGTCTGTCTGCAGCTTCCTTTCTTCTGCTTTTTCAGTCAACTTTCTTTCTTCCCTTTTGTGGACGGCCGTGTGGTGGTACTCTAAGACTCAGAGAACCCAATGGTCACATACTACTACTACTACAACTACTCCTCTGCCTGCAGATTGCATGCCCAAGTGAGGTATTCTACACATGTATGTTGAGATGAGAAGGCTCTATCACTAAAACAACAGAGTGGCCATGGTAATGTTGGATATTCCAAAGTTGTGTCTTCTTGTTAGCTATGCCTAGTATTATTAGCAGCAGTTGGTGAACTGATGACTGCGTACCATGTATGAGAGGAATTAAGAGGAGGAAAACTCCATTGCATTTGCCAACCAAGGCCATATGCAATTTTTTTTCTCAAAAGTCAGATTCATCAATCAATACCTCCAGTCACTCCTTAACAGCTTGGTTCTTGACTTGAGGCTTTTTTTTAAATTGCCACCAACAAAATGCCCAACCTGACTTTTTTTATAAGATACTGTCTGTAATGTATCCAAATTGTAGTGTATGATGTGTGTTGTGATTCTTTATTTTGCTATAAAACAATTAATAGGGGGTGGAGTATCTTGCATATAAGAAATATGTAATCTTTTTTTTTCTAGCCACACCGACCGCCAGGGCCAGCAGTGACAGCGCCAGCCAGTCTGCAGATGCCCCAGCGGAGGGGGGTGAGCCAGCGGCAGTGGCGGTCAAAGTAAGTCATATTGATGGCTTATTGACAATTAATTATAAACTCACTGTAAAGGTGTTGTGTTGTTGACTTGTGAACAACAGGTGAACACAGCAGGAGCTGAGCTGAATAACTAATGGCTGCTCCTATCTTCAAGACAGCAGAGAATGTTTCCTTAACAAGACCTTTAATTATGGGTTGATGGAAAATGGAAGGATGGAAGGGGAAAGGATGGGAGAAATGTAATATATATTACTGAAAGAGAAGGATGCTTGGGTGAAAGCGCCGGATGCATAAATACTATAGGTGGCTGATAGCTAGGATGCATAGGTGGTTGGGTGAAGGATGAACGAAAGGCATACGGGTAGGAAGCTTGCCTGGGTGGGTGAAAGTGTGTGTGTAAAAGGATGCCTGCATCGATGGGTGATTGGAATCCTGTGGTGGTTTCTTTTGGTTGAAATAAACTTAAGGACGCATGGGTGGGTAAATGACAAATGTATGTTGCTGAAAACTTTGTATTTGAGATGAGACTAGAGTGAGACAAAGAGCCATGTTTGGATGGATGGCTATATGGATGGATGGGTGGTTTCAATGGTGAAGAGTGGAGTGAGAGAATGGTGAGGGTGAGTGGCAGTAGCCTGGCTCCACTGGGAAAGGCAGCACGCACAGGATGACATCTGCAGTCATTTGTTTAATCTATTTTTACATTGCAGGCTATTTCTTCTAAGGCCGACATTTTAATTGTTTATTCACTTAGTTGGCAGCCTATTTTCACTGTGTTAGCGGCGTCTTGCAGAGTTAAGTGCAGGCGCTAGCGCGTAATTTTAAATACAAAGCAGTTTGTTTCACACTGTTTTTCGGCTCCCTTTGCCCCGGTCCATCGCGGCTCCTCTGCCGTTGCATGGAGGGCTTGTCTCCTTCCGCGGCTCTTCGTGCCGGTCCGGTGGAGTTTGGGCGCCATATTGAGAGGAGCCTGAAGGGCTGAAGGACCGGAGTTAGCGGTCCAGTCGCCCAGGCTCTCTCGCATAAAGCGATCCTCTGTTGCTGGCCTACTGTGGATACCGGGTGAGTGGCAGTAGCCTGGCTCTACTGGGAAAGGCAGCACGCACAGGAGTGACATCTGCAGTCATTTGTTTAATCTATTTTTACATTGCAGGCTATTTCTTCTAAGGCCGGCATTTTAATTGGTTATTCACTTAGTTGGCAGCCTATTTGCACTGTGTTAGCGGCGTCTTGCATTGTTAAGTGCAGGCGCTAGCGCATAATTTTAAATACAAAGCAGTTTGTTTCTCACTGTTTTTCGGCTCCCTTTGCCCCGGTCCATCGCGGCTCCTCTGCCGTTGCGTGGAGGGCTTGTCTCCTACCGCGGCTCTTCGTGCCGGTCCGGTGGAGTTTGGGCGCCATATTGAGAGGAGCCTGAAGGGCTGAAGGACCGGAGTTAGCGGTCCAGTCGCCCAGGCTCTCTCGCATAAAGCGATCCTCTGTTGCTGGCCTACTGTGGTTACCGGGTGAGTGGCAGTAGCCTGGCTCCACTGGGAAAGGCAGCACGCACAGGAGTGACATCTGCAGTCATTTGTTTAATCTATTTTTACATTGCAGGCTATTTCTTCTAAGGCCGACATTTTAATTGTTTATTCACTTAGTTGGCAGCCTATTTTCACTGTGTTAGCGGCATCTTGCAGAGTTAAGTGCAGGCGCTAGCGCGTAATTTTAAATACAAAGCAGTTTGTTTCTCACTGTTTTTCGGCTCCCTTTGCCCCGGTCCATCGCGGCTCCTCTGCTGTTGCGTGGAGGGCTTGTCTCCTACCGCGGCTCTTCGTGCCAGTCCGGTGGAGTTTGGGCGCCATATTGAGAGGAGCCTGAAGGGCTGAAGGACCGGAGTTAGCGGTCCAGTCGCCCAGGCTCTCTCGCATAAAGCTGAATGTGTCTACGGGAGCGCAGCGGACGAGCACAGCGGGCGCGACGATGGCGCGCCGGAGGTGCGCCAGAGGTAAGCCCGTCTGCGCCCGTCCGCGCACGCCCGGGACCCGGGGCCTTTCCCCCTGGCCAACTTATTAAATACTCCGCCCTGGACTTAATGACTCTTAAACCTCCACTGAGCCATCCACTGCCTTTACCATCAGTCACGCTAAAACGCATTCAATTTTTGGGCATTTTTAAACCTCTTCCATTGATTGCTCATCCCAAACATAATACTCCCATACGTTCGGACTGTGGCCCTTTTCATAATGCTACAAACCAACACAAGCACCAATATTGCCAACCTGTTTCTACTGTGAACCTTACTTGTCACTCGAATTACAGAAGAAAAACAGTAACTCTTGTGGAATTCCTTTTCCAGAATCAATCAAATGAATTTAATTTTTCATTGAGGTGACCAATTCGATGGTCTCAAATTTTTTGTATTTTTTACACAACATAAAACTTTTTTTCAAATCCACATCACATATAAAAAGACATAATCATCCAACATGACAGCTTTCACTCAAAACACTCATACATAACAGCACATCAATATATACAACATATATTTACTTTGCAACAATATTTACAATTTCCTGGTCAAAGTAAAAAATAGCACTGGAAAAATACAAATACAATGTTTGTATCATTTGAAATCAATCCGATAATCCTAATGCTTGTGGAGGGGGTCTACGCGTTTCGAAAACCCCTTAATATGGGGAAATCTCGTCAGGACCATGTGCCTGTAAGTAAAGGACAAAAATGGATCAGCCTGGGGGGGGAAGGGGGGAGCCCGGGGTTTGTCACAACAGTATGAGAGGGAAAGATAATCCTACCTCTTGGGTGCTCGGATTTCCTTTCTAAAAGATGTCACTAAAAACGAAAACAAAACGTCTATTTAGGCTCCATTTCCAGAAGGAGTTACACACTATGTGAATCACTGAATCATACGTGTATACTTACATATCTAAGCTACCGCAGTCGAATATAGGTTCAGGATGTGGAAATCTGTAAGAATTAAATAGAGGGTTTGAGCGCGGGACGGCGAGTGTTTGCATAGAATGCAGGGCAGAGGGTTGGCAATCTTACTTGTTCAGTGTGGGCGTCTGCCGGAGGTTTGGGCGGCCAGTGAGTCCGCTTGTATTTAGCTGCAATGAAATGAAAACGGAGACCTGGGTGAGATCTCGGTTGGCGCCTTATGTGTGTCCTGGGTATAGGCAATGCTCATGCCAGTGTATTACCTTTGAATTCCGTTAACTCTGCATCAATCAGGATTACTGCGCTGTCTCGCCTCTGTTTGATGAATGCGGGAACCAGCGACGGCTGAAAAAACAAACGGAGACCTAAATGAGATCTCGGTCAGCGTCTGGTGTGCCTTCTAGATCTAAGCCATCATCGCGCTGCTGTGTTACCTCTGAATTCCAAGAACGCTGACTTGATCAGGGTTTCTACGCTGTCTCGCCTCCGTCACTCAATGCGGGAACCAGCATCTGCTGCACGGTGTTGGAGTCCTCGCGTCTTTATGTTTAAACCACTTCCTGGTTCCAGGGATTCTGGGAGTTGAGTGTCTTCTGTTAGTCGTCATGACGACGATTGCTTTGAAGGGAAACAGGTCCGATCGGACTTCGTGTAATCGACCTCTATGGCTCCAGTGGAGGAGACAGTTGTACAAACAACTATATAAGTGTAGCAAAAAATAGGTTTACAAACGGTATATTTCAGAAAGTTCATTTAACCCGTTTGTAGCCGTCTCAAACTTGACAATTAGCATGGCCTCGTGGCGTGACAGTTTTTCCTCAATATCTCCACCTCTGGAGTCTTTTTCAATTTTTGAGATCACTGTCCACTTAAGTTCTTCTAATGTGTGTTCATGATTTTTCCAGTGGTTGACTAGTGGGGCAGTCGTCACGTTCTTCTTTATTCGTGACTTGTGTTGGGTAATGCGGCACCTCACCTCCTGGCTTGTTTTTCCAATATATAATTTGTCGCAGGGGCATCTTACGCCATATATAACATACCTCGATTTACAATTGGTAAATTTTTCATGTCTCCAGAATTTATGTTGGTGTTCAAACACCTGTCCTTCCTCAGTGCTTGCACAGCAAATGCAAGCTCCACATCTATGATGACCTTGGATGGGTGGTAATCCTAGCATTGTCCCAATGGTAGCTATTTTCTTTTTCATACCTGCTCTTACCAAATGGTTTGCAACGCTTTGGTCTTTTTTGAAGGCAAAAAGCGGTTTCTCCTTTAGCGTTTCATCGATGTTTTCCACCAAGTGCCAGTTTTGTAGAATCGTTTTTTTGAGCTGGTTAGAGTTTGGGCAAAAAGTTGATACGCATACTATCCTGTTGAGGGTTGGTTTTTCTTTCTTTACTAGTAGCGTCTCTCGAGGTATCCACCATACTCTTTTCATTGTTCTTCTTAGCAATTTCTTGGGATATCCTCTTTCGGCTAAGTTGTCCGTCAGGTTTGAGGCATGGAGCATGTATTCATCCTTAAAATGACAGTTTCTTTTGATCCGGAGGTACTGTCCGAACGGGAGGTTTTCTTTTAGATTGCGTGGGTGGTTGCTCATGAAGTGTAGCGCCCGGTTTCTGTCTGTCTGTTTTTTAAAAAGTGTAGTCACCAAGCCACTTTCTGTAGGATAAACTTCGACATCGAGGAATGCCATTTTTATTTTTGAAAAGTTCATGCTAAATTTGATTTCTTCCGTTCTTGCGTTGAGCCACTCATGAAATTTTTGTAGGTCTTCTTCATTCCCTCTCCAGGTGATGAAGACGTCATCAATATAACGGCTCCAGCTCGTTATATGATGGGCAAATGGATTATCCTGGTATACAAATTTCTCTTCATATAATGCCATATAAAGTACGGCTAGTTCTGGGGCAAAGGGGCAACCCATAGCTACTCCACTTATCTGGTAGAAGTATTCTCCATTAAAGTTAAAATAGTTCTTTTTGAGAGCTATAGACGCTAGTTGGATTATGAAATCAGTTGGTACTCTACTTGGTCTAGGTCTTTGATCCAAATAGAATTGGATAGCGTCCAGGCCATCGCTCTGGGGGATCTGAGTATACAATGAACACACGTCCATTGTAACCATCAAATCTTGGTTTTGTTCAAAATCGATGGTAGGGAGTCTGTTGATAAAGTCAGATGTATCCCGAAGGAAAGATTTGACTTCGGACATACATGGTTTAAGGAAAAAATCCACGAATTTAGAAATGGGTTCAAAAAGCGACTCGCACCCGGAGACAATTGGTCTTCCGGGGGGGGCATTTATGTCCTTATGGATTTTTGGTAGGACGTAAAATAAAGGTGTTCGGGGACACGTACATCTCAGGTATTCGAACTCTTTTTTGCCGATAATGCCATCTATTAGGCCTTTTTCCAACATAGGGTTTAGCTGTTGTTGTAATTCAATAGTGGGGTCTTCTTTTATTTTTCTGTAGCATCTTGGATTGTTGAGTTGGCTCATAACTTCTGTTATATATTTTTCGGTGTCCCATACCACGATTGATCCTCCTTTGTCCGCCTGTCCGCGGACTTCCTGACTTTCGAAAAAACAATCTTATCAGCCATAACTAAAATGGAAGGTAAACGCAGTTGGACCAAATGTAATATCTCGCAAGCAGAAAAAAGTGCGCTGGAAGACCTCAAAAAAGATACGTCAGTTATAATAAAACAGGCGGACAAAGGAGGATCAATCGTGGTATGGGACACCGAAAAATATATAACAGAAGTTATGAGCCAACTCAACAATCCAAGATGCTACAGAAAAATAAAAGAAGACCCCACTACTGAATTACAACAACAGCTAAACCCTATGTTGGAAAAAGGCCTAATAGATGGCATTATCGGCAAAAAAGAGTTCGAATACCTGAGATGTACGTGTCCCCGAACACCTTTATTTTACGTCCTACCAAAAATCCATAAGGACATAAATGCCCCCCCGGAAGACCAATTGTCTCCGGGTGCGAGTCGCTTTTTGAACCCATTTCTAAATTCGTGGATTTTTTCCTTAAACCATGTATGTCCGAAGTCAAATCTTTCCTTCGGGATACATCTGACTTTATCAACAGACTCCCTACCATCGATTTTGAACAAAACCAAGATTTGATGGTTACAATGGACGTGTGTTCATTGTATACTCAGATCCCCCAGAGCAATGGCCTGGACGCTATCCAATTCTATTTGGATCAAAGACCTAGACCAACTAGAGTACCAACTGATTTCATAATCCAACTAGCGTCTATAGCTCTCAAAAAGAACTATTTTAACTTTAATGGAGAATACTTCTACCAGATAAGTGGAGTAGCTATGGGTTGCCCCTTTGCCCCAGAACTAGCCGTACTTTATATGGCATTATATGAAGAGAAATTTGTATACCAGGATAATCCATTTGCCCATCATATAACGAGCTGGAGCCGTTATATTGATGACGTCTTCATCACCTGGAGAGGGAATGAAGAAGACCTACAAAAATTTCATGAGTGGCTCAACGCAAGAACGGAAGAAATAAAATTTAGCATGAACTTTTCAAAAATAAAAATGGCATTCCTCGATGTCGAAGTTTATCCTACAGAAAGTGGCTTGGTGACTACACTTTTTAAAAAACAGACAGACAGAAACCGGGCGCTACACTTCATGAGCAACCACCCACGCAATCTAAAAGAAAACCTCCCGTTCGGACAGTACCTCCGGATCAAAAGAAACTGTCATTTTAAGGACGAATACATGCTCCATGCCTCAAACCTGACGGACAACTTAGCCGAAAGAGGATATCCCAAGAAATTGCTAAGAAGAACAATGAAAAGAGTATGGTGGATACCTCGAGAGACGCTACTAGTAAAGAAAGAAAAACCAACCCTCAACAGGATAGTATGCGTATCAACTTTTTGCCCAAACTCTAACCAGCTCAAAAAAACGATTCTACAAAACTGGCACTTGGTGGAAAACATCGATGAAACGCTAAAGGAGAAACCGCTTTTTGCCTTCAAAAAAGACCAAAGCGTTGCAAACCATTTGGTAAGAGCAGGTATGAAAAAGAAAATAGCTACCATTGGGACAATGCTAGGATTACCACCCATCCAAGGTCATCATAGATGTGGAGCTTGCATTTGCTGTGCAAGCACTGAGGAAGGACAGGTGTTTGAACACCAACATAAATTCTGGAGACATGAAAAATTTACCAATTGTAAATCGAGGTATGTTATATATGGCGTAAGATGCCCCTGCGACAAATTATATATTGGAAAAACAAGCCAGGAGGTGAGGTGCCGCATTACCCAACACAAGTCACGAATAAAGAAGAACGTGACGACTGCCCCACTAGTCAACCACTGGAAAAATCATGAACACACATTAGAAGAACTTAAGTGGACAGTGATCTCAAAAATTGAAAAAGACTCCAGAGGTGGAGATATTGAGGAAAAACTGTCACGCCACGAGGCCATGCTAATTGTCAAGTTTGAGACGGCTACAAACGGGTTAAATGAACTTTCTGAAATATACCGTTTGTAAACCTATTTTTTGCTACACTTATATAGTTGTTTGTACAACTGTCTCCTCCACTGGAGCCATAGAGGTCGATTACACGAAGTCCGATCGGACCTGTTTCCCTTCAAAGCAATCGTCGTCATGACGACTAACAGAAGACACTACAACTCCCAGAATCCCTGGAACCAGGAAGTGGTTTAAACATAAAGACGCGAGGACTCCAACACCGTGCAGCAGATGCTGGTTCCCGCATTGAGTGACGGAGGCGAGACAGCGTAGAAACCCTGATCAAGTCAGCGTTCTTGGAATTCAGAGGTAACAGCAGCGCGATGATGGCTTAGATCTAGAAGGCACACCAGACGCTGACCGAGATCTCATTTAGGTCTCCGTTTGTTTTTTCAGCCGTCGCTGGTTCCCGCATTCATCAAACAGAGGCGAGACAGCGCAGTAATCCTGATTGATGCAGAGTTAACGGAATTCAAAGGTAATACACTGGCATGAGCATTGCCTATACCCAGGACACACATAAGGCGCCAACCGAGATCTCACCCAGGTCTCCGTTTTCATTTCATTGCAGCTAAATACAAGCGGACTCACTGGCCGCCCAAACCTCCGGCAGACGCCCACACTGAACAAGTAAGATTGCCAACCCTCTGCCCTGCATTCTATGCAAACACTCGCCGTCCCGCGCTCAAACCCTCTATTTAATTCTTACAGATTTCCACATCCTGAACCTATATTCGACTGCGGTAGCTTAGATATGTAAGTATACACGTATGATTCAGTGATTCACATAGTGTGTAACTCCTTCTGGAAATGGAGCCTAAATAGACGTTTTGTTTTCGTTTTTAGTGACATCTTTTAGAAAGGAAATCCGAGCACCCAAGAGGTAGGATTATCTTTCCCTCTCATACTGTTGTGACAAACCCCGGGCTCCCCCCTTCCCCCCCCAGGCTGATCCATTTTTGTCCTTTACTTACAGGCACATGGTCCTGACGAGATTTCCCCATATTAAGGGGTTTTCGAAACGCGTAGACCCCCTCCACAAGCATTAGGATTATCGGATTGATTTCAAATGATACAAACATTGTATTTGTATTTTTCCAGTGCTATTTTTTACTTTGACCAGGAAATTGTAAATATTGTTGCAAAGTAAATATATGTTGTATATATTGATGTGCTGTTATGTATGAGTGTTTTGAGTGAAAGCTGTCATGTTGGATGATTATGTCTTTTTATATGTGATGTGGATTTGAAAAAAAGTTTTATGTTGTGTAAAAAATACAAAAAATTTGAGACCATCGAATTGGTCACCTCAATGAAAAATTAAATTCATTTGATTGATTCTGGAAAAGGAATTCCACAAGAGTTACTGTTTTTCTTCTGTAATTCGAGTGACAAGTAAGGTTCACAGTAGAAACAGGTTGGCAATATTGGTGCTTGTGTTGGTTTGTAGTTATATATATGAGGCTTGTCCTTATTGCCATTGAGCCCAGACCCGGTCTTGGTATTGGTACCTTTTCATAATGCAGCGCACGACCTGCGTTGTATTTACTTAAATACTAGGTCACTGATTAAAAACCAAGTGGATATCTTTCTCCTACTGACCCAGGAGAAGCCGGATATCCTTCTACTGACTGAAACCTGGATCACCCCCAATTCTTTATCAGATATCCTTGCCTCACTCCCTTCGGAGTATTACATTCTCACAGCTAACCGTACTCCTGGAAAAACAGGGGGCGGAGTGGCGGCCATCATCCTTAAGACCTACCAGTTCCGAGAACTGTCCCCTCTAGTTCTCCCAGGTACTGAGAATTTAGTTATTAAATTGGACTCCGAGAGCGGGGCTCTGATATTAGTTCTAATTTACCGCCCACCTCAACACATGGCTAACTTCTCCTCACTCCTAATAGAACAGTTGGCTTCTTATGTCGTCAACTACTCTAAAACTATTCTAATAGGAGACCTAAACTTTTGGTTCGATAATGTGGGAGAAGACCCCCAGGCTGCTGAGCTTAAGGACCTACTCGAGGATCTGAATCTGACCCAACACATTCATCTCCCCACCCACCAGAAAGGTCACAGCCTCGATCAAATTTGGGCACATAACTTACCTATTCCCACACTTTCCATTTCCCCCTGCATTTGGTCAGACCACTATTTTATCCATTTTTCACTCAGAATGGGAGGGATGACCAAAACCAGGCCACCAGTGGCCAAAGATTTTCGTAAATGGAAGTCCTTGGACCTTCCTGGTTTTTTAAAGACCCTGACCACTACCCTTCCTCCCTTGGGCGAGGATGCAGAATCTAGTGAAGGGGTGCTCTCAAACTGGCTACTTCAAGCAGCCGACCTTCATGCCCCCGTGGTGAGCCTTCCAAACCTACGAGGGAATGACGCCCACAAATGGTTTTCCCCTGAATTAAAATTACTTAAATTGGGGATTAGACAAAAGGAAAGGAAGTGGAGAGCAAATTACTCGTCACAAGATAGAGAAATATATTGTTCGGCAAAGAAACTCTATCAAAAAACCTTGCATCAACACAAGACCAACTACTTCTCTGCAAAAATTTTGAACTCTACGAATAGGTCCAAAGATATTTTTAACATCGTGAATGAGCTCTGTGATGATAACCAAACCGCCCCGTCATTAGCACCCACGCAAAAACTTTGTGATTCCTTGAATCAGTTCTTTTTGAGAAAATCGTGACCATCAAACAGAGTATCACTAGTTCCCCCACCCCACTACCTCTGGCCGACACTTTTTACAACCCCTCTACGTTTTATGTATTTCCCCCCATCGACTCCAAAACACTATCTGAACTGATGGCACATGTTAAGTCAGGATCACCAGATGACATTTGTCCACCTTACATAATTAAGGAGATAGCACAGGTTATCCCCCAAAGCATTCTCCCGCTCTTAAATAAATCTCTTGAACAAGGCATGGTACCTGATAGTTTTAAGCAAGCACTGTTGATCCCTTTGATCAAGAAACCTGGCCTGGATCTTCATGATCCCTCAAGTTACAGGCCGATCTCCTTGTTGCCTTTTTTGTCGAAAATCCTAGAAGCACATGTTTCCAACTGTTTATCCAATTTTATCGAAAGTACAGAATATCTTGAACCCAATCAGGCAGGGTTTCGTCCCTGTCATTCTACAGAGACAGTGATTTTGGCAGTTCAGAACACCTTGCGTTGCAACGCAGACGGGGACGTCCAACAGGCACTGGTACTTCTGGATTTGTCTGCCGCGTTCGACACGGTTGACTATGCCATCCTGGTCAACCGTGTCGAACAGGCTGGCCTCAGGGGGCCTGCCTTGTGCTGGCTGAAGTCCTTCATCTCCAGCCGCACTCAAGCTGTGAGATTGGGAACTTTCACAGCCCCCAAGAGAAAGTCCACCTGCGAAGTGCCTCAGGGATCGTCTCTGTCTCCACTTCTATTTAATTTGTACCTGCGCCCCTTACTTTACTCTTTGAAAAATTATAAGGTCACTATTTTTAATTACGCAGACGACTTGCAACTGGTGTTTCCTCTGAATTCCTTTGATGCCGTGTCAGAATTTCAACAGGTCATGTGCCACATCCAGAGATGGATGAATCTAAACCATTTGAAACTTAACCCAGGCAAGACAGAGTTGGTCCTGCCTGGGAAAAGTGAAATTAGCTGGGGGCCTCACTTTTGGCCTCCTGACCTGGGTGCCCCTCCGACTAAATCTAACACTGTCAAGAGTCTAGGGGTTACTCTTAGCAACGATTTATCTCTTAAAGCCCAGATTGGAACGGTTGTATCCTCTAGTTTTTTCCAACTGCGGAAGATTAAGAAAATTTCTCATTTGTTGACCCACTCTGCCCTCATTCAAGCAGTCATTGCCCTAGTCTTGTCCCGTCTAGATTATTCTAACAGTCTGTACCTAGGACTCCCAGCTGGGCAACTGAAAAGATTACAGTATGTCCAAAATCAGGCAGCTAGGCTTATCTATAATTTACCCAAATGGCAATCTATCAGGTCAGGACTAGCCAACCTTCACTGGTTACCAATAGGTCAGAGAGCTATATTTAAAACCGGTTGCATTATATTCAAGGCTTTACAAGGGAAAGGCCCCAAATTTATGATCAACCTGGTGTCTAAATATACCCCTTCACGCAATCTTAGATCTGCTCACAAAGATCTGTTAACTATCCCCTTAGTTAGGAGGAAGCGTCAAGGTGGTAGCTCATTTCAGTTCTTGGCCGCCTCTTTGTGGAACTCTCTGCCTTCCTCCTTGAGACAAAGCGATAGTCTCCTCAATTTTAGACATGCCTTTAAGACCTGGCTTTTCAGACAGGCATATCCTTAGATTAGTTTTCTGATTCTCATGTTGTTGTGCTGTTGTGTTGTAGTTCCCAAAAGTTCCGATAGCGCCATGAAGCCCACGGGCGTACGTGCGCTGTATAAATTAAATTTAACATAACATAACATAACGTGAGTAGCAAAGCCAAGGGTGACAAATTAAACAATAAAATACTAGAAGAACAATGCAATGATTAATGTAAATTTTCTTGGGAAGGAGAATAAGGGATTATGGTGATCCTCTGTAGTGGTGTACCTCTCACCTTTACTTGCCTGGCCAGGTTTTTTTGAGGTTTTTCTGATTCAAAGGGTTGAGGAGGTGGTATTTTAGACTCTTCCCAGGTGTCACACTAGTTTTCAAGTGCAACATTATGTATCCTTCCTACCCACCCATCATCAATCACCTCCCTCCCTCTATTCCCATGGCATATTTTTTTATGTGGTTTGCTAAGAGCATTGTTTACAATATGTCTTTTTTTTTTCTTGATATGTAGCTACTCTGCTGCTGATCCAAAAACACCTAGCAGGCAGGAGATTGCAGCCCAGACCCGGCAGCAGAAACTTGAGGTCATCAGGGCCGAATACTGGCAGCTTGTGGCCTTGGAGGTTGAGGAGGCAGAAGATGCTGCAGATGCCACAGGCCGCGGCCAGGCCACAATACCCACCCCACAACACCATTGCCATGGTCCAATGGTCACCAGCACCATTCCACCATCACTGCTGCTCCCCTTATTTCTGTTGATTTGAGCGCCGCATCTTGCTAAGGCTGGCGAACATTGAAGTCAGGCAGGAACGGATAGACTGGCAACAGAAGAAGTTCCTAACCCACCGTTAGTGCTTTTTACAGCCCCTTTGTCATTCTGTTTTTGGGTGGGTGGGAGTTGGGGGATTATTAGGTTTTTCATTATTTATGACATTTTACTCTTGGACACTACTTGGACATTGGTTGGGGGTAGGGAGAGGGGTGGGCCAGTTGTGAGCTTGGTTTAGATTTGTTCAGGGAATAAACTTTTTATACTTTTACATTTTATGATAATGAATGATTTTTAAAAACAAATTGTGGGGTTATTTTTTTACTTTGCACTGCTGCCTTCGCCGCAGCCAGTTTTAAAAATCTGCTGATATTGTAAACAAAATAGTGATGCTGTACCCTTCCTTGTCCTACTACTCTCTCCTCCTAGTCTCTGCAGTCTACTCTGCTACTATATATTATTATTAACCGCTTAGGACTCGGGTGGGGGTGAATTTCCATTGTATAGAATGATTGCCATTCAACAATGAATCAATCAACCACAGTTCACTTCTCTTACCTGATTAGATGAAGCGAGGGCTTCATGGTGATCACAAGGTGCCATGGTAGTAGTAGTAGTAGCAGCATGCATTGCTAGAATTTCTTTTGATATTGAAGGCAAACTCACCAGAGCTTAAGCAAAGTCCCACTCCCTCCTAGGCACACTAGTACTGTAGGATAGGGACTCAGTGAGTGGGGACTATTTATCGAAAAGGAAGTTAACAAATTGAAATTAAATAAACTAGGTTATGGCCGTTATTATATGCAATCTTGATGACAGTCACCAGAGACTAGATTAGTAGAACAGATTCAGACATGAGAAGAGAGTATGATAACAAATAAAAAATGGAATTCATCAATACAATGTGGAGCTATTATGAACTGTACGAAGAGGACAAGCTTAACCTTAGACGCAAATGAATACAATGCCTGAATGATGATGCTGGCAATGAGATGTTCCCTTGAAAAAAAATCATACACTGTGCGGGGGTGGATAATATATAATTTATACTGCCGGTGTGGGCTTTATGAGCTTAAGAATAAGATCCTGCTCACCCTGTACTGAGTTGGTGTTGCTTTCACCCCATCCGCCCCACAAAGTGTGTGATCAATTAATGGTGTAATTTGGTAAGTCACGCCTCAATAAATCACACAGCCTGGGGAAAGAGGGTTAGGGGTTTGATGAATGGTTTGGAAAGGGGATTTGAGGGAAAGGTTTGACAAAGACAAACATTTCACATGGACAACACGTTCATATTGGCAGCCAACCATCATAAATCTGTTATGGGAGGAAAAGGAAAGGCATGCATGATGATGAACAGTACTAGACTAGTACATGGGCAATATAATAATTATGCGATTGCCTGTCTGCCCCCAGAGAGACCCACGTTACATACTTTATGTTCTGTTGTGCAGGGTTTTGAAAGATAGCAATTACAATTAAAATATCTGTAGGAGTCAAATAAGCAAACATAAACAACACACACAGTTGTAAAGATTGAAGAGAAAAAAAAAATACTGTATAAATTGGAAGTTGTATCTCTGCATTCCTCTTGGACTGTCTGCCTGTCCATCTTGGGTGCCTGGCGGATGCGGTTTGGTAAGGTAAGTGTGAGTTGTTTTTGCAGTATGGCACAGGGTAAAGGGCATGTAGATGGAAAAACAAAAAGGATATTGAAAAATCAAGGAGAAAACAAAAGTTAAACCTCGTAAGGAGTGCAACAAGAAGACTTTCAGAGGCAGCATGGCTAAATCATGTCTGTTTGTGGCCGTTACCTCCAACAGGCCACCCACCCAACCTTCACTTAGCTTTGAATTTGAGCCAGACAGCACTGAACACATGCGCTCACACAGCAACATAGCATTTTCCAAATGAATTAAAAGATCAATGCACCGCTATCAGTCACACCACACTTGCCACCCACTACCACTACACAGACATGTAAGTCTGGTCTGGTGTTGTTGTTTACCATTATGCCACTTCAAGGTCATCGTCATCCAAATAGGTTGGTTTCAGTGAATCTGAAAACTTCCATCTTCTTCTGGTGGCATTTCTCAAAGTACTCACACTCACGCCCATGCCCTGAGTTATTCCACCATTAATCTTTGATCCTCCTGACTCCGACTATGAGTATGGTGTCTAACTCTGTACCAACAGTGTCCAGAGTGAGTCAAGATTCATCCCGACTCAAAATGCAATGAATCTGAAAAGATATACTTGAGTCAGTTTTTTGTTTGTAGAATAGTAGACATCATTCAGAACAAACAACAATCATTCAGCGTGCAATGCATGCCATCATTTACCTGTTCTTCTGGGGCAGTCCCTTTAGGCTAGAAAAGGATAGATAGATAGATAGATAGATAGATAGATAGATAGATAGATAGATAGATAGATAGATAGATAGATAGATAGATAGATAGATAGATAGATAGATAGATAGATAGATAGATAGATAGATAGATAGATAGATAGATAGATAGATAGATAGATAGATAGATAGATAGATAGATAGACAGGGCCCAGGGTTAGAGGCAGGCACACGTTTGTTTGTATTCACCATCCAATGTTTGGCTTGAGGGAAATGGCTTTAGAGGGAGTCAGGAGTGGACTTACTTCTTCACTGACTGCACACAGTTGCAACTCTGATCCGGCAATAAAAGGGTAAGATGGTGGGGATGGATCTGTGAACCAGAAAGACAGTAACACACACAAATAATAAAGTAAATAATGTTCCTTAGCTATATCTTTTGTTTGGGGGTGTTTAGGGGCATCAAAGAAAGAAAGAAAGAAAGTAACTCAAAAGCCTAGTTGTCAGGGAAGTAGAGCTCGTTCTCAAACTGTGGTGGATCGCCCAGAAGTATCTCACCTAATACCTGAGTCGCCATCATCATCTACCTGCTGTGGTACTTCAGGTATGGTATAATCCGGTGGTATAAAGTGCTGATTCAATTTGATCATGGTTAACCTCTCCAAGTTTTGGGGCAAGAGACTGGTCCTTCCCACTGTCAGAACGGCACCAGAAGCACTGAAAACATGCTCAGCAGAGACACTTGCTACTGGGCAAGCCAGATAGTTTTTCTCCAGCCTACTGAGCACTGGGCATTGGAGCCTTTTCCCATCCCAATACAGCAATGGGTTTTGATCAAAGTAAACCTCTGCTGGGTCATCCAGATAGGCCTGGACCATCCGCTCAATGGTCATTGGTGCCTCTTTTACCTTTGCGTCAGCACTGGACTTAAGCCCTGCCAGAAGAAACCATTCCTTTACCGATTTTGGGGCAGATGCTCTGTTATTGTTGGTGTTGATATTGTTCTTGATATTGTTGGTGGTTTTGGCTGCTGTGAGACAACTGCACTGCCTTCAGCTTCTGAAGTTGAACTTGAAGGTGGCCCTACAGTACTTATTGTGCCCGGGAGGAGCGGGCAACTAGTTTCCAGCCGCTCTTTTCTAGCTGACTAGTTTGCACAGCTATCCAAGTTTTGTAGTAGGCAAAATCCCCGTCTGAAAAATAAATGAAAGTGTCCAGTAATGGTTTGTACAGTAGATCAAGAATTGTGGACCAAATGTAATGGTTTGAGCGAAGGATTAAGCTCTGCACCAACTCATATGCTTCTTTTTTCCTCCACAACTGTGTACATTGCAGACACCACCTTTAGCTGTTCCTGTAGCATGTGCAACAATGGGATAGCTTGACCCATGGTAGAGTCCTCATTTTTGACTTCATGTGTGAAAGGAAGCAGCATCTCTGTCAGGCATTTAACTAGGCCCCATCGGTCCATCTCAATGATCATGCATTTCACAGTTGCATCCCATCTTTGCATGACATATTCATTGATTGTTCTGTACTGCTCAAACAGACGTTCAAGCATGTAATAAGTTGAGTTCCAACGTTTTGGCACCTCCTGGATGAGTGCTTTAACTGGTATTCTATTATCACGTTGAATGATCCTCAGCTGCTTCTGGGCTTTAAAAGAATGGCTGATATATGTGCAGATTCTTCTGCAGGTGGTCAGTAAGTGGCTAACTCTGTCTTCTTTTTTCAGAAAGTCTAGTACAATGATGTTAATGCAGTGCGTCAAACACAGGACCCAGGAATAGCCACCATCTGTTATGGCCTTAACTATATTATTGCCATTGTCAGATGTAACAAAACCAATGTTAAGCCCTCTTGGTCACAGCCATTTAAAGACCTTGAGATTTTTCGATGGCAAACATGGCTACAGTTGCATGCTTCCGAGCATCATTAAAAATGTCCGCAGTGTCAGCACCTGAAGATATCTTTTCACCAACCCCCACAAAAGAGATCCAGTGTGCAGTGATGTACATGTAATCAGTGGCTTGGCAACTGGTCCACATGTCTGTCGTCAGGTGTCTAGTATGAACAGCACTCTGCTGCAAATGTCCAAGCAATTCTAGCACGTTGTGACCCTTGACCCTGTTGAAGGGAGGTCGCTCCCCACGCCGAGTAGCTCCACCTGACTACGCCATGCCCTTGACCCAGCTGCTGCTGAGTTCGAAGGCCTCCCCCACCCGCAGGCTGCCACCTGGTGGCCAGTGGTAGGCCCGTAGGTTTATTTCTGTCCGCGCTACTGTTTTCTGTGCCTTTCACTTTGTACTGCTTCCCTGATTGTGCCTTGTTGCTTTGTTGCCTTGCTTTGTTGCCTTGTTACTTTGTTGCCTTGCTGTGTTGCCTTGCTGCTTCATTACCTTTGCCTGTGTCTGTTTGCTCCCTCGCCGGTCCCGCTTTCCGCTGCTGCATCCCCTGTGGTCCCGCCCCCGCTCCCATTCATCTGTTCCCACCACCCAGCTGCTCCTCCCTCCCACTGCCCCTTCTCATGGCGGCCCCTGCCCGGTCGCGCCGCTGGCGTGCAGAAGGCGCGCCTCAGGCAAGCCCGTCTGCGCCCGTCCGCGCCTGGACCGCGCCCAGCACCATAACCCCAGGACCTCAGAGACGCCACGACACCCGACTACACTATGACGCCAGCACCCTCCACGCACTCAACCCCGGATGAGAACACACATGCCACCCCGAAGCGCACTCAAGGGCCCTTCACCTGCCGGAACTGCAGCTTCACCAGCATCTGGGCCGCCAAACCACCAACCAAAGAACCCAACTACCTCAGATGCATCCTTCTCAACACTCGCTCTACCCGCAAACACGCGGTCACACTCTGGGACCTCTTTGACTCAACCGCCCCAGACGTCGCCTTCCTGACGGAGACCTGGCTGAACCCCGCCTCAGCACCTGACATCGCCATAGCCATCCCAGAAAGCTACAAGATCACCCGCAGAGACCGCTCCAACGGAGTAGGAGGTGGAATCGCCACCGTCCACAGGAACACCCTAAGAACACCCTCAGAGTCTCGACTAACACCGACGACACCCTCAGCACCGCCGAACACCTGCACTTCCAGATCTACACCGACCCCAACACCACCCTCAGAGGAACCCTCATCTACAGAACCCCTGGACCAAGACCACAGCTCAGCGACTCCATCGTTGACTTCATAAGCACCCACGCCCTCGCCTCAACAGACTACATCCTCCTTGGGGACCTGAATTTCCACCTCGAGAATAACAACGACGTCAACTCTACCACCCTGATCGACAACCTCGCCAACCTCGGACTCAGACATCTCGTAACGACACCCAACCACGCCGCCGGTCACACGCTTGACCCCATCTTCTCTGCAAGCCCCCACGTCTCCTTCAACCACACCACCAAACCCCACTGGACCAAACATCGCTGCATCACCTTCCGTAAGCCCACCACACACCACCACACCCAACAGATGCCTCCTCGCTGCTGGGGCAAAGTCACCGAAGACCAGCTAATCACCACCCTTGCCTAGAGCCCACCCGCCGACCCCATCGCCCCCGACACCACCACCCGCAACCTCAGACTGTGGATCTACGACTGCGCCAACACTTTCACTCCGCTTAAGACACAATCCAACAGCCACACCAGCAAGAAAGCCACCTGGTTCACCGAAGACCTCCAGGCCTCCAAGCGTACATGGTGGAAACTTGGGAACTGGCTCCGCGAACGATCACCAGACCGCTACACAGCCCACAAAAACGCCACCCGCAGACACCATCAACTCATCTGATCCACCAAGAGGACCGCATTCAAGGACTACCTGGATAACAACGCACACAACAGCAAAGAGCTCTTCAGCATCATGAAGGAACTCTCCAACCCCAGTTCCAACACCAACGACATCCCCCCTTGGCAGGACCTGTGCGACTCACTGGCCACCTTCTTCCACTGCAAGATCGCCAACATCCACTACAGCTTCAACGCCACGACCACCCTGTCAACCACCGAGAACTCCACCCCCGCGACCACCATCCACACCAGCCGCCTGATCTCCTGGTCCAACATCAATGGCGATGACACCATCAAGATCATGAACTCCGTCCACTCCGGATCCCAGTCTGACCCATGCCCACACCACGTCTTCAACAAAGCCAGCACAGTCATCGCAACCCATCTCCTGAAAGCTATCAACATCTCCTTCAAGACAGCAACCTTCCCAGAGGCCTGGAATCACGCAGAGATCAACGCCTTACTCAAGAAACCCAAGCCGGACCCCAAGGACCTCAAGAACGTCTGTCCCATCTCTCAGTTCCCGTTCCCGGTGAAGGCCACAGAAATAAATCGTCAACAAACAACTGACCCGCTACCTCGAGGACATCAACATCAAGGACCCATCCCAGTCCAGTTTCCGCAGCAACCACAGCACCGAAACCGCCCTCATCGCCGCCACCAACGACATCATGACCCTGCTTGACAACGGAGAAACAGCAGCACTCATCCTCCTGGACACGGTCTGCCAATGCACACTACGAACATGCCTACACGATGCTGGGAACCAAGAAAAGACCCTGGACTGGACCACATCCTTCCTCTCCAGCAGAACTCAGAGCGTCCACCTCCCACTCTTCGGTTCCATTACCACCAAGATCATCGGCGGCGTACCCCAGGGCTCCTCCCTCAGCCTGACACTGTTCAAAATCTACATGGCAACCTCCACAAAGGAATGAAGGCCGTCGCCGAATGGATGAAGAACAGCTGACTGAAGCTGAACTCAGACAAAATGGAGGTTCTCATCCTTGGCTCCACCCCTTCAGCTTGGGATGACTCCTGGTGGCCGACTTCACTGGAAACAGCCCCGACACCCACCGATCACGCACGCAACCTAGGGGTCATTCTCAACTCCACTCTCTCCATGACTAAGCAGGTCAACGCCGCCTCCTTATCCTGCTTCAACACCCTCCGTATGCTCCGCAGGATCTTCAAGTGGATCCCTACCGAAACGAGAAGAACAGTCACCCAGGTCCTTGAAACCAGCAGGCTGGACTACGGAAACGCCCTCTATGCAGGAACATTGACCAAACTTCTGAGATGGCTGCAACGCATCCAGAATGCCTCGGCATGGCTGAACCTTGACATCCCCCACCGCAGCCACATCACACCCCACCTGAGAGACCTACACTGCCTTCCCGTCAACAAGAGGATAATCTTCAAGCTCCTCATTCACGTGTACTAAGCCCTCCACAACACCGGCCCAGCATACATCAACAGACGACTCAGCTTCCACACCCCCACCCACAACGCTCCGCTCCGCTGGCCTCTCCCTCGCCACAGTCCCCCGCATCCGAAGAACAACCGCCGTCGGCAGATCCTTCTCCCACCTCGCCACCAAGACCTGGAACACCCTCCCCACCAACCTAAGGCAGACCCAAGACTCACTGGCCTTCAGAAGACTCCTCAAGACCTGGCTATTCGATCAGTAGCAGCACCCCCCCAACCCCTCTCCCCAGCGCCTTGAGACCTTCACGGGTATATAGCACGCTTAACAAGTGTCCTGATTGACTGATTGTGATGTAGTGCTGGAACAGCAACTCTGACAAAATAGGACCGGCTAGAAACCTTCCATTCTGGGCAGATGGCTGCCACAAATTCAAGAAAACCCACCCCTTCCACAAAAGGAAAAGGGAGGAGGTCCATCGCTAACATTTTAGGCAGCTTTGCATTGTACAAACATGCTGTTGGGTGGTTGTGTTCGTACTGCCCCTTCGGCCTAAATATGCTGAGAATGGTAGCCTCGATTTTTTTTCTTTTCTGGCACAGTGATGTAGGTGACTTCTTGAGACCAGATATTGTTAGTCTCAATGCTTGTTTTTTTGTTGCTGTACTCTCTTGAAGTGGACTGACTCTTGTGCCATTGCGATGTTGCCGATGATGATGTGGGCAGTACCACAGGGCTGCTTTATGTACTGGAGAAATTGCCCCCTCTTGTTCACCTTTCACCGTGATCAGATCTTCATCCCCTCAACCAACAACACTTGCAGTTTTTTGGCCACTAATATGCGCCCGACTGTATACAGTGGGGTTTTCACAGACGGGATGTTTGGGTTCTGGTACCATAGTTTGTACCAAGCTTACCCCGTCTAACACCTACTCCACAAATGGAGCATGTTGCAATGTTCACCTCCTTCTAGCTAACCGAAAAGAAGTCCCAAACCGGGGAAGTCAATTTTTTGATGCTGCTGGTGCCCGTTGCATGGTTGAACGAACTGGTAGTTGGGTGTGATGTTTGACTCTCTGCAGTACCTACGTCTACTGAGGTGGCTGTGGTGGATGTAGGTCACTGCTGGCACCTTGTAAATATGGCAGCTGGAGGTGGTGTTGGTGGTATCTGTGCCACAACCCTCAGCAATTTGAGATGAGTCTCCACTGGGGCTGGGCTAACATAAATGATGACTGGCTCGTCGTCATCCTCCTCTTCTACATCTACCTCCATAGCTCTATGGGTTTCTGGTAACCCTGGGCGGACAACTATGCTACGCTTGCATAGTTCGCGAAGTTTGCACTACTTCGCACTAAGCGATTTGCACATAGCACAGTGCAAACACGCGTAGCGGTAATTTTTTGCTTGCTCGCGGTCCTCACCGTCAAGTTGGCGACCGCGAGCGAGTAAAATGACACCCTGGCAAGACTTTCATCTCGTTCGCGATCAGCAACATCAAGTTGGTGATCGTAAGCATGGAAAATAAACCTCCCGGTGAGATTCTCAACGCAGGGAGGTCATGTTTCTCATTGCGAGTGGTCGCGTATGCTCGCGACTGCTCGCAATGAGAAACTACCAGTCCACGTTGAGAAAGGTGCTGCTCGTATAAAAATCTACTTGAGCAGCAGAAAAACGGCAGCTCGCACTGTGCAATCATCGCGAACAGCGCACTACGTATTTCGCGTAGCGCTACGCGTAGCTCGCAAAGGCACTATGTGTGGCTACGCGTAGCGCTATTTCGCGAACTACGCCCAGGGTTAGTTTCCAGAACCTTTCTTTTCCCTAGCCTTGTTTCGTGGGCATGGCTTGTCTCACTCTAAGACTGAGGCGGGATACAAGTGGTATCTAGATTATCAGAAGGTGGGCTCGGAGAAGGAAGCTCGATCTGCTGAACTGCCCCTACTTCAGGAGGAAATACTACTATTGGTGGTGGTTGCGGCTGTTGTTGCCCACTTATCTTTGTTCTGCATTGATTGGGTACTACTTTGCGATAACGAACAAGTCAATTTCAACGTCACTGCTCATCTGCGTTGTCATGAGTAGACTGGCTGCCTCTGCGATAGACATGGGCTTGGGCCTAGGTTGGTGGGGTGGGTCCGCTGATGCGGGGTGCTGTTCCCAGCTTGCTCCCCGGACACTGCTGCTGCAGGTGTAATTTTTGGCTTCCCAAAAAAGGTAGTGGGGGACATACCGGTAGTTGTAAGTGGCGGTGCCTTTTTCTTCTCACTGGCAACTTTCAATTTCTTGGCACTGGTACCTTTCTTCGGGGCCATCTTGAAGCTGTCAGTTAGCATGCAGCGGCACTTGTTTTAGATTTACAAGTTGAAGAGATGTCTGTGGTCACACGTCACGTGACATCATGCGCAGGGTGCAGGCCTTCTGTCTGGCAGTACAATGGGTGATGTTGTATCCTCCTCTTGTGCACCTAGAAGCAAAGAAGCAAGAAGAACATCACTAAAATGTAGCATTGTTGTAGTTCTATTACTAGTGCAAACAAATATTATAATATATCATTTAGTGTGTTGTATTCACACTTGTTAGTGTTGTTACCTCAGTTATAAAAAACATTAACGATACAGTGTATCTGTTTGTGAAACTTTGACAATAAGGGCTTTTATGGTGTACTACTCAGTCCAGTACACTCAGGAAGGATAGGAAAGAAGAAGAACAACCACAACAAAAATACAAATGTAACGGTTTGGCATTGTGCATCAAGTGGTGGGGAATGGATGCTGCACTCAGGGATCTGCAGCTCACAAATGACAATGGAATGGAACACTCCCTAGACAGTGAATACTGTTGTGCATGTCATATAGCAGACATGGGGTTAATATTGATGGTTCATTGATGCCAAGTCATGTTACCTTGTGAAACTTGAAATGAAAAAAAATAGAAAAATATGTTTAAAGGAAAAATTGAAAATTAAAGGAAAAAAATGGAAAATATATATGAAATAGTTCAACAAATTGAAAAAATAAAACATAAAAATGAAAAAATAAATTAAAATATAAAGAAATAATTATAAATAAATAATAAAAATACCCTCAGTAGTAGTAAATAATAAAATTACCCTCAAGCGTCTAATTGTTAATTTATTAAGCTGCTTACCTAATTGATCAACCATCCATGCAAGCATATAGCAAAAGGGCACCCTGGCTGAATGCACAAAATGGCTGCCAGCAACATGACCAGGCCACAACAAGAAGCTATAAGCCGAGGGAAACAAAGGGAAGACATGCAGGCCTATGGCAAAAGCGCACTGACAGCCTTCACAAAAGGTCTGCCAGACACATGGCCAGGCCACCACAACACGAAGCAATAAGCCAAGAGGAACAAAGGGAAGACATACAGGCCTATGGCTAAAGCACACTGACTACATTCATAAAATGTCCGCCAATCACATGGCCAGGCCACCACAACAAGAAGCAATAAGCCAAGAAGAACAAAGGGAATACATATAGGCCTTTGGCAAATAAATCACACTGACTGCCTTCACAAAATGGCCACAAGCCACTTGGCCAGGCAACCACAACAAGAAGCAATAAGCCACGAGGAACAAAGCTAAGACATGAAGGCCTAC
This sequence comes from Lissotriton helveticus, assembly GCF_964261635.1. Lineage (NCBI taxonomy): Eukaryota > Metazoa > Chordata > Amphibia > Caudata > Salamandridae > Lissotriton > Lissotriton helveticus. Next base: position 1,798,910,224 of record NC_136067.1, on the reverse strand, counting down.
GGCAAAAAAAAAATCACGCTAACTACCTTCACAAAATGGCCGCCAGCCACATGGTCACATCACAACAACAAGCAGGAGGACTGGAAAACAATGAACACAAGCAGGCCTAAGGATTGGGAGGACACACATTTTACGAAATGACCCCCGCCTCATGGCCTTGGGGAACCAAGGCACATGCATTGCTGGCCTACTTGCAAACACACTCACACACTGGCCAGACAAAGGAGGCATGCTTGCTAAACAACACGTCTTTAATGCAACAATACCAAAAGCGAAAATCCACAGGGCTAAAATGTTTGCCAGTTACAACCACACACATCCAACAAAGACATTTAATTAATTTAACACATGAAAAAAAATCAAATACCAAACAAAATACATATTTGGATTTTAATCCAATGTCATCCATGGCCAAAATGATGTTTAAATTGAACAGACACCACAAAAACAGTTGTTTCATGCACTCATGAGTAGCTCTGGACCTATTGGCTGGAAAACCCATTGACAGACTAGGCCACATAGTGGATCAATTCAGTTCAATATTGCAAATATATTGAAAACATGGAGAAAATGTAGTGAACTGTGCTAAATTTTTGCTAAATTAAAGAATAAAACATTGCATGTAAAGCAACAACCAGCAAGAAAACATAGCCAGCCACCACAAAGAAGGCATGCATCCTCCTGCCGCGTGGTCCACCCCGAGTGTGCCCGATCTCCTCCCGCTGCTGCCGCCGCTCCCAAGATAAGTTTTGTGCCCCTGTTTGTTCTGGCCCCCTGTTCCTGATTGTCCCTCTGTGCCTGCTTCGTTTTCTTTTCGTTTTTAACAGTATTTGTATCGTTGCCGTTTCTCTCGTGTCTGGTTCTGTTTTGCCCCATTGTCGCTCCAGTTGTTCCCTGCCCCACCCCGCTCCCTGCCGCTGCTCCCCCGCGGCCCCACCCCCGCTCCCTTCAGCATCTCCGCACTGCTCCCCCCCACTCGCCACCCCTCTCCCGCCTCCCAGCTGCTCCTCCCTCACCCCGCCCCCCCCCCCCACTCTCCACTTATGGCAGAGTGCATGCGTACGCGCAGCGTTGACGCGCAGCGGGCGCGCCGATTGTGCGCCAAAGGCGCGCCAAAGGCAAGCCCGTCTGAGCCCGTCCGTGCCTGGACCGCGCCCAGCGCCAGACCCCCTGGCCCCCGCAGCTGCCAACCCACCCACCGGACGTACGACACCCCACCCTCAACGCACTCAACACCGGCCGAATCCCCGGCTGCCACCGTGCCACCCCAGGACGCACCCACGGACCCTTCGCCTGCCAGTCCTGCAAGTTCTCCTGCCTCCGTACCTGCACCGCACCCGCCAAGCCGAGCACCAGCAGCAACCACCTGAAGTGCATCCTGCTCAACACCCGCTCCGTCCACAGACACGCCGTGGAACTATGGAACCTGCTCGACTCCACATCACCAGACGTCGTTTTCCTCACGGAAACATGGATGAACGCCTCCTCAGCGCCCGACATCGCCATCGCCATCCCAGACGGATACAAGATCACCCGAAGGGACCGCGTCAACCAGACCGGAGGAGGCATCGCCATCGTCCACAAGAACACAATCCGCATCACGACCAACTCCGACAACACCTTCACAGACACCGAACACCTGCACTTCCAGATACACACCGACCCCAAGACCACCCTCAGAGGCACCCTCGTCTACAGACCCCCAGGACCATGCACACAATTCAGCGAAGACATCGCCGACTTCATCAGCCCGCACGCCCTCCCCTCGGCTGACTACATCCTCCTTGGGGACGTCAACTTCCACCTAGAGAACAACAACGACCGCAACACCACCACCCTGCTGGACAACCTCGCCAACCTCGGACTCAAGCAACTGGTGACCACCCCCACCCACTACGCCGGCCATACGCTTGACCCTGTCTTCTCCTCCAGCAAGGACATCTCCTTCAGCCACACCACCGGACTCCACTGGACAGACCACAGCTGCATCCACTTCAGCTTCAGTAGGACCACCACTCACCACCACCCGCAACAGTTCCCCCGCAGAAGCTGGAACAAGATCACCACCGACCCACTCACCACATCCCTGAGCCAGAACCCTCCCGCCAGCTCAACGAACCCCAACCAAGCCGCCAACAACCTCACAAAATGGATCACCAACTGCGCAGACGACCTCGCCCCACTGAAGACCCCCCCCCGTCAGACCCGGCAACAAGAAAGCATCCTGGTTCACTGACGAACTCAAGAGATCCAAGAAGAAGTGCCGGGCCCTCGAGAAAGCATGGCGCAGAAACCCGACTGCAGACAACATGACCACCCTCAAGCACGCCAACCGAAAACACCACCAGCTGATCCGCACCACCAAGAAGACAGCATTCAAGGAACGACTGGACAACAACGCCCACAACAGGAAGGAACTCTTCATCATCGTCAAAGAGCTCTCGAACCCCAGCGCCCGGAAACAACAACATCACTCCCTCGCAAGATCTCTGCAACTCGCTCGCCTCGTTCTTCCACAGCAAGATCGCAGACATACACAACAGTTTCAGCACACAGCCCACGTACCCCACGACCGTACCAACGCCCCCCACCACCACCCTCTGAGCCTGGACCCCGATCAACACCGAAGACACCATCCACACGATGAACTCCATCCACTCCGGATCACCAACCGACCCCTGCCCTCACCACGTCTTCAACAAGGCTGACGCCGTCATCGCACCCCACCTCCGGGACATCATCAACACCTCCTTCGACACCGCTACCTTCCCAGAGAGCTGGAAGCACGCAGAACTCAGCGCCCTACTGAAGAAACCGTCAGCGGACCCCACCGACCTCAAAAACTACCGCCCCATCTCGCTCTTTCCTTTTCCTGCCAAAGTCATCGAGAAGACCGTCAACAGACAACTGGCCGCCTTCCTCGAGACGAATGGATCCCTCGACCACTCGCAGTCCGGCTTCCGGGCCAACCACAGCACCGAGACCGCCCTCATCGCAGCCACCGACGACATTCGAGCCCTGCTCGACAATGGGGAAACAGCGGCCCTCATCCTCCTGGACCTCTCCGCAGCGTTCGACACGGTCTGCCACCGCACCCTAGTGCAACGCCTGAACAGCGTCGGAATCCAAGAGAAGGCACTGGAGTGGATCATCTCCTTCCTCGCCGGAAGAACCCAGAGAGTCCGCCTCCCCCCGTTCAGATCCGAGGCCACCGAAGTCATCTGCGGCGTACCACAAGGATCATCACTCAGCCCCACCCTCTTCAACGTCTACATGAGCCCCCTCGCAGTCATCGCACGCCAACACAACCACAACATCATCTCCTACGCCGACGACACCCAGCTGATCCTCTCCCTCACCAACGACCCCACAACCGCCAGAACCAACCTACATGAAGGGATGAAGGACGTAGCCGAGTGGATGAGGAACAGCCGCCTGAAACTGAACTCAGATAAGTCCTCATCCTAGGATCATCACCCTCCGCCTGGGACGACTCCTGGTGGCCCCCTGCCCTGGGCAACGCACCCAAACCAACGGACCATGCACGCAACCTGGGCTTCATCCTGGACTCCTCCCTCTCAATGACCAGACAAGTCAACGCCGTCTCCTCGTCATGCTTCAACATCCTACGCCTGCTGCGCAAGATCTTCCGGTGGATCCCCACCTGTTAGACCTGACACCTTTGGCGTGGTTCTTCCCCCATCTTTTTGCCTCTGACTCATGTGTTTTTGATGCTGTGCTGGATTTCGTTTTTGCTGGTTTAGATGCTTTGGACACTCTGCCACTGCTGATCAGTGTCAGAGTGTAAGTGCTCCCTCTGTAAATTGCCATATTGATTGAATATACCTGATTGGCATATTTGTATCACCATGAAGTCCCTAGTAAAGTGCACTGTGTGTGCCAGGGCTGGTGATGACAGATGCTACTAGTGGGCCTGCAGCGCAGATTGCGCCACCCACATGAGTAGCCCTAAAAAGGACTCAGGCCTGCCAGCGCAGGGCCTGTGTGCAGTCAGTGACTGCCTGTCCCCCTGGCCAGTGTCTCCACTGGCTGGGCCTAACCCTTTCCTGTCTGTGCACCTCAGTCACCCCTATGGAAGGCTCAAGGTACCCCCCTGGACAGGGTGCAGTGTATGGATAAGGTAGAGCATGTACTAGTGCAGGTCACATGCTCTGGTAGTGGGCAGCAGCCATTTTATGTGCTCACTGCTGTAAGGCTCTCTTGCTCCATAGAGTAACATGGAGGAGGCTGGCCCCATGTGATACCAGCCTATCTCCCCATAGGAACAAGATGGGACATGAGTGAAAGATATCCCTGAACTCAGAATTTAATGACACATCTTTTAGTGAAGGGTGTTTTTAAATCCTGTGTTGGAGAATAGCACTTTTAGAAAGTGGCTGTTCTCTTGTCTAAACCTTTCTGTGTGCCTGGGTTTGTGGAATGCCTGTCTGGCCTGGGTGGGACAGAGGGCTGCAGAGGCCCCGGAGGAGGGGGTAGGAGTTAGCCCGTGGGTGAAAGGCCGCATCTGCTGCTAGGGAGGTGGGAGGAAGAAACGCCTGATAGTGCTGGGCTGTGCCTGCCTGCCCACCCTGCTGGCTCCCTCTCCTGCCAGCCAACTGATACCTCTGACCCTGGAGCTGACAGGAAGAAGAAAACCAGAAACACCTCAGTGCTTCAGCAGCCCCCAGAACTGGTTTAGACTGGAGTCAGGGCCGCTTGCACAAAGACTTCAAAGGACTTCAAAGACTTTGAGGGGTATAAGGAAAGGACCCCTGACTACAGAAGTTTAGATTCTAAAATTCTACAATCAAGAAGGAACCTCTGCTGGAAGAAGGACTGCTGCAAGACTGAAGGAAGATTGCCTTGCTGTGTGCTCCAAGGGCTGACCTGGTCTGCTGTCTAACTGGAAGCTGAGGAGGAGAAAGGGACTTTGCTGTGTGCTGTGACCCTGCCTGCTTGAACCTGCTAAGACTTTGCTGTGTGCTGTGTCTGCAATTTGAATCTCCAAGGGCCTGAGAAGAGCTGGCCTCCTGTTGGGAACCCAGGGTTAAAGGTTCCTAAAAGCTTTGCCAAATTGCCGTGAAGATCGCGCTGTGTTTGACTCTCAGCGCGTGTGTGTTTAACTGCTGGCCGGGAGATACGATCGATGTGCTCATCGGCACATGTTTAAGGGTGACCGGAGGATCGTGGTACCACCCTGCGGCGAAAATCATCTCCAGCGATCGGGTGGCCTCTGTGGGAGGTCTAGAAGCGACCTGTTGCCCTAAAGTGTTCACCGCCTTGTCATCGCCGCTGCCCGGGACCAGCAATACACCCAGCAGTTTGCAGTTCTTTGCCGGGACCGCGGCGACGGAGATCGAAGCCGCCGCGCTCCCATTGGCTGAGGGAGCCGAGCCCCCTCACTAACGTCGCGACGGGATTGGCCCGTGCGGCGCAGCGTCATCAGCGTTATCGTGCGTGATTGGCCGAAGGAGCGGAGCGTCATTGTTTGCCTGTCCCGGGAGCCGCACTGCCCTTGGCTGACTCCCGGGTGCTGCTGGAGGCTCGCCCCCTTTGCCGCAACAGGATTGGTCCCCGTCATCGGGACCTCTTCGAGTGCCGCCGGATCACCGCCGGACCCGGGAAGAAGGGACCCGTCCTCGCCGAGGGAACCGCGAGGGCCTTGGAGACCCCTGGCCTGCCGTCCCAGCAGCTGAGCGCCTGCCTACCTCCCCCGCCGCTCGTGGGATTGCCGAGAGCGGGCGGGAGAGCAACCAGGACCGGCCGGGGCAAGGAGCAAGTGTGCTCTGCAGGCACGGGGCGCCTGAAGCCAGCGGGCGTGGGAGGCTGTGCCGGTGGAAGGAAAAGAGTCCAAGGAGCACGCGGTGAGGCGCGCTTGCAGCGCTTGGGGTGCAGTTGCACCCAGGGCTGTTTTGGCAATTATCTGACTACTGGCATTGCTTAGGATGCTCGTTTTGAGAGCCCATTAGGCATAAATCAGCAACCATATTTTTGCAAGCTGAGTTAAGAGACTTGAGACTGTTTTTGTTTCTAAGAACTTCCTATTTACAAGTACCAACATTAAGATTAAGTGCAACCTATTATTGAAAAAGTGATTATCGTGCAAATGCTTGATTTACTTGCTGAAACTAGATAAAGTTATATATTTTTATAAAATATACTTACCTGTGTGGTCTCAGTTTGTGGTGGATTGGGGATTACTGTTGTGTTAAGTGCAAATGTTATCCACATTGCCTCTGTTTAGCCTAGACTGCTCGTGCCATGCTACCTAGAGGGTGAGCAGGGGTTATCACAGAGGGCTATTCCTTCACCCTGACTAGAAGCAAGGGTCCCTACTTGGTCTAAGGTACCTACCTCTGCCAACTGGAGACCCCCGGTTCTAACATTGTTGGACAGCGGTGCGGATTTTGAACTAATAATTGCACTTGACCGGCAGTGATTTCTTGTACATCACTAGTCTAGTTTAGCAGCACAGGTTGCGCAAGATTTTTTCTTTTTGGTGAAACCTTTTAGTTGAAAAGGTTAGGAAGCATCATGTCTCAGAAAACGCCAAGCATGAATGGAGAAGTAGAAGTGGAATTTTAAATCCAGGAGTTGTTCACCTATAACAAGGAGCAACTGAGAAAATTCTGCAAACGGCTTGAATGCCCAGTAAGGGGCAGCGCAAACAAGGAAGAGCTACAGAAAGCTCTGAGGGCCTGGTGGGAGGCCAAACATGGTGATCCAGAAGCTACTACTGGAGAGGAAGGCGCACAAGAGAATGCTTTTTTGCCCAGTGAGTTGCCAGTGACGAAGGCAGTGTCTAGGACTGGCAGCAACCACTCCGGTAGGATTATTTCTCCAGAGGAGCTGGAGGAGAATCAGAGAGCTAGGGCCCATGAGATTGAGCCTTTTAAGCTCAGAGCGCAAGCCGATGAGAAGAGACTGCGCCTGGAAGTTGAGAAAGAGGCTCAGGAGAGAGAGGCGCAGGAGAGAAGACATACTCTCGCTTTGGAGGAGAAGAAACTCCAATTGGCTCATGAGTTGAGCATGAAGGAGTTGAACATCAAATTTAAAAAGGTGGTGTCCAGTTCTAATGGTGGCAGCGCACAACTGGTACAGGTGGGTAAGGTATACATACCAAAGGATCTGGTACAGAATTATCAGAAGGGTGAGGATATTTATGCGTGGTTCAGAGCGTATGAACTTGCCTTAAAGATGAATGAAGTGCCTGAGAAGAATTGGGGGGCAGGATTGTGGAAGCATTTTGAGGCCTCTGGGAGGGATGTTTTGGCACCCTTAGAAGCAGAGGATGCTTTATCCTACCCCGCTATGAAGGAGGCTTTGTGCCTCAGGTATGGGCTCACTTCAGAACAGTACAGCCAGAAGTTTAGGAACTTCAAGAAGCTTGATTCAAGTACTTGGGTGGAGTGTGTGAGTATGTACACGCGTGCACTGGAAGGTTGGATAAAGGGCAGCAAAGTTACTGATTATGTGGGGTTGTGTCACTTGATTAGTAGGGAGCACTTAAGTAGTTTATGTGTCCCAGAGCTGCGCCAGCATCTTTTGGATAGCAAGTTAACTGATCCCAGTGAGCTTGCTAAAGAGGCGGACCGGTGGACTAGCACCAGGGTCCACAAGGGGGTGGTAAGTACCCCAGCCAAGGGTGGACAGGGTCCCCAGCAGAAGAGTGGGGGGCACAGGGGTAATCAAAAGGAGTCTTCTAAAGGGCCCCAAAGTAGTTCCCAGGAGAAGGTGTCTCAACCCCCCAAGCCTAAGAAGTCCTGGCCCCATAAGGGCACGCAGGACAAAAAGACCCCACTTACTTGCTATTCATGTAGGGAGGTGGGGCACATTGCCCCCAAATGTCCAAAGAAACCTCCAGCACCCTCTGGTGCTCCCGCACCGGCGTTAGCCAGTGTAGCATTGGGAGGGGATTTGATTTCTAGTGGGGAGAAGGGGTTAGCATTGATGACCCTTGTCTCTCTAGGAGACAAAGAGATGGCCCAGGAAACTTTGCTGCCCCAGAACACTAAGAAATACGGGCAGAAGGTGACCATCAATGGACAGGAGGTAGAGGCTCTCAGAGACACAGGGGCCAGCGTGACATCTGTCAGGTGTCGGTGGGTGTCTGGAGGGCAAATTGTTCCCAAGGTACTCCGGCCTGTGGTGGCAGCTGACAGTTCAGTGCGCTACTGCAAGTTGGCAAAAGTTCCATTTGAATGGGGAGGAGTCTCCGGTATTTTGGAAATTGTTGTAAGTGATGCATTGCCTGTAGAGTGTCTATTAGGTAATGACCTGGAGAGCTCCCCATGGAAAGAAGTGGAGCACAGGACTCACTTGGAGATGTTGGGTTTGCCTGCGTGGATCTGTGTGTCCACCTGTGCAATGACAGCCAGAGAGGGCGGTCTAGCAGAACTGGAGCCTGGAACCATGGCCCAGGAACCTGCCAAGAGAAGACGGGGTAGAGGGCGCGGGAAACTGGCCCCCACTGTTCCCACGGTCCAGGAGGAAGCAGACCCGGAAGGGCATGCCCTGGAACCTACAGGGGAGCAGGTGGCCGAACTAGGGGAATTGCCTGAGCTGTCCCAGTGGCAGCAAGAGGGTGGTCCCTCCAGGGAGGAATTCTGCCAGGCTCAGAAGGAGTGCGGCAGCAGGCTGCAGACCAGGCAGCAGGCCTGGGGTCCAAGGAGCATTTGATCCACTTGGGAGGAACACCTGCAACACCTCACTGACGTGTTCAAGGCTCTGCAGAAGGCAGGCCTCACTATCAAGGCCAGTAAATGCCAGATAGGGCAGGGATCTGTGGTGTACTTGGGACACCAGGTAGGGAGCGGCCAGGTGGCGCCCCTACAGGCAAAGATTGATACCATTCTGGCTTGGGAGCCCCCCAAGAGCCAGACTGAGATGAGAGCCTTTCTAGGTCTCACCGGGTATTACAGACGGTTTGTCAAAGGTTATGGCACCATTGTGGCCCCTTTGACAGAGCTGACATCTAGAAATCAGCCCAGAAAAGGGAATTGGACTGAGGCCTGTCGAACTGCTTTTGACACCCTCAAAGCTGCCATGTGCACAGCACCGGTGCTTAAGGCACCTGACTTTTCCCGTGAGTTCATTGTGCAAACTGATGCTTCAGAGCAAGGCGTGGGAGCAGTACTCTCACAGATTAATGATGAGGGCGGAGACCAACCAGTGGCTTTCATTAGCCGGAGGCTAATCCCCAGGGAACAGAAATGGAGTGCCATTGAAAGAGAAGCTTTCGCTGTGGTCTGGGCTCTGAAGAAGCTGAGGCCCTGCCTGTTTGGGACTCACTTCCGTGTTCAGACCGACCACAGGCCCCTCAGATGGCTAATGCAGATGAAGGGTGAGAATCCAAAGTTGCTGAGGTGGTCCATTTCCCTACAGGGGATGGACTTTACGGTGGAGCACCGCCCTGGTACAGAACACGCCAATGCTGACGGTCTGTCCAGATTCTTCCGCCTTAGTGATGAGGACTCCCAAGAGGTTGGGTAGTTCTCCCCACTTTCAGCTGGAGGGGACACGTGTTAGACCTGACACCTTTGGCGTGGTTCTTCCCCCATCTTTTTGCCTCTGACTCATGTGTTTTTGATGCTGTGCTGGATTTCGTTTTTGCTGGTTTTGATGCTTTGGACACTCTGCCACTGCTGATCAGTGTCAGAGTGTAAGTGCTCCCTCTGTAAATTGCCATATTGATTGAATATACCTGATTGGCATATTTGTATCACCATGAAGTCCCTAGTAAAGTGCACTGTGTGTGCCAGGGCTGGTGATGACAGATGCTACTAGTGGGCCTGCAGCGCAGATTGCGCCACCCACATGAGTAGCCCTAAAAAGGACTCAGGCCTGCCAGCGCAGAGCCTGTGTGCAGTCAGTGACTGCCTGTCCCCCTGGCCAGTGTCTCCACTGGCTGGGCCTAACCCTTCCCTGTCTGTGCACCTCAGTCACCCCTATGGAAGGCTCAAGGTACCCCCCTGGGCAGGGTGCAGTGTATGGATAAGGTAGAGCATGTACTAGTGCAGGTCACATGCTCTGGTAGTGGGCAGCAGCCATCTTATGTGCTCACTGCTGTAAGGCTCTCTTGCTCCATAGAGTAACATGGAGGAGGCTGGCCCCATGTGATACCAGCCTATCTCCCCATAGGAACAAGATGGGACATGAGTGAAAGATATCCCTGAACTCAGAATTTAATGACACATCTTTTAGTGAAGGGTGTTTTTAAATCCTGTGTTGGAGAATAGCACTTTTAGAAAGTGGCTGTTCTCTTGTCTAAACCTTTCTGTGTGCCTGGGTTTGTGGAATGCCTGTCTGGCCTGGGTGGGACAGAGGGCTGCAGAGGCCCCGGAGGAGGGGGTAGGAGTTAGCCCATGGGTGAAAGGCCGCATCTGCTGCTAGGGAGGTGGGAGGAAGAAACGCCTGATAGTGCTGGGCTGTGCCTGCCTGCCCACCCTGCTGGCTCCCTCTCCTGCCGGCCAACTGACACCTCTGACCCTGGAGCTGACAGGAAGAAGAAAACCAGAAACACCTCAGTGCTTCAGCAGCCCCCAGAACTGGTTTAGACTGGAGTCAGGGCCGCTTGCACAAAGACTTCAAAGGACTTCAAAGACTTTGAGGGGTATAAGGAAAGGACCCCTGACTACAGAAGTTTAGTTTCTAAAATTCTACAATCAAGAAGGAACCTCTGCTGGAAGAAGGACTGCTGCAAGACTGAAGGAAGATTGCCTTGCTGTGTGCTCCAAGGGCTGACCTGGTCTGCTGTCTAACTGGAAGCTGAGGAGGAGAAAGGGACTTTGCTGTGTGCTGTGACCCTGCCTGCTAAGACTTTTCTGTGTGCTGTGTCTGCAATTTGAATCTCCAAGGGCCTGAGAAGAGCTGGCCTCCTGTTGGGAACCCAGGGTTAAAGGTTCCTAAAAGCTTTGCCAAATTGCCGTGAAGATCGCGCTGTGTTTGACTCTCAGCGCGTGTGTGTTTAACTGCTGGCCGGGGGAGACGATCGATGTGCTCATCGGCACATGTTTAAGGGTGACCGGAGGATTGTGGTACCACCCTGCGGCGAAAATCATCTCCAGCGATCGGGTGGCCTCTGTGGGAGGTCTAGAAGCGACCTGTTGCCCTAAAGTGTTCACTGCCTTGTCATCGCCGCTGCCCGGGGCCAGCAATACACCCAGAAGTTTGCCGTTCTTTGCCGGGACCGCGGCGACGGAGATCGAAGCCGCCGCGCTCCCATTGGCTGAGGGAGCCGAGCCCCCTCACTAACGCCGCGACGGGATTGGCCCGTGCGGCGCAGCGTCATCAGCGTTATCGTGCGTGATTGGCCGAAGGAGCGGAGCGTCATTGTTTGCCTGTCCCAGGAGCCGCACTGCCCTTGGCTGACTCCTGGGTGCTGCTGGAGGCTCGCCCCCTTTGCCGCGACAGGATTGGTCCCCGTCATCGGGACCTCTTCAAATGCCGCCAGATCACCGCCGGACCCGGGAAGAAGGGACCCGTCCTCGCCGAGGGAACCACGAGGGCCTTGGAGACCCCTGGCCTGCCGTCCCAGCAGCTGAGCGCCTGCCTACCTCCCCCGCCGCTCGTGGGATTGCCGAGAGCGGGCGGGAGAGCAACCAGGACCGGCCGGGGCAAGGAGCGAGTGTGCTCTGCAGGCGCGGGGCGCCTGAAGCCAGCGGGCGTGGGAGGCTGTGCCGGTGGAAGGAAAAGAGTCCAAGGAGCACGCGGTGAGGCGCGCTTGCAGCGCTTGGGGTGCAGTTGCTCCCAGGGCTGTTTTGGCAATTATCTGACTACTGGCATTGCTTAGGATGCTCGTTTTGAGAGCCCATTAGGCATAAATCAGCAACCATATTTTTGCAAGCTGAGTTAAGAGACTTGAGACTGTTTTTGTTTCTAAGAACTTCCTATTTACAAGTACCAACATTAAGATTAAGTGCAACCTATTATTGAAAAATTGATTATCGTGCAAATGCTTGATTTACTTGCTGAAACTAGATAAAGTTATATATTTTTATAAAATATACTAACCTGTGTAGTCTCAGTTTGTGGTGGATTGGGGATTACTGTTGTGTTAAGTGCAAATGTTATCCACATTGCCTCTGTTTAGCCTAGACTGCTCGTGCCATGCTACCTAGAGGGTGAGCAGGGGTTATCTCAGAGGGCTATTCCTTCACCCTGACTAGAAGCAAGGGTCCCTACTTGGTCTAAGGTACCTACCTCTGCCAACTGGAGACCCCCGGTTCTAACACCACCGAAACCAGGAAGACAGTCACCCAGGCCCTCGTCACCAGCCGACTGGACTACGGCAACTCCCTCTATGCCGGAACCACAGCCAAACTTCAGAAAAGACTCCAACGCATCCAGAACGCCTCAGCACGACTCATCCTGGACATCCCCCGACACAGCCACATCGCCGGACACCTGAGAGATCTGCACTGGCTCCCCGTCAGCAAGAGAATCATGTTCCGACTCCTCACCCACGCACACAAAGCTCTCCACAACCAAGGCCCCAGATACCTCAACGACCGTCTGACCTTCTACACTCCCACCCGCCAGCTACGATCGACCAACCACGCCCTCGCCGCCGTTCCCTGCATCCGAAGAGCCACAACGGGAGGAAGATCCTTCTCCTACCTGGCTGCCAAGACGTGGAACTCCCTACCCATCCACCTCCGCCTGACCCAAGACCACCTCTCCTTCAGGAAGCAACTCAAGACCTGGCTGTTCGAACAGTAGCGGACCCCTCTCCCCCAAGCGCCTTGAGACCCTCCGGGTGAGAAGCGCGCTATACAAATGCTTTGATTGATTGGTTGATTATGGCAGAAGCACACTAGCTGCCTTCACAAAATGGCCGCCAGCCACATGGCTAGGCCACTGCAAGAAGCAATAAGTCTACAAAGGGAAGACAATACAGGTATATGGCTAGCTGCCTTCACAAAATGCCTGCTAGCCACATGGCCAGAACACCACAACAAGAAGCAATAAGCCAAGAGGATCAAAGGGAAAGACATGCAGGCCTATGGCAAGAAAAGTACACCGACTGCCTACACAAAATGGCCAACAGCCATATGGTCACATACTGGCCAAAGGAGGCATGCTAAATAATACATCTTATAAAAAAAAGTGAAATACCACAAAAAACACATTTTTTATTTCCATCCAATGCCATTCGTGCCCTCAATAGACACAACAAAAACAGTTGTTGTTTCATGCTCCCATGAGTAGCTGTGGGCCTACTGGCTGAGAAAGGCCTACTTGCAGACTACTGGGCTACATACATAGTGAATTAAATAAATATTGCAAATTGATTTCAAAACATGGAGAAAATATAGTGCATTGTGCAACATGTTTCCTTTAAAAAAGAAGATAAATTACTTACAAAAAACAACTAGGCCCCTACTGAAACCACAGGCCACGCACCACAATAAATGTAAAATAATCACTGAAAAGTACAAATAAATCTAGGTGCATGGCCCCAATCAAACAAACAAAAATAGTTTTCCAACTTACCTGTAAAATCAAAAAATCCAAAGTGCTCAAATCCAATGATATATAATGCAGCAGATACAAAGTGTGACCCTTCCAGCTGCAAATCCAAATGAAAAGTGATCAGGAGATAGACAAAGAACTGGGAGGAGCCTGCTGGACAGGAACAGGAAGTTGGAGGCACTGGGGCACTTCCTTCCTCTAGAAAAAGTAAACAAAAAAAGGACTCCTTGCACAAAAAAGTTAGCCAAATGTCAATTTGAGGAGTTTTTTTACTCCAAAACATTTCGAGAAAGTTTTGATGGTGCTCGGGGAGAAATCCTTCTCCAGATTGCACTTGCGGTAGATCCTGCGCATTCGGGATTGCATTCTTCAGAAAACCCCTGCTGGAAGTCCGCTGGCGTGCTCAAAGAACGTGTTGCGGGACCATGCGGCCACCTAGCAAATCTCGTGGCGCTCCCGAACGGCTCGGGAAATGTCGGAGGCAATTGCAGGCATGCACCAAAGCGCATTTAAGATTCTGTATAGTGCAAAATTCCTATTCTAATTCCTTCAGCAACATACCTCAGGACAGGTACTGGACAGTAACGAGAGTGCAAAATGACTATTCTAACTCCCATTGTGTACTTACCTATGGCAGGTGTTGGGCAAAGACTGGGGTCAAAATACTATTCTAACTCCCCAGGTACTTACCTGAGGGCATAGTGCTGAACAGTAACTAAAGGGCAAAATTGCTATTCTAACTCCACAAATACTTTCCTCAGGGAAGGTGCTGGACAGTGACTAGGTGGCAAAATTACTATTTTAATTCTTCGAGCAACTTCCCCTAGGGCTGGTGCTTGGTAGTGACAAGGGGGTAACATTACTATTCTTATTCCACCAGCAACTTACCTCAGGGCAGGGGAAGGGTATAGACAAGGGGGCAAAATTGCTATTCTAACCCCATCAGGTACTTACTTCAGGGCAGGTGCTGGACAGTGTCTGGGAGCAAAATTACTATTCTAACGCCCACTGTGTACTCACCTCATAGCAGGTGTTGGACAGTGACTGGTATCACAATTACTATTCTAACTCCACTATGTACTTCCCTTAGGGCAGCATTAGACAGTGTCTAGGGTTAAAATTACTATTCTAACTCCACACAGTACTTATTTCAAGGCAGGCACTGGACAGTAACGAGAGGTGAAATTACTATTCTAACTCCACCAATAACATTCCTCAGGGCAGTTGCTGGACATTGTAACTAGAGCACAAATTTTGTATTTTAACTTCACCAAGTACTTTTCTCAAACCTATTGCTAAAGTTGATAAAATGAATACTTAAAAATGTATTTGTTTCTTATTAAAAACAGACACATCTACCTACAAAACAACTTAAAATTCATAAAACTACAGGACATATGCTACACAACAAAAACACAAATATCCATGGAAATATTGTAAATACCAACAGTAAATAGTAAGAAAAACTCCATAAATCTCAAAGTTAATCAATAAATAATGTATTGCATTTTTCTTTTTGGATGAGATCACAACATAATTGAAGAAAGAACAATGGGCCATATTATCAAGGGGGTTTATCTCCGCTTTTTTGGCTTTAAAAGCCAAGAAAGCGGAGATAAAATTATCTCCCTATTACCTAGCTGTCGCTAACACCAGTTAGCGACAGCTAGTAGGAGATAGCGACCATCTTGGGCCCCACTTTGAATGTCAGTGATATTTATCACTAATGACATCCAAAGTGGGCGTGCCAAGATGTTAGAGACTGGAAACAGTTGCTAACATCGCTATCTCCTATTACCAACTTTTGGAGATATTCGCGCTAAGCGCGAATATCTCCAAAAGCTAACACCTGCCCTGAGCAGTTGTTAGCCATGTTATCCAATGGGAGGTGGATAACATGGCTAAGAGCATTAGCTCGGTAATGCATGAATATCGCGGACTTTTCAGCGATATTCATGCATTGCGGCCGATATTTATCGCATATGCGATAAACCTTGGAAATACCAAGGTTTATCTGCGATAAAAATCGCCGCAGCTCAGCGGTAAATTTTTGTCTCTAACCAAGCAATAGCGATAATTATCGCTATTGCTTGGTAATATCATTAAATGTTCCTTAAGAGCACTTCAAAGTAGAAATACCTACTACTAATAACCTCCTTCAAAAACAACCACTTTCCAGGTAAGGAAAATACCATTTTTTCTAACATACTTTTTTTAGGTGAAAAATATTAACTAACAATTAATATTCTCTTTTCACCTGAGTATCTAAACTTTTTTTCTT
Source organism: Lissotriton helveticus (assembly GCF_964261635.1). Classification (NCBI taxonomy): domain Eukaryota; kingdom Metazoa; phylum Chordata; class Amphibia; order Caudata; family Salamandridae; genus Lissotriton; species Lissotriton helveticus. The sequence goes on along the minus strand of NC_136067.1, from coordinate 1,798,894,470 downwards.
ACTCCACAGAAAAACAGAATTAACAAAACATGTTCAATCATTTACCAGGCAAATAAACAAAAGCAAAACATTTAATAAAATAGTAAAAACATTAACTTATACTAGAACTAAAATCAATAGAATCAGCCAATCAAGCAAGTTATGTCAAATCCCAGAGGGGCAACAGACTGTTAAAGTATGGTGGCTACCTTTCTTGTAAGGCTAGGTTAACTGAGCTGAGGTGTCATTGGAGGTGTGTATAGTACTTTTCACCCCATTGCACAGGCTGAGCACTTACTCTGCAAGACACCATAGTTAGGACAACTCTGCCTCTGCAATGGAGATTGAGGTACATGAAAACACACTAAAAAATTAAAGAACTTGCATCCTACTCCAATGCGCCCTCTTGCTCAGTTTTGAGACAGATATCTGAAATGTTTCCCATGCATATAGCTGGTAGTATGCCCACGATTCCTTACATTAGGAGAATGGTACAAAGACAAAAACAGGCAAGTAATCCCCTACAAATGACACCACCCACAAATTCTGACATTAACATCCCCCCTTAGTTAACCATCACTTTATCGGAAGAACCTTTCCTATTGCATGACAACAAAAACCTTAAAAAAAGAATGCTAATATTTAGCACAATGCATAACCTTTTAACACTTGACAATGGTGAAATTTGGATGATGGATGGTGCTTTTAAATCAACACCCCATCCATTCGCCCACATTTACACTATTCACACTAACTTAATTAACACAACTGTCCCATAAGTATATAGTTTACTCCCTGACAAGCAATCCTCAACATACACTGAATTATTAACAATTATAAAATTCAAAAAAATGAATAAAAGTCCTACAAAAGTAATAATTAACTTTGAATTATCAATGATAAATACTATTACAAAAATGTACTCTACCACCCAAGTTTCAAGTTTAAGTTTATTTGATTTAGTTCTCAACTTAGAACAATTAAATATTAACATATAATATTTACATTTAAATAATACAATTATCATTCTAATACAACATTTAAAATGATTTTAAAAATTTGAACATATTAATTCACACCAATTCATTAAGCGGTTCCTTACAAAGAAGAATCAGATTCTGAACAGTGTTATTTTGCATTTCGTTCTATATGATTTTAAGAATCTTTTCCTATCCTCTGCGACAATCGTGTTTGGGCAAGCTAATAACACATGTTCTAAATCTTGCACTCCGCCTTTACATAGGTCACAAAGACTAGACGCCTTTTTATTTGGACACCACTTATATGTGAATGATTTCAAAGGCAGCATCCCTAGTCGGAGTAATAAAATACTTAGCCTGACTCCATGTTTTAAGTTAAAAGAGATATACTGTTGCGTTTTCTTGAATACAATAGTTTCCGCATATTGCTTATACAGAGATAGTTTGGTGCAATGTTGGATATCAAGATCCATTCTGAACCTTGGCTTTAGATGTTTTAAACAGAGTTTCAGATGTGCTGGTGACCATGATTTTATCATGTCGAGGGTAACCTTAGATAGTTTAAAAGCGGTAGAGACATTTTTACAAAATACGTAATTTGAAAGGTCCCGCTCAAATGTTTCTATTTTTAGTAGGATTCATAAAGTTCTCTGATCCACATGAACAAGGTTGTATGCCCATCTTATTATGTTAGCGATCCCTCTTGCAAAAGAGCTGACTAATGAAAGTTCAAGACAAAGAGCTTGTACCGGCACAGCTTGTGACGTCTTGGTCAGTTTCCGGAGGGCTTTCCCTTCTCTCAGGTCGAGTTGTTTCCATTGGCTTATTGGAATATATTCTATGGCGTATGATAATACCAATGGAATCTTTGAGCTATATAATTGTAGAAGTGATGAAAAGTGTCTTTGTCCAGTGGAGGAGTAAAGTCGTTGGAGGGCCCTTAGGTGGACATCAGACTCACGGCCCAGATTTTGTTAGTGGGCAAGTTTTTCAACGATTGTGAAAAAATTCGCCCTAAATATGTATACTCTTTTACTATTTCCAGCGGTTTTCCCCTTAGAGACCAATTGTAATTATCATATCTCTTCCTTCCTGTAAACAGGATGATTTTTGTTTTAGTGACATTAGTTGTTAAATAGTTTTCTTCCCTATACTTAGTGAGTGCCTGCAGATTCCTTTCCAGACCGAAAGGAGTCAGATCTAGAATGACTACGTCATCTGTGTACATCAGAGTATGGATTTTATAAGATGCAATTTTAGGTGGAAAATTATTGACCTGATTAAGTCTTTCCGGCAAGTCATTAAGGTAAAGAGAGAACAGATAAGGGAGCAAGGAGGCACCCTTGCCGCAGACCATTAGGGGTAGGTATTAAGCTGGTGAGACCCTTCTCCCTCCCCATTTGGACTTGACACCATGTCCCTGAGTACAATGATATTATTAATTGAAGGAGATTATCTGGAAGTCACATTCTTTGGAGTTTTTTCAATAGCATTCTCTGTCTACCCTGTCAAATGCAGTTGTGAAAGTCTACAAAGACTGCGTACACTACCTGGTAGTTTTTTAATGACATATTTGTCCATTATCATTTACCACCCAAATTCAAGGATTTTTTTTTTCATGTAACAGAAAAAAATCCAAAAACTATCCTTATTTGAGGATTACAGATCAAACAATAAACTTAATTTTGAATTTTAAAAAACTATCTGCCTTATGCTATGTACCTCCTGACAGTGTAGATGCATACTACACAGCAATTTCTGAATCAGAATATTTTACACAAAATGAAGAGAAATTGGCACCTCTACTAAACTAAATTATTTTGAAGATACATGGATTGGTCATCTAAGCAAGTAGGGTCACAGGCGGGAGCCAAGGTTCCCCACTGAATTGTGGAACTGTTAGACAACCTGCTTAGAGGGAGGTGCAAAGACGAACAACGCCACTGAGGGATGGCACAATTCCTTCAGTAAATCAATTGAGAAACCTAAATCATTTTTGGGAGATTTTAAAGAAGGAAAATAGTTTCCAATAAAATAGACTTGCACAGCAGCTGTTAGGTAGCTTGAACCCACGTGAATACAAAAATACTAAAGAAATGTCTGAGAGACTATTGGGTCAAATTCCCCAAAATATTTTGAAGATGGTTTCCGACTACCTGGGCAGTTTTGCATACATATTACATTACTAATGCTCAGTAGTATTTCCCTAGATTTCTTGCCTGTTTTAACATTTGAATACAATTCACTTGGCATTTTTTTTTACCAAATTAAAATAATTTTAGGGTTCCTACCTATAGTTCTCTTTTTTTTTTTTTTAAATCTTGGTGACTTTTTCAAACGTGTCACCGTGAGTCAACAGTACTCCAATAATCCATATAGACAAATAAACATCCTCAGAAAAATAAAGTCAAGAAAAAGCTTAGTTTAAGATGTGAAATTATCACCTACGACCCAATTGTTACAAATGTATGCATTCTGAGTATAAAAAAAGCAGTTTTAGAAAGCAAATATAGGAAGAAAATAATTCCAATAGCCAGAAGAAAGCCATGCTCCAAAAATGAAATGACAACCCAAAAAAGCCAGTAGAAATACATAAATGTGGATGTAAGCAACACAAAAAATAAACATCTGTGTTTTAAACTCTGTTAATAAAAGCATAACCATAAAAATGAACACTGTTTCCAAATAGAAACGCCCCAAAGATAATTCTGTTGTACTGGATTAATAACATCCATCCTCTTCCTGCAGTCATGTGATCCTAATCCTGAATAGTTCTCCAAACAGTACAAAAAAACACAAAGCCCAAAAAGTACAAATATTGCTTTTGTTGCAAATAAGTTTTACAAAGCTTGACAATGTAAGCTTTCAACTTTTCTAAACTTAATTTAAAGAAAAATCAACCTTCCCAATGTGGGAATATGAACACAATCAACACAAGGAGATGATGTATGGAGCACTGAAACTTTTCAGACACTCACCCCCAGTCACAGATCTAGGTTGAATCCATCATCGTACTTTAGCTCACTTCGCCACCCCATTTCAGATCCAGCCATATGGAAATCAGTCTTGACCCTATTCCTCATGGGAATTGTCCAGCCTGAACTATAAAGCCAGGTATTCCATGGATCGGAAACAATCATCCTGGGACCCGATTCGGCATGCCATACAAGCTCCCATTGAAAAATTGAAGTTTGCGACAGCACCATGTGTGGTTGCATCCTAATTTGGTATGCAGAACCACCAACCTATTTACGGGGGGATCCCTCACCGACATGACATCAGGCGGATGCAAGTCTACCTGACATCATAATGAGGGCCATAGACTGTAATTCCAACTTCCATGATGCAGCAGAGATCGCACGGGGGCATAACAGCCAGAGCTCTGACTTTGGAATTGGGGAACCAATTTTGAGTATCGAAGGTGGCTCAACATCCTGTGATTCTGCGCAAATCACAATCTCCCACAGCCTAAAAATAATGAATGTAACCCTGTGTAATGCACCTGGTGCTCATGTAATGCGGTCCGATACCCTCAGGTTGAGTTTGTGCTACATAAAGCTGCATAAAATAAAAAAGAAAACAAGGACTGCTTGTTCTGCTGTTGCTCTTCGTGATCAAGCAGTGAGTCTTCTCTCATCAAGCAAGGCTGACGAAAGCTCAGTCCTAAGGCTAATTACCTTCATTGTGGGCGGGGGGGGGTTGTTTACGTTTGCAGGGGATGCTGAGACATGGGAATATACTAATCAACAAAACCCCTTCTTGGTCTCAGTTTCCTGACAATGCAACCCCCATCCTGATAACATTTCATTGGCTACCCTTTCCAGCCTGTGTTGTATAGCATTTTAGTACCCTAGTATAATTTTCCCGATTCATGCCCTTTTATAGCTATAAATCACCATGTCCTTATATAGGCATAGAAATAATAACCATATTTACACATAGCTCGTGCAATCAAAATACGGCATGGCTACTTCCACTAGTTCCGAAAATCCACAAAGATTTCTTGGAAAACTCGGCTTCAGCAGTTAGGGACTTCCCCTTGCTTGAATATTGATGTGTCCAAGAACTCATGGAGTTTTCAAAGAACTGAGACTCTTTGATGATGTTATTATGTCCACCTTTACGTCAAACTCGGCACCTTCAAGGTATAAATATGCCCACACTTGCCATAGCAAACACACGGTGGTTTGGAGCAGTTCGACTATCTACCTGCCCGACGCATCTCGCTACAGCAAGTGCCGAAGGAAGCCGACCCTCCAGCAGACGCACTGAGAGAGACGCTGTCTTTTTCTCCTGCCAAGAAATCCAGTTCCAGTGTTTCAAAGCTACCCTTGCGGGTTGTTGGGAAATCGAGTCCTGAGACTGACCTCCTTCATTCTAAACCAAGGTACGGAGCTGATTAGACCCTAAGAGAAATCTTGGATGGATTCTTGGCAAAAAATGCTAAACGTATGCTACACCACACTTACTTCTTCCCTCGTTCTAGACTTAGGTTAGGTACATCGGGGTAGGTGTATTTTAGTAGCACCAGTTGAGTACTTTTTGTCTTTATATATTTATGTATGTTTTTTATGGCTAAGAAACCATACCATGCTTTTACAGTATTATTTTATAATACTCTTCTTGCTGTACGCATTATACTTTACAGCCAGGATTACGATTCTAGCAGTTCATTTCTTCTGCATGAGAAAGAAGACTGTTCAATAAATCCTTTTATTGAAAACGTCCGTCTCTCTATTTCTCTGCACCTCTGATTAAACGAAGCATGCACGAATGACTGAGTAAAATATCTATCTATTATTTCCACTACTCTGAAGATCAGTTTTATCTTGGGGAAACAAAGTTGTCATGTTTATGGGGTTGTCAGAAACTAATCCCTTCTTGTGAATTTGAGAAAGTTTCTAGTGACCTCTGAGCTAGCTGGCACTCACAATTAAGTTTAATATATTCGATAGAGACCTTGTAGACATAAGTCCTACGTCACATCTATAGGATATAATATTCCAATGCGCAGAGCCTATTTGGAATAAAGGAACTACACTAACCCTGCACCATCTTCATAACCCTTTGCATTATTTACAAAGTTATCACAACCAGCACCCCCTCTAATTTTATAGACAAACTCGCCTTTCTGGTGATTCTCGGCAGGCACACCCACAGCCAGGACACCATCAAACTGCGGACTAAGAATTGTAAAAATGAGAAAACAAGAAGACCTTTTTCATCTATGCACCATTAATCTGGAACAACATCCCTGTCTCCACCAGGACTCCCCCAATGCTGCTCCAATGTTGCTTTGCTACCTTTTGGCTATGTTCAAGCTATCGAAATACCATATACATACATACATACAAACATACATACATACATACATACACAAAATGACTAATTGAATCAGGCATTATTTCGAATATCCATTGTAGCCTATAGATGTGCATGTCAACTTTTAGACCATAATATAGTGATATGAAACATTAAGACAATGGTAGAAAACAGTCAAACGTTAGTCTCCATCATTCTTTCATGTGATTTCATTTGAATCCCCAAAGCTAGATTTCACTCACTACCTTCATTTCAAGTCTCCCCACCTAATTGTGGCTGTTGTATTGTAGTACAAACCATCGTGTCCATCAAAGTAACAGAAACCACCCTACAGGCTGAGCCACACTTCCCAACCACATTTAACGTTTTTTATATGACACTACCTAATTGTCACACATTACTTTGCCATATATCACCACTTTAAAGCCAGATCTATTGGCACTGCCTGTGTTGTACATCAGAATATCAAATACAGAAATATTGGCGGAGTTAAACATTGAATCCTAAATGTTGTTTAAAAAAGTATGGTCCCATTTGTATAGATGTTCTATTAATAATCCAACCTGGCAATATTTTTGTAGACAATTGGAAATGCAATATTTATGTTTAACAAAATGCTGCCAATGATATTCTGGTACCTCACCACTGATAGCACTTGTTGTAATGTCAATCAATATATATAGAATTAATAGGTAGTTATATCACATTGATTGGATTCCATATTCCAGGAGACTCCGAAATCTGACTAATGCAGTACCACAAGTACATAACTGAAGCGTTAAATTACCTGTGTACGAATCATTTGTGGACATTTTCTAACTGCACATTGAGGTCAGTTATACGTTGCAACCACAAATGCAGATTAAATTTATGACCTGCTGTACCAAAATAAATGCCTTTCCTTTTACTTTAGGCTGCTGAAAAATAACTTTTTAGTTATGTTATTTAATTGCATCACTATTTTCTCCATGTAGTTCATTCAGTCATGTCAAAATATCACATTAATCGAAAACTATATTGTTTGAGACAAAGGGGCCCATTACGATGTTGGGCGGATTGCCCCCGCCAGGCTGGCGGTAGTCACCGCCAGCCTGGCAGGGGCAATCCGCCCGACATCGTTGCACTAAAGACCCCCTGCCATATTAGTATGGCGGACGGGACCTCGGCGGACGGAAAGACCGTCCGCCGCTTTTCCGCCCCGGTCGCCTTGCGGCCGGGGCGGAAAATGAATAATATGGTGGCGGTGTCTACCAGACACCGCCAGCCATATTAGGATGCCCTTCCTGACATGCTATTCCGTGCGGAGACTCCCTGCGGGGGCCAGTTGCGGGCCCCCTGGAAGTCCGGGGGGTGCACATGAGGGTACCTATGGTACCCCCCCGCATTTCAAAGTGCAACATGGCAGGCACCGCGCGGTGCCTGTCCTGTTGTGCTTTGAAATGCACAACGTGCATTTTTACCATTGCGGCGGGCAGCGCTTTCTGCACCCCCCGCCGCAATGGTAAAAATACAGGATGCGCCCGCCTGTGTGGCGGGCGCATCCTAATGCTCAAGGCGGGACCGCCGCTCCTATGGCGGGCGGACCTGTTTTGCACGAGGATGGTGGGCGGGCAAAGTCCGCCCGCCATCCTAATGACCCCCAAAGTGTCTCTTCATGAAGGAAATACATCTAACAATTGATCAAATTCAGAGCAAATGTCATCCAATATATCCCAAAACTCTTCCAGTCCACTTGCAAGTGTCGTTTTTCCAAACCATTGGACTTTAGCTCTGTTCTTTGGCCAGCACTTGTTTTGTAATATATGGTCATTTTCTCAAGGCTAGTGGAGTAACTTTTGCCTTATATATTGGAAAGATTTAAAAGCTTTCAGTGGCAATTTGAGCCGAGAACACATGAGTATCTCAGGGTTAAAGGTCCGCCTACATCTAATTTTAAAGTTATATGATTACTCACATTTATATTTTATGCATAACTGCTTTTTTTCCAAACTTTTGTTTGAAAATGCACACTGAAACACACAGGAGAAATCGTGCTCATGTCCAAGCAACCTACTGGGCTTTATCATTATGTCCTAATATTACTCCTTTTTCTTCTGATTACATTAAAGTAATCCTATATCTAAACTCATAGAAAAGGAAAAAGGATACTGCTACTTTGACCAAGCTTATTAATGACTACCAGTAGGAATTACTGTGTGACGAACTGCTGCTGCCAGGACCCTTTGGCAAGACTGAAAGCCAGTTTTCAACTTTCCAACCTGCTGTGCCACTTGCCCACCCGCCTCCCGCCGCCCGACCCCTGTTCCACCTCGGGGTGAGGCCGCCGAGCGGAGTGCGGTGCTGGGAGTCAAAAACTACATTGCCCATCATCCTTTGCGGCGCAACCTGCGTCAATCGCGCGCCAGGAGGCGCTTACATTTCCAGTCACCCCCGTCTCGCGGGACGCCGGGCGAAGCCCGGGCCAAGGGCGGGCCCGTTTAAGCCCGTTCAAGACCGGGTAAGACTGGACTGGGCCCCCTTACTAACAATTTTTCTCGTGTGCCCCCAACAAAACTATTCAACTACTCTGCTTAACTCAGACTTTTTGTACTGTATTCTGTAACTGTGTACATTGTTTCTGTTAAACGTGTCACCCAGAATTACTAGAAACAGCAAAGCTACACATACCGCCCAGATTATAGGGCCGATAGATCAATTCATTGCCAAAGCTAATGATGCCATAAATCAAGGTGTGCTCCTGCTAGAAAGGAGGGTCTCACAGGACCTAGCTGCAGCCAGGCGCTCCTCATTGGGACTACTGGCATCAGCCATAACACCGCAGCGCACCTTAGCCTCCGACTTACAACATGAGACCCAAACGGTTCCCGGGACCGTGGATTTATCGGTGTCCACCGACCTCTCTACAACACAAATATCACACTCTTCCGTCTGCCATCCTCCCCGATCAATTGAGAGAACTCCGATTCTCTTTACAAACCCAGAGGAGAATCTTCCGTCTCCTAACACGAGGGGACAGAGGGAAGGTGCTATCCCGAAAAAGAGTAAGGGTAAAAAAGGAAATAAGAACCCTTCCCTAAATAATACTGACTCTCGTCAGGATTCCTTGTCACAACTTATTGATCATTCCCCCTCACTAGCCCAACCCTTACCCCAACCAGCAATGTTTCAACAGCCGACTATCACAACAATGTCAGAAATAATAAACCTCTCGTCTGACATACTTAATCCTACCTCGAGCGGCATCATAGGTAGTGGGCGGGATCCCCCTTTTCAAGATATACATACATTGGCCTCTATAGAGGCTTTAATTAAATTATATCTGAATCCTATTGAATTAGCGCTGTCAAAGATCGAAAAAGCTCTAGCTACATTAACATCCGAACTAAAAGCCAAGAAAAGTTCGATCCCTATGCCCTCACTTTCTGTGGCTCAACAACACAACCCAAAACCAATAAATGCAGGGGGAACAAATCCCCAACAAACACCCCAAGCCCACAAAGCGGTGACTACCACAGTGGTGGTCCATCAAAAACCAACTGGTATAACTAGTACAAACGCGCAGCAAACAGTAACTAATACCGCTGCAAAAAAGCCTGCTATCTCTTCCTTTTCTGGTCCTCCCGCACCAACGGGCAAACCTACCAGTCTATCTACCACACGAACCACAGCAAAAACACCAGCCTCTAAAAATGCAGCTTATAACACAAGACGCAACGGAGCCCGTCCTGCTCATCTTCCCCCAGAAGCGACCCCGTTTGTCGTTATTATGACCGGGGTTCCAGCGTTGCATACCAACTCTGAAGAACCTGGATGGTCCCTAAAAAACAAGGTACTCCACTGGTTGTCATTGAATCGGCCACTTCCTCCTTTCGCTAATAATAGAGTTGTCTCAGTTCGTAGAGTCCCCTGGGTAGGGAAGGAGTTAAAAACTATCCCAGGAGACTGCATAATAATAAATTTTGAAGACCCCCAAACCGTAGAATATATTTCCTCATGGGGCTCCCAAACATCTTCTGAAGGAATTGGTACGAAAAGACTAGCCTTTTTTTACCCTCCTGCTAAATCCCTGCCATCAGGCCCCGAGTGGAACTGGACTCAGGTAGGGACCTGGAATAGAAATTCGGATTGGACAAATTGGTCGGGACAAGGAGGTAGAGATACCTTGTCACTTCCGGATTGGAGGGGTGTTCCTACGTATAACAGGTTTGACTGTTTGGAGATGGTGGACTGACCACCAACAGTTAATGTCCTGGACGATAGGAATTCTCCCCCTATAGGTTTACCCCTCTCGACGCCATCAAGTTTTTCCCTACCCCCAATTTTATCGACCAAAACTATGCCATTACCAACTACAGTAACTTTAACTGACACAGTGGAAGTACATTCCTTCCATTGCGCTGATAGTCAGCCTTGCCCTACTACTATATGTGACAACCAAGGAGAGATATTGTCCTCCTCTCTTAATACTGATCTTCGTGCATCCTCAAATGTTCCATCTCAAAAAGGAAGATCAGCACTTAACAATAAAACCTCGTCGACCCAGCTAGTATCTATATTATTCTGGAACGTAGCTGGTCTTCGATCTAAGATTTTATTGACATCTTGGCTAGGATTTGTTACCTCACACCAGATAATTTGCCTGCAAGAGACATGGACAATTGACCCACTGCACATACAAGGCTATATAACATTCCATTCTCCAGCTTGCCCATCTACACATGGCAGACCTATGGGGGGTCTTGTGGTATATATTTCAAACAACCTTGCAGTAAAGAAAATCTCCATCCAGTGTACTACCCCGTACTATCAAATTCTTATGATTACTTTTAAAAACGGTACGTCATATAGTCTTATTAACTTTTACAACAATTTACCTCCCGCAGAATGTGTGAAAACTGTGTCTGCAATTTCACTACTTATAGGTGAACAACGAGCCAAAAATTCATCAACTATGTGTAACGTCATATGGGGAGGGGATTTTAATGTACAGTTGTGTCCTAATTATAAGAAATCAGATTGCGGCCTTCTAGATGAAAACGATTGTCCGCTGACACATTTTACCCATTCCCCTGTAGGAGATTCCCTTAACGATAGCTTAATGTCGTTGGAAATGACTTATGCCAATGAACTTGCAGACCCTCCCGTGGAATTTACTCCTACTTTTCACGGCAGGGGTTGTTTTAGCACCATAGATTTTATATTGTGTTCATATTCTTTAAAGGGTACACTTTTTCAGTTCATTACAGGATCAGAAATCTCAGGTGATCACTTCCCCAATAGTATTGTACTTAAGTTATCCATGAGTGTTCCCCATCATATAAGGAAGAGTTTATTGACTCAAAAGGCATTGAGTATGGATAGAACCAATGGTTACTCCGTGAAATGGTCAAGGATAGATCCAGTAGTAACATCAAGCATGGTCATAACTAAGGCACTCCCATGGATAAATATTTGTCTTGTGGAGGAATCCCCCCCCCCGAGCAAATTATTTCTAGCTTCGGGGAAATCCTGAAAGTCATCCAGAAGGAATTATTCCGAACTCTTAAACCGGGTAGCCACTCTGAGCCAGGATGGTTCAACACGGCATGCCGGAAAGCCTTAACCGCTCTAAAAAAAGAGCGTCACAATCCAACTAGAGACAAAAGCAAAGTAGCTAAATTAAGATCTGAATACAAGCAGGCCCAAACTAGCTGTAAAAAAGACCACAAAAACAAACTATGGGCCCAACTACATGAGAGTTGCCACAGTAAGGACAGCTCTCAATTCTGGCAGGTAGTAAAATCTCCTTTCCTATCTGAGGTAAACTCACACCACCACCTGGATGTAGCTGTGACCGCGGACGAGTGGGTGACTCACTTTTCTAAAATCTTTAGTGATCTCCCCTCGGTAAGCGTTGCACACCCCAATCCAGCGAGCGCGTCCTCAAAAAAAGGGGTTTATCCAATTGACCTCCATTTCACACTTGGGGAGGTCATAAGCGGACTATCTTCCTCAAAAACTGGAAAGGCCCCTGGCCCAGACGGTGCCCCACTTGATATATTTCTTTCAAACATCGACCTATGGTCCCCAATTATCACCCAGCTAATGGCGGCAGTATTAAATACTGGCCTTTTGGACTCTTGGTCCTCCTCCATACTTCTCCCAATTTTTAAAAAAGGTGAGAGAAACAACCCTGCCTGCTACAGGCCCATCTCCCTCCTGGATTCACTGGGCAAAGTCGCGGGTCGTCTAATTCTGGACCGCTTACAGGATTGGGCGGCAGAAAAGAACATCATTACCGACCTTCAGTATGGATTCCGGGAGGGACTGGGCACTGTTGAACAGGCCCTAAACCTAACTCTCTTAATAGGAAAGTATGTTGGGGTAAAACGGGGCAACCTATTTATGGTCTACGTCGACCTCAGCGCGGCGTTCGACTGTGTAATCCATGCCAAGCTGTGGTCTATTTTGAAGGAGATGGGTGTTGATCCTCCCCTTATTAAATTTCTGCGCGAGCTTTACTCAGACGCCTCGGCTTGCGTAAGACTTGGCATGGGTGGAGAGTTAACATCCTCTTTTCCAATAAACCGCGGAGTAAGACAGGGCTGCGTCCTGGCTCCCTTTCTATTTAACTTATACACCAATGGTCTGGAAACAGCCATGTTAGAAGGGAGTCAGGATCTACCTACCATCAACCACCGCCCTATTCCAGCATTACTCTACGCTGACGACTCCGTAATTTTTGCTTGGTCCCTAGTACAGCTCCAGAAGCAGCTGGATAAATATTGTAACTACATGCTCTCACTTGGGTTAAAGGTGAACAAGACTAAGACCTTCGTCATGCAAACAGGGCCCAAGGTAAAAAGCTCTAAACATCTCTGCATAGAGCAATCAAAACTGGAACGTGTTAGGGAATACCCTTATCTGGGTATCCTAATAGACGACCAGCTAACATGGAAAAGGGCAATGGTAACTAGTAAATTGCTTTACCAACGAGCAACTTCCGCCCTCGTCTCATTCTCCAGAAAAATGGGTAAACCAACTCCACCTGTATTACTTAAAATTCATCAAGCTAAATGCCTGAGCATTGCCACATACGGAGCCGGTGTATGGGGCTACGTAAAAGCGGTGGAATTGCAAAAAATCCAAAATGGCTTTGTCAAATATTTGTTGGCCCTCCCGCAGAGTGCCCCTACATACGGCTGTCATATCGAGCTTGGGATTGACTATCTAGTAGATTACATCAAATGTCAACCAATGCTCCTATGGCATCGTATTTGGACTAAGCCACAATGCCACCTCACACGTGCCCTGATCTTAGAATGTCTAGAGTTGACGTCCTGGAATAACATTCCATGGTTGGCGTACGTGGTCAACTTCCTGAAAGATCTGGACCTCATACAGTATGTCATCGAGCCTTCATCTATCACTGAGATGAGTAGAAAAACTTTGAAACACCAATGTCTCAATCACCTAAGGGAACTCCGTCTGTCTGGTGAAGTATCCAAGCAATCCAACGCTCATATCTTGATGGCCCAAGTGTCTCCAGGTTTACAGCCTTACCTAACATACCATATATCTAATCACGAAAAATACCTATTAACCAGGTTCCGTTTTAATCTGTTTTTTCGGTTGGTTACTTTTCCAAAAATGTTAAACTGGTCACACGAATTGGAAAAATGTCCATGTGACAAGGTCTCCCCCCAAACAACCATGCATGTAGTACTGTTTTGTCATTACTATGTTGAAACACGTAAACGCTGGGTTTTACCAGTACTGCGCCAGATGGGGTTGAGGACCTGTCGCCCGGCGTTCCTAGCATTACAACAGCTTGAATCACAACATGTGGCAAAGAACTTAGCCTTGTTTTTGAAATCATGTATAACAATTCGTAAAGCCATAGAAATGAAACCTAGTTGAATTTTCGAACACCTGTATTAACTCTGCTTATGAACTAAAGTGTATTCACTTTTTATTTTTATTTTTATCTTTATCTTCTCTTTTTTTAACCTGTACTGTACCAATGTATTAATAATAATGTGATTTTTTATGATGAAGTGTTTAAATATGATGTACTTTTTATGATTAACAAAACGCTTAATCGAATAAAAGATTTTTGAATTTGACTACCAGTAAATATTTCTGCACCCTATAATACACTTACATATGATATAGAAAGTATCCTCCACTATCATGGTCCACAACAGTTCATACGGAAATATAATTAATTTTTAGGCATTGTCTGGAGAAATGTATTTGATAATAACATTAAACACCACATCTCTAGGTAAACTGAATGTGCTAATTAGACACTACAAAGATGTAATGACATGAGGGCACTAGGACCCTGCAGGACCTGAAGTGGACACTGGGGAACCGGACACCACATCCGGTCAAGGGTGTGGGAAGGGGCATTCAGGAGAGGGACATCGCGGTGGTCAGACGTGCAGAAGCATGAGACCAAGATCTGTCCTGTGTGTACCTGAACAAAGAACACGACAACTGGCGACGAGGCGGGATCCATGGGCGAGGGTGAATCAGACTGCGAATCAGACTGTATCCCCGAGAAGAAGCGGGACGGAACCAGGAGCCTACCCTGGTCCGCTGGCCAACTCGAAGAACACCTTGTGGAGGAGCATGCCATATGCGGTAAGAAGCAGAGCCAGGAGCCCACTCTGGTCCGAGCGGTGCAGCACAATGCGGGAGCCCACCCTGACTGATCGGTAAGAGCGTGGAAAATAATAAAGACATAGGAGCGCTGCAAGCAAAAAATTTATAGAAAATCTGCCGGCACGCGAAAAGCGGAGAAGCCCCCGGCACCCGAAAGCACTGCAGAAATACAAAATGAGGAGAGAAAAGCGCGCGATAACTTGAACAAAGTATCGTGAGATTAAGGTGGCCATTTTAAAGTCAGGCGGACCGGGCCAATCAAAAGCCGGGAATGATGGCGGCCATTTTAGGTCAGGCAAGGCAAGGGAGATACAGAAACCGACTACGGCGACCATTTTGGAGTCAGGCAAATTGAGCCAATAAGAGGACAGAAACGAGCGGCGACCATTTTAAGGTCAGGCGGCCAGTAATAAACATAGGCAACAGATGGAAAAGTGCTAATGAGGTAAAAGAAAATGAAAATGAAGGAAAAATAGTGAAACTAAACACAGTCAACAAAGGAAAGATAGAAACAAAGGAGTAATTAACGAAAATAAAAGAGAAGTAGAATAGAAGAGTGCTAGGGGAGAAGATGAGTCATAACGAGGAGAAACAGAGCGCTATCTTCCACAGGCCATTACCGTTCAGCCTATCAGAACCACAAGCAGGCATCAGGTGGGAAAAGTGGATCAGGAAGTTAGAGCGCTACATGATCGCCACGGACGTACCGGACAAGAAGCAACTGCACCTACTACTAAATCTCACAGGGGATGAAATAGACCGCCGACCAGACCGCGGATTACAAGGGAGTGATGCAGTGCCTCACACAAAAGTTTGATCCGCAACGTAACGTCGATTTTGAAAGATACATGTTCAACACGGCATGCCAGCAAGGGGAAGAGAGCCTAGACGACTTTGCCACGAGACTTAGGAAGCTGGTCGCATACTGTGAGTTTGACAAATTTGACAATGAGCAAGCTATAAGACTGCGCATCATTGAAGGTTGCAAATCAGTGGAGTTTCGAACACGAGTTCTGAAAGTACCTACGACGCTGGAGAAGATATTGACAATGGCTCGCACAGTAGCACCGGCCAAGGAACAAGCGAAACAGATGGAAATAGGAAAAGAGAAGAGAGTGGCGGTAGCACATCGCGTCACTGGGAACTTCAAGAAGAAAGAATCCCAAGCGCCGGTCCTGCAAAAGAAAGGCAAACAAACATGCTATTGATGTGGCCTCGAATTCTCACACATCGGTGTTTGCCACGCCATGGGTCAAAAGTGCAGGAAGTGTAACAGAGACAATCATTTCTCGAGCAGATCACTGACATAATAATAAAAAACAAAAATATAGAATTACCAAAATATCGAAGAAAAAATATAGAATGCAAAAATATCAAATTCCTATCTACAAACAGGTATGTACAAAAATATCTAATCAAAAATATAGTTTTAAAAAATATAGTTAGTCAAAATATCGAATTTTTTTAAATGTCCTAAAATGTATTTAAAATTAATGAAATAATAAATATAATTAACTAAAACATACTGAAAATACTTAAATAACCTTAAAAGTATTAAATAATTAATTTAAGTTAACAAAAACATAACATTTTATTATTTAATACATATATATATATTAACATATTATTAATAAAAAATTTAACAATATTTTAACCGTAGGATAACGGGAGGGTAACATTTACTATTACCACTCCAGTGAGTGCAACAGTAGGGAAAACGTTGGATAGCGTAGGGGTAAAAATTACTAATCCCTCTCCAGTGAGTGCAACAGTAGGGAAAGCATTGGATAGCAGGAGGGTAAAAATTACTATTCCCTCTCCAGAGAGTGCAATAGTAGGGAAAGCGTTGGATAGCGGGAGGGTAAAAATGACTATTCCCACTCCAGAGAGTGCAACAGTATGGAAAGCGTTGGATAGCGTAGGGGTAAAACTTACTATTCCCCCTCCAGAGAGTGCAACAGTAGGGAAAGAGTTGGATAGCGGGAGGGTAAAAATGACTATTCCCACCCCAGTGAGGGCAACAGTAGAGAAAGCATTGGATAGCGGGAGGGAAAAAAAAATACTATTCCCACTCCAGTGAGTGCAACAGTAGGGAAAGCATTGAATAGCGGGAGGGTAAAAATTACTATTCCCAATCTTGTGAATTTAACAGTAGGGAAAGTAATGATTTAATATATTAATAAAAATAAATTAAATCTCAATACCAACAAAACATTAATTAAAATAATTGCCAATTTAATATTATGTAATAATTAATCAATTATAAATACAAATAAATATAAGTTATTAAAACTAATTACCTATTCATAATTAATGAACAACTCATTAATTTTCAATAACAAAAACTAATGCCACTCCAGTGAGTGCAAAAGTAGGGAAAGCGTTGGATAGCGTAGGGGTAAAAATGACTATTCCCACTCCAGTGAGTGCAACAGTAGGGAAAGCGTTGAATAGCGGGAGGGTAAAAATTACTATTCCCTCTCCAGTGAGTGCAACAGTAGAGAAAGCATTGGATAGCGGGAGGGTAAAAATTACTATTCCCTCTCCAGAGAGTGCAACAGTAGGGAAAGCGTTGGATAGCGGGAGGGTAAAAATGACTATCCCTCTCCAGAGAGTGCAACAGTAGGGAAAGCGTTGGATAGCGGGAGGGTAAAAATGACTATCCCACTCCAGAGAGTGCAACAGTATGGAAAACGTTGGATAGCGTAGGGGTAAAACTTACTATTCCCCCTCCAGAGAGTGCAACAGTAGGGAAAGAGTTGGATAGCGGGAGGGTAAAAATGACTATCCCCACTCCAGTGAGGGCAACAGTAGAGAAAGCATTGGATAGCGGGAGGGAAAAAATTACTATTCCCACTCCAGTGAGTGCAACAGTAGGGAAAGCATTGGATAGCGGGAGGGTAAAAATTACTATTCCCAATCTAGTGAATTTAACAGTAGGGAAAGTAATGATTTAATATATTAATAAAAATAAATTAAATCTCAATACAAACAGAATATTAATTAAAATAATTGCCAATTTAATATTATGTAATAATTAATCAATTATAAATACAAATAAATATAAGTGATTAAAACTAATTACCTATTCATAATTAATGAACAACTCATTAATTTTCAATAACAAAAACTAATGAATGATACAAATTAATACCAATTATTACAATTAATTACCTATTCATAATTAATTAACAACTAAATAATTTTCAATAACAAAAACTAATTGATAATAAGAATTAATACCAATTAATAATTAAATAACAGTAAATAAATTATCAATATACAAAAGTATTTTTAATATGTAATTAATTACTATTAAATCACTTCCCACCCTATTCTCCTGTAAACCCACAATCAGCTACAGAAAATAAATTGATACAATTATTGTAATTATCAATTAATAAATTAATAAAAATGAATTACCAATTATTAAAAATGTATTACCAATTAACAATTAATTAACAATAAATAAAAAATCAATACCAATAAATAAATGCAAATTATCTACTTAATTACAATTAAATTACTTCCCACTCTATTCCCCTATAAACCCACAACCCGCTACAGAAAATAAATCAATAAAATTAACATAATTATCAATTAATCAATTAATAAAAATTAATTACCAATAAAAACTTAATTTACAATTAATTCAAAATGAATACCAATAAATAAATAAAAATATTTAATTAATTACAATTAAATTACTTCCCACCCTATTCCCCTATAAACCCACAACCCGCTACAGAACTAAAACGCAAAATAAATTAAAAATAATTAGTAATTTCTAAAAATTAATATTTAATTTAATATAATCATGTTACTTCCCACTCTATTCCCCTATAAACCCACAACCCACTACAGAATTAAATTGAGCAAAAATGAAATAACATAAACAGGTAGATTCAACAAGCATTTTTGCGAGCGCAAACGGTGCGAATCGCACAATTCGTCCGTTTGCGCCCGCAAAAATGGCATTTGAGATTCATCAATGGTTCATGAACTCGCATTTTGAAAAATCGCAAATAATTGCGATTTTTCAAATTGTGATCGCATTTAAGGAATCTCAATTTGAATTGTTGGCATCTTGGGACTCACCATACTTCACACATTCGACATGTATTGAATGTGCTAATTCTCCATCTTGTGAAGAGAACACATATGTGCCTGCATGACAGATGTCTCACAATTAAATGCACACAAAAAACATTTACACATTCATTGAAACAGCTGGCACCTTTTAAGATGAAACACTGTTAGAAACAAATGGCGTTGCAGATGTGCCATATACATGGTCCAACGGTGGTCTTGATGGCTTGACACACATTAGTTTGTACAATTGACAACAAAGGAGTTTCAAGACCTCAAGACCACTGTGGGGACATGTATATGGAGATCAAGGCACACCATTAATAACTAACACTGGCCTCCTTCAAAAGCTGCCTGCTTCTTCCAAAAAACTGCAAATGTTGTTTTGTGTGCACTACCTTGTGAGACAACTATCATGCAGGCACATAAGTGTTACTTACACAATTTGTGATATTAACACATTCAAAACATGAACAACTTTTAACAAGTGTTCGGCGTGCCAAGGTACAATCAACTTGAAATATTTCAGTCCTCACAGGGGCATCCATTACCGTATCATACAGTTGCTAGCACATAAGACCTACTGGCTGTCATGTGAAGTGGCCCACATGTCCCAAATCAGGACAATCCTTAAGCTAATGGGCCTGCAATTGTGATTAACAAAATCATTGCTGCACTGTGGACATACACTTATCCCCATGCAAAATGTCAAAACAGTAGTGTGCACACTAAGACAAAACAGCGTTGCACCAGAACTACATACATGTGGCAAAAATGAATGAGGCACAATCATGTCTGAAAACAAATGACATAGGCTGTCAAGCCCCAAATGAAAGCACTGGCCACCATCACAGGGGAAGTGCATGGTGAAAAATCGACCAGCCAATTCTCACCCACAGGTCACAAATGCCAAGGCCAAATCAGGCAGAACTCAGAATCTGGGTAACAAAAACTGTGCAGCAACAATTCCAAAAGTAACCCAAGCTCACCTCGTGGGGCTGGCAAAACATATTAGTCACAAACAACCAACAACAGATTGTTGTGAAAAGGCGCACAGGCACTGCCCAGTGTGAGTATGCACAAGTCAAATCTTTATCCCTGTCCAGTGGGCACATGTAGCAGACACCGATAAATACAAACTATGGCAGGGACCAATGCCACAGAGGCAGACCCATGCTGAACACACATAGAATGGGCACAGTGATGGATGTCACACATGATTAGGAGGCCAGGGTGTCTCAGGTGACTGTAGTGGGCACACTTATCCGTGGGTCTAGAATGAGCTGACTGGTCCATGATTAACCGTTATGGCACTATGCATATCTCCCAACTGATGTACATCATGTCTGAGACCACAACATGGGTCATGCATGCTGCAAGGGTGTGCAGTTGAAACCTCACACTCCTATGTTGAGACTCATCATCAGTGCAAACAAATATGATGCCCAAACACAGTGCACAGGTCATGGCACAGGCAAGGTCCCAACACATGTCACAGACCACCCTCCTACATGATGAGCTAATCATTGTGCAGTCTAATTATCTTGCACCCTGGAGGAACATGTGCAAATGTGAATACACACAGACGAGGGGACACATGTGAAGGAGGGAGGCTCCATCTTCAGCTGGACCCGGGCGATACGCCGGGTCCAGCATCGGATGTCCTGCCACCTTTTCTGAATGTTGCGCAGCCGCCAGCGATGAACCCCCACAGACCTGACAGCCCTGACAATATCGAACCATATCTCCCCCTTCTCGTAGGCAGTTACGTGTCATGAAGACAAAGTGAAACAACATCACTACACCTGGTCTATGTCCCAGAGAGTAGAGGTTAGGAGGGGCACAGCTGGTATAGATTGTAGTTGGTAAATGATAATAAAGTTTTTTTTGATTTCGTGTGCACTCTTGGGTCGCGTTTCCGTCAAAACGCGTTCAAATTACTGTGTGTGGTGTAGGCATCGTAATGCAGCTGCATCCCCAATAGAGGCACTACGTTTAAAGTTCAAAACAATGATTCTGAAAAAGTTCAATTGTACGTTTTCGTAGTTTTAATTGTTGAAAGCTTAATACAGTTTTCTTTGTGGATATTCACATCATATCACATCCGAGTTTAGTACATGGCGGTAAGGTAAAGAGAACGTCTCCGATGCATTTCGGGCAGGTAGCCCTTTGTCAAGGAGCGCTGTGGGGAAGACGAAAGGGTGGTAAGAACTAATGTGAGGAGCGGGCGGTGCGTTGTATTTTTAGAAAGTGCCGATCAATGAATGTGAGCAATTGAGCCTTAAAGGAGTGAGGGATGTGTGGCGAGTATCGTCAGCGCGTGACGGGTTCGGAGGAAGGTGAAGGGAATGGGCGCTTAATCCGCAGGTTGCAGGGTGAAAGATTCTACTTACTTCATACCGCGAGTGAAAAGACCTCAAACGTGGCTGGAAAGCATGCGGGCGGGGTGCCTGGAGTGAGTGTCGCGCACGGGGAGTTTTAGAATGAGGACGCTTGCAGGTGTTAGAGGAAGGACTAGGTGTAAGTGTAATGGGAAGTGGAAAGCTGGTGTGGGGGCCATATTGGAAAGGTGTATATACACAGGAAAGTACAATGCATCATAGATAACACAGAATTAAACAATGGAATAAATCAAAGATATAAACAGTTAAAGGTAACAACTCAGTTCAGTCCGGTCATTGAGACCGTACGGTTTAAGCGACTGCAAACGATAAATCCATTCCAACTCTCTCTGGAGTAAGAATTTGCGTGTGTCAGTTCCTTCTTTTTTGGAGATTGTTTCAAGGATAATAAATCGGAGTTGGGCAATGGAATGTCTTGCTTCAGCAAAATGGGTTGCAACATTGGATTTTTCATATTTCAGCCGGATGTTTGATTTGTGCTCGTTTAGTCGTGTTTTGATTTTGCGTTCGGTTTTACCGACATATAACTTGCCGCACGGGCATTTGAGTGCGTATATAAGATGCGAGGTATCGCATGTAGCATTCACATGTAATTTGATCGGATTGCCCTTCATTGGATGTCTAATTGTGTTTCCTTTTATGATGGAATTGCAGTGACTGCAATTCAGACATGGTTGAGTGCCTTTGTATATCACAGGTTTCAGAGTAGGTTTGGATAAGATTTCCTGTATATTTTTATTTCTTGAATAAGCGAATAGTGGAGGTTGTTGGAACATGTCCCGAAAATCTGGATCCACTTGTAAAATGGGCCAGTGTTTGAGGATGATTTTTTTATACATGGTACTGAATGTAGAAAATTTGGACACCAATACAATGCGTTGATTTATTTCTTTGGGCTGTTTGGTTAGAGATGCATCTCTGGCAATTTTCTCCACTCTGGTTTGTGCCTCGGTTAGGACGGTTTCTGGGTAACCTCGCTCCAAGAAGCGATCATATGTTTCTTTGATCCGAAGTTTGGCTGTGTGTTCTTGGATACTATGCGTTTAACGCGTAGCATTTGCGAATAGGGCATATGTTTCTTCAAAGCTCCCTGGTGGAAGCTGGAAAAGTGAAGAGTGTTATTCCGATCAGTAGGTTTCCTAAATAGGTCGGTGCTGATGCCATCAGGTGTAATTGTGACGTTCACATCCAAGAATGAAATGGTTCGGTCATTCATTTGCCATGATAGTTGAATCCGTTCATCTTTTTTGTTGAGGTTGGTAAGGGCTTCGTTCAAACTTTGTTCTGTGTCGCTCCAAATAAAGAAAAGGTCATCGATGTACCTTACGTACATGATGGT
This sequence comes from Lissotriton helveticus, assembly GCF_964261635.1. NCBI lineage: Eukaryota > Metazoa > Chordata > Amphibia > Caudata > Salamandridae > Lissotriton > Lissotriton helveticus. Next base: position 1,798,871,710 of record NC_136067.1, on the reverse strand, counting down.
GTTGTTTTGGAAAGTGGGGTCTGCATAGATATGGCGTGTTTCAAAGTTTTCCATGAAGATGTTGGCATACGTGGGCGCTGCACAATTTCCCATCGCCATTCCGGACAACTGTAAGAACCATTGATTGTCATTATGAAAGTAACTGTGATACAGGGTGAACCCCATCAATTACATTATAAAGGTTTGCATGTTGGGATCCATGTTGCTGTTGAGGAGGGCTGCTTCTATGGCTTCGATGCCACCTTGGTGTGGTATTGAGGTATACAGTGCACTGACGTCCGCCGTGCATAGTATGTATGACTTCTCTTTGTTAATCTGAATTTTGGACAGTTTTATTAAAAAATCGGTAGTGTCTTTGATGTAACTGACAGATTTTAAGACAATGGGCTGGAGGTATTTGTCTATAAATTTACCGGTGGGTTCATGTAATGACCCCCGGGTAGACACGATTGGTCTGCATGGTGGGTTGTACAAGTCTTTATGAATCTTGGGACTCAATTGAATAGTTGGACTCCTGGGAAACGTTGTCAGAAGAAAGTTCTTAGTGCGTTCTTCAATGATGCCATTGCGGTGTGCCCTGATTATTATTTCTTGGAGAGCATTGGAAAACTCCTTAGTGGGGTTAGTATCAAGTCGCATGTAGATAGTTTCATCATGGATATGTTCTTGGAGTCGTTGATTGTACATGACAGAGTCCATGATCAGAAGGGCGCCGCCCTTATCTGCTTTAATGCATTTGATTTGTGCATTGTTGGCTAGAGATTTCAGTGTGTCCCGGTCTTTGGTTGTGAGGTTTGAATGTTTTGATTGTTTGTTGAAATTAATCTTTGAGAGGTCATTACGTACAAGGTCTTCAAATAGATCTATACTTTTATGACTACTTGGTGCTTGGAAGGTGCTGGTCAGTCGTAGCCCACGTAATTCATCAGATTTTGACGTGTTAGAGGGTGGCATGATGTTATCGAAGAAATGGCGTAATCTAAGTTTTCTTGTAAATTTGAATGTACTGACTTCGAGTTCCAGTAAATTGGTGGATGTAACTGGGACGAATGATGTACCTTTTTCCAGCAGGTCGATTTGATGTTTGGGTATAATGGCATTGGAGATGTTGATTACGAGACGTTCTTTTTGCCTTTGTTGTCTTTCTTGGTGGTTGTGCTTCTCGTGTTTGGAGCAATAGTTTCTTTTTCCTTTGTTCTTGCTCCTCCTGAGTCTTCGGTTTGTCTTGGGTCTGATTCTAAAAAAGAGACCGCGGAAGTTGTGGTTGTTGATGTACTCGTTTGTTCATCACCCGAGGGGGTGGTAGTTTGTTTACGTTGAGGTCTGGCTGAAAAATCGCTCTCCGAAGATGAGGTGTCGGTTTGGGTGTTTGGTGGTCTGTTGCGTCGTCGTTGCGCGTAAACGTCTGCCCACGAGTATACCTCGTCTAATTTATAGTCGAGGGTGTCCCTTCGGAATTTTCTTAGTTTACGTTCAATAATTTCTTTACGGTGTTTGTCGAGAATATTTTGAGTATCCTCCAAGGTACGAGTGAGTTCATCCGAGGAAAGCATGTTCTTGAGTTCATCATTAACCTCATTTATTTCCTGTTCTAGTTCTTTTAGTATACCATTGTACCCAAGCCAGAGCTCATACTCTGGCATATGATGAAGAAGAACGCAACAGAATTTATTCGCTAATTGAGGAAGACGTCAACCCCGCCTCAACCTCACGCAACAAGGAACAATGCATCAAACAATTGCTCTATCTCTCTAAAAGACACATCAACCAAAAGCTCCATGCGAGCACGTTATTGAAATATCACCGCGCTCTCAGAATCCCACGCGGCCTGAGGATTTCTCTAAGACCATCTCTATGCAAAAATTCTAAGGCATTCAAAGATAAATGGGACGCCATCCTCAACAAATGCAGTCTTGACTTGATTCTTTTAATCGTTGAAGAACTCTCTGGTATACTAAAAGAAGTAGAACAGGAAATAAATGAGGTTAATGATGAACTCAAGAACATGCTTTCCTCGGATGAACTCACTCGTACCTTGGAGGATACTCAAAATATTCTCGACAAACACCGTAAAGAAATTAATGAACGTAAACTAAGAAAATTCCGAAGGGACACCCTCGACTATAAATTAGACGAGGTATACTCGTGGGCAGACGTTTACACGCAACGACGACGCAACAGACCACCAAACACCCAAACCGACACCTCATCTTCGGAGAGCGATTTTTCAGCCAGACCTCCACGTAAACAAACTACCACCCCCTCGGGTGATGAACAAACGAGTACATCAACAACCACAACTTCCGCGGTCTCTTTTTTAGAATCAGACCCAAGACAAACCGAAGACTCAGGAGGAGCAAGAACAAAGGAAAAAGAAACTATTGCTCCAAACACGAGAAGCACAACCACCAAGAAAGACAACAAAGGCAAAAAGAACGTCTCGTAATCAACATCTCCAATGCCATTATACCCAAACATCAAATCGACCTGCTGGAAAAAGGTACATCATTCGTCCCAGTTACATCCACCAATTTACTGGAACTCGAAGTCAGTACATTCAAATTTACAAGAAAACTTAGATTACGCCATTTCTTCGATAACATCATGCCACCCTCTAACACGTCAAAATCTGATGAATTACGTGGGCTACGACCGACCAGCACCTTCCAAGCACCAAGTAGTCATAAAAGTATAGATCTATTTGAAGACCTTGTACGTAATGACCTCTCAAAGATTAATTTCAACAAAAAATCAAAACATTCAAACCTCACAACCAAAGACCGGGACACACTGAAATCTCTAGCCAACAATGCACAAATCAAATGCATTAAAGCAGATAAGGGCGGCGCCCTTGTGATCATGGACTCTGTCATGTACAATCAACGACTCCAAGAACATATCCATGATGAAACTATCTACATGCGACTTGATACTAACCCCACTAAGGAGTTTTCCAATGCTCTCCAAGAAATAATAATCAGGGCACACCGCAATGGCATCATTGAAGAACGCACTAAGAACTTTCTTCTGACAACGTTTCCCAGGAGTCCAACTATTCAATTGAGTCCCAAGATTCATAAAGACTTGTACAACCCACCATGCAGACCAATCGTGTCCACCCGGGGGTCATTACATGAACCCACCGGTAAATTTATAGACAAATACCTCCAGCCCATTGTCTTAAAATCTGTCAGTTACATCAAAGACACTACCGATTTTTTAATAAAACTGTCCAAAATTCAGATTAACAAAGAGAAGTCATACATACTATGCACGGCGGACGTCAGTGCACTGTATACCTCAATACCACACCAAGGTGGCATCGAAGCCATAGAAGCAGCCCTCCTCAACAGCAACATGGATCCCAACATGCAAACCTTTATAATGTAATTGATGGGGTTCACCCTGTATCACAGTTACTTTCATAATGACAATCAATGGTTCTTACAGTTGTCCGGAATGGCGATGGGAAATTGTGCAGCGCCCACGTATGCCAACATCTTCATGGAAAACTTTGAAACACGCCATATCTATGCAGACCCCACTTTCCAAAACAACACCATCATGTACGTAAGGTACATCGATGACCTTTTCTTTATTTGGAGCGACACAGAACAAAGTTTGAACGAAGCCCTTACCAACCTCAACAAAAAAGATGAACGGATTCAACTATCATGGCAAATGAATGACCGAACCATTTCATTCTTGGATGTGAACGTCACAATTACACCTGATGGCATCAGCACCGACCTATTTAGGAAACCTACTGATCGGAATAACACTCTTCACTTTTCCAGCTTCCACCAGGGAGCTTTGAAGAAACATATGCCCTATTCGCAAATGCTACGCGTTAAACGCATAGTATCCAACGAACACACAGCCAAACTTCGGATCAAAGAAACATATGATCGCTTCTTGGAGCGAGGTTACCCAGAAACCGTCCTAACCGAGGCACAAACCAGAGTGGAGAAAATTGCCAGAGATGCATCTCTAACCAAACAGCCCAAAGAAATAAATCAACGCATTGTATTGGTGTCCAAATTTTCTACATTCAGTACCATGTATAAAAAAATCATCCTCAAACACTGGCCCATTTTACAAGTGGATCCAGATTTTCGGGACATGTTCCAACAACCTCCACTATTCGCTTATTCAAGAAATAAAAATATACAGGAAATCTTATCCAAACCTACTCTGAAACCTGTGATATACAAAGGCACTCAACCATGTCTGAATTGCAGTCACTGCAATTCCATCATAAAAGGAAACACAATTAGACATCCAATGAAGGGCAATCCGATCAAATTACATGTGAATGCTACATGCGATACCTCGCATCTTATATACGCACTCAAATGCCCGTGCGGCAAGTTATATGTCGGTAAAACCGAACGCAAAATCAAAACACGACTAAACGAGCACAAATCAAACATCCGGCTGAAATATGAAAAATCCAATGTTGCAACCCATTTTGCTGAAGCAAGACATTCCATTGCCCAACTCCGATTTATTATCCTTGAAACAATCTCCAAAAAAGAAGGAACTGACACACGCAAATTCTTACTCCAGAGAGAGTTGGAATGGATTTATCGTTTGCAGTCGCTTAAACCGTACGGTCTCAATGACCGGACTGAACTGAGTTGTTACCTTTAACTGTTTATATCTTTGATTTATTCCATTGTTTAATTCTGTGTTATCTATGATGCATTGTACTTTCCTGCGTATATACACCTTTCCAATATGGCCCCCACACCAGCTTTCCACTTCCCATTACACTTACACCTAGTCCTTCCTCTAACACCTGCAAGCGTCCTCATTCTAAAACTCCCAGTGCGCGACACTCACTCCAGGCACCCCGCCCGCATGCTTTCCAGCCACGTTTGAGGTCTTTTCACTCGCGGTATGAAGTAAGTAGAATCTTTCACCCTGCAACCTGCGGATTAAGCGCCCATTCCCTTCACCTTCCTCCGAACCCGTCACGCGCTGACGATACTCGCCACACATCCCTCACTCCTTTAAGGCTCAATTGCTCACATTCATTGATCGGCACTTTCTAAAAATACAACGCACCGCCCGCTCCTCACATTAGTTCTTACCACCCTTTCGTCTTCCCCACAGCGCTCCTTGACAAAGGGCTACCTGCCCGAAATGCATCGGAGACGTTCTCTTTACCTTACCGCCATGTACTAAACTCGGATGTGATATGATGTGAATATCCACAAAGAAAACTGTATTAAGCTTTCAACAATTAAAACTACGAAAACGTACAATTGAACTTTTTCAGAATCATTGTTTTGAACTTTAAACGTAGTGCCTCCATTGGGGATGCAGCTGCATTACGATGCCTACACCACACACAGCTATGTCCCAGAGACACACACTTGCACTACATTGATAATGTGAACAGGGCATAGAATGCTGACAGGACTTGCATCATTGTCCATGTGAATTAGGCCTGTGGGCAAACATCAATGCACTACATGGCATTGAAAGGCAACAGATGGCGTAACTGGTGCAACACACTCACTGACACATGGCACACACTGGACAACACATGCAACTGCATGGTGTGGAACAGCACGTGGCAAGCATTCACATATCCTACTCCACTTGAGAACCCTTAACAGACCAGACAGACACACCCTGGCACAGATCACTCGCCTGTCACTGACAACAGTGGATACAACCCTCACTTTGCACATGTGCCACTTGACAAAGAGGTGTCACAGGTGTTGTGCTAACTTTGCAAGTCAGGCACACAGCACTGCTTATTTGTCACATCAGATGGCTACAGCTGCTGCATACGCCATGCAGCTGTGGTGCAACACATCACATACACACTCACCCAGATGACAAGGAACATTCACACACTTCAATGTCCATGAGGTTAAACACATCATTTGTACAATATCACCACAGGTCCCCACAAGTCATAAACATCTGTGAGTACATTCAGCTGTCACTCCGGGGGGAACACTGTTACACCTCAGTAAATTTGGGAAATAAAGCCACCAAGGTGTGGCATGGCTGAATGTGTCATTCTTCACTATGCATTGAATGTCACAGTAAGCATTATGCAAGTGAGGAGTGAACACACATGAACTACATCATGCTCTGCATTGGAGACACCAAAATGTACACACCCGGGACTCACTCCAAACCACATTGCATGTCTGTCCAACCAATACACAATTCCTGTTGTGACACTCACACAACAGGTGCACAGTCACAGCTAGTGCAGTCAGCACTCACCTGCTCCCCTGGTCTCCCATACAGCTTGCTATACTGTGGTAGGAGGGCATCCAGCAGGGCCTGGTTTTCCTCCTCAGTGAATGCTGGTGCCCTCTCCATAGTACGCGACATAAAAGTCCAGGGAATGCAGAGACAGCAGCAGTGTGGTCCACTCCAATGTTGAGCAGTCAAGTGCTCTCTCACAGCCACATGCAGCCTTAAATCAGTGCTGCTGAGGGGCTTTCAGTTTCAGGAGTACAGTGTGATAGCCCAGAATACTTTGCATCCTACGTTTCTTCCAATCCTTTTAAACATAAGGCCCTGACACACATTTGCATGGTTTAAAATTTGAGGTTCAGCTCCACATTCATTTTGCAACATTGTATATTTTTGCCCAACTGACTTTTGCAGGACACCTACAGCACACACTCAAATCTCAGTATCCATGACAACCAGGCTGCATTCAGGGCCTACTACTCGTCCCCTAAGTATTTTTTGAGATCCACACATGTGTACGGTGCGTTTCACGTGGCGTATGGCACCATTTTCATAGTGAGACAATGCGCACACACGCACGTAATGTCGGGGTACGGTTTGCTCGTGTATGGCACGATTACAATAGTGAGACGATGCGCACACACGCACGTAATGTCGGGGTACGGTTCGCTCGCGTATGGCACGATTACAATAGTGTGACGATGCGCACACATGCACATAATGTCGGGTACGGTTCGCTCGCGTATGGCACGATTACAATAGTGAGACGAGGCGCACACACGGATATAATGTCGGGGTACGGTGCGTTTCAAACGGTGTGTTTCACACACATTTGTGAATTCAGGGGTATGGTGCGTTTCACATGCATTTGTGAATTCAGGGTTAAGGTGCGTTTCACACGGTGCGTTTCACACGCAGTTGTGATTGCAGGGGTACGGTGCGTTTCACACAGTGCGTTTCTCACGCAGTTGTGTATGCAGGGGTACGGTGCGTTTCACACGCTCACGCATGGCAGCATTACAATAGTGATATGAGGCGCACACATAGCAGGGATGTAGGGGTACGGTTCAAACAAGGATGTGTATCAAGTTCTTTTCATTTCATACTTACATGTGTAGGCCCTAGGTGTGGCAGGCAGTGATATAGCACAAGGCATCTGATCTTGTTGCCCAATTGATGTGTGCTGACCTGTTGACACATGTCATGTGTGATGGGGCACTATGTGGCACACATCACCTTGACACCTGTCACATGTGTACCATTATGCAGATGTTGCCATGCACATCAACACTGGGATGGCACAGTCATCACTACGGGCACCTGTCTCATGATGCCAGGGACCGGGGCACTTTGTCACTTGACATTTCACGCTCAGCATGACCCTATGTGACTATGTCCGGTGTATGTCATGTTAAACCTTGAGCTTGTTGTTTGTGTTACATAAACTGCATCTGCTGTTGGTGCATCTAACATGGGTCTGTGTTGAGATGGGGAATGGTTTCACATGTACGCACACCATGCCACATGTGCATTCCCACGGCTTTTGGGTCTGATGGCATCAGACATAATTTTTCCCTAGGCACACATGTCTGCATCCTGACAAGGACTGAGTCGTTTTGTTGTCACATGCACACCTTTATCGCAATGTGTTTGATATGTACTTTTGCTATTTCATGTGACCTGTGCATGTGCTTTGCAGTCAGCTGTCTGGCTGGGTTGACAACCTTCCACTGCAGGTTTGGTGACGTGTGTCACTCCAGTGATATATTGGCTTGTTCACTCAGACCAGACCAGCAGCTTGTTTCAGGGCATGTCATGTTTATTGAGGCAAACAACAGGTGTATCTGGGTTTTCGTAGGAGTACCAGCAAGCTGGCATATGTGCCCTGGATGTATTGCACACGCCAGACTCCATAGTGACATGATGTCTGGTAGCAGTTTTGCATGTGCTATGTACCATGCCATTGATGTTGTCTGACAGTTATTCTACATTCTTCCCAAATATGTCCTGCAGGGCACGGCCTCTACCAAGGCCATTTCCAGACTTGGCTACCATGAGGGAACGTGCCTGCATACGATGTTACAGATTCACTCGACAGTTGATTCAGGACTTGAAGAACAGGCTGGAACCACATCTCCAACCGCAACACAGGTATCCTACTGCACTGACCCCCAAGCTGAAAGTGATGGCAGCCCTCCATTTTTTTGCTACAGGTACGTTTCAATTAACCATAGCTGATGTAGGTGGAATGTCCCAAACGATGTTCAGCCGTGTCTTGCGTGATGTGTTAGCAGCCACGTTGGAGCACATTGATGAATTCATCAAATTTTCTACTCCTGAAGAGTTGAGCGATGTCAAGGGTGAATTATATGCCCTGGGAGGGATGCCACATGTCATTGGGTCCATTGATGGCACACATGTGGTTTTGGTGCCACCACAGGCTCAGGAACAGGCTTACTGCAACAGGAAACGTTATCACTCAATAAATGCCCATGTGGTGTGTCTTGCTAACATGCTGATTTCCCATGTTTGTGCACGTTTTCCAGGATCGTGCCATGATGCATTTATCATAAGGCATAGCAGGGTGCCAAGAATGATGCTGCAGCTGCGCAACGATCGGGCATGTCTTGTTGGTGGGTAAACTTTGTTTGTCCTGTGTGTTTCAGTAGCTTTTGCTCTGTCAGCTTCTCATGAACCACTGATTTACATGATATATATTTGCAGGTGACTCGGGATATCCCAACATGCCATTGCTGATGACATCTCTCCGCAACCCAAGAACAGCTGCAGATCAGCGGTACAATAATGCACACGGGCAGACCAGGCGAATGATAGAACGGACGTGTGGCCTCCTGAAGAGCCGATTCCGGTGTCTCGATAAGACCGGCGGATACCTCCCATATGCCCCGGCCAAGGTCTGTAATGTTTTCATTGTGTGCTGCATGCTGCACAACATGCCAGTTGAGAAGGCAGTGCCACTCATCCTGGATCCTGATGAGCAGGAACATCCACCCGTTGAGGATGAAGGACTTGGTCACGATGCAAGTGATGAGGAGGAGGAGGATGATATCCGGAGTCAGCTCATACGCAACTTCTTCTCATAATGGTGAGTCACTGCAAATTAGTGTGCAAGCTTGTAGCATTGAGTGGCATGTGTTGCAAAGTGTGTGTCCAGCTGACTGTATGCAAAGTCACTTTGATGTGTGTTCTGATGTATCACGCAAGTGCTGATGTCATGCCACACTGAAATGCACAATGACTTAGCTTTACATTAACATGTGTACTACATTGTTCGCGTTTTGTACCTGCCCATGTCTTTAGCAAAGGTTTTTAACGGTGAGCCCTTGTGTGTCTGTCATTGCCAGGTTGCGGTGCCTGTTGTCTGTTTGTGTCATCTCAGTCCTCCTGCTATTCCTTATGATGATTGCAGCGTGGGCCAAATCAGCGTTCCATGCCCGGACATGTGTAAATGTCAGTTCTGGTTAGAGACCCAAACAGGCTTTTTTGGGTTGGTATGGTTTGGGAATGTGTGGGAACTGTTTCTGTGCATGTTGAAGACCCATCCATACATGCCTCATCACCATGGATCAAATTACATGTTGCACCATTCACATGACAGGATAGTCACCCTTCTTGACAGTCATCTGTTGTGGAGTATAAACTCTGGTGTAGGCATCAATGTGTGTCAACCTTGACCCTAACACATTGCGGATTCTACGTGTTGACATTGTGTGGGACATCACAACCCCAGGCTCCATGGTGAATTGCAGCCTCACTGTGCAGCAGGATGTGTTTGGCTCATCCACTTAATCTTGTGTGCCAGTACAGTTTGATTTCTAATCAACCATGTTGTGAAGGTGTGGGCCAGCGTATGTCCCACATGTTCTGTCAAGTGTCATGTGAGTCTGTTCATATGGATGCATTGCCCCTTGTGCCAGTATGTCATGTCACTGTCACGTTGCTTCCTCAGGGCCGGTGGAGAACACTGCTTTGCAAGCCTTCTCGGTCAGCTGATGTTAACTTTCTATTCCCATGATGCCAGGAACGTTGCGCTGATGACGTCACAACGTTGTGCTGAAGCAAATGTAAATGCTTCCGTTGCACCAGTCGGGTGACGGATTCTATTGTGGCTTGCTGCATATCCTGGTCACGGTAGGGTTGGTTTTGTGGCATTGCTCCTCATTACTCTCTGTTGATTTTCGGACCAGCAGCTTGTTATGTTAGGCATTTCAAAGCCCTGTTTGGACGAGACAATGACTGTCTCTTGTGGGGCTTCCTTGTGTTTACATAATTCCCTCCCTTGTTGGATGAGTTTCTTAAGGCTCTTGCGGGTGATGTATAATTTCCCTTCTTGACCCTCACTGATTGCCAGGGAAAACTACGGATTGTTGCCTTTGTGTGAGTAGCACTGCAGCACATTGGAGCATTATTCATACACTGTGAGTACCTTCATTACTGCATGGCTCTAATTGCATTGAAGCAGCCTGCAGAGTGTTATACACCCTTCATTTTTGCAGAAAAACTCTGCTACCTTTTATGTGTCCGTGTGTTCAAACATCAGATCTAGTATAATTTTCATTACTGTGTTGCCAAGTATGATACAGTGGCTGTTGTTTTCCTTTACAGGTGTAACAGTTACAGTATAGGTCCGGAGGTATTCTGTGATTCAGTGGCAAGATGTGTTGACTAATTATGCTTGTTTACCTTTGTTTCAGATCTCCCTCCCTGCTGTTCCCTTCCTTTCCTTCCCTCGCCTGATCACCCTTTTGAGTCAGTAATTTTTACTCAGACAAAGGGGCTATCGGGAGGTGGACCACTATGATCATCGCACCTTTATGAGGATTCAAGGAACCAACAGTCCCAGGCAGTCGTGTGCACATTGTCTCACCAGCATTACAGGTAAACTCCTTGCATGACTGTTATTTTCTTCTGAGCAATGGCACTGGACATGGACATTGGCTAAAGCAGCATGGCCTCGACACAAACTTAATCCATTTGTATAGCAAATGTGTTACACACAGTACAATGTGCATCATTACTGTCACCGCAGATCTCTTGCCAGTTTGCATGTGTAATCTATGGCATAATGGACAAAGATTGTGCATATGGGAGTATGTGTACTGTGGCAACATGCATGCTGTTCATCATAGCTACTGATCCATATTGTGCATGAAGTACATGGTTGTGTATGTATTGTTACAGCTTGCTACACACAACGGGCAGCCCACACCTGCTGACGCTGTGTGTCCTGTCGCAGCTTGGCCTTTTGGTGCTTGATCCTGTGCCTGTCATTTATGGGGATTGTTCTTCCATTTTAGTTCAGTGACCCATGAGTAACCAGACACTCCTTCCTTTCCATACACCGGTTACATTGTGCCTTTCAAACCTCCATCTCTTTCTGTGCTAGTTTTTGCATGGTGTCTTACCCCTTCCACGATCATGTGTTCACTCATTCCTGCTGCTGTCTCCCTTGCGGCACCGCACCACCGAGCGTCCTGATTCTGCAACACACACACCTCCCAGATGTTCCTCCCTCCCTCCACCCATTGTTAATGCAGGCATCAGCTTGTCAGTGCCACTGTTGCGTCATGTCCGTGCCAAAGGCAGGACCGTCTGCGACTGCAACGTGCACAGTGCAAGACCCTCTTGTCCTTCCATGACGCAGGTAACACAACAGACTCATGCTCCAGCCACCCTCCAAACAGGGAACACCAGACATTCATCCACCTGCTGTCAGGCAACCCCTAAGCGCACCCATTACAGCTTTGCTGGCTGTGTGTGCAACTCCTACTGCCAACAACACACTGCCCCGCATGACAGACCATGTCCATACAACCAGGTCATGTGCCTCCTACTGCACACCCGCTACAACCACCAGCACGCCATTGGACTCTGTCATCTCATCAACATAACAGCCCCACACATTGCCTTTATTACAGTTACCTGGTTGAACGCATCCTCAGCACACTACATCAACATTGCCATCATGGTTACGCGATCACCCACAGGGACCACACCAACACTCCAGGACGATGAATTGCAATTTTTTCAGAAGTACCCCTTCAGAGTCACATACAACACCAAGGACACACTCAGCATTGTCAAACATCTGCACTTCAGGTTTCACATCAACCCCCAGACCACCCTCAGTCTATCTATCATCTACAGATCTCCAGGCCTACACCCACAATTCTGCTAAGTCATCTACAATTATTATAATAGTCATGTATTGAGCGCACATCTAAGCCAACGGGGTTGTCCCAGCGCTGTAGTGTGCCGAAAATGAGGCAGCATATGGAAGAGCAACTAATCTAGCAGGCTAAATATCCAGGTCTTAAGGGCTTAGCGAGAATCAAATTCATACAGAATCTGACGCAGCGGAAGAGGTAGCTTAGTCCAACATTGGGTGGTTCCTGCCTGAGAGGTTTCACCTCCTGATCTAGGTTTCGCTAAGCAAGGACTAATGAGCAAGTGCATGACATTGGAACGTAGAGATCATGATTGACAATAGGGACGCAGTCTCCTCCAAAGGTACCCGCCTCTTGTACCTGTGTGGCAAGGGATAGCTGATTGTCCCATCTAACTCCCAGATTCCTGACCAAGTCCTTGTGTGCCGGAGCAATGGCCAGTTCCTCTGGCCATCACAGATTGGCAGAGAGGGGAGAAGGTTGGTTAAATAAATAGGAACTCGGTGTTAACTGTATTAAGTTCTCTGAAATTGTGGTACATCCAGGCCACAATATTCTAGAGACTATTTTCTAGTGTGTCAAAATTTGCGGCACACACAGAATTCTAAGTGAAAAGAACCTGAAGCTCATCAGCATATGATATGATTTTGACTTCAGACATGGCAATCGATGCAGCCAGCGGGGTAAAGTAAATATTACTAAACAGAGGGCTCAGAGCAGAGGCCAGCGGCACGCCCCACTTCAGTGATTTGACTGGGTAGATGCATGGATAGGTTTGGACCTGCTGTGTGCAGTCAGATGTTAAGGACGATATCCAGTTCACCATGAAGCCCCCCACGCCTATGGTCTTAAGGAGGTTCAGAAGAATGGGATGGGCGATGGTGTCAAATGCTGTAGACAAGTCTAACAGCACCAACACCGCCTTGGAACCTCCGTCGACCGCCCAGCGTATAGAGTCAGCCATTTCAATGAGGGCCAACTCCGTACTACATCCGGGGTTGAAGCTGGATTGAGAGTCATGAAGGAGGCTATTATCTTCAACAAAGGCCATCAGTTGCTGCAAGGAATTGTTCACTTAAATCTTGGCCGGAGCTGGTATGAGATAGTTAGGTCTATGATTGCAAGGAGATTCAGTATCTGCGTAGGCTTTCCTTAAGATGGTCAGGAGGAACACGTGTCTCTACACATCCGGATTAGAGCCCAATTTGAGGGAAAGGTTCCAGATGGAGCTTAAATGATGATTGGGACTCTTAGCAAGGTTGTTGTATAGCTTGGCGGGCAAGGGGTCAGTAGGGGTACTGGATTTACACATCTGCAATTAGAGCAGAGAGGCTTCATATGAAAATTTGTAAAAAGATACTGAGACCGCAGAGATGGGAAACGGCTTTACAGATTGGTCCTCAGACATTAGACAACCACATCAGCACGCAGGCCCTCACCTACACAGACTACATGGGTCAGGGAGACAGCAACTCCTGGCTGGAGGACAACCACAGCACCATCCTGCATTGGTACATCAACATTTGCATTCAGTTGCCCAAAAAACAACACACTGCATCACACTCCGCTACAGATCCACCAAAAAAGAGCTGTGTGGCACACTCACACAGGACACTCCAACCAACGACACCGCCACACCCTGCACCTGCACACACTGGATCAGCAGCTGATCCAACACTCTTGCCACATTGGCGGAATTTCCTGTAAAGCACAACAACAGTTAAGCCACCCGGGACAAGGCAGACCTACTGGACTCATACAGGTCTAGCCAGACTCATGTGCAAACCTTGTAAAACAAACAACCATCAGTTACCTTTCAGCCCTGAAATCCACAACACACAGACATCACCATATCATCAGCACGGACAAGAGGACAGCCTTCAGGTATGGCCTAGGCACCAAAACACACAACATGAATGACCTCATTGGTATTGCAACAGAACTATCTGACCCCAGCTCTCCATCCAAGAGACATCCCACCCTTTGCAAGGCCAAGGGGATCCCTTGCAACTTACTACCACTGCAAGCTCGTGGACGTACACGACAGCCTTGCCACACAGAGGCAGACAGCGTTATTTTCCACAGAACATACCCCCCTCAGGTCCTGGACTCCCGTCAGCAGCAAAGACACCACCCGGCTCATGTACACCATCCACTCCGGCTCTCCATCTGGACCCTTCCCACACAACATCTCAATCACAGCATACATCATCCTTCAGGCCCACCTCCGGGACGTCATGAATGTCTCCTTTGAGTATGCCACTTTCCATGGGAGCTATAGGCATGTAGGAACCCAGGCCCTTCTTTGACGACGTAAGGCAGTACCACAGGATCTCCTGGAACATCATCCTGCTTCCCTACCCAGCAAATGTCATCAAGAAGACAGTCAAGAAGCAACTGACCATCTCACTCCAAGCAAACATCTCCAGGCAACCCGCACCAGACCATCTTCCACAGTAATCACCCCACTGCAACAGCCCTCATTGCCACCACCAACAACATCTTGGACCCTGCTCAGCAATGGTGAGTATACCACCCTCACCCCATTGACCTCTCATCCAGCATTCTACACCATGTGGTACCACAGTGTCATATCACACATCTCCAACACTGGGATCCAGAGGAAGGCCCAGGATGAAAGCCCCAAGTACCTCGCCAGCAAGTCCCAGGAAGTCCGCCTCCCCCCTTCGGCATGTAGTACACTGGGGTCATTGGACCCAGGCCTCATCTCTCAGTGTGACTATTTACATTGTCTCCATGACCCCCTCACCAACATCACATGCGCACACAACCTCATCATCATGTCCTCTTCCATTGACACCCAGCTGCTCCTCACCCTCACCAAAGACCCAGCCACTCCCAGATCCAACCTTCAAGAAGGCATGAGGTGCATTGACATATGGAGGAATATCAGCCACATGAGGCTGGACTTGGACAAGACTAGGCTCATCATCTGAGGAATGTCCCCTTACGGCTGGGACAACTCCTTGTGTCACAGCGGCCTTGGCAACGCAGAAGCACACATTGGCCACACATGCAAGCAGGTGCTCATCGTAAACTCCTCGCTCACAATAACCATGCAAATGAACACCATCCGTACCTCATGCTGCAAGTCCCTCCGCATGCAGCAAATGTTTATCAGATGGATCCACTCCTAGTCAAGACAGACAGTCACCCAGGTACACGAACACCAGCCGGCTCTACTACAGCAATGCCCTCTACGCAGGAACAACAGCCAGACTCCAGGAGGACTTGTGCACATACAGGGTGCATCAGCACACCTCATCCTCAACATCCCCTGCCACAGCCACATGACCGTCCACCTGAGATACCTACAATAGGCTCACTCTCAACAGCAGGATCACCTTTATACTCCTCAGCCACAATCAGGAGGCACTCCACAACCCCAGCCCCGAAGACGAACATGGGCGTCTCCCATCCAACACCCCATTGCCCCAACTCTGTCAGCCAACCTTGCCCTGGGCACGATTCTTCACATCCACAGTACAACTGCATGCGGAAGATAGTTCTCCCACATCAACATACAGACCTAGTACTCCCTCCCTGGGCCCCTCCACATGACCCATGACCTCTACATCTTCATTACACTCTTCCAAAACTGTCTGTCTGAGCAGTATGGCAACCCCCCCCCCTCAGCAGATTGAAATCATCACAGGTGAGTATAGCGCTCCATGTATGTATTTGATGATACATTGTGACCTATGTGTGTCCTCGACCGGACTCAGATCCCAGTGTATGGATGGGTTGAGTTTGTTCAACACTGTGTCATACTGTGACATACCCCACACGTATGTTGTAGAATGATGGTACATGACTGCAACATCAATTTCACTAGTGTTGATTTTGTTTATTTATCAATCTTGTGCGGGGAAAAGTGAGTTAGTGATGGGTGCTGTACAAAAAGGGGGGAATCCTAAGGTCAACAAGCATTGGAAATGCAATCGGGCTCAGATTTATTTGAGTTTGAGCTAAAGGCATTGTAAATGCCAATGTTTTGTTGCTATGTGTTATGGAGGTGTTCATGTGGCGTGTACTGCCAGTGATCTCCTTGTGAGTGTGAGAATATTGCACCGTTACTGCCTGTGATGTCCTTCTTGTGAGTGTGAGAAGCTTGCACCTCTGCTGCCTGTGGTCTCCTTGTGAGTGTAAGAAGCTTGCACTGTTGCTGCCTGTGATGTCGTTCTTGTGAGTGTGAGAAGCTTGCACCGCTGCTGCTTGTGATGTCCTTCTTGTGAGTGGGAGAAGCTTGCACCTCAGCTGCCCGTGGTCTCCTTGTAAGTGTAAGAAGCTTGCACAGCTGCTGCCTGTGATGTCCTTCTTGTGAGTGTGAGAAGCTTGCACCGCTGCTGCCTGTGAGTATGAGAAGATTGCATTGTGCATCTCTGTGCTGTGCCTGTTCTTTGTAAGGGACTCTTGCTCTGTTGCTGCTGCTGCCTTGGCACAGTACCTGCTGTGAGTGTGTAAGAGAAGCTTGCACCACTGCTACTTGTGATGTCGTTCTTGCGAGTGTGAGAAGCTTCCACCTCTGCTGCCTGTGGTCTCCTTGTAAGTGTAAGAAGCTTGCACTGCTGCTGCCTGTGATGTTGTTCTTGTGAGTGTGAGAAGCTTGCACCACTGCTGCTTGTGATGTCCTTCTTGTGAGTGGGAAAAGCTTGCACCTCAGCTGCCTGTGGTCTCCTTGTGAGTGTAAGAAGCTTGCACAGCTGCTGCCTGTGATGTCCTTCTTGTGAGTGTGAGAAGCTTGCACCGCTGCTGCCTGTGAGTATGAGAAGATTGCATTGTGCATCTCTGTGCTGTTCCTGTTCTTTGTAAGGGACTCTTGCTCTGTTGCTGCTGCTGCCTTGGCACAGTACCTGCTGTGAGTGTGTAAGGGAAGCTTGCACCACTGCTGCTTGTGATGTCCTTCTTGCAAGTGTGAGAAGCTTGCACCTCTGCTGCCTGTGGTCTCCTTGTGAGTGTAAGAAGCTTGCACTGCTGCGGCCTGTGATGTCGTTCTTGTGAGTGTGAGAAGCTTGCACCGCTGCTGCTTGTGATGTCCTTTTTGTGAGTGGGAGAAGCTTGCACCTCAGCTGCCTGTGGTCTCCTTGTGAGTGTAAGAAGCTTGCACAGCTGCTGCCTGTGATGTCCTTCTTGTGAGTGTGAGAAGCTTGCACCGCTGCTGCCTGTGAGTATGAGAAGATTGCATTGTGCATCTCTGTGCTGTGCCTGTTCTTTGTAAGGGACTCTTGCTCTGTTGCTGCTGCTGCCTTGGCACAGTACCTGCTGTGAGTGTGTAAGGGAAGCTTGCACCACTGCTGCTTGTGATGTCCTTCTTGCGAGTGTGAGAAGCTTGCACCTCTGCTGCCTGTGGTTTCCTTGTGAGTGTAAGAAGCTTGCACTGCTGCTGCCTGTGATGTCGTTCTTGTGAGTGTGAGAAGCTTGCACCGCTGCTGCTTGTGATATCCTTCTTGTGAGTGGCAGAAGCTTGCACCTCTGCTGCCTGTGGTCTCCTTGTGAGTGTAAGAAGCTTGCACAGCTGCTGCCTGTGATGTCCTTCTTGTGAGTGTGAGAAGCTTGCACCGCTGCTGCCTGTGAGTATGAGAAGATTGCATTGTGCATCTCTGTGCTGTGTCTGTTCTTTGTAAGGGACTCTTGCTCTGTTGCTGCTGCTGCCTTGGCACAGTACCTGCTGTGAGTGTGTGAGGGAAGCTTGCACCACTGCTGCTTGTGATGTCCTTCTTGCGAGTGTGAGAAGCTTGCACCTCTGCTGCCTGTGGTCTCCTTGTGAGTGTAAGAAGCTTGCACAGCTGCTGCCTGTGATGTCCTTCTTGTGAGGTCTCGCAGTTGTGAGAGTTTGAGCTATTGGCATTTTAAATGCAAGTGCCTTTTATTTATGTATTGGTTTTTGAAACATAAATAAAAGGCATTGTCATTTACAATGCCAATCTCTTAAACTCTCGCAAATGCGAGACCTATTGCATTGCAAATGCTTGATGGTACTGGTGGCAGTGGTAATACCGGTAGCGGTAGTGTTGGTGGTGGTGGTACTGGCAGTGGTAGTATATGTGGTGGAGGTACTGGTAGTGTTAGAATTGGTGGTGGTGGTACTGGTAGCAGTAGTATTGGTGGTGGCGGTACTGCTGGCTGTAGTACTGGGAGTGGTAGTACTGGTGGTGGTGGTACTGGTGGTGGTAGTAATGGTGGTGGTGGTGGTAATGGTAGTGGTAGTACTGGTGGTGGTAGTACTGGAGGTGGTGGTACTGGTAGTGGTGGTACTGGTAGTACTGGTGGTGGTGGTAATACTGGTAGTGGTAGTACTGGTGGTGGTGGTACTGGTGGTGGTGGTACTGGTGGTGGTGGTGGTGGTACCGGTAGTGGTCAGTACTGGTGGTGGTGGTAGTATTGGCAGTGGTAGTATATGTGGTGGAGGTACTGGTAGTGTTAGAATTGGTGGTGGTGGTACTGGTAGCAGTAGTATTGGTGGTGGTGGTACTGCTGGCTGTAGTACTGGTAGTGGTAGTACTGGTGGTGGTGGTACTGGTGTTGGTAGTACTGGTGATGGTGGTGGTTGTACTGGTAGTGGTCGCACCGGTGGTGGTGGTACTGGTGGTGGTGACACTGGTAGTAATGATGGCTGTAGTACTGGCAATGGTAGTACTGGTGGTGGTAGTACTTGTAGTGGTAGTACTGGTGGTGGTAGTACTGGTGGTGGTAGTACTGGTGGTGGTAGTACTGGTGGTGGTGGTGGTGGTACTGGTAGTGGTAGTACTGGTGGTGCTGGTGGTACTGGTAGTGGTAGTACTGGTAGTGGTAGTACTGGTGGTGGTGATACTGGTAGTATTGGTGGTGGTACTGGTAGTGGTAGTATTGGTGGTGGTGGTACTGGTAGTGGTAGTATTGGTGGTGGTGGTGGTACTGGTAGTGGTAGTATTGGTGGTGGTGGTGGTACTGGTAGCGGTAGTACTGGTGGTGGTGGTACTGGTAGCAGAAGCATTGGTGGTGGTGGTACTGCTGGCCGTAGTACTGGTAGTGGTAGTACTGGTGGTGGTGGTACTGGTGGTGGTAGTACTGGTGGTGGTAGTGGTTTTGGTAGTGGTAGTACTGGTAGTGGTAGTACTGGTGGTCGTGGTACTGGTAGTACTGGTGGTGATGGTAGTGGTAGTACTGGTGGCTGTAGTACTGGTAGTACTGGTGGTGGTGGTGGTACTGGTAGTGGTAGTACTGGTGGTGGTGGTGGTACTGGTAGTACTGGTGGTGGTAGCACTGGTGGTGGTGGTACTGGTGGTGGTGGTGGTAGTGGTACTGGTAGTACTGGTAGTGGTGATGCTGGTGGTGGTGGTACTGGTAGTACTGGTGGTGGTGGTGGTGGTAGTGGTAGTACTAGTGGCTGTAGTAGTGGTAGTACTGGTGGCTGTAGTAGTGGTAGTACTGCTGGTGGTAGTACTGGTAGTACTGATGGTGGTAGTACTGGTAGTACTGATGGTGGTAGTACTGGTAGAACTGGTGGTGGTGGTACTGGTAGTGGTAGTACTGGTGGTGGTGGTACTGGTAGTGGTAGTACTGGTGGTGGTACTGGTAGTACTGGTGGTGGTGGTACTGGTAGTGGTAGTAGTACTGGAGGTGGTGGTGCTGGTAGTGGTAGTACTGGTGGTGGTAGTACTGGTGGTGGTAGTACTGGTAGTGGTGGTACTGGTGGTGGTACTGGTAGTGGTAGTACTGGTGGTGGTGGTAGTGGTAGTACTGGTGGTGGTACCGGTAGTGGTAGTGCTAGTGGTGGTGGTACTGCTGGCCGTAGTACTGGTAGTGGTAGTACTGGTGGTGGTGGTACTGGTGGTGGTAGTACTGGTGGTGGTAGTGGTACTGGTAGTGGAAGTACTGGTAGTGGTAGTAATGGTGGTCGTGGTACTGGTAGTACTGGTGGCGGTGGTAGTGGTAGTACTGGTGGCTGTAGTACTGGTAGTACTGGTGGTGGTGGTGGTACTGGTAGTGGTAGTACTGGTGGTGGTGGTGGTACTGGTAGTACTGGTGGTGGTAGTACTGGTGGGGGTGGTACTGGTGGTGGTAGTGGTACTGGTAGCACTGGTAGTGGTAGTACTGGTAGTAGTAGTACTGGGGATGGTGGTACTGGTAGTACTGGTGGTAGTGGTAGTGGTAGTGGTAGTACTGGTGGCTGTAGTAGTGGTAGTACTGGTGGCTGTAGTAGTGATAGTACTGGTGGTGGTAGTACTGGTAGTACTGATGGTGGTAGTACTGGTAGTACTGGTGGTGGTGGTGGTACTGGCAGTGGTAGTACTGGTGGTGGTGGTACTGGTAGTGGTAGTACTGGTGGTGGTGGTACTGGTAGTACTGGTGGTGGTGGTACTGGTAGTGGTAGTAGTGGTAGTACTGGAGGTGGTGGTAGTACTGGTGGTGGTACCGGTAGTGGTAGTGCTAGTGGTGGTGGTACTGCTGGCCGTAGTACTGGTAGTGGTAATACTGGTGGTGGTAGTACTGGTGGTGGTAGTGGTACTGGTAGTGGTAGTACTGGTAGTGGTAGTACTGGTGGTCACGGTACTGGTAGTACTGGTGGTGGTGGTAGTGGTAGTACTGGTGGCTGTAGTACTGGTAGTAATGGTGGTGGTGGTACTGGTAGTGGTAGTACTGGTGGTGGTGGTGGTGGTACTGGTAGTACTGGTGGGGGTAGTACTGGTGGTGGTGGTACTGGTGGTGGTAGTGGTACTGGTAGTACTGGTAGTGGTAGTACTGGTAGTGGTAGTACTGGTGGTGGTGGTACTGGTAGTACTGGTGGTGGTAGTACTGGTGGTGGTGGGAGTGGTAGTACTGGTGGCTGTAGTAGTGGTAGTACTGGTGGCTGTAGTAGTGGCAGTACTGGTGGTGGTAGTACTGGTAGTACTGATGGTGGTAGTACTGGTGGTGGTGGTGGTACTGGTAGTAGTAGTACTGGTGGTGGTGGTACTGGTAGTGGTAGTGGTAGTACTGGTGGTGGTGGTACTGGTAGTACTGGTGGTGGTGGTACTGGTTGTGGTAGTAGTGGTAGTACTGGAGGTGGTGGTAGTACTGGTGGTGGTAGTACTGGTGGTGGTAGTACTGGTAGTGGTGGTACTGGTAGCGGTAGTACTGGTGGTGGTGGTACTGGTAGCAGTAGCATTGGTGATGGTGGTACTGCTGGCCGTAGTACTGGTAGTGGTAGTACTGGTGGTGGTGGTACTGGTGGTGGTAGTACTGGTGGTGGTAGTTGTACTGGTAGTGGTAGTACTGGTAGTGGTAGTACTGGTGGTCGTGGTACTGGTAGTACTGGTGGTGGTGGTAGTGGTAGTACTGGTGGCTGTTGTACTGGTAGTACTGGTGGTGGTGGTGGTACTGGTAGTGGTAGTACTGGTGGTGGTGGTGGTACTGGTAGTGGTAGTACTGGTGGTGGTGGTGGTGGTACTGGTAGTACTGGTGGTGGTAGTACTGGTGGTGGTGGTACTGGTGATGGTGGTAGTGGTACAGGTAGCACTGGTACTGGTAGTACTGGTAGTGGTAGTACTGGTGGTGGTGGTACTGGTAGTACTGGTGGTGGTGGTAGTACTGGTGGTGGTGGTAGTGGTAGTACTGGTGGCTGTAGTAGTGGTAGTAATGGTGGCTGTAGTAGTGGTAGTACTGGTGGTGGTAGTACTGAGGGTGGTAGTACTGGTAGTACTGCTGGTGGTGGTGGTACTGGTAGAGGTAGTGGTAGTACTGGTGGTGGTGGTACTGGTAGTGGTAGTACTGGTGGTGGTGGTACTGGTAGTACTGGTTGTGGTGGTACTGGTAGTACTGGTGGTGGTGGTACTGGTAGTGGTAGTAGTGGTAGTACTGGAGGTGGTGGTACTGGTAGTGGTAGTACTGGTGGTGGTAGTACTGGTAGTGGTGGTACTGGTGGTGGTGGTACTGGTGGTGGTGGTACTGGTAGCGGTAGTACTGGTGGTGGTGGTACTGGTAGCAGTAGCATTGGTGGTGGTGGTACTGCTGGCCGTAGTACTGGTAGTGGTAGTACTGGTGGTGGTGGTACTGGTAGTGGTAGTACTGGTAGTGGTAGTACTGGTAGACGTGGTACTGGTAGTACTGGTGGTGGTGGTGGTAGTGGTAGTACTGGTGGCTGTAGTACTGGTAGTACTGGTGGTGGTGGTGGTACTGGTAGTGGTAGTACTGGTGGTGGTGGTGGTGGTACTGGTAGTACTGGTGGTGGTAGTACTGGTGGTGGTGGTACTGGTGGTGGTAGGGGTACTGGTAGTACTGGTAGTGGTAATACTGGTAGTGGTGGTGCTGGTGGTGGTGGTACTGGTAGTACTGGTGGTGGTGGTGGTGGTGGTAGTGGTAGTACTGGTGGCTGTAGTAGTGGTAGTACTGGTGACTGTAGTAGTGGTAGTACTGCTGGTGGTAGTACTGGTAGTACTGATGGTGGTAGTACTGGTAGTACTGGTGGTGGTGGTACTGATAGTGGTAGTACTGGTGGTGGTGGTAGTGGTAGTACTGGTGGTGGTGGTACTGGTAGTACTGGTGGTGGTGGTACTGGTAGTGGTAGTAGTGGTAGTACTGGAGGTGGTGGTACTGGTAGTGGTAGTACTGGTGGTGGTAGTATTGGTGGTGGTGGTACTGTTAGTGGTGGTACTGGTGGTGGTACTGGTAGTGGCAGTACTGGTGGTGGTGGTACTGGTAGTGGTAGTACTGGTGGTGGTACCGGTAGTGCTAGTGCTAGTGGTGGTGGTACTGCTGGGCGTAGTACTGGTAGTGGTAGTACTGGTGGTGGTGGTACTGTTGGTGGTAGTACTGGTGTTGGTAGTACTGGTGGTCGTGGTACTGGTAGTACTGGTGGTGGTGGTAGTGGTAGTACTGGTGGCTGTAGTACTGGTAGTACTGGTGGTGGTGGTGGTACTGGTAGTGGTAGTACTGGTGGTGGTGGTGGTACTGGTAGTACTGGTAGTGGTAGTACTGGTAGTGGTAGTACTGGTGGTGGTGGTACTGGTGGTGGTGGTACTGGTAGTACTGGTGGTGGTGGTAGTGGTAGTACTGGTGGCTGTAGTAGTGGTAGTACTGGTGGCTGTAGTAGTGGTAGTACTGGTGGTGGTAGTACTGGTAGTACTGATGGTGGTAGTACTGGTAGTACTGGTGGTGGTAGTGGTACTGGTAGTACTGGTAGTGGTAGTACTGGTAGTGGTAGTACTGGTGGTGGTGGTACTGGTAGTACTGGTGGTGGTGGTAGTACTGGTGGTGGTAGTACTGGTAGTACTGATGGTGGTAGTACTGGTAGTACTGGTGGTGGTAGTGGTACTGGTAGTACTGGTAGTGGTAGTACTGGTAGTGGTAGTACTGGTGGTGGTGGTACTGGTAGTACTGGTGGTGGTGGTAGTACTGGTGGTGGTGGTAGTGGTAGTGGTAGTACCGGTGGCTGTAGTAGTGGTAGTACTGGTGGCTGTAGTAGTGGTAGTAATGGTGGCTGTAGTACTGGTAGTACTGGTGGTGGTAGTACTGGTGGTGGTACTGGTAGTGGTAGTACTGGTGGTGGTGGTACTGGTAGTGGTAGTACTGGTGGTGGTGGTACTGGTAGTACTGGTGGTGGTGGTACTGGTAGTGGTAGTAGTGGTAGTACTGGAGATGGTGGTACTGGTAGTGGTAGTACTGCTGGTGGTAGTACTGGTGGTGGTGGTGGTACTGGTAGTGGTAGTACTGGTGGGGGTGGTACTGGTAGTGGTAGTACTGGTGGTGGTGGTACTGGTAGTACTGGTGGTGGTGGTACTGGTAGTGGTAGTACTGGTAGTACTGGAGGTGGTGGTAGTACTGGTGGTGGTACTGGTAGTGGTAGTGCTAGTGGTGGTGGTACTGCTGGCCGTAGTACTGGCAGTGGTAGTTCTGGTGGTGGTGGTACTGGTGGTGGTAGTACTGGTGGTGGTAGTGGTACTGGTAGTGGTAGTACTGGTAGTGGTAGTACTGGTGGTGGTGGTACTGGTAGTACTGGTGGTGGTGGTAGTGGTAGTACTGGTGGCTGTAGTACTGGTAGTACTGGTGGTGGTGGTGGTACTGGTAGCGGTAGTACTGGTGGTGGTGGTGGTACTGGTAGTACTGGTGGTGGTAGTACTGGTGGTGGTGGTACTGGTGGTGGTAGTGGTACTGGTAGTACTGGTAGTGGTAGTACTGGTAGTGGTAGTATTGGTGGTGGTGGTACTGGTAGTACTGGTGGTGGTAGTACTGGTGGTGGTGGTAGTGGTAGTACTGGTGGCTGTAGTAGTGGTAGTACTGGTGGCTGTAGTAGTGGTAGTACTGGTGGTGGTAGTACTGGTAGTACTGATGGTGGTAGTACTGGTAGTACTGGTGGTGGTGGTGGTAGTGGTAGTACTGGTGGTGGTGGTACTGGTAGTGGTAGTACTGGTGGTGGTGGTACTGGTAGTACTGGTGGTGGTGGTACTGGTAGTGGTAGTAGTGGTAGTACTGGAGGTGGTGGTAGTACTGGTGGTGGTAGTACTGGTGGTGGTAGTACTGGTAGTGGTGGTACTGGTAGCGGTGGTACTGGTGGTGGTGGTACTGGTAGCAGTAGCATTGGTGATGGTGGTACTGCTGGCCGTAGTACTGGTAGTGGTAGTACTGGTGGTGGTGGTACTGGTGGTGGTAGTACTGGTGGTGGTAGTGGTACTGGTAGTGGTAGTACTGGTAGTGGTAGTACTGGTGGTCATGGTACTGGTAGTACTGGTGGTGGTGGTAGTGGTAGTACTGGTGGCTGTAGTACTGGTAGTACTGGTGGTGGTGGTACTGGTAGTGGTAGTACTGGTGGTGGTGGTGGTACTGGTAGTGGTAGTACTGGTGGTGGTGGTGGTAGTACTGGTGGTGGTAGTACTGGTGGTGGTGGTACTGGTGGTGGTGGTAGTGGTACAGGTAGTACTGGTAGTGGTAGTACTGGTAGTGGTAGTACTGGTGGTGGTGGTACTGGTAGTACTGGTGGTGGTTGTAGTACTGGTGGTGGTGGTAGTGGTAGTACTGGTGGCTGTAGTAGTGGTAGTACTGGTGGCTGTAGTAGTGGTAGTACTGGTGGTGAAAGTACTGATGGTGGTAGTACTGGTAGTACTGGTGGTGGTGGTGGTACTGGTAGTGGTAGTACTGGTGGTGGTGGTACTGGTAGTGGTAGTACTGGTGGTGGTGGTACTGGTAGTACTGGTGGTGGTGGTACTGGTAGTGGTAGTAGTGGTAGTACTGGAGGTGGTGGTACTGGTAGTGGTAGTACTGGTGGTGGTAGTACTGGTGGTGGTAGTACTGGTAGTGGTGGTACTGGTGGTGGTGGTACTGGTAGCGGTAGTACTGGTGGTGGTGGTACTGGTAGCAGTAGCATTTGTGGTGGTGGTACTGCTGGCCGTAGTACTGGTAGTGGTAGTACTGGTGGTGGTGGTACTGGTAGTGGTAGTACTGGTGGTGGTAGTGGTACTGGTAGTGGTAGTACTGGTAGTGGTAGTACTGGTGGCCGTGGTACTGGTAGTACTGGTGGTGGTGGTAGTGGTAGTACTGGTGGCTGTAGTACTGGTAGTACTGGTGGTGGTGGTGGTACTGGTAGTGGTAGTACTGGTGGTGGTGGTGGTACTGGTAGTACTAGTGGTGGTAGTACTGGTGGTGGTGGTACTGGTGGTGGTGGTAGGGGTACTGGTAGTACTGGTAGTGGTAGTACTGGTAGTGGTGGTGCTGGTGGTGGTGGTACTGGTAGTACTGGTGGTGGTGGTACTGGTGGTGGTGGTAGGGGTACTGGTAGTACTGGTAGTGGTAGTACTGGTAGTGGTGGTGCTGGTGGTGGTGGTACTGGTAGTACTGGTGGTGGTGGTGGTAGTGGTAGTACTGGTGGCTGTAGTAGTGGTAGTACTGGTGGCTGTAGTAGTGGTAGTACTGCTGGTGGTAGTACTTTTAGTACTGATGGTGGTAGTACTGGTAGTACTGGTGGTACTGATAGTGGTAGTACTGGTGGTGGTGGTACTGGTAGTGGTAGTACTGGTGGTGGTGGTACTGGTAGTACTGGTGGTGGTGGTACTAGTAGTGGTAGTACTGGAGGTGGTGGTACTTGTAGTGGTAGTACTGGTGGAGGTAGTACTGGTGGTGGTAGTACTGGTAGTGGTGGTACTGGTGGTGGTACTGGTAGTGGTAGTACTGGTGGTGGTGGTTCTGGTAGTGGTAGTACTGGTGGTGGTACCGGTAGTGGTAGTGCTAGTGGTGGTGGTACTGCTGGCCGTAGTACTGGTAGTGGTAGTACTGGTGGTGGTAGTGGTACTGGTAGTGGGAGTACTATTAGTGGTAGTACTGGTGGTCGTGGTACTGGTAGTACTGGTGGTGGTGGTAGTGGTAGTACTGGTGGCTGTAGTACTGGTAGTACTGGTGGTGGTGGTGGTACTGGTAGTGGTAGTACTGGTGGTGGTGGTGGTACTGGTAGTACTGGTGGTGGTAGTACTGGTGGTGGTGGTACTGGTGGTGGTGGTAGTGTTACTGGTAGTACTGGTAGTAGTAGTACTGGTAGTGGTAGTACTGGAGGTGGTGGTACTGGTAGTACTGGTGGTGGTGGTAGTACTGGTGGTGGTGGTGGTGGTAGTGGTAGTAATGGTGGCTGTAGTAGTGGTAGTACTGGTGGCTGTAGTAGTGGTAGTACTGGTGGTGGTAGTACTGGTAGTACTGATGGTGGTAGTACTGGTAGTACTGGTGGTGGTAGTACTGGTAGTACTGGTGGTGGTAGTGGTACTGGTAGTACTGGTAGTGGTAGTACTGGTAGTGGTAGTACTGGTGGTGGTGGTACTGGTAGTACTGGTGGTGGTGGTAGTACTGGTGGTGGTGGTAGTGGTAGTGGTAGTACCGGTGGCTGTAGTAGTGGTAGTACTGGTGGCTGTAGTAGTGGTTGTACTGGTGGCTGTAGTACTGGTAGTACTGGTGGTGGTAGTACTGGTAGTACTGGTGGTGGTACTGGTAGTGGTAGTACTGGTGGTGGTGGTACTCGTAGTGGTAGTACTGGTGGTGGTGGTACTGGTAGTACTGGTGGTGGTGGTACTGGTAGTGGTAGTAGTGGTAGTACTGGAGGTGGTGGTACTGGTAGTGGTAGTACTGGTGGTGGTAGTACTGGTGGTGGTAGTACTGGTAGTGGTGGTACTGGTGGCGGTGGTACTGGTAGCGGGAGTACTGGTGGTGGTGGTACTGGTAGCAGTAGCATTGGTGGTGGTGTTACTGCTGGCCGTAGTACTGGTAGTGGTAGTACTGGTGGTGGTGGTACTGGTGGTGGTAGTACAGGTGGTGGTAGTGGTACTGGTAGTGGTAGTACTGGTAGTGGTAGTACTGGTGGTCGTGGTACTGGTAGTACTGGTGGTGGTGGTAGTGGTAGTACTGGTGGCTGTAGTACTGGTAGTACTGGTGGTGGTGGTGGTACTGGTAGTGGTAGTACTGGTGGTGGTGGTGGTACTGGTAGTGGTAGTACTGGTGGTGGTGGTACTGGTAGTACTGGTGGTGGTGGTACTGGTAGTGGTGGTGGTGGTAGTACTGGAGGTGGTGGTACTGGTAGTGGTATTACTGGTGGTGGTAGTACTGGTAGTGGTGGTACTGGTAGCGGTGGTACTGGTGGTGGTGGTACTGGTAGCAGTAGCATTGGTGATGGTGTTACTGCTGGCCGTAGTACTGGTAGTGGTAGTACTGGTGGTGGTGGTACTGGTGGTGGTAGTACTGGTGGTGGTAGTGGTACTGGTAGTGGTAGTACTGGTAGTGGTAGTACTGGTGGTCGTGGTACTGGTAGTACTGGTGATGGTGGTAGTGGTAGTACTGGTGGCTGTAGTACTGGTAGTACTGGTGGTGGTGGTACTGGTAGTGGTAGTACTGGTGGTGGTGGTGGTACTGGTAGTGGTAGTACTGGTGGTGGTGGTGGTAGTACTGGTGGTGGTAGTACTGGTGGTGGTGGTACTGGTGGTGGTGGTAGTGGTACAGGTAGTACTGGTAGTGGTAGTACTGGTAGTGGTAGTACTGGTGGTGGTGGTACTGGTAGTAATGGTGGTGGTGGTAGTACTGGTGGTGGTGGTGGTGGTAGTGGTAGTACTGGTGGCTGTAGTAGTGGTAGTACTGGTGGCTGTAGTAGTGGTAGTACTGGTGGTGAAAGTACTGATGGTGGTAGTACTGGTAGTACTGGTGGTGGTGGTGGTACTGGTAGTGGTAGTACTGGTGGTGGTAGTACTGGTAGTGGTAGTACTGGTGGTGGTGGTACTGGTAGTACTGGTGGTGGTGGTACTGGTAGTGGTAGTAGTGGTAGTACTGGAGGTGGTGGTACTGGTAGTGGTAGTACTGGTGGTGGTAGTACTGGTGGTGGTAGTACTGGTAGTGGTGGTACTGGTGGTGGTGGTACTGGTAGCGGTAGTACTGGTGGTGGTGGTACTGGTAGTAGTAGCATTTGTGGTGGTGGTACTGCTGGCCGTAGTACTGGTAGTGGTAGTACTGGTGGTGGTGGTACTGGTAGTGGTAGTACTGGTGGTGGTAGTGGTACTGGTAATGGTTGTACTGGTAGTGGTAGTACTGGTGGCCGTGGTACTGGTAGTACTGGTGGTGGTGGTAGTGGTAGTACTGGTGGCTGTAGTACTGGTAGTACTGGTGGTGGTGGTGGTACTGGTAGTGGTAGTACTGGTGGTGGTGGTGGTACTGGTAGTACTGGTGGTGGTAGTACTGGTGGTGGTGGTACTGGTGGTGGTGGTAGGGGTACTGGTAGTTCTGGTAGTGGTAGTACTGGTAGTGGTGGTGCTGGTGGTGGTGGTACTGGTAGTACTGGTGGTGGTGATGGTAGTGGTAGTACTGGTGGCTGTAGTAGTGGTAGTACTGGTGGCTGTAGTAGTGGTAGTACTGCTGGTGGTAGTACTTTTAGTACTGATGGTGGTAGTACTGGTAGTACTGGTGGTACTGATAGTGGTAGTACTGGTGGTGGTGGTACTGGTAGTGGTAGTACTGGTGGTGGTGGTACTGGTAGTACTGGTGGTGGTGGTACTAGTAGTGGTAGTACTGGAGGTGGTGGTACTGGTAGTGGTAGTACTGGTGGAGGTAGTACTGGTGGTGGTAGTACTGGTAGTGGTGGTACTGGTGGTGGTACTGGTAGTGGTAGTACTGGTGGTGGTGGTTCTGGTAGTAGTAGTACTGGTGGTGGTACCGGTAGTGGTAGTGCTAGTGGTGGTGGTACTGCTGGCCGTAGTACTGGTAGTGGTAGTACTGGTGGTGGTGGTACTGTTGGTGGTAGTACTGGTGGTGGTGGTGGTAGTGGTACTGGTAGTGGTAGTACTATTAGTGGTAGTACTGGTGGTCGTGGTACTGGTAGTACTGGTGGTGGTGGTAGTGGTAGTACTGGTGGCTGTAGTACTGGTAGTACTGGTGGTGGTGGTGGTACTGGTAGTGGTAGTACTGGTGGTGGTGGTGGTACTGGTAGTACTGGTGGTGGTAGTACTGGTGGTGGTGGTACTGGTAGTACTGGTAGTAGTAGTACTGGTAGTGGTAGTACTGGTGGTGGTGGTACTGGTAGTACTGGTGGTGGTGGTAGTACTGGTGGTGGTGGTAGTGGTAGTACTGGTGGCTGTAGTAGTGGTAGTACTGGTGGCTGTAGTAGTGGTAGTACTGGTGGTGGTAGTACTGGTAGTACTGATGGTGGTAGTACTGGTAGTACTGGTGGTGGTAGTACTGGTAGTACTGGTGGTGGTAGTGGTACTGGTAGTACTGGTAGTGGTAGTACTGGTAGTGGTAGTACTGGTGGTGGTGGTACTGGTAGTACTGGTGGTGGTGGTAGTACTGGTGGTGTTGGTAGTGGTAGTGGTAGTACCGGTGGCTGTAGTAGTGGTAGTACTGGTGGCTGTAGTAGTGGTAGTACTGGTGGCTGTAGTACTGGTAGTACTGGTGGTGGTAGTACTGGTAGTACTGGTGGTGGTACTGGTAGTGGTAGTACTGGTGGTGGTGGTACTGGTAGTGGTAGTACTGGTGGTGGTGGTACTGGTAGTACTGGTGGTGGTGGTACTGGTAGTGGTAGTAGTGGTAGTACTGGAGGTGGTGGTACTGGTAGTGGTAGTACTGGTGGTGGTAGTACTGGTGGTGGTAGTACTGGTAGTGGTGGTAGTGGTGGTACTGGTGGCGGTGGTACTGGTAGCGGGAGTACTGGTGGTGGTGGTACTGGTAGCAGTAGCATTGGTGGTGGTGTTACTGCTGGCCGTAGTACTGGTAGTGGTAGTACTGGTGGTGGTGGTACTGGTGGTGGTAGTACAGGTGGTGGTAGTGGTACTGGTAGTGGTAGTACTGGTAGTGGTAGTACTGGTGGTCGTGGTACTGGTAGAACTGGTGGCGGTGGTAGTGGTAGTACTGGTGGCTGTAGTACTGGTAGTACTGGTGGTGGTGGTGGTACTGGTAGTGGTAGTACTGGTGGTGGTACTGGTAGTGGTAGTACTGGTGGTGGTGGTACTGGTAGTACTGGTGGTGGTGGTACTGGTAGTGGTGGTGGTGGTAGTACTGGAGGTGGTGGTACTGGTAGTGGTATTACTGGTGGTGGTAGTACTGGTGGTGGTAGTACTGGTGGTGGTGGTAGTACTGGTAGTGGTGTTACTGGTAGTGGTAGTACTGGTGGTGGTGGTACTGGTAGTGGTAGTACTGGTGGTGGTACCGGTAGTAGTACCGGTAGTGGTAGTGCTAGTGGTGGTGGTACTGCTGGCCGTAGTACTGGTAGTGGTAGTACTGGTGGTGGTGGTACTGGTGGTGGTAGTACTGGTGGTGGTAGTGGTACTGGTAGTGGTAGTACTGGTAGTGGTAGTACTGGTGGTCGTGGTAATGGTAGTAGTGGTGGTAGTTGTAGTACTGGTGGTGGTGGTGGTACTGGTAGTACTGGTGGTGGTAGTACTGGTGGTGGTGGTACTGGTGGTGGTGGTAGTGGTACTGGTAGTACTGGTAGTGGTAGTACTGGTAGTGGTAGTACTGGTGGTACTGGTAGTACTGGTGGTGGTGGTAGTACTGGTGGTGGTGGTAGTGGTAGTACTGGTGGCTGTAGTAGTGGTAGTACTGGTGGCTGTAGTAGTGGTAGCACTGGTGGTGGTAGTACTGGTAGTACTGATGGTGGTAGTACTGGTAGTACTGGTGGTGGTACTGGTAGTGGTAGTACTGGTGGTGGTAGTACTGGTGGTGGTAGTACTGGTGGTGGTGGTACTGGTAGTACTGGTGGTGGTGGTACTGTTAGTGGTAGCAGTGGTAGTACTGGTGGTGGTGGTACTGGTAGTACTGGTGGTGGTGTTACTGGTAGTACTGGTGGTGGTGGTACTGGTAGTGGTAGTAGTGGTAGTAGTGGTAGTACTGGCGGTGGTGGTACTGGTAGTGGTAGTACTGGTGGTGGTAGTACTGGTGGTGGTAGTTCTGGTGGTGGTAGTTCTGGTAGTGGTGGTACTGGTGGTGGTGGTACTGGTAGCGGGAGTACTGGTGGTGGTACTGGTAGCAGTAGCATTGGTGGTGGTGTTACTGCTGGCCGTAGTACTGGTAGTGGTAGTACTGGTGGTGGTGGTACTGGTGGTGGTAGTACTGGTGGTGGTAGTGGTACTGGTAGTGGTAGTACTGGTGGTGGTGGTGTTGGTAGTACTGGTGGCTGTAGTACTGGTAGTACTGGTGGTGGTGGTGGTACTGGTAGTGGTAGTACTGGTGGTGGTGGTGGTACTGGTAGTGGTAGTACTGGTGGTGGTGGTGGTACTGGTAGTACTGGTGGTGGTAGTACTGGTGGTGGTGGTACTGGTGGTGGTGGTAGTGGTACTGGTAGTACTGGTAGTGATAGTACTGGTAGTGGTGGTGCTGGTGGTGGTGGTACTGGTAGTACTGGTGGTGGTGGTAGTGGTAGTACTGGTGGCTGTAGTAGTGGTAGTACTGGTGGCTTTAGTAGTGGTAGTACTGCTGGTGGTAGTACTGGTGGTACTGATGGTGGTAGTACTGGTAGTACTGGTGGTGGTGGTACCGGTAGTGGTAGTACTGGTGGTGGTGGTACTGGTAGTGGTAGTAGTGGTAGTACTGGAGGTGGTGGTACTGGTAGTGGTAGTACTGGTGGTGGGAGTACTGGTGGTGGTAGTACTGGTAGTGGTGGTACTGGTAGTGGTAGTACTGGTGGTGGTGGTACTGGTAGTGGTAGTACTGGTGGTGGTACCGGTAGTGGTAGTGCTAGTGGTGGTGGTACTGCTGGCCGTAGTACTGGTAGTGGTAGTACTGGTGGTGGTAGTACTGGTGGTGGTAGTGATACTGGTAGTGGTAGTACTGGTAGTGGTAGTACTGGTGGGCATGGTAATGGTAGTACTGGTGGTGGTGGTAGTGGTAGTACTGGTGGTGGTGGTGGTACTGGTAGTACTGGTGGTGGTAGTACTGGTGGTGGTGGTACTGGTGGTGGTGGTAGTGGTACTGGTAGTACTGTTAGTGGTAGTACTGTTAGTGGTAGTACTGGTGGTACTGGTAGTACTGGTGGTGGTGGTAGTACTGGTGGTGGTGGTAGTGGTAGTACTGGTGGCTGTAGTACTGGTAGTACTGGTGGCTGTAGTAGTGGTAGTACTGGTGGTGGTAGTACTGGTAGTACTGATGGTGGTAGTACTGGTAGTACTGGTGGTGGTGGTACTGGTAGTGGTAGTACTGGTGGTGGTGGTACTGGTAGTGGTCGTACTGGTGGTGGTGGTACTGGTAGTACTGGTGGTGGTGGTACTGGTAGTGGTAGTAGTGGTAGTACTGGAGGTGATGGTACTGGTAGTGGTAGTACTGGTAGTGGTAGTACTGGTAGTGGTGGTACTGGTAGTGGTAGTACTGGTGGTGGTGGTACTGGTAGTGGTAGTACTGGTGGTAGTACCGGTAGTGGTAGTGCTAGTGGTGGTGGTACTGATGGCCGTAGTACTGGTAGTGGTAGTACTGGTGGTGGTGGTACTGGTGGTGGTAGTACTGGTGGTGGTGGTGGTAGTGGTACTGGTAGTGGTAGTACTGGTAGTGGTAGTACTGGTGGTCATGGTAATGGTAGTACTGGTGGTGGTGGTAGTGGTAGTACTGGTGGTGGTGGTGGTACTGGTAGTACTGGTGGTGGTGGTACTGGTGGTGGTGGTAGTGGTACTGGTAGTACTGTTAGTGGTAGTACTGTTAGTGGTAGTACTGGTGGTTCTAGTAGTACTGGTGGTGGTGGTAGTACTGGTGGTGGTGGTAGTGGTAGTACTGGTGGCTGTAGTAGTGGTAGTACTGGTGGCTGTAGTAGTGGTAGTACTGGTGGTGGTAGTACTGGTAGTACTGATGGTGGTAATACTGGTAGTACTGGTGGTGGTGGTACTGGTAGTGGTAGTACTGGTGGTGCTAGTACTGGTGGTGGTGGTACTGGTAGTACTGGTGGTGGTGGTACTGGTAGTGGTAGTAGTGTTAGTACTGGAGGTGGTGGTACTTGTAGTGGTAGTACTGGTGGTAGTCGGACTGGTGGTGGTAGTACTGGTAGTGGTGGTACTGGTGGTGGTGGTACTGGTAGCGGTAGTACTACTGGTGGTGGTACTGGTAGCAGTAGCATTGGTGTTGGTGGTACTGCTAGCCGTAGTACTGGTAGTGGTAGTACTGGTGGTGGTGGTAGTACTGGTGGTGGTAGTGGTACTGGTAGTACTGGTGGTGGTGGTACTGCTGGCCGTAGTGCGCGCGCCCACCAAACGCACTGCTCTTCCTGCCTATCTTTATTTGGAGGAGATAGCTGGCTCTTATCTGCACATACCGCGCCGTTGTGAACAACAAGCTGTTTGAACTGCGATGCAGACGAACGCGCGCCAACCAAACACACTGCAGAATGGTGAACGCGCCCACAGCATCTGGATTACATTACAGCGCCTCCATGACAGCTCCTAATTGATATTTATGGACGGCCGTGCGCATAACCGCACAGAAAATGCCAACAATGGCGACCGGAAATAACATGTAGCCTATCGCGTCAAGGCTACTAAAAAGACAGCACAGTGAAGACGAATCACTATGCAGATGCCAAACAAAATGACTGAAAAAGCTCGCGCACTGAGGAATTTATCCGGCACAAGACAGAATACCCTTTACAATACGGCTCGCAGCTCCGCCCCACTTCTGACGAAGTGGTGACGTCGCCGAGCCCGTAAAAAGGGAGATGTGATGCCTTGCAGTTTGAGTCACCAGAGTCCAGACCACAGTGCTTGCCATCATTGGTCAGACTGCAACCAGCAAGTCCATGTGGGAGAGTAGGATAGTCAATGAGGAGATGCTGTTGCACACAGACTCCAGGTGCCAGACCAGGTGTCCTGGGAGATGCGCATGGCCCGCTGCCTCTCAGTGTGTCTTCCGTGGACGACTCACCTTCCTTGGGGGACCCTCATATGCAGGCCTTGACGATGCACGGGACGCACCGTCAGACAATTCCTCTTCCTCCACCCTCCTTGTGCCTGGTGGCCGTCTTTGCCTTGAAGTGTCTTGCCTGGTGACACAGGGAGGGTGCTGCATGTTGTCAGCAGTCCGACGGAGTGAATGGCTGATGTCCCTTTGCACCGCCAGGAGCTCAGCCAATCTTGCCTCCATCCGTCCTTGGTGTTGTTGACTGGCGTGTTGTTCGGCCTGCAGGTTTTTTTATCTCTTTGAGGGCACCCACTACCTGGCTGAACTCCATGGTGTCCCGCCAGTATGCCTCCATGATGTTGCGGAGCTTAGACATACTGGGACCTGCAGCTGGTTGGTCAGGTTCTTGCCTCTGCCTGCTGCCACTCCCGCCACCCCTGCCCACACAAGCCTGGTCTGCGGTTGTGGGCACATCGGCTCGACGGGACCCCTGAGTGATGACAGTAGTGGTGTTGTCTGCCCCCTCATGGGTGCCCGTCGAACCTTGTCCCTCATTGTCAGACTGGCTCAGTTCTTGAGTGTGGGCAGGGCTCCGAGCTGTCTGCTGGGATGTGGCAGGAATGGTGGTGGCGGTTGGCGCAGGTGTGCCTGATCCAGGTGCTGCACAGTTTGGGGCACCAGAGGGGCCAGGTCGGTCGGGGTCATCCATGGAGTGGTGAGAGACATCGCTGTCGGTGGGAGGAGGGTCCTGCAGAGCCTGGGACTGTGAATCATCTTCCTCATCATTGGGGTTCAATTCCGCACGTTGCCCTGTGGGTGTGAGAGACAGACAATGGTAATGCCATTTAATGCAACATCCATTTCTCATACACATTGTATTTGGCACTGTTCCACCTGGTAGTTGTCTATGCTTTGGATTGTCCTCAATGTTCATTTGTGGATGGGTATGTTGTGGGGTCCGATTGATATGTGCTCCTGAGTCATTGACATGGGGGGCATATTTACTATAACTGGCACAGCCCTGCATATCAGCAGGGATTCACCAGTCATTGTGCACCACAGCTATGTCAGCACAGATGCAACGCATTCACATTGTGGAGCACCATGGTGGAAAAAATGGGTCAGCAGCGTCACACATCTGTGCTGTATAGATAGGCACATTGCTGGAGTAGCGTCACCAGCGCAAGACAGCTCCAGCAATGGTCTGTGGGGCCCTATCTGCACAATGTTGCTTCATTCCTTACACCTGCATCAGCCATGCACAGTGTTCTGACGCAGCATGTGCTTAAAAGTGACAGAGTGAAATCTTGTAAATTTCACATAGCCACTTTTGGGAGGCGTGCCTGTGCCATAACTCCCACCCCCTCTCTTCCCCCTGCGCCAGTACACCTACTTGTAGCGCAGGGCTTTAGAACGTGACATATCTCCCTGATGCGTCACCTTGTAAATTATCAGCACCATGGCGCCTCTTTTGTGCCGCTGCTGTGTCACAGAGGTGACGCAACAGCGGTGTGTAAGAAGCGCAAGTGGCTTGTGAATGTGCACCATGCATTTGTTGCTTAGATGCTTCATCAGATCTGAATTGGTTTAGTTGTGTTACATGACCATTGTGACAGAGGGGAACTCATTGCCTGTCCCAGGTGGGTATGTTTGTGTAAGGGGTGTGTGTGACAGCCTGTGGTGGTAGTGGAGTCTGAGTTGGCACTGGGCCTCCCTCGTGGTGTGGCTGACCCCCCATGGAGCATGCTGCCATGACAGTGGCTGTGAGTTCTTGTCCAAGATATCTGACCTTGTTGTCCTGGTGTTTGTGTTTGCACTGGACACAGGAGGGCCTTGTGCTGCCTACACCAGGGCCCAGTGTCAGCTAACTTGTCAGTACATTCACACTCCATGTGCATTGAGCATGGTGCATGGGTGTGTACCTGGGCCATATGGGATGAGTGCAATTGGACATGGGCATCCACAGAGATGTTTATAGGGGTGGGCAGATATTTTGCTTCATCACCATCCCCCTTGCACCCTTTTCACCCTCCGCCTTGCACCCTTCTCACCCTCCCCCTTGTACCCTCCTCCCCTCTGTCTTGCACCCTTCTGGCCCACTGCCTTGCACCCGCCTCCCCTCTGTGTTGTACCCTTCTCACCCTCCGCCTTGCACCGTTCTCACCCTCCCCCTTGTATCCTCCTCCCCTCTGTTTTGCACCCTTCTGGCCCTCTGCCTTGCACCCTCCTCCCCTCTGTCTTGCACCCTTCTCACCCTCCGCCTTGCACCCTTCTCACCCTCCCCCTTGCACCCTCTGCCTTGCACCCTTTTCACCCTCTCCCTTGTACCCTTCTCCCCCTCCCCCTTGCACTCTCCTCCCCTCCGCCTTGCGCCGTTCTCACCCTCCCCCTTACACCCGTCTCACACTCTCCCTTGCACCCTTCTCACCCTTCGCATTGCACCCTTCTGGCCCTCTGCCTTGCACCCTTCTCACCCTCCGCCTTGCACCCTTCTCACCCTCCCCCTTGCACCCTCCTCCCCTCTGCCTTGCACTATTATCGGCATCCCCCTTGCACCCTTCACACCCAATGGAGGGTGCTGCCACCTGGGTCAATGGGACCTTTTGTAAAGCATGATGGACTAGGGCCAAGAGCCCCCCTTGCCCCCCCCCATGGGCGCACAGGGAATTGGTTCTTATTTGGGGTCCCACAATGCATTTAGTGACAACCACCCTCCCAGAATACTGGACGTCTATTCTTGGGTCTGTGCTTCCTGTAGCATGGGACATGGCATGGCTTTGGTTTGTCAATGGGGCATACACATGTTAGTGGCATTTGCGTTGTTTTTGCCTGTAGTTATGGGCAGCTGGCACTTGGCGCTTGTAGCGGCCATTGTTTGTACTTGGAGTGTAGATGCCATTACCCCCATTTTACATGAGTTGTTTGTATACTCACCAGGCTCTACAACTCCTTCAATGCCATGTACTCCTACCAGTGGTAGCAGGGCCATGACCTTCTCCTCCCTGGGATGGTACTGTACTGGTCTGCGGGGACCACCACCTCCAGTGTTTTGGCTCTGTAGGTAGTCGGCGTCCATCTTCCTCTTCACCATCCTTCGCAGGTCATACCACCTTGCCTAGCATTCAGTCCTGGTGCGTCTGATGGGTTCAAAAGCATTCCCCTTATTGACGATCCTCTCCCACATGCGTGTTTTCTCAGCTATGCTGGTCCGTCTGACCAATGCACCAAACAGCTGTGGCTCGACTCTGAGGACTTCATCTACAAGGATCTCCAGCTCCTTCTTTGTGAACTTTGGATTCTTGTGTGCGGACATGGTGTGGGGTGAATGTGATTGGGGGTGAGGGTGTGTATGGATGTGGGTGTGTGGGTATGAATGTGAATGGGGGTGTGGGTGTGAATGTGATTGGGGGTATGTGTGAAGGTGGATGTGTGCAGTTGTTTGTGTGTTGTCTGTCTCTGTGGCTAAATGGCTGTGTTGCAAAGCATCATGGTTTGTGTGTGTGGGCCCTTTTTATTGGTCCATTTGTGGGTGGGGCTTAGTTTGAAATTTTGGTGGGTGTGTTATAAGGGGTGGATCTGAGTTTGGCCCTCTGTTTGCCTGTTTAGGTCAGGCCAGGACATTCATTTCCAATGGTTAGTACACAGGAGATATGTTTTGTGGTGTTGTGCAAGTCGTTTGCACCCTCCTGGTGCTGTTTTAATGGGTTCGCGTGCGCTTTGGTCAGGGGGGGTTCGAATCGTATTTGATTATGTGGATCGCTCATATGCAACGTTTATTCGGGGTTCGCGTGCGCTTCGTTCAGGGGGGTTCGAATCGTATTTGCTTTTGTGGCTCGCTCATACGCAACGTTTATCCGGGGTTCGTGTGCGCTTTGTTCAGGAGGGGTTTGAATCGTATTTGCTTTTGTGGCTCGCTCATACGTTACGTTTTTCAGGGGTTCGCGTGCGCTTTGTTCAGGGGGGGTTCGATTCGTAGTTGCTTTTGTGGCTCGCTCATATGCGACGTTTATATGGGGTTCGTGTGTGCTTCGTTCAGGGGGGTTTGAATCGTATTTGATTCTGTGGCTCGCTCATAGGCGATGTTTTCCATACAAATGGCAGTTCATACGCGAAGACGTTTTCCCGTACGAATCGCGTTCTCGGTCCCCGGTCTGGATCGTACTTGTCGGGTCGTACAGCATTTTTACGAATTGTACGGTTTATTTCCCAAGTCCATATCGTACGGATTCTCGCTTGATTTTCGTACGGTTCGCAAGGATTCGGACGTATTTTTGAGAAACGGATCATACTACGCGATTCGGACGGATTTGTACAATTCGTTCGGAAAAGGCTACGAATACGAATCGTCGGATGGTTTTCTTTCCCGAATCGGCCCCAAAATTAAGAAAAGTGTGAGCTGGGAAGAGGGGAACTAGTGTTCTTCGGTCACATTTTCTCCAAGCTAGGAATGAGGCCAGACCCCAGCAAAGTTGAAACATTGAAAAACGCAAAGACGCCGATGGATGTTGCAGAAGTACGATCCTTTCTAGGGCTCGCCAGCTACTGTGCGCGCTACATACAAGATTTCGCCACAGTGAGCACACCACTAAGAGAACTAACAAAACAAGGGCAAAAGTTTATCTGGTCTCTGGAATGCAACAAGGCATTTGAAGAAATAAGAAGAGCAGTGGTGACCGTGAAGCATCTACATTACTTTGACCCCATACTGTGCACAGAACTGACTGTTGACGCTAGCCCGGTAGGACTTGGAGCCATACTAGCACAGCACCTGCCAGGAAGAGACTCACAAAGAAACGTTGTTGCATATGCGAGCAAAAGTTTACCGGACGTTGAAAGAGCATACTCGCAATCAGAAAAAGAGAGTCTAGCAGTGGTAAGGGCATGTGAACACTGCCACATGTTCGTATACAGGAAGACATTCACCATCATGACAGACCACCGGGCACTCGTAACAATCTATGGCAGCCAAAATTCCACCCAGGATTGAACGCTGGGGCATAAGACTGATGGATTATGACTTCACGATTGTGCACAAACCAGGAAAAGACCATAACCCGGCTGACTACATGTCGAGACACCCACTACCGCTGGCACAGGAGACGATGGCAGAGGAATACCTCAACTTCGTACTGAAACAAAACACCCCGGCGCCAATAACGCTAACAGAGCTAGCAAGCGAGACCAAGAAAGATGCCACGATGCAAACGGCCAAGGAGATAATGCGAAGGCAAAGATGGAGGCACGTCAACAATAACTGCATCTGGGAAACAGGAGTATGCAAAGAAGAATTGCTAGCTCTCAAGAAGATCAATGAGGAACTGTCGGAAACAGACACTGGGATCATGATGAGAGGTACAAGAATAGTGATACCCAGCTCGCTCAGGAAGCAACTGGTAAACATAGCTCATGAGTCTCACAGAGGCATAGTGGCAATGAAAACACTGATCAGGGAAAAAGTGTGATTCCCTGGCCTAGATCGCATGGTAGAAGACACCATAATTACCTGTCACCACTGTCAAGTAACAGGATCGCTGGCCAAAAGTAAACCTTTACAAATGTCGGAACTTCCAAGAGCAATGTGGACAACACTAGCAGCTGATTTCTTTGGGCCCCTATACACAGGCAACTACCTGCTTGTGATCATCAATGAATACTCACGGTTTCCAATAGTACCCCACGTCACATCAACATCAGCAACCGCGACACTATCGATCTTGGATGAGATATTTGCAGCATGGGGTTCACCAGAAACACTAAAAACGGACAATGGTCCTCCATTCTGAGGGAAAGATTTACGCAGGTTCATGACCTACCTGGGAATAAACCACCGGAAGTTAACTCCGCTGTGGCCTCAAGCAAATGGAATGGTAGAGAGATTCATGGGAAACATCAAAAAGGCCGTTCAGAGGGCAAATTTGGCACAGATATCACGTGGTCAAGCTCTGGGCCAAGTTCTACGGGACTACAGAAACGCACCTCATAACTCCACAGGAAGATGCCCAGCATAGCTAATGCTAGGAAGAACGATCAGAATGAGGCTACCACAAATAGAGGCAGCATGGCACCGGATGGCACGGATATTGCAGAAAAAGACAAAGAGGCGAAAGACAAAATGAAAAGATATGCAGATGTCAAGCGACGCGCCAGCATGCCAGACCTAAAGGAAGGTGATACGGTGATAGTGCGGCAGAGGCAACAAAGGAAATCTGACAGTTTATTCTCAAAAGACCCGCTACAAGTGACGAAAATAAAGGGACCAATGATCACAGCTGAGTCGGAACATCAGTGAATAACACGAAACAGTTCACACTTCAAAGAACTAAAAGAGGAAAAAGGGGAGGACCAGGACAAAGAAACAGCCGAACAAGAAGAGCAATGGCCACCAGAAAAACAACAGGCAGAAGCACGCCCGAGAAGAGAGTGCAGACGTCCAAAATGACTAATAGAAGAAATGTGATGATAAGCGACACACTAACGGGTGACAAGGCAGACTTTGCATCTATCTCTATCTCTATCTACACATCTCTGTGTTTTATTTCCTTGTCACATCTTTGTGACAAAGGGGGGAGATGTAGTGACCTGAGGGCAGGGCACTAGGACCCTGCAGGACCTGAAGTGGACACTGGGGAACCGGACTCCACATCCGGTCAAGGGTGTGGGAAGTGGCATTCAGGAGAGGGACATCGCAGTGGGCAGACGTGCAGAAGCATGAGACCAAGATCTGTACAATAGAATAAACAACTGCAATTCTCACCTGTGTCCTGTGTGTACCAGAACAAAGAACATAACAAAAGCTAAGTAGTGTCAATAAGTGGGCCTCAGAGGCAATAGGGGGGATTAAAAACTGGCAATACTGAGGCGCGTGAGATTAGGATGTTGGAAATGTAAAGGCAGTGGTAATATATAAAGTTATTTGTGTCATTAGCAAAGTAATGATGGTTTAGTTAACTAGGCTTGAAGAGATCTTCTGATTGGTGTGCAGTAAAGGCAACACACCAACACATAATCTGAGTAGATAAAGGATTTGGATTTTGTCAATAGTATTTGACAGTAAATGTGTGAGCATTTAGGAGACTTGACAATAAATGTAAGTGGAAGAAACATCCCTAAATTGATCCAGAATTGTTTGTGCCTTATGTTGTTGTGTGCCACTGAGCCACTTTAGAGTGCTGTATTAGTGTGCATAACAGTTGCACAGGCAGGATATTTTACATCATTGCCTTCATCCTTCTAATTTAAATTGCATTAAATACATAGAGGCATGTAACTGTGGTGAAATAAGCTAGTTAATCATATTACTACCTTCCTTGAATAAAGTGGTTTTAAAACTCTTGCATAGGGAAGTAACATGTTTCATCAGTGGCGTAGATAGGGTATAAAGGGCCCCAGTGCGAGGAAGGGAACAGGCCTCCTGACTGCTGTAAAATAAAAAAAGAATGAGGGTTTAGTGTGTTCCTCAACACTGTGAGCCCTGGTGCCACTGTACCTGCTTTGCAAATTGAAGCTCCACCCCAGTGTTTCATCAACACGTTCCACAACATTCAAACCTTGGTGCAAATAGTACGTTCATCAGCTATGCTCCTATTGACAATCAAGGAAATATCTGGTTTTCACTAGCTGTACTTAAACGCTTTTTTTGGGCAGTAGAGGTGAAACCTATTTTCATATATTACAGGAGCTCTCAATAAACTGCTTTGTGTGGTAAAGTCAAGGGCTTATATTTTACCCTTGTTTTAACAATCTGCAAGTGCATCCTCTCTATGGAAGGGGATTTATTTTCCCTTTTTGTGGGATTTGCGATAGTCTTAGTAGCAAAATTCTGTACACCCTGGAGCATCTTTAGGAGGTTCTCAAACTTTTCAATTTTCACAGCAGGTAGGGTGTAGAACAGTCTAGTTTGTATACACACACTTACTTTGCAGTTTGGCCCCATTCTTTTCTTGCAGGAATGGATATACCCTTCTCAGTAATTTCAGATAGTAATTTGCTGATCAAACAGTCATGTTAACCTGGCTGTGCATTGACATCTTAACATCAACATACATCACCAGTGGCTTCACTGTTCCCTTTTCAAGGCTCTTGAAGACCCTACTTTGAACACTTTGTTAGGGTCGTATCTGAACCAACCAGTTGCTGTCCACCCCATCTCCAATTTCCTTAAAAATCCCCTCTGGTTTCACCTTATCTTTCTCATAGATTTCTGTGAAGATGGCCACCACAAGAGTGTCACCTGCAGAGTTATGGTAGTTATGAAAGTGATATTCAGGTGGCATGATGACGCATGCGGTGGTTGCACACACGATATGGCACAGGTACTAGAAGAATTGCAGGTCAACGGGGGTAGATTGCTGCCCATATGCAGACCTTCCCTGGGTACAGCAATCCTGTGGGAGAGATGTGTGCAGTCAGATGACCACAAAAGGGAGACTTGGACGGCCAATGGCATTCAATTGACGAACAGAGCAGGGCCTGGAGGTAAATGAAAAAAAAGATAGAGACTTTGGCATTTGTAGAATAGCTTAAGTTCTATAGCTTGATCTTCAATGGGAGAATTTGCATGGGGATGATGGAGGCTGGGCAGCTTTGGGCATGAACAGAAAGGGTAGCGGAACGACAGGGAGGGACCGGCAAGAGAGGGACTAAGCACTCGGCCCCTTTCACTTGGCCATACAATGGCCACGTCTCTGCTCATTTTCTTCCAAAAGTAACCTACTGTACTCTGCAGCGCTTTCAATGAGGGTTAACTAATGCTCCCTCCTCGCTTCTTCTGTTAATAGATCTCAAGTCTTGGCATCTCGGATACCTTAATGAGGAATTGATAGAAATGCAAATGCGCCGCTCTTTGTGAACCTCGTTAATATGCATGAAATCAAGCCAGGCGAATAATGCCGCATCACCCATTAGCGGTTTGGCTGCCCAGGCCAGCGCGCCTTCCTTTCACCAGGACTTCGCTGGGCATAAAGAACTTAGGGACACAATTTGCTAATGTTCACGTTCACAGGGCCCTTTGTTCGAGGCACTATTCAGGCGCGACGTGGAGTGCTCAGCAGCAGTTTTCAGATGCCAGTGAGTGAGCAAACAATGTTTGCCTGGTTCCCTTGCAACCAGTGCTGGGGCAAATTCACCTCTAGGCCGCGCAACGAGAACGCGCCCTGTGACGCAGGGTTCCAGG
Organism: Lissotriton helveticus; assembly: GCF_964261635.1. Lineage (NCBI taxonomy): Eukaryota > Metazoa > Chordata > Amphibia > Caudata > Salamandridae > Lissotriton > Lissotriton helveticus. The sequence goes on along the minus strand of NC_136067.1, from coordinate 1,798,827,823 downwards.
GACGCGTTGTCTAGGGCTGGTGATTACGAGAACGCCCCCCCCCCCCACACTTTTCAATGCGGAACAGACTCTAGCTGTGGTATTAAAATGACTTATTTCTATGTGAATGCGCGTGAAGGAAATCTTTCAAGTGATCTATTTTTCTTATATCGAACGAGTTTCACATTGCTGAATGCGTAATTTTGCTCCGAAACGCTGCGCCAACTGTAATCCACAAATGAGTAAGGGCATCCCGTATGTGACTTCATTACACAGGGTGGCACCAGGCATTAGCACACTCTGCATGAGCGGAAGCTGATGAATCACAGCACGGGGGGCGAGAGCGGCACTGTCTGACTCATCCACCTCCTACTGTCGCTGCTGATGTATATTTAAGGCGCTTTTTGAGTTAATGGCTTTCCTTGCTTTTAACTTTCTCCCCAGACAAGTAAGTGTGTGGAGATGAATACACAGAAACATTTCAATGTGCTTTTGTTCTTTCTCTATGGAACAGTTTCCACCCCCGTGTAAACACAATTCATCAGACGCATTTCCAAATGGTACCACTCATAAATTCACCAGAAGTGCAGTTACTGTAATGTCAACAGCCTACTTTGTAAACCCGTTTGTTACAAAGAAGCAGAGAAAATGTCCCAGCGTGTAATCAGTTTATTTAAAGTTAGGACTTCAGAAAACGGTTGTTGAAAATGAAATCTTAACAATGTCCTAGCTCACTGTCGGTCACATTATTCGAAGATAAGGAACCAGCAGCTCCAAAATCTTGCTGCTTTTTTATTGCAGTTTTATAACACATAGACGCTTTAAGGCATGGACAAAGTGGGCTCTGGGGGCACCACCAGGGCCTGTGCTGTTCTGCAGAGAATCTTGCCCTAATGACTTTGCATAATCCTAAAAAAGATTGTTTTGAATATCATTTTCTTTTGAGTTAGTTTTAATGTGGGTGATGGGTAAGAATCTAATACAGACAATTTGCAGAAAAATATGTTTATGTTTCATGCAACATCCATAAAAAAGTTTCTTTTAGATCAAGCAGGCCATCAGATATGAGAAATGGGAGGGGGCCGCAGAGATTATTTGCAGTAATATTAGTGAGCTGCTGCTGTGTTACAATATTAAAACACACGTCTTAGTCCCTGATGGTTGGATGTAACACATCAAGAATTTGGACAAGTATGCTAATGTACTGTCAGTGACAAGGCCAAAGAGGGCATGAACGAGCTGAAATTGGTCCATAAATTCAAATCTGTTCCAAACAGAGGCCCCAAAATATGTTTGACCCAGGGCCCCCAAATCCGTTTGGCAAAGGGCCCCCAAAATCCTTAAGAAGTCCCTGTTTATACAGCGCCAACGTGACCAAAGGGCATTCGAGCGCTATAAATAAGCACCACTTTACATTACACAAGGTCAGATGTGTTTATCGTTTTATTGTGATTTTTAAGTGATTTGCTCAGAATCACACGATGTTGAGATGATGTCAGGAGTAGCACCTAGTCCCAGAGTTGCGAAGTAGGCAGCTCTGGCTGTTAGGCCACAGCCCCTTCTCCGTTTGTCAGTGTTGTGTACCTTTGCGCCTCCTTTTGGCAAAATGTCACGAAAGGAACTGATGACTGTTCAGCCCCTCTTACAATGTTCCCCAAGCAACACCCTACAGAGCCTCAAATCAAGCTCCCCAGTAAATCTTTTGGCTCGTCCTGTCATGCTCCACTATTATCAATGGACAAAGGACACCCATTTAATCCAAGCCATGGCGGATTCACTCTGCGGGGAAGAAAAGTTAACAAAAGCTTTTGAGGAAACAGGTTGCCGGCTTGCAGAATCACGTAGTCGTGGACGAGATTTAACTCTCACTATTTTGCGGTATTTAAATTGCCAAAGCCTGGCTTACAGAGACTGCCTGGGATATAGTCACTGAAATCATATATGTTTTGACATACTTTCAATAGAAATATGTGTTGTTTAGAATCAAAGCAGCAATTCTATATTTACACTAAAGGCATCGCCAGGTTTAAATACATTTTTTAGTTGAATAACAATTTTAAAGCAATTACTTCTGTATTCCAGAAATGCATTTGCACATACTCAAAATATTCAAGTGTGTATTTTGGCCATTTAGCAACCTAGAATTGCCTTGTGGCCCATTGGCATTATAATGTTATAGAACAACTATGGCCTCTAAGAAACAACAAACAATATTGTAACTTGAAAACGATATTTTTAATGTGAAAAAAATCAGAAATAGAGTTTTCATAAACCCAGATGCAGTGCTTTGTGAACCAACGAGAAGTAAATAAATTGGTCAGGACAAAATGTGATACAGGTGACTTGAGGATGCAATGTTTGTATCATAACATCAATGGGAATGCTACAATAAATTAATAGGAATTAGGTCTGTATGAGTTTGTCGATGCTGTTTCGATTTATTAAAATGGTAGCGTCATCATCAGGACAAATGTAATATAAGCCTGCGTTATTTGAACAAACTAGGTGAGTAATTTCTGCCAATATAGGTAGAGCAGTCATATGGATGCCGGGATACTCTGAATGACCTTACAACGTGGCAAAATGTAACAAAGGGAGCTGATGGGAAAGCAGGTCAGTGTTGAGTATCAAATTGCATGTTCTATGGACCACCCAATTGCAAGACATATTTCAAAATGGGAATCAGGAGCCGCACGTAATAGTATGGCGAGATTCAATTGGCCCTGATGGGTGTCAGGCGTTCGCTACATCAAGAGCCATTCTAACGGGTAGCGAGGATCATTGGCATTGACAGTACACCCACATGCACCAGCTTTTATCACTTATGACATGCAAAAGTGACCTCAGTTAAAGAACAAATCAAACACAGGGAGATGATGGATGGAGCGCTGAAACTTTTCAGACACTCACCCCCAGTCACAGATCTGGGTTGAATCCATCAGCGTTCTTCAGCTCACTCCGCCTCCCCAGTTCAGACACAGATATATGCAAATCAGTCTTGACCCTGTGCCTCATGGGAACAGTCCAGCCGGAACTGCCAAGGCATTTCTTCCCTGGACTGAAAACAGTCTTCCCTGGACCGGAACAGGGCCGGACTGGCTACCGGGCAGTTGTGTGTGCTGCCGAGCTGGGGGCTAATTTCGTTGATAGGGACCTGCGTGTGAAAAACGAAATTCGTTTTGCTTTTTTTATTTCAATGCGCACGCAGGTCCCCATCAACGAAATAAGCCCCCACCACAGAGAAATTAGCCCCCAGCTCGGCAGCACACACAACTGCCCGGTAGCCAGTCCGGCCCTGGACCGGAAACAAGCATACTGGGAACGGTTTCAGGCTAACAGCCCTCATCAGCCAGGCTAGCTTGAATCCAGTGGCAAAGTGAGCAAGGGACCCACGTCTGGGCATACCCTCCCAACTTAGGACAAACAAAGCAAACACAAGGAGATGATGGACGGAGCGCTGAAACTTTTCAGACACTCAGCCCCAGTCACAGATCTGGGTTGAATCCATCATCCATTCTTTTGCTCACTCCGCCATCCCAGTTCAGATACAGCTATATGCAAATCAGTCTTGACCCTGTGCCTCATGGGAGGACCTGGCTTGGCAGTTCGGCTGGACTGTTCCCATGAGGCACAGGGTCAAGACTGATTTGCATATGGCCAGGTCTAAACTGGGGTGGCATGGTGAGCAAAACAATGATGAATTTAACCCAGATCTCTTGACTGGATATGAATGTTTTGATTTGTTCTGCATTCTGTCCATCAATTGTTTGGCTTTTGCTTTCTCGCCCTAAGTGCGTCAGGTATGCCCAGACGTGTGCCCTGGGCTCACTGTGCCACTGGAATCAAGCTGTTCTGGGTAAAGAGGGGTGCAACCCAAACCAGTCCTAGGATGCGTGTTTCCGGTCCATGAAGGACCTGGCTTGGCAGTTCGGGCTGGACTGTTCCCATGAGGCACAGGATCAAGACTGATTTCCATATGGCCAGATCTAAACTTGGGTGGCATGGTGAGCAAAAGAATGATGGATTTAACCCAGATCTCTTGACTGGGTGTGAATGTTTTGATTTGTTTCTGCATTCCATACATCAATTGTGTGTCTTTTGCTCAGTTAAAGAACAACATACACAACAGGTCAACCTCTGACAACCAAGTGCTCTTCTTATGCCCTACAATAATCTGTACATACTGGTTTAGGACACAAGGTGGGTGATATTTCCCTTACTATTTGTAAAATTGAAACTATTTTACTATATTTGAAGTTCTGAAATACAGGTCTTGTCTTTGCCAGACAATGGGCCTAATTTATATGGTGGTGGTATGTACACTCCATCATGATGGTGACAAAGTATACATACTGCCAACAAGAAGGTTTGTCTGCCCGGTTTAAATGCAAGTGGACTTTCGGTTTATGTACGGTGGTGACTACTACATCACTGCCATAGGCAATCCTCTCCTACCACCCGGCGGACCAAGGGCCATCAGAGCAGGTCTTTGTTTCAGCTCCCCTCTGCAACTGTCCTGTCCAGCTTGCCCTCAGTCCGCTACCCCTGCTGCCTGTCTACCTGCTACCCTCTGCTCGTTTTTCTGACATCTGTTTTGCCTTCTCTGCTAATTTTTCTGCCATTTGTTTTGCCTTTTTCTACGTGTCTCTTCCCTAATTCCCCTGTTTCCCTTGTCCTGCCATTTCCCCTCCTCCTGCCACCCAGTGCCCCCGCCCTTCCCCCAGGGGCTAGGACCTACTTAATGGAGGCTCCAGAGTGACCCCATTGAACAGGTCCTCGTGACAGCTACCTTGCGACAGTTCTCCGGTCCAGCTTGCCCTCAGTCTGCTATGCTCAACTTCCTCTCTACCTGATGCTATCTGTTTGTGCCTCCTCTGCTCATTTTTTTGCCCTTTGTGTTGCCATTTTCTGATCTTTTTTCTGACCCCTGTTTTACCTTTCCTGCTCGTTTTTCCTGCCCTCTGTTTTGCCTTTTCTGCTTGGTTTTCTACCCGCTGTTTCCCTCTTCTGCTCTGTTTTGCCATTTCTGCTCATTGTTCTGCCCTCTGTTTTGCCTTTTATGCAGGTTTTTATGCCTCAATTTGCCTTTTCTACCAGTTTTTCTGTCTTCTGTTTTGCCTTTTCTGCTCACTCATTTTTCTCCCCTCTGTTTTGCCTTTTTCTGCTTGTTTCTTCCCTCTTCTCATCGTTTCCTCAAAATCTGTTTTTTTTTTACGGAGACCTCGCACCCCAGCAGCCAGGCACCCCGACAGGTGACAGTGCTGCACTCTACAAATGCTGATTGATTGATGTGTTCACAAGGCCAATGAGGATGGGCGGACATGTAACTATTTTTTTACTGCCCGTCACCACCAGGCAAACACCAGCAGTGAGGGACAGTAAAATGCAAATAATGCTTCCCCTGCCATGGGCAATGACTCCCATGGCGAGGGGGCAATACTTTTTACATTTGGAAAAAGAAATTCTATTTTGGGATTTTATTTTGAAAATATAAAAAGAAACCAGTATGCTGCAAGGCTCCATCGTGTTGATGGAGCCTTGCACCAAACTGTTAAATGCATTGTCAAGACACCAGTTCCTGGCAATGGTTTATAAATGACCGCCAGCTTGGCGGTCATTTATAAATCTGGTGGGTGATCCCTCCACAAAGGCGACGGAGTAATTTACTCCATCGCCATAGTGGGGGAACGGCGGCATCTGCCAGAATATAAATATGGCCCAATGCCTCATGATCAATAAATTGGTGAATGGAAGGAGTCTTAGGAGGCCATTCATGGTAGTCTACTGCACTATTCCCCTAATTTGTGACATACCTGCCAGTAAATGTGCTGTTTCATGAACTTTTCACTGTTAACATTCACCCTCACCAGGCTGCCAAGTCACACATATAATGCCTGATACCCATAGCTAATTATGTTTTTTCCTAGCAACCCCATAAGCGCACCTGTGAACCCATAACAAAATTATGCAAAACAATGAAATTAAAAAGGCCACAATGGAAAAAGCCAGGCCTGGCTCCGGATGTATCACATTATATGGAAACACCTGGTAGCACGATCCATGTTTTTCGGACTTGTAAATGCCAACATTGATCATGTGCCCATCAGTTTCTACCTAAGTACAGTGAAAGTACGTGCCACACAGATCACACCACTTATTTTTAAATTATCCATGAAATACGTTTCAGTAGGGTAATGTAGTGCAAACAACAGCCTGGGAGACAATTTCAGGCAACTAACTGAAAATCAAGAAAAAACGGCAAGAATTGACCTTAAAATTTGTAATGAAACATGCTGGTGCCAACTTAATAAATCAGTTGTTAAGAGATATGAGCGACCTGTGTAAACAAAATGTAATTTTGTTAGCCAACGGCAATGCAGTTGCTAATCTCTGTGCAGATCAATATTCACTTTAAATCCTAGCATAATTTGGTTCAATGTTTGTCTTTTTACCCCTTAGTTATCCAATAGCTGATGATACATCCCAGTTCTTGTAGGAAACCAGAAATTGGAATCCCCTAAGGCTTCACTGTCAAGACTATTAGATTTATATTAGCCAGCACCAGAATATGGAGCGTCTACAGGAGTGGACCTGAGCCACTTACCAGGGCCAGACTAGGAACAGCAAACAGCTCTGGCCGATTGCTGCTCAACCGGCCTTGGGAGGGGGAGGGGAGGGGGGGTTGGGATGCTGGTAAAAGCACCGCTCCCACTATTGTTAAAGGGGGGCAATATTGCAGCACTGCTGCAAATCCGGACCCCAGTGACGAAAACGGTCCCCATGGCCACAAAGCCGGCCCCCACCCGTCCGGCCCACTGGGAAAATGGCTGGTGCCCGCCACGGCCAGTCCAGCCCTGCTACTTAAGCTTCTTTTCAGCTTATTTAATCGTCTTTTATTAACCTCTCTGAAAATTCCGATTTCATCAGATTTAAAGGCTGTCTGATGGCCACGTTTGTGCTGTCAATTGAGTCATAGGCCTTTTGATGACATTTTCTCCGATACTTCAAGCACTGTCCCAGTTATGGTAAGTGTCTCACTCTTATTGTACTACTGTATTTATGTGATATAGACTCCACCAGTTTAAAATTGTTGCTAAACAAGCACCCTTTCTTTGATTGTGCAATAATTCGATCCTTTATCATTCCACAGAGGAACTTTATTTATATTATTTAACTTAGAAACATTCTTAGAAGAAATTCTATATAAAATGTGTGTGTTTTTTTTTTTAAATCAATTACATGCAAGTGCCCACACCCCAATGCATTTTAGGCACGTCCGATGCCGTTCTTCGGGGGAAATCATTTTTTATGCATTGGGTAATTGGGGAATGGATGTAATCGATTTCAAAGAGCTATCTTTCAAGTGGAATTTCTTCAAAGAATTGTTTTAAGTCAAAGGAGAGGAATGTTCATTTACTGAATTATAAGGAACTGAATGATTGTTTATATCAAAGACAGAGTGCTTGTTTGAAACATGGATGGAGCCTATAACAGATAACTATGGTAGTGCAAGATCAGCGAGCCACTGACACAATTGCGGAAGTGCTTGAAGTGTGATTGTTTAATTACAGTGATTAGTGGCTCACCCCATTTTGCACACCTTAAGCAGAGAAATAGGTGAATTAATTTGTAAAAAGGCAGGAAAAGTGAAACAAGAGTGATAAACGTAAGAAGGCTCAAGATTGTAAGCTTGACGCTTGACGCTTGCCACTTGGATATTTTCTCTGATGTCATCATGGAGTTGGAAGATTCAAGGTTTCTTCAGCTTACCTGACATTTTGGTGCTATGATGTCACTGTAAGACCATTAAACTCCAAGGAAAACCAGGTTTGTTCCTGACACTATTGAAGACAGCCTTGGTCCATGTCTTACAGCCAGATTCATGAAGCAAAAATCGGCTTGCAAAGGGTCAAATTCTGCAAATCTGGCCCTTTGCGAGCGCTTTTTTTGCATTTGGGAGTCATCATCCAAAATGAAAAAATCGCAAATTTTGAAATCGCTAAATTGCGAAGAATTGCATTTAAGGAATCTCTATTTGAGATTCCTTAAATGCAATTCATGAACCATTTTAGAATTGCGAATTCGCAATATTTGGCTGCTATTTACCGCGAAGTCTGACTTCGTGGTAAATAGCGAAAACTTAGAAAAATGCACTTTAGTGCATTTTTCTAAGTTGGATGTTACACACACACATGTCCTTTGGTCATGTGTGCGCGCAACACCATTGTAAATCACCATTTCAGGGGTGCTACAGGGTGTCTTTTGGAAACCCTGGCACCCTTGAAATCGCTTCCTTATTTGCGATTCGCTAATTGCTAATCGCAAATAAGGAATGACTCCCCATTCATTCCTATGGGCTTTGGCCCATTGGAATGAATGGGGAGTCATTCCTTATTTGCAATTAGCAATTAGCGAATCGCAAATAAGGAAGCAGTAGAAATCGCTATAAATTTTGCGATTTCTACATGCATCCCGTTTTGCGAGTCTTTAATAGCGATTCCTTAATAATCGCTATTAAGGACTCGCAAAAGAGGAGCATGATGAACCTGGCCAGAAGAGATCTTCACTGGCTGCTGATCCCATCTAGAATCTCTTTTAAAATTCTCTGTCTGGCCCATGGTGCCATCCATGGATCAGGATCTGAAGGTATTAGATCGCTTCTGTGTGCCTATACTCCCGCCAGAACTCTTCGTTCATCTTCGAAGAATAGGCTTGTGGCCCCCAGGTTTGCAAAAGTAAAGTGGGGAGGTAGAGCCTTTTCCGTCTTGGCTCCTAAACTGTGTAACTCCCTCCCCCTCGAACTCACCAGTCAATCTTCCCTGGTAACTTTTAAAAAACTTTTGAAGACCTGGTTTTTCTCTCAAGCATATTAGACTATGCCTTTCCAATGGCGTTTTATTCTGGCTACTTGGTAGTTTGGACTTTTATGTTTGTCTGTATTGTGCCTTGATGCCCCCTGGGGCTAAGTTTTGCGCGGTATAAAAATGCCTTTCATTTCATGAATCTGGGGGAAAGTCTTTCATTCACAATTTTAACGTTGTATCTTTCCAGAATTGGTTTTGGGAAATCTGTGTGAGGCCAGATGGGTACAGGCGAGAATGAGGTTTAAATCGCTTCTTCTGTCGATAGAAAAGAGTCTGCTTTGGAAACTGCACCTCACTGAAACGCTTCCAAAGCATAAGGCAATAAAGGAGAAGCAAAACTATCACTGGCTGAAGATGTAGGTGCATCAACAAACATGTTACAGGTTGAGGTTCTTGTAAAACACAAATTCTATAAAAGAATGTCTTTCACTGATTTTGTTCATGTGCAGTGCTTCATCCGTAGACTGTGCTAAATTCTTTTGGTATATGTATTGGATGATATTTTATATATTTTTTTAAAGATTACATTAACAAAGAATGACAGTTCCAAAAATGAATGCATGCTTTACGTATCTGAATATTTATGAATATTCTTAGCTGTGAACTAGACCAATCAAGACACTACAGTTCTTTGAACCTAAAGTGTCTTTCTCTTAGGCCAGTGTTTCCCAAACTGTGGTCCGCGGACCCCCAGGGGTCCGTGAGACATTCCCAGGTGGTCCGCAGGACTCGAGTGCCTGTCGTAGTGAAAAATTAAATGCCCATGTGTCCTCACAGCACACAAGAGCTGTGACACAGAAGGCAGAAGGGCACACAAAAACGAGTGGAACAGAGGGCAGAAAGGCACAAAAACGAGTGGAAAAGAGGGCAGAAGGGCACAAAAAAACGAGTGGAACAAAGGGCAGAAGGGCAAAAAAAATGAGGGGAAACGAGTGGAACAGAGGGCAGAAAGGCACAAAAAACTAGTGGAACAGAGGGTAGACGGGCACAAAAATCGAGGGGAAAACGAAGGTGAACAGAGGGCAGAAAGGCACAAAGAACGAGTGGAACAGAGGGCAGAAGGGCAAAAAAACAAGGGAAAAACGAGTGGAACAGAGGGCAGAAAGGCACAAAAAACGAGTAAAACAGGGTAGAAAGGCACAAAAAACGATTGGAACAGAGGCCAGAAGGGCACAATTATAAGAGGGGAAAACGAGTTGAACAGGGGGCAGAAAGGCACAAAACACGAGTGGAACAGAGGGCAGAAAGGCACAAAAAATGAGTGAAACAGAGGGCAGAAAGGCACAAAAATGAGGGAAACGAGTGGAACAGAAGGCAAATGGGGCACAAAAACGAGGGGAAAACGAGTGGCACAGAGGGCAGACGGGCACAAAAAGCGAATGGCACAGAGACAAAATACCGAATACAGAAATATAGGGGCAGCTAAGAACAGAAGGCAGAATGGGCAGAGAGGCACAGGGGCAGCGAGGGGAACAGAAAGGAAAACCGGGCAGAGACACAAGGCAGCGAGGGGTACAGAAGGAAAGACCGGGCAGAGAGAGAACGGGGACAGCGAGGGGAACAGAGGGAAGAAAAAGGGGCACGGACCACATACAGGCAGCAGGGGAACACAGACAACAGCAGTCATGGACACAACAATGAAAATACAGGCAATACAATAAAAGCAATAAAACGTTGAAAGGCACATGTGTATAGGTTACCGTTACTTGGCAGGCAGGTAAAAATAGATGCAGCCAGGATCAGCAGTAGGATTTTTGTGCTGCTGTCTGATTACTCACTTTCCACAAGCCCTTGAAGACCACTAAATAATACACTGCTGTATGCATACATGTCCATGCCAATAGACCCAATTCAGGCTGTCTCCCTCTTGAAATTGTCTCTGCTTCAAAATGCGTTTTTAAAAAGAAATTTAAATTGTACAAATTGCTTGGGGGTCCCCGGCTTCCAGTAGTGATTCATTGGGGGTCCTCAGGAGTCAAAAGTTTGGGAACCACTGTCTTAGGCCATTTCTGCAGAGACTCATCTTAGAAATGAGCACACCCTTTTTCATCAACACCGTGAAAACAGTCACCAATCAATGCAATGCTCTCTTCAAAGCCAATAAGCACTGCACCAACTCTGCATTCCACCTTTTAATAGAACATTCTACAAAAGTTCCAGGTAATCAACAGGTTTTTCAAAGAAAAATGAAGATGATTAGGGACCACATCAATGGCAAGTAAGTATCAACTGCCACCCATGTTTAGCACATCATAATGTATCCAAGTGAAAGAAGCTCACCATTTTGATCATCAATGGCTCAGCAAGCCTCCTTAATTCACTCAATGCCCACATCCTATCAAAAGCAAGATCATCCAATTTTTAGAATAGAAAATATGCTTTAGCATTAGTTATGTAAAGTTAGCATTCGCGGCACCATTTTATGTATGGCCGCCATTTTGAATCATGATCCAAACTAGTCTTTTGCCGTTTCCAAGAAACGGCCCTTCCCTAGGTTATGTTTCTTGGGAGCTGAGTTCTGCTTTGCTAATGAATACACTGCTCCTATTAGCGCATACCTTTCTTGTTAGATGTATGCCTTCTCCCACATGTCTAACGGTGGGCACAGGCAGAATGACCTTGAGTAGCAGATAATGTGTGCCCTGCCTCAGAATCGAAACTTACTCCTTTGTAATTTACTGCCTAGCTGAATTGGCTTGGAAAATTCCACAGTGGGAGTGCTTTCATTGGTTTTGAAGTGTACATAATGTATCGTTATGCTTGCTGATGTCAGTCCCTCTGCAGTACTCATAAGCGATGGGCAGACTGGGCTCCACTCTTTGTGTATCCGAATAAACAAGTATTGGTTTGTATTCTCTACTGTCTGACCAACTCTTCATTTAGTATGGAAGGCTGAGAGGTAGTCGTGGGTGACCCCAGTGACCCTATTTGGGCCATTTCCTTCACAATCCTCTTTAATGAAGTTCATCACCAGAAAAGCACTTGGGGGACTGCTGAATCATTTAATGTTCCCCGAATCAAAGGCATCTTTCCTCTCACCCCCGCAACATGGTATAAATATTTTCATCACTGAAGAATTTTGTAATTTTTATTTTATACATTTGTTAAGCACACAATTCATCCCAAAGGGGATCTCTCGGCGCTTGAGCAGCCTGCATAGGTCACAGTTCAATGATAATTTTAAAGATTAAACAACCATGTTGTCAAAGATTTCTTAAATGAAGGCAGGTCTGAACAAGAACATAGCTGTAGGGGTAACTGGTTCCAGTGTTGGGGGGCCACAAAAGAAAAAGAGAAGCCTCCATACCTAGCTGTATGAATACGACTAGTATGTAACAGTAGTAGCTCACCAGATCTAAATTGGCGAGCTGGAATATATGGCTGCAGATTGTTTTTGACATAGCATGTACTATTCCCATGCAAAGATTTAAAGACCAAACAAAGAAGTTTAAAAAGAGCATGTTTATTAAAGAAAGCCAATAAAGAGAACGTAAGAAAGGTTCAGAAGGACACAGAGGAAGAAGGTTGAACACAAGGCAGGCCACCATATTCTGCACCGCCTGGAGTCTGGAGAAAAGGCCTAGGTTCATTGCGACAATGATGGAGTTCCCATAGTAAAGGTAGCTCAATATCAGTGCCTGGACTATGGTTTGCCTGGTCTGCAAAGGAACCCAATGAAAGACTTTTCTGAGCAAGCACATCACACCAAAGCTCATTCATGGAAAGGTTGTCATCTAAAAGAACACCTAGATTTTTAGCAAAATGTCTGTTTTACTGAAATTAAGCTGATGACAAATTAGCTGTCATCCATGGGACAATTTTGCAGTCCCTAAATTTGTGTTTGGTGGGTTCTGGATTTGGCCCCATAGTGATGAGAAGTCGGGTGTCCTCAGCATATGAAATGGTATCAAAGCTGTATGACCTGATAACCTTAGCCATGGAGCCACGCATATATTATAGAGGGTAGAGCTCAAAATAGATCCCTGTGGGACACCTTTATCCAGGACCATGGTTCTGGAGTTAAAGAGATCCAGTTTTACTGTGTGAGTTCGTTCCAGCAGAAAGTTTTTCAGCCATCCTAGAGCTTTGCCACTGACACCGATCCCCCCTAATCTCTGGATTAGGATTGAATGAGAGACAGTATCAAAAGCCGCCAATAGATACAGGAGAACCAGCATGACAGAGTTCCCCTGATCTAAGGCAAGCCTGATTGGGGCAGTGGCCTCCACCAAGGCTGTCTCTGTGTTAGATGAAGCTCAAAAACCTGACTGGGAGGGGTCCAATAGGGAATGGGTTTCTAAAAAAGAAATACATTGTTGGTTTACCAGGGACTCAGTAACTTTCCAAAGAAAGGGAACCAATAATTTTGTTCTATAATTGACCAAGTCTGTGGGGTTAGCCGTAGGATTTTTAAGAATGGGTCTAACCCAGGCAGACTTTCATTTGGTTGGAAGAGCTTTCAGATTGAGAGAAAGATTGCATAGGTCCGTAATTGGAGCAAGAAGAATTGGGGCCAGAGTAACGATAATGTGAGGAGGGGAATGATCATCAGGCGATGCACATTTAATGCTCTTAGCAGACCCAATACTTTCTCAGGAATGGCGGGATTGAAGGATTCCAAAATTGTAAACAGGGGGCCAGTCAAAGATTCTGGTGGGGCTTGCAGTATTGATACTGCGCTGTTTGAAAAGGATTTCCAACTGCTATCGATCTTTTGTTCTACTTGTATCCCCTGGGCTTAGTTCTGGCTCACAGTCATACGTCAAAGACCATTCTCCATTCTCTCTTCCATGGCCAGACCCATCATCAGTACAAAAGGTACTTAATCTCTGAGTCAACTAAAATAAACAATAAATCATGCCTAATGTGAACATAGTCAACAACAATGCTTTTTTCCACCTTCAAATACTTTGGATATCCTTCCCATCCTCTGTTTTTCTACTGATGATTACCAAGGCTATAAATTTGGACCATTGAAAAAGCAGAAATTCATGCTTCCAGGCGTACCCTGGCTTAAAGCATAACCCACAAATAACCTGTGTTCCCAGGTCACTGCCTTGATTACCAAGCATAAAAAAGCCCAATTTTGAACTTTGTTCAGTGTCCACAGTCCTTTAATAAAAGACACCTTTCTTTCAGTCCTGTCAACTATCCAGGAATTGGAGATCAGACTCATGGCATTATCTGGCAATTTCCTAATTGAAGCTTAAAATATTTTGTGACTCGCTCATATACCCACAGGGCTCTACCTGCTGTAAAACACATTTGCTATCCTTAAGATGGGAAAAAGGATATTTAAGGATCAGAAAAAACGTCAACACTCAATGCTTATGCTTGCTGACGGTAGACTTTTTCTTGTGCTGAATAGGAATACTAAATCCATTCATACTCATACCTGCTGGTCATATTCCTCAAACTGGATCTAGCTTGCTTAGCTGTATTACTTCAATATGTATTTCTTCTAGCAGCGTTGCCTCATCAGTGTAATATCATTCCTCTGTCTACAGCTAGATACTTGGAGTTAAAGAAGCTTTAATTACACCTACAAAGATGAGATAAAGCAGGGCACTTTCCAACTTTCAAATAAGTGCGGCAGCAAGTATAGGCGACACAGTTCGGCGCAACTGAAAAAAAAGTAAGCATGTGCCAAACAACATACCCAGCAGCAGGAAAGTTACATACACAATACATACATAAATATGAAATAATAATAAATAAACATGAAACTCTAGTATCTAATCAGTCCTGTCTGAAAGCGCCAATAGATACAGGAGAACCAGCATGACAGAGTTCCCCTGATCTAAGGCAAGCCTGATTGGGGCAGTGGCCTCCACCAAGGCTGTCTCTGTGTTAGATGAAGCTCAAAAACCTGACTGGGAGGGGTCCAATAGGGTATGGGTTTCTAAAAAAGAAATACATTGTTGGTTTACCAGGGACTCAGTAACTTTCCAAAGAAAGGGAACCAATAATTTTGTTCTATAATTGACCAAGTCTGTGGGGTTAGCCGTAGGATTTTTAAGAATGGGTCTAACCCAGGCAGCCTTTCATTTGGTTGGAAGAGCTTTCAGATTGAGAGAAAGATTGCATAGGTCCGTAATTGGAGCAAGAAGAATTGGGGCCAGAGTAACGATAATGTGAGGAGGGGAATGATCATCAGGCGATGCACATTTAATGCTCTTAGCAGACCCAATACTTTCTCAGGAATGGCGGGATTGAAGGATTCCAAAATTGTAAACAGGGGGCCAGTCAAAGATTCCGGTGGGGCTTGCAGTATTGATACTGCGCTGTTTGAAAAGGATTTCCAACTGCTATCGATCTTTTGTTCTACTTGTATCCCCTGGGCTTAGTTCTGGCTCACAGTCATACGTCAAAGACCATTCTCCATTCTCTCTTCCATGGCCAGACCCATCATCAGTACAAAAGGTACTTAATCTCTGAGTCAACTAAAATAAACAATAAATCATGCCTAATGTGAACATAGTCAACAACAATGCTTTTTTCCACCTTCAAATACTTTGGATATCCTTCCCATCCTCTGTTTTTCTACTGATGATTACCAAGGCTATAAATTTGGACCATTGAAAAAGCAGAAATTCATGCTTCCAGGCGTACCCTGGCTTAAAGCATAACCCACAAATAACCTGTGTTCCCAGGTCACTGCCTTGATTACCAAGCATAAAAAAGCCCAATTTTGAACTTTGTTCAGTGTCCACAGTCCTTTAATAAAAGACACCTTTCTTTCAGTCCTGTCAACTATCCAGGAATTGGAGATCAGACTCATGGCATTATCTGGCAATTTCCTAATTGAAGCTTAAAATATTTTGTGACTCGCTCATATACCCACAGGGCTCTACCTGCTGTAAAACACATTTGCTATCCTTAAGATGGGAAAAAGGATATTTAAGGATCAGAAAAACCGTCAACACTCAATGCTTATGCTTGCTGACGGTAGACTTTTTCTTGTGCTGAATAGGAATACTAAATCCATTCATACTCATACCTGCTGGTCATATTCCTCAAACTGGATCTAGCTTGCTTAGCTGTATTACTTCAATATGTATTTCTTCTAGCAGCGTTGCCTCATCAGTGTAATATCATTCCTCTGTCTACAGCTAGATACTTGGAGTTAAAGAAGCTTTAATTACACCTACAAAGATGAGATAAAGCAGGGCACTTTCCAACTTTCAAATAAGTGCGGCAGCAAGTATAGGCGACACAGTTCGGCGCAACTGAAAAAAAAAGTAAGCATGTGCCAAACAACATACCCAGCAGCAGGAAAGTTACATACACAATACATACATAAATATGAAATAATAATAAATAAACATGAAACTCTAGTATCTAATCAGTCCTGTCTGAAAGCGACATTCATCACTTCAAGGACTTCCATACCATTATTGACACATGGATGTCAAATGCTTACTTGAAAGTGAATCCCTTGTCACTGAGTTTGTCTTGCTAGCTGGTACCAAAGGACAAGCTCAAGTGAAAAAGAGCTCACAGTAATGTCCCTTATTACTTTCACCAACTCTAGGACTGAGTCAATTCCTTTAGATTCCATGTTAACTGCAGCTTCATACCTCACATTGCAATGAAGATATAGTTAGAATGGCAACAATTTGCTTTTCTTCTCAGAATGAAGGCATGTCTCTCGGAATGAAACTTCACAACTGCCTTCTAAGCACTCGTCTTCTTCTACCTGAATGCACATCTCTAGTGCCCACTAAAGAGCTCCTCCGCTCAGCTTTATGACTCATTAAGAGCTTGAGAAAAATGGCAAAATCATATCTGCTCACCGGACCTCCCCTTCCCCCCACCTGCAATTGCCTACCCCATTATCTTGAAGTTCTTCTCCATTATCTACATGGCACTACCTCTAATATGCAGTCTTACAAGACAGATACGGTCAATCCAATGGCCACACAACACACATAGGTCCCTATCACACGTTGCCTGGAGTTGTGTCCTCAGAATTTCTGAGCAGTTTAGTGTTTCCAGAACCAGAATTTCTGAGTATAAATACTGGACATATATTCGTGCGGATCTGCACCTGATTAATCCGGGGCAGTGGCTGCAGACTAGAGGCACAATTTCTGATAGCTTGCATGCATATCCCCGTTTCCAATGAACTGCTTCTATTGAATGCCTGACCCCGTTATTTATCAGTTTTGCGAAGCTGACAAACTCTAAATCAGAATGCTTAGACAGTGGTCCCCAACCCCATGCAGATTTCCATCCCAACATTAGCTATTTTGTGCAAAAAGGCACACAGATGTTTCCCCTCCAAAAATATTATTGATGCATGCAGTGGATATTCATTACAAACTGTCCTTTTGTGCAGCAAATAAAAGTGACTCACTTGTTAAATAAGTGTTAAAATAGCTCAGGGAAAATCAGTGGCCTCCAAGCAACATCGTTGTGAATCTGGCCCCTGAAGACAAACTATCTCTTGGTATATTCTCTGGATCTGGAACAACATCTTGACATAGATCCACCAAGCATTTTCCCTCCTCTATATAAGTACACAATTGAAGATGCATTACTTTAAGGAGAGCTCATATGCATATACCTGTAACTACTACCTCCCCCTCAACAAAAAACTATGAAACAGAAGGCCTCCCTCACCCAGTAAGAAGAAATCTTGGCTACCCATTTTACTTTTGCACATATTTCGATGAAGTCTTCCAATAACATGGATGCAAATGAGGGATTCCTATATGAAGAAGATTGAATGACTCAAAAGAGCAGAGGTTTCAAAGAGGTCTCCTTGGTGAGATGACTCTTGAAGAGGTCTCATGCGGATTGGAGTTCATGACAGTTCTAAAAGCAAATTGAATCAGGCTTAAGTGTCTCAGGTCTAGATGAAGTGATCATCCCCATTTTTGGAGCACTGCAGAAGAAGGCTTGAGCCTATATTTTCTGATGTAAATATGCACTCCCTCAGCCTAACACCACATTCTCTGGATATTTATCCCACATACCTCAGCCTTCCTTCTCTGTGATATTCATCTTCCCACATGGACTTTTCTCCTCCTTGTTTCACAATCATTCGTTGTTACTCTCTTTACCGAGCTATCATGCCCCACTTTGTCTTTCCTGCTTTCATCTCTGCACTCATATTCCTCCTATGCACCACTTATGCACCCTTTCTGCCCATCTCCCGCAGGAATATTCTCAGACATACAGTCTCGCACCCACCCTTTAACTTCTACCATTATCTCCTCACACCCAAACCAGTGAGAGTGCTTCCCCCTCACTTCTTGAACATTTACTCCATGCCTTCTTGTATTCTCTCAATCATATCCTCATGAATTTTGGACCACTTTATAAGTACAAGAATCACATCTAGAACCTGAATCTTTCACATGGAGATTCCAATAATACCAGATCAACAGTCTTAGAATGGAAACTACTTAGGTACTGGCACAAACAATGTTTAAAATATAAATTTCCGGATTCTGGTACTTTGATTCTGCAAACCGTGACTGTGAGCTAGTTCTGTCTTGGTTCAGACTCTGAACTGTGGAACTTCTTACGGTTTGAAGCCTGGTATAGTTCCACAGAGCAGTGTTTAGAAGGGGTAGTGAGTAAGGAGAGAATGAAGTTTTGGCAAGGTTGCAGTAAGTATAGAAACGTGAGTGGTGTGAGCGCAACAAAGAAGGAAGGTCTAATGGAAGGAAAATAATGAAAGAAGGTGGAGGAGGGATGGTCAGAAATAGAGACTGAGTGAAGAGGCAGGAAACTGGAGCAGGAAGGAATTGGGGAAGCAACTACCAAGGTAGAAATGGGTAGGCAAGAATGGACTTGATGGAGTACTGTTAGCTTTTTGCCAATGCATAGAAAACACTATAGTGGTGACAACCAGGTGACATGGCTTATATTCATTGCTTATGTTGCTGTCAGGTCCATCTGAAATGCACTGTCTTTTGATGAGTCCACTCAAGTCAAAGAGTTTGTGCAATCATTTCACCCACATACTTCTAACAGATCCTCTGAGATGTCAAAGGAAGAGAGTCACTCAGGACCAAGAGGAAGCACAATAAGGGTCAACAGTAATAAGATATTCTTATGTGACCAGGAAAGTCAGGGAAATGCTATAGGCACTTTAGAAATAATATACAAGTGGGTAGAGCTGGGCAAGATAGCAGCATTTGTCCAGCCCAAGCAGGCCCATACAAGTGATGCATCTATGTATTCCCCCAAAGGATGTTTACCAGCTAAATGCCAGCACAGACCACTGGTAATCCAGTTTACTAACAGATGTGCAAATGATCAAACACACATATACTTCAAATATATTATATAGACAATGATGGGCCCAACAAAACCAGGACACCGACGGCATATTATACGACGGGTCACACGTTTCAGGGTTCTGCAGTCCTGCAGCAACATTTATATATAGCTTTTCAATTTAAAGCAGATCAACCGGCATTACTAATAATGATCAGTTTCCACAACCACACCACTAGATGATGCCAGATATCGTATCTGCTGTGCTTTCCCTTTCCCAGGACAAAATATATATTATTGTCTTACCTGATGGCTGGTAAGGGAACTGGTGGCTGCATTGGAAAACAGGATCTTGTAAAGTCAAGTCAAGTCATAAAATTTGTATAGCGCACTACATACCCAGAGGGGTTTCAAGGCGCTTAGGAAGGGGAGGAGGATTATTTGTCAAATATCCACGTTTTAAGCTGCTTTCTGAACGCTAGGTGATTCTGGGTGAGGCGAAGGTAAGCGGGGAGTGAGTTCCAAGTTTTGGCAGCCAGGTATGAAAAGGATCTGCCTCCCATGGTGGTCTTGTTGATGCGAGGTACAGTGGCGAAGGCTTGGCTGGAAGAGCGAAGTTGGCGGGAGGGGGTGTAGAAGGACAGTCGAGAGTTGAGGCAATCTGGTCCGATGTTGTAGAGTGATTTGTGTGCGTGGGTTAGCAGTCGGAAAGTGATCCTCTTATTGACGGGTAGCCAGTGGAGGTCTTTAAGGTGACCAGAGATGTGTTCGTTGCGTGGGATGTCTAATATGAGCCTGGCTGAGGCGTTTTGGATTCGTTGTAGTTTTTTCTGGAGTTTAGCGGTGGTACCTGCGTAGAGGGTGTTTCCGTAGTCCAGTCGGCTAGTGACTAGAGCGTGGGTGACTGTTTTCCTTGTTTCGGAGGGGATCCAGCGAAATGTTTTTCTGAGCATGCGAAGAATGTTAAAGCAGGAAGATGATACGGCGTTGACTTGTCTGTTCATTGAGAGTGAAGAATCCAGGATGACGCCAAGGTTCCGTGCGTGGTCTGTCGGGATGGGTGCTTTTCCGAGGGCTTCCGGCCACCAGGAGTCGTTGTCGACCCAAACATGACAAACCGTGTCATTACAGGGAGTCACAGTTTATCACCAATGATTTAAATGGACTATAAATAGGAAATCTCCCCTTAGGAGAGTAAAATATCGAATGGCACTTGTTGTATGACCATGACACGCACTTCTCCATCTGTCATCCTGCAGGGCTGGCAATCCTTGAAAACATTAGAAAACGATGAATGACAGAATTGGATTATATTATATTGCAGAATTTATATTGCACTTACTAACCCTCTGAGGGGCGCTGAAGCACTTGTGATTTATAAGTGGAAAAGCAGATCGGGAGGTGAGGAGCTTTCCATACAACAGGGGATACTGCTAAAAATGTGGGGCAAAATTTCTCGAAATAATCACTTTCAGTCTTATTTCATATGTGTAGCTCTCTGCACTTAATGTCCTTTTTAAAAGAGTGTCATCTCATGTATTTGCAGGACAAGAAGTGCTATGCTGTAGGAAGCTGGTCCTTTTTGTGATACTTCACTACTTTGATATACAGTGTAAAGAGTTCAGAGGTTCCCTTACCGGTGGACAGGGGCTTGCAATGCAATCCCAATGTGCTCTACTAGGGGGTAGTCTAATCGGACCTCCATAGGCTTAGCAAAGAGGAGGGAAAGACATTCACAAAATACACACAATGGTCAATAAATGATAACACGACTCAAGAAGATCCACACTAATTCATAAAAAATAGCAAGTAGCTTTATATAGGTTTAGGCATCAGAGTAAAACCGTTCAGGTAAGTATGTTTTCAAATATAAATTATTTTCACTTTAAAAAGTAGACATGGCAATTTTTGAGCTCTGCAATTTTATCCTAAGAAATGAAGAACATGTTCTGCAAACAGGTATAGTAGAGCAACGTACAAGACCAATCTCCAGGAGTTAAGGTGAGTGGTGGTCAAAGCCCAAGGCAACACCAACAGAACACCACCAGCAGCATGAGGGCGACAGGGTGAAGCGTGCAAAACAGCATCAGGAGCCCAATGTATTTCAATAGAGATCGGTCACGGTGAAAAGAGGGTGCAGGTTCTGTCCAGGAAGCCAGTCAGGCTGACCCAGAAAGTTGGCACAGGCTATGTGATGTTGAGGGATGGGGGGACACCTATGGCCCTCTTCTGCAAGGCCCAGGGGTGACAGGTACAGAGGTGTCATTAGCCGTCGGGAGTTTCTTTACTGGAGCAGTCATAGTAGAGGGGGCCAGGCTGCTAGCGCCATGGGGGAGTCCAGGAGGTGTGAAACCATGATGGACTTAAGCTCTGGAGGGCTGAGGAACCTTGTTGGCACCATTGGCCCTCCTCAACTCAGGCTGGTGATATCTGGTGCAGTGGTTGCTTCAGGTATCAGGTTTTGGCGGTTCCAGAGGCCTCAGAGTCCTTTCTTTGGAGTTTCTTCTGAACAGTTCTGCTGTTCACAGGAGGTGTTGAGTCTTTTTCAAATGGCAGGCAGTCCTCCCAAGTTTCTGGAATCAACAGCTGCAGGACAGGTCGACTTTGGTTCAGTTTTTGCCGAAGGATTCAGACAGGCCGGTGGGGCTGGGGAAAATTCAGGTGCTCTCTTCAGTCTTCTCTGCTTTTGCAGGTCTTTGGTGTCCTCTCTACCTAGGTTGTCAGGATACACTTCTCTGGTGCCACAGATTCCTCTAAATACTGAATTTAAGGATGTTAGAGGGAGTGCCAGGTAGTAACCCTCATATGGCCACTTCCTTTGGGAAGTGGGCAGAACCTTGACCCTCGTTGGTTAATTCTCTTCAAGACAAGATGGAGGAATTTGAAGAGAGGGATCCATATCACTTGCTCCACCCTAGCGGTGGTGCTGGCTGAATGTGGGCACCCTTCCTACTGTAAATAATTTTCCCGTCTGTCCTCTTGCCAAAAAGTGAAACAGGACAGGGGGTTGGCATTCTCTCCTATGAGAGAAACCAGAGACGTATACCAATGGCAGACGGGCTGCTTTGATGCTTCCTTTCCTTGGCAGGCTAATCTGCAGGTCATCTCGTGGAAGGGGGTGGAAGACACCCCCTGCCAGTCCTGGTCTGGTTTCTAGCGTCCTGAGAGGGAAGGCCCTCACCCTTCAGGGCTAGGAATTTGTCTCTTGTATCAGGCTGGCCAAAACCAGTTAGTCAGTCCACCAGCAGTTGGTACGGTTTAAGGGGCACCTATGAGGTGCCCTCTGGGTGCACGTATTGATAAATCCAACACTGAAATCAGTGTGGGTTCATCAATAAGAGATGTTTGATATCTAACATCCCTATTTTCAGTGAAGCCATCATGTAGCAGGGGGACTTATTTTCACCAGTGCCTAGCACATGTTTTAAAATGCTTCCCTTTCCATTTGCACTGGCAGTAATGTAAACTGACCAGTACAGGTGCATTTCTGCGCATGCGGTACGCCCTCACATATAATATTAATCACCCTGCCTAAGCTCTCAGGTGTGCTATAGGGGTGACTTACAAATATCATATGACGTGGTAGGGGGCACTTTTGTCTGTGTCAAGACATGCACCCTGCAATGGCAGTTGTGCATGTGCTTGGTAAGGAGTTCTTTAGCGTGTCACGATTCGTGTTTCAGCCCTTAGGGACACTCTTTAGCACCTCAGGCACTAGGTACCAGGATACTATTTACTAGCGACTTACAGATGGTGCTAAAGGCTTTGCCAATTGGGGGAACAATTGAAGAGATTTTAGAAAGAGCTCTGGCACTGGGGCCCTGGTTAGCAGGAACCCAGTGCACTTTCAGTCAAAATCACATCATGTACCAGGCAAAAAGTGGGGGGTGACCATGTAAAAAAGGGCACTTCCCTACATATGCTATATCATGTATTGTCATACAATAATAAGGTACCTGGATTTTATCTCAAGTGGCAGATACCATATGATTGAGCTTCAGAAAACGGTATTGACAGACATTTACAATATTTGCTACCCTGTAGGCTGTGGTAATGAAAGTTTGAACTGAAATTAACATCAAAAGAAATTGTTGTCCAAATTAATTAACTTTTTTTTTGCCAAAGTCAAAATAGTATTACTACATGGGGTGCATATATCGTTGCTAATCTTTTTTTCATTATTAATTTAAATGTCAAACATACGTAATTTCAATTTCAAAGATATGTATCGTAATGTGTTGTAACAAAACTGTATCTAAACTGATAATTTTGCGCTTAGCCTTCCCTAATTCGTCTGCCTTTTTATTTGTTTTTTTACGCATGTCGACGTGTTTTTGAGATGACAACATATCTAGAACGTCTTTCAGCTTCTAGAAAGTGAAGAGTACCAAATTGTGAGGTTTGTAACACAAGGGATGTCTCTTTTGTGAGCCTTGCATTGTGTGGTACCCACAAAAGAAACTCTCAGGCTAAACTAAAACAGCGGCTTTCCGGACGTGTGCTTTACACTCTCCAGCAGCTTAACCTTTAGGCACTGGTCCTTTAATGACCTTAATAAAGTCTGCAATTCTAATGTGTTTTCTCTGGGTTTAAGTGCCCCTAGTTTAACAGCATGTGCTACGGATATTTTGGGGCTTTACAAGGGGAGAGGTTCCCACCTGCCATGTTTTATGAACATTTCAAGCAAAGGTAATTGCCATCTTAAATCCACACCCCGGGGAGACATTGTAAAACATCTCCCATCTGTAAACCCTAAAATTTTATAAAGAAGCACTCCAAACATTGAGAGTCCATTCAGACTTCTCCACAGCCCCAAACTTTTGAAATTGTTCCCTTGCAATCTAGTAACAATACCCTGACTCAAACCCAATGTTCGATCTATCTGGTATAATCAGAGAAATGTAGTATAAACTAGCATTTATACACTAGAAAAATTGTGCAATGTTTATTAATTTGTGTGCTAATGCATTTGCTACCACAACATCTCTTGCCTCAACAAACCCGCTACTACACTGCCTTACATTACATCACATTCAAGGAGACTCCTTTTCTTATTTCTTTCATCTAGGTTGCTCTAACCATTTTTTTTAAATTAGATAAACATCCATAATCTATTTTACATAATTTACCTATGATAATTTGATATATGGCAGTGTAGCGGAGATGATGTAGTGGATAGGTGGAGTAGTAGAAGCAAAGTAGTGGGGCTACAACAATTTTACTCTAATCTGCGTGCAACCTTGTCTACACTATGAACCATTCTTACTTACACTTGCAGCCAACATCAGAAGAACTGTAAGTACATCCCTTCCTGTGTCAGTTACCCATCAAAATGTCTGGGAAAACTTACAACTAGTTTTTCTGCAAAGATGAATAGGAATAATTATCTGCTATGACTGCACATATCTCTCCAGAAGAGGTCTGCATTTAATGCGGCAACACATGCAAAGGCATGCAGAAATGATGGCACCCAATAGCGCATTAATGTCATATGTATTGGTTTTGGCAGTGCTATGAAGTGGTTTCCATATTTTCAATCATGGGCTTAAATGATAAGGGGCAGTCGGGGAAAGGGATGGATGCAGTCAATATATGATTGAGATCTCTGGACACCTAACAGAGAATCATGGAAAATTGCCACTTTTGCATGATATGAAGGGTGCTGGGAAGATAGGTGAACAATTGAAGAGTGCACACCTACACAATTCCATGGAGCAGTGCATATGTAAAGAAGTACTTCCACCACTTCTGCAGTTAGAGCATTAATGGACTCAGATAAATGTAGCAGCTAAATAGAGTATCTGCCTGAAGTGGTGTCAGCATGTTTTCCACCAAACGTACAGTAGCCTGTAAGCATGTTCCAAGATAAAAGAAAAGAGTCTGAGCATTGAGTATGTCGGACTAGTGGTGTAGCAGTTCAGAATTCAGATAGCAGAACCCTAGAGCCTATAATTCTTCAGAACAACTGTAGCCACACTGCTGACCTACACCCTGTTCCGTTTCCCATGTAGCTCGGTCTGGTGGCTCAGTGGACTATTGCAGCCACTGCATGGGGCTGTGTTTAACCTCATGGGCACAGGTTCAAATCCTGGTGGGTCCACTCAGCCTTTCATCCATCTGAGGTTGATAAAATGAGTACCATTGAGTTGGGTAACAACAGACATCTGTTGATCAGCCTAGCAGCCATCTGAAGGATAACTATAAGAGGGGCTAGCTATTTTCCTCTGTGCCCTGCAGTACCTTAGCAGTGTTTGTTAAAACCCAATTCTCTTAAACATTACCTGCTTGCCCAGCCTCATGGCGTCCCTCTGCAGCTCCAGAGCCTCATAGCTAAAGAGGGGTTAAACTTGTCAGCAAAGCTCATATCCAATATCCCCAAAACTGACTGAAACTGGCAGCAAAAAGCTCTTGAGTGTAGTCATGCCCCTGGCTGAACACTGGTGATGAATTCATTGATGCTATTGTAGAGTACATGGAAAGCAATGCACTTACCTGTAGATTTCTAGTACTCTGTCCCCACATAGACACTGCTTTATCTTCATCTAGCAAGTGCTGCTTAATTGTAATTGTCGCATCCTTGCTTCAATGCCAGAGTGCTATCCATCCAGCTGCCAGGATATATCTTTCAGCGAGATGACTTGCCGCAAAAAATATAATCAATTTTATCATAATTTCCGAAGTAGTATTTACATTGCTTGTGGAAGTTGACTAAGGTCTTGTGCAAATGAGAGAAGTGGGGGGTGAGGGGGGCGTGAGATGGGGTTGACAAAGAGATTGGATTCGATGATTCTTAATCAAAGGTTTGGAGCTTCCGGAGGAGGGTCATACCATGGGTGTGTCAGACATTATGCAATTAAAAGGTCTCTCAAGAAAGCTATTTCCAGAGGGAGATTCACTGTATGTGAATCATTCTGCCCACTAAACATTTGTATGTTACCCGGTGGTCATATGTTACTTTCTGAAGTCTTAGGCCTCTGGTTTGACAATATGATGTCATAGGAGTATACAAGTGGAAGTGTATTCAGGAGTGAAGGGGCTTGCTTACTAGGCGTAAAGTCTTTCTTTCATTCATTCTTTTACTTGATCAGAAATTGGCGGAGTGGCATCATGTAGTTAAAATATGGTGTGGGCACCTTGCTTTCAGAATTTTGTTGGGTGGCATAATTTTATACATTTCAATCCTAGCTGCCTCAGTTAGAAATTGGATTATTTAGAGTGGTGATAGCCCACCTCAAGGAATAATCACAACCCTTGTCCGTGTGAACTTCCATGCCATTAAATTAACCTAAGGTAACCAGGCTGAACTTAGGGCAATGTATAAAGTATTAATGAAGTACTGAAACCATGATAAAGTCAATATGCAAAAGAAAAAAAATCGCAACCCATTTAGAAAAAATTAGTACATTCTAATAAACAAAATGACACCAAAATGATAAAAAGCCAATGTATGTAACTGGAAATATGAATTTTTAAGATGTTTTAAATAGAAATAGTGCCAAAAATCACAAAGCGCCAATGTGAAAATAGCTTTTAAGGCTTGATACTGTAGGGACATTGTAACATTAATTTTCTTTTAGTAGGCTACAAGGCTTACATAGGGTGACTTACTAATTATTTAAAGCGACATACTGACCTTTCTAAAAGGATTATTTTGGCAATTCAACTGCAGGTTTTACACTGCAGATGTCAGTCCACAATGGTAGGCTTGGTACCATGTTTTCTTTCTTCACACTAGTGACAAAATACGTGCTGCTATCAATAGGTGATAGTTAACTTTTCATGCCATGGATGTATTTCTACACCATGTACTGTGTTCTTTTAGAAACATTAAATCAGGCATTAGCCAATATCTCCATGTTTTACGGGTCATAGCATATACGCTGGTCACTAAACAGCAGTTCCCAGCATGCAGAGTCAAACATCTAGCAATAAAATCGGTTCTAGCTAAAGGTGAAAAATCTGGGGTGACCATGCAGAAAACATTGAATTCCTATAGCTACTGTAGAAATAAGGACAATCTTTGACAGTAAATGCAGCTCAGCTATGAGTATCAAAAGATGCAAAGATGACAGGTATTATGGTGGTATGCCCCTCCTGCTGAATCAGTGAAGTGGCAGATGACCCAAAATTGACAGTCAAGAGGACGTGAATTAATTTTATTCAACCTGGAAGCAGGACATGAAAGGCTCTTCCGCAGAGTCAGTTATGATGTGTATAGTAGTTTTATGAGGTTTCATTATTCCCAGATATAGTGGAATACTTTCATATGAATGTTTGAATCATCAGCATAGTTGTAGGTGGCCATGTTAAAGTTTTTTGAGATGTTAGTCAGGGGTATTACAAAGATGTTGAGGAAAGTACAAACCACGTCAACACTTGTATGGCATTGCATGTAATAATGGTTGAGTTTGATGAGTAGGAGGGCAGTTTTATCCAGTGAAACTAATAAGATATACATGAAGTGTGAACCATTGAAAGACAAAGCCTTCAGCACCTCAGGATATTGATAGATGGTCCAGTAGTATTTTGTGGTCATCCATGTTGAATGCAGTAGAGATATCAATAAGGGTTAATGCGCATACCTAACAATAATCCAGAGAATGTATCAGAACTTTTCTGGTGTTCACCAGTGTAGTCTCAATGAATGGATTCAGTTATTTACTAGACTGAATATCAAAAGTGTTGAATGGCTGTAAAATCCTACCATTTCCTTGTCTGAATTAAATGTTATTTTGACCTCTACTCTCATTGTCTCAAAGAACATTCACATTTAACAATTACTACTGATTGAGTGAAGAAGGAAACTTACTCTCAAAAAGTATTTTATTGAGATATCTAGGCAGTAGCCTACGTTTGTATATGGATCTGAAAATGTAGGCAAATGCATAAATAATTCAAAGGAATTAAAATGATCTATCCATATGTTTAGTATACACAAGGAATGTTAGGCACACCATTTTGATCACCATTGAGTTGTGTATTTAACCGACACAGTGGCCTTGTGGACATGTTTCGGCAGTTCGTCTTGCTCACAACATAGCCACTTTACAAAGCATCACTTCCTTAAACACTTTGTGTTAATCCATAAAAAATTGGAAAAGTACTACACAGTTCAAGAATAAGACGAATTTTCAAAATCTTTAATTCATTCTTTGCAAATAATTATTAGCACAATTCATTCTGGTGCTATTGTAAATAATCACTATAACTGTTGCGCAATATTGGAATTATTTCTCTAATTTACTCCTGTAGGAAAGTAGGATCTGCTTTCATGGTCACCCCCACATTTTGCTGGTGTCATTGTGTTTTACCGACTAGTCTGACTGGGATCCTGCTAATCAGGATCACAGTCTCTGTGCTTCTCCCCTAAATTGGACATAGTGAGTACTTAGATGCACTCCAGATTGGCTACTGGTGTACCCTTGTAAGTCCCAGTATATGGTACTAAGGTACCCAGGGCATAGGAACACCACGGGTCTCCCATGGGCTGAAGCATGTATTATGTCACCCATGAGAGACCACTCAAATTGTTTCTACAGGCCTGCAATTGCAGCCTATGCAAGCTGGTGCTAGCACCACTTATGACACTACACTTAAAACCTATAGGTTACCACTAAGGCAGGCCTTTCAATCCTGAAGGCAGGGTGCTCGGTTCTAAGCGTGAAGGTGCCCCTGCATGAGCAGGACACCACTACGACCCTTGGAGTCCATTCTCAGGGGTTGTAAGTGCACCAGCCATTGTGATACGTAGAGTGACCATGCGCCATTACTAGATGAGCATCTCTAAACTTGCTGTAATGAACCCTGTCGTGTTTGGTATCACAAATGTTGGAATCATACCCCCACACCATAAATAGCGTGGGAGGTACAGAGTAAACGGTGTGGAAGGTATGATTCCATGCACTGTAAAGCTCCTCCAGGAGACCTCCAGTGCTCCCAGTCCCAGTCTTCTTGTATTCTCCAATCCAAACCAGTTCAGGGTTCCGTTAGTTCCCACTCTGGTGCAAAACTGGACAAAGGACATGGGAATATCCTCCCCACTGTCCAGCCCCTCCTCCGGGAGTGACCCTTGTATCGTTCCAACTCTTTCAATAGGGTACTTAATGGCTTACCTGTGGGTGGGCCCCTACATTTATTGGAGGACAAGGCTCAGATCCCATACCACTTTAACTTCACCCATCTGGGTACTCTGGACATGGCCGGACTTCACTTGCGAACCAAGACTGCAATAAGGAGGACTCCTGTTGCTCCTGGTCTAGCTGCAACGTCTGTGCTCCATACAGGTTCTTCACAATACCTGTGGACATCCAAGACACCCGCAAAAATCTCCCTTGGAGTGAAGGAGTCACTTCCCTGCATCTGCAGGCACTGCAGCGAAGCTGACTGGTCTGCTGTCTCCAAAAGGTTCAGCAACACAGGTTGTGGTTCTGCAACTCCCTCGAGGCGTGCACTGTCTTTCTAGCAAGCTGGAGGCCAGTTTCCCTCGTAGGAACAGCTAGAGTAGTACCATTGTGCACCAGGTTAACTTGCCGTTGCCTAGGCTTGTTGCCTCCCCTCTGGAGATCTCCGGGCTCCAAGAAGCTCCAGCATCAAGCATCTCCTGCAGCTAAAGCTTTGCCTGCACTGCATCCTTTGCACCGTGGGTCTTCATCCTCTGGCAAGCTTCTCGAGGTCCTCTTGCGACTCCTGTGCCTCCGGAATTTGGGTCCTCCTGATGGTCTTCTTTGGCTCCAGTAGGCTCCCCTGATTGCTCCGGCCTGCACTGACTTACCTGCTTGTGGTGAGTCACTTGGACCTTGCAGGTCCCAAGACTGCACCTTTTTCGTCGACTATGTTATTTGCCGCTACCAAGGCTTGTTGATGCTCCTGCCAGACACTGACCCCTTGCCTCTCGACATCCGATGTGGTACAGCTCGTGAACAGCTCCTGGTCTTCTACAGTGTCGCCTGGTCCACACAGCTGCCACTTCAAGGGCACATCAACTCTCCTGCATCTTTGACACCGGTGAGCATTCGTCTTCTGTGTCTCCTGGTCACTCCTGAGTGGCATAGACTCTGTACCCTCTGCTTGCAGGTATCTCCCATCTTCAATCCACCTTTGGGTTCCACCAGACACTTTCACCTTCTTCACCAGCCGCATCTTTTCTGAAGTCCTCCATTGTGCTCTTTGGCTGTTTCCGACGTCACTTCACACCTATGCACCTAGCTTCCCTGGTTTAGATCTCCCCGTTCCTGCGGTATCCATGGGTGGGGTGACTCTTCAAACTACTGTCTTACACAGGGTTTCTTCAGGATCCACTTGGAAGGGTCGTTCTTCATTAAAATTGCAACCGTGACTTACCCATAGAGTTCCATTGAGTAGACGGTCGTGCTCCCACAGCACACGACCTCCTTGGGGTTCCTAGATACTTTCCTTGGGTGGTTCCTTGGGTCCCCGAATCTTCTATGTCTATTGGGTTAATTCTTGACTTAAGTCATGGTTCACATTCCACTGTTTAAGTACATGGTTTGGTCTCCCCCTGGAGACCACTATGTATTTGTGCTGCTTACATATTCTATTGACAAAGTATTGTGTGTATTGTGCATACGTCTTTGGGTAGGAGATATTATATTGTGTTAGTGAGGTTTAATAATAAATACATATTCTTCATAACCACATTGTGTGGTTCTTTTTCACTTAACCTATACCATAAGATTAAGTACTGGTAAAACAAGCTGCTTGACAGTCCTTCTGTACTAAGCCTAAAGGCTGCTCTCCACAGCTACCACTTAGAGAGCTTTCTAAGTTTGTCTAAGACCACAAAAATCACCACAAGGGTTGTCTTGATTAGTGCAGGGTGCTAGACTTAAATAAGTGAGCACCATATACTAAGTCAGCCTCCTGCAACTCCTGTCCTAATGGGTTAATGTCATAGTTAAAAAAGTTATGTCTCTCACAAAATCCATACATCTTGCCCTTGTGGGCTTGTAAAAAAGACCAAGATGTATTTATGCTATTATGTGTCAATATTTCTTGTCTGTCAAAGAAATGTGCAAACTTTAAAATACCTAATTAACATATATGAAATTGTTATTATAAGAGTCCAGAGAGAGACTAAGAGGTAGAGGGTGATGGGCAGAATTTCATTCATAAATGCACTACTGCTTTAATCATTTTTTATTGAGAGACCAGGATATTGAAACCGATGCATCACAACAAATGTGTTATCCATAATGCATGGAAAGAAAACAAAAACGACAACAGAGAAGTAAATAAAATAAAACAAATCGAGAGTGCTACAGTAGAAGAACAAACCTAAGAAAGACTGAAGACATACCCATACATCAGTAAACTGTCCCATCCAGGGGCGTAGGAGACACTATATTTCTGGGGGGGACAGGGACAACCTTGTGGTCTTTCCAGTGACCCTATAGAAATCGCCTGTTGCATGAGACCGTACGCCCGTTTATATGATCAGATAGTTTTAAAGTGAAATATTGAGAAAGGCACGCATGTTGTCACAGTTTGTAAGCATTCTTTATTGTTATTTGTATTCACAAAGTAATTAGACAAATGTGGAAAAATCATGTATACTTTTTATAGTGCTACTCATAGTTCACTCAGTTCTATGATCTGCAAGGTACACGTTCTTTGAAGCTGGCACATTAACCCTCCGCACTACTTTACGATGAGCCAAAACTTCCACTAGACAAAATATCGAACTCTTATTAGTAGGAACATTAATAACCAGCGTTATCTTGACATTTTTATTGTTGCCGGAAAACTGCCTGATGCACAAGGAAGTTCATTTACTTCTAAACCAAATATTATTTTTAAACACAGTGCCCCCACCAAAGTCAGCGCCAGGTGCGGCTGTACCGGTTGCACAGCCTTAAAGCAAGTCCTGCTCCCAGCAATGGGGTAGGACAATCATTTACAGAAATGGGGTCAGAGCTAACCTCATGGCCATTATAGGAGGAAAAAGATCTATGTAAGTGGTGGAGTGTATTACACCACCAAACTGCAGCAAGCATAATGATTTAACAGATTTCTTGTACATGATTTAAGGGAGATTAGACTTCAACTACAGAGAATTGTTAAAAAAAATTGGGATCAAATTTCGAAAAACGCAGCAGACCCTTAGGGGGCATTCATGAAAAATATTCCAGTACTTTCATGGTGTACCTTGGAAGCCTGGCTTTTCCTAGTAGTAAATCTGATATTTTTTAAATGTCTTAAGTCAGAAATAACTTCCACCATACCAAGGTCCTAATTTTTCATGGGTGAGCCACTTAGGCCAATGACTACATTCCATATGACAGTACCAGAATGTTAAATCAAAAAATTCCCTTGGCAAGATTACTAGGAAATGAAGCCCAAATGTTAGTATTAAACACTACTCTTGAGCAATCATGACAAAACATATATATATCTAAAAATTATTTGAAATCTATTTGTATGTTAAAAACATGAACAATACACATTAAAAACAAAACAACATTCCACAGATGTTATCTGCAAAATCGTCACAATCATAATTCACCTAAATTTGTTGTACACTACACAAATTCTCATGCTTCACCTATTATTGTGAACATAAGATGTCAACCTAAATAAAAACAGTACCATATGCAAATTATCAATTTTAAGAACACAAGAAAAAAGGGGGAGAGACGAACAAAGACAGTACAATTTGTCATAAAGATTTGCACATCAAGTATCTAAATTCGGAAACTCAATCCTAGACACACTTGATTCTTGTAATACATAGGATGAGCTTGATTACTTGATTGTGCACGTTGTTGAGCGTTGACGCGTTTCGATGGCTTATCTTTCAATAGTATGCCATCTTTGTCGAGACTAAAAGTTAGGTCTCTCCTATTTTACGGCACTGGGTGGTTGCCTTGTGGTAAAGAAACCTTATTTCATATATCTTCCGCAATCCTTATAATTTATCGATATCTGTGTCATAATTTGTGAAGGATCTGAGTGTCTTTTTTTTGATAATGCTGGCACCCTCACAACCTTTTCCGGATTACACACGTTAAAATATTTGGAATAGTAAATCTTCCGTTCTCTTAGTTCTTTAGCCTGGCAATCTTGCGCAACACCAACTTAACAGCGGTCGTGACCTCCCGTGCTAACACTTCAATATTTTCCTAATATCGTGACTTAGCGGGTCCTCACTGGGGTGGATATCAGGAAGCCGCTTACAATCGTGTTATCTGCCTATCAGAGTAGAAGCCTCCGTGTCTCCACACCCGTCGTACGCCTGGCTGCCAAGACTCTCTCCTCCCGAAAATACTGCTAACAATTTTACAGTACCAGAATGTTACCATGGATACTGCAGCCACAGTCATGGGTATTTTTAAAAATTTCCTCCAGTATACAAGAGTCAGAATTATGCCATTGGCAACCCATTTATAAAATGAGTACTGGAAATCTTATGACAAGAGTTACCTCAAATATCAGTTCCAACATTTTGCTCTGGATCCAGCCCATATGCTAAGAATTATGTGCATCATATCAGGACCTTCAGCCAGGTGTGGTGGTGGGTGTTCTGTGTCCCTACTGCTGGGTAGGAATGGGTTATCAGCTTTCTCAGTTAAACAGTTTGGGACCCCACAGCCACTGATGGTGCCTTCATAGAAGCATGTCAAGGCTTGCAGATGGCCATAGGTAACGAGTCCCATCCATATGCTGTTAGTGCCCATGTCCGTAAGGCATGAATAACCTCCAGTGTGCCAGACCAGCACCACACTTGTATGCATAACAAACATACACTCACACACACATTCTCATTATATCTCTTGCACACACACACACACACACACACATACACACACTCACACTTCAATTAGTACATTTGCTTTTATTGTGTTAAAAAAGCTTGCCCTGCTGTTTCTGCTTTACCTGCTTTGCCTTTTAGTAAAACTTAATAAAAACAGATTCTCTGTACGTTATTCAAAATAATAATATATTGCCTTGACAGTGTTTGTTACAAGTATCATGTGAATGAAAAATGCACTTCTTAAAATAGCTGTGCGGGGCTTATGTTTGGTTTCACGAATTGATCAAGCAGTTTCAGTATTGGAAATTAGTTAATCCACATTCTAACATGTAGTATCACAGCATCCAGCTGACCTTATGAAATGCTTGACTTCTTCTGCAACTATGGATTTCATCAAGTAACACTTAACATTTTGGGGTTTTTGAGACCCAACTTGCAATGTAAGAAAAGAACTGCATGTCTCAAGATGAAGCAATGTGGTGAATGGAAAGCTAGGAACGGCTGAAGCTGTCACATGTTTTTCAATCCAGCACCATGCCCTAAAACCTCCGCCCTAGACTCCCTCCTCTTGCCATCCCACATTCTCAGTCCACTCTCCCCTCTTGCCCCAGCCCCATTGTTGCAGATGGAATTAAGTAGGCATCTAGTACTACCGAAAGAGCCGGTCTTCTGTGGGTGCCTTTGTACAAATGTGTTGATTCATGAGAGTTGTGTCTTTTTTATATGTGCACTTTTTTATATGTGCAGAGTAAGAGGTGTGCTCATGTAAGTGCTGGATGATGGTGAATACTGTGAGTGAATACAGCATGAGTGGTGCGAGTGTAGGGTGAAAAATGTGTCGATGTGAGTGTTAGGTGAGCTACATGAATGCAGTGTGAGAGGAGGGCCCATGTGAGTGTCTGGTGATATTAGTGCATGCCGAGTGAGAGGAGCAAGTGCAAGGTAGTGTGAACGGTGTAAATGCAGGATGAGTGATGTGCCTGTGTGTGGTGCAGGGTGAGCTGCAGTGAGAGTGACTGGTGAGTGCACTGTGAGAGGAGTTTGTGCAGAGTGAGTGGTGTTTTCCTATGAGTCTGGAACACTATTGTCTCTGTGTGCAGGCAGGATGAACTGGGTGTCTGTATGAATACAGACTGAGAGGTTTGTCTGCGTGAGTGCAGTGTGAGAGGATGAAGTGCAGGGTAACTGGTTTGACTCCAGGGTGTGTGCTGTACTTGTTTAAGTGATATGAGTACGAGTACAGGGTGAGTGTTGTGCCCATGTGAATGAAAATGTGCTTGCTTGAGTGAGACTACAAATTGAGCAGCGAGGTAAGCAAAGTGGCACATGAGTGCAGTGTCAGTGGTGTGCTTGTGTAAGTGCAGGGTGAAAAGCATGAGTGCATGGTGAATGGTGTGAGTGCAGTGTGATCACTGTGAGTTCAGGGTGAGCAGTGTGCTGATGTGACTGCAGGGTAAGTGGAAGGAGAACGGCATGAGTTAATGGCAAGGGGCATAAGTGCAGTGTGGTCGCTGTGAGTGCAGGGTGAGCAGTGTGTTTGTGTGAGCGCAGGGTAAGAGGAGGAGGAATGGTGTGAGTGTAGGGTAACAGCGTGAGTTCAGTATGATGGCTGTGAGTGTAGGTTGAGCGGTGAAAGGGACAAGTGAGTGGAGTATCATTTGCATGCAGTGTGATCAATGCGCTCATGTGGTTGTAGCAAAGGAGGAGGGTGAATTGTGTGAGTGCATGATGAGCAGTGTGATCGCTGTGAGTGCAGGGCGAGGGTGAAAGTGAAGGGTGAGTGATGAGAATGAGGAGTGAGGTGTCTGAATGCAGGATGTATACCCAAACACCCGGAGTAACGTATCCTTGTATTGATGTGTGAGTTGTATATGCACAGTATAGAGCCTGGCCACAGACTGAAGCCTTTTGGTTAAAAGTTGTGCTAGTAAAATGAAATTAGAAGTGGTAAATGAATTAAATTCCAGTTACAAAGATGCAGGAATCCTCGCACATTGGCAAGTGGTTTCTGCCCCGTACTTCTAGCAAGTCGGCAGACAAACTCAGCTCTCTGACCTGTTTCAGACAGTCCTCGTCTTTGGTGTATTCCTTACAGCCATAGCCATTGCTCCAGTGCCAGCAGGAAGGCAGGGTTATACTGTCCAGTCAGAGGAGACCCCAAACTAAGGCACAAAAGATGGAGAGGCTTCTCCATTCAATTTCCCTCATCTTTCTGTGGGGAACACAGTCAGGAAAGAATGGAGCTAGAGGGGGCAAAGGGTTTCCTAACACTACAAAAGGACCTTAGTCTCCTTCATTCCAATCCTTAGAGTCTGGTCCACCACAAACGATACCAGTAATGCATTGGAGGAACCCCACAATTCATAATGGTGTCTGGGCTCTTTCTAACCACTACCTTATGCACTTCGCCAGAACAGGAAATCAAAATGGATTCCTGAGTGCCCATGGCCTCATATAGCGTTTAATCTACACACACATCCTACTTGACACACATGAGCTACACACTCATAAGTCATCCATGTCTAAGGTCCCAGCATCCAAAGACATTTTTGAGGATTACCTTCACAGGGGGGAACGGACCCATCTAAAAGGGGAACCCCCTGGAATGCCATCACTTGATTTCCTCCTAAATCTCAGCACATCATCAGCAAAACACCATCAGATGCACATGATCCTCCATCTGGATGTTGTCATGCTGAGTGCCAAACTACTTTTATTGTTTAATGGCTTCAAGCACCCTCTAGCATACCTGTTGCACCATTGGATGTCTGGAGGCTCTTCAGAACACAATTCCTGAATTTCAATTGGAGATCACAGTATGTATCGTCCAAGTAGGTGCTCCTTGCTTACTGCTGAAACTCTACATTTACTATGGATCTTGTAATCACTCAGCAGAGTGGGGGGTGCCTCTACATTAACTTCATGGACAATGTGTGTTGTAACGGTCATCACTACCAACAGCACAACACAAAAAAGCTCTTCACTTTAGAGACACCAAAATGATGGGTCTTATTTTATTAATTCTTAGAAGGCTTAAAATACAGTTTCGATCACATATGACTACAAACATAATGTGAGCAGTGCTTGAAGTACCAGTGCCCCATGGAAATTACTAAACTTGTATATCTTATGAAAGCAGCTTCAGCTGTGACCTCCAATCCCTATGCCAGGGGTTCTCTTAACCTGGAAGTGGGAGCCAGTAGGAGGAATCAAAAGGTTTATTTACAGCATCTTTCCCACTGTCCAGGCACAATCAAGTACTCCTTCTGCCCGTTTCCTCTGCCCTATCTCAGGACCATACCCTGCTCACCAATGTTCTGTTCGATTTGCCATCCTTTCCTCTGTTCGCTGTGTCAGGTGGGGTATGGGACCTTCTCTCCTCAGTCAAGGAGCCTGCATACAACTTCATATGTAGACTGCGGACCTTGCACCCTTTCCCCGGCAATCTCCCTCCATACACTGCCTGCACTGAATCAGCAAAACAACATGGTCTTGGACTGCCGGCCACCTCCCCCCTTGAACACCGACTGAATTACCCAATTCAACCAGTCAACACATGGGGATCTTTGGAAGTCAAGGGGGGGGTACGGGGCCCCCCCCCCTGGCCGTATTTATTAAAATATAAAAACAAATCAAAAATTTTAATCAAATAAACATTTCTGACAATTATTAAAATGCACACTTTTCAGAATATTAGATTGACATCCATTTCGACATGGTATGATGGGCTAACCTTAACAAATAGCTAATACAGCGTGTCTCCTAACGTAATCTAGACATCCTGAAAATTAAACTGCATTCTAATAATTCCATTACTTTTTAATAACTTTTTATTAACTTTTTATTAACTTTAATAAAGGCCTACGGCAAGGTCGCCAACCGGTGTCAGATCCTTTTACAGCTGCGCTCTCGCGTTGAAGATGCGCATGCGCAACCCAGGGCACGTTACACCCACGTGCGCTCCCCGAACTCCATTTAACCATAACAGGAGGGCCCAGACACTCGCGCACCTTAGTGACGTCATAGTGTTGTGAGGGGTGGCTACCAGCCTGAGGAAAGCGTAGACTCCCTCCCCCGCACCCTTTAAATTAATGGAGACCATCTCCTGCCCCTGAAGTTCTGAGAGAGACCAAATGGCCCCTCCCGCGGGCGGCCCCTTTCGTGAATGGGTCCGCCCCCCCCGTAAGGACCTTAAAATGCTGCTCACCGATTAATGACCTTACCGCCAGACACACATAATAAATACGACAATGCTATTCTAAAAGGAAAAAAGGCCTAAGGAAAAATTGTTAACACACAGCAAAGCATAAACATCAACATATATAGTTACTCCTGTAAGCGGGAAAAAAGGCCTAAGGAAAGAACTGGTTAAAATCACGGCACTGCACCCACGTTCAACTTCTGTACTTCCTTCAAGTAAACAGGAAATTCAAGGCCTACTGGATCAAGTCCCCCTTATAACTATGTACCGGCACATTGACAAAACCTGATACTCACCATTTGCCAAGCCCCAAGGTCTGCTAATAAGGGATGGAGGGTGGGGAAAATTAAACGGCCCCACGGTGGGGCGAGGAGCGAGCCTGGGGAGCGCGGGCACAAAGAGGCCGCTTCCCGCGCTCCCCAGGCTCTTAACCCCTTCGCTGCCGCGACCCCGCCCCCTCGCCCCGGAAGCACACCAGTACTTCCGGGGCGAGGGGGGCGGGGAACGCGGCCCCGAAGGGGACGGGTTATGGGAGGGACCGGGCCCCGCCATGCTTGCGTGGGGGCCTATTGGCCCCCCCTTGTATCATGGTCTTGGACTGCCGGCCACCTCCCCCCTTGAACACCGACTGAATTACCCAATTCAACCAGTCAACACATGGGGATCTTTGGAAGTCAAGGGGGGGGTACGGGGCCCCCCCCCCTGGCCGTATTTATTAAAATATAAAAACAAATCAAAAATTTTAATCAAATAAACATTTCTGACAATTATTAAAATGCACACTTTTCAGAATATTAGATTGACATCCATTTCGACATGGTATGATGGGCTAACCTTAACAAATAGCTAATACAGCGTGTCTCCTAACGTAATCTAGACATCCTGAAAATTAAACTGCATTCTAATAATTCCATTACTTTTTAATAACTTTTTATTAACTTTTTATTAACTTTAATAAAGGCCTACGGCAAGGTCGCCAACCGGTGTCAGATCCTTTTACAGCTGCGCTCTCGCGTTGAAGATGCGCATGCGCAACCCAGGGCACGTTACACCCACGTGCGCTCCCCGAACTCCATTTAACCATAACAGGAGGGCCCAGACACTCGCGCACCTTAGTGACGTCATAGTGTTGTGAGGGGTGGCTACCAGCCTGAGGAAAGCGTAGACTCCCTCCCCCGCACCCTTTAAATTAATGGAGACCATCTCCTGCCCCTGAAGTTCTGAGAGAGACCAAATGGCCCCTCCCGCGGGCGGCCCCTTTCGTGAATGGGTCCGCCCCCCCCGTAAGGACCTTAAAATGCTGCTCACCGATTAATGACCTTACCGCCACAGGCCAGGTAGTTAACCGACTATCTGGCCCCCCCCCCAAAACCCCCCCCCCTTCTAGAAAGGTCATACTCCCCCCGCAAAAATTTCCACCCATGCCAGGATGTTTCTTATAAAAAGGGCATTCCCTTCCTCTGTTAAGTGCACCCCATCCCGCAAGTAGAAGTGTTCCCCCCAAATGCAACCGTGAGGGATGGTCTGTAAGACCGGAGTCCTAAATAACTTGTCCAGCTTGTTGTTGACCCTCTTTAACGAGCTGTTCAATGCGCTGACTGAGTTTCCCCCCCTCCATTGCATCCTTGGTATCAGTTGTGACCATACTACAACACTACCTGGTAACCGCTTTGCCAGCCAACCTGCTGCAGATATAATTTCTTCCAGGAGGACCCTTCTGCCCAGACCTGCCAGATCATTCCCCCCTAAGTGAAGTATTACCGCCGAGGGTGGTGTAGTATGTCGCGCTAGTAAGTCCGACATATAGTCCCTGAACTGATTGAGGCGGAGCCCCCCCCTGCCATGGAAGGAGACCCTGCACCCCCTACTTTCCACCCTTTGTTTGCCTGCACCTGCAAGGAAAAGTTTGTTAGCACGTTTGACATATGAATGCCCCACTACCCAAATGACTACGGTCTTCTGTCTGTCCTCCTGGTCCCTCCATGCTGTAGTAGAGTTGCCTTGATGCTCCATGGGTAGTTTCCGTCCTGCGTCACAGGCCCGTGAAACTGTAAATAACCAGAAAAACAGCAGGTATTAGCAATACTCCATAAGGCGGCAGCTCTCACAACATGTGCAACCGCACGTAGCGTTTATAAGCGTTTGAGGACCATCTCCCAATTCTTTGCACACTCTTTGTGGTCAAACCCCTAGCTGTTGCTTCTGTGGCTGCCCCTATCCTGAAGGAGTGTGTCCCAAACTCTTTGTGGTTATAACCAGCTTTTGCCATGCTCATTGCGAGTACCCTCTGGAACTGAAACCTGGTAAGAGGAGTCCCATCCCCATGCATCAGTAGTGACCCCACACACTCCTGTGCCCGCTGTCTTATTAGTTCCTCCACGTGTGTCACCGGGCAGCAGGGATTGTTCCTTGCCCGATGTAACGCCAAACTTTGGCCCCTAGCCTCCTGATCAGTTTTAGATTTCCTGATGCTGATCCACATAGTGTCGCCCCTTATGCTGATATCATGCAGCTGAAGGCCGCCTATCTTGTCACCTTTGTTGGCCGCCACGAGTTCACCTACCCTGAATGCCCCATAGAAGGCTAAAGAGAAAGCAGCTTTAAATAGGCCCACCTCAGACGTAGAGCTACATGTGTCCGGCAGCGCGAGGAGAACAGCTGACAGACGTTCAAAACCTATGGGTTTCCTGAAATCTATGGAGGGGGGCTGCATGCGCCGCCATCCTTTTAATGCCCTGTGGGCCTGGAAGCTGTGTGTAGGGTCCCTGCCCCCCCGTGCCCGTGCGAAAAAGGAGATAGCGGCCTTGTGCCTGTTGGCTGCTGCCACCGTGCGCCCTTCCTTGTGTAGGCTGCCTAAATACTCATTGAAGCTAGCCTCCATAGTCCACCTACTCTCCCAGCCCTGTCCCAGAAAATGACAGTAAGACCTGAACGCCCCTTCGTATGCCGTCCTGGTCTTGGGTGCTAGGCTGGCTGCCACGAGGTCATGTAGTTGGGGGCACCAATTTGCCAAAGAATTGCCGGGAATTGAGCTGGCGCTGTCTCTGCCTCCGGCAAGTGATCCCTGAATACCTGCATCTTAAAGCGAGAAAGGGCATCAGCTGCATTGTTCAACACCCCTGGGACATGTTTTGCTCTGAAGAGTACATTCCTTGTCATGCAACACAGCACAATCTCTTTGATCAAGCGTAAAATGAGTGGACACCTTGCAGCTTGTTGGTTGATGCATTCAACCACTGACATATTGTCTGACCAGAATATTACCGATCTGTTGGCCAGCTCCTCGGGCCAGACTTTCAGTGCCACCCAGATTGGGAAGAGCTCGAGGAAACCAATGTTCACAGTCAGCCCGCTCCCCTCCCACCAGGCGGGCCACTTCTGCGCCACCCATTTCTTGCCAAGGATGGCACCAAACCCAACACTGCCCGCCGCATCGGTCCATAAACCCATGTCCTCCGAAGATACCGTGGGTGCACCCCACAGCACTCTTCCATTGAAATCCGCCAGGAATGCCATCCATATCCGCATGTCCTGGCGCACCTCAGCAGACAGCCGTGTCCGGTGATGCTTTTCACGAAGACCCCTCATGGACTGTGCAATTGAGCGTGAAAATGGGCGAGCCATAGGAATTACCCTCAACGCAAAATTCAACTGTCCCACTGTCTGCTGCAACAGGCCTAAATTCACTTTCTTTGCTTGTAAGCACAGTCCCAGAGTTTGTTTGAATTTTTGGATTTTTTCTGCTGGTAATCTAAAACAACCCTCAACAGAATCCAGTTCAATGCCTAAAAATTCCAGGCATGTCACTGGTCCAACTGTCTTCCCCTGTGCCAACGGGACCCCGAAAGAGCGCATGAGCACGCAAAATTCCTGCAATGCTGACGCACACTCCCGCGAACCCGCCGGGCCCAGAAAAAGAAAGTCATCCAGGTAGTGCATCACCCACTGGTGACCCGTATGTTGTCTTAATGCCCATTCCAAAAAGGAGCTAAACTGTTCAAAATAAGCACATGATATTGAGCAACCCATGGGCATACACTTATCCATGTAGTACTTCCCCTTAAAGGAGAAACCCAGCAGGTGCTGGTCCTCTGGGTGAACCGGGAGTAGTCTAAAGGCTGACTCAATGTCTGACTTAGCCATCAGTGTACCCGCGCCCAAACTCCTCAGCATGCCCGCAGCCTGATCAAAGGACGCATACCTCACAGAGCAAATTGTATCATCAATAGCATCATTCAATGATGTCCCCCTTGGTGCGGACAAGTTGTGGATGAGCCTAAATTCCCCTCGTTCTTTCTTAGGCACAACCCCCAGAGGAGAGCACACAAAATTCTGCGTGGGAATAACGTGAAATGGTCCCGCTACCCTCCCCAAACGCACTTCTTTCGCTATTTTTGTTGCCACCACTGTTGGATTGGCAAGGACTGATAGCTGATTCTTACACTGTGGTCTCCCGACATACCCCCCAGCAGGAATTCGAAAACCATGTGTAAAACCCTCTTGCAATAATCTAGCCGATGTGCGATTCGGGTACCTGTTCAACCAGGGGATCAATGCTGACAAGTGAATGGGTGAATGTGCAATTAGAGGGTGGATCTTACTATTCAGGTTTCCTCCTACCCCTGTGTCCTG
This sequence comes from Lissotriton helveticus, assembly GCF_964261635.1. Taxonomy (NCBI): domain Eukaryota; kingdom Metazoa; phylum Chordata; class Amphibia; order Caudata; family Salamandridae; genus Lissotriton; species Lissotriton helveticus. The sequence continues at coordinate 1,798,785,144 of NC_136067.1, read as the reverse complement.
CACCACTATTTTTATTTCGGCATGTTGTTTCGGGGTGGGACGGGTGACCACATACGCTGCATGCGTGCCTGAACTTACAGGTACCTGGTGCCCTGTTGCATGTCCGCTTATTGAAGTCCCAACATACCCCCTTAGCCCCTCCATTTGCTCTCTGCTTTTGGGCAGTCTCCCCTCCCGGCGCTGATCGAAAGGGCTGTTGAAACGGCTGCTGCTGTCTTGGGAAATAACCTCTACCAGCATTTGTGCTTGTGCTCGCCCCCTGACCCTTCTCGAATTGATTGTGCCATGAGATAGAATCCACCTTGTCCCATGATAAAGTTTTATCAAATTCTTTGGACTTTCTGAAAGCGACATCATATTCCTTCCATACATCCCCTGCATGATTCTCATGGAACATTGTTATCCTACTTTGATAGCAGTTCATGGCTGGCTGCATTCCCTTAAACCGTTCGCCCATCACTGCGCCGAACACTGCAAAAGCCCTCAGCCAGTTGATGAGGTTTTCTTCTACCCTAAACTTGAACAACTTCGCTCTCCATTCACTGGGCAACAACATTTCCTTCTGTGATTTTGCATATTCCCATTCCCTGTTATCTATCAGCAATGAAAACATGTTCACATACTTGTCAGCCCATATCAATTCCTTTACACTCTGTGACACATGCTGTGCTAAGCACTCACCCCTAGAGGGCAATGTTCCTTCGCCCAGCAAAGGAAGGGCAATCTCCTTACCATTCCCATTGTCGTTGGGTAAAGTTGCCTCCGCGGTCTTGGCACCGCCTCCATCATTCGCTGGACCTGTTTGGGGAGAAACCGATGCAGGCGGCGTTGCTCCCCTACCACTAGCCAACAATATCTGAGTCACCAACGCTTGTTGCTCATTTGTCAGGGCAGCATTGACCGGCAACGCACCCCCCCCTAACCAAGGGAGAATAGCCGCCACCTGAGCTGCTAGGTCTATTGGCACCGGCCCTGGCGGCGGAATGGGAGTAGGGCCCGCACCTAGGGGCACCGGAGCCTGTGGTGGCGCGACGGGTGGCACTGGCGCCGCCGCCGGTATTACTGGCCCATTTGGGACTGCCACTGGCAACTGGGGCACCGGGGCTGGAACGGGCACCGGGACCTGAGGTGGCGGGAGTGGGGCAGCAGGGGGTACCTGTGGTGGCAGAATTGGCGCAGCAGGAGGTAGAATTGGCGCAACACTCTGTGGCTGCCCCCCCACCCTCTTATTCCTTGCCCGCCTGGGTGGTGTCACAAAGACGCCCCTTGGTTTGGGCGGTACAATCGTTCGCTTGGGTCTTCCAGACGGACCGGCCTGGGCATCTACTTTGGCCCCCAGGTCCGCTAAAGCCTTACCCATTTTATCAACCTTCCCCAGTCTCTTATCCATCGCAGACATTCTGCGCATCATTTTTTGTAACATTACACCCACATTTGGATTAACCCGCCCCCTTCTCTGAGACATATTTATGAGCACACCGTGCTCCGTACCTGACCCAGTTGAAGGTGCCCGAGCTGGATCACACGGACCTAGGTCCTAGGCTTGTCCCCCTGAAATTAGAAAGTGCGTTATATCCTATTCAAGCAAGCAAGACAAGCAATCAGATCACCCTTCTCAGCGGTACAACCTAAGGTAAACCTGTTAGAAAACTTTAACAACGCACTTTCCTTATCTCCCGCTGCTGTACCTAGAGACACTTAGCAATGAGAAACAGTAAAATACCCACTACATAGGGAGTCCCCCTTTTCTGTAAAATTCAGCTCTACCAATTATTCGAGCACCTAAAACCCAACCTAAAACAGTCGGGGCACCTTTAGTGTGTTAAGTCCGTTAAATTCTAAAACAAGTTAAATCTAGTACTTTGTTGCCATTCTTTTCCAGAAAAACAGTGTATGAGGCAATCAATCACAACGTAAACCGGCAGGACACCTTTAGCGTGCCAATTCAGTTAAAATATAAATCAGTGAAAAGAGGCATAAATCACAGCATAAACAGACATTCAATGTTTTTTAACATAAACAAAAACGCTATTAATCCGAAAAAACGTCTCCCTTTAGCCAGACGCTCTCTGGTCTCCCATCCACCCTGTGCCCCAGCTGTCCCTGCTTCGCCTCGCGTTAGACCCAGCGTCAGCTTCACACAGAGCCGGTCATAAGAAACCCCACAATTACCCAGTGCTTCAAAAGTGATCCACACGACACCAAGCAGGTTATAAATCGAGCGCGTTAACCCCTACTCCACACGACACCAGGCAGGTTATAAATCGAGCGCGTTGACCCCTAATTACACAGCGCTTCCTTCACAATTCAAGCGGCAGACCGCACACTGGCTCACGTCCCCGCTACCTGATGCGCCCTCCTTGCTGGATGGGTCAGCTTACTTGCGCCGATCCTAGGTGACTGGCCGCCCGCCCGCCCCGACAAATACCTTGTGCTCCGGTGTACTCGAGCGCAGCAACTGACGGTCAGACGGTCTGATGATCTCCCGAGTCCGCTCTCCTTGCGCCGCTCTCCTGGTTACCGCTCTCCCTGTGCCGGCTCCGTTCTGCGCTGTCCTTCGATCCCCGAGCTCGCCGAGAGCAGTCCTCTACCAATCCGCAGCTAGGGCTCCACAGCGCGTCAGGGGCAGCAACGACGCAGTCCTCCACGGCAATCCGTTCTCCGCAGCTAGGGCTCCACAGCGCGTCGAGGTCAGCTACACCGCTACAACCACACCTGAAATAAACAAAGAAGAAAATTAAACGGCCCCACGGTGGGGCGAGGAGCGAGCCTGGGGAGCGCGGGCACAAAGAGGCCGCTTCCCGCGCTCCCCAGGCTCTTAACCCCTTCGCTGCCGCGACCCCGCCCCCTCGCCCCGGAAGCACACCAGTACTTCCGGGGCGAGGGGGGCGGGGAACGCGGCCCCGAAGGGGACGGGTTATGGGAGGGACCGGGCCCCGCCATGCTTGCGTGGGGGCCTATTGGCCCCCCCTTGTATTTCACTCTGTTACGCTGAGTTCCATAGAAATAGTCTCTTGGTCTCCGACCTATTACAGGCACTCATGTCAGTTCCAGACGCTGTAGCCCCTGCAGCAGAAAACTGCAAAGCAGAACAGGAGTTCTAGCATCAATTGCAATATGGTCACCACTGTGGTAAACTACAAAAAAATTGTTCCAGGTTCACATCTGCCCCGCTGCAGCCCAGGAAAATCTTTGATCTACAATGTTTTACCCCTTTGAATTTACAAAACGCAAGCCTTGCTGGCAACATATATCAGCTTTATAACACGTGCTGCACATAACTGAAAGTAATCAAATTTGTAACAATGAAGAATGTATTACAAGTTTATACCTGCACCACAAAATAATTTCTGGTTTTGTAGAACTTTTACAGTGCTCACACATACAATTACACCAACATGACTGAAGTTATAAAATACTAACTTTAGCAGAGTTCAACAATGAGAGAAATGATTCTGATTCTAGCTCATATAATTGCAGAAGGTGTCAAGTTTCTCAAGCCCCCCCATCACAAAGTTTGACTCTGATGAGTTATCCTACAGTATTTCAAATGATTGGGGTATTGCCAGAGGTTCATTATTCTGGGCATGGACTCCAAGCTGTAAATCCCAGAGAGAATGCCCTTACTGTGGCTAAACTGGATTGTCTACAAGGCACTGAACCCCAACATAAAATGTGGCAGCAGTTTTCATGTGGAAGAGCAGGCGCTTCAATAGTTGAACACCACTGATTTTAATGCTACGCAATGATGCAAGTGCAACAAAAGCTCGTACATTTGTAAAACAGTTACATTTTGCATTCAACGCTTAGAAATGAATGTCCCCATAGGAAAAGAGTTATTCAGGTTTAAAAGATTACAATAAAGCAGCATGTCATAGCTCTGGGAAACCAACACTAAAGACTAAATGACAACAAAAAATAAAATTAAGTAACAATATATTATTAAAGTGCTCTTGCAGACTCTTAAAGAAGAGCACAACAAATGTACGTTTTTTTTTTTGGAAGGGTGGCATCCCTGCTTGTGAGATGCCTTTTCACTGAATGCTTTCTCCCACTGTGGCAGTAAAAACTAAATACAAAGTACAGAAATAGGCTGAGTGGAGACACAGGGGTTACGAACCAGTTAACAAAGCAACAAAGCCTCCTTAACCAGTTCCAAGCGGGATGTAAATGGTCTTTAAAAGACTTGTGAAAAAAATCGGGCGCTCTGGAGATAAGACTCCAGACACTGCCCTGCTGCAGCAAGTCAACCAGCCCGGGCTGAGACACACGATGACGGTGGGTGGCATGGGCGTAGGAACTGTGGGGGACGCGGGGGACATATCCCCCCCAGATTTTGGAGTGGGGGGGACACAGGGGACAAGGGTGGGGGGGACGAGGGGTCAAACAAATTTCCCCTCTACCTCCTGAGAGGGAGATTGGCAGGCCATTAGCGCGCGAAAAAAGTGCGAAGTGCGAGAGGTGATGTGTGTCCTAATGGCCCTGCATTTGACCTGGCGCCTCTCAAATGATCCGATAGACACAGCATAAGGTGACGTCATAGGCCACTCGCCCCCCTGCCTCTGCTCTTTTGAAGTCTCTGTGTGGCGCAGCACCCCTGAGGCTCAGGGAATTATTTAGTTCTCACCTCAGCTGCCAGGCGCCTGGTGACATTTGAAAGTGGTGGGGGTGTGGGGTTTACAAGTTGTTTTTATTTATTTATTTATGCATTTTTATATAGCGCGGACTTTACCCGAAGGCGTCAGAGCGCTTCACATTAGGAACAGAAATGAAACATAATGAGAAACATTACAAAAGGACAGATTGCAAAAACATACAGGGTTGTATGCTAGCGCTACCTTCTGTTCTGTCAGTTTTGACTGAGTGGAGTCTGGAGTGCAGCCTGAGCCTCGGCTCAGCAGCCTCGCCCTCACCTCTGCTGCCAGTGCTGCTTTTTAATTTTTTTTATTTATAGTGCGTGAAAGCCCTCTCCTCGTCGCATTTTGTTTAAATTGTGCCCACGTATGTTCTGTCTTAATTCCGCACTTTGAATAACTCCCGATAACAAAGGGCCCTTTCATGTGTTTCTGTAATTATAGATTGGAATTGTGTAAATGTCACCGCGGACTAGTGTTTGCAGGCCTGTCTCTAAATTCGGCTATTCACGGGCATTGTGGCTCAATATTCTTGCTTAAATGTTATAAATTTCTAATTATCTGAATGAGGCTTACAAAGTAGATTTAGTTTTATGAGCGCGGACGTGAGAAATCTAACCTCATACGGACTGGGAATTAATCAGACGGCCGCGTACAAGGCTTTCAAGGGGCGAATGAAATATCTGCGAGGTAGGAAGATGGGAAAAGATTTTGGAGATTGTTGTGCGAAAATGGACATTTGTGTGTTTTTAACGCATAGGCTAGGGTTGCTAGCGCTACCTTCTGTTCTGTCATTCTTGTCACTGTCCATTTGTGAGCAGCGTCCTGCACCGTTGTTCTTGGCATGCAGTCAGTGCAGTGAGTGTATACATCACAGCCCCAGGTCACCGCACACACCTTTGGTTCTCTGGGCACACCAGGTGCAGGTCTCTTCTCGGGCCCAGCGCGGCGCAGCCCAGCCGCAGATTGGACATTTATATAATGCTCTGTGTTGACGTGCTGTAGTGTTCTTTAAGAACTTCGAGGAAGCCTTTTGGAAATTTTCAAGACTTTCTTCCTTAAACTACTGTGAGAGTTAAGACTGTCAATGTTTTCAGTATAACTAGATTCGTACTGACACATCTGACATTAGGTCAAAGGTTTTTTTTTTATATTCATTTAGGGGATGGTGCTAGACATTGCTGTATTACATTGTGTATTCAGATTTGTCAGTGTGTGAAATGATATGTGATCACCTTATGCCTACACTGTAATTTTCATTTAAAAGGCAGGGGCGGCTGGTGACATTTGAAAGTGGTGCGGCGTAAACACTGCACTGTGAAGAGTGGGCAAATGGTGCATTCTTAAGCACATTTGAGAAAGAGGTATCTTGGCCAATACATCTCTGGGAGTAGCCAGACAAGTCTCTTTGCCCTTGCACAGATACATCTCTCTCCCTGCATTCGCATAGGCACAGTTACCCTGCACTCATAGACCCATTACTCACCCTTCCCTGACACATCACTAAGCCAGCATTCACCCATCCGCATCACTCACTCTGGACTCACACAGGCACACTGCTCAACCTGCACTCACACAGACATCACTCGCCCTGGACTCACACAGGCACACTGCTCACCATGCACTCACACAGACATCACTCACACAGGCACACTGCTCACCATGCACTCACACAGACATCACTCACCCTGGACTCACACAGGCACACTGCTCACCCTGCGCTCACACGGACATCACTCACCCTGGACTCACACAGGCACACTGCTCACCCTGCGCTCACACAGACATCACCAACCCAGGACTCATACAGGCACACTACTCAACCTGCACTCACACAGACATCACTCTCCCTGGACTCACACTGGACTCACACAGGCATACTACTCAACCTGCACTCACACAGACATCACTCACCCAGGACTCACACAGGCACACTGCTCACCCTATACTCACACAGACATCACTCACCCTGGACTCACACAGGCACACTGCTCACCCTATACTCACACAGACATCACTCACCCAGGACTCACCCTGGACTCACACAGGCATACTACTCAACCTGCACTCACACAGACATCACTCACCCAGGACTCACACAGGCACACTGCTCACCCTATACTCACACAGACATCACTCACCCTGGACTCACACAGGCACACTGCTCACCCTGCACTCATACAGACATCACCAACCCTGCACTGTCACAGACATCACTCACACAGGCACACTGCTCACCCTATACTCACACAGATATCACTCACCCAGGACTCACCCTGGACTCACACAGGCATACTACTCAACCTGCACTCACACAGACATCACTCACCCTGGACTCACACAGGCACATTGCTCACCCTGCACTCACACAGACATCACTCACCCTGGACTCACACAGGCACACTGCTCACCCTGCGCTCATACAGACATCACCAACCCTGCACTGTCACAGACATCACTCACACAGGCACACTGCTGACCCTGCGCTCACACAGACATCACTCACCCAGGACTCACACAGGCACACTGCTCACCCTATACTCACACAGACATCACTCTCCCTGGACTCACCCTGGACTCACACAGGCATACTACTCAACCTGCACTCACACAGACATCACTCACCCTGGACTCACACAGGCACACTGCTCACCCTGCGCTCATACAGACATCACCAACCCTGCACTGTCACAGACATCATTCACACAGGCACACTGCTGACCCTGCGCTCACACAGACATCACTCACCCAGGACTCACACAGGCACACTGCTCACCCTATACTCACACAGACATCACTCTCCCTGGACTCACCCTGGACTCACACAGGCATACTACTCAACCTGCACTCATACAGACATCACTCACCCTGGATTCACACAGGCACACTGCTCACCCTGCGCTCACACAGACATCACCGACCCTGCACTGTCACAGACATCACTCACACAGGCACACTGCTGACCCTGCGCTCACACAGACATCACTCACCGCGGACGTGAGAAATCTAACCTCATACGGACTGGGAATTAATCAGACGGCCGCGTACAAGGCTTTCAAGGGGCGAATGAAATATCTGCGAGGTAGGAAGATGGGAAAAGATTTTGGAGATTGTTGTGCGAAAATGGACATTTGTGTGTTTTTAACGCATAGGCTAGGGTTGCTAGCGCTACCTTCTGTTCTGTCATTCTTGTCACTGTCCATTTGTGAGCAGCGTCCTGCACCGTTGTTCTTGGCATGCAGTCAGTGCAGTGAGTGTATACATCACAGCCCCAGGTCACCGCACACACCTTTGGTTCTCTGGGCACACCAGGTGCAGGTCTCTTCTCGGGCCCAGCGCGGCGCAGCCCAGCCGCAGATTGGACATTTATATAATGCTCTGTGTTGACGTGCTGTAGTGTTCTTTAAGAACTTCGAGGAAGCCTTTTGGAAATTTTCAAGACTTTCTTCCTTAAACTACTGTGAGAGTTAAGACTGTCAATGTTTTCAGTATAACTAGATTCGTACTGACACATCTGACATTAGGTCAAAGGTTTTTTTTTTAATATTCATTTAGGGGATGGTGCTAGACATTGCTGTATTACATTGTGTATTCAGATTTGTCAGTGTGTGAAATGATATGTGATCACCTTATGCCTACACTGTAATTTTCATTTAAAAGGCAGGGGCGGCTGGTGACATTTGAAAGTGGTGCGGCGTAAACACTGCACTGTGAAGAGTGGGCAAATGGTGCATTCTTAAGCACATTTGAGAAAGAGGTATCTTGGCCAATACATCTCTGGGAGTAGCCAGACAAGTCTCTTTGCCCTTGCACAGATACATCTCTCTCCCTGCATTCGCATAGGCACAGTTACCCTGCACTCATAGACCCATTACTCACCCTTCCCTGACACATCACTAAGCCAGCATTCACCCATCCGCATCACTCACTCTGGACTCACACAGGCACACTGCTCAACCTGCACTCACACAGACATCACTCGCCCTGGACTCACACAGGCACACTGCTCACCATGCACTCACACAGACATCACTCACACAGGCACACTGCTCACCATGCACTCACACAGACATCACTCACCCTGGACTCACACAGGCACACTGCTCACCCTGCGCTCACACAGACATCACTCACCCTGGACTCACACAGGCACACTGCTCACCCTGCGCTCACACAGACATCACCAACCCAGGACTCATACAGGCACACTACTCAACCTGCACTCACACAGACATCACTCTCCCTGGACTCACACTGGACTCACACAGGCATACTACTCAACCTGCACTCACACAGACATCACTCACCCAGGACTCACACAGGCACACTGCTCACCCTATACTCACACAGACATCACTCACCCTGGACTCACACAGGCACACTGCTCACCCTATACTCACACAGACATCACTCACCCAGGACTCACCCTGGACTCACACAGGCATACTACTCAACCTGCACTCACACAGACATCACTCACCCAGGACTCACACAGGCACACTGCTCACCCTATACTCACACAGACATCACTCACCCTGGACTCACACAGGCACACTGCTCACCCTATACTCACACAGACATCACTCACCCAGGACTCACCCTGGACTCACACAGGCATACTACTCAACCTGCACTCACACAGACATCACTCACCCAGGACTCACACAGGCACACTGCTCACCCTATACTCACATAGACATCACTCACCCTGGACTCACACAGGCACACTGCTCACCCTGCACTCATACAGACATCACCAACCCTGCACTGTCACAGACATCACTCACACAGGCACACTGCTCACCCTATACTCACACAGACATCACTCACCCAGGACTCACCCTGGACTCACACAGGCATACTACTCAACCTGCACTCACACAGACATCACTCACCCTGGACTCACACAGGCACACTGCTCACCCTGCACTCACACAGACATCACTCACCCTGGACTCACACAGGCACACTGCTCACCCTGCGCTCATACAGACATCACCAACCCTGCACTGTCACAGACATCACTCACACAGGCACACTGCTGACCCTGCGCTCACACAGACATCACTCACCCAGGACTCACACAGGCACACTGCTCACCCTATACTCACACAGACATCACTCTCCCTGGACTCACCCTGGACTCACACAGGCATACTACTCAACCTGCACTCACACAGACATCACTCACCCTGGACTCACACAGGCACACTGCTCACCCTGCGCTCATACAGACATCACCAACCCTGCACTGTCACAGACATCATTCACACAGGCACACTGCTGACCCTGCGCTCACACAGACATCACTCACCCAGGACTCACACAGGCACACTGCTCACCCTATACTCACACAGACATCACTCTCCCTGGACTCACCCTGGACTCACACAGGCATACTACTCAACCTGCACTCATACAGACATCACTCACCCTGGATTCACACAGGCACACTGCTCACCCTGCGCTCACACAGACATCACCGACCCTGCACTGTCACAGACATCACTCACACAGGCACACTGCTGACCCTGCGCTCACACAGACATCACTCACCGCGGACGTGAGAAATCTAACCTCATACGGACTGGGAATTAATCAGACGGCCGCGTACAAGGCTTTCAAGGGGCGAATGAAATATCTGCGAGGTAGGAAGATGGGAAAAGATTTTGGAGATTGTTGTGCGAAAATGGACATTTGTGTGTTTTTAACGCATAGGCTAGGGTTGCTAGCGCTACCTTCTGTTCTGTCATTCTTGTCACTGTCCATTTGTGAGCAGCGTCCTGCACCGTTGTTCTTGGCATGCAGTCAGTGCAGTGAGTGTATACATCACAGCCCCAGGTCACCGCACACACCTTTGGTTCTCTGGGCACACCAGGTGCAGGTCTCTTCTCGGGCCCAGCGCGGCGCAGCCCAGCCGCAGATTGGACATTTATATAATGCTCTGTGTTGACGTGCTGTAGTGTTCTTTAAGAACTTCGAGGAAGCCTTTTGGAAATTTTCAAGACTTTCTTCCTTAAACTACTGTGAGAGTTAAGACTGTCAATGTTTTCAGTATAACTAGATTCGTACTGACACATCTGACATTAGGTCAAAGGTTTTTTTTTTAATATTCATTTAGGGGATGGTGCTAGACATTGCTGTATTACATTGTGTATTCAGATTTGTCAGTGTGTGAAATGATATGTGATCACCTTATGCCTACAATGTAATTTTCATTTAAAAGGCAGGGGCGGCTGGTGACATTTGAAAGTGGTGCGGCGTAAACACTGCACTGTGAAGAGTGGGCAAATGGTGCATTCTTAAGCACATTTGAGAAAGAGGTATCTTGGCCAATACATCTCTGGGAGTAGCCAGACAAGTCTCTTTGCCCTTGCACAGATACATCTCTCTCCCTGCATTCGCATAGGCACAGTTACCCTGCACTCATAGACCCATTACTCACCCTTCCCTGACACATCACTAAGCCAGCATTCACCCATCCGCATCACTCACTCTGGACTCACACAGGCACACTGCTCAACCTGCACTCACACAGACATCACTCACCCTGGACTCACACAGGCACACTGCTCACCATGCACTCACACAGACATCACTCACACAGGCACACTGCTCACCATGCACTCACACAGACATCACTCACCCTGGACTCACACAGGCACACTGCTCACCCTGCGCTCACACAGACATCACTCACCCTGGACTCACACAGGCACACTGCTCACCCTGCGCTCACACAGACATAACCAACCCAGGACTCATACAGGCACACTACTCAACCTGCACTCACACAGACATCACTCTCCCTGGACTCACACTGGACTCACACAGGCATACTACTCAACCTGCACTCACACAGACATCACTCACCCAGGACTCACACAGGCACACTGCTCACCCTATACTCACACAGACATCACTCACCCTGGACTCACACAGGCACACTGCTCACCCTAGACTCACACAGACATCACTCACCCAGGACTCACCCTGGACTCACACAGGCATACTACTCAACCTGCACTCACACAGACATCACTCACCCAGGACTCACACAGGCACACTGCTCACCCTATACTCACACAGACATCACTCACCCTGGACTCACACAGGCACACTGCTCACCCTGCACTCATACAGACATCACCAACCCTGCACTGTCACAGACATCACTCACACAGGCACACTGCTCACCCTATACTCACACAGACATCACTCACCCAGGACTCACCCTGGACTCACACAGGCATACTACTCAACCTGCACTCACACAGACATCACTCACCCTGGACTCACACAGGCACACTGCTCACCCTGCACTCACACAGACATCACTCACCCTGGACTCACACAGGCACACTGCTCACCCTGCGCTTACACAGACATCACCAACTCTGCACTGTCACAGACATCACTCACCCTGGACTCACACAGGCACACTGCTCACCCTATACTCACACAGACATCATTCACCCAGGACCCACACAGGCACACTGCTCAACCTGCACTCACACAGACATCACTCACCCTGGACTCACACAGGCACACTGCTCACCCTGCACTCATACAGACATCACCAACCCTGCACTGTCACAGACATCACTCACACAGGCACACTGCTGACCCTGCGCTCACACAGACATCACTCACCCAGGACTCACACAGGCACACTGCTCACCCTATACTCACACAGACATCACTCTCCCTGGACTCACCCTGGACTCACACAGGCATACTACTCAACCTGCACTCACACAGACATCTCTCACCCTGGACTCACACAGGCACACTGCTCACCCTGCGCTCACACAGACATCACCGACCCTGCACTGTCACAGACATCACTCACACAGGCACACTGCTGACCCTGCGCTCACACAGACATCACTCACCAAGGACTCACACAGGCACACTGCTCACCCTATACTCACACAGACATCACTCTCCCTGGACTCACCCTGGACTCACACAGGCATACTACTCAACCTGCACTCACACAGACATCACTCACCCTGGACTCACACAGGCACACTGCTCACCCTGCGCTCATACAGACATCACCAACCCTGCACTGTCACAGACATCACTCACACAGGCACACTGCTGACCCTGCGCTCACACAGACATCACTCACCCAGGACTCACACAGGCACACTGCTCACCCTATACTCACACAGACATCACTCTCCCTGGACTCACCCTGGACTCACACAGGCATACTACTCAACCTGCACTCACACAGACATCACTCACCCTGGACTCACACAGGCACACTGCTCACCCTGCGCTCATACAGACATCACCAACCCTGCACTGTCACAGACATCATTCACACAGGCACACTGCTGACCCTGCGCTCACACAGACATCACTCACCCAGGACTCACACAGGCACACTGCTCACCCTATACTCACACAGACATCACTCTCCCTGGACTCACCCTGGACTCACCCTGGACTCACACAGGCATACTACTCACCCTGCGCTCATACAGACATCACCAACCCTGCACTGTCACAGACATCACTCACACAGGCACACTGCTGACCCTGCGCTCACACAGACATCACTCACCCAGGACTCACACAGGCACACTGCTCACCCTGCGCTCACACAGACATCACCGACCCTGCACTGTCACAGACATCACTCACACAGGCACACTGCTGACCCTGCGCTCACACAGACATCACTCACCAAGGACTCACACAGGCACACTGCTCACCCTATACTCACACAGACATCACTCACCCTGGACTCACACAGGCACACTGCTCACCCTGCACTCACACAGACATCACTCACCCTTCAATGCACTGCACTCAATAGGTTTCATGTCTTTCAGCCTGTCTAGGCCCGACATTGCCTGGTGACAGACTCCAGTACATAACACCACGTCAGCTGGGGCCTCTGAGCAGCTGGGGGTGCTCAGCACAGACCCAAGAATGCAAGCAGCCCCCCACAGACACTGGTGTTATTGTAGGCTGTTCGTCACTGCAACACCCTACACTGTGACTACTTGCCAGCCTTTCTCAATATTTCTCTTCATAACTATGCGATTGTATACGTTTAACGCGCGTACGGTCTCACACAATGGGCGATTTGTATAGGGTCACTGGAAAGTCCACAAGGTTGTCCCTGTCCCCCCCAGAAATTTAGTGTCTCCTACGCCCATGGTGGGTGGGGGTGGCTAAATCCCTTTTAGCACCATCAGGCGTGCAGCCTGATCACAGGTAACTGGGGGCAAGTCATAGGTCAAGTACAGCCTGGGCAGGGCCATTGTACAAAGCGCTTTCGCGCGCAAATGGCCCTGTGAATACAGAAAGAAGAGGGGAAAATTATTTGTCTCCTCGTCCCCCCAGTCTTGTCCCCCGTGTCCCCCCCACTCCAAAATCTGGGGGGGATATATCCCCCTCGTCCCCCACACTTCCTACGCCCATGGTCCCATCAGCATATCTTGAACCAAACATGTCTACAATTAACAGTAACAATGTACTGGGGATATTGCGTCTCTAGGAGGAAACCGGCTTCCTTACAGAAGGAATTGTGCCCACCGAGTAAAGCACGATGTATAGAGATACACAACACATGACTGAAGAACTGTGAATAAACAACATAGGAGAGGCCTCCCACAGGAAATAAAGCAAAGAAGTCATCATGCAGTGCTCAAAAAACCGCTGATTGGTAATTTAACTGGTAGATCAAGTATTTGTGTGCTGCAGTCTGTGCCATATCCTCAGCCAGTCCTCGAGTGTGGGAACAGTGACCTTGGACCAATTCCAAAGGATGCACATTTTCGCTGTGGTCAAGGCGGTAGAGAGCCAGTGCCTCTCATGTTTAGTAATCAAGGGAACAGTCCGGTAGTCATGTAACATTATAAGTGCCACAGAGGGTATGTGACCCCAGTGCACATGTGTCAGTGAGAGCTTATCACAGCTGACTCCATCAGGAAGTATCATAGACTATGTAAGATGTCACTGATTGCACATCACCAGCGATGTAGGCCCTATGTTCACCCGGTTAAGTAGTTCTGGCGACCAGGGCCAGTCCTGAATTATTTTAAAGAAGCTGATTTTTTGCATGAATTCCCACCCTCCCCCCGGAGTTCTCTTCCATCATCAGCCATGCTATAAGACGTGATCACAGGACGGTAGTCATGTTTCCAATACATCAGAAGAAGACGGTCAAGTGGAGCTGAGAACTGCATGGTGATTAGTCAGAAGGTCTTGTAATCAGTTTCTTGAAATGGCCCCAATGGACAAGGTAAGTATATAGTAAAGATGGCGTGGGAAGCCATTTACATGTCTTCAGCATTGAATGGAAAAAATGCTGCAGCTGCAAGAATCTCCAAAAGTGATATTTGGATAGCCTTTACGTGTCTGACAGCTCTGTGAAGGGTTTCACTACTTCATCAGCCAGAATATGATTGACTTCAAAGACACCCTCAAGACATCTGTCTGGCCTGAGAAAGATGTAGAGCTTATGGGCACAGCAGCAATGTGCCCCAGTGGGGCCTTAGGATGTGTAAGCCTGCCTACCTTTAGAACATTGTGTGACATTTTCCGGACTCTATGCATCTCCAGGAGTATAAGATTGTGTGGCTCTGATGAAAATTTGAGGTTTGCACATAGAAGTGACTTGCGTTCCACCCCTTTGTAAAGTCCACATTCTATTTTAACCCACAGTGGGGGTTCCATATGAGGGTTCAGGTGGTAGGCCATCTGGGATAGGTGGGGACCCTGTAGTATGACTGGACGTGTGGGAGACAGAGACCCCCTGATGTCGTGGCTGCATGAAGCTCAGAAGCTGCCACCCGAGGTGGGTGGGATGGCATCTCATACATATCGTCCGATGATCGTATTAATCTGTTTTAAATATCGAGCCGGTATATGAATCGTTAGCAAGCCAAACACATAGTTGAATCTAGGGACAACCACCATCTTGATTGTATGGACCCTACACCATAGGGAGAGCTGTAGGGATCTCCAGATGTTGAAGTCCATTTTCGTGTCTCCATGAGTGGAAATACATTGTCCTTAAACATGGCAGCAAAATCAGTACTAATCCTAATCCCAATGCATTCCAGCCCCCAATGGGAACCGTCTCGCCGGCAACCGTTGGATTTAGGACCACGTAGTGGCAGAGGTCATTGGCAACACTTGTGTTTTGGCCCACTTGGGGCCAGATGTAGGTAAAATCAAATCTGCGAGTCCTTAATAGCAAATGTTACCGATTTGCTATTAAGGATTCGCAAAATAGAATGTAGGTAGGAATTGCTAAAATATTAGCGATTACTTATTATTCCTTAATAACGAATCGCAAATTGAGATTCGTTAATATGGAATACCTACCCATTCATTCCTATAGGCTAGGATGCCCATAGGAATGAATGGGAAGATATTCACTATTTACCATTCGGTATTAAAGAATCACAAATATCAGTAGCTAGTACAAGGGTGCCAGGGTGTCAACAGGACACCCTGATGCACCCCTGAAATGAGCATGTGTGCACATGTGGCGCACATACATGCCCTAAGGGCGTGAATGTGTGCCACATGGCACTTTAAAAAAAGCAAAAAATTGCTTTTTTAAAGGAAATCGCTAATTACCACCAACTTGAAGTTGTGGTAATTACCAATTCCTTAAGGGTAAAGTGCACTTTCTTTAGTGCTACTTACATTGCATCTAAGGAATCGCAATTTCCGATTCCTTAAATGCAAGAGCAAAATAAGGAATCGCAATTTTGCGATTCCTTATTTTGCTAGTAGGTTAAATCTCACCTACATTGCTCTCTGCCAAATACCGATCGCAAACCCTAAAATTCTGCGAATTTCAGTGTTAGCGATCGGTATTTGACCACCTACATCTGGACCCAAATCTTGCAACTGGAAAAGGATGAGATATCTTCAATAAGCGTTGTCAATGCTGTTACTGAGGATTTGGGTTAGTCAGCGTCAGCAGAACATCATCCGCATAAAGCAGCAGTTTGAGATTCCCCACATGACTGGTTACTCCAGAGATCAAGGTTAATGAGCGTATTGCAAAGGTCATTGATTCCAAGGCCAGAAGACACAGCAGGGGTGACAGAGGGCAGTCCTGTCTCGTGCTGAATATGTACATGATCAGAAAGGAAGTTGTTGCAGAAAGTCTGAGCCCTTTTGGAGGGGTAAATGAAATGCACCCTGACCAAGAAATGTGGTTCGATGCTGAAACGGTGCATAATGTGAAAAAGATAAAGCCATTCAGCTCAATCAAATGCCTTCTCGGTATTTAGGGAGAGAAACAATTTGGCATCTACATCGTCTCAGACTTTCCAGAGGAGGTGTATCAGGAACCATAGGTGGTTTCAGGAAGAACAACCCAGCACAAATCCCACTTGAATCTCATGAACTAGAAGAGGCATCACTTTACTTACTATTCTATACAGAAGCTGGGCCTGGATCTTCATATCACAGTTCAGGAGGGAAATGGGATGATAGTTGGCACAATGAAACAGGTCCCTATCTGGCTTAGGAATGAGTGGAAATGAGCATGATAAAATTCCTCTTGCAAGGAGACGGAAGTTGTAGCCTCTTGGAACATTGCGGTGAGGGGAGGTACAGTGACTGATTGCTTGATTTTGTAAAACTCAAGCAGGAACCTGTCCTCACCTGGTGCATTGCTTGTCACCATCTGCCCGATAGCCTTCCCTACCTCCTCCTCTGTGATATTCTGGTCCAGTTCTCTCTGCATATGGGAGGATAAGAATGGATAAGAAGGACTTCTCTCTTATAGAGTCATCAGGACATTCTAGATAATAGAGATCAGAATAATAGGTGGGAAATGTATGTTCAATAAGGCCTGATCAACACAACAGGAAGCAAGATGCATCGCATATAGCTGGAATGCCCATTGTCGGCCCCTTTTGCCGAAACTGCCAAGCAACAAACAGACGGCGTTCTCACCATGCTCTTAACTTCTGTGTTTAATTCTCATGAGTGCTTTCTCTGCAACTCTGGTGTAGATTAAGCTGAGCTCATACTTTTGGTGGAGAAGAGTGCGCAAGTTAGTCAAACTGGGGTGCTCCCTATAGGTCACCAGCAAGGATTTGATTTCCTTCTCCACTGTCGATTTATTGCTTTCAGCAGCTCTCCATGCTATATTGGAGTCCTTCATAAGGAGACCACAGAGGTATGCTTTGATGATGTGCTGGATCATTGATTTCAAGATATCCCATAAGCCAGGAAAGAAGCTTTTGTTTATCTTCTGGCATCCTAAATTTCAAGACGTCCATGCACAATGTGGCAGATTTGGGAAGTCATAGGCAGAGGTCCACAGCGAGGGAAATCGGAGTATGGTCTGAGAAATCCCCCACACTAATGTCACAGGTCCATTTTTTGGCAGACCAGATGATGTCGGCAAGAAAAAGCATATTCTGGATACAGTACCGGGAGGTGGAGAAATGTAGTTATAGTTCCCTTTTCTAGGATGTAAGAATCACCATGCATCACAGAGAGAAAAATCAGCCATTTTGTCCCAAGGGTGGCTTATTTCGTGAGTTCCTGGTATCGTGGTTACCCATTTCGTCGCCACCAATAATGAGCAGAACTCCACCAGCAGTCTGGTCAGGTGAGTAAGTCCACACCGTTCTTCCTAGCAAAACTCGCAGGATCAGCATCTGCTCCAGGAAGGGTGTCTGATCCAGAAGCTGAGATCACCTTGCCCTCCAAACTTCCTTTGAGCTTGGTGGATTCAAACACTGAGAGGTGGGTCTCCTGTAGCAGGCGCTATCTGACCATTGCAAAAGTCTTTAGTGGGGAAACAAGCAAGTATGGTATACAGGGCCTAGGTTGAAGGCCTCAAACAACAGTCCTTAAACGAGGTAGTAGCAGCCACTGGCATGGTGGGTCCACACCTCTATGTAAGATAGAGAAACTATCCACGACCAAGGAACAAACATGGGGAAGGGGGGAATTAACCTTTCAGTGGAATGACAGCTGAAGAGCGAGTAACAATGAACATTAGGGTTTCCGAGGGAGCGGGATTTATCCCTGAGAGAATCAACCAGATGGAACTATTGACAGTTGTGCTCCCTATCCATATCTTTCACCATCGTGGGTTGAAATTGAGAGACATTCAGGGGTTTCTCAAAGGTAGGGTAGGGCATGTCCATATGGACAGGGTCAGCCCGTTCCTGCTCCATCCATAGTAAGAGCTCCGCTGGATCCCGAAACTCCTTAGTGCGATCATTTACAGTGACTATCATAAGTGCTGGATCCAGCCAACCAAAACGCAGATCAAGCTTTTGGAGAATAGTGTGTAGGGCCTGGAACGTTTTCTGGGTGACATGGGTTTCTTAGAAGAAGTCCGCTATAATAGCGACGCAATGGTCCTTCCAGGCATGGGGGCCATGACGTCTAGCCTCGGAGAGAATAGCTCGCTCATGCTAAAGGTGAGAAATATTGGCAATGATTGGTCTTGGTGCAGTACGAGCTGCTGCAGTATGTGATACCATCCGTTGGGCATGCTGAAGCTCCAAGGGCGGTGGGAAGGTTAGACCAGTAAGCTACAGCAGGAATGTTTGGAGGAAGGCTACCACATCTTTAATATCTGTCTCTGGGATGCCAATGATTAGAATATTATTCCTAAGACTCCTATCCTCCAGGTCCATTAACTTTTCCTGTGTATTCCAGAGCATCGTACGCCACATTGTTGCCTCAGTCACTCTAAGATCCAGATCATCCAGATGTTTATCAGTGGAGTCCAATCTATGCCGAAGATGTGACACATCGCTCTTAGTCATTTTAAGTTCCTTATTTGTTTTTGCCATGGAGTGTTCAACCATGGTGATTGTAGATTGAATGAGTTTGAGTTTGGCCATGATGGATTTGAGCGTCACACCAGAGGCCATCTTAGTGGCTGTCTTCATGTGTCTGGAAGGCAGGGTGCCAGGTTGTCGGGAACCTGGGGCAACGTGAACAATAGCAGCAGGAGCTGTAAGTGGAGGGCTATCTCTAGTGGGCAGGCCGCGGGATGTACTTTGGGTCAAGAGCTGCATGGCCAGGCAAGATGAGGATTCTGTGGCAGCCAGACCGTACTCCAGACAAAGAGGAGAGAAGAACCGTGAGGCGGCTTACTGACCGGAAGGGCTCTGCAGCAGGTATCAGCTCTGGAGGAGGCCGTGGCCTGCTTGGTGCCATGGGAGTCTGGGAGGAGCAGGCTGTATCTAGAGCCCCGTGGTTGTTGCGACGAGTCAGGGCTCAGAGGGAAACTAGGTGAGGAAGTGACCGGTGAGTACCTTTTTGTTCTGTCTAGGGGGAAAATGGAGGGACGTATCAAGGCATATGAGGCACTAATGGGGAGGATCGCCAGAGCCTCACTACAACACTGCGATCTTTGTCCAAGTATAGCACTGCCCCCTCATAAATGCACTACTGACTCCTCTGTTATGTTCATCCCACTAGGCTTGCAAGTGTCCAGCCTGATAATGCATTCTGATTCATTAATTCTTAATATTTTCTCTGTCTCATAGTCTGTTTTGCAGGTAATGTTCACCTTTATCTCATCTTTCCTGGCTTTTTTAAGAATCAAATACATTTCAACTGTTCTCACATGCTTTGCAGTTTAAACATTTCCAGAATCCCTTTTGGTTAAATAACCAAGGACTTTGTAAAATTTCTCTTGGAAGGTAACTATACACTAGATGGGCCCTAGAAGCATGAATAACCACCATCAGCATTTCAAAAATTATATTTACGGAAAGAATTGAGATCATTTCCCCAAATAATGATACCTAGCTCCAAAGCCATACATGCCAATTCATGTTGTTAATGTTAATTTTTGTAAACTGTGCAAATATCCTAAAGCGGCTTGGTTCTGTGGAGGCAAAGGAACTAACACTGCTGTAAAAAATGAAATTACAGAGATAAATGCTAAGATCTTTCCTACACCTACGCTGGGTAGTCTACAATTTTAGATATAATGGAAGGCTGTTCCATAGCTTAGCGGTACTCACAATGAAACACCTTCTTCCCAAGTTGACCAGTTTAAACCGGGAAGCCCTGACATTCTTAGCTGAAGCAGACCTAAGAGTTAGTTTCAGCAGGGGCATACTATTGAAGGCTTTTTATGACATATTCAGGACCTGAGCCATGTAGGGCTTTGAAAGAAATGCGATTTCTGGTGGACAGCCAGTGCAGTGTATGTAGGGCCAGGGAGGGTGACTGGAATTTTGGGATCTCTAATTGCAAAAGACCTGTTGCATTTTCAGGGTTTGAAGCTTATTCAGCATATGTTGTTGCATTTTAAGAGAGAGGGTGCTGCAGTTATCGATTATTGAAAGGACCAGAGTAACGATCACTGTTTTCTGGAGTTTGTTGGGAATAAGTAGAAGAGTTTTTTTTTAAATTATTTTAATCAATCTAATCAGGCTGGCAAGGGGTGTTACGTACAGCTTAAAGAGTGTCTGCCTTGGGGGCGTGGCTTGGACGGCAATGCGGACGGACGTCTAACTCCGACACCTCCAGAGTGCCGAGGTTTTTAACCGCGACTACAGACAGCCAAACAAGTTCATCCCAGGACTAAAACACAGAAAAGGAAGTCGGAACATCGCGGGAAAGAAATGAGCCTAGTGATATCCCGGACAAACGGCCAACGGCGCAACATCGGCAACTTTCCCCTCCCGAAACGAAGAAATTAGAAGCCCAAACAAGATGGCGGACGGCAAGCGCGAGTGAAGGAGCTATGAGGTGAGCGCTGACCCAGCGGAAAAGAGCCCCACACATCCCCTCCGAACCTCCAGCAAAGCCCACAAGGGCCCACAAGGGCCAGCGACCTATACGCAACCTTAGCCAGAGCGCACAAACTAGCTCCTGCAACCGCCCGCTTATACCGGGCTACCGAAGCCGAAACGAAAGTGAAACTTAACGCAAGGCGTGGCCATTTTAGAGTCAAACAACAAGGGACGGAAGAGGGCTGGAAGCGGAAAGTGGGGAACGCCGAGCGAAGCAGGGCAACCCTGCTGCAGGGCACCAACTCCCAAGCAGCGCTCACGGTCCACACGCAACAGGCGAAGCTTACACGAGCGGCGCGGCGCAGCCGAAGGCAGGGAACCTAGCCACCAAGCTAGGAACGAAAACGAAACTCGGCGCTGGGCGCCGCCATCTTAGGGAGCACCACATAAGGCGGATCAGAGTGCACACATAAAAAGGAAGCGCCGAGCGCGGAGCGCCTGCAACCCCGGCACCTCACCAGCCCCAGGCAAAAGCACCGGAAGCGCGGCCATACGCAGGCCGGCGGACCCCACACGTACGTGGCCCTGAAGCCGCCTGCTCACACCGAAAGACCGGAGCGAGGAGCGGAACGACTCTAAGCACAAAGCGCCACCAGCGAGGGACAACACAATAAGGAGGGAAAAGAAAGGCCAACCCACAATCACAAGACAAGCGAAAGCACTAAACCAACGACCGCCCAAGCGGGGGACCAGCAGACGCGCCGACGACCCGCGCTAAGGGGAAACAAAGGGTACAACAAAACACACTGGTAGCAAAACAAGCAAGGCCCAATAACCACCACCAAGGGAAAAGGGGGCACTACAATAAAAGCGCTGGCAGGAGCAAAAGCAAAAACGAGGACAAGGAACATCAGAGAACCTAGTAGGTACAGAACGCACCACACAGTCCCCGCACAAAAGACTGAACCAGCCAAGGCCCTAGCATCAATCCAAAAAGAAGGCAGACTAGGAAGCCTCCAATCCAGAAGAGGTATCTGCAAGATGGCGGGCAACGAAGGAAAATCCACTAATGATTTAAAAAAGCACAGGAAAGAGTCGCCGGAATCATCGCTAAAGCAAAAAAACGAAACAACTACCCTGGACACGATCCTAAAAAGGGTCAACGAAGGCAACGCAGTGGGCAAACAAACAAAAATAACAATAGATAACATGCAGCTGGAACTAACAGCAATAAGAGCGGACCTACACAGCACCAACACCAGAATAGAAGCAGCAGAAAGGCGCATAAGCGATATCGAGGATGTAACCATCAAGAACAACAAAGCCCTAACAGAAAACTCCAAGACCACAAGAGCCCAACAAAAACAGCTGGCAGAACAGGACGATTGGGCAAGAAGGGGGAACATCCGTATCCTGGGGATCCCAGAGGGCGCAGAAGACAAAGGTGGGACTTGCACGGCCATGCTAGAGGAAATGCTGCCACAGCTGACAGGCCTAAGATTTGACAGGCAGTTTGAAATTGACAAGGCCTATCTAGTGCCAGCCGCAAAACCACTACAAGGCAAAGGACCAAGACCGATCATCTGCAGCCCGCTCAGATCAAACCACACAGAAGCCATCTTCACCTTCGCCCAGAAAAACCAGAATCTGAAGTGGGAGGGCAACAAAATAATCCTCACACAGGACTTCTCGAAACCAACTGTGGAAACCAGAAAAAGGTTTCTATCGCTAAGAGACGCTCTACGCAGGAAGAACTTCACCTTCAGCTTTGCAGGACCTGCACGCTTCAAAATCACAGACAACTGGAAGACACTGTCTTTCGATGACCCGGAAGAACTAAGGAGACACTTGCAAGGACCACCAGCAGAAGACATGGAAAGCAAGAGCCCAGGAGCGGCAAAAAGAATCGCATCACCGGACAATGCAGAGAAGTCAGACTAAAACTGTATAAACGCTTACTACGATTCAAGCCTCCAAACAACATTGCTACCTCATTGACTATCTACTTCAACTTTTTATCGTTTACAGCCACCTTCCTCAGGACACACTAATCTATACACACAGGTGGCCTCTATCACAACAACCTACCTCGGAGACACCAAGAAGCCCGGAATAATGAACAACGACCAACAAGTGGAAGTAAATCAACCACGGAAAGCTGCCATAAAACCAACCATATCCTTTATGTTTATGATTATGTTTATACCCGCCATCATTAACGAGGCTTTCTGGGACACAAAGCGGGAAGAACTTAACACTAAGCCTCGGGGACTCCTCTGGAGCAAGGGAACTTTGCTGTCGCACACCCACTTAGCAAGAGACGGGGAGGGGGAGGGGAGGGAGGAGGGCAGGGGAGTCGGGAGAGGGGGGCGGGTGCAGACTTATGGGGAGCTCTATATCTTCTACTCTTTTTCTTTCCTTTCTTCATTTCCTGAACACTACCCTCCACTAAGGGGAGAACACACGCAGCTACTAACAAGCACAGACGGCCAACAACGCAACAGAGGAGATGACACTATGACAAACGGAGCTCGGTACACGAGTCAGACCCAAAACACCACCAAGAAAGCACCAAGCAGAAGGCGAACCCCACAACACATAGAATGACACACAACCGGCAAAGCCATCTCTCAGCCAATATCAAAGTAGTTTCTTTCAACGTTAAGGGTCTCAACCATCCGGTAAAGAGAAGGAAGGTCCTTGAGTACCTTGCCAAACTAAAAAGCGATGTGTATGTCCTCCAAGAGACAAAACTCTCTGCGGATGACATAGGCCGGCTCAAAGCAAACTGGATAGGGAAGGTAATAGGCTCACCCGCACGCAACAAAAAAAGTGGGGTCATTACTCTAATTAACAAGAGGGCAAAGCTAGCAATAAAAGACTCATACGCAGATGAGGACGGGAGAGTCCTGATAACTAGCCTATCCAGGGGAGAGGAAACAATACACGTAGCCAACATCTATGGGCCCAACACGGAAGACAAACACTTCTGGGAGAGGGTAGAAGACCAACTGAGCACACTGCCGCAAGAGGACCTCCTAGTAGTGACCAAGCCACAGACAGACACCCACTAAGACATAGCCACAGCTCACAAAGGGGTAATACTCTGAAAAACATGTGCGCCAGGCTCAAACTCAAAGACCCCTAGAGACTCCAGAATCCAGACGGCAGAGACTACACTTTCTACTCGTACCCTCATAACTCCTACAGTAGGATTGACTACCTTCTAATCTCAGAGTCACACACCCACCTCATAGACCAAACGGAAATAACCCCGAGGTCCATCTCAGACCACTCACACATCAGCCTAACTCTATCAGGCAGACATAACGAAAGATTAACACGCAGATGGAGGTTTGACGATGACCTCCTCAAAAACATATCAGTAACGGCAGAAATAGAAGAAGCCATAAGAGAGTACCTTGAGCTCAATGACAACCCAGAAACAGATAGAAGCCTCCTTTGGGACGCCCTAAAAGCAATGATCAGGAGAAAAATACTCTCCATCAAAGGGCGGATAAATAGAGAGGGGAACAGTAAGATCTCAAACATAGAAAAGGAGATAAAAGGCCTGGAGACGGGCCACATAGCTAATCTAAGAGACAGGAACACCCTCACAACTCTGACGAAAAAGAAATATGAGCTGAACAAAATTCTTAGCGGGAACATGGCTAAACAAATATAAAGCCATCAACCTATGCACCGCCAACAAAGCAGGGAAAGCTCTTGCCTCATACCTTAAAAGCAAGCAAAGACAACACGCAGTAGCGGCAGTGACAGACGCCATGGGCAAGTCACAGACCGCCAACAAAGAAATCCTCAAGGTGTTCAAAGACTTCTATGAGCAGCTCTACAAGGAAGACCAGACCCTAAGCAAAGACGGCAGAGCGGCTCTCCTAGATAAGATCACAATGCCCACACTCACAGACACACAGAGGGAGACACTTGAATCAGATATCACAGGCGACGAAATAGAAAAGGCAATAGCGAGCCTCAAAGACAACAAAGCCCCAGGCCCAGATGGGTACACAGCGAGATTCTATAAGCAATTCCTACCGTTAATCAGACCCACAATGAAAGAAGTCTTCTCAAACTGCATCCAAAAAGGACGCATGACACCCACAATGGCAGAAGCCAACATCATAGTAATCCCAAAGGGAGGGAAGGACACACAATATCCCAAGAACTACAGGCCCATTTCCTTGATAAATGTAGACTGCAAAATCTAAAATACTAGAGACCAGACTCAACACATTCCTACCCAAACTCGTACACTGCTCGCAGGTAGGCTACCTCAAAAATAGGATGTCCTACAACAACACCAGCCTGCTCTGCCACCTAATTAATCATGCATCCAGAAGCAGCAACGCGGCAGTCATGATCGCCTTGGACGCGGAAAAGGCATTCAACAGGATATCCTAGCCATTCCTGGACCGCTGTATGCAAAAATTCGGTCTGGGGCCTAACTATAGGAAGATGGTGCTAGCACTCTACAGAGAGGCAAGGACACGCGTAGTAGTCAATGGCGGCACATCAGAACCTTTCACCCTGGAACGAGGCACCAGACAACGCTGCCCGCTATCACCGGCACTCTTCCTACTTGCCCTTGAACCACTCCTAACTATGATAAGAGCCAACAAAGACATCACAGGAATCCCGATAGGGGGACACGGTCAAGCTGGCAGCATATGCGGATGACATCCTAATCACAACCGAGAACCCAGACCAGTCAATAACCGCACTTATGGCCACCATAGAGCTGTACGCGCGCGCATCAGGATACAAACTCAACAAAGATAAATCAGAGTGCAAACCCCTAAACGTGCACACAACCAGAGTGGTGCTGGGGAACTCGGGCCAGCCTGGCAGAAAAAAAAAACTAAAGTACCTAGGCCTGCTATTTGGAAGAGACCTCAAGACCACACTCGATCAGAAAGAATCGACGCTACTAAATAAACTGAAAGAACAAATAGAGGCTTGGTCACCCAAATTCATCACATGGTGGGGCAGAGTAGAGACAGTCAAAATGATGCTGACTCCTATGGTGAACTGCATGCTCAATATGCTCCCGCTGACCAACACAGATGAATTCCACAAGCGACTAGATAAACTAATAAACAAGTTCTTATGGAAAGACAAAAAGCCCCGAATTAGCCTACAAAAACTCAGGCTTTGCAAAAGCCTAGGAGGCCTAAACATAACAAACTTTAAAACCTTCCAAACTGCCTGTATAGCTAAACAGGGACTGTACTGGCTAACCCCCGAACAAGAATACACCCCAGCATGGCTCTCACTAGAGAAGAGACTATTCAATGCCATAGCATACTGGGAATCACTCCTAGACAGGGAACTTAGCGAGAGAGAAAAGGCGAACCTCTGGACGTCAACCTCAAACAAGAAAGTCACCACCACCCTAGCCCAAACCAAATTCTGGCTCATACACAAGGCATACTGGACCCCCGCCCGCCTGGCGTCCATAGCGTCCGTGAAAACGACGCTTGCTGGAACTGCAACAGGCAGAAAGGCGACCTGGCCCACCTAATTTTCCACTGCCCCAAAGTTAAAAGATTCTGGTACAAAATAAGTGAATTCATGAACAGCGTGTTGGGCATCCCCCTACAACTAGAATTCCACAGCTTAGTCACAGCCTTCATGGCCCCACAAATCCAATCCAGAGAAGACAGAGACCTGACAGACCTCCTACTCACAGCGGCGGTCAAGACGGTCCTGAACAACTGGAAAGACACAGGGAAGGCGTCCTTTAAGACCTGGTTTAACTGGGTCACCTTCCTACGAGGAGCAGACACCATAACCTCCAACCATACTCCCAAATCCCACACTAAGTGAGAAATGTGGCTCTCCCTGGATAACTATCTGTCCTCACTCAAGCCACCGTAGACAACTAGCCGCTGTGCTCCTATCAACATCACAGCCATACATCTCTCCTCCTCTCCTCTTTTTCTTTCCTTTCTCGCCGCCGGGGGAGACGGTCAGGGGCCCAAGACAAGAACAATCACCGACCATACGAACAATATGTAACCCGACCAGCCCAGAATGTCGATGCGACCTCTCGCTTTTTATAGCACTTGGGCCAGAATCAGGAGGTGATATTGTTGAGAAATGTCTCTGAATAGGTTATGGTTGAGTTCACTTTTTATGGAGAGTGCCATGTTATTTTAGATCTGTGGTCTGGAGAGAACAAAAAGATCATTTCAAGATCTGAATTTCTGTTTTCTTCGCACCACAACATTCATGTTTGTGGTGGCTCATTAATGCATTTCTCTTCTAGACAGTGTGTCCCAGTTACTGTAGTTACCGACTGTGGTGAATTTCTGAGTGACCTACTTGCCAATAATAGTTGGTGGCAATCTTTCACAATCGGTGACTGCAGTTGCACTCACCTGTAGTTTCTGAACCCATCGAGCGCGATCAGTAGTCTACCGATGCTCAACTGTTCTCTGTGGTAAGAGCGATTAAAGCTCTATGTGGAGGAAGGGAGGAAAGGATATGAGAGTCAGAAAGCTGAGTATTGGCTTTGCTGGACATCTTCCCACCTCTGCTTAATTAGCTGGTTAGTCTCGGAAGATGTAACTCCACACTCTGGCTTGAGGGCACTGCAACTGTTAAGAAGGGAGTACATGAAAGCAATAGAGCAGTCTATATTTGCCCTATCTCTTCTTTCTCAGAATCCAGGCTTTGCAACTTATCAGACTCAGCCGCTGCTTCCTTCGATAAAGGCACTTTACTCTATTTTGGTTTGTCAAACGTTTTGCGAAGTCTTTCGGCTGCGATTTGTACCTATCAACAACAGTCCCTCAATACTTTACTGCCTCTAACTTGCACCAGGATTTTCTATGAATCGTGCACAGTGCAACCCACATTTGTGATGGTGTGCCAAGTCTTGTAACATGCTAATTGCACTCTTTAGTGGTATATGTATTGTAAGGAAAGTGTAACTGCTTTGATTAGTAATGTCTTCACTCTTGTATTGTCTGTGCGCACTATGCTTGCTCTACCATGAACAAACTCGAGTTGAAATGAAATCTTATTTTCCTCTTTTCTTTCAGATTTGCAGGATTAGCCTAAGGGTGCTATGATAGAGCGGAGCATGAGGATCGGATCCGGGCCCTCTTTGTATACCCAGGTTGTTCGGACTGGACTGTACCCATGACGAGCAGGGTCAAGACTGATTTGCACATGGTTAGGTCAAAACTGGAGTGGCGTGGTGAGCAAATAAATTATGAAAATTATGAATTTAGCCCCAGATCTCTGTATAGGGGTGACCATCAATTACTCTTTTTCGATGTGTCAACCCAAGTGGGACGGGGATGCCAAGACGTGGGTCCCATGCTCACCATGCCACTGGATTTGAGCAATCCTGGCTGATGAGGGGTGATACCCAGAAACCGGTCATAGGATGCTTGTTAACGGTCCAGGGAAGACGTGGGCTGGCATTTCGGGCTAGACTGTTCCCATGGGGTACAGGGTCAAGACTGACTTGCATATGTCTAGGTCCAATTTGAGGTGGCATGGTGAGCAAATAAATTATGGATTTAGGCCCAGATCTCTGGGGGTAAGTGTTTGAAACTGTTCAGCATTCCGCCCATCTACTGTTCTTTCTTGCAATCTTCGGGTTCCAGCAACTGAGGTAAGTGAATGTACTTTCAGGAATGTGCCCCTTCGTCTGTTGCTGTTTCAGCTGCTGAGCAAGGTGTGGCTCGGGCGTGGCCTTTTATACTGTCAGAAATAAAATGGCTACTGATATTGCTAGATCTTGCGTGACCCAAATAGAAAGTTCTAGGTCTTCCAAGACTTTCAAGGCATTACCTGGATGGATGGCTTCTAACATGTGTGTTATGTCAAGTCACTAAACTGTAATCTACCTCTCAACTACCATCTTGTTGCTTAGCCGTGCTTATTCCCGCATGTGTTTTATTCTACCCTGTCTTTCCTCCAAGTGCGTACTGTGGAGATGTAGATAGGAGGGGAGTGGAGAAGCGTTGCACAACCTACTATGGGCTATGAACAATCACTGTAGATGCTGTTTACAGTTGGGATGATTAAAATGGTTCTGTTTGATTTTTTACTTTGACTCCAACCCTTAGTGGAGTTTGTGCATCAGTATCATTATTAAGTGTTGGCTGAGAACTGCATTAGTTGAGGCCGGCTCCTCCGTTGATCATGAAATCGTACCTACATGGATTTCAGATCAAAATTGACAGATTTTTCTTTATCTGTGTGAAGTAGAGTTGCCTGTATCAATGATTAAACCTTTGTGATTAGCAACTGACTTTGAGATGGCAGATGTGATTGCTTGGAGTCAAACATGGGGGATCCAATCTTCTCTTTGGCTTAAAAGCTACAATGAGAGCCATGACTCAATCCCTTCTTCAGGCAGTAAATAAGGCACTTCCAACTTTCATTGTATGTGCGGAGGCACCTCAGTCGTAAAGATACTACTTCTAAAACACCTGTGTGAATTGTAATCAATTCTAAACTTACACAAAAGTGTGCGTTTACCTTTGCAAATCAGCCCTCAGTTTGAGGATTTTCTGAAAAGTCAAACCATACATGCTGAGGGATTTTGTTTCTTCTTTTCTTCAAATTGAAGTTGGCTTGGTTGATTCAAAAGGCAGGAAGGAGATAATGTTTCTACTGAGGATGTAGTTGAGAACCAATATTTAAAGGTACCTAAGTCTATTGTTTAAACCTTCCCTGAACCTACACGATAGTGTTTTAAATGTAGTAACTATGCAACCAGCAGCAACTGAATTATTTTCAATGCAGGTGCTACACAACCTTTTATAGTTTCCCATCCTGATTGCTTACTTTTTTATTTATGTTACTTGTTGGTCACTTGAAGCACCTTGCAACTGCTTCAGAGCACAGAGGCAAGGGTAGAAACAGCATAGAATTCCAAGAGGGTGAGGCCAGGGTCAATAAGCAATGCACAACATGGTGGTCTTCATTCTTTCTTACTTTGAAGCTGGATCAGACTCATTTTGGTAGTTTCGACAATCGACTCCTAAAACGTTTGAATTTAGGCTTGCAGATAGCCGGCAGTTTTTGGGAAACCAATGTTAGGCATTGGCTTATTACTGAAACATTTGTGCTTGGTGGCTCTGTATAAAACACAGTGCAATTGGCTGTTTGAAACAAGGCTGTTGATCTTATTTGTTCCACTAAGTGGTTTAATTGCTGCTATGCTAGGATCCTCTGAAGCATATTCATATTTTTTGCTGCTAAGTTAATTTACTTGGAGGGACACTAGCTCCAGCTAAGGGAGTATATATTGTATGAAAAATGGCATGGAAGGTGGATGCAAGTATACAAAGTAAATGTGTGCTTCTCCTTTAATAGTTCATGACACAGGTGTCACATTATAAAAAGTGCAAATGTGCCATTTATTTACAGTTTGGTTGAAGTCCTTTATGACACTTAAAGTGAGCATTTTGCAGGGTAGTTGTCCCTCTAAGAAATATTGTGGAAAGAAAACACCCTAACCTCTGGTTTCCTGTAAAACTCAGTTTCAACAGAAAGATTCTCAACAAATTGGAACATAAATGGAAGACCAATACAATACCCAGAACACTAATGCCAAATGTGAGTAAAAAAATACAGATCTTTTGTCCTTAGTGAAAACATACACTTCCTTCAAATGGAAATCTTAAACACTCGAACAATAGACAGAGTTTTTCAAACTGCCAAGCTAAGCTAAAGCTACACCCACTTCAACCAGAACATTGAAGTACAAGATCTCATTATCTTGAAGATTGCTACCATCTGGGAACACATGAAAACCTCTATAACAACAGCAATGAAAGTCACTCTTTCTACGTTCTACCACAACATATTTGAAACCATCTCCAAAGATCATCTTTTCAGTCTAATTAAGTCACTGAATCCTACCTTCTATCGCAATGTTCATGTGGCAAACAGATTAATCAAAAGTCACTTCATATTCTTCTCCAAAATCTGATGCAATATTGCTAACTCCGCTGTGTAAGGCGGCTTCTTCCTAAAAGTTAATGTGGTCAGATCATGCCATCCCTAGAGAAACATCAGGCACACCCAAGTTTCCTCACCAAAAATAGCCTAGTTACCAACCTGTTGGGGATGGAGAAACCACTGCAAAATGTATTGTCGACTAATTCACTTGGCATATAGAAAACAAAAAATCCTAGCCAACAACCAATCTGGATTTTGCCAAGTCTATGGCTCTGAAATTTCTACAGTAAAATTTCTGCATGGCACCCACGAAGTCTGGAAAAAGGTGACTCCTGCCTCCTCATCCTTTATGTTTTCTTCACCACCTTTCATACCATTGTGGAGATAAGGCTAAGAGATCTTGCCACCACATGGGCTTCAATGACACAGCTTTCAAATTGTTTTTTTAATTTCTTCACAAACATATACAGCTGATTAGCAGGGGTTGCTTCTGCTCTGAACCCAAACTAGTCTTTTTTAATTCATCAGGGTTCAATCTAAGCACCAATACAATCACACCTCTGCTTTGGGCTGCTGAGTATTTTGGTGGAGGAATCGGCAGTGTTAGTACAACAATGTGTAGATAACACACAGTTATGCATAAGGATCGACAACTTTGGCATCCTGCCTAATAAACATTCATAGTAATTAACAATGTGGTGCATCAATCTCATGCCAATGTCTAACTTTAACAACCACTTTACCGTAACACCTCATTAAAGCTACCTGGTGGTGTAAAGATTGCCCGGACCATAACAGAACTTGCATTAGAAAATCGCTTCCCACAGCACTTCCTTGAAAGTCTTCATCTGGACTGCTCCTTGATTATGGACCTATTTACCTCTCAATCTATAGCAACAAAACAACTTGCTCAAATTACATAAAAAGATAATGGGGCATATGTATGAATATCCCATTTTGCGAATCTCAAATTGTGATATTTTACGATTCCCAGTTTGAGATTCGCAAATCGGGATGTATTTAAAAAATCGCTAATGAATAGCGATTTCTTAAACATTGCAAAAAAGTCTCAGAAACATGATTTGCGATTCCTTAATTGCAAAATTCGCAAATTAAGAAATCGCAAAAACGGGAATCTGCAACACAGATGAAGCCTGCTGACATCACAACCAGGATGTGGGAGTGATTTGCTGCACCTGATTGCCTGAGTCACAGTTAGAGGCTGTGTGGAGAGTGTGAGGAGTCAGCCCAGCAGAGGAGCAACCCCAATGGAGTCCCAGAAGCAACATGAGGGCAAGTAGGGAGAAAAAAGAAAGAGGAAACACAAATTCTCTGACAAGGAGCAGGAGGTGCTCATAGAGGAGATGGTGTGCAGCCATGAGCTCCTCTTTGGGCAAAAGGCACTGCGGGTCCCTGAGTTCAGGAAAAGAAAGGTCTGGCTGGACATTCAAGAAAAAGTAAATGCTGTGGGTGTGACTCATCGCACTGTGGAAGAACTGCGAAAGAGGTGGTATGATATGCGGCAAAAGTCGATGGAGAGGGTGGCAGCCAGACTGACGGAGTCAAACAAGACTGGGGGAGGATCATCCACAGCAGCAGACCTGATAGAGCGCGCAGGTCACCCAACTATAATTTTATCAATGCACACTTGGGCCCATGATTCAATTCACCATATTTACTCAGTCAGGTAAACCTACACTCTACTACCAGTACATTAAATAGTACCAATTTCTATACCATCAACTTACCAATCGTTGTCACTGGTACCTATGATCACAATGGATCAGGGAGTTAGATGTAAAATAGGCAAACAGTCAAAAATACCAATACATTTGCACTCTTTTCTAATAACCAAAGACTCGAAAAGTTTTGAAAACCTTTATCTAATCTTCATCAAGAGTTGAGAGCATAAGGTTTACAGCAAGCAAACTATCAATAACCAGAATCATGAAAAGAGTATAACCATGTGAAAGATATATTATGCCAACCATTTAGAAGTCTAAAGGGAAGGTAAGAACAAGGAACATTCTGTAATGAACTCACAGAAATCAAACTTGAAATGGATTTTCTAAAGGACGGGGAAATAAGGGACATGCTAGTAGTCACAGTTTAATCTCTTCAACGGGTAGGTAAGAGAAAAGGAACACAAATTGTAATTATGACACTGATATAACCATGAAACTAAGGGAAAGGTAAATATACGGAACGCGCTAATAATTCAGAATAATCGTTTTAATTCGGCTAAAGGAGGGTAAAGAAAAGGAACATCTACATTTTCATGAACAGTTCTTATCTTTACTTCTAAAGGATAGGAGAAAATTGGGTCATACTATATTACCAAGAATCACGATTTTAATAATGTCTCACAGGAAGGGAAAAAAAGGACCATATGCAATAGTGACTTTAGCAATTTCCAGGGAGGGTAAGAGAAAATGTACTATTTGTTTTCCCACACAGATTTATATTTACCTAGAACGGTGTGAAGACCAACCCTGGCCATGGGTCAATTAAGGACAGAAGAAAAACCCCAGGGAATGTGGTTGCCAGTAGGCCAGCAGGTGCAGTATGGAAATCAGGACAGGGTAGATCAGATTAGGATCAGGACAGGACCATCGAAAGTTGAGACCAGCACCCGCAGTTCAGTTGCAACGCCTGCGCTACTCCCTCTCTGCAGCTATCAGTCAGAAACCCCGATTGGGTTATCAATTCCCCCAGCAAAGTGCTTCATCAAGCACTTAAGGTCCCAGAACCCCGATTGGGTCAGCGAGTCTGTCTGACAGAGTGCTCCGCAGCACCTCCGTTCTCGATCAGCTATTGAGTGCATTGGGTCAGTAACAGGTCAGCTTTTCGGACAAGTCGGACAATTTCTCTAGCTAAACCTATGCTAGTTATACTATTTTCCAGGTCAGTGTACCACCCCCCAATGTTGCAAATGTAAGAATCCCCAGTTTCGATTGGATAAGGAAGAGGACAGGTCATCACCCCACCTAATATTTTAGAATTCCACCGTCTCCTATTCAAATTAAGGTTCCCGCCCATTGAGTTCAGGTTCTCATGATGTCTTCAATTCGCAAAACAATGGACAGTCTATTGGTAAATACATTGTAGTCTTTTGACTTCTTCTTAGTGGGGTTAGACATGAGTTCCCAGGCACATCTTGGCTGGTGCTTCTATCTGGCTTGCGTTCAATAACACAGAGTTCATCCTCTGGCTGTGGACTGTCATGCACAGAAAGAATTTTCAAAATGGAGTATTCCCGTCCCTCATGCCCAAAGATTACGATACATGAAAAAGTAAAAAGAAACAGTTTTAGAACACAGAATAAATGAATACACTGTATACCATGAACTTCTACTCTATACCCATTACTTTATAATAACTATAGCTTTAGTGATTAAGCAGAACAGACAGCTTTGCAAAAGCAGCAGTGCAAGCTTCTGGCATGTGAGAACACAAAGCAGCCATCTTAGCTCTAATGCGCAGATGCAAACAGCTTCCCTCCAAACTGCGAGTACGTCGCGTCACATGTGTATGACCGATGCATGCGCAGTAGAAATTCCCACGTAGCAGCAGCCATTTTAAATGCAAGCGTATTAGGATTAGTAAACACATAAGCAAGCTTCGCTCGGATACACCGTGTAAAGTGAGAATATGCAAAATTAGTAAAACGAACATGTTGGTTATAATATTAACGTTATTCGAGGTTCATGAGTACGAACAAGTCACTTTATGTGCGAATTCTTGCTCCATCAATCCCCTCTTTGATGATATTTTATATCATCACAATTAATGGAACCAGATGCCAACTTCTCACATTTCACCCAATTCAATCTGTTCAAACTTTCTATTTTGCTTTTTCTCAGCATTTTTATCAGGATGAGGAGGTCTCTCAGGCAGGAGTCAACCCTCTTGCCTGAGAGCGTCAGTGGTGTGGCTGACATAGACAGCTCCGACCCTGCAACCAGCAGCCAAGGTAAGATGCAAGACAAATATATCTGCACAGATTCCCATCCCATGCACACATTCAGGAATGCACAAAATAAAAACAACACATGTCACTCCGGTCCACTTCTTACAGCACACCCAGCAATGCATCATGGGAGACGTAGTCAGATGTATGATAGTGTGTCCATGAGACATAGGAAATGAAATGCAACATGTGGATCATTGATAAGGGAATAAGACAGAGTCAGAAGTTAGCAAAGACAAATTGTTGAAACTTTATTGAGTGCAAAATGCAGACAATGACACAAACTCATTTATTCCCCTTTACATCCACAACACAATCCAGGACACTTGATGACAGTGCAGAGGGAGATGAGTTTGGAAATGCTCAGGACCAGGCTGATGATAGGTACTCAAGTGAAGAGATAGAGCACACAACCATCATGCTCAGGAAGCACACATATGTGCCCCCACTGTCACCATTGGAGGATGACATAGAGGCCTCAGGGGAGGAGAGTGAGCAAAGAGAGGCAAGGCAGGGTGTGTCACACATGCATGGGCAGGAAACCCCACAAATGAGTGTGCCAGGAACAGACACACGCAGGTCAAGGCCCAGGACCAGCACTGCCACCAATGAAGAACACACAGTCTTTGCCGGTCTTGACAACAGTATGCTGCAGGTACAGCGCCTGCAACAGAAATCATTGCGCTCTATTAATAGGCAGCTCAGCAGAATCAACAAGATTTAGCGCTACATGGGGGAGGGCATCATGGCCATGGCAGGTGCCATACGTGACCTCTGTGTCACTTTGAAGCATGACCAAGACGCCAGGGACAGGGCTGCCCAACTTGCCAATGCACGTCTGCATAACTACGCAAAGGCGGTGAACTGACTGTGCACCACCACCAGCAACTTGACCCGTCGCAGTATTACCATGCAGGTGGAAATGTCACACTGCCGCCACGACATTGCAAGAGGCCGGGCGCAGGTCACCAGTGCAGGTGAGCAGATGCAGACAGCAAATCAGGTGGCACAGCACTCATGGTCTCTGGGGAGAGTGAGGAGACATCAAGTAGGAGTAGCAACATACCAACATTGCCAGATGCAAGAAGGCGCAGTGGCAGACAGGGTGCAGTACCTAGGTATCCAACGGAGGGCACTCAGCCTGGAGACCGACCAGCACCAATCCGTCACCGAAGGAGGTAAACTGTACAGTTAAACAGTTGCGTCAATGGGTGATGTAACCCATTAATACAAATGGAACCCTTTTTTGGGAACTACCTGCACTGTGGACATGACATGTGCTGGATACAGAAACAGTCTATGTGTTTGAAATATGAATAAACAAAGCACTGATTTAAATCATCATTTTGCCTCATGTCATCATTACTCACCTGCAAGTAGTTCTATTTGATCTCAGTCCGTCTCTGACGTCCGGCAGCTGCCCCAACTCCTGATTCTGGTCTGCCAGGGGGAGCAGGACAATCGTCATCCGATGTATCTGTATCGGTCACGTCAATTGTGGTGCCTTTCCTCATAGCCATGTTATGGAGCATTGCACAGCTTGCCACGATTTTACAGCAGGTGTCAGGGCTATATTGCAGTGCTCCTCCGCTTTTATGCAGGCACCGGAACCGGCTCTTTACGATTCCA
Source organism: Lissotriton helveticus (assembly GCF_964261635.1). NCBI lineage: Eukaryota > Metazoa > Chordata > Amphibia > Caudata > Salamandridae > Lissotriton > Lissotriton helveticus. Next base: position 1,798,748,248 of record NC_136067.1, on the reverse strand, counting down.
AACGTACACTCTATGACGCAGCGCGTAGATCTGTGTGCCCTGTTGTATCTCCTCTCCCTTGCATTGGCTGGATCCAGGTACGGGGTCAGGATGAAGTCCCGCACTGCATAGGCACTGTCACCTTCAGGAATAGACACAATAGGTGAGTCACTGAACACCCCCCTCAGGAGATCTAGTGGATGGATGGATGTGTGCCATGCACTTACCTAGCAGGTATCCCTCTCCAAACTCTCCAGCACTCAGACGTCTGTGTATCCCACTATGTCTAAAGAAGAAAGAGTTGTGTGTACTGCTGGGGTATTTAGGTACGTCATTGATGATATACTTAGGATTGCACACAATCTGTATATTCAGGGAATGGTAGCATTTATGGTTCCTGTAGACGTATTCAGTTGCAGATGGGGGTGTGATGGCCCCATGGGTGGCATCATTGCAGCCAATGACGTGGGGTAAACGTGCAATCTGGTAGAGGTCAAGTTTTGTTTGCTGTAATGCCTGTTGGGTGCTGGGGAAGTATATGTGATATGATAGCCTCTGTAGCATTGCATCGAGAAAGGCATGGAAAAAGCGTGACAGGGCACTCTGTGAGACCCCGCCAACCTCTGCTATGACCCCTTGCAAACTCCCTGAGGCCAGGAGGTGCAGGTAGCACAGAACCTGCACCTGGGTGGGAATTGTTTGGGTCCTGCATGTTGGATGTTCCAAATAAGGTTTCAGCTCCTCCATCAGGTCCAAGATGGTCTGTGGGTGCAGCCTGTACTCCTCATGGATCTCTTCTTCAGTCTGCTGGAACAGAGTGACGTGCAGCCTGAAGATAGGTTCCTGTCTCATTCTCCTCTGTGCAAGAGCCCGAATACGCAGCCTCCTGGCTATCACATATAGTGCTGCCATTGTGGAAAGGTCTGTTGCATTGTGGGCTGGTTTAAGTACCTTGCACCTGGTTACCACCTGCATGCACTTGGTGTTAATTGCGATTTCTTAAATTGCAAATTTGCCATTTTCGCCTTTTGAGAATTTTTCATACATTTACTTGCGATTTCTTAATATGCGATTTCCATTTTTGCCATTTTCACAAACAGAAAATCGCAATTTAAGAAATCGCAAGGTTATTTGCGGATTTTTATTTTTGCAGTATAAGAAATCGCTATTTTTGCGAATTCTTACTTTGCAATGTGATTGAGTCTCATACATTGTGATTTGCGAATTTTTAGTCGCAAACGCTGTTTTTTGCGATTCTCAGCGTTTGCGACAAAAAATTTGTTTCATACATATGCCTCAAAAACATTGATTTTTAGCATCCATGTCCATTGTTATTCCCTTTCCTCTTCCCCCTTCTTAAGTATTGATGATGCAGTGATCTCCTTATATTAATTCCAAATCACTGCAATGCATTTGTATGACAATCATTTTCTCTATTTTTCCTTTCCCCTACCCACGAGTTTTCTCAATACCTATTCACTGAACCACAGCCTCCTTTGTTGTACGCAATGGTATACTGAAAAGCAGTTTTAATCTTGACAACTTTGCTGACCCCCACCTTGTGTGAGTATGACCTCCAGCCAGCAAAAGGTCTTGGATCGGGATAACTAATTGTGCCTAACATCTGTGTGTAAATTCAAAGTATATAAATGTCAATTTGGTAATGAACTTACTATACATGACGTGACTAATTGGTATGAGATTTAGTTGGCAACTCTGATGCAAAGACCTCAATGCCACACACAGGGTTTTCAGGGAGAGCATGCAAGTGTGCTGTGACCATTTTCTCAAAATGCTGTAAGATTTGCAGACCTGAATTGACAACGTATTAAAAACAAAGGCAGAGATTAGTACCTGGCAGGATGCTATTACATTTCTGCTTCACATCAAAAGGCATCATATTAGCACACATTTTATGCACAACCCTAGCAACATGTGTAAATCCTATAAAGTTTTATGTTCCATGTGTGGCCATCCAGAGGGTTGTCAATGAAACCTAGAGGGAAACGTTTTCTGGTGATAAAGTGCAAATAGGAATGTTACGAGAATGCTTTTGAAATTTCTAAACACGTTCTTTTAATTTACGAGACAAATATTGCTTCTCTTATATTTCATCGGGAGAAGACTTCGCAGCATGAATTCTATTTCACAGGATTGTTCTCAGGTTTAAGACAAAACACATTTTGTTCAAAATGATGAAGTGTTTCTTTTTGCTGTACATCTGAAAAAGTCAGAAACACGCATCTCCTTTAACTTGTAATGGCTTATAATCGCGGTATTACAATCACCTCTCCTCTCCCTCATTACACTTCTTACTCAGGTACCGGTTTCCATGCTGAAATATTTTTACATCAGAAAATGGGAACATGTCGCAACAGCTGCCAGGCCCAATAGAGGCTCGTCTCAGCCTCACTTTAGGCCTGCAACTAAGAGCCAGACTGGGAAGCAAAAGCAGCTCTGTTCTCCCCCACTCTGCCACTTTCTATCCACCCACTTTCGGTCTCTCTCCTTATTTCCTCCCTCTCTGCTCCTTCTCTATGCGAACTCTCCCCATCCTCTCTCTTTCCATCTTTGTTCTGTTTGACTATGCCCCAAAGTGTGCCTGCGCTAATAAAGTGACGGAGCCACCAGTAGCAGCCCTGGGACGTCAAAAAAGTGGCCTTCAAAGGCTCCAGACCACCTGGAAAATGCCCAAAGAGATAAATGGCCAGCAGCAAAATCGCAAAATTAAAGCACCTGCTTAATGCCGCTGAAGGAGGATTCAGTCCTTACCTCCTCAGAACAAAGTTCACAAACAAGTCAGCCAGTCAGGTGATTAATAGAAAAAAGAGAAACAAGGAAATTATGTGCTAGCAAAAACAAAGGCAGTCAAGAAAAATCACTGTGCTTTAAAAATCTGAATGAGAGTCTTAGCCATGAATCAGTAACTGAGAAAACTGATGGAGAAAAGTGTTGAGAAGAGAATCAGACTTAACTGAACCCTACCACCACTTACCACCAATATGGCATTTATCTGATGTAGTCCGACACAAAAAATCTCCTTATGGGAAAATGTCATGCTCACACCAAACTCATACCGCACATGGAATGCTGGCAATGGGTCTATCATTTTCTGAGTCAAGAGAATATACATTCATGTCAGTCTGGGATGCACCCAACCCTGTTTTAGGACATTTGGCATAATTCCCTGTTTAAAATAATTATTTGTCATTATTGAAAAAACAGCTATAAACTGGTCTGCATTTTAAATAATCATTCACATACACTAGTATTTATATTAGTATCAAACCTCAGTGTTAAATTAACAAAGCTTTTTCGTGTGAAATGTCTTTTTTTTTTATAATGAAACGTTGTCTACTGCCTGCACTTGCCGCAGAGCATGGCCTGTGGTCCTGTACCGACCAGTGCCAACAGTACCCATAGGACAAAGCATGCAGCTGTGCCCTCTGAGTCATAGTTGCCGGTAATGGTTTTTGGTCCATACCAACTACATTAAGACCCAGAGGTTGACTTGAGGCCACGCCTTTTGAATATGTAGGTTTTGAGTTTTTATGAAAGAAAAGCACATCACGAGCTGTGCTTAGCTGGATTAGAAGGGTGTTCCAAGTTGTGGGTGCAGATCAAGAGGATTGTCTTTGTGCTTGGATTATTTGGAATTTAGCTAGTTCCAGAGTGAGACAGTCTGTGCCGTCAAGTTTTGCTAGTCCACCAGAGATTATAAGAAGATCATATAGGTGACAAGTCCTTCAGAATTGGAGTGCTTTATATTCTAAACATAGGGTGAGAACGTGGGGCGACTCAATATACCCTTGGAGGCTTGGGCAGTTCAAACTGTGTAAAGTCACGGTGCCTACAATGGATTTTATTTGAGAAATATAACTTCTAGTATATTATACTGGAATTACTAGGTGGTTCAGTCTAATCAGATCTTGAGCCAAAATTCAAAAGTTTAAACATTCAATGAAAGTAACAGAAATAAACAGAAAAGGCATGGGGATATCTTTTTGTAAATATACAAATGGATTTTGTTATATAAACCAAATTAAGAAGGGTACAATCAAACAAAAATTAATTCAGCAATAGATCATGAAAGAGGTATTGTGCAAATTATCCTACAACTCATGAATAAAAACATCTATCCCAACACAATGAAAGAAGTGACATATCTCCTGATGTAAATAACAGTCACTTGAGTACATTGAATATTTGGGAAATAGATTATAAAGTCGACGTTTTGGTCTTTGCTGGCGTTAGTCCGTCAGACCATCTTCAGGACAATGAGTATTGCATATAACAAAGACCCTTATTAAAGATACGGTTTTCTAAAATTGGACCCAGCACGGTTAATTCAATTTCCAAAGGAATCAGATTCACTGCACGACTTCAATATCGGAGCTATCACTGGTCCGGTAGTTAAAATCGGCCCAGCAGGGTAGTAACAGTTTCAAGGAGGGTCTGCCATAGGACTGACGCCTGTGTGCGAGCTACTTGAAAGTTCATCACCCATCCGAATATTGAAATATTGAGGCAAATTTGACCCTCCACAGGGAGCCAGTGCAGGTCTCTCAGGTGGGGTGTGATGTGGCTGCGGCGGGGATGTCGAGGGTCAGACCTGCCGAGGCGTTCTGGATGCGTTGCAATCGTCTCAGGAGCTTGGCTGATGTTCCTGCAAAGAGGGTGTTTCCATAGTCCAGCCTGCTGGTGAGGAGGGCCTCGGTGACTGTTCTTCTCGTCTCAGTGGGGATCCACTTGAAGATCCTGCGGAGCATTCGGAGGGTGTTGAAGCAGGATAAGGAGACGCCGTTGACCTGTTTAGTCATGGAGAGGGTGGAGTCGAGGATGACCCCTAGGTTCCGTGCGTGGTCGGTGGGTGTCGGGCTGTTCCTAGTGTTGTCAGCCACCAGGAGTTGTCCGGGGCTGAAGGCGTAGAGCCGCGGATGAGGACCTCCGTCTTGTCCGAGTTCAGCTTCAGTCGGCTATTCCTCATCCATTCAGCGACGGCCTTTATTCCTTCGTGGAGGTTGGTTTTGGGGGTGTGGGGGTCTTTGGTGAGGGAGATGATCAGCTGGGTGACGTGGGCGAGGGGTACCATGTAGATGTTGAACAGCGTCGGGCGGAGGTAAGAGCCCTGGGGTACGCCGCAAATGATTTCAGTGGCTGTGGAGCGGAGGGGGGGAGGTGGACGCTCTGAGTCCTGCCGGAGAGGAAGGATGTGGTCCAGTCCAGGGCCTTCTCTTGGATCCCGGCGTTGAGTAGGTGTGTTCGTAGTGTGCGGTGGCAGACCGTGTCCAAGGCGGCTGTGAGGTCCAGGAGGATGAGGGCTGCTATTTCTCCGTTGTCAAGCAGGGTCCTGATGTCATCTGTGGCGGCGATGAGGGTGGTTTCGGAGCTGTGGTTGCTGCTGAACCTGGACTGGGACGGGTCCAGGATGCTGTTCTCCACGAGGAAGCGGGTCAGTTGTTTGTTGACGATTTGCTCGGTGACCTTCGCCGGGAACGGGAGCAGGAAGGTGGGTCGGAAGTTCTTGAGGTCCTTGGGGTCCGCCTTGGGTTTCTTGAGTAAGGCGTTGATCTCGGTGTACTTCCTGCTTTGCGGGAAGGTTGCGGTCTCGAAGGAGATGCTGATTACTTTCCGGAGATCGAGCGCGATGGCTGTGCTGGCTTTGTTGAAGATGTGGTGAGGGCATGGGTCTAACGGTGATGCGGAGTGGATGATGTTCATGATCTTGCTGGTGTACTCGCCGTTGATGCTGGTCCAGGAGAGCAGGTGGTTGGTGCAGGTGGTGGTTGTGAGGGCGGTGGTTGTCGGGGCGGCCGTGGCGTTGAAGCTGTCATGGATGTTGCTGATCTTGCGGTGGAAGACGGTGGGCAGCGAGTCGCACATGTCTTGTGAAGGCGGGATGTCGTTGGTGTTGGAGCTGGGATTGGAGAGTTCCTTCACGATGTTGAAGAGCTCTTTGCTGTTGTGTGCGTTGTTATCCAGGCGGTCTTTGAAAGACGTCCTTTTGGCGGCTCTAATGAGTTAATGGTGTCTGCGGGTTGCGTTCTTGTGGGCTGCGTAGCTGTCTGTTGTTCGTTCGGGGAGCCAGTTCTTCTCCAGTTTTCTGCACATTTGTTTGGAGGCCTGGAGGTCTTCTGTGAACCAGGTGGCTTTCTTGTTGGTGTGGCTGTTGGAGGGTGTCTTGAGCGGGACGAAGGTGTTGGTGCAGTCATTGATCCATTGTCTGAGGTTGCGAGCGGCAGTGTCGAGGTCAGTGGAGTCGGCGGGTGGGTTTTGGGCAAGGGTGGTGGTTAGCCGGTCTTCAGTGACCTTGCTCCAGCAGCGTCGAGGCATCTGTTGGGTGCGGTGGTGCGTGGTGGGCTTCCTGAAGTTGAATTGGATGCAGTGGTGGTCGGTCCAGTGGGGTTCGATAGTGTGGTTTAAGGAGACGTGGGGGGCTTTCGGTGAAGATGGGGTCGAGCGTGTGGCCGGCGGCGTGGGTTCTTGTTGACACGGGCTGTCTGAGTCCGAGGTTGGTGAGGTTGTCGATCAGGGTGGTGAAGTTGGTGTCGTTGTTGTTCTCGAGGTGGAAGTTCAGGTCCCCGAGGAGGATGTAGTCCATGAAGGCGAGGGCGTGTGTGCTGATGAAGTCGGCGATGGAGTCGCTGAACTGTGGTCAGGGTCCGGGGGGTCTGTAGATGAGGGTTCCTCTGAGGGTGGTTTTGGGATCGGTGTGGATCTGGAAGTGCATGTGTTCGGCGGTGCTGAGGGCGTCGTCGGTGTTGGTCGAGACTCTGATGGTGTTCCTGTGGATGATGGCAATCACTCCTCCTATGCCATTGGTGTGGTCCCTGCGGGTGATCTTGTAGCCTTCCGGGATGGCTATTGCGATGTCGGGAGCTGAGGTGGGGTTCAGCCAGGTCTCTGTCAGGAAGGCGATGTCTCGGGAGGTAGAGTCGAGAAGGTCCCAGAGTTCGACGGCGTGTTTGCGGGCGGAGCCGGTGTTGAGGAGGAAGCATCTGAGGTAGTTGGGTCCTTCGGTTGGTGGTTTAGCAGGCCAAGTGCAGGTAAAGCTGTAGTTAGAGATTAATATTTTTAAATATAATTGCGTATTTGAATGGTTATGGGTAGAGTGGAATGTTGGGACCAGTTCCCTATGTGGAACTTTGGGCAGAGGGGGGGTTCTAATGTTGGCAGTTACTGTTGGGCTCTAGAGAGTGCTACAACTGAAAAAAACTGAGGTTCCTGACTCACCTGGAAGGAAGTTTGTCCTCCTTTTCAGTATTGGTGCAGTTTCATGTTTGAGTTTTCCATACGTTTTATATAAATATATTTTTTATTAATATTGCACTGCAACATAAACATATAAAAAATACAAAACAATCACAATGCAAGGTGCAGAGAGGCAGTATAATTAACAAGTGAAAACGTCAGCAATACTAGAACCATCATAGCAAAGAGAGAGGGGTGGATGCCCTCGGTGATGCCCTGCCACCCTGCAAAGTCAGTACACCACCCTCCAGCCTAGTCTTCCGGGCTCCCTTCCATCCACTGATACACTCCAACATATATGTACACGCAGTGCCAAGACTACCAAGAGAACTAGGTCTCCTCAATGATGGTCGTCCAATGGGTCAGCAGTGGGTGAGGAGACTTCCGAAAGTGGTTAATCTACATTAAGTCTATCCTCATGGTCCACTCAGGGACAAGCCATCTACATGGCATCCCACGCAGGTAGAACTGGCACCTTCCGCATTCCTCTGGCCTCCTCCCTGCAAATCGCCTGTGTCTTACATTCCACCCATCTCGGCCCGTTTCAACACCCATATATACGTAACCAGGCCAATAGCAGACTTCCAGTTCCTAGTTAATTGTTTGCAAGCAAGAATCAGAACTAGAGCCAAAAATCTATCTGTAGTCTTCTGAATTGTGACACACTTGTGCAAGCCCAGTAAGCATGAATTCCCGCTTGGTGGCTCCGTGGACAACCTGGAGGACCAGAACCCAACATGGCAACAAGACTGAGCAAGAGCATACCATATGAGAAAAGCCTGCATCCTCTGCAAAACATTGAGGGCACTCCGACGTCGCCGCTGGGAACCTAATGGGTATGCGCCGGGGGCTGAGGTAAGCTTGATGTAAATATGAAAATTGGATACGTTTGAAGCGAGCATTCCAGGACCCCCTCGAGGGGCATTCCAGAACCCTTCTCCAACCCTTATCAGTCTCAGGGGTCCCAAAATCGATCTCACAGTGCGTGCAGAGCTTTGTAAGGTCTAGCCGCGCATCTTGTAAGAAACCTCTATGAAGCACAGTGGCTGTCTTTGTCCATCCTGTAATAAGAAAAAGAAGGCAGAGGCCTTTGTGCTCCAGTGGTTCCACCGCCCTGCAGCTCCACCACTCGTGCATCCTGCAAGTCAGGGCAACGTTTAACAAAAAGTACCCAGTAGAACGTCATAAGGCTCCCAAAGTGCCAAAGAGGGGCATAATTTGCCTCCCACAAAAATATCACCCCGTCTGTTGTCCACCAATGGAGACAAGACCAGCCACTTCATCGATCCCAGCGGCGAGAAACCAGGAGCAAAAGTTTGGGTGTAGACGGGGAGCGGTATACATCAATTTAAGAGCCCTGGCCCAAACTATCAAACTGTTCTAATTAGCACATTCGAAATCCATACACAAGAGAGAGGCAAAGTTCTCAGTAAGATCCTGGCAATAACTCCTTTGACAGGAAGCCACCATCCCAGGGACCCTCATCATCCCAATGGCAGAATCACCAGGGGGCCCCTATTTGTAATTGCGCTGCGACATAATGACATTTCCGATCAGGGGCTTCCAAGCCACCCTCCAGCATCGGCAGACGTAACTTCCAGAGTGCCATGTGTAGTTGCGATGCAACCCCATATAAGGATAACAAAATACCATTCAGTTCTCAAAAGAACTTCTGGAACAGCTCAAGCGGAAGCGTCGCAAACAAATAGAGGAGATGGGACAGGACAATCGTCCTGACGACAGCAACCCTGCCACTCACAGAAAGTAGAAACGTCATCCAGAATTCCACGACCATCGCAGACCAGCGAGAGCACAGCCATAGCTGCAGTCAAACAACAATTCTGATGACCAATAAATAGAAACCCCAGGTATCTGATAATGTGATGCTCTCACCGCACTGCAGGGGCCTTGGGAATGGTCTCCCCCAAAGAGGATAAACACAGCCCTTACTCCAGTTAACCTCTGGACCCGAACAATAGCCAAAATCTGTTAGCACTGACTCCGTCCCCTCAAATCACTGTCCTCACCCCTCAGATAAATTAACATATCATCCGCATATAATGTAAGATATGTATGTTCATCAACAAGGTGAAGTCCGCAGTAACGTTGGCCCAAGCGAACTGTTGGAGCAAACGGCTCCATGGCCATAGCAAATAAAAATGGGAATAGGGCAAAGCCCTGCTGGGTGCCCTCTTCCACTGCGCAAGTCTCCAATATAAGAGAGCTGGTGCAGTTTCGAGCAAGCCAGCACGTGTAGAGGAGCTTTGTCCACCTGACAAAAGCGAGGCCAAGGCCCATGCCAAACATAGTAGCATATAAGAACTCCCAATGGAGCGAATCAAATGCCTTCCTGATGTCCACCAAAAGGATCATCACCCTCAGTAGTAAACCCTCTTGCTGGTCCAAGGCTATGAGCAAATGGTGAATATTAGGCATGGTGGTACGCACGGTGATAAAGCCCATCTAATCAACGTAAACTCGAGAGCACATATGGGGGAGCAAGCAGATGGCCAACACCTTACTCAGGATCTTGTAGTCAGAGATAAGCATTCAGAGCAGGAGGTAAGAGTCAAGAAAAAGCAAGTCTTTATGTTTCTTTGGAAGCGACACAATAGCGACTTTACACAGGGAGGAAGGAAGAATACCCCCACTGACGTGAGTCATTAAAGAGGGCCACAAGTTTACGGACATGGTCCGGAGCATAAGCAGCTTAGAATCCATAGGTAGCCCATCTAGTCCTGGCACCTTCCCACTCGCTATGTCCTTGATTGCACCCTGTACTTCCTGTTCAGTGATATCTGCCCCCCAACTGGTACACCACCTCAGAACTGAGCAAAATCAGTGAGGAGTCTGCCATAGAACCCAGAGCATCCATATCATTACACCCAGTATCTGCTGAGTACAAATCACTATAGTGGCGAAAGACCACTTACCGATCTCGTCATGAGTGAAGACGTCCGAAAGGCCACCTCCTGGAAGATAGTGTAGCACTGACTCTCAACCTGAAGGAGTTTTGTCAGCATCCTACCTGACTTATCCCTGTCCATGTGGGCCCTGGCCACATATGCCTTTTAGTCTAAGCGCGGTAGGTGTTCAAGCATCTCAAACAATTTCTCCCTTTCCTCCAGTACTCAGCGTCCCCCATCCAGCATCCCCACCAACTTGCATGGAGGACCATCAACCACTGCCTCCTAGTGCGGCATATCAGAATGAGCTTGGACCATACACCCACCTTGTTAGAGATGCAGTAACCCCTAATTACTACCTTCATGGCTTCCCATTTGACTCCAACCAACGAGGCCGAGCCTGTATTGTCAAGCAAGAAGTTAGCAACATGTTCATCCAACAATACCCAGAAGACCTGGTCTTCCAGCATCACCAGGTTGAGGCGCCAGTTACGAATGGTGGATCTAGGTGAGGACCACCATAAGGTACATAATAAAGGGGAATGATTAGAGTATGCCTTTCCCAAATATTCAGTTCCCATCACCCTGCCATATAAAGCGTTTTACAGGTATAGATCCAGGCAAGCTGGACTTCAAGGTCATGCAAACCAGAAAGGTAACAGTACACTCGAGATTACGGTTCTGTGTCCTCCAACAATCACCCAAATCCCACTACACAGCCCATGAGTGTACCGAGTCTGCCTGTTTAATCACCATTGCACTGCGCATAAGGTGATGTGACCTATCCTAGTCAACGTTTACCACACAGTTAAAGTCACTCCCATCAATCCTCCAGTAAGGCACTATCAGTGACAGGAGGGAGGCCAATCCAGACAGGAACACCATCTGGTCAATGTTCGTGCATAGAGGTTCAATAGCACAACATCTCTATCCTTTAATCACACCAATACCAAGAGATTGAGGCCCTCCGGGTCTATGAATGCCCTATAGAACTGGAAGAGGACCCCAGGTCTAATTTAAATAAGAAGTGTTAATGGCAGTCAGAAGCACCTCAAACTTGCCATCTCCATTACCAGTGCCCTGTTTGATCCCCTCTTGGGGAGCGCTGGTAGCCTCATCCTCTTTGGACTGTTGTGTGCACCCCATAATGGTTCTAAAAATACAGAAGAGAGTGCAAAAGCCTAGTGCAGCTGCATATGACTAGTTAGCCATAGGCCCAGGAAGGCATCCCACAGGATAAGGTGGTAACCTCCTTACCAGTCTCTCAAGATGTCGCAAAGAAGTCTGCAGGGCAACAACATGGGCAACACAGCAATGCACTGGGCCCAGCTCAAGACTGTGCTATTAAATCTTCCAGTGGCTGACTTGGTGGACAATGCAGCTAGTCACACAGGGCATCAGTGCGCTCCACAAAAGGGAGCCCACCTCCCTGGGTCATTCCAGAGGGCTCCAGCCCACCAAGCACTAGAAGTAGTGGTAGAAATTACATTAAGGGCCCCCGCAGGGAGATATGTGGCCCCACACAGCAGCCCCTGCAGTTATCATTAATAGTCTATCAATATGCCCCTTGCACCACTGCCCAGTGTAGAAAAGGAAGCCGTAACAAGTGCACAATCAATACAGTGGTACGTTTGACCAAGGGCTCCTGTGCAGTCCGTGATGGTGGGAGGTGGGAAGAAGTTAGAAGCTCTGCCGGTGTTGGGCTCTACTGCTGCCTCCTCAAACAAAGCAGGGCAACCATCTTTAATGCTGCGTGTAGCTCCAATGCTCTGAGCCGTCAAAGCTACCTGCCCCATCTCCGAGCCCATTAGAAATAATAGGGTAACCCTGTGTCCCTACAGAACCTGGGTATATGTGATATGTATAGAAGTGGTTCGGCCGGGGTGTGACAATTCCTTTATTCAGTATAGCTAATATATCATAGACTTATAATTCACACATATTACAGGCTTAATGCAAGAACTGACAAAGATGGTTCAACTGAACTTGTCTAGAACCAAATAAGGATAAATAGAAAACACCACAAATGGATTATTTTTTTCTCAAAATTGTCAATTGTATTGTATGAATATGGTATTTACATGTTAATTCATCTGGCTGTCGATAAGGAAATAGAATATCTGGCGATAACCTGAATACAGTGCAGACAAGGGGACTTGTGGTGATTGGTGAAGAAAGTGCTATGCACATAAAATACAGACAAATAACAATTATGTTGAACTGTCTGTCCTTTTTCGCATGAATCCTAGGCCCAATATGACTTCAGAGTGGGGTCAGGAAAGCTGCATGGACTAGCATGACTACAACGTCGACGTTTCGACCCTGGGTGGACGTGCAGCTAATTAAGCGTCAGAGGCGGGTCTTCATTAGGACTGGGGGTGGAGAAGCAATTGTTGACAGCCGCATGCAATAGACCTGGATTGCTTCCAATTTCAAAGTATAGGTAGACCTACACCGCCAGGTTGTGGTCTCAAGGAACGATAAAATCTGGTTGGCCAACTTGTGCTAGAAGGTGGAAAACGTTTTCATTATTTTAGCAAGTAAAAGGTCATCATAGTAAAATTTTGGCCACAATTCTTTAATTCATTTAGTTAAATCTAATTGTGATACTTTGAATATGGTCCATATGTTGTTTGTTTTGGATAAATATCCAAAACAAACAGCAAATGGACCATATGTAGGGCCTTATTTACAAGAAAGTATCGCAGCGCAGTGTCTCAAGCCATTTGTCTGTGCCGTGCTGCTTCACTTTCAAAGTACAGGGATGCTTCATATTTACAACAATGTGACCTATCCCTGAGCTCTTCTCTGTGCTTGCTCATAATTCGCTGCCATGCACCCACGCAGGCACCCTTGCACCAACGTGCAAGGGTGCCTACGTTGCAGGGATGATTGTTTTTGTGCAGGAAGGCACGACTTCCTGCACAAAAACAATTGTTGCATTCTGCAGCATGCCTAGAAAGAGGAAAAAACTAGGAGAAATAAAAGTGTTTCACCTCGTTGTGCCTCCTTATGCCTCCCCTGGGGAGGCATAGGATTCTGACACATTCCCAGGTTTAGATAAGATTGTAAATCTGGGAATGCGGCAGAATCCTTGTGTGGTACACCCACAGCAACACCCGTAGCACGCCCCTTTCACGCAAAGTGCTGCGTGAAAAGGGGCCATATTTACAAGGCCACAAAAAGCCATGCTGGTTGGCTTTACGTGGTCTTGTATATATGGGCACAGCACTGTACGTAAAAAAAAAGTGATGCCCCGGCAGAGCAAAGGGCTTGTAAATAAGCCCTGTAGTTATTATAAAAATGTAAAAATGGAAGGAGAGCGTTTACTTCTGACTTTTTCTAATTTCTCCTAAAATATCATAGTAATTAATGCCATTCTATCTCAGAAAGGGTGATGACCTTCGGTTTCAGATCTGAGCTGTTCTCATTGATGAATCAGAGTGCAATTGCATCCGTTGAATGAATTTTGGGTTGTAGTTTCTTACGTCCACCGCTGCTGTCATTGATATGTACTTCTAAGATGACTGTGTATACTGTCTACTACCAAATCAGTAGCAAACACAACAAGATGATGGACAGGGTGCTGAAACTTTTCAACCACTCATCCCAAGTAAAGATATCTGGGTTTAATCCATTGTTCTTTTGCTCAGTATTCCACCCCAGTTTGGACCCAGCCATTGCAAACCAGTCTTAACCCTGTTCCTCATGGGAAGAGTCCAGCCCAACTTCCAGGCCAGGTCCTCCCTGGACCGGAAACAAGCATTCTGCAACCGGTTTCAGGGTTTCAACCCTCATCAACCAGGCTAGCTTGAATCTAGTGGCACAGCGAGCAAGGGACCCCCATGTCTGAGCATACCCTTGGCTACTTAGGGCGCATATAACAAACACAACAAGATGATGGATGGAGTGCTGAAACTCTTCAACCACTCATACCCAGTTAAGAGATCTGGGTTTAATCCATCGTTCCTTTGCTAACTATGCCACCACAGTTTGGGGTGCTATGTGTGTTCCTAAGTGGTCAGACGTAGGTCCCTTCGTTCGCTGTATCACTGGATTCAAGCTAGCCTGAAACAGGGGTGAAAAAGAAGCTGCAAGAGTGAGATGAAGAGGAACAGTAGGGCTCCTCAGAAAAACTTTGTACACCCACTTTTTTTCTCTCACAAATTAAGCCCTGAGTTACATAACAATGCTTTTTCTACTTACAAGTATCAGCAAAACTGTTATTGAAAAAAAGTTCTGGCGTGTCAAGGTTTTCTAGATTGTTAAATCCTTGCCAATTCTTTCATTCCTAATGTCTTCTTTTCTCTTGCACGTTTGGTTAGAAATCAAAGACAAATCACCTTCTCAAAAAGAGCATTTACATAATTAGCAGACTGAATTCCGTTTGTTCTTGCATGCTTGGTGGTGCACCGTGCCATTAGGGACTTGGTACAGGCACACAATACTTGTCTCAATGTGTGTGGTGTCGAGCTGGTCCCACAAAGAGGCAAAGTCTTGTCGTGACTCGTGAGGGGTGAAATATGCTGCAGGGGGCTTCGTGCTCCACTGAACTGGAACAGCCGGCTTTTGACACAGCTGCCACATTCACCATAAACGACTTTCACTATACCACGACCCACAGCGCTTTTTTTTTAAACACTCTTTATGACCACGCAACAACTCTCCATTATCTTGGCTGATAACCCCCATCCTGTTTTCGTGACTTGAAAGGAAACTGTGTTCATTTGTAAGGCGCAGTTTATTTCCATTCCGGGCAACAACAAAAAAAAAACATTACTGTCGACTTGCAGGCGAAATCGCACTTCCGGTTTCAGCCAATGAAGCTGAGGGTTCCTATTGTAAACACTTGCAGGATCGAAGTGTCTGGCTCGCATGCTGCATTCAATGTAGAGAGATTTACAACAGCATTGACAGAAAAACAATGTAAAATCTGTTACTCAACCTGGAATTTCCGTTTTCACTTTAAATAACACCATACACCCTCAAAGTTGCATTAATTGCACCTTCAGTTTTCAAAGTAGCAAACCATTATAACATTTTTAAAAAACTGTGTGGAATTGATTTAAGTCAATTACAGAAATGTGCACATCTTTGCTATCAACCTCCCTCCCATCTCCCTGTCGAAATACCAGATAACACCTAAACCGTCCGACTAATCTCCCATCTGCTTCTGGAAAATGGCAAACATGTAAATCAATATTTGTGAACTTCGCAATATTTGCCAATGTTTAAAAAAAATGAATAGAAGAAACTTCAGCTACAAGTAAGTTTGTGATACATAAACTCCACAGAATCCTATATTGATGTTCTACTACGCCCTCTTTCTTTCTCGCTCGTTGCTTCTCCTGCAAAGCTCCCACACCTCCACCACCCCTCTTGTCCCTTCTCCCCCCTGGCTCTCCATATTGCTTCCCCCACCCTGGCCCTCTGTGCTCCTTCCCCCACCCAGGCCCTCCGTGCTACCACCCACAACTCCAAAAGAGTAAATAAATGACAAAACAAAAAATTGACAGCATCAAAACAGGGGCTTGTGGGATCCCCTGGGTCACCATGACGTTGCCCTGGGAAGCTCTTTGCGGATGTCTGCACTTTTGCACGCTATTTACCCTTAAATCGCAGAGGCAATAAATTAATTAAGCCACCCCAATTAAAGCAGCAGTCCATGCCCAATTAAGCGCCAGTGCGAGCCCTGCGGGGCTCCTGAGGCCGCTCTGTAATGCTCCGGGTCAGAGAGCAGTTCAAAGATCAGCAGCGGGATCACGCCCAGCGTGTTGAATTGTGTTCACGTGTGCAGCGGAGGGCGGGAACTAAAACTCTCACGTTGTGGCAGTTTCCCCAAAGTATATTCCTGAATCATACGGTGAGAAAAGCAACCAGGGCTAAACTTTTCAAGCTATGAATTAGTCTTGAATTCACCTTTAAGGGGCTAAATACGGGATAGTGTAGGTGAAATGTGTATTAATTCTATTAGTAACTGCATGAGATCCTCCTGACATTGGTATGGTCATGTAGCTCTCTGGACTATCTCTGATGTGCACTTATATATATATATATAGATAGATAGATAGATAGATAGATAGATAGATAGATAGATAGATAGATAGATAGATAGATAGATAGATAGATAGATAGATAGATACACTTCAAGTAACTTGTGCCTAACCCTGTGATATGTCCATTCTTTGAAGCAATGATTCAGCTTTCTGACGCAAGTAAGACTCGTAGACAGCGGCGGCACGTGGAGGGAGTTACGGTGGGGCAGGAAGGCGGGGAGGGGGAGGGGCAGGGTGGGGGGTGATTAAAACTGGCACATGGATAATTGCAGGTAAGTAAACAATTTAATTAATAAAATGAATTTCGTAGCGCGCACTGCATCGCAAAATACAATGCAAAGGGGCGCTACGAAATTCGTTTTTATCAATTAAATTGTTTACTTACCTGCAATTATCCATGTGCCGGTTTTTAGCACCCCCCACCCAGCCCCTCCCCCTCCCCACTTTCCTGCCCCACCGTAACTCCCTCCACTGGCCGCGGCTGCTCATAGAAGTGACGCAGTGAAATCTATGAGATTTCACTGTGTCACTTCTAGGACGCAAATGCATCAATATCTTTCACCTGCCTCACAGCAGGCATAAGACTGAAGCAGGCACATTTGAAATGGGACTTACCCATGTGAAAATGACTTATTGATGGAGTTGCGTCACTTTGGGGACACACTCCGGCAATGCGTCATTTTTGCGCCTACAGATACATCAGAAATACTGACGTATCTGTAACTCCTTTTGACATGATGCATCATAATGTAAATATGAAGCATCCAGCATGTCGCAAGGAGGGCACAATGAAAAGTGACACATCGCTGTTTTCACGCAGCGATGCGTCACTTTTCATAAATGAGAACCTTTGTATAACATAAAAACAGTACTAAAGCCTCATGTAAAGACCCAACAAAGAAAATACTGTCAAGAAATCATGTGAGTGAATAATCTCTTTTGCGCAAGTAGAATCGTATAGGCCAAATCTCAAGAAAACTACACTTTCAGATATTTCAAAGCCACAAAATCCCATTTAGCATATCAACTGAAGAAACAATTTTATGGAAACAGCCTAATGAAATGTACATGCTCACTGAAAGAACCATAGTAAAGTAAGGTGTGATACCAGAATATTGTAGTCCAAATATCATCTGAAAAAAAATGGTGTCATAAATATTGTTTACAAAAATATCACCCTATTGGAATGAATAATAAAAAAATCTACAACTCAAGGGTCAATTACTTTGCATCATGCACTTTGTCGATGACACTATTTTGCTGGGATTTTTGGCGATTGGCCTCCAACACTACGTAAGAACTTGACCTCTTACTGCATGACCAACATTTTAGAAATAAACTCAGGAAAAACAAAAATTTTCACTTTCACATGGATTTGTAATCGGCATTCCTAGACATGGAAACTAATGGAAAACGCCATTGACAGGGCCATTTCACAAAAATATCTTGGCATTGAATTTCAGGTTTCAGGCACACCAAACCTCCACATGGAAGTTCTTCAATAAAAGGCTTCTGGGTTTGCAGCCACTTCCTATAAAGTAGCAAACACCCTTACAGGCCTTTCAATCTCACTGCTGCTACAGGTTATACAAGCTAAGTTTCTGCCTTTGCTAGTTTACAGCCTTGAATAGTTCCTGTTGTAAAGTGTATTTTAATCTACTTATATATCATCTATCTACTCATGCTTTCCAGCTTGCCTGTATTTAGAATGTTACATATGTCATAGAATGCTTGCTATGAAATGTGTCTTCACTTGGTGATGGAAGGCTGAGCATCCAGGAGGACAGCTCCTGGTGGGGCTTACTTACCTACTTAATTAACCACTTAACTACCATCTTGATTCACCTGTATCACCTGTAACTTCAACTACAATAAATATCAACTTGGAACTACACCCTGACTCCATGAAGTTGCCAAGAAAATGGCCCAACAGGCAAGCCCTGAAAGGGTTCCATGTGAAATAGAACGATTAAGCTTGCATCATGCACCAAATGCTAATTCCTAACTATAACGTCCCTGAAACATGTGTTTTTTTTCAGTGAATTTCCAAGGTTTTTTAAATGCTAATTCCTAACTATAACGTCCCTGAAATCTTTTTTATTTTCTGTGAATTTCTAAGGATGTTTAACTAGCAGTCACGTTTTCAGAGTGGTGGAGAAAAGGGGCTGGGTCTCCAAACAGCTCCCAGGAATTCTGCTGCAAGAATTTACAGGAGCTGCCAGGAGGGCTTCTTGGCCCCCAAGGTCCCTCTGGAGTAAAGTGGACTGCATCCCCCAACCAGTAGTGTGCCAGGTAGGGGAGTGGTGGAGAAAGGGGGGTGTGGCCTCTGAAGACCTCTTAACAATCCCACTGTCTGGGACTTACTGGAGGTAACAAGAGCGGTAGTTGACCCCATGGTCTTCCTTGTGGGCCAACTACCCCTCGGACCACCTCCCAGCAATGCCACAGTGTGGGGCTTACTGGAGGTAACAAGTGGGCTAGTTGCCCCCTAAGTACCATCAGCAGCAAAGGAGACTTCATCCCCCAACCAAGAGCGGAGCAGGAGGTGCGTTTGCAGAGTAGTGGAAAAAGGGGTCGGGCCTCCAGCGAGGTGCCGGCTTCTGATTTTTTTTCAAATTTTACGAAGGGGGGCTTCCCTTTACCCTTTTGGACCCTGGGGACCCCATCCCCGGGGTTTGCCCCATTTTTTATTTGTTAAAAGAAGGGAGGGGAGGGCCACGCGGATGTCCCCATTCCCAGGGGCTGGGCCTTTGTTAATTTATTTGTTTTCAAAGGGGAAGGGGCGATGTGGCCCCCCTCCCCAGGCCTATTTCTGCCCGGGGACCATGAAGCTAAGCAGTATTTGCAATGGCATGGCAGGAGCAGTGCTCCGGCCATGCCTTAGCAAACTGCAATGTCCCAGGGGTGGGCCGCCCAGGACATTGCTGGAGCCGTCCCTGGGGAGTGGCAGTCCCCAGGGCCATTTACGGCTTCAGGAGACCTCTATTTTGCCCTTGTTGTTCGTTTTTGACCTCTATTTTGCTTCTTTCTACCTATCTTGCCCATTATTTTGCCTCTTTCTGCTTACCTTAATTTTGCCTGTTTGTGCTAATTTCGGATCTTTATTCTGCCTCCTTTCTTATAATTGCTGACCTTTATTACGCCTCTTTCTGCTCCCTTCTGGCCTTAATTCAGCCTCCTTTTGCTTGTTTCTCACCTTTATTTTGCCGTCTTCTGCTTATTTCTGACCTTTATTCTGCAACGTGTGCGGTCGCGACCACTCTCAATGAGAAACATGACCTCCCGCGTTTAGAATCTCGCCGGGAGGTTTCTAATTTTGACTCTTTCTGCTTGTTTCAGACCTTTCTTCTGGCTCTTTCTGCTCCCTTCTGACCTTTATTCGCCTCTTTCCGCATGTTTATGACCTTTATTCTGTCTCTTGATGCTCATTTATGACCATTATTCTACCGCTTTCTGCTAGTTTCTGACCTTTATTCTTCCTCTTTTTGCTTGTTTCTGACCTTTATTCTGCCTCTTTTTGCTTGTTTCTTATCTCTATTTTGCTTTTTTTTGCTCTTTGCTGACCATTAATTTGCCTCTTTCTGCTCATTGCTGACCTTAATTTTGCCTTTTTCTGCGCTTTGCTGACCTTTATTCTACCTGTTTCTGCTAGTTTCAGACCTTTATTCTGCCTCTTTCTGCTCCTTACTACCTTTGTTTAGCCTCTTTCTACTCATTGCTGACCTTTCTTCTGCCTATCTCTGCTCGTTTCAGACCTTTATTC
Organism: Lissotriton helveticus; assembly: GCF_964261635.1. Classification (NCBI taxonomy): domain Eukaryota; kingdom Metazoa; phylum Chordata; class Amphibia; order Caudata; family Salamandridae; genus Lissotriton; species Lissotriton helveticus. The sequence goes on along the minus strand of NC_136067.1, from coordinate 1,798,728,293 downwards.
TGTCTCTTTCTGGCCTCTGTTTTGTTTCTTTCTACTCATTTCTGACCTTTATTCTGCCTCTTTCTGCTCGTTTGTCACCTTTATCTTGCCTCATTCTGCTCATTGCTAACATTTAATCTGCCCCTTTCTGCCTCTTTCTGCTTGTTTCTCATCTTTATTTTGCCGTCTTCTGCTTATTGCTGACCTTTATTCTGCACCGTGAGCGGTCGCGAGCATTCGCAACCACTCTCAATGAGAAACATGACCTCCCGCGTTTAGAATCTCGCCGGGAGGTTTATTTTCCACGCTCGCGATTGGTAACTTGATGTTGCTGATCGCGAATGAGGAAAAAGTCTCGCCGGGATGTTATTTTGCTCACTCGCGGTCACCAACTTGACGTTGAGGGCTGCGAGCAAGCAAAAAATGCCCGCTACGCGATTTTGCACTGTGCTACGTTCAGTTCACGTAGCGCGTAGTTGCACAAACTACGCGAGCGTAGCGTAGTCCTAAGCCCAGGGTTAATATTTCGTCTTTCATCAAGAACCTGTATTTCGCTCCTCCACAGTACATACCCACATGGGGCACCAGCATTAGAGTACAGCTTCGCATATTCAACCACACGGCAGAAGGAACTCTGCATTGTACAGAGGTGCCAGACTTTGGGAGAGGGACAACGCTTGACAGATACGGGAACAGCATGGATGCATTGTGATGGACGACAACAGACGAGAAGTGGCACCAGCTCTTTTTGCATGCACACCAGGCATGGGGCGCAACATAGCATGTACAGGAGAGAAGGAGTCCACTATCATGGACTTGCTAAGAAAATTTGAAAAACGACACAAAACTGAGATTTCCAAGTGGTGGGAAGCCATCTCCCTCCAGGATTACATAGACAAGGAATATGGTCCCTAGGGGGCAAAGAATCTACATCACCCCTTCCTATGACTCTCCTAACCCTTGCATGCTAGAGGAATGGGCGGCTACCTCAGCCAAAAGCTCAAGAACAATGCTAGAAATACAAGTAAAAAATGCATGGTCAGGCGCTGTCAAGAAGGAAATCAAACACATCAGTGAAGACCTCAACAAAAGCAGTGAACAAGACATCATTCGCAAATTTTTGAGTGAGATGTAACAGAGACTGAATAATCTGGAAGAAGACATCAAAGCCAGAAAACAAAGAAAACTGCACCGTGACAGCGGGGATTACAAGTCAGGACGCATCCTTACCTACAGTCACAAATAGGATCACCTTTATGACAACACCTAGGACATGCCATCTGTCGGCTTAGCAGTACACGGCATCTAGGAAGAGGAACAAGCAAGCTCAAGTCATTCGAACACGGACTTATCCATGATATCAAGAACATCAGAAAGCTCCACTTCAGAGAGCAATGCAATTACTAGACCCAAGACTATTTTAGACGAATACCTGCTCCTGCTCAGGGGCCGGCAGACTACGAGGACAACTCCCAAACCAAAGAACAGACACACAACATAGAAAGCAAGAGGATGTGGAAGGGGCCTGGGTACAAGGCCAAGAGGAGGAAGAGAAGCAAACAGGAGAAGGAAGAGGGAACGATATGGAGCACATGGGAAACAGAACAACATGCTCCAAAAAGACACTATAATGGATGACACCATGGTAAATCGCATATTATCAATCTTTCCGAGAGATATGTGAATGACCTGGAAAAAGGAACATTATGTCTTGGCCTCTCTTTCTGTCCAGCTGAACCCATCAACTATGTAGACACTTGCATTGATCTCTTCAAGTTCTGTATGAAAATCAAACTTAAGAATTAAGACAAACTTAGACCTGTCAAGAACAAGGAATCCAATTTTGCCAGCAAGGCGATTGCCGGCAGTGAACTGAACATTTGTGACATTGATACTCTGGTAACACTGCATGAACTAGAAAGGGGAGGTGGGGAGACAGGTGAAAATGTGTATGACATTTTAGATAATCTTGACATTTTGTATGACAAAGCTGCCAACACCAGCTTTAAACCCAGGTCCACTTTCCTACCCAACATGCCACATGACAACATCAATACTTTTCAGGACATGGTCAACACACAGCTACTCAAATTCAGACAGTAGAGCTGGTTTAAAAAGATGAGTAGGTTGAGACACAATCTCACACTCTCCCAAAAGAATGCCATTAAAGATCTGGCCAGTGACAACAGCATCATTATCAGACTCACAGACAAGGGTGGCAACATTTGCATCCTCAACAGAGCTATGTACATCAACAAAGCCATGCACCAGCTCAATGACCCCTGCTCCTATATGATCACGACCAAGGTCGCATATAACAACATCATCATTGACATATGGGGCAGAATTGTTGATTGGAAAGATAGAGACCTTTTAGAGTGGGAGGAATATTACTTCCTCAAGAAAGACTACCCCAAACTTCTGATTTTATATCTCCTACCCAATGTCTACAAGAGCAAGTCCAATCCCCCAGGGTGGCCCATTGTGTCTTCCAGAGGAAGTGCTCTTGAAAACATCTCTATATATGTTGATCACTTCCTCAGGGATCACGCCATGACCTTACCCTCCTATGTCAGCGACTCAAAAGATTTTCTCATGAAGATAAACAACCTCAGATGGCGTGAGAATTACCTCCTCATAACCATGGATGTGAACTCCTTATACATGATCATTGAACATGAACAGGGGTTAACTGCATGTGCCAAGTATCTGTTCAGGATACCCATCTGGCATATGGTGCATACTCAGATGCTCCTGGACATGATCAAGTTTTGCCTACGCAATAACTACTTTTTGTTCAATGACAGCATATACAGGCAGACCCTGGGCACCGCCATGGAACGTGTTTTGTACAGAGTTTTGCAAACCTGTTCCTGGGTGTCTGGGAGGAGTAAATCAGGAGGGAGAGTACCTATGAGAGTAACTTCGTAAAGGTAGTTCTTTGGCTCAGATACATTGACGACCTGTTTGTTGTCTGCGAAGGCAATGAAAAGGACGCCCATGATTTCGTGCAGAGACTCAATTCCAATTCACACAACCTGAAACTCACCAGTATCGTGAGATGGAATATTTGGACACCAAGATAGAAATCATCAAGAATGAAATTCACACTAGTCTCTTCAGGAAAAGCACCACAGATAACACTCTGCTACACGGCTTGAGCAGTCATCCAGACAATCTTAAGTGGAGTATCCCTTACGGGGAACTCCTAAGAGCCAAATGCAACTGCAGCTCTGACACTGCCTTTGAGGCAGAACAAACTACGATGATAGCCAGGTTTAGAGAAAGAGGGTACCCCAACTGGGTCTTGAAAAGAGCAGTAAGCAAGGCGAGAGGGGTCAGCAGAAGGGAGACACTGGAGAATGACACCAACGAGATTAAACCCATCAGCCAAGACAACTAAACCAGAATGATATTGACATACAATGGGAACTCCAACGTTACCCGCAGAATCATATCCAAGAATCTGAGTATGCTTACCAGGGATCCCATTATAGGCACTACCATCTCAGAGAGACCTGAAATATCACCTACAGAAGGGGCCACAATCTTCAGGACATTCTAGTACACAGCGACATCACTACAACAGATGAGAGTAGAGGCATCAATCTACAGGGCCTCTTTTCCCTTGGACACTGCTGTGCTGAGCATGTGGCAGTAGCCGAATGAAGAAAGAGTATCATAACACAAGCAGCAATACGATGGTTCCAATAAAAAAAAATCCTGACCTGCAGTACTACCTTTGTGGTCCTAGAATTCTCCTGCAGAGTCAGATACATTGGCAGCACTACACACATGGTAAAGAAGAAAGTTTTGGAACACATGAGGGCTATCACAAACAAGGATCAGCATTACCCTTTTGCGAGGCACTTCAAAACCAATCGGTTCTCTGAAAGCACCAAACTGAGATTCTATGCCGTTGAACAAGTGCACACCAAGGCCAGAGGGTGCAACAGGGTACTCCAGGAACAATCCTCTTCCTAGTATCATGTAAGGGCTGCTGATAATGAATAAAGGAAAAGATAGTCTAGATATATCATCAGTCTTGGTACCTAATGTCCAGAAGGTCACAATATAGACGGGGAGATGGCAGTACACTTACAGGAGGAATAGGGCGTAGCTGTCTTTGGATTTCTTTTGACTTCTTGACTTCTCTGATTCTTTTCTTTTCCCCTGTCAAAAAAAATCCCCTCTTATTTCCCATCCATCCACCCCTTTCCATATTTCCCTTTCCTTTCCTTATCTTTCTTTCTTCTTTTTCTTTTAGTTTTTCTTTTTCCTTTTTCTTTTGTTTTCTTTTCTTTTCCTTTCTTTTCTTTTTCTCTCTGATGTTTCTGACATGTACCTCCATGGTTGGATTCACTGATGTTTGCTCTACATACAAGTACTGCAACCAGATAGTAACATCTCTGTCTTCTCTGTCCCTTTCAGGAGGAAAGGAAGGGACCCAAGACCGAAACTGGTGGCGACATGGGGTCCCCTACCCTTTACTTCATGACATCCTCACGATGCATCGTATCTTTCAGATAAGACATTCTCACACTTTTACTTTTAAGTGTTTTTACACTGTATTAAACTTTGAGCACTGTGTTTGGTTTTGTAGGGGGACATGTATACAGTAGTGCTGTCTCATAATCTTCTGAGGTTTTTTCCTGCTGCTGATTTAGGTCTGGGTCAACATTGCAACAATCATGCACTTGCCGAGTACAGCAACATGCACCAGGTTGCTTTCAATGAGGTTTCAACCTGTCCATTCAGTATAAGACACAGCAATACTTGGGGCCATGAGAGATCCGCACACATGACTTAAGACATTGACACTGCAAGGACACCCTACCTGTTATGGGTATAACCATTCCCACTCATGCATGTTCTTCATTTTCCCCTTGGCAGACAATAGTGGGGACATGATTACATTATAGAGTTTCAGAAGTTAATAAACTACAGGGATCAATACTTCTATTTGATTGCTTCCTTTCACGTGTTTATCTGGAAACTATTGTGCAAGATCAATCATTTTGTTGACTCCTTCGTAAAGTTTGACATGTGCCTAGAATAATACAGTAACCTGGCTGCACACTGCACAAAAGGAAGCATGCAATCAAAAAATGCTGGACTTGAATTGGTTGCACATTGCTCAACAGTAAAGGAAACATGCAGGTGTAAATTTTAATGAACATATTGCCTGCTGTGTTGCCCAAAACACGTGTAAACTGTCAACACGTGAAGCACGAGTCTTTTAATTACATACGCGAGCGGTAAGAGGTATTTATACCGCTCGTGGGTTCAGGGCACTGCTTAGTCTTGTTGTGCTTCAGAACTTACCTGTCTCCTGTTCCCGCTGGCTTTTCCCTATCTGGATTCCTCCTTCGGCTGGCTCATGATCCGGTTTCCGTCTTCTTTGGCTTCTCCTGCCCCATCTGGTCTCATCGGAGCTCCTCCGCCGTGAACTTGCAAAAGAAAGCACAAGCAAAATAACTAACAAAACAGGGTACAAATTCGTACAATAGTAGTGAGGTAACACAAGGCATTAGAACAATTGGTGAGTGTTATTTTATCTAAAATATAGAAAGCATTCACGGACCCAGTGGGAGAAAAGTGGATGCACGAACAATTGTGTTTATACCGGAATAAAGGATTTGCGGTGCGTTTTAAAAATACCATAATTACAGTAGAATCGGATCATTGAAAAGGCCTTCAGTTTATTTCTACTGCTTCAGAGACAATTGAACTTTATGTTATTTTCAAAGCCATTCCTTGTTTATTTTATTGTCTATTGCTTGTGGGTACAATCAGAAACGGTTACTTGAAATGTTTTCAAGAGTCAAGCATCTTATGAAAGGGCTCAAGGTATATAATATTGATCGTGCAAAATAATGATTCTACTCTGCATGATTTATTAAACAGGTGATATTAATATATTTATTTTTGTAAACAATTGTTATTTAAAGAAATCAAGGCACAGTCAGAAACAATAAGTCTGTGAATTTATCAACAGCCTCTGTAAAGAACTTTGGGCCCGATGTAGGTAAAAGTAATTTACCGATTTAAAAATACCGATTTTTACCGAATCGGTATTCTGAAATCGGAAAATGAGATGTAGAGAAAAAAAATCGGTAAAATACCGATTCGGTAACATTCGGTATCGTGTTTCGACACTTACCGAATCGGTAATGGCAATACAACCGTATGGCCCAAAAGGCCCATAGTGATGCATTGGCAAAACCGAATCGGTATTTCCCGAATCGGTACAAATACCGATTCGGTAAATACCGATTCGGTAAATACGGAATCGGCAAGCAAGTAAAAGTGAAACTAATGAAAGCAGCCAATGAGGTGGAAGCACCCTCCCCCACCCTAGCAGGGAGTGGCAACCCAGGCAGGTGCAACTCATCAGAACATTCTGGAGAGGCAGCCAGAGCTGAGCAGTGAGAGTGAGCAGCAGAGAGAGTGTTTGGGGATCTGTGAACACAGTGGAAATGGCAAGCAGCTCTGAGAGCCAGAAGGCTGAGAGAAAGCGCAAGGTGAAGTTCAGCAGCATGGAGCTGCAAGTATTGGTGGAGGAGGTGGTGAGGGTCCACAGGCAGCTGTATGGGAGGCTGTCCCTCACAGTCCCTGAGTCTACAAAGAGGAAACTGTGGAGTGCCATCAGTGAGAGGGTCAATGCTGTTGGTGTGACCCCCAGGAGCATGGATGACCTCAAGAAGAGGTTTTATGATATCCGGAGCCTCACCAAGAGGAAATTGGCGGAGCTCCACAAGCAGGCAGACTGACCGGTGGAGGCAGGAACCCTGCACCCCCCCTCACTGAACTGGAGGAACTGGTGTCCACAACGATTGAGACGGAGAGTGTGGTTGGAGTTGGGGACATGGACAGCTCAGCCAGAGCTAAAGCTAAAGGTAAGAAGCATGCACAGCATGACACACCCTACCAGACACCTCCCCATTGGCCCCAATGTACAGCCAAACCCCAGTCCAGTACTGCTAGCAAAATACATGACCAATGCATGATGGGAAATGTAGACAGCTAATGTAGGAACAATTTACAGTGCACATTAAACTGCAATGCACTTTAAGAAAGAATCAGAGTAATGAAAATGACATGTGCAATGCATTTATTATAGTGACAGTAAGACATTTCCGCTCAGTTGACAAATGCTACTTTATTCCTAGGGGCGCCATCAGGTAGTGGAGCAGCAGCTGCACAAGTGTCAGCTCCAGCAACAGCGGACAGTGCGGTGGCAGGGCCAAGCAGCATGGATGACTCGCAGGAGATGGAGGACAGCAGTGCCATGGCCAATGAGGATGCCTCAGGACATGCCCTCTTAATTTCCCACTCCCCCCAATTGTCACAATCCCCACCATTGCAGTTCTCACCAGAGAACTCACCCACACGGTCCCAGCCAGCACCTGCCACAGCTCCAGCCAGGAGGAGTATTGTGGCCTCATTGACCATCATGGAGGGAGCTGCGGGTCAGGCACCAGCACCCACACCTGTGACACCTGTGGCACAGCAGGCCACCCAGCAGACCAGCACCAATCGTCGCCGCCCACGCACTTCCAGCAGTGCAATTCCATCACGGGAGGGCACCGTCTTCCAAGGGCTTGAGGGGAGCATGGTGCGAATCCAGCGGATGCAGGCCAAGTCCATCCTCGCTTGCCACCGGCAATTGCGTGAAGATAACCTGCAGATGGTGGAAATGACAAAGGGATTTGCTGAGTTTGTGGCAAGTAACCGGGAAATTGCAACAGGAATGGGTCGCATTACAACTGCCATAACACAGCTGTGTGCCAAGATGGAACTGAATGAGCACACAAGGCGCAGGGATGCCCGTGTACAAAACCGGGCAATTAACCGGCTTGCCACAGCAACAGCCCTGCTATGCCGCCGAGGGGCAAATATGGAACAGTGCCTCACTCAAAACACTGCGGAGGTGACCAGGGGCATGGCCTGCATCACCAGTGCCATGGAGACACTCATTATATCCAACGCAGTGGTGAATCCTGCCCTGGACGTGGCCGAGGCTGGGGACAGCAGCAGCCGCAGCAGTCCGGCCAGCGCAGTGTCCGAGCCGCGCCGGAGCTCCAGGCGCTCCGCAGAGGCAGCCGGACATGCAGAAGGGGGGGAGCCGCATCCCAGTGGGTCTGCAAAGCGCAGCAGGAAATGACACTGCCAGTGTGGGTGAGGCAACCCGGCCCATTTCCTGTCCCCACATAGTTGTTAATCATTTCATTTGTTGCACATCAGTGCTGTAATGTTGTACCAACATTTTAAAAGTTTCATTTCTTCACATCCATTACGTGTCTGTGCATCTGTACTCACTCAGAAATAGTTGTCTGTTATCTCCTCACGTCTGAACCTGCCATCACTTGGTGTAGACACTCCAGCAGGTTGTGTTTGTGGCACAGCAATGTCATCGTCAGGGTCCTCGTAGTCAGACAACTCTACCTCTGTGCCCTTCTTGACCGCAAGGTTGTGCAACATTGCACACACAGCAATCATCTTGCAGCAGGTGATGGGGGTATATTGCCTTGCACCTCCGCTCTTGTGCAAGCATCTGAACCTGCTTTTCCAGATGCCGAAGGTCCGGTCTACTACATTCCTTGTGCTTTTGTGTGCACGGTTATACCTCCTTTGGCTGGGTGTTGAGGGGTTGAGGTAGGGGGTGAGAATGAATGAGCGGAGGGCATATGCACTGTCGCCTAGAAGGAAAAGGGGTAACATTACTCACATGCATACATGTACTTCACACTGCTATTTTTGTTATGGGGGTCTGTCAACGTGTCTCACCTAGGAGGTATCCTTCACCAAATTCCCCTGCCGTCAGCCGTGCATGGATGCCGCTGCTTTGGAAGACGTAGGAGTCGTGGGTACTCCCTGGGAATTTTGCAACCAGGTCTGTGATGACGCACTTAGCATTACAAATCACCTGCACATTTATGGTGTGCCGTGACTTCCGATTGCGGTATACGTATTCCGTGTCAGCAGGGGGGCAAATCGGAATGTGTGTGCCATCTATGCAGCCAATGATGTAGGGGAATCTTGCCATCTGGTAGTAGTCTGCTTTTGTCTGTACCAGTTCTGCATGGGTTGCAGGGAAGGAAATATATTGGTCCATCCTTTGTATCATGGCATCAAGGAACTTGTGGAAGAACCTTGACAGGCAGCTCTGGGTCACCCCTCCTGCCACAGCAACTACACTTTGATAGCTGCCAGACGCAAGCAGGTGTAGGCTGCATAGCACCTGCACGTGCACTGGGATTGCGTGTGCCCTTGGGGTGGTGTGCTGCAACAGGGGTTTGAGGTCCCTAATGAGCTCTAAGATGGTCTCTGGGTCCAGCCTGTACCTCTGTAGGATCTCTGTATCTGTCAGCATGAACAGGGTGATCCGCTATCTATACACCTGCTCCTGTCTCCTGTCTCAGCCATTCCCTCTCTCCTTCCTGCTGTAGCCGTAGCCGTCTTGCAATGACATAAAATGCCGCCATGGTGCAAGAAGAATTGCATTTTCGGTCCATTTTTATAGGTTGCACCTGGTTACCACCTGATTCCAATCTATGGTAACTACAGACTCTTAAATACCGAATTTGAAGCTAATTCGGTATTTCAGAGCTTTCCTACATCTCAATCTTCAGTTTTTCACACAGAATCGGATTTACACCGAATCGGTAATTTTACCGAATCGCTGACTTTACCGATTCGGTATTTTTAACGATTCGGTTTGTTGACGAATCGGTATTTTTTTCCGATTCTGTGTTTTTTCCGATTCGGTATTGTACCGAATCGGTGATTTTTCCGAATCCCTATTTTTACCGATTCGGTTTGTTAACGAATCGGTATATTTACCGATTCTGTGTATTTTCCGAATCGGTATTCTAACGATTCGATAACTTTTCCGATTCGGTATTATCACCGATTTGGGCGGTTTTCGCACTGCTACATCCCGATGGCTCGATACCGACCGTTACTGACCGACCTACATCGGGCCCTTTGTTATGACACAGAAAAGGTAGAACGTTTTCTGATAGAACAATTTAACGTTACATATGCAAAGATATATTTGTGGATGGTAATTTAATTTTTCTTATTCAAACTGTGCAGAATATATATCAGAACTGAGGTCTGAATCACGGTAGCGTCCCAGAGACATTGCCCCCAGAAGTGAGTGAAGACCTGGTCACCCTGTCAGTCAGGATTTTCTTTCTCTTTTTCTCATCCCATTCCCCCTTCCCCCCTGGGGGCTTCCAGATAGGCAGAAAATATTATATTGCTGTCTTTTTGTCAGCTCTCAGAGAGATTAGGTAACTATTGTTGCCAGGCAGAGCAAAAGGAGCACAGGTGAGTGGCTGAATCTAACACTACCGGCCACCATGCAATTTCATGACACTATTTGTCACAAGCATTTACCACCTGACCTCATACCCACACTGACCCGATGACCTCTTCACAGCCGTGGATTCGATCAGCACCGCAACAGGCACTGTGCCTTTATTCATGGTCAGCAGCCCTTACACGATACTAGGAAGAGGATTGTTCCTGCTTTATCTTGCTGTGGAGGCAGACATATATGGTCATACCTGCATACCCAACACAACAGGTAAACAGCGAAATGGTGCGTTTTTCAGATCACGCTCAGACATACTGCAGGCATTCCAGCATGGCAGCTGTCTTTACCATTAATCTACTATCATCCTCAGAAGCAGTCCTTTGTCTATTACAAAACTGAATTTGAAAAAAGGGTCAAGGGAAATATATTTAAAGACCTGTCATTTCATTTCCCTATACAAGACATTATACATAACAACAAAAAATGACCGGTCTTATGTGTTGCTGTACTAGTAACTGAGAAAAATGGGGATTCATGCAAACTATAAAGAGTTACAACTGGCTGAGATATTCCCATCAGACCACCCTTTGGCGGAGTCTCATCATATGGGATGTTTGTTTAATCCATCCAACCTGCCGCCCAAGACATCAGCTGATGGTGCGGATATGGATGTGGAATGGAAACTCTAGCCAAGTTGTTACTCAGAGGGTAGTGCTCAAGGGAGTGTAGTGCAGTGCTGTGGTGAAAACTTAAAATTAACGACTCAAACAAGAAAATTATTTAATGGAATTTGTCTGAGTGCCAAGGTAAAAATCACGCCCGGTAGTCCAAAAATATAACCACACTATGGCGCTGTGCAGGACGGTCAACATGTTTCATCCAAGTTGGAAATTTATATCCGGCTTTCGTCAGGACCTAGATGATAAGCTACTGCAACCAATAAAAGTGAAGTGCATGAGTGTGACTAAAAGATTAAGTGCCAAAATTATATCAGAAAGGAATCAATGTGAAATACCGAATCGGTATTTACAGATTCGGTAAATACCGACTCTTACAGATTCAGTAATTTTTTACCTACATCTGCCTCCTTCCTATTTACCGACTCTCAAATACCGATTCGGTATGAGTCGGTATTTAGGAGTCGGTAAATAGGAATTACCTACATCTGGCCCTTAGTGCCTGCAGTAACATTAGACATTGCTTATGTGCATAGACATAACCTCACCTGCATATGTTATGTTATGTTATGTTACTACATTTCTAAAGCGCACAGCTGCTCAGAGTATCCCGGCGCTGCTACCCTGAAACCCCCACCCACCAGCTATACAGGAAGAGCCTCTAAAAGAATGGGCTCAGAACAATAGTCTTTTTAAGTTCTTTTTGAAGACAACCGGATCAGAAACCCTCCTGAGAGCAAGAGGAAGCTCATTCCAGGCTAGACCAGCCTTACGGGTGAAAGAGCAGCCACCCAATCTCTGGCGCAAAAAGCGCGGGTTCTGGATAAGAAGTTGGTCCGAAGACCGCAGAATCCCGGAAGGGATATAGGAAGCAAAACGCTTCTGCAGGTAGAGTGGGCCCAATCCATACAAGGCCCGTTGGACAATGGCAAACATTTTAAATTTCAAACGGGCCTCCACTGGGAGCCAATGAAGGTGGCGGAGATGGACCCGCACGCTCTGCCTGGAAGAGAGACCCAGTAGGAGCCGAGCAGCCGCGTTTTGTACTACCTGTAGCTTTTTTATCAGATAGCCTGGACATCCCACTAAGAGCACGTTAGAGTAATCCAGCCGAGAAAGGATCGAAGCCCGGACTACTGTTTCTTTGGCCTCCACAGGCAGAAGGGGGAGGAATTTTCGCAGGGTTTTAAGTATGCCAAAACAGGTCCCTGTGAGTTTTGTGACATGCGTCGCAAAATTCAAATTTTCCTCAAACCAGACCCCCAAGTTTTTTGCAAGGCACTTGTCTGATAGAGGAGGCGGAAAGTCCGAAGGCCACAGTCTGGCTCGAAAACCGGCAGGAAATGCTCCAAACAGGAGCACCTCAGACTTCTCCTCATTGGACTTAAGTTGTGCATTGGCCAACCTGCGAAACACCGCAGAGAGACAGCGCTGAGCCGTGTTGACCTAGTCCTCACCCCTTCTCCAGGTAAACAATAACTGCGTGTCATCCGCATAGGCCATCACGTTAGCCCCCAATGACTCCGCCAGGTAAACCAGGGGAGTCACAAAGATGTAAAACAAAAGGGGGCTAAGGGAAGAGCCCTGCGGGACACCAGTGGAGAGAGGGGAGGGTAACGAGGCAAACGGGGGCAGCCAGACTTGCTGTGACCTATCCTCCAAAAAGGATTGCAGCCAGCTCCACGCCGTACCCACAATGCCGATGTCGGCAAGAACCGTATCGAATGCCGCCGAGAGATCCAGCATCACCAAAGCTGCTCTCCCGCCGGCATCCAAACTATCCCTAAATGCCTCAGCCACCTCCAGCAGTGCCAACTCTGTGCTATGGGCGGCCCGGAACCCCGATTGCGCAGGATGTAACGCGCCCGACTTCGCCACATAGTTGGTTAACTGCGAAGTGACCGCCTTTTCGCAAACCTTGGCCAAACTAGGCAGAAGAGAGATGGGTCTATAATTACCGGGAAGCGAGGGATTGAGGGTGGGCTTCTTGAGTAATGGAAGTAAGAGGGCCTGCTTCCAAGCGAGCGGAACATGCGCCTCGCGAAGCGACTGGTTAATCAGAATAATAACTTCCTGGTTAACCGTGTCGGCTAGATCAGCCAGCAACCGAGCCGCGCAAGGATCGTTGGGGGAACCAGATTTCAGCGCCCCAAGGATTTTGCGGGAGGCCAAGAGGTCGATAGGGCTAAAGGCCAAGAAGGAATGATCAAGGTCATTTGCCGCACTAAACCCCCGCTGAGGCCGGGGAGGCGTCAGATTTTTTGGAAAAGAATCTTGGATATCCCTGATTTTCTCCCTGAAGTGATTGGACAAGGTGTTCGCCCAGGTGACTGAGGGAGTAGCAACTACCTCCTGAGCAAAGGGCGCCACAAAACTCTGCACAATGGCAAAGATTTCCTTCATATTATTGTTCGCCCTATCAATGCGCGCTGCAAAATGGGAGCTTTTTGCCGAGAAGATGGCTGAATAGTAGTTTGTCCCTAAGAGCCTGTTTGGCCATAGGGCAATAGCCGCTGACCCTCCATAATCTCTCCAAAACCTTACAAGAGTGTTTGAGATCCCTCAGCTCTGCAGTGAACCAAGGCTTGGAGGGGGTTTCTCTTCCCAACTTACAGGGGCCCGAGGCCGAGAGGCCCATGACGGCATCATTAATCCAGTTCGAAAACGTAGTAACATTCTCCGATAGAGTACTCCCAAGGGTCGGGCGCGAGGACACCAGCTTAGCGCTCAGAAGCGCAGTGTCAATCTTCCTGGCCTTCGGGGCGCGGTGGCAGGATGGTGGTTGATGTTCTCGCAAAGCCGTCCACGAAAAGAAAACTGGGAAGTGATCTGACCAGGTGACCGGGAGGGGTTTTTGAACCAAAACCGGGAAGTTGGAACAAATGAGGTCCAGAGTATGGCCCCCCTCATGGGTTGGATCGCTCACCCATTGGGAGAGCATAGCTAACTGGAGAATATCCCGGAAATCAGCGGCGTCAGGCGACTCAGCTGAGTCTAAATGTAGATGGTCGCCCAGCAGAAGGAAGTTGGAAAACCTTAGGGCTCTCTCCGCTATAGTTTCACCACAGGTGTCCAAAAAGGCCCCAAAAGACCCGGAGGGCGGTACAGTAAAGAGCCACCCAAGGTGAAATGGGGCGACAGTTGCAGGCTGAAATCCAAAGCCTCACAGCCTGCCCAATTATTGGATGCTTCCCCCTGAAGGACCCAACATTCTCTATACAGTATGGCAACACCCCCCCCTCTCCCCAATGGGTGGTCAAACCGATGTATTTGTACGCAGAGGGGGTGGCCAGGGTAACTATAGGATTAGAGAATGCATCTAACCAGGTCTCCGTAACAAATAGGAGATCAAGATCAGTATCCAAGACCAAGTCGGAAATGTCAGCATGGTGCCGTTTAAGAGATCTGGAATTGATGAGGCAGGCTTTAAAACTGGCCGGAAGGCGAGAATCGATGCACCGTGCCTCCGACCGAAGCTGGATGGAAGGAAGAAAGCCACAATCTGGACAAGCCAGAACACTCACTGGGTCCGCGGTAAACATAGGATAGGTGGCACAGCATGGACCGCTGACCGCGAATAGCGAGAGTCAGGTCCAAGATGGCCGCTACCCGGCCAGAATTGATGTCCGGAGTGGTGCAGGCAAAAGGGAGACGAGCCACGAGCAGAATCAAGCAGCGCAGGTAAATACAGTCTATCCAATAATAATAATAGCCCTCACAAAGCCGCAAAGAAAATAAGAACAAAATTCAGGCACTCACCCCCAAATTCTCTTCCAAGCGCTCCCCCCAAATTCCCTCAAGCACACAGAAAAATAAAGCAAACAGCGAAGGGCAGGTTTAAAAGCAGATCAAGGCACCAGCACTAGCGGTAAGGAGCTCACAGTAGCAGCGTTCTGGCACAATGGGCCCCACTAAATAGGTTTGCCCAGAGCCGGGAGAATCGAGCAACAACTGGACCGCGAATAGCGGGAGTCAGGTCCAAGATGGCCGCTACCCGGCCGGAATTGATGTCCGGAGTGGTGCAGGCAAAAGGGAGACAAGCCACGAGCAGAATCAAGCAGCGCAGGTAAATACAGTCTATCCAATAATAATAATAGCCCTCACAAAGCCGCAAAGAAAATAAGAACAAAATTCAGGCACTCCCCCCAAATTCTCTTCCAAGCACTCCCCCCAAATTCCCTCAAGCACACAGAAAAATAAAGCAAACAGCGAAGGGCAGGTTTAAAAGCAGATCAAGGCACCAGCACTAGCGGTAAGGAGCTCACAGTAGCAGCGTTCTGACACAATGGGCCCCACTAAATAGGTTTGCCCAGAGCCGGGAGAATCGAGCAACAACTGGACCACTGACCGCGGATAGCGCGAGTCAGGTCCAAGAGCGGTAAGGAGCTCACAGTAGCAGGAGCTCATATTAACAGACATAGAAAAGAAATTTGTAGATCAACTAGAAGACAGACATAGTGGATTAGTTGTTAAGTTTAACAATCAGGATAGTAAGTTTGAAAGGCCCAAAGAGGAGTTAGCTGACAAGGCTAAAGAAAGGTATGGTGCTATAGCTTTAGATTGGGAACAATGAGGCAAGTTTTACATACATCAAGTTCAGAGTCGTTATGACACTGTATTCGTGGGACAGGGTGTGTGTGACCATAACTTTCTAGTCAATGGTCTTTGGAACACTTTTTGGCAAGAATCAGTACAAGTGGTGCCAGAAGTATATTTTGTGTGTGGGTAGAATGTATACTTTCAGCTTCCGATCAATTGGTATGGTACTTGGTATGTGGCAGTTGTGTTTCCAAAGGTTTGGAGGGAAAAGCGAGCCATAGAGAAAAACTTGACTGAGTGCTAGTGAGTTTGTGTGAGACATATTTGAAGTGATAACACTTAGTTTATGAGTGGTATTGAACAACCAAAATCGATAAGGAATGGATCACTTGACCTGAGTAACCAGGGCTTGCAACTTTGTAATTAAAAGCCCTCAATCACGTTTATCAAGGTCGTGAGGCGCCGTGGGAAGAGCGAGCACAATTCGCCGCAGCCCGATGCAAGCAGCAGGTCAATTGTGCCCGCCTGCCCCCTGTTGAAGCCTGTACTAACGGACTTGAAGAACAAATTGCTCTTCATATTCAATTGAATGACCAATGTTCTAATAGGTATCTATATAATCTAATAGCTACCCACACTGCACTTTGAGGTCCTGAAGAAAGCCCCACCGACCAAACCAGGCGTACATTGAGGGCTGAAACATGTCGACCTACTTTTTGGACACTGACATTGCGTTGGACAAGTAACTCGTCCACACACGCATCACTCTGTTTTTATTATGACTTGATTCCTGACTGATTAAATAAACTGGCTTTTTAAATTCACTTCACTGGAGCACCCACACCAATTCTTTGATCACTACTGAAATAACCAGTGGTTTTTGGTGGAGGCAAGCATACTACAAAAAGAAGCCAGAGGATGATACTGACACGTTTCTAAACTTGGCGGAGAACCAAGAAATAACGCCTCACGACCTTGATAAACGTGATTGAGGGCTTTTAATTACAAAGCTGCAAGCCCTGGTTACTCAGGTCAAGTGATTCATTCCTTATTGATTTTGGATATTACGGCAAGGAAGCTGAATGAATCACAGCCTCTTTCTTCTCCCCCACCCCCCATTGATCTACATTGGTATTGAACAACATCAAGATCAGGAAGTTGTCTACAATTTTGGATAAGTTATCGGTGAACATGGCTCAGTCTCTGTTACTCATAGATGGAGAAATGATTTCGATAAGGGCGATGGTAATGCAAAACCGTCTTGCATTAGACGTGTTGCTAGCAAAAGAGGGCGAAGTCTGTCGGATGCTGAAGGTCCAACAGTGTTGTACTTATATCCCTGATAAAGGTAAAGATCTGAGGGGATATATATAAGTAATATCACAGAGATACATCATGAGATACATGATCTGACAACAGAGAGACAATGGGATAAGATTGGAAAGGGATTCTGTGCAGCTGGAAGTTGGTTTGCAAATTTGGGGAGTGGAGTTCTTGGATACATCTTGAAGCCAATAATAGTTGTTGTAATCTGTGTCATCATCTTGGTAGGATGAATAAGGGCATACAAATGGCACAAGGCGAAACAAGCGGAGAAATCATTAAGAGAAAGAGAGAGAAGGGTGGAAAGCCTGCAGAACAGTCATCACAAAAATTTGAAAAGATTGCAGGAGTTCAGACAGAGGAGATTAGCTATGACATCTGTTTGATCGGTCTACTCTGCAGGGAGTTTGGAGGGTTTTTGATGACTCCACATCATCAGAGGGGGAAATGATAGATCGGAAATCGCATTTTATGTGTAGGGGTGCATAATAATCACTTATAGACCGCACCCTCATATAATCCTTTGTTTTACTCATGTAAAGTGTTAGAACTGTGAAATGTATTAACCTGAAATCGTGATGTATTTTAGGCCATCGAAAAGTATAATAGCAAATCAACATAGAAAGAGAATGCAACTAACAGAAAACACTAACGTGAAGAACTTGTGTTGTGCAATTGGCACCTAGTCATGAATTAAATATGTTTACTAAGTATGACGTTTTACATGTCAGTATATGTATTAATTGAAAGTGTTTTACTTTCATGCAAATTCATTAAGTTCATGTGATGTTCTCTTATGTTAGCTGAACCTCGTAGGTCTAAATGCAGTTCCCTGGAAAACTCTCACTTTAGAATTAACAGTTTGAATTTCATGCACGCTGTGGAATTTGTTCTTTCTGCCATTTTGTGTTGCAGATGTCTTTGTTTTACTAGTTAGGCAAGGAGAAAAGACGTTACAACCATGTGGCTTGAGTCGATAAAGGAAGGTTGTTGTGCTTCACACAGGAGCACTTCTGGGAACCAAAGACAAATGTGGTAAGGAAAGAACACAGTTGTTCCATGGAAACATACCTTCAGGATCGTACAGGATCGTACATAGAGCAGATGGCATGACTCAAACTGTATTCCACATGCTGATACCTTTTTGTCCTTTCTCCTGAAAATGCTTCAGTAGGGATGTCACCTTAGTGCTAGAGTAGGGATAGATGTACTGCTTTTTATTCACCAACCCTTGATGCAGGGAATCTTGGACTCATGCTTTCTGATTGTTTGCATTTTACTTCTTGAACCTGTATTGCTTATGCTGCATTGCCTAAACTGGATACACAGATTTGGCTTCATGCTAATTCCAATGTATTTCGACACCCTCGTATTGAGGTGCCTTTATGTTCAGTTATTCTTGGCTTTGTAATAAATCAACTATCCTTAATTAGTTGTCTGTGATTACTTTGTGTCCAGTAGAATTACAAGTTTATTGATTGACCTTCTAATGACTTTTCTCCCGTTTTCGCTTTCATGCTGTGAAAAAGAACCATAAAATTGTGATTCTAGAACAGGCATAGAACTTATGGGCCTGGCCCTTTTAGGTTTATCCTTAGAAAGAGTGTGTGGGAGCTCATGCCAAGATACAGAGCATAAAAAAGATGCTTACAAATGCAGGGATTATAAGTTATTTTTTTTACTTTGTCATTTTTGCTCTGTTTATCGCTTTGTGCTCTTGGTTTTATTTTACCTTCTGATTCTCCTGAATTTGGATCAGTGTTTCAGCTCTTTTATCCCTTAGCTGCTGAAGCTTTTCTACCACCAGTGCTGAACCCTTTTTATGTTTATGACACTTCACGCTTAGGGGCAGATTACAATGAGTGTCCCCCTGTAGATCCCTGCACCGTATGGCAGGCACCCTAAGGTGCCTGCCACGCGGTGCAGAGATGAACACAATCTCCCATTTCTCTATGGGAGCTTGTGCTACGACCGGTTTATGGCATTATCACGAGCTCCCATTGAGAAATGTGAGTATGCAACTGCACCATGTGTGGTCGCATTGTAATTGTGGTGTAAGGGCCTCCGACCGGACGTCGGTCGGTCCCGTGACCGCGACAGTGTCAGACGAACATCTCCAACAGACATCGTAATAAGTCCATTAATACTTAATCCTTTTTTCCACAAATGGTATCCAGGTCAAATATGCACCCCTTTTCCCCACATCATTTGGATTCTAAAGGTGGCCAGTCCACTGGCATTGAGGGGACCAAGAAAATAGCTGTTTCCAGAAAAATGGGAAAAGGTGATATGCAAGAAAGTGTATTGCGTTCAAAAAATGGTATCAACAAATAGTTTGCTGTGCTAAGACTACCATCTTCACAGCCTTCAGGAAGGAGCAGAGTTGTAAAAGAAAAACTGTTTGTTTTCAACAGTTTTGCATTTTTCTAACTAGTAGTCTATTTTGACCCCATTCGTGAACCTGCAATGGGATATATTTTTGACGACTAGACACAATTCTAAATTCTGCAAGGGATCATTTGTGTAGATTGCTCATGTTTTTCTAAAAAACTAATCTGTGAAATCTGGAACGGACCAAACCAGTGGCCAAGCAAGGAATGAAATTACTTCATATGGTCACAGTCTTCATCTGTCCCTGTTGTGGGTACTAGGCCCCTCCAAATAAGTGGGGTTCCATTATTATTGGAAGTGTGGGATTCCAGGGAGGCGGGGGGATTTCGAATTTTAAGGATCCCTGCAGATCCCAGAACTGTACCTCACAGAAAATTGAGGAAAATATTTGCTTTTAATTTGAGCTCTGCAGGGCTTTGTGCTGCCAAGTATCTAGTTTTAATAAATGTCTGGGCTTGGTTATTTTCCCTGGGTAGTGGCTGGGTAGTGGCTGAGCCCAGACCCAAATAGCACAGTGACGCACATTGGCAAAAAGGATTGTTATACCTGCCAAAAAAATCTTCACATAGTGCTTGGGGCATTTCATGTTGTGTACGCTAGGCCCAGTCGTACAAGTGGGATACCGCTTTTATCAGTTGAAGCGTGGAAATGCTGGGTGATTGAAATTCTGAGATTCCTAACAGATTCCGGAACATTCTGTTACAGAACCGCAGCTGTGGGACTAACACAAAAAAAACAACACCAACACAGCAATCACATCCACAAACCACCTCCATTGAAGGACCCATCACATTGTTCCGCCCTCAGAACTGAAACAGCCGCACTGCCAACCACCCAGTATTAATTCCATTTACTTACAAATACCACTCACCAGTCACTGCATATACTTTCAGCCAATAGCCAAGTAAACCACTAGCCAATAGCCACAAATACCACCAACCAACAGCCACATATACCACCGTCCCACAGCCACACATACCACCAGCAAACAGTCACAAATGCCACCAGTCAACAACCACTCAGATTGCCAGCAAACTAGCCACACATTCTCCACCACACACGTATCACCAGCTAATTAGCAGTTGATGCCATCATCTGTGTGTCACTGCTAGCTTGACCATAAACCTTCGGCCTACGCAATAACTCTATAAATCAAGCTTAGGCTAAGCTTAGTAGTAAGTTGGAGATGTCTGAAGATGTCTCAGTTGACCCATACATTAGACAGTGTGAACATATTTACATATCTACATCTGAAAACTGGGCTAAACTTACTGAGTACTGGGGCAGATGTTGCCTTAAGAGTACTGCTGGTAAGAACAAGCACTGTCTGGTTTCACGGAAAGGACTTTCTGTCAAAACGTGATGCAAGTCCCACTCACTGATATGTGCAATGTATTAACTGTAAGGTACTTTTAATAAGGTGACCAGGACATCCACCACATTTCAAGATAGGATGAAAGTAACATGTATTCCACAAGCAAGACCAATGTGTACCTATTTACTGGAGTCAGTAAATACAGAGTGGATCAAATCTAAATTTGCAAGAACAAATCTTGGAATATGGTACTTCTTTCCAAATCAAAACAAGCAATTTGAAAGGCTATTCAGCTATTAAAGTAATGGGGTATGAAATGTGTATATTCATGCATAGTCATTTAACATCACATAATAATTAATAATCTGAATGCCTCTGTTCAGTCAGTTCCCAGATCATTTGTGTAATGCAAAGCAAGTTGGAACAGAAAGGCCTGGTCGAGATAGGCATTGGGGACAATAATACAGTCTCCATCATCTTTTCCTGCTGAGAGTAAATTCTGCATTAGTAATATTGTTTACCCTGTTTTCTCAGTAGCAGTAAGTACCGAACCTGCAGCCTTGCAGTGTCCTTCACAAACAATGAGGTAGAGGCTACTACTTCTACAGTACTGTGACTTTCAATAATGGCTAACTGAAAGTCAAGGGAGGACATCAGACTTTCCATGGTGGTTTGAGGATAGACAACACACATTTTGTATGTTGCCAACTGGTCAGGTAGGTAGCCAACTTCTTATACCATGTGTGAGTTTTATGACTTGCATATATCGGCGAAGGACCTGATCATATTTTTGCATGTATTGCTGGGGGATTCCTAATATATTTCATAAGGCAATATAGTGATTGTATTCATAGGGATAGGGATCTAAGGCATGCCCGCGCAAATTTCTACACTCCTCAAGAAAGCTTTTTCAGATTGTCAAACTCCTGACCTCTTTGGAACACACGGCTGTGTTGATTCTACCCACCAATGCCCTTAATGATCAGATTGCTCTTTTTTTCTTTGATAAGACAAACACCATTTACACTTCTTTTCCTAAGAGTGCCAGGAATTTTCAGTTTACTGCATCAGCCCTTACATCTATGACTAACCTGGGAAGTTTTTCAAACTTTAAAACCATCTTGGAGGCCGAGACTAATAGCCTGATGTCTACAGTTACATCTGGATCTCCTCTAGACCCCGCTTCCCTGGCTATATAAGAGCGAGGCAGGGAAGTGATTGCCCCTCTACTTACTGATTTGCTCAATTTATCTTATGCTTCTGGGCAGGTTTCCTCTAATTACAAGCACACTATGGTGCTTCCACTTTCGAAGAAACCAACATTAGATCATTCGGTACCTGAGAACTTAAGACCTATATCTTTGCTGCCTTTCTTTGTGAAGATTGTTGAAAAATTCATTAACCAACAGCTGATAAATGTTGTGGAAGTACCGCTTTGTTCGCCATAAGTTGGCAGGATATGCTCAGACGTGAGTCCCTTGCTCACTTTGCCACTGGATTCAAGCAAGCCTGGCTGAAGACGGCTGGAATGCCAGAAACCGGTCCTAGGAAGCTTGTTTCCGGTCCAGGGAAGGCATGGCTTGGCAGTTCGGGTTGGACTGTTCCCATGAGGCACAGGGTCAGACTGATTTGCATATGGCCATGTCTGAACTGGGGTGGCAGAGTGGGCTAAAGAACGGTGATGGATCAAACGCAATCTGTTGACTAGGTGTGAGTGTTTGATTGGTTTAGATGCTCCGTCCTTCACCACCCCCTTTTGTACCGCTGTTGTGGAAGAAAAAGCACTTCTTCATGAGTCTCAATCTGGATTTAGGCCACTGTTTAGCACAGAATCAGCCCTTTTATTTTCATCAGAATCACTCCGCCATGCAGCAGATGAAGGCAAAACAGCTGCACTATTCATGCTTGACTTAAGTGCAGCCTTTGATACTGTCTCCCAAGGACTGGTATTAGACAGGCTACAGAACTTGGGGGTGGGAGGCTGCTTAGCAGATTTTTTGCAGGGTTGTGCGTTCCAGGCCATCCAACAACCTTACACCCCCAAGATATGGTCGCTGCCGCAGGGAGTGCCCTGAGTCCGACTCTTTTTAATTTATACAAGTGACCACTGGCCAAGCTTATTGAGGGACATGGTGTTCAGCCATTATCCTATGCTGATGATACGCAATTGATTATAACACTGGCTCAGGACAACAACCAAGCAACGGACAATTTTAAACTACGTATGTTAGACCTGGCTAACTGGAAGAAGGACAGCTGCCTTAGACTAAATGCAAATAAAACAGATATTCTGGTGGTAGGGGAACAACCATCAATCTTGTCTACGTCATGGTGGCCAAATGAGCTAAGTCCTCTGCCCATTCCTAATTCTAAGGTGAAAGATCTAGGAATCTGGTTTTATTCCACCATATCTTTTGCAGATCAAATCTCCACTCTTGTAGCTACTTGTTTTGGTACCTTGAAAATGATCCGGAACATTTTGGGGCTTTTACCTGACTCCGTGAAAGGGTGTCAGCCCACTTGCTGCTGAACATTCCCAGACATGCCCCAACAGGGTCAGCTTTGGCAAAACTTCACTGGCTTCCAATTGAGGAGAAGAGTTCTTTCAAAGCCATGTGCTTTGTTCATAGGATCCTCATGGAAAAAGCAGCGGGTACCTTTTCCCTTTGATTAAACTGTATCTTCTTAGCTGATGCCTGAGATCATCTAGGACAGGCTTGTCCATAGTTCCTAGATTTTGCGGAACACGCCTTGGTGGCAGATCTTTCAGGTTCCTGGCAGCTAAACAATGGAACTGACTTCCACTATATCTTAGATTAGAGCCTTCAGAAGTTCTTTTTCAGAAGCTCTTAAAAACTTCGCTTTTTAGAAATGGCCTTGTCCATTAATACAGCAGGGATGTCAGTTATCAGTGCTGTCAGTTGGAATTCAGCGCGGGGACTCTCCGAATTGGAGTCACCAGGCACTGTACAAAATGCTAACATAACATAACATTGTATCAGGAGACGTGATTCTGCTAGAATAAGGACATTTTAGTTCAGATCAAAGAAATACCTTAAGCAAGGATGCATATTAGTTCCCCTACTATTCAACTTATAATAGACAGACCTCGGAACAGATCTTAAAAATGATAGGTAATGCCCTCCAACACTTGGTGGGAGGTATGTGCCTCTCTTTGAACTCACTGGCGGTTCCTCCCTTCAAGACAAGACAGGTGTTAGTCTCCAATACCTGCTTACGGCCCTGGAAGCCCATTGCAATTTTAAGTATACTCATATTTACTAAAAGGTGCAATACAAAATGGAAAGTGGTCCTTTAAAGCATTCACCATTGCTAGGTCGAAAACGTATAAATAACTTGGGGTAGGACTGCACAAGAGAGGTAGCTATTAAACACATGAAACCTCTTTGAAATCTAAATCACTATCGCTTGAAGCCCTAATGTCTCAGCCATCAACACAATTAACGGACCCATTTTTGAGTCCACTACTTGAAGTCAGAAGGGCACAATCTTTACCCCTGTGCTAAACTATCGGAATGAGGATTTGTAATGCAGTCTCTCCCCCTGGCTGGGCACTGCACAATGCAAGCTATGCAGGCGTATGTTCCACCTTACCCCATCAGCGCTTCCAGTGCAGATCAGGCTAAAATTTGGTGTGTTAAATCAAGTTCAAGCCACTGAAGCAGCATTATTGAGGTACTGGTATTGGAACAAATACATCAGACAACAATCACTAAAAATGATTTTACAGGAAGAGCTGAGCACCCTGGAGCAGAATCATAGAAGTTCGAGATGATCTTTAACAAAGGCTCTTTATAATGTGGCCATGATGCCACTTTAGACTTTATACTTGTTGCATAATCGTTTTAAAAGGATTTTTTAAAAAGGAGGTGAAACGTCTATCATTTAATTAAGCTCTTTTAACATTCAATAATTGTAACTAGCTCAGTGGGGAATTCATATACAAACGCAAGGCCACAGTCATATCCTGCATTTTCAATGAGATAGTCCATTAAAATAGACTTCCTCAGTTTGGCATTTGGCCTGTTTGATTTTAGTGAGGGTGGACAAAGTTGGAAACATGTGACAGTTCATACTTAATGCATCTTGTGCAATATCAAATCAAATACGCACTCTCGCTGTCTGTGCATTTGCCAAGCTCTAAAAATGAGAGTGAACGTTTTCTGAAACCTTCAATTTTTCAATTGGAGTTAGAACGTGCAGAGAGTGTTTACAGAAGCAATGATGAACAGCTTCTGGCAGGATTTGTGAAATGTATGTTGGTTGCACAATATATATGTCTGGCTGCCTTATCAAACATGGCAAATAGCCAGTTGCAGGCAACTCTAATCTAGCCCACTAATGCAGTGCTTTTAAAGATCTGCAAGTGATACATTGTCATGCACTGTCTTCGTTCTTATATATACCTATTAGGCATTTTGCATTTGTTTAACAACATCTGTTTACATTGTTGGAACTTTTAAATTTGTTTTAAAAACTGCTCTTATTTACTGTTTGTTTTAAGGTACTGTAATTGTTTTAATTGACTGAAAAATAATCTTGAACCTTGCTATATCCTCTACACCCATGTACTTAGTATAATCAAGTATACAGGTGGGTTTGTGGGCTTCTGCCAAATGACCCCAGACCGTGACCATACAAGTGCTCTCATTGTGAAGTTTATTGAGCACACACACTTTCTGACTGCCTCATAATTTGACAGTTGGCAGTTTGTTGCAACACAGCGCACTTCTCTGACCTTTTTGGAGCTTCTTATAAACAAGCTTATTGG
Source organism: Lissotriton helveticus (assembly GCF_964261635.1). Lineage (NCBI taxonomy): Eukaryota > Metazoa > Chordata > Amphibia > Caudata > Salamandridae > Lissotriton > Lissotriton helveticus. The sequence continues at coordinate 1,798,702,950 of NC_136067.1, read as the reverse complement.
GAAATCCTTTGTAGTACCTTCAAATTGTACTGCAAGCCACAGTGCCAGCTTTGTATATCTTTCTGAGCAGGAGGGCTCCTGTATAGAAGCTATCCGCATACAGATTATAACCATTATGAAGGAATCATTGTGCAAGCTCCCATACAGTCTTCTGATTAATACCTAACATGGGTGGGTAACCTGCAGAAGTTATTGTGGGGAACATCTGTGTGTATCCCCTCAGGCTGTGTACATCATCAGTACAATTCTCACACAACATGCACATCTTGAAACTGTAACTAGTTCTTTTGCTTCATATGTACTGCCTGAATAGCAGTCGTATTTTATATAGGATCAATGACTTATCGATCACTGTATTCTTTTCAGGGAGATACATCTGTGGAAACCTTTCAGACAAATGTTCCATGACAGGCTCTATTTTAAAAACCTCTCATGGTCTGGGAGATCCAACCAGCAATGCCACAGAATTATAATTGAAAGGTAGCATATGCTGCAAAATCAAAAACCTATCGCTGGAACGCGATTGGTGTGAAGCAGGTTGTTGCCCAAGCCATACAAGTAGACCAGTAGGATTGTGCAGCTGGTTTGGGCACTATTCCTAAGCTCGGCATAAGGCCCCAAAAAATTTTCAGCTCACCAAGTGAAGTGAGAGTCTACAGGTGTGCCCTAAACTGAGGGTACAGAGTGCCTCCATGCTCCCTCAGAAACTGTCCAGCACACAGATTTGTTTGATGCACAGTTCCCTCAAGGAAGGTATCATCCAGAAAATGATGAAAGTAGACAATAGGCACAAAATTAGCAATATTAACCTCAAATCCAACATCTGTAGTGAATGTGGAAAAATAGGCTGAACTACATTAAGGGGAGCGGGTGCCAAGACGGCACTTTGGATTGGGCTACCTTGCCACTGTTTCTTGGGTGCATAGATTGTGCTTGTGATGAGACATAATGATGTGGATGGATATGTTTCTCAGAATCACTGGAAGATAAGTCATCCTCAGATCATTGGATGGCACTCCACTGACTAAAAAACACACTTCCTGATTTTGCCCTATGATCCTCTTCCATGGATACTATCTCAGCATAAGATCGGGCCTCAGAGTTCTCCTCCATTATTTGAGTTGGAGCCTGGGAATTCGGTATCCATCTGGACACCATCTCTGCTCAATTTATCAACCTAAAATACTGTTTGCTAGGTATAATGCAGAGGAACGTAAGAATGAGACATAAAGCTTTGCAAATCAATTATTAGCACTAAAGGCAAAGATAGGCAAAGACAGGCAAAACACATGAATCAATAAAGAATTCAAATATCGTATCAGTCTGACATCTTCAAACATCAAATCACCAAACACTAGCTTGAACACTAACAAGAGAAAAAAAAGGGATTCAACTTGCAGCACACACAAATAGGCAAACTAAGAAACTTAACTCAGCATTTTTTTTCCTAGGAAGGGATAAGTTGAAAATTAGCTGTGACCCCCTGTGAGGTCACCGCAAATTCATGGTTTGCGCACATATGTTTTGTTGGGGAAGCTCTAATATGTGTAAAAAAAAAAGTTTTTATAAGCAAAGAAATGGCCTGAGTAGGTTGATGCATTGTCCTCTCTGTTTTGGTGGGTGGAAGCAAAATATGATTGGCACATTAACTGATCAGTAGCTGGAGTTAGCTGACATATTGCCATATGCTTTGGTGGGGCAGAAGCAAAATGTAAATGCCGCAATATCAGGGCTAACGGGGAAGTGGGCTCTCACCTTTCTATATGCTGTAATGAGCAGAAGCAAAACACAATTTGCACAATAACTGATCAATGGCTAGAGTGGGCTGACACATTGAACTAAGCATCCCTGATCTCCCCATCCCCTGGGAAGGAAAATTCAAAAAACAAATATGGCCCAAGGGGGCTGGGTGGGGGAGGGGGGGTCAACCCACGCCTGGTGGGTCGACGACCCACCAAAAATGTATCCATGCCATTGAGTGGAAATTCCTACTTGGGTATTGGGGTCATGCTACGAATTCAGATCAGGAATCTTCTAGGGATAGGAATAGGGAAGAATCTCTTTTGTCCAGTAATGCCAATATCCTTGTGGTGGATCCCCATGGGTAGGAGAAATTAGGCCATTTGCATGGAGCAGCTCTCACCTGCTGTTCTCCGTGCACCATCCAGTAGCCTTGTGAGGTTCTGATGCCACTGATCTGGTTGGGAAGGGTGGGGACTGAGGCAGAAGTGATTTCGTCTTGTTCCCCATCAATATTTTAACAGGTGGAAGCATCCTTGCCCCCACCTATCTTTGATAAGTTCGCAATAGCTGCACTGGGAATGTAGTACAGCCACTTAGAACATATCCACACCCACATTAGAGGGGTTAATAGGACTGCTGACTTGGTTTCATCAAGATGTAAGAAAGACATCCTTTACAAGCAATCGAGCCAGGAGAGAAGAGCATAGAGTAAGAGGAAAGGCAGATGCTTCCCTAATAAATGTGTGAATATTAATGGCTACTCCTTGGAATCAACTCGGCCCAGGAAACAAGTTAGTGGCTTATTGTGTGTATGTAGATAATACCTGTCTGGCGTGCCATGAAGATAAAGATAATCTGATATTACATTTTCACAGGAATGAAGATTCCTGGTTGGAGCTAGGGACCTCAATTATGAAAATAAGTGCAATGCATGCTATACATGCTATACATATGTCTTACCCTTGCAAGGTTTTTACATGTAAAGTAGGTATATATGTTTAGTAAATGTGTAAAACAAAGTATGTTTCAAGGGTTTGGAATTATTTTTTAATTTTCAGTTAAATAATTTTCTATGATACTTCTCTTTTGTCTACACTTCTTAGTGAAAAGGGAGTGACAGGTACACTTTCAACGAAGTTACACTTAGACTGTGATTTTATGATTTTTACACCTTACCTAGACCACTTCCCTGACACACTTTTTATAACTCCATAAGTATGGAGGGGTTTATTTACAAGCCCTTTCCACTGCCGATGCGTCAAATTAACATGGGAAAAAATGACCTACCAACATCGCAAGGGGCTTGTAAATAATGGAAAAAATATGCATATGTGAATACATTACAGAAATGAAAATTGCATACTTAATGACAGTGTTGTATGATAGAAGCACACATGGTTAAACCACGCGTGCCTCTACCACACAGCCGAAACAGAGAATGCGGCTTAACCACACATTCCTTTACCATGCATGCCTTTACCACAAACTTTCATTATATGGCTTGAATGGCAAAGGGGTATGTGTGGCTAAGGTTGCCACTACCCAGCCCCCCACCCTGCGCTGTCCCTTAAACTACCCCAGCTCCTTCTACTTCCCTAAAACTACCCTGACTCTGCCCTAACAACTACCTCATCTTCCTATTCCCCTCCCACTGCCCTCAGGCCAAAAACCCTTCCCCTTTACGTACACTACCCTGACCCCTGCACTGTTCTTTAAACTAAACAACCCCTTCCACTGCCCTAAAACCTACCCGACCCTCCCACCTGCCCTAAAAATTAACCCAACTACCCATTCCCCTCCCACTGCCCTAAGGCCTGAAACCCTGCCCAGTAAGTTCCACTAGCCCTCAACCCACACTGTCCCTTAAACTACCCAACCTCTGCCCTAAAACCTACCCGACCTCCTCACAGCCCTCAAAACTACCCTGCGCTGTCCCTTAAACTATCCCAAACTCTTCCACTGCCCTAAAACCTACCCCAACCCCCTCCCAGCCCTAAAACGTAGCCCCCATCTCCACTTACCTCACTGTGGCATCTTCCTACTGCCGTCGGCCATCTTTGTTAGCTAAAATAATGTCTTTGTTTTAGGAGTTAGGCTTAGGGAGGAGAGGATACATTGAATGGTGATGCTGATAACTGGGGTCTACCATACTTTCTCATCAGAGAGAGCCTGGGAATCAAGGTCATCTAGTCAAGGCCTGGGAGCATCGCTGCCGCATGGAAAGTTACCTACAAGGAAGTGGCTGGCTTGGATGGGGTAATGCTGTGTTGCATTCTGGGACAATACCAGCAAGTTCATGTGTTGAAGTTAAGGACAGAGTCTGGGGACTTCTGCCTTGTCTTGAGAGAGAGCATCTTCAAACAAGCTCTTTAGCTTTATGCTACTTGACCCATTCAACGTGAACGGACTTCTTATTAAGCCTTCTCATGGTGACAACTTTTCAGAACTTGCCTTGGGGAAATGCTAAGTAGGGATGTCACGTTAGTGGTAGTGTATCGACAGCATAATGCTCTTTACTTATGAACATCCAATGAAATGTAATCTGGAGGACAGATCCATCATTTTCTGTGTGCTTATCCTGGAATTGGTCATTCTGTGCATGCTGCACAGACATAACTTTACTCGTAGGTTTGGCTTTGTATTTGTTCCAATGTATTTCTACACTCTCATTTTGGGTGTCTGTAATTCTTCAGAGTCATATTTAATTGGGACTGAACTGGTTAATGATTTTCCTCTCCTCCACACTCTCATGCATAAAAAAGAAACATTGGCCTGAGGGTTCCAGAGTAAATCTAGAGCATGGAACCTGGCTCCTTCCATTGGTAGCGGTGTAGGATGGTTCTTTCATGAAGTGAGGGGAGAACCTAGAAAATTCTAGAAAAGATCTAGATCCCTGGAGCCACAAAAATAGAGCCCAATGATCTAGAGCAGAGAACTACGGACTTTGGCAGAGACTGATAGAGAGTGATGGTGCAGCGATAACAGCAGTAAATGGAGGTGTGAGTATCAATAGGGATGCGTTGTGTGCTAGATTGTGGTGATGAAGTGATGTCTAGTGGAGTTTGCATGAAAGTCGAGTGAATGTGGTTTTGGGCCAGTCGTGGTCTTAGAGTTTTGCTTTGAATTTCAGGCTCTGAAGTAGCCTAAGATCCCGGGAAATATTTTGTGGTCAAGAAAACACCGGTTTGGTGTGATTGTCTGACCGTTGGTTTGAAGAGATACCGTTAGGCACCATTGACAGCCCACCTGAGACAGGTAACTTGGTATGAGTGAGACTTCTTAGGATAGTGTGGGAAACCTTGTGCAAAAGGGGTGGATCATATTGATTCAGGTGACCGGCACAGGTTGAGGGTCGCTGAGTGGGAATGCTCTTGAATTCTATCGATCTTTTAGAAAGGCACACAATTACTTGTTTTGATGACTGCGTGAGTGAATGCAAACAGAGAAATTGTGAAGGAGGGTGAACCGCTGTGAGAAGAAAAGGGTGACATTGGAGTGCGCTATTCTGCAATAGGTCGGTTGGTGTAACGCTGCACTGGGATTGGTTGGTGGTCATCGGGAAGTTGATGTGAGGTATTCTTGTTGGTTGAAGGGAAAATTTGATTGAATCATGCGATGCTTTAAGGTAATACGAGAGCTCTGCAGGGGAGACAGGGGAGTATCCAAGCACATCATATGGCAACAAATGTAGGGCTCCATACTATATTTTGGCTCCAGAATTGGCACAAAATCACTCAGAAAGAGGGAGATTTGGCTTTTCCATGTTATGGTTAATTTCAATTGGAGGTGTTATACAAGTTAAGGGGAGTGATGTCTTCCCCACAGCCTCCACCTAGACCAACACAGTTTGAGGCATTAGATGTGCTGATGCGAGCAGCACAGGCAAAGAACAGGTACAAATTGTCAAGGGAAGATGAGGAAGGCTATGAAAGCATATCAGGGTGCATGATGGGATGCACAATTAAAGAGATGGAGAGTAGACACCATTGAGTGAGAGAGATTGTATTCATTACTGGTGAAAGGCGGAGATACTCAGAATGGGAATGGCGGAGTAGATGGATTGGATTGGATTGGATATGGTTTTTGTATAGCGCGATAGCTACCCGCAGGCATCCTAGCGCTTAGCCAAATACAGGTGTGTGGAGCGGGTAATTTTATCTACTGAAGAGAAAGGTTTTTAATTTTTTCCGAAAGTGCAGATGGTTGGGTTCTGAGCGAATAGAGATTGGGAGGGAGTTCCAGAGTCTTGCCGCGTATGTTGAGAACATTCTTCCTCCACTCCTTTCTCTTTTGAACCTAGGTCTGAGAACTTGAAAGGTATGAGTCGACCTGAGCTGTCTGTTGGGGTGGTAAGGGGTAATCAAGGTGTGGTTGAGGATTGCTCCTTTTCTCCAGTAGGCACAGTGGGCAATGCACATGCTTTTAAAATTGATCCTGTCTTTTACTGGCAACCAGTGGAGGGCTTTTAGTTCGAATTTCACTGATAGGCGGCGGGGAATGCGCAGAAGTGTACGGGCAGCGCAGTTTTGTATCACCTGGAGTTTTTTCAGGGTAGATTCAGGAGCGCCTAGATAAAGGGCGTTTCCGAAGTCCAGCCGGGAGAGGATTAGGCCCTGGACCATGATCTGTCTGGCCTTGTAGGGGAGAAGCGGTAGGATTTTTCGGATGAGTCTCATAATGCCCATGCAGGTGGCAGATAATTTGGTTGCCTGGTGCCCGAAGGATAGTGTGCTGTCTAGCCATAATCCTAAGCTCTTGATGGTGTTCCTGGCTGGGGGTGCTGGGCCTAGATCTAGTGGCCACAGAGACTTAATGGATTTTTGAGGGGAGTTACCCAGTACCATTAGCCCTGTTTTGTCACTGTTTAGCTTTAGGTACGACTGACTCATCCAGGTACTTACAGCTTCCATGCAACCTCTGAGATCATTGGAGCATGAGGAGGGATGATTTAGGGTAACCACCAGTTGCGTGTCATCCGCGTAGGACACGACTTGGACGCCGAAAGAGCGGATTATTTCTGCGAGGGGGTGCATGTATATGTTAAACAGTGTGGGGCTCAGGGAAGAACCCTGGGGAACCCCACAACTGAGTGGTTTACTGGGCGAGGTGGTATCGACTTCGCAGACTCGGAATGAGCGGTCTGAAAGAAATGATCGTAGCCAGGCCGCCGCTGTAGATTTTATCCCTAGTTCTGCGATTCTGTGAAGCAAGATGTCATGATTCACAGTGTCGAAGGCGGCACTGAGGTCCAATAAGATAATGGCCGCTGTGCCGCCCTGATCCGTTATCATTCTTGATCCTTCTGTTACGGCTAGTAAAGCGGTTTCTGTTCCATGCATGGGGCGGAACCCAGTTTGAGATGAGTCTAGTAATTTATTTGCTTCCAGGAATTCTGTAAGGGATTGGTTGACGTGCTTTTCCGCGATTTTGGATATCCATGGTAGCAGGAAGATTGGACGATAATTTCCCGGGTTCATCTGATCTAAATTGGGTTTTTTCAGGAGGGCCTTGACTGTTGCCTGCTTCCATTTTGGGGGGACGAGTCCTGAGGAAAGTGAATTGTTAATTAAGTTCAGAATGATGGGCAGAATGGTGGGGGTGATTGTTCTGAGAAACTGAGCTGGGGCTGGGTCTCTGGGAGATCCGAACTTTACCTGGAGTATTATGGTTTCCAAGCTAGTAGGCTCCAGTGGTGGAAAATTTTCTAGGGTGGTAGGTGGGGATGAGTTGATATCCCTTTGTTCTATTTTGGGGTGAGGGGATAAGTGGAAGGATGAGTAGATTTTGGCTATTTTATTGAGGAAGTAGTCTGCCTGTTCATTGCAGCGAATTTGAGCAGTAAGAGGATCTGATGGTTTATCGGGAAGTTTGAGCAGGCTTTTCGCGATTTGAAATATTTCCTTGGGTTTAGATGCTGCTTCGTTAATTTTGTTTTCATAGAAGGTAGCTTGGGCTTTTTTTATGTAATTTTTATAGATTTTTATGGCGGCCCGATATTCATTTTTGCTGGTTTGTGAATAATCGATGCGCCATTTTCGTTCCAATCTTTTGCATTCTTTTTTAAGAGTGCGCAGGTCCTGTGAATACCAAGGAGCGTTTTTTGGTCTCTGTTTGGGTTTGATGTCCTTAAATGGGATAGTAAGTTCTAAGGAGGTGGTAATCCAGTTGTTGAAGTTGTCATTATTAATAATCGGATCGGGGTTGTTTAGTGGGACAGAAGCTTCCAGAGTTGTTGTCCATAGGTTGGTGTTAAGTTGTGACGATTTGCGGTCCCTGCAGGAGGCGGTGGAAGGTTTAGTAAGTGATCCGAATGGCGCCCAAGTAAAAGGGATCAAAAAATGGTCCGTCCATGGGAGGGGAATGGGTGGACTAACTGTAAAATGGGTACAGTTAGTAAAGATTGGGTCCAAGAGGTGACCTTTATCGTGGGTGGGTTGCAGCACTCGCTGGGAGAGTTCTAGTGCCTCCAGATTGTTGCATAGTTCGGTGGCAGCCGAATCTAGGGGGTCACCTAGGTGCACATTCAGGTCGCCTAATAAGGTGAAATTAGGTGAGGAGCAGACACAGTTGGCTGCCTCCGGTGCGAGTTGGTTTATAAAGTTAGTCGAAGTGCCTGGTGGCCGATAGATGAGAGTTCCAGAGAATGTGCATGTGGGGGAGAAGTCCAGTGAGAAAGTAAGGTGTTCGCAGCTTGATAGGGTAATTGGAGAGGAGCGGCATGTGTAGCAGTTCTTGTAAATGATGGCTATGCCGCCGCCTTTTCCAGATGAGCGGTCGGCCCGAAGTATTTGATAACCTGCGGGGAGCGCTTGAATGACATAGGGGTCGGATTCAGAATGTAGCCATGTTTCTGTGAGAAAAATGGCGTCGGGTTCTTTGTCGGAGATTAACAGAGATATTTCTGTGGCGTGTTTAGGGAGAGACCTGCAGTTCAGCAGGAACATAAGGTATGAGGGGGGTGTGAATTTGTGCAACTTTGAAACGTGCACTGTGGGCAGCTGAAGAGTTTTGAGGTGGGATTCCAGGACGCAAGGCACTGGTCAATGATGGGGCCTCGTAGTTGATGTAAAGTGCTGGAAGAGTAATGGATGGATTTATTTTTGCCAGCGGTAGTGGCCCCTGGTCCCGGTCGGGTGCGGACGGGCGCAGACGGGCTTGCCTTTGGCGCGCCTTCGGCGCCCCGCCGACGCCGCCACTGCGCCCGTCCGCTGCGCCTCCTGGGTAGGGTGATCATTTTATAGTGGCGAGGGCGTGAGGGTGGGAGGGGCCTAGCCCTGGTGAATTATCTCGTATTCCTCACCCAAGATGGCGGGCCCGGAAATGCTAGTTCGGCAGGGGAGCCGAGGTTCAATCGAGTTCTCGAGGGGGCAGGATCCGCTCTCACTTCAGCGGCAACTGAATGTAAGTGGCGATTGATTTTATTATTTAAAAATGCAGTTTCTCCAAATAATGATCTTTTGGAGCGAGATTAAAAACGATAGTAAGCTTTTTTTAATCAAGCGGCAAGTTTAAAACAACGTCCCGGCTTCCACCTCAGGACTAAAACAACACACCACACTCACTCGTAGTCAGTCAAGATGTGGTGAATTCAGGTGTTTTTTATAGTGGCGAGGGCGTGAGGGTGGGAGGGGCCTAGCCCTGGTGAATTATCTCGTATTCCTCACCCAAGATGGCGGGCCCGGAAATGCTAGTTCGGCAGGGGAGCCGAGGTTCAGTCGAGTTCTCGAGGGGGCAGGATCCGCTCTCACTTCAGCGGCAACTGAATGTAAGTGGCGATTGATTTTATTATTTAAAAATGCAGTTTCTACAAATAACGATCTTTTGGAGCGAGATTAAAAATGATAGTAAGCTTTTTTGAATCAAGCGGCAAGTTTAAAACAATGTCCCGGCTTCCACCTCAGGACCAAAACAACACACCACACTCACTCGTAGTCAGTCAAGATGTGGTGAATTCAGGTGTTTTTTATAGTGGCGAGGGCGTGAAGGTGGGAGGGGACTAGCCCTGGTGAATTATCTCGTATTCCTCACCCAAGATGGCGGGCCCGGAAATGCTAGTTCGGCAGGGGAGCCGAGGTTCAATTGAGTTCTCGAGGGGGCAGGATCCGCTCTCACTTCAGCGGCAACTGAATGTAAGTGGCGATTGATTTTATTATTTAAAAATGCAGTTTCTCCAAATAACGATCTTTTGGAGCGAGATTAAAAACGATAGTAAGTTTTTTGAATCAAGCGGCAAGTTTAAAACAATGTCCCGGCTTCCGCCTCAGGACCAAAACAACACACCACACTCACTCGTAGTCAGTCAAGATGTGGTGAATTCATGTGTTTTTCTTAGTGGCGAGGGCGTGAGGGTGGGAGGGGCCTAGCCCTGGTGAATTATCTCGTATTTCTCACCCAAGATGGCGGGCCCGGAAATGCTAGTACGGCAGGGGAGCCGAGGTTCAATCGAGTTCTCGAGGGGGCAGGATCCGCTCTCACTTCAGCGGCAACTGAATGTAAGTGGCGATTGATTTTATTATTTAAAAATGCAGTTTTTCCAAATAACGATCTTTTGGAGCGAGATTAAAAATGCTAGTAAGCTTTTTTGAATCAAGCGGCAAGTTTAAAACAATGTCCCGGCTTCCGCCTCAGGGCCAAAACAACACACCACACTCACTCGTAGTCAGTCAAGATGTGGTGAATTCAGGTGTTTTTTATAGTGGCGAGGGCGTGAGGGTGGGAGGGGCCTAGCCCTCGTGAATTATCTCATATTCCTCACCCAAGATGGCGGGCCCGGAAATGCTAGTTCGGCAGGGGAGCCGAGGTTCAATCGAGTTCTCGAGGGGGCAGGATCCGCTCTCACTTCAGCGGCAACTGAATGTAAGTGGCGATTGATTTTATTATTTAAAAATGCAGTTTCTCCAAATAACGATCTTTTGGAGCGAGATTAAACACGATAGTAAGCTTTTTTGAATCAAGCGGCAAGTTTAAAACAATGTCCCGGCTTCCGCCTCAGGACCAAAACAACACACCACACTCACTCGTAGTCAGTCAAGATGTGGTGAATTCAGGTGTTTTTTATAGTGGCGAGGGCGTGAGGGTGGGAGGGGCCTAGCCCTGGTGAATTATCTCGTATTCCTCACCCAAGATGGCGGGCCCGGAAATGCTAGTTCGGCAGGGGAGCCGAGGTTCAATTGAGTTCTCGAGGGGGCAGGATCCGCTCTCACTTCAGCGGCAACTGAATGTAAGTGGCGATTGATTTTATTATTTAAAAATGCAGTTTCTCCAAATAACGATCTTTTGGAGCGAGATTAAAAACGATAGTAAGCTTTTTTGAATCAAGCGGCAAGTTTAAACCAATGTCCCGGCTTCCGCCTCAGGACCAAAACAACACACCACACTCACTCGTAGTCAGTCAAGATGTGGTGAATTCAGGTGTTTTTTATAGTGGCGAGGGCGTGAGGGTGGGAGGGGCCTAGCCCTGGTGAATTATCTCATATTCCTCACCCAGGTTGCGGAGCGGGCCTGGCGCCTTCAGTATAATGGGCAGGCCAAATTGGCCTATAGAGCGGCTGTTAAGGCCTATCACCGGGACATCTTAGGTGCCAAGAAAGAATACCTTGCTAGGAGGATTGAGGCGGCGGCGAACTCCTGTAAGGAGATCTTCACCGTGGTGAAGGAGTTCACCACTCCCAGTTCCCACTCACCCCCGTCATTATCATCGGATGCGTGGGCGTGTGATCTCGCCAATTTCTTCACCAATAAGATCAAGGCAATTCAGGTTTCTTTCCCGGAGAGCGTTGAGGAGGGCGGCTGTGGCCCCGGGGCGGGACATGGGTCATCGCCCTTGCCTGTCGCAGTGCTGGCAGATTTCCCTGCTGTCTCTAGCGAGGCGTCCCGGGTGTTGCTGGCCAGCCTTAAATCAGGCTCGCCACTTGACCCCTGCCCTGCCAAATTTTTGGCGGAGATGGCGGCGGTGGTGAATCCCCTGGTTAATCCCATCCTCAATGCCTCTCTGAGGGAGGGGAGTGTTCCTCGCACCTGGAAAAGGGCGATGGTGGTCCCCCTCCTGAAAAAGCCTGGTCTTGATGCCGATGTTTTGGCCAACTACAGGCCAATTTCACTTCTCCCGGCTCTGGCGAAGATCACTGAAAAACATGTCCATGGTGTCTTGTCGAGCTTTCTTGAAACTAATAATCTGCTCCATCCTTCCCAATCCGGATTCCGTCCTAATTTTAGCACGGAAACGGCGTTGTTGGAGGTCTCAGAGATCATCAGGGAGACCTTGGATGTTGGTGGCAAGGCCATGTTAGTCATGTTGGACCTGTCGGCGGCCTTTGACACCGTCCCCCATGAGGCGCTCCTCGCCAGGCTCCATGACATCGGCATCAGGGGGACGGTGTTCAAATGGTTTACATCCTTTTTGGAAGGCCGCCGCCAGACGGTCTGGGTTTCCCAGAGCTCCGCCGAGATGCCGCCTTTGGGAGTCGGGGTTCCACAGGGTTCTGTGTTGAGCCCGTCGTTGTTTAACATCTATATGTCCCCTCTGGCGGCGGCGGTGGAGGCTTATGGGGCCCAGATCGTGTCCTACGCCGATGACACGCAACTCCTCTTCACTTGCGGTAAAGATCTAGCATTTGATGGAGAGAATATCCGGGGTTGTCTGGGCATGGTATTCGATTGGCTCCAGCGGAACAGCCTGAAGGCCAACTCCAGTAAGTCGGAGGTCTTATTCTTCGGCTGTGTCACCGACCCTGAGTGGCAGCTATGGTGGCCGTCTGAAATGTGCCCTCCTGCACAGTCATCATTGGTCGCCAAAAATCTTGGGGTTAAACTGGACAATAAGCTTTCGCTGAGAGCGCATGTCCTGGGTCTGGCCGGCACCTGTTTCGGCATTCTGAAAATGCTCCGCAAGTTTCTTCCACTGCTCTCTGCGGAGCATAGGCGAATTGCCGTCCAGGCGCTTATCGGATCCAGGTTGGATTATGCCAACGCCCTTTTTCTTAGCCTCCCCGACTACCTAGTCCAGCGCCTGCAGGTGGCTCAAAACTCTGCTGCCCGTGCCATTTTTGGTTTGCATAGGCGAGCACGAGCTTCTGGGCTGCTGCAAATGCTCCACTGGTTGCCCATCCGGAAGCGGATTATGTTTAAATCCCTGACGCTGATGCACAAAGCACTTTTTGGCTCAGGGGCTGGGTACTTAAGGCGTAGGTTGGCCTTCTATCGCCCCACCCGCTCGCTGCGGTCTGAATCTCTTTTTACAGCTGTGGTTCCGCGTGTGAGGAAGGCCCGCACTGGGGGCCGTTCCTTCAGCTATAAGGCCCCCCAGATGTGGAACAGTCTTCCACTGGCGCTACGCAGTACCCCCAATCTGCTTCAGTTTAGGAAGAGCCTGAAGACCTGGCTTTTTAATCTCTAGTTTCTTTTCGGTGGGTTTCGTTTTGTCTGTTCTCTGTATTTGCTTTCCTGTTATGTTATTCTGTATGGAGCTGCCTGTGGAAAGCGCCGGGACACTCTTTTAGAGTAGCCGTGCGCTATATAAACTTAGTTTAACATAACATAACATAACCCAAGATGGCGGGCCCGGAAATGCTAGTTCGGCAGGGGAGCCAAGGTTCAATCGAGTTCTCGAGGGGGCAGGATCCACTCTCACTTCAGCGGCAACTGAATGTAAGTGGCGATTGATTTTATTATTTAAAAATGCAGTTTCTCCAAATAACGATCTTTTGGAGCGAGATTAAAAACGATAGTAAGCTTTTTTGAATCAAGGGGCAAGTTTAAAACAATGTCCCGGCTTCCGCCTCAGGACCAAAACAACACACCACACTCACTCGTAGTCAGTCAAGATGTGGTGAATTCAGGTGTTTTTTATAGTGGCGAGGGCGTGAGGGTGGGAGGGGCCTAGCCCTGGTGAATTATCTCATATTCCTCACCCAAGATGGCGGGCCCGGAAATGCTAGTTCGGCAGGGGAGCCGAGGTTCAATCGAGTTCGCGAGAGGGCAGGTTCCGCTCTCACTTCAGCGGCAACTGAATGTAAGTGGCGATTGATTTTATTTTTAAAAAATGCAGTTTCTCCAAATAACGATCTTTTGGAGCGAGATTAAAAACGATAGTAAGCTTTTTTTAATCAAGCGGCAAGTTTAAAACAATGTCCCGGCTTCCGCCTCAGGACCAAAACAACACACCACACTCACTCGTAGTCAGAGATGGAGATGATGAGAGTGATACTGATGGGCGCTTGTTGGATAGACTACTAGCAAAGTGTTCTCTACCATGCTATCCAAATTTTGATGAATGAAGGTGAGAGCTGGCAAATGCTAGTCTCTGTGTATGACCCAGTTTAGTGGAAAATGTGAGTCAACAGCATCCAAAGTCGAGAGCAGGTGTCAGCACATGGGGGATTGTATGATGGAAGGAAACAGTCAATTTTTGGTGTCTATAGAAGCTAGTACCTCGTTGCCAGCAACTGCAGATCCTTCAAGAATAATGTGTTGGTTCTAGTACCATACGATCTGTGCCATTGGCGTATTCAAATTCAGATTTGAGAATGTGGGAAGCCGGGGTAGTGAAAGAGAAAGGCAGAGTAGCATGTCGAGTCAGGGCACAATCAAGGCTGCAGTGAAGACAACGGTAATCATTGGGAATTTGCCTTTGGAAAGGATAGAACTGTATGAACAGGATGAATTATTGTTTGTGGTGAAGGATGTCACCTGTAAAGAAAGGTGAGCACATGAGAGATTGACCGAATTGGCAAAACATATGATGTAGACTTGTCTAAGATGAAAATGTTACAGGGAAGTCAGAGGTTAAATTACAGTGATCAGGATTTAGAAGAGAAGAGGTTCACTGATTTGAAAACGTATATTTAGGTGCTGATCATAGGGATATGCGCATGAAGCATGCTTGAGAAATGGGAAGAAAGATGGTCAAAGAAAAAGAGTGTTAGGAAGGTGATGGGAGATACGCCTCCTCCAGGAGGGGAGATATCAGGATCCGAGGCTTACCCATTGCGAGAGGTACCAAGCTGAGGGTATGTGCATGTGTCTTGGAGCAGGGGTGACTTGGCAGCGTTCACAGATGATTTTCCTCAGCTGCTGAATGGTATAAGTAAGCTGATTGCTTTGTAAAGATTTCAAAGGTGTTGTGGATTGATCTGAATACACTATTAGACATTGTGGTTCCTAGTGATTTATGGTCTGCTTGCAAAATTGCTATTGATTGGCCTTCTATCGAACCAGATAGAGACCATATAACTCATGGTCCTTCACCGTTGGTTATGAAAAAGTTTGAACAGGTAATTACATGGCTACAGTCAAAAATAAGATATTTATTGGGGTAAGATAGATTGAACAACCCAGGAGCTCAAAGAATCAGTACATGCTTACTATGAATGGCTGTTACAAGCCTTCAAACTGTACAGTGAGTTTGACACTTTAGATCCCACGGTATGCCAGATATTGTAGCAATGAGGGGGATTCCAAACACAGGAGAATGAAGGACAAGCTAATGTCAGTCCAGATGAGGAATGCAAATAGATTGGATTATGTGCAGACAAACAGAGGAACATTGGGGTGAAATCATTGACAATATGAAGGAGGGACTCAGAATGGGCCGAACAATGCCGGACACGGAAAAGGGAGGGGTGTAGATCCCAATCCAGGGGTAGACAACCAGTTACTTAAGAAAACCACTGCTTGTCATTATTCTCGCAAAATAGGTCATTGGAAGCGAAAGTGTAGGGCTAACCCCATAAATCAGTTGCAGGAAGAAGAGATTGTACAGGTGCCTGATGTTATAAACACAGTGAAGAGGCCTAGGGCCAGATGTATCTAGCGTTTTCCCATTCGCAAAGGGGCCGATTCGCAGAATAGGTAATCGCAATTTTTGCAATCACCTATTTTTCAAATGCATTTAGGGAATCGCAATTTGCGAATCCTTAAATGCAATGCAGGAAGCAAGTAAAAATTGCGATCTGGCTTTAAGGAATCACAAATTAGCACCAACTTCTAGTTGGTGGTAATTTGCAAATTCCTTTAAAAATGCACTTTTTAGCATTTTTCTAAGTGGCATGTGGTGAACATACATGTCCTTAGGGCACATGTGCAACAGGGTGTCCTTTACACCCTTGAAATTGCGCAATTTGTGAGTACCTATCAGGTACTAGCAAATTGCAACTACAGTCCTATTCATTCCTATGGGCCTCTAGGCCCATAGGAATGAATGGGAAGGTATTCCTCAATAGCGAATTGCAATTTACGATTCGCTATTAAGGAATATGTAGGATTCACAATTGTTTTTGCAAATCCTACATACATTGCATTTTGCGATTCTTAAATAGCGAATCAGTAAAATTTGCTATTTAAGAATTGATGAAGCAATTCTTGATACATCTGGCCCCTAGATCCTTAAATAGGGGGTTGGGGGGGTGGGGGGGTTTGAATCAACTAGTGTAAGTTCCCCAACCTCAGAAGGTTCCACAGAGTAATCGAGTGTATCACCAAATGCCCTTTATCGACAACTTGGACAAGTTTGATCTGGACTTGTCACAATGACGGTGCCTGAGGGAGGAGGAAGACTATACCCTTGGAGTAGTCTTAGAGGTAGACCATAGCAGACCATATGTGGAGGCAGATGTAGACTGTCATCTCATTACATTCTTGACTGATACTGGTGCTACCCATTCTACAGTGAGATCTGCAGTAGTCCTAAACCTGCCCCTCTCTGGACAATCGATCCAAGTTGTAGGAGTTGCTAATAGGAGAATGACAAATCCATTAACAGAAGAAATACCTGTGAATTGACACTAGTTTCTGGTGTGCGATTCTAGCCCAATCTGTCGGTTAGGACGTGACCTCTTGTGTACATTTAACTGTACCATCTATTGCACGCCCAAGGGAGTAGAGCTCCAAACTAATGATGATGACATTGCATTCAAAATCACTGTGCAGACATGTTTCCCGTACTAACAGTGGTGACATGCCATGGGACCTGAGAGGCACCATCTCTCCTGTGGTGTGGGAGTTAACACGGGAAGCGAAAGGATTGATTTGACGAGTTGAGCCAGTTCGCATACAGATCAAGCCAAATGCAGAGTATCCAAGAACACCCCAATACAACCAGACCCCAGAAACAGTGGCAGGGATTGCACCTGTAATTGAGTCAATGATTGCGCAGGGTATATTGAAAGAGATAATAGGAAGTCCATGCAATTCACGTATAATGGGATGGCAGAAACTGAGCGGTAAGTACTGCACTGTCTAGGACTTAAAGAAGGTCAATTCGATTGTGATTCCTTGTTGTCCCATTGTACCGAATCCATGTGTGATCCTATTTCAAATTCCTTGCGAGGCTGAATGGTTTACTGTGATTGACTTGTGCCAAGCATTCTTTTCAAACCCCTTACATGAGGAAAGCTAATTTTTATGTGCTTTTCGGCTGGAGAACCGTGTGTTAACATGGTGTCGTATTCCACAAGGGTATACCGAGAGTCCATCCATCTTTAATCAGAATTCGAAAAAGAACCTTAGGAGCTTTTGTGCTGCCACAAAGCTCAGTGCTTGTGCAATAAATCGATGACCTCCTGATTGCTTCAGAGACTAAGGAGGCTTGTAGGTATGATACCATCGCTCTACTGAATCACTTGGCAGAAAATAGGCACAAGGTGTCCCCGAGTAAACTTCAGTACTGTTTGCCTGAAATTCAGTATTCTGGGTCATCACATTGAGACAGGCAAGAGAAAGGTGTCACCAGAAGGAATTGAGGCAATCATGAAAATGAATGCGCCTACCACACAAAAGGAAGTCAGGATGCTTCTGTGAATAGTTGGCTACTGCCAACAATGGATTCCCAATTTCTCACTGAAGTTAAAGCCCTTACAGAAACTGACGCTCAAGCAAGTGAGTGCTCCAATACCCTGGGATAACGATTGCTTCATTGTCTTCTTGGCGCTGAAAGAAAGCGTGTGTCATGCTCAGGCTCTGGGAATTCCTGATTACAACAAAGCGTTTTGCTCTTTTTCTGCAAGAGAGAGGGTTGTGCACTATATGTACTCACCCAGACACATGGGGTGTCCGTAGACCAGTGGCCTATTTCTCAGCCACATTAGATCCTGTAGCTTCAGCGTTGCCCGGATGTCTCAGATCCATTGCTGTAACTGTCGGCCTTGAGCAATGTGAAAACATTGTGCTAGGGCATCCTCTTACTCTTTATGTTCCACACTCAGTTGATCTCCTGATGACGAGAATCAAAACACAGCACCTGGCTAACAATATGCTCACCAGATATGAGCAGATATTATTAGCCTCTGAGAAGGTAACCTTGAAGAGATGTTCTTTGTTAAATCCTGCTACTTTTATGCCTGTTCCAATTGTTCAAGCAGAAGATTGAGAGGACCATGACTGTCTGGATATGACTGAACTCTGTACTAATCCTGGACCAGACATTGATGAAGAACCTCTACCTGAATCTTATCAAGTCTTTTTTGTTGATGGTACATGCTTAAGAGACAATGAGGGTTACTTGAGAGCAGCTTTTGCTGTGTTTACCATCTCTGGAGTTGTGGAAGCTGCTTGTCTACAGGCAGTACACTCCGCGCAAGTAGCTGAAATCATTGCTTTAACCCATGCATGTCTTGTTTCCGATCAAATGCGAGTCACTATCTATACCAATTGCCTGTAGGGTTTCGGCGTGGTTCATGACTATGGACAGCTATGGTCACAGAAGGGCTCTTAACTTCATCATGATCTCCTACCAGAAATGGAGAATATGTGAGCCCATTGTCGGAAGCCTTACAGTGGCCAAAGGAAGTGACAGTCGCGAAGAGGAAGGGGGTGGACTTTGTGACGGTTGGGAATAGGTACACCAACGTGCTTGTGTGCAATTCATGCATGTATCTTTAATGGGGACTATTCAGGCAATAGCACAGATAGAACTGAGCTCAGCATGATATTAGCCATGGCAGATACCTGGGATGAGGTCAGGCATTTGCAGGGAGAAGTGTCAGACCAAGAACAAGCTGGTTAGATCAAAGAAGGTTGTAAAAAGAGGGACAATGGCATTTGTGTTTCAACTGATGGTAGCGCAGTGTTGCCAGATTGTTTGCTGAACCCTAAGGTGAGACATATTCATGGAGCAGTTCACATTGAGAGAGATGCAATGGTGCGAGTGTTCAGACCAACATGGGTTAACCCTAAGTTTTGTGTGTTTGCTGATGCTGTATATTATCGATGTGCCACATGTCAGAAATTGAATGCTGGAAAGAAAACGGTGGTTGCATTGAGTCACATTGGAATGTCTGGGGTCCTTTCAACCAAATTCAACTGGATTTCATTGAGATGCCTAGGTGCAATGGGCTGAGGTACATTCTAGTTGTAGTGTGCATCTTTTTCTTTGTGGGTGGAAGCATATCCGACCCGAAGGTGTGATAGCCTCATAGTAAACAAGTTATTGTTGCAAAAGTTAATTCATTAACCCTTTGCGTGCTGGTGACGGAACCACTCCGTCACCAGCCACGGACGCGCTGTGCTAATGATGGAGGTGTTCCGTCATGGCCCGGCCGCCGCGCCTGCACGGCATTAATTCCGGGACTGCGCTGATCGTTCTATTGAGCGGGCGGGGCCGTGACGGAACCACTCTGTCACAAGCACAGTGCGCCCGTGGCTCATGACGGAGTGGGTCCGTAATTACCGCCGCGGCTAAGGGGTTAAACAACATGGACATACCTATAAAGGGGTATGGTCACTGTTAGTGACCTATACCGTTTTAAACGGGAGCACAGACAACCAGTGGTTGCTTTTTAGAAGATCCCTCACCCACCTACCTAGTTGCTGGCATGCTTCATCATTGGAGTCCCAGCTGGATTGCAGAATGCAACCCAGCTGTGGTTCGACGCCTGATTTACAGTGGAGCAGGTAGTTGTGTGATGAGGTGAAGTGCTATGTGAGATGTGACTAGGGTTGGATGGGGTTGGGTTTTTGGTTAGCGTTCAGGTTACAGTTCGCATTATGGTTTGACTTAGAATTGGCCTTAAGATTTCTGCTAAGATTATGTTAGTCCTGTCAGCTTGCCATCGTCCTGATAGAAATCTATGTCATGGGTTTGACACTGTAGTTAGAATTATGATTTATTTTCTTTAATTGTATATGTATCCATTTTGATGCCCTTTTTCTCATGGATCCTTCTCAAGCTTTGTGTTTGCTTCTACTGTCACCCTAGTAATGCCCTATTACTTACCGGTTATCTGCATTACTCCTGGTCCCGTTGTCCAGTCTTATTTTGTATTTCCCAGAATCAGCAGCAACTGCAGAGCGGAGATCTAACTAAACATCTGCAACTGTTGTTTCTGTTCCTCATATTAAGAAAACTGTGTTTACACTATATCCAGTAATAGTGCAGTGTCATCCAAATATTTATTATAAAGTGCACAGAAACTGATGTGCACGCACAACTATCCACAGTTACACAAGCAACATGTGTATGATGATTACAATAGTAGTGTCTCTCAGAGAGAAACTCTCACAACCAAACACATACAAATGAATGCACATACACATACACATGCACAAACACACACAGGCACACACACATGCACAGTATTCCTATTTCTGTGCTGCATAGCGTATTACATGGGATTGAGAGGACAGCAAGTGGATGGTGAAGATGCCCATTACTCCCAGGTCCCTCCTGTACTCGTCCCATTCATGAAACAGTGAGATAATACAATCTCATGACAGAAAACAAGAACAAAGGAATGCTGGCCCTACCCCAACCCCTGGGAATACATTACCCCAAATCCCTCCTGTCCTCGTCCCATTCATGAAACAGTGAGATAATACTATCTCATTACAAAAAACAAGAATGAAAGAATGCTGGGCCTACTCTCCCCCCTCCCCCTGGGAATATAAATGTGTACCTATCCCAGCATTTCTCCTGAAATACCAAGCCCCATATGAAGGCCGGCAAGTCCGGGAAGAAGGCAGGGTAGAAATGTATAGGACAAGGACAAAGTGACCAGAAGTAATGAAGATTACCGATAAGTAATAGGGCATTACCCCCAGGTCCCTCCTGTCCTCATACTATTCATGAAACAGTGAGAATACCCAAGCAACCAACGGCATTCATCAACAACAAACCACCAGGACAAAAACATACTGCAAACCAAGTGAATTATTGACAGAAGCAGATCAAGAAATTCAGGAGCACACAGCCAGTAGTACAGCCAAACCAAAATTAGCATCATCCCCCAGCCGATTCTGGATCTGATAATGTTTCAAAAAAATACTAGAGGAAGCCCAAGCAGCAGCCCTTCAGATTTCGGACAGGGAAACCCCCTTAACCTCTGTTCAGGAGGCTGCCACTCCCCCGAGTAGAAGGCCCCTGAACTCCCGCTGGAGGTGGGGCACCCGAAAAAGAGTGAGCCAACATAATGACTTGTTTCAGCCAGCGACCAACGGAAGAAGAAGAAGCCTTCCCCCCACGAGTGGCTGCATGTAAAAAACTGGACAGTCTAATCAAAGTGTCATTGACATCCTACTTATAAACTACAGGGACCCTCCATCATTAAACGAGCACCTGAATGAATATGGTCTGGCAACAACCAAAGGTAGAATCTAGAAAACTTGCAATGAAATCCCTGACTCTCCATGCTGGGGACTTCCCTTTGCCTTGGAAGCAGATTGGTTTCCTAAACTCACGACAGAGTTTGGTTTACTAAAGAATCTCCTTTCAGGAAAATGAAACTGTACTTCGAAATGACTGCCTGACCAAAGCCAGCAAATTCCACAATAAATAATGAAAATGAAATAAGTAAATTGTAAAGGCTTACTTTGAGTTGACCGCTCATATAAATCTGCACCATCTACACCGCAGTATCCACAATGACTGGATGCATACACGCCGTATCTACTTTGTATACAACAAATTGGGGTTTCCTGGAACAATGAGAGACACAGTCCAACTACAGATGATGCGTTGTTTCTCTATAAATATCTGAATCTCATTTAATATGCACCACACTTTCCGAAGTCATTTTATCTCGAGGCAGCATTTTCACTGGTCACTCTGCTTTATTCCTTGTGTGCCAACACTGCTTTGCATCTTCTTTTATTGCAGAAACTATAGCAATTCACTAAATTATTTTGAAACAAATATTAGTTTATTTGATTTTGCTAAAGCAAAGTGAGAATAATTGTACAAGCAGATCCAATCCATGATTCACATTTGCTATTCAGGACATGTTTTGTGCTTCTCTTTACACGGTGGGACCAGCTCTATGGTAATGCGCTAGCTCTTGGCTCTGTCTGTTATGACAAGTGCAGACTCGCACCAGTCTTTTTTTTTGTTTTTCCACCCGGCAGTAAAATATAATTTAAGATTCCCCTTTGGAAGCGAACAAACCTGTGACAACTGTGGCTAATCTGATAATAAAGACTGAATGAAGGGTCGTGTGCTAATATGGGAGCTGGCGGTCAGATGGTTCCCATCCCTGGTGCTGGAAAACAGTGCCTCTCCAAACAGACTTTTTTTATATGCGATGCCCCTGTAAAACATGCACATTCATTGGAACACCCACTTTCCATTTAGACAATGCCTGGGACTTCTCGGTTTATCTCAGAGCCGATTCTCCCTTGGTGGGAATGTTTGACTGAAAGGAAACATCTCTTATGGGAAACACTGCATTTCAGGACCTCTTCACTTGTAATAAAAACAAAGTTGAATGTGGTATGTTCACGTTTGCATTTTCTTCAGTAAGACAAATTGAATGAAAACTATTGATACTGAAATTGTCCACCTTCCTTATGTTTATCTGTACGAGTTAAACAAATTTTTTTTTTAATAAAGTATTCAATCTGAATCTGTACCTGATCAAGATGGTTTATTCAATTCAAACATGACATTTGTATATTATGTTTTGTTGTGTTATATTACATTGTGTTATATGATGTTACTCACTTTTGTAGGTCTCTTACTACCATTTGTATTGCTCATGTTCTGGATGAGTGTGGATCTTCACACAGGCATGGATTTGTGAGTTGAAAGACATTGCTGGTCTGTACGACTGTCTATTACTCGGCTTCCAGTGGATATTATGTTTCGATGTATTTTTGCCCTTTCTGTGGCTTTTATGCAGTGTTGTGCACATGTGGGTGCGGTAAATTGATGTTAAGTTCTTCATGATCACTGATATTTAGATTGGTGGGAGAATATATTATTGTGTGATGCAGATGCATATAGGTTGAATATTGCCAGATTATAATACCAATTAGATTTGTATGTTTTTCTGATAATATAGCTATTATAGCAATAAGTTAAAATAGAAACGAGGCGATCATGAACTTTTATCTTTCGACATTGCAACTTTTTTGTGTTAAATAAATGTTTTAAAAGTTGTCAGAGGTAAGGCTACATGATAATACATTTGCAAATCAAAGCGTGTCCCTTTAAAATAAGCATATACCTTACATTTCTTGTTCACAGATAGTAGTTGTGCTCAAGAAAGAAACCATTCAAAATTGAGTGCATTTAGGTGTGGATATACCGGATGGCTGTGATTTTGGCCAGTATTTGCGCATGTAAAAATCAGTCTACGCAAAGTGAATCCCCATGGAATGGGAATAACCGTGTGGTTCCACACAGAACATTCACATATACTACCTGGTTGGAGAATGTGTTAAATCTGATACGAATGGGGGTTAATGTGAGGAATGGTTTCGGGGGAGTCTTCACGGAGAGAAGGGGAGGATGTAGCCATTCACACCGTGGGTCAGGCAGGTGCTGGGCTGTACTAGCAGCCCATGGAGCACCTGTCCACTTATAACTGAGCTGAGTAGTAGCTCTGCTCATCTCATAATCAGGACCTAAAGAAGCACAGCGAGCGAAAGCAAAACTATAGGAGCATGTGTAGGAAGATGTATTACTTCTGTGTACGGATTTGCTGATATTGTACTCTTTTGCTTACAACATGACAAATCTGCAATTTTTATTCTATTCTAAGAGAACATTTCCTTTATAAACCCTCATATTTGGAGATGCCTTTCTGAGGCACTTAAAGGTACTGTCTAGTTTCTTACTGATGTTGCTGCTCATTGGGACTTCGAACATTCTGGATTTTGCCCATAATTCTGTATCGCCCTATTGCTGAGTGCCTTCATGGGAATGACTTTGTTTATCTGCCCACTGAAATGTTAATTTTGTACTTTTTGAATTTTTGCAATAAATATTACAACATTTTCTAATTCTACCCTAGAACACACTTACTGAGTGATACCTTAACTTGAGACACATTGCCACATGAAATTGAGCTTTAACACTGACCCTGATTCACTCAACAGTGGGTGTGGTTTTGAGGTATCTTTTGGGGTGTAAGCTTTTAGGGGTTCCTCCTCACCCACTCATTTAAACACAAAAAAGTAACAAATTACGTATATATTGCCTTTTACTTGAGTAGCTGTGGCTTCGAGCAGCAGAGCTAAACATAGGAACTAAGGGGCATATTATCAAGGGGGTTTATCTCCGCTTTTTTGGCTTTAAAAGCCAAGAAAGCGGAGATAAAATTATCTCCCTATTACCTAGCTGTCGCTAACACCAGTTAGCGACAGCTAGTAGGAGATAGCGACCATCTTGGGCCCCACTTTGCATGTCAGTGATATTTATCACTAATGACATGCAAAGTGGGCGTGCCAAGATGTTAGCGACTGGAAACAGTCGCTAACATCGCTATCTCCTATTACCAACTTCTGGAGATATTCGCGCTAAGCGCGAATATCTCGAAAAGCTAACACCTGCCCTGAGCAGTTCTTAGCCATGTTATCCAATGGGAGGTGGATAACATGGCTAAGAGCATTAGCTCGGTAATGCATGAATATCGCTGACTTTTCAGCGATATTCATGCATTGCGGCCGTTTTTTATCGCATTTGCGATAAACCTTGGTAATACCAAGGTTTATCTGCGATATAAATCGCCGCAGCTCAGCGGTAAAATTTTCTCTCAAACCAAGTAATAGAGATAATTATCGCTATTGCTGGGTAATATGCCCCTGAGAGCCTCATTTACAAGAGTCCTGCACAGACATAGCGTCACTTTTTATGATGCTCCGGTGGCACAGCCCTCTCTATTATACCTGTAAGGTGACGCAAAGCCAACCTTTGTGGCTTTGTGTGGCCTCATAGATATGGAGTAAGGCAAGGCAGAGCAAAGCACTGCATTGCCTTACACTACTTAAAGGAGGCGTTCCAAGGGCATTGCTTTGGGTTTTCCCACCAAAGGTTTTTGACAAATTCACAGATTTACAAGAATCTGTAAACCTGGGAATATGTGAAAACTGTGCACCTCCCCAGGGAAGGCGTACCGAGGAGAAATAACTTTATCTCTCCTAGCTTTTCTGCAGCACACACAGACAGAGGAAAGCACCTCCATTGACTGTTTTTGTGCAGGTTGGTGTAGCTTCCTGCACTAAAATAATCATGTCAACAAAGCAGACACCATTACACCATGGAGCAAAGGTGTCTGCGTTAGCGCTAGGCACCAATTTGCGTGCAGGCAGAAAGGACAGGAATGCACCGTATTTCATTAATTTGGGCCAGTCCTGTCCTTTCTTTTTGAAGCAGGGCGACGCAGCAAGAATATTTGCTGTGCTACTCTGTGTCAGAAAGTTGTAAATGAGGCCCTTAGTATTAACAGCACCAAACAACGGAATAAGAAAATCACACAACAAGAAAGAGACACAACAACAATTTCTTAAAAAAGGAACATATTTTAATGAATTTTTTATCATCAATATCCACAGGATGGTTCTTTCTTACACACCCTAATAGATCGGGCCCGAGGCTACTTAAGATTATGCGGGTCTGTGGCGAGACTGCTGGTCTTTATATGAATGCTAGTAAGTCCATCTTATGGCCACTGTGAGGTGAATTCCAACTGGGCAAATGGGCACAAGAGGTGACAGTGGTCCCTGACGGGTTTAAATATCTTGGGGTGTTTTTGTTGGCCTCCCAGCCCACTTCCTGGGATAAAAATCTAGACCTACTGTGGGTACAGGTCAAAGAGCAGGTGTGTTCTTGGTCGCACTTACCACTTTCCCTGTTTGGAAGATCTGCTATATTCAAGATGGTTTCCCTGTCTCGCCTCCTCTATCAACTTCAAAACCACCCTTATCCAATACCACCCACCTGGTTTCGGCACATGAATGCAATCCTTGGCCACTTCCTCTGGGGTGGAAGCTCAGCACGGGTGGCCCTAAGAGCCTGTTTTCAGTCTACATACCGTGGCGGTATGGCGACTCCAGACGTCCATGTATATTATGCTGCTTCACACCTTCTTATTCTTAACGACATGGGGTATGGGGAGAGACACGATCCACCTTATGCAGTCGAACGTTGGCTAATGGACACTATGTCATTACATACAATCCTATATTCGGGTCCGGCGCTCAAAATGTTGACGCCAGCAACTAAGATGGTATTTCAGACTTAGAGGCAAATGCTGCGCTGAATGGGGTGGTGGAGTAGACTGACAAAGGAGGCTCCCCTTTGGCACAACAGTCTTCTACCACAGCTATCAATGTTGTCCAGTTTTGGGGGCTGGGAGGTCACTCGCCTATCTACGGTGGGGTTCGTTCTAAACGGTCAAACTTTACCTAGGCCCCAGCAACATCACAAGATTTGGAAGAGGTGGGTCGACTATCGGGGACTATATTTGGATCCCATTCCCCCTTGTATCAATAAGTAGGCAATTGGTTTGACGACAGGATGATGAGAGACAAATTGAGATAAATATATACAGTCCTTGGATTTGGGTGGCTGGGAACTACATGTTTTAGACTTGGTATCAGATATATGGCACTGTTGTTTATTGTTTGGGTGCTTGTTCAGATACTATCAGATCTTAAACTGTTTTATTTTGATATTGCAAATGTTGACATCAATACTGCTACTATGGATGTTGTATTACTGAAAATCCTCGATACACCTGGGCTGTTACGGATGTTGACAATGCAATCACATTTTGTTGTGAAAAAAAAAATCCACAGGATGGTTTGGGAGATACAGATGTTTGAAGAAATAAATACTTTCAAATGCAACCACAAACAAACATTGGTCAACCAAAACTTTGCACACTTTTGAATTCGTTTGAAATAGGTAGAGGGTGACTTACTAGCATTTTGCAATGGGTTTGCATCATAAAAGTGACTAAAACCAGCACAAAATGTTTTATATATTATTTACTTACTTTCTAGCACAAAGCTTGGGTTGTACTGAAAATATACTAAAAGTAACACAAAGCAGCGCACAGGGCTGCTTTGCATTACTTAGCATCAGGGGGCGTTACATGGGTGCTCCCATGCATTTACCCACACTTTTGGATGCAAAACCCTAGCTACCAAAAATATGAGACAGGGTTTTGAGTGAAAAAATAACGCCTTTTTAAACCGCTTGTTAAGGGAGAAATGTTTCACTTAATTTTTATTTTTGACTTTGCATATGTGCTGATCTGTACAGCACACATACAAAGTAGGAAAAGTTTTAGAAGATGACTAGGCATACTATTTTGCACTGGAAGGTAATCCTTTCAATACAAAACCTATGCTAGCCTCTTGCACCCACCCTTGCACTATGGCAGCTAAGCATCAAAATTCTGCATCGGTGCTAGGGAAGGGGTGGCTTTGCTATTAATGGTTATAGCTAATTCCAACTAGCAGTGTGACCACTGACCTAGTCTACAGTGGCAGGCTGGTGGTCATTCTGTCATTTGTCACAATCAGGGTGGCACAAACAGTGCTTCAGCCCAGGATAGACACTCTGCCTTACATACCCTTGACTCATATGTAAGTCAGTACTTGCCTATTGGGGACATCCAAATAGACATGTCTTTTGTAATGGGTGAGAACACTAGCACTGGGGTCTGGTTAGCAGGTGTAAGAAAGTGGCTCTATAGATACTGGACCAAAGTAAGGTACAGTGTGTATAGAGTCCCCAACCTCCAGAGGTATAACAGAGGTTAAAGTCAGATCTGACCTTACTCTCTAAAGTGGTAGCTTGGTCGAGCCGTAAGGCAGTATCAGAGGACAGTGTAAAGCATTTGTTGTACAGGCTCAGTCAGCAAATGGTTTCATACACTCAAGAACTGAACTCGAGGCCAATTTTTTTCATATCAAAAGATATAGTTGTTTTATTTTTTAGAACCAACAGGTATCAAAATATACTTTTCTCAATATGAGTGACTTCAGGTAGTTACTTTGCAGAAAGGCAATCAACTTTGTAAGCACAATAGTTACAGGGGTAGCAATAGGCAACACAATTCTAAACACAATTTAACATTAAGCTCAATGGGTTTTTCTACTTAAATGCAGTTGATTACTTTAAGGATTACTTTTCTAACCACAGGACTGGATCCTGGATTTAGTCCCGGAACCTAAGCTGTAAACAGTTAAGTAAAAGCATTTTGGTTACTGTTGTGATTTTTAAAGAATATAAATGTATTTTCAAAGTTGACACAGAAACTTTTCAGTGAAAAACTAGCAATGTTATCCTATGGAAGGAAATTCAAGTAACAGGTAAAGTAGGTTCTCGTTCCTTTTGTAATCCAGTACTGGACTCCTAGGTTCAGCACTTGAACCTCTACCTAAGACAGGTAAGGAATTACGCTTTAGTATTTGGTACGATTTTTATATACCAGAAATAAAGTATAACTTATCATCTTTTGTAAACAATCTAAATAAATAATGACCACAATAACAAAGCATAATACATATCAAACAAAATTATACAATAGTATTCCTTTAGTCTTGAAACAATGATCCCCAAATTTTCTTAAATTTTCCAGCTGAGCGAGTACGCCTCCCTTTAGATAATGCTTTTTCCATATCATGTATATCTTTAACCTGTCCCCACCAATCTAAGGCTGACAGAGAACCACTTGATATCCAAACTCGGGCTATTGTAAGCCTGGCACAGACTATTAAAATAGTAATTAAATCCGCTTGGCTAGATCTTATATTCTGTCCACTCATCATTACATCTATTACAGATAACTTTATTGGGCTCCCTAGTTTCTGAGACATTGCTTGAGTCACCTTTTGCCAAAATTCTGCTAGCTGGGGGCATAAAAAGAACATATGTTTTAAATCCGCTGTTTTAAATATGTTGAAAGTGCTGCAGATGCCCTCCGGGGCCCTTCTTTGCACAGAGCTCCAAGGGTGAAGCGGCCATCCTCAGTCATGGCCAGAGCACACCCTCACCCCCACCCAGAATAGGTTCAGCGCATCTTTAGATTTGAAAGTAGGCAAAAAGTACAGCTATTTGTTTTACTGCTAGAGCTGCCGACTTTAATTGGAGCTGGGGAACCGGGTTCGATGCTCGCTTGAGCTCAGCATCCTGTGAATCTGGGCAATTCACTTATCTCCCGTGCATACCAAAAATTAATGTGTCCTTGTGCTACATAACTGGTGTTGGTGTAAAGCGCTCCGATACCTTCGGGTGGAGTTCGCGCTATATACATCTGCAAAAATAAATAAATCAAAAGCACATTAAGTACTCACTTTTTTTTCAGCTTCATCACGGGGTTTCTCTCGGACCGGGTTGCAGCTGGATCAAGGAAGGAGGGAAATACGAAACTAGCCCAGGAAGCAGTATTAGAAATCCCGCCTCCTTTTGTCATAGGGTGACTGTATCAACAGTCATCCAGTCAGAGGAGGAGGCGGGATCCTAGAACTAGAAGAATGTTCTCAGCTTAGCTTCGTCGAAGATCTGGGCGAGCCGAAAATTCGACCGAAGTCCTGGAAAACCAGCTGCTTCAGGTAGCGTCTGCTTGCTCTCACTACTGCTTCACAGACACACTCTGCACATGTGTGACTTGGGCGATATTGAAAGCGGACGTCCATCACACATGCGCATGGTGTGTTTGTACACTGCCTGCTGCACTCCTACCAGAGTGCCAAAGCCTCAGACCACCAGTCTCCTTTCAATCTCTTTCTCCTTCTTCCGAGACTGGTGGTGCTCTGCCCCATACGCCCTCATGCAGGAACCACGCCTGCCTATGCTAATCAGCGATTTACAATTAGCCCCATAAAAACAATTCCATATGTCAGAGTCCAACACATTAGCCACTTTCATAGTGCGTATGAAGTAGTCTCGGATCTGATAGTATTTAAATTGCATGTTTCCTGGAAGATTATATAAAATCTGCAGTCTCTCGAATGTGATGAAACCATTATAACCACACAAGTCCCCTAAACATTTGATCCCAGTACTAGCCCATCGTTTTCCAACCACCCCATGGAAAATTTCTGGGAGGCAAGGATTATCCCACAAGGGAAGTTTAACGTGAAAAAAAGATGTATTACATTTAGCCATGATAGCCCACCAAATATTTACGCTATTGCGGGCAATCTTAAATTTAACCCGCTTGTAGTAATTCGGGTCATTAGTTCTAAAGAGGAACATATTATGCTCATCCCCTAACATAAATTTATAAAAGAAAAATATACTACCCGTAGGATTCATTAAGCTACGGAGGCGGCCCAAAAATGCTGACTAGAAATATAGTTTGAAATCAGGGAAAACGAGCCCCCCCTGATTAAATGGAAGCTTCAATAAATCGATAGCTCGTTGCGCTTTCTTATACCCCCATATGAAGCTGCTACAAACCCCATCCAACCGTTTTAAAAAAGAATTATTTACTCGTAGAGGGATAGACCTGAATAAATAAAGGAATTTAGGGAGAATTTTCATTTTTATTGCATTTATTCGCCCACTAATGCCCATGGGCACTTTATGCCAATTCTTAAGTGATTTAACAGTTTCTTTCAATAAAGTCTCATAATTTAATGCTACAATCTTATCTATTCTAGCCGACATTCTGACCCCTGGATAAGTGGCAACACTACAGACTCCCAGAACTGGAGTCGGTGATTTATAATTTAATATAACTTGGGGTTTATTTGTGTTTAATTTATAACCAGAAATCGCGCCAAATTTCTCAGCCTCTTCAACTATCCCCTTCAGGGCTTCATCAGCATCTGTTGAGTATACAGCAATATCATCTGCATACGCTGTGACTTTAAGGCTATGCGTCCCACACACAAAAGGGCTTATTTGAGATTGATTTTGCAGGCCAAGAATAAATGGTTCTATTGACAGGGCGAACAATAAAGGTGATAGGGGTGCCCCGGGAAATTGAGAAAGTAGCAAACTGTAATCCAGCACATACAATTTTTGCAGTAGGATGAACATATAAAGCTCTAATCCAGTGGTTCACAAACGTTTGACTCCTGAGGACCCCCACTGAATCACTACTGGAAGCCGGGGACCCCCGAGCAATTTGTGCAATTTAAATTTCTTTTTAAAAATGCCTTTTGAATCAGAGGCAATTTCAAGAGGGAGACAGCCTGAATTGGGTCTATTGGCATGGACAACATACCTTATCCTGTTCCAGTGGTCAATTTGCAAAACATATAAGTGGAGGGGCTCTCTTCAGGAGGCAGCTTGCAAAGCCCATTTCCCCAGTGAGAGCCGCCTAAAACAGAGCCAACTACCAACCAAGAAAGTGGGGAGAGGATGTGTTGTAATGGCAAGAGCTGCACACTCTGTAGCTGGGGTACCAGGTCTGAGCCTCCTGTGGTTCTGGGCAAATCACTTGCTCTCCCTGTGCCGTAAATGATAGTGTCCTTAATTGGTGCTCATGAAAACACCAGTGTTGCTGATTAACTGCAAGGGCTAAGCACCACAAACATCTGGCTCAAATTAAGCACTGTCCGGTTCCCGCTCTTCATTGCCATTTCACTTAGCTTTAAGCCATGTGCAGCTGGGATGCATCTGTGTTATATATGTATTAATAAAAAGCAGGAACATGTTGGTATTAGACACTTTCTCTCAGTGCCCTTGCGTCTTTTAAAGGAAGTGGCTTTACAGCATGCCTTCTGCCTAGTAACACTGTTCACGTTACCACCTGCATTTGACCTCCAGACATGTGCAGCAGCGAGTAGGCACAGTGCATTGCATGCGATTGTGCCACAGTCCTCAGAGCATATTTGAGCACACAGGCCATTTGTATTTTTTTTAATCTCAAATCTAACCAAAAGATCAACTCTTCAAAGTCAAATCATCATCTTTATGTAATGCGAATTTCTCAAAAACTACTGACTGGATTTACACAAAGCCAAACAAAAAAGACCCTTTCTGAGTAAGGATCAATAGTCATGTCAAATTTAGGGTAATTATGTCATCAGTTTTCGCTGTGAGGAACAACAGAAAATACTACGGCCTTAAACTGGAGAATTCTGCCTTTAGATGGCCCAAATAACATTCCCTTTTAATAATCCGTCCAAGATTTGAAAAAGAAAAAAACAAATCTTCCTGGAATTTGCAAATGTCAACCATATTTCTTACATATTTTCCATTGGATTTCTGCGCATTAATTTTTGTGACTGGATTAGAGATATGTTGTAAATTGCCCTGCGATAAAATTTCTGCACAGAGTACTATGCACTTTTATGTTTCTTTTTACTCTTTACAAATTACCAAGGGCACAATTTCTGCTTCCGGTCTTTTGCTCTGAAAAGATTAGAAACTATAGAGAGGGCCTTAGGAATGGGCAGCTCTATACTACATAATAATCAAGCTGCTATGATGAATGGGTAATATTGTTTCACACAATGCAGACCAGTAAACATTACCACCAACTTTTTGCTGGTGGTAACTTTTAGCAAATAAATGTGGACTTTTTGGAGTTTTTTCTGTAAATACTCCCCCTGTTATGGTTTAAGTAACATGAATAATGTATTTGCTGGATCACCACAGATTTCCCATCCCCCCTAGATGTAGACAACTTGTGCCTCGTGTCGGGTCCTGTGCTCTGCTGCTGCTTTACATTCAGCCAGGTTTACTGGAATTATGCGGCAGGTATAGACCAAATAATGTAACAGCATTGATTAAAATATCCGGCAAGAAAAGACAAATTATGCAGTGAGATTCAGCACATTTAATGTTTATATCGCCGCGTTATTTTGGAATCCTTATACATGTTAACTCTATTATGGAAAATATTTCACTCCACACCACATTACTACCACTTTGACACTCAAAAACAGAAATAAGCAAGAAAAAGCTGACTAGTCAATCTTTGCGAAGGGCCGTCCTCTGCAGGACAACACGTTGCCACTTTTTTAGTAACCTTTGAGTTGTGTGAGCAAGCAAAAATGTTATGAATTGAAATCTGCAGAATATGCAGCACATGATGGATTGTATGGCAAATGTGGTAAATCTATACAGGCCTCTGCAGAAAAAAATCCCATAATTCCAGTGGTACAGCATTTAGTAGAAAAACGGTGATTGTGCATTTTAGCATTTACGGGTTTTAGCCACATATTCGGCAGAAGTCGGGTTTGTTAACTTCTGGTTCGTTAACGGTGTCTTTGGCACCAGAACACAACAAACCAACAGCAAGATTGATAACTTTCACTCATCAGGCAGCGTAAATAGAACAAACAGCCTCAATTATTCAACTCCCTCTTACGGGCGAAAATCGATCCCTCTCCAATGTGCAAAAGCAATCAAAACATTGAGCGCGGAGAAGAACAGGAAGCGCCACGGAGCGATTCAGCTCAAACCCGCTTATTTATAAGAACATTTTACGTTTAACACAAATTAAAACAGCTAGCGGACATGGCAGACTGAGAAAGGAGTGGTGGTGGGGGGGTTGAGGGGAAGGAGAGTGCCTACCCATGCGTTGCCGCAGCAGCACCAGCACTTAAGACTCAAGGACAAAAATAATTTATAGTTCACCATCCCGGATCCCCGAAACCCAGACATCGAAATGCCCACTCACCCTTCCGAGGTCGATAAAACAAGCTCCAGTGAGTTGGGTAATAGTAACATGAGTTACTTAGAGATCTACGAAGGACAAAACGTGCAAGAGAGCTCTGTAAACAAGCATAAGGACATTTTACGTTTAACAGAAATGACAACAGACGGGCGGACACGGCAGACTGAGAAAGGAGTGGGGGGGCTGAGGAGAGAGAGAGAGCGCCTACCCATGCGTTGCCGCAGCAGCACCAGCACTTAAGACTCTTGATTGTATTGGTGTGGTCTCTCCACCTTTTTTCCTGGCCTTCACCAACTAGATAAAAACGTTGAGATCTTCGAACGTGTAGCTGAGGTCGATATTAAAACCCTCTATAACAAAACTGAAAACGAAAAATTCAATAACAACTTATCTAAAGAACAAAGACAAGCTCTCACCAACTTACAGAAATGTGATGAGTTAACAATCAAGCCAGCAGACAAAGGGGGAGGTGTAGTTGTCTTCGATACCCCTGTATATGAGAATACAATTTGTGACCTCTTAAATGTAAAAGAACACTATGAGAGATCTAAATTCATGGAACTCAACACACTCAAAATAGAGGTCGCCGACCTCTTAAATAGGGGAAGAGAGGAAGGTTGCATTAATGAAAATGAATATAAATTTCTTCTTAACACACACCCAGTCATTCCCGCTATTTATGGGCTGCCCAAAATACACAAAAATGTAATACATCCACCCATGAGGCCCATTATTAGTGGCATTGGCTCCATTTTGGAGCCTCTCAGCCGCTATGTGGATTTTTTCTTACAGGCAATAGTTAAGAAACAGAGATCCTACTTGAAAGACACATCGCATGCAATCGCAACGTTTGAGGGTAGAGGGTTCAATAGGGCGACCCAATTCTTGGTCGCCCTTGATATTGAAGCCCTCTATACCAACATTCCACAAAATGACACCATTGAAGTTATCACATCAATCTTGGAAGATGAAGACTTGAGAGGAGGAAATAGTAGCTTTATCATGTCCTGTATTCACTTGATACTTAAGAAAAATGTCTTCCTATTTAAAGACAATCTATACTTCCAAATTAAGGGGACCAGCATGGGGCCACATGTGCCCCCAGTCTGGCCTGCTTGTATGTCAGCAACTTCGAAGAGAAACATATTTTCAATGAGGCCGCTCCTTTTTTTGAGAATGTCTCCTGCTGGCACCGCTACATAGATGATATCATCTTTATCTGGAGCGGTGCCAGCGAGGAATTAGAGATCTTTCTAGAGTGGCTCAATCTTGGTGATCCTAATTTAACATTTACGGGACACCATAGTAATCAAAAAGTGGAATTTCTAGACATCATAGTTAAGGATGACGAGGGCACCCTCAAAGTTGAATTATTCACAAAACCGACAGACAAGAATTCTTTACTTCTCTATTCCAGTAATAACCCTAAAGCCCAAAAAGACAATGTGCCATTCGGTGAATTTCTCAGATTGAGAAGGAATTGCACTAATCTGGAAGACTTTTATAAACATGCGGAGAACACAAAAATCAAATTGAAGAATAGGGGTTATCCAAACAAACTGATCAAACATGCACTTAAAAGTGCACGTTTCTACAATAGAGATAGTTTACTTGATCAAAATAGGAGTACCACTGATAAAAACATGCCCCTAGATAGAATCGTGTTTGTGACACAGTACTCACATCTAAGTAACCGAATTAAAATATTGTCAATAGACATTGGAAAATCTTGAATTATAACAGTGAAACCCAATTGAATAGACCACTGTTCTCCTTCCGCAGGAATAAAACGATTAGAAACAGCTTGGTCCATACCTACAAGCCCTCGACCGAAAGCCAACGGACCCTGACGGGAAGTCTGGCTTTAGGGAACTACAAGTGTGGAACATGCTCAGTATGTCCCCATTGTATAGTGAGTAAAAGTATTGAATATAATGGTAAAAAACTCACCCCCTCAACCCTCAACAATTGCCGTAGCCAAAATGTAGTTTACTTACTCTTGTGCCCTTGTAATTTAGGCTACGTGGGAGAAACCAGTAGAGAGCTAAGAATTCGGGTACTTGAGCACAAATCGGCTATCCGCACCAATAAGTGCAATGTGCCCCTTACAGAACATTTTAGTTCTTTCAACCATTCCTGTGAAGACATCAGATGGTTCATTCTAGAAAAAGTCAGGACAAATAGAAGAGGCGGTGATACGGACCAAATGAGAAAAGTGAGGGAACAATGGTACTTTTGTCACCTTAATACTATACTGAAAGGCCTAAACACCAGGGAGGATTGGGCTAGATGCCTGTAAATAACAGCAGTTGTTTTTTCTTCCTTAAGTACCGCGTACCGAGTATCAGCTAGATTGATTACGCTGTAATATCGGGTATGGTAGACGTTGAAACCAGGGCTTGGTAGTTATAGTAATGAATCATCAAGCCGATTTTAACCTCAGGGTTAAGTACAGTATCTGAGAGATCAGCTTTTTGACTCACTTTAATCATGTCCTTGAACTAGTGTTAAGTAAACAAGGTTAAAGCAGAATTATAGTTTCTTGTGAGCTATCTAACTGGTAGATTAAGAGGCAGCAGCGCCCGTTTTTCTCGTACTCGCAACTTATGTACACACATAGAATTACACACAGTCAGGCTGCTATTCCCGCTTCTCGCATGTTTTTCCGGTCACAAACTCATTATCCAATGTGTAGTCCTTCTGTATCGGGAGTATCATAGATAACCGGATACACGAGAGAATAATGTAGGGGACCAGAGAAGGAACCACACACAGTAGGAGGAGTCCAATACAAGTCCCAGGTGACCAATAGCGTCTATAGAGAACCGGATATACAAGAGAATAGTGCAGTGGACCAGAGAGGGAACCACGCACAGTAGGAGGAGTCTAATACAAGTCCCAGTTGACCAATAGCGTGTACCTCTTAACAAGAGTCTTATGCTAATCATTTAGCATTGTCCCTTCACCTCGCGATTGGCGGGTAGTGTGGTGTATTTATTATGGGTACTGTATCGATCCCCCTGTTTCTGACCCTTGTCTGGTTAATAATTAACTAGCAGCCATTCAACTGCACAGAAATCCGTTATCTGATTAGCCACACAATGGCACAGAAGCCCGTTATCTGATTAGGTCATAGCGCATGCCATCATTAGGCAAGCACTATTCCTCCAGCCCCCTAATAGGCATACGGTGTTCTCAAAACAAATCAAACCTACCACGATCTGGGAAATCCCCACAGCCATTGTTTTGATTTAGCCGAGAACTTCAGTAAAGAATGTGCGAACGATCAAGTTCGTATGACATCCTTATTGACGTATTTATGTCCATCCTTACGTCAATCCCGGCACCTTTCAGGTATAAATAATACCGACATTGCCTTAAGCAAACACACGAGGTGGTGACAAGATTGGAGCAGCGAGACTTGCCGAGGAGCCCAGCTGACAGCGAAGCCCACAGACGCTGCCCCTCCTTTCTGACGCGCTGAGAGAGAGGCGCTGCCTTTTCTACTGCAGAGAAATCCAGCTCCGGCGCTTCCAAGCCGCCCTCGCAGGCAGCTGGAATATCAAGACCTGAGATAGAGATACCAGCCCTCCAGCCTTCTAAATCCCAGGTACTGAACTGAATAACCCTTTGTAGAGAATTCTTGAAGCAGACTCTTGGCAAAACAAACTTAACTTAAACTGCTACTTATCTACTCCCGCCACGTATTAGGCTTAGGTCAGGTACATTGGGGTAGGCGTAGTTAGAAGCACCAGTTGAGTACGATTAGTCAATGTATATATGTATGTATCTATTTTATCCATTTTAAGTATCATATGGCTAAGAAACCATATCAATGCTTTTACAGTATTATTTTATAATTCTGTTATTACTGTATGCACTTTACTTAACTCTAAGTATTACAATAATAACGATTCATTTCTCTTGTATCAGAAAAGAGACTGATCAATAAATAACATCTTTTTATTGAACACGCCCGTCTCTTCCTTTTCTCTACAATCTGGTGAAACTAAGAATGCACTGAACTGACTGAGTAAAATAAGTTGTCTTTTGTTTTCACACGACTCTAGAGATACACTCTTGATTAGGGGAGAGCAAAGTTGTCATGTTCTATGGTTGTCAGAAACTAAATCCCTTCTTGTCTATCCAGGGAAGTTAAACTCCTCCTTGTCTATTCGAGAAAGTTTCTAGTGAACTCTGAGCTAGCTGGCAAACACTAAACTTTAGGTCTAATATCGACAGTAGAAGACCTAGTTAACCTCTGTCCTACGTCTATACTATTGAAGATATTATTCCAATGCGCAGAGCCTATTGGGATGATAGGAACTACACTACATGGCGCCCAACGGTTTGGATAGGCGATAAATCTAACGTAAGACATTAGAGTAACTCAGTCGTGCTTTTTCACACAGACCCCTTTTTCCCCATAATACTCCAAAGACGTCTGGAGTGGGTGAAAGGTTAAATCCGCCAAACTTAGTAGGAGGAGACTCCTATGTATGGTTCTTGGTTTATTCAACGTTGAAGGATACACTGTTCCAAAATATTGTGCATCTAATCTTTGTTTCCATAGAAACCTGATCTGCAAATAAATAAAATAATTTTCTTGACATTAGAATGTCAGAAACTGAAGAAGAAAGGGAGACAGCTAGAATAGCAGCTGAACTCATAGCAGCTGACAATAGTCTCCTACAGCAAGACCCGGAGGCAATACTCATCCCGGTCAACATAAGGAAATCTATAACTTTAAAACTTATAGAAAATGGGCTGACACCGAGAGGTGGTACAGTCATATTCGTAATCGAGGCACATGAATATCGGCAGACAGAGGTATTCTATTCATGGATAAACTTTCCAGCAGCAAACGCTGTAACAAAGGACTTCCACTATTACAAAATAGAGGAACCTCCTAATGAGTACACTCCTTTCGAGGAGGTGGAAATACCACTCAAATACCAAGAGCACCTGCTCTGGTTTAATGGCGCCCTAAAACATAATAATCACATCACCAGGCTCGGTCCACTAGGTAGACCAGGAGCAACGTGGCCGGTCCTATCCGGATACACACCACATCCAGACATTGAAGAAATGTCTGCACCAGAACTTTTAGCACAGCTAAAACAACTAATTAAAATACACAGACAATTAGTCCAATATGTAATGTGGACTTCAACAGTCCTACCAGCTATTAAAATTCCACAGCTGATCCCTCACCAGGGGAACACAAATAAAATTACACCACAGAACATACAGTCCTGTCTAGGTAAAGTACCCGCAAAACGGGAACAAATTCCATTCTGGTTAGCACAAAAAATCACTCAAATAGAGGCGGTATTTCCAGATACCGCCCCGGTTGAGAAACACCGGATTCTGACTATCTGTCTTCCAATGGGAATCGCACCACATGTGGAGGACTGTGACACTTGGGGTACAGTCTTTGCTTCCATTTACACAAAAACACATGGGGTTCCATCCATGTCAGTAATACCAGATGTGCTAAAACAAATTCAAGATGAATATGGTCCAGAACCTGCTTTAACTCTTGGTATGAAATTACTAAAAGACTTCAAGCAGGTCTCGGCAATATTACTAGCCAATATAAAGGGAGAAGCAGCAAATGTGGCGATCCGCCAGAGGTTGAAAGAGACAGATATAGCAGACCAACCATTTGAAATTGCCAGAATCATAGAAAAATCCTATGAAGAACTAGGAAGAGATAGTTTGGGTGGAATACCTGTAAAACCCCAACTTATTGAAAAACCTGAAAAAATATTTATTAAAAATAATCTAAACACTCAAAAAAAGAGCTGGGATGGAAATAAACAATCCACTCCTAAAGAAAAAAGGTTCCAGTCCAGAGGAAGGTCTCCTCGGCGGAGAGAAAGATCGCCGGACCAAGGACACAAGTCTCCCCAAAGGGAGCCCTCTGAGAAAAAATACAACCTTAGAAATAGGGATAATATAAAAAAACCTGATAGATATCAAGATATTGATACACGTCCCTCTCGATCTTTTCAGACTTCCTCGCAGAAATCGGAAAGAAGAGGACGGTCAGAACACAGGGAAGAGCACGTCAAGTCCAAAGACAAGGAACCTGCTCATCAAAATAAAAAATTACAGTTTCCAAAAAAGAAGGTAGCCAGTATTAAAGTAATCAACCATGCCGAGAATACTGAGGACACAGCTGAAAAACGGAGAATGGGCTCAGACAATGCTAGACAGCGCAGCAGAAGTGAGCATAGCTCGCAAGATCCTTATGAATCATCTGGAGACAGTGGACACGAATGAATACATTCAGGTGGAAACTGCAGATACCAGAGTTAGCAAACCTCATAAAATATATGAAATAACATTGCGTATAGAGGGGGATAAGACTAGAAAAATAAGGGGTCTCTTTTGGGATAATCTCTCCAAGGGCTATGATATCCTTCTAGCTGAAAGAGACTGGCCACCAGAGTTTGTCAGGGAGTGCCCTCATGGCGAAGAAATAATTATGCCTGCCTTCTCAAATCATATTCCAATTCATAAAAAATATACACTTGCAAGAAAGTGGGCAGTAGCCCAAGCTCCTGCATTATATAAAAACCATGTGGGATGGGATGAGGACTCTCCTCCTCACAAAATCCAGTTAAAATCACAACCTACTGCTCAGAGGCAGTACCCAATTAAGCAAGAAGCTAGAAAACGGGTAAAAGAGATCCTAGATCAACTTGAATACCAGGGGGTGATTGAAACTTGCACCTCACAAATGAATAATCCTTTGTTTCCTGTCTCCAAACCAGACAATTCCTATTGTCTTGTTTTGGACTACAGACACCTTAACTCATGTTGCAAAACCTTTGCAGTACGAAACTCGCATAGTGCTGCACTAATGAATAACATAGTGCGCAAAAAATACAAAACAACATTAGACATCTCTAATGGATTCTTCTGTCAAAATATAGCACCAGAGAGCAGATATTTGACCGCGTTCTCAATAAATGGCGCGCAAAAAAATTTCTGTCGTTTGCCCCAGGGGTTTAAGAATAGCCCAGGATTATTCTCAGCAAGAGTAAC
Source organism: Lissotriton helveticus (assembly GCF_964261635.1). Lineage (NCBI taxonomy): Eukaryota > Metazoa > Chordata > Amphibia > Caudata > Salamandridae > Lissotriton > Lissotriton helveticus. Next base: position 1,798,662,355 of record NC_136067.1, on the reverse strand, counting down.
AGAGTTACTACAAATATATGATGATGAGGCATTATCTTATGTCGATGACATCTATCTAACAGATGATGACTTGGATACTCACTTGAAGAGAGTGAACACCATAATACTTGGGTTCGCAGCAGAGGGTTACAAATTCAACTTTAAAAAGTCAAGAATTGCCCATCTAACTGTCCTGTTTTTAGGATATGAACTATCAAGTGAAGGCAAAAGCCTGGCTGACAATTTCCTAGAGAAATGTGCTGTAATCCAAGCACCTAGAACAATAAAAAACTTACAATCAATTCTAGGTTTCCTAAATTTCGGAAGAACTTACATTATAAATTATGCAGAGAGAGTTAAACCTCTCTATGACCTTATAAAACCAGATTTTAAACGAATCAATTGGACTCAAAAACACACAGAAATTTTGAGATCTTTACAAACAGATATGTTAGTTAAAACAAAATTACAAACACGTGACAACACACGCAACCTTGTGATTCGAGTCATCCCAGGAAGATGCGGATTCACATACCTGACCTCTAATGAGGGAGAGAAGGTACCGATAGCATACAAATCACATTTGTACACAGAAGCTGAAAAAAGGTTCAGCATTAAGGAAAACATTGTTCATGCGGTTCAAACAGCTGTAGCAAAAGAGAAATACCAAGCCGACGGTAGACAGGTTACAGTCAGAACAGCAGAATCAGCTTTTGAGGCATTAACAACACCATGTAATTTACCGACAACGGCACTGAATCCAGAATGGATACGATGGGTAAATTCTGTTGCTACAGACAAAGTAAAATACTATTTTGACCCGGAAATGAAAGAATTAAAATATCTAGAATATGAGAGAGAATACCCTCTGCCGATCGATATTCTGCCTTTACGACAGTACGCCTGTGTAATATATACAGACGGACATGCTCAACCCTCAGTTTGGTGAGAGCTGGCTTACAACGCCACATGCGAAATTGTAAAAGAAGTGTGGCGCGGAGGTACATTAAGACCTCTACTTACAAAAACACACTCAGTGGAAAATAATTCAGAACAACAAACTGAACTAATAGCGTTAAAAATGGCGTTAGATAATGCCGATCGCGAATTCCCGACACTTATAGTGTGCGATTCGTATTACTGCGTCAAATCATACAATAACGATTTACAGAAATGGATTCAAAACGGTTACAAAGATGACACAGGTGCAACAATAAAGCAAAAAGTGCTTTGGGAACAAGTAGTTCTTTTACAGAAAGAACCACCAAAAACTCACGTGATACACTCACTGAGTCATCAGCGTGATGGCGTTCACGTTGCAGGGAATTCATTGGCTGAGACAGCCACAGCGGTAGCAACTAATTCGGCTTCCGTAGCTACAAAAAAGCATGCAGTAAAATACATTGACGGTGAAACTGTGCTGGCAGTAAAAACGTCATCAAAAGGCGACTGCTCTGCACTACCGATCAATTATCCACTCAATTATACATACATAATCGATGCAAACTCCGTTCCTTTTGCTCGAATCCCTGGAGTGGGGGATAGAGTAATTCCAAACATGGACAGGAGAGGCTTGTTAATAGCAGACGCACATATGGGTGAGGGTCTCAGACACCTTAAGCTAAAAGATTCTCTGGAAGAATTACAATCAGTGTACTGGTGGCCAGGCATGAGCCTGCATCATCACATTTTTGTAAAAAACTGCCCAGACTGCAACAGGGATCGCAGTGGCGAGAGAAACGGTTTACTACCATTGCGTTTCACTCCAGAAGGTATCAAATCAACAAAAAAACAGAACCCAGTATGAAAATGGGTCGTATTAACATGAGGAGACTATTTTCACTTATAATGTAGACCCCAACTTTCGGCTGACGCCAGAACTGTTATAAAAGATTTGCGAGTCTATAATGGCATATACGCAAGAAGCATGTTACGTTCTGACCAAAATCTTCACTCTAGCTCTAAAAACAGCTTATGGGGGGTGCCTGGCCAGAATGAACATTGCATTGCGGGACTCTTCTCACTTCCTTCCTGAGGGAAACGGGATGGTGTAAAGAAAAAACCAAGGCATAAAGCAATCTATAACAGCAAAGGTATTAGGTTCGGGAGCTGGGTGGGTCAAACATTTAATAAGTGTCCAACGTAGTCTAAATAACCTGCCAAGAAATTCTCTGATAGGACTCAGTCCGTACGAACTATTGTTTGGGACTAGAATGTTAATCCAGGACTTAGATAGTCAGACTTCAGTGGTTAAAGAAAAATGCTTTGATATTAAAGATCGCTTGGCTATTTTACAGGACTTAAATGAAACAAGAAAAGACCTGAGCAACATAAAGTTGAAACAGCAGCCAGCAACCACTGAAGAAAAAACACCTGTCCCAGCAAGGCCTGTCTGGATTCCAAAAGTCGGGGATCTGGTCAGAGAAAAGATCGCGGTAAAGAAGGAATTTGGGCCTTCTTACAGAAAAGCAGTTCCTGTCTTGTCTATCAATGGGACAAGATCAGTAGTACTGCCGCCCCTTGCTGGTAAAAAGGAGAACCGAGTCATATCCATCGACCTGGTTAAACCACAATCATGTGGCCGATAACAAATAGTAGGCCAAGTGGACTCCCAAGAAGTAGCAGAACACCAAAGTTTGCTACATCCACAGAGGTTCAAACTGAAATATTGATCACATTTGGAAAATCTACAGTGAAACAACAAGGACTATGCAAGAAAGCAATGGAACTTGAACCTCTTAAAACCCAAATCAAAGCTTTTCATCAAGAAACAACAACCTACGATGATGTAACTACAGAGTTTTCTAATGAAACAAAGCATAAACCAAAAGCAAAAAGTAATCCAGAAGCAATTGGAACAATTGACAGAACAGCATCCGGCTACTTCATCAACTTCGATGATTTTTTCAGAAGAACAATGCGAACCAGAAGTACAGCCATCAACAAAAACTTTTAAAGACAAAGCAAAGGAACTTTTTCATCAACTAAAGAGAACCTATCTGACTTCTCCATGGATTGAAATTTGGGTGACATTAGGTGCATTTATCCTCATACTTTGGCTCGTCATGGTACTATGCTTGGGACATTTCATTGAGGGAAAATATGCTAAAATGGACACAGCAAGCCAGAAAATCAACTTGGTCCTTAAACCACACACAACTTCACACGTCAAGAAAAGAGAACTTTCTTCAGTGAACTTCACAGCCAACCCTATACCAGGCGGTGTAGCATGGGACAATACTGATTATGAAATCTATGGCCCGGTTGAAATCCTGAAGTATCCACACCAATTTAAGATCTCGTTAAGTGACTTTGTAAAACCAAGCACATTTGCTGATGATTGGGACTTTGAAAGTATTAATGATATGATGTCTGACCTAGTAATGTCTGATAAATTTACAGAACATGATTATTTGCAGGGTTCATCTAATTATGATCAAATGTTCTGCTATAACCACTATGGTAACCATTATCTCCATAAATCTGCACAACCTAGAAATGTTTTAAATTATAACCAATGGGAACATTGTGCTAATCCACCAAAGAGTAGTTCCAAAACATTTTATGATAAATATTCATACTTTTCAGGGTTTAACACAAGTAATGCAGAAACATTTTATTTCAAATTGTCAAATAAGACAGGTATGAAGACCATGCTTACCAACACAAAATTGATATATTCAGATTCATTTTTTGAGCAAATGAATACATTCGGTTTTGATTTCTGGAACAGTAACATTGAAACAAAAACTGTTTGTGGTACAAAAGATTGGCAAGTACAAGGTATAGAATCATTGTTCAGAGCCTGCATGATCCCAGAACAAATTATATTTTTGAATGACACTATTCAACAAACTACCTGTCTTGGCTTAGCCAAAATCAAAGACTTAAACAAACCGTCTATTCCAAAGCCAACAACGCACAGTAATAGCTCTATAGATGCTGAGATAGACGTAAACCATATTTTAAACCAAAACAGAACACATCCTGATTGGAAACAATGGTTGATCTGGCCCACAGACACAAATAACTGTCAAGACAGATTCCTGAACAAAATACAGGGGTTCAAATTGACCAGGCCAGACCCTAGATATTCCCAAAGACAACATCCAGGGATAGTAACTACTTACAGTGTGGGCAAGCTCTGCCTTCAATGCCTACAAACATCCACACTGGCAGAAATTAAGCAACACCTAACTTTACTTCAAGAAGGTGCTGACTTGCGTGATTTCATTATGGGACCACGCAAACAGCGTCAAAAACGTTTCATAGCGGCCTCTATATATGCAGCTTACAATGAAGTTTGGAAAGTAACTCAAATTGAGACAGCAGAAAAAATACGGGAAATTGACCGTATTAATTTGGAAAAATCACTTTATGTTGTGGACAATGGGTTAATGACTCTTTCCTCCAGAATATATTCACTGGACAGTATTGTATCTTCAGCAATCGATATAATATCGCAAGACTTACTGATGTTACAACACGGTCAGTCCCAATTGCGTTCTATTGTACAGCTTGGCTGGACGTTACAAAATCTGCGTTCTGGCTATGTGCCTTGGCGTTTAATCAACACAACGTCACTATTTAATATCTTTAACCTTACTGATAAACAAATCAGTTTGGCACAGAAGGGTGCTGACTATACAATTCTGAGCATTGAAAAACTTGAGAGATTACCATTGACAATGTCAGAACGACCTGTCATTGAATGGATAATACATGGGATAATAAATATTCCGATAACAACTTTCCAGTTTCAATACTGCCAAAAATATACACAGGCAGGCCAGTATGAAAGGTTGGGTAAAGGATACATTAAGTCAACATGGAACTTGCCCTATACACACGCATGTGTTAGTAATAAAGGACAAAGTGTGTTCCTTAGTGGCAATAATTGTGAAAGGTCACTAAGCGGTACACTTTTGTGTCAGGGTATTAGTTTACATGGAGCATGTGAAGGGAACTCAAATAACCTTTCATGTCACCAGCTAGGCACACCTGCAACACAAATAGAACCATTCTTTAAGAGACTCTCGAATGGGAGTTACATTCTAATTATAGATCGCAGATGTTGCAGTCTGCTGCCCGGAAAACCTTATCTCATAACCGTGACTAGGAAGGTCATGTGCTGTGAACGAGTATTGTTGCCGAACGATGCCCGAGACAGGGAGGCAAGGTTGTGGCCCAGTTTGAAAATTTCTTCTATTCGAATTGATACTTTAAGCAGAATGAAGACAGTGCTCCTACAGGCACCAACCATGTTAACGTCATCAAAAGAAACGTATGATCTCCAAGTTGCAAGGACAACTGCTGAGATTCATTCACTGTTATCAACCAATTCCCCCATACATTTCGCAGAAATACTGAGCGAAATCTTAAATATTTCTGATACAAGCGGAATCGCGAGTGTATTTAAGACAGTGTTTTCAGGAGCTTTAACCCCATTCAAAGCCATCCTGGGTATTTTTCCTGAATTTGTCCATTCCATCTTTGGCGGACTTCCTCTCCTTTTGGGACTAGTGGCAGGCATCCTATTTTTGATCCTGTTACTTCGCTATGGCAAACCACGTCACAGACAAGACACCAGCGATAATGGAAGAAACAATCCGAGCTATTGGCTACCGGGACCGCATAACTAAAGTCCTTGGACTAGCACGGCTACGAGATTTGAACATGACTTGGTTTCTTTCATTCAGACCGATGTGGCAAAGTTGTGTTATGCCTGTATTAAGGTGCTTGCTATGCGGCGAAGAATGCGTGTTGGACACCTGTCTGACACTACAATCGGATGTGCCAATGGACGCAGAGACTTTGTTGGGTCCGGTAACGGCTCATGCATTGTGCTGTCCCCAGCGGCTACCAATCCTGATGACGGCATTCGTGGAGACTTCACCACTACGATTGAAGAGTTGTGAAGTACAAGATGAAAGCAGCATCGATCAGGTACAACCTTCTGTCAGCTATGCTGATCGAAACATCAATGAAGGCAATCATGCTCATGAATGCATGTTACAAAATTTACCAGAGTTAGTGGAACTTTCACAAGAAGCAGTTGACAGTTTTTTCGAAAGTCTCAAGAATATGATGTTTTCACCAGAGCAGAAAGAATGACTTTGAACAAACTAGCAAACGGCGTTCCCTACACCCTGAATTTGGCCTTCAACTTTGAAAATTAAGCAATAAGAAATTTTCTCACCAGTTTTTACAGAGAGCGAGACATTTTTCCCCTTCCATTCCAAAATATTTACGATTTTTTGGGTCACTTATCTTCTGCTTAAAGTAAGACTATTCTTAGAGAACAAAATTTCTATATTTAGCTACTCAAGACACTTTAGCTACCCTCTAGCATATTCACGAGTATTATGAATTTGTGATGAGATGGTCTCGACTTTTTCTTCTGTATTAAGAGCCATTTCATGTGTAATTTCCGCATTTCATTCATGCTTATTTCAAAATATGCGTTTAGATTTAGCATTTATTATACTGCTTGAAGTGCATATAGTAATTATACTCATCTTTTCGTGTATTTCGCATTTCCACATGCACTACTAGTATGTTTACTATGCCTAGACTTGTAAATATGGACATAGACTACGTGGAGTGGGTGTGGTGTATTTATTATGGGTACTGTATCGATCCCCCTGTTTCTGACCCTTGTCTGGTTAATAATTAACTAGCAGCCATTCAACTGCACAGAAATCCGTTATCTGATTAGCCACACAACGGCACAGAAGCCCGTTATCTGATTAGGTCATAGCGCATGCCATCATTAGGCAAGCACTATTCCTCCAGCCCCCTAATAGGCATACGGTGTTCTCAAAACAAATCAAACCTACCACGATCTGGGAAATCCCCACAGCCATTGTTTTGATTTAGCCGAGAACTTCAGTAAAGAATGTGCGAATGATCAAGTTCGTATGACATCCTTATTGACGTATTTATGTCCATCCTTACGTCAATCCCGGCACCTTTCAGGTATAAATAATACCGACATTGCCTTAAGCAAACACACAAGGTGGTGACAAGATTGGAGCAGCGAGACTTGCCGAGGAGCCCAGCTGACAGCGAAGCCCACAGACGCTGCCCCTCCTTTCTGACGCGCTGAGAGAGAGACGCTGCCTTTTCTCCTGCCGAGAAATCCAGCTCCGGCGCTTCCAAGCCGTCCTCGCAGGCAGCTGGAATATCAAGACCTGAGATAGAGATACCAGCCCTCCAGCCTTCTAAATCCCAGGTACTGAACTGAATAACCCTTTGTAGAGAATTCTTGAAGCAGACTCTTGGCAAAACAAACTTAACTTAAACTGCTACTTATCTACTCCCGCCACGTATTAGGCTTAGGTCAGGTACATTGGGGTAGGCGTAGTTAGAAGCACTAGTTAAGTACGATTAGTCAATGTATATATGTATGTATCTATTTTATCCATTTTAAGTATCATATGGCTAAGAAACCATATCAATGCTTTTACAGTATTATTTTATAATTCTGTTATTACTGTATGCACTTTACTTAACTCTAAATATTGCAATAATAGCGATTCATTTCTCTTGTATGAGAAAAGAGACTGATCAATAAATAACATCTTTTTATTGAACACGCCCGCCTCTTCCTTTTCTCTACAATCTGGTGAAACTAAGAATGCACTGAACTGACTGAGAAAAATAAGTTGTCTTTTGTTTTCACACGACTCTAGAGATACACTCTTGATTAGGGGAGAGCAAAGTTGTCATGTTCTATGGTTGTCAGAAACTAAATCCCTTCTTGTCTATCCAGGGAAGTTAAACTCCTCCTTGTCTATTCGAGAAAGTTTCTAGTGAACTCTGAGATAGCTGGCAAACACTAAACTTTAAGTCTAATATCGACAGTAGAAGACCTAGTTAACCTCTGTCCTACGTCTATACTATTGAAGATATTATTCCAATGCGCAGAGCCTATTGGGATGATAGGAACTACACTACAGTAGTTTTCTTTCCACTATCCAATCACGTGCGGAAGGTGTATACTTATAACACGGCATCAAGAGGAGATCTGCACACTTAACAGAACTCCAGCAGAGGTGGGACGGAACTTAACCGTAAGGTAAGAAAGAGATAGGAGTAGATTGACTACAAGTAGGTCGATCCCTTGCCTACCATTATAATAATGTGCCATGTTATTTTATCTCTTCCCATCAGGTCCTTGGACCTGGAAGCGAGAGCGGCACTTTAACTACATTTTGACAGCGAAAATATCAAGCTATATCATAGCTTCCCGCACTTCAGGTATGCATGCGGCATATCTCACAGAGACTCACATATTATATTTATTGTAAAATTTCTTAGAGTCCCAGTAAGTCTAACATGATGTGAACTTACTTTTTACCATTAGGGCACAACTCCCCAAATAGGACCATTTTACTTCGGCCTAGAAACAATACAGTTTGGAAAATTTCTTCAAACCTCTGTTATTGCAGGTATGATGGTTAGATAGACAAACAGAGAGTCCTAAACTGTTTATAAATTTTACCCAACTACAATGTGTGCATTCTCTCTCAATTAGGGTAGAAAATTCCCTTTTGCCATAACCTGTGGAAAGAATATAAACCAAGATTGGATGTGTATCATAGTACTGCATCCTCTGTTGCCCTATCAAGTACCAACAGGTAATAGCACATTCTTCTGGCATTCTCTTCCTTTTTAAAAAAAAATTAGGTAAGCAGGCCATTTATTTTGTGATGGTACAGCAATAAGCCGATTCCACACATATATATCCTTTCTTGCAGCACCAGGATTCCTTAACAAATCTACATATTAGGCGTTTTGAGACCTATACAGAACAGGACTAAGGAACACAGTGATCCCCTTACCTTCATAACAAACTCAGAGTAAGACACTTAGTGTAGGCTGATTTAGTACGGAAGAAAACTTTCATGACATGCCCGTAGACCAGATGATGCCTACTTAAACAACTTCATAAACATTCAAGTGTATCTGATATAGGACAGTGAAGGCTATTCGAATATTCCTCTTGCCGAGATGTTGTTTAATAATGATCAACAGATGTTTGTTTGATATTCCAATGTGTAAATCTTGTTTGCTAAATGCCTAGCACCTTTACCATTCTGAGATAGGGGATAGGCTTAGGGACAAAACTTGGAAGAAAAAGATGCTGTGTTAAATTGTATTTCTTATATATGTTTATTGAGGGTAATCTATCAGAATCCCTGTTACGACAGACGAAAAAAGAAAAGTCTTGAAAAAGGTGGAATGTATCTGTTCTTGCCACCGAAACGCGTCGACGCCCACCCTTCAGTACAATTCTTGTCTCCATCACCAATGTTTATAAACAAAAATGTGCAATGATAAAACATAGGTGTTGTACTTGTGAGCTACGAATGTACAAACTGTATTTTTTTTTTTTTATGTTTTACATTTGATGTCTGTCTTCTCAATTGTGCAGGTCATAATTGATTGTCAATTAGTTTTGCCTTTTTAACCAATTACCTAGGAACCTATACATGTTTAGTAAAGAAACCAATTGTTTTTAAGCTTTTATATTTAATAAATGATATATACTCTATATTTGTTGGTTGTAATACAATTGATTTTATTGTGATGACTTAAGCTATGCTTTAGCTATACTTTATTAGATGTTCAAGGGAATGTCTTCTGTTTGACTGTTTAGATAACCTCATTTGCCTTGAGTTCCTTAAGGGGTACCTCTCATTCTTATATCCTCGCCGCCCCTGCGCCAACATTCATAGTTCTTGTGTGCTGTGAGGACGCATGGGCGTTTCATTTTTCACTATGACTGGCACTCGAGTCCTGCGAACCCCCTGGGAATGTCTCACGGACCCCTGGGGGTCCGCGGACCACAGTTTGGGAAACGCTGCTCTAATCTATTGCATAAACCTGCCTTTGATACCGAATGCAGATAGTGTAGTCCAGAGAAAATCCCACCCTATTCGGTCGAAAGCTTTCTCAGCATCTAAGAGGATCATACCGAGTGGGGTTTTTGGTACGATTTTTAAAGAATATTTGCAGTTTGCGAAAATAGACAGAAGAAAACCCTGGAGACGCTCACGACTGCTGAAGGCTCCTGCCAGGAACTCCGAGGCCCAGAAGGCAGCGGGCACACCAGAGGACTGCTTGCCCCTCCCCCTAGCCACCGGGGGCTACATAGACCTCTCGCATCTCCCGCTCTGCGGGAGACGCTCGCGACTGCTGAAGGCTCCTGCCAGGAAATCCGAGGCACAGAAGGCAGCGGGCACACCAGAGGACAGCTTGCCCCTCCCCCTAGCCGCCGGAAGCTACATAGACCTCTCGCGTCTACCGCTCCGTGGGAAATTCTCGCGACTGCTGAAGGCTCCTGCCAGGAACTCCGAGGTCCAGAAGGCAGGGGGCACACCAGAGGACAGCTTGCCCCTCCCCCTAGCCACCGGGGGGTACATAGACCCCTCGCGTCTCCCGCTCCGCGGGAGATGCTCGCGACTGCTGAAGGCTCCTGCCAGGAACTCCTAAGCCCAGAAGGCAGCGGGCACACCACAGGACAGCTTGCCCCGCGCCCTAACCATCGGAAGGACTTAAGCATCCGGTCCCTCCCGCGGAGCGGGATGCGCGCGGGCGGGCGCCGGGCTAAGCCCGAGCAAAGGGCGGGCCGTCTGTGGCCGTCGAGGCCGGAGGAGGCTGGGCTGGGACCCCCCATTTCATCTGACATCAGGCATTTCAAGCACCTAAGGTACTGTAAATACACCGCTGACACCAGCTGGGCATCTTGAACTATAGTCACGTGTATTTAGGCCCATCCCATTTAACAGTGTGACTGGACTTGGAAGCGAGGTGGTTCCCCATTTTCCTACCAAAATGGGAAAAAGGAAGGTCGTGGAGGGTGGGGGAGTACCAACAAATAAAAAAGGTAAAAAAGCCAAGAAAGTGCTCCACGCAGCGACCAACTGTGTGTTGACTAGAATAGAAGCAATAGTCAGTGAGTGCGAAGAAGTCCTGGGAGGTAATAGTACCAAAACATCGGCCAATGACACTTGCCCACTTGACGAGGCTTTGTCCCAGACTCAAGGAAGAGTAATCCCTTCTATGTTTAATAAACAAACCCCCCAAAGGCATCTTATTTGTGAAGAGCATAATACATCAGCTTTGACTAAAGAGGGATTTGATCCAAACCTTACCACTAATTCAGTATCATTAGTCGACACCCCCAGGGGGACACAACAGGAATATGCTACTGTTACCCAGGTACCTTGTTCAAACAGGTTTGCAGTCCTCGAGCACGAAAATGGCGACATGATTTCAGCACCACTGAGGGGACATATTGATATTGAAACTACTGAGAATGTGGCTAGTTGTGGTTCGTGTGGGTCTACAAAGAAGGAGTTACTAGAGAGGATTAAGGAGCTGGAGAGGGACTTGGCATTCCTAAGAGACAAGGTTGAGGCTTTTATCGTTGGACGTGACCGTCCTCCTGTTGCATCTGCCCCATCTTTGCCTCTTACGCCAATCACGATGGTTAATAGGGCTAGACCAGAGAATCCTAGGGGCCCTCTTCCCAGTCCACCTCTAGCAGTAGGTCGCCGACCGCAAGCCTCCTTGGGCACCAACATTATATCCCCCAATACCAGATCTTATGCTGATTCCGTGAGAGCTAGGGATCTCAAGGGGAGAGCTTTGGGCCAGGTCAACTTCACTGCAAATAATCGCTGCTTGGCCCCCCCCAAACCAGCCCTGAGCAAGCAAGCTGCTAGCTTTGCTAGCCCAAGAACACAAGGCGACATTACCCATCGTGACAATCATATGCCAACAGTATACATGACGCAGGTGTCAAGATTCAATACTGCTAGGGGTTATGAAAGCAGCAAGTCCATACATAATAAATGCTTACTTCTCCCCTGAGGCGGAAGCCGGGGGCTCTTTGCTATCCACTTTCTTCACTGGTAATTCGTTATTGACATAAAAATAACGCGATTTTAAAACTTGTATATATTTTAGACTGCAACTTTTAAATTACCTGTCACACCTCGGAACGAGATTAGCATCGCTCCGAGGCTGCTCTTCACCTTCCCTGGCACAGCGCTGCTGTTGTTAGGCACTAGAAAGCAGTTCCTCGATCCATTTTGGCCGCCATTTTGAGTTGGGAAAGGCTGCCGGTCGAGTTGTTCCCCCCTCCCACCCTCCTCCCCCTCTCTCTCAATCTGGATAAAAACAACAGGCCATCCCGTCCGCGCAGCGGGCGCGCCGACGGCGCGCCAAAGACGCGCAAAAGGAAAGCCCGTCTGCGCCCGTCCGCGCCCTGCAGCGCCCAGGGCCCAGGCCCCCTGCCCAACCATCAGAGGATCTGCCCAACCAGATAAGGTATGCCTCTGAGCATTTATGAACTCTTATGCCCATCTTAGAGGCCCCATGCTGCCATTCCATATATCTAGATGCACCTGTGGGGAAGTGTCCCCATTGTCAGTACACACCTAGCCCCACACTGGAGCAGCCCGAGACTATCAGTCCCCCTTTTAAAATGTTCCTTTTAAATTGTCTCTCTCTTACCAAACATGCACTAGAAATGTCAGTCCTCCTTGAGGACATTAACCCTGACGCTATATTCCTAACGGAAACTTGGTTAAAGGAAGAAATTGACTCTGACATCGCCGCCATACTACAGAAAGGATACATACTACAAAGGGTTGATAGGGTAGAGGGTAGAGGAGGAGGATTAGGCATACTTTTTAAGGATTGTTATCAATGCAGAACTAGTTCTGCGACAATTCCTACTTGTGAAAGTATGAATTTCGCACTTGACCTATCCCCCACCTTAACCTTCTCTGGCCTACTTATTTACTGCCCCCCAGGCCAAATGGGCGATTTTATGAACTGTCTCCCCTCCAAAGTCGCTGAATCAGCCGTCTCTCTGCCGTATTTCACGGTTCTGGGCGATATGAACATCCACTTAGACGATCCTATGGATCCACTAGCCACCACCTTTCTGAACAGCCTAGCTGCCATACAAATTGTCCAGAAGGGTTTTTTACCCACACACAACAAAGGTCACCTGCTAGATGCGGTTCTAAATAACGATCAGAGACTTAAAACCGGGAACCCAGTCCCGCTCCCATGGACCGATCATTTCTTAGTCCCACTTCTCTGGCACATACCTAACCCCCCTCTGTACCTCCTCGAGCCACACTAAGAGGAAGGGATTGGGTGAAATTATCCATAGATAAGTGGGTGGAGAGTCTCTCTACTACCCCTCGACAGACCGGGGGCGATGTAGACATACTATACACCCATTATGTTAACTGGCTACAGACCACCTTAGATACAATCGTACCCCAAAAACCTCTCAAAGTGAGAACTAAGTCCAAAAAATCACCGTGGTTCTCTCCAGCGTTAAAAGAATTAAACTTAAATTGCCGGAAGCTGGAGAGAACGTGGAGACGTACTCACAAGGAACGGGACAGAAGTAGCCATCGAGAGGCGATTAAAAAATACAAAGCTAATATTATATTGGCACAAGCTCGATTCTACGAGGAAAAAATGATAACTTCCGCCAACTCCCCGAGGGAAATATTTCGGATAGCGAAATCCTTGATTAGTATTCCCTCCAACTCACAGGACCCCCGCGAAGCCCAAACTCGCTGCGACAATCAGGCGGAGTACTTTTATCAAAAAATTCAAGCTATCTCCTCATTGTTCGACCAGGTTAGTCAACAGCCAGGGGAAACAGATACCTCCCCTCCAACCACGATTTGTCAACTAGCTGAATTTCCTTTACTTGATGAAGACTCGCTCAATACTCTTATGCTGAAAGTCACAACAGACTCCCCCTCAGACCCGGCTCCCCCACGTAACCTCCTGGAAATTGCGGATACCATTAGACCAATAATTTTAAATATCGTAAACATGTCAATTACCACAGGGAGAGTCCCAGAAATCTGGAAGTGTGTACAAGTCAGGGCCCTATTAAAAAAATCCAACCTTGACCCTGGAAAAATGACTAACTACCGCCCCATCTCACTCCTTCCTTGGGTAGGAAAGCTGCTTGAGAAACACATCAACATTAGTCTGATGACCTACCTGGAAGTCATCCATCTGCTCCATGATTCTCAGGCGGGCTTTCGCCCGAAATTGGGGACGGAGGCGGCACTACTGACGGTCACAGAATTAGCCCGCAGGCACATGGATCAAGGCGGCACCACAGCAATTATGCTGTTGGACTTAAGTGCCGCCTTTGATACCGTAAACAGTAACACGCTTATCTCCCGACTAAAACAACTTGGAGTGACAGGAAGCGCCATCCTATGGCTACAGTCTTTTCTGGAAAACCGTACATTCCAGGTGGTGGAAGGTGATACTCATTCCAAAACTTGGCCTCTTAATCAAGGCGTGCCTCAGGGCTCCTCCCTGAGCCCCATGCTTTTTAATGCTTATATGCAACCATTGGCGGAGGTCGTTCACCCTTTCGGTTTTGAAATTGTGACCTACGCTGATGACACTCAGCTTGTGCTGGCTTTGAATCAGCCAGGTCACACCCCGTCGAACTTGAACAGTTGCCTAGTAGCAGTTTCAGAATGGATGGCCTCGTCCCATTTAAAACTTAATGGGGACAAAACTGAACTGATGTTCCTGGGGAATACAGCTGACCCCAGATCACCTCTACAATGGCCACCGTGTATGGGCCCTCCCCCAGAACCAAAAAAGCAAATTAAAAGTTTGGGCATGTGGCTGGACAATGTTCTCACCTTCAACCAGCAAGCCACAGTACTCTCCGCCACCTGCTTTGGGCTGATGCGCATGCTGCGGAAAATTCTACCACTCCTCCCTTTTCAAGCTCGCAGGATAATGGTCCAGGCCATCATCCTGTCCCGCCTCGATTATGGGAATGCCCTATATCTGGGTGCACCGACCAGCACTCTTAAGAAGCTGCAGGTCACCCAGAACGCAGCAGCACGACTATTGCTATGCCTGCCACGTAGCCACTCAGGTACTGATGCCCTAAGGAAATTACACTGGCTGCCCATCCAAGCCAGAGTAAAATTCAAGGCGATGTGCATAATGCATAAGGCCATGTGGAAAAACGCCCCTGCAATGATCTGTTCCTTAGCCACACCCTACCAGCCGCAAAGATCACTGCGTTCAAGCACGGCCTTTTTAGCAACAACACGCAAAATCAGACGAGCTAGGTGGGGCGGACGCTCCTTCTCCCTCTATGCGGCTGTGACTTGGAACTCTTTACCCCCCTTGATTCGGAACGAGTCCAATCTCTTAAAATTCCGTAAAACCCTCAAAACCTTTCTTTTTTCTGAATAAACAGCAGACCCCCAGAAGTAAGCAATTATAGCGCTACGAGGCCTACGGGTAGTAATGCGCTTTACAAAACCCTTTTTCATTTCATTCATTTCATTTCATAAAGCAATACACTGGTTGAGGCATACAAGGGGTTGCCGATCCATCATACGGGAGGACATGGCAAAAGTGAGGCGGGTCTCATTGGTCGATTCCAAGACCGATTGTATTGAGATACAGCTCTATGACTCTGCGATTACAGAGAACTTACTGGCACTTGAGTTCAGAACGTCCCCCCCTGAGCACTCCTCTATTCAGATCCGGCGCTTTCCGCTCTGTTCAGTGGCCCGGGAGGTGAGGGATTCTGGGCTGAGTCGAGTCGATTGACTAGAGGATGTGTGGCCACTTGATATTCCCCATGACACTGAGGGGTACACGTCTAGAGAAATTGTTTTGGATCCGGGTACCCTGGTGCTAGGAGACAAAACAAGCGAGAACATAAAAGATAACATTGTTCCATTAGTGCCCGGGGAGGCCAGAAATGCTGATCCAATTATTAAAAGTGTAGGGGTGATCCAATTTCTCTCCTGGAACATAGCAGGGCTACAAAAAAACTAGCTCTTCCTGAGTGGAATGAATTTATCGGCAAATATGACATCCGCTTGTTCCAGGAGACATGTAGTTTGGTCCCCCTGCAAAAGTCAGGGTTCTCCACATACTATATTCCAGCGATCAGCCTAGGTAAAGGCCGCCCTTCGGGGGGACTCCACATTTGGATTAGTATTGCGCTAAATTGGTCTGTTACTAAACACGATTCTCCTTCCCAGGATGTTCTGCATTTGACAATTAGAGGGGGCAAAAACGCTGCTCACATGGAGATTTTTAATGTGTATGCTAGAGGGTCTCCGGGGGCCCAATTGTCAGTCACTCTAACAGCCTTAGACCTAGAATTGTCCACCATCCCTCCTAACTCTGATATCATCATTGCGGTTTTTTTTTAATGCACTTTTGAACACCTGAGTGGAGAAGACATCCTGGGTATCAGAGATGAGGACACCAAATGGGCCATTCCAACTTTAAATTTAGCTCCAATAAAGAAGTGGACCCAAAGGGCGATACAGATCAACACCCTGACCCTAGAGCATAATCTAAGAGCTGTCAATGGTAGGACTCGTTCTGATCCCTGCGGATCTAACACATACAATAGGGTCAGCTCCCCCTCTCGGATTGACTATATTTTGCTGGACACACGTTTATGGGGTGACCTCGTTGACATGGAGGTTATTCCTAGCATTGACAGTGACCATAACCCTTTGTCCATGCAAATTACACAAGGGGAGGATACTACATCCGTTGCGTCAGCTAGAATTTCGGTGCTGTCGACAAGGGAGGTAGTACTGTACAATTGCAATCGACGTCTCAAGTGACACAAGGTTGCCAATCAGGAAGAGACACTTGCGAATATCAGGGACCTCATAGAACAGAAGATCTTAGAACTTGAATCATATAACACCACCTGTGAGGATACGCAAGACTCCAAGTTCCCCGGGTTCTATCAGGAGACTATAGGAAGGCTGGGAGAGTTTTTCCGCATTAAAGGCAACAGGGAGCAGAAAGTCTACCCACCAAGATCGCACAATCTGTGGTACTCTGCTTTATGCAGAGAAAAAAGACAGGAACTATCTGTAGCTCTTAGGTCAAAAGATCAAGTAAAAATTAGAACAGCTAGAAAGGTCTATGCAACAACAATAGAGCAAGCCAAACGCTCGTGGGAAGAACTACATTGGCAGGAGCTCAAATCCGCTGCACTGCTGAAGGATTCAACTGCATTTTGGGAGCTCATTTAGATAAGTACTAGGAGGGGAACGGATCCACTTCCCAATCACATAACAGGCCGCCAATGGTATGAACACTTTTTTAGTTTATATTCTGGAGACGTAGTGAGCGCACCTTGTGGGCAGGGGATTCCGTTTTCTATTACAAAGGTCCCTACACCAGTGTAAATATTTGGGCTTAACGAGGAAACATCGGCCATTGCAATCAAAGCGCCAGGCAAGGCGGCGGGCCCCGATGGCCTCCCTGGCGATCTATTACTGCATGACCAAAAGCTTTGGGCCCTTTTCATTCTACACATAATGAACCTTATTGCCAGAGGTTATGCTGTTCCAGATTCCTGGAAAGGCACTGAGGTAGTGACCATCTACAAGAAGGGGGATAGGGAGGACCCTGCCAACTACAGACCGATTAGTTTAATCGATGTAGTACGGAAAGTGGTCGGCAGGGTCCTCCTTATGAGGATAAGGTCCTAGATGGACGAAGATAGCGTCCTATCACATTTCCAGGCAGGGTTTAGACAAGGGGTTGGCACGATGGACCAGGTCTTTAGATTTTACATGATATATTGGAAATCTGTGATCATTCAGAAAGGCAGCCTTTACTTGGCATTCATTGATCTAAGAACTGCCTTCGACCTGGTCCCTCATGCCAAGCTCTGGCAGGTACTATCCGACTTAGGTATCCCCCCCGATTCTGGACTTTATAAAACGCCCCCAAGAGGGGAATTACGCCAGAATTAGGTGGGCCTACAAAAACTACTAGATCGGTTTAGTCAGTTTTGCGACTCCCGGGGGCTAGGTATTAATACATCCAAAACCAAGCTACTGGCATTGGCACCATCTAAACGGTTTAGGAACACCATCAAGTTGAATGACTCACTACTAGAATTAGTCGAAGCCTTCGACTATTTGGGCATACGGGTCAACAAACTGATGAAGTGGAACTCCCATCTGACAAAAATGTTGCTCAACCACAAACGGGTCGGGGGCAATCTTAAGACATCAGCGACTCTCGCTTTGTAGATCAGTATCCCCGGCCATTAAGGTGTATGAGGGCAAAGCCCTACCATCGGCCCTCTACGGGGCGGAACTTTGGGGATTCGAGAACACCATGGACCTGATGAGATCAGAGAATAAATTCTATAGAGATCTGGTCTCACTCCCTCCATCGACCCCATTAGTTCCGCTCCGTTATGATTATGGGAAACATCCATTAAACAAAATAGCAAAGCTACGCCCCCTACTATTCTGGGTGAGCCTAAGAAGGACCCCAGAATTGTTTAATTATGCAACCGCCCTTAGCGAGATTATCCGACTTGATACGGGCAACAAGATCAAATGGATATCCAAACTGAAACAGCTTGTTGTGGATATCGGATTGACAGAGGCATGGGAAAGCCAGACCCCGCCGCCAAAGCAAGCAGTCAAGAAAGCTTACTGGGAGTGGGTCCTTGCAGAAGCCACACTTAACTCTAAACGGGGCACCTTGACGGAACAGTTCCTAGACCATAAGCCCACTTCTAAATTGGAACCCTTTCTCGATTACATTCAATCCCTGAGAGAAAGGCTATTATATCTGAAGCTGAGGCTTGGAACACTCCCACTCAACGACTTTACAGCAGGGTGTAAACCAAATATTGTGAAAGATCTTGTGTGCCCTGGCTGCGCAGCCCCCATTGAATCTATCCCTCACTTTCATTTTGCTTGTCAAGCATACAGACACACGAGAAGAAAATGGCTGAAACCCGTCTGTATCAATCTGGGAGCCATGGACTATAGGGAGGTGTTGCGTATTTTAAAAACTGACACATTCTCCCTTAGCACAATCTGTGGGATAGCTAAATATTTGGGTTGCGCCTGGATAACCAGAAGTAAGTTATTGAGGTTCAACAATATCGATACCCATTAACATAAGTGAGGCCCCCTATCTGCATTACAGTTTTTATTGTATATGAACTGGTTTTATTTTTTATAGATTGAACTAAATATTTCTACTTCTTGTAATTTTACCTTTTAAAAAGATGATTGTCTCTTTTATATTGATTGTATGACAATGAGATATTATTCTTTTTATTTTATATTGGCATGTCTTAAAGTGATGGAATTGGGTTGTTCATACTTTTATGATATTTATATCGAATAAAGTCATACAACAACAAGACAAAAGAAATTTCACAGAAAAACAGTCAATGGTTTCCTATGGAAGAAAATTCAGGTTACTGGTAAGTACAGTTAAAGTTACTTTTGCGGTTCAGTACTGGCCTAAGAGGTACAGTACTGGCTTCTCTCCTCACAGGTGAGTATTTCTGAATTCGTTATTCGGCTGATTTTAGATGAATATTTAAAAGTTTCAAAATTCCACACTTGGAAGAAATTTCTGCGAAAACCAGTCAATGGTAGCCTATGGAAGGAAAGTGAGTTATCGGCTTTCAGGTAAGTTTTTGACTGGTGGAGTTCAGGTTCTGGGCATAGTCTCAAGGGTCACCCAGGGTCAGAAAGGTACAGTTATTACACCCTCAGCGGCACAGGGGCAGCCGGGAGCAGAGAGAGTAGGCCCAATGCATTTCAATGGAGGGTCGGGGGCCTTTGGTTGGTGGCTGCAAGCAAGCAGGCCACGCGGCTGTGGGAGCTGAGCTGGTCACTTATTCAGAGCAAGTGGGGAAGTAGTGTAGGGTAGGGTAGTAGTTGCACTTCCAGCGGCACTTGGGCGGCTGGGTGCAAGGTGCATTTGAGCCATCGAGCGCTCAATGTTATCCAACGTGAAAGGTAAAAGGTGAACAAAGGCTGCAGACTCGGGACGGAGATTCTTCAGGTGCGACCACCACTTCAAAAGGTAAGTTGGGATCTTGGAGAAGAGGTAGGTACCCCAAAGGGAGGCACAGGGACCCGCAGGTCGCCAGGTGCAGGGGTGTCTTTTGGAGTTGGGAAATCTTACCCTCAGCTGGTCGCGGTTGGAGGGGTCCCTGGTTCTGAGGCTGCAGGCTTTGTCTGGGTCTTTGGGCACTGGACTTCGGGTCCCAGTTGCTGGTGGGACGTCCTCATGGTCTTGGATCACTCAGGCACAGGCCGGGCACGGTGGGTGCAGAGTGGGCTGGGTTCGCGGTTCCTGACTGGCACCAGGGGTATTGCTGTTGGAGCAGAACCACTGCTGGTGGGAGTCCCAGTCTTTTGGAAGGTTCAAGGCAGGCAGGTCCTCCAGGGTTTTCGAGGTTGCTGTTTACAGGAGACGCCGGAGTTTCGCAGGAGCAGGTTCAAGGATCAACAGGCCTGTAAGGTTCTGGGGCCAAGTCAGTGAGTGTCATCCTTTTGCTAGCAGCTGCACTGCAGGGCTTCTTATTTCTTGTTCTTCTTCTTGTTTCTATCGGGATCTGAGGAAGGAAGGTTCAGGGTGCCCCTAAATACTAAATGTAGGGGCGTTAGAGGTAGGGCAAAGGCAGGGACCAATAGCTCCCTGTCCTGGGGTGGGTCTACCCCCTAGCCTGCTCCTCTCCTATGGGAGGGGGGCAGGAGCCTAGCTGTGATTTGGCAGGGCTCCCCATCTTGAAGATGGCTGGAGCCCGGGGTCGTGCTTCACCTCGCCTCTCCCACCTGAGGGGTGGGGTTGGCACAGGCTGGCACACCCCTTCCTGATGTAGGGTTTCCTGACAGTCTTCCCACCAGAGTGGGGGTCAGAACTGGTGGGGGCCAATTGCTGAGTACAGCAAGTGGTCTGGAGAAGCTCACAATGGCAGCATGCCTTTGAAGCTTCCCCCTGCCAATCCTGGGGGAGGAGACTTAGCATTCGCCCAGGATGTGCATTGTTGCAGGCCCAGGAGAGCAAAGGGCTCTCCACCCAGGGGTCCAGCAACATGTCTGTGGTGTGGCAGCCTAGGCAGCCTCTCAGACCAGACATGGATTGTAGGTTAGGTTTCAGGGGGCATCTCTAAGATGCCCTCTGGTGCATTTTACAATAAATCCCACACTGGCATCAGTGTGGGTTTAATGTGCTGGGAAGTTTGATATTAAACTTCTTAGTCTTCACCATCATGGTGCTGTGGAGTTCGTAATGCCAACTTCCCAGCACCATATACTCTTAATGGCAGCACTGCACTTACAGTGCCCAGGAATGGCCCAGGGCACTGTAGGGGCACGGGGCTCATGCACCTGTGCCCTCACCACCGGCATAGGGCACCCAGGGGTGACTGATGGATGCCAGGGCAGTGAGCTTGTGGGCATGGCACACAGGGATTTATGCCATGTCGACTCTTTGTTTAGTTCTGCACCTAGACATTCATCCTACAAAGGCAGTATGTGGATGTCAGGGTACAGGGCCCCTAAGGGTGGCACAATAAGTGCTGCAGCCCTTAGGGGTCTTCCCTGGTCACCATGTCCTTGGTACATAAGGTACCATTTACTAGGGGCTGACAGGTGGCCAGAGATGCCAATTGGGTTTTAGTTTCAACACAGTTTTAGGGAAGGAACACAGGCCCTGGTACCTGGTTGCCAGGAGCCCAGGGCACACACAGTCAAAGCACATCAGCAATTCAGCAAAAAGTGGGGGCAAACCAATGCAAGAAAGATTCTCACAGAAGGCCTCAGTGCACTATCGAAAAACCAGACGCTAATAGTCCAAATGGGGGAATAAAGTGTGGGGAAACCTGCAAAAAGGCTTATTTCTTTACAGACACAATAAAAAATGTTGGTAAGTGAATTCCTTGGGAAGAGCAGCACAAAACATATCTGCTATCTGACATATTAGACAGAACTATGTCCTGGTGATCCCAGTTCCCAGGCCCTAGAGTAATGTAAAGGAATTGTGATTCTCCTATTACCATGACTAGAGAATCTGGATTTCATTAAATACACGGAGGCTAACATTATGCATATTTATTTTAATGCAGCCAAGCAGCCAGATACATCATAAAGCAAAAAGGTTCCCGAATAGAACACTAACAGCAAATAAAAGGCATGAGCCCATGACAATCTGCCGCTTTTAAATGCGGCTCCAAGCAGATAAGTTCATTTACATTTACCTTACTTAAACTGTTTAAACTTTACTCTTAACTTTTTTGGGTCCTTTACCCCCCTCCCCCCCACCCTCATTTCTTTACCCCGGTCAAATTTACTGACATGGCATGCCAAGTGAAGGAACCAGAAAAAGATCAGTTGAATTACTGGCACAAGGTGTATTTACTAGATCATAAGTCTCGATAAACTTTAATCCACAACAAGAGTTGCACAGTACTTTCAAAAAGCATTGCAAACATAAACATGAAACCAGTGTATGTGGAATCAATGTATCAACTGACACTGCATGATGAATTAGTGCATGCACTATCATTAAAGGCAGAACAAGCTCACGTGTTAAAACAGGATGAATTACAAGTCTACACCTGAAATGGTCCAAATTGGTGTTTGGACAAAATGTCCGATTAGAAATATCAAGTTGCAGAAATATCAGAGAAAAAATACCTTGTTACAAAAATATTGTGATGCAGAAATATTGTTGTCAAGATAATCAATTTTACAGGCAAGTAATATCATTTTCAATTATATCGTTGTTGTTAATATCATTTTCAATAATATAGTTGCAAAAAATTTAGTAGTTTAATTATTATGTGTGTTAGTTCGCATATTAATGCTATGTGTTATTATTGTTTGTATGAATGTTAAGAATATTTTAAAATGTAGTTTGTAATTTTATGTGATTTGTAAGTTTTTATTTATTTGCTAATAGTAATTGATATTGTCATCGTGGGGTGCTAGGTTTGTAGGGCATAGGGTGAGAAGTAAGTTGATGATAATTAATTAGCAATTAATGAATAAGGTATTATAAATTAAGTAACTGATTATGAATTATATAAATTGTGTAATAATCGTATTGTTAAAGTTAAATTTTAGGTGCAGGCTGCTGGGTTTGTAGGGGTATTGTGTGGGAAGTTAATTAAATAATAATTAATTAACAATTGCTTATTTTATTATTAATTATTTAAATGATTAATAAATAAGTACGTTTTGGAGTAATTATATTTTATTCAGTTATATATTAGGTTTGGACTGTTGGGTTTGTAGGGGTATAGGATGGGAAATGTTTTAAGTAATGATTAATAATTAATTATACATGTATTATTAATAATTTAATTGATTAATATATATGTATATTGGGTAATACATTTATTTGTTAAGTTATGCATTATGTGTGGGTTTCTGGGTTTGTAGGGGTATAGGGTAAGAAGTTAATAATTAATTAATTCATTATTACGTCGAACATTATTAAATAATAATAAATTGATTGTTAATTGTGTTACATGTATTTATCTATATTCTAAGTGTGGGCTGGTAGGTTTGTGGGGGTAAAGTGTGGTAACGTCATTAAGTAATAAATAAATGACAATTGTGTAAAATTGATAATTAATCATTAATTTGTTTAACAATCATATTAATTGTTTAATTATTTTTTACTTTCATTTTTTTGGTTTAATTAATAAAGTTCATGTTAAGAATTTTGTTTTAAAATACTAAGCCTATGTGTCATATATGTTATGTGTTTGAAGTGAAGTAATTTCCCTACTGGTACACGGAGTGTGAATAGTAATTATTACACTTCCTAAGTCCAACACTTTCCATTCTGCTGCACAGACTGGAGGGATATTAGTAAAGTTTATCCCTCTGAAGTCCAATGCTTTCCCTATTGTTGCATAGACTGGAATGGAAATATTTAATGTTACCCTTTCGGAGTCCAACACTTTCCCTACTGTTGTACAGACTGGAGTGGGATAAGTACATTTTGCCCCTCTGTAGTCCAACACTTTCCCTACTGTTGTAAGCACTGAAGTAGGAATAATAAATGTTACCCCTACGGAGTCTAATGCTTTTCCTACTGTTTTACAGACTCCAGAGTCCAAAGCTTTCTCTACTGTTGCAAGGATTGGAGTTGGAATAGCAAATGTTGCCCCTCCAGACTCCACCTCTTCTCTACTGTTACCCCTCCGAAGTACAACAATTTCCCTACTGTTGCACAGATTAGAGTGGGTATAGTATATGTATTACTCCTAGATTTTAATATTTTTATTGTTGTTTAAATATATCTAATATTATTATTTGTTTAATTATATAATATTTGTATATATATATATATATATATATATACAAATATTATATAATTAAACAAATATAATTATATATATATATATATATATATATATATATATATATATATATATATATATATATATATATATATATATATATAGCTAAAGAATGAATGATAATGGATTCAACCCAGATCGGTGACTGGGGGTGAGTGTCTGAAAAGGTTCAGTGCTCTGTCTATCATCTCCTTGTGTTTGCTTTGTTTGCCCTAAGTTGGCAGGGTATGCCCAGACGTGGGTCCCTTGCTCACTTTGCCACTGTATTCAAGCTAGCCTGACTGATGAGGGCTGTTGGCCCAAAACTGGTTCCAGGATGCTTGTTTCCGGTCCAGGGAACACATGGCTTAGCTGTTCGGGCTGGACTGTTCCCATGAGATTCAGGGTCAAGACTGATTTGCATATAGCTGTGTCAGAACTGGGGTGGCGAAGTGAGTTAAAGAACGATGATGGATTCAACCAAGATCTGTGAAAGGGGGTGAGTGTCTGAAAAGGTTCAGCGCTCCTTCCATTATCTCCTTGTGTTTGCCTTGTTCGCCCTAAGTTGGCAGGGTATGCCCAGACGTGGGTCCCTTGCTCACTTTGCCAGTGAATTCAAGCTAGCCTGGCTGATGTGGGCTGTTAGCCCGAAACCGGTCCCAGGATGCTTGTTTCCAGTATAGGGAAGATATGGCTTGCCAGTTCGAGTAGGACTGTTCCCATGAGGCACAGGGTCAAGACTCATTTGTACATAGCTGTGTCTGAACTTGGGTGGCAAAGTGAGCTAACTAAAGATGAGGAATTCAACCCAGATCTGTGACTGGGGGTGAGTGTCTGAAAAATGTCAGCACTCCGTCCATCATCTCCTTGTGTTTGCTTTGTAACAGGACTGCACCGGGAAATAATCTAGCCTACTATATGTGCTCACGCCCGTTGTGTAGCATGAATACAACCTAGACGTTGGATGATGCATTCTCCACAGGTCCATCAATCTTACCCTCTTCATTACCTCAACTAGGCTTTTGGTCATATTGACTTTAGTTCCATTTTGTTTTGGGTGTCTGTCCAACCTTCCATGCAATATGCAATTCAAGTCTCCAGCCCAGAGCATTCCACTTGTATATAATGGTCTGCTCCCACATAAGTCCAGCAAAAAATACCCCATCATCTGCATTTGGGGCATACACATTCGCACCAGCCATGTTATCACCCTTCTAGCATATTTGGAGTTAGACATTGCATATAACTGCCCCCTCTGTTTTCTGTAGATCGTGGCTACATCTTCCCCACAAACGTGTGTGTCTTGCAAAAGGGCAAGGCCAACACCATACTGCTTGAGATAAGAGTATATCCTGTGGTGATTTGTAAAAGTATTAAGTCCACAGACATTCCAAGGTTGCAGTTTGTAAATGCCACCCATATCACAACCTTGGGATTACGTTTGTCAAAAACCTGATTCTTTTCAACTGTTCACCTCACTACAATGTCTCGCTTATCACCTATGGCTTCATGCGGTGTGGCCATCCCAGTCTAACAGGCAGTTGAGTAAAGTTATGATTGTCCCCGTCCACAGGTGTCCTCACCGCCCCAGCAGAGGAGGCCATAGCCACAGCTCTTTGAGAGTCCACATTGACTGTGCAGGTGAAATAGACTATGGGTCCGCTACCAGTACAGCTGTGGGAGCAGCAGGTACATTTGCCTTGGTCAACTGTTACGTAGTGCATAGTTATTCCCCATTATTCTTGTGGGTAGCAGTTTACACTGCTGTTCAAACATGCCCACTTCAGTCGGGTAAGTGGTAAGATTTTTCCTCATCAGGAAGGTCAGTCACAGACCCAGGTCTTGCATTGTTGTCAGATAGCAGTCCATCACTGCATGAGTCTTCCGGCACATCCTTCAAAGATCCATCATTCTGCACCACGATACAGCCAGGTCATCTCCAGATGTTCCATCAACCAAGGGGCTCCTTGCTTCAGGGACTGATCCTGCCTCCTGATGGCGACTTTCCATATGTAAACTCTCAAACGATTACCTTCAATTGTAACCATGCCTGTTTTCATTTTGAGTGTTGTTCAAGTACCCTCAATAGCAGCCATGATGTCAGACCACGAGGATTCCATTCTCTGTTCCTGATCATGCTGGTCCCTAGCCTCCAAAGAGTCATCTCCATGCAAGGGTGTGATATAGTTATTTTTTTTGTTGGGTTGCGATAGTTTGGCTGCCCTGTCT
Source organism: Lissotriton helveticus (assembly GCF_964261635.1). NCBI lineage: Eukaryota > Metazoa > Chordata > Amphibia > Caudata > Salamandridae > Lissotriton > Lissotriton helveticus. Next base: position 1,798,635,942 of record NC_136067.1, on the reverse strand, counting down.
TTGCCCATGCCAAACGTTTAGTGAGTACTGTGTAGCTTGAGAAGCTTGAGTCTGCCCATTCAGGCAGTGTGCAGCACACAGCATATGCTCCCCTCAAACTTCCTTCATGAAGATATAAGCGGTAGAGGGACAAGAGCCGCACACTGCAACCAAAGCCCTCCACAGCACGTAGGGTTAATCAAGAGCAAATCGTCAGACCTCTATTGGGCAGCAACTGCGCCAGTGCCAGAACCCCAGAGGCCACAATCTCTACGCAGAGCAGACCCTGTGGTCAGCAACAGACATGGGACAAACCCAAGACCCCCTACCCACACAGGTCTCTTTGCTTCTATCATGGGGGTTATGGCATCTGCCACGCCCTCTGCCAGTCAGAACCTTTGTTTCAAGCCTGCGGGGGCTGACTCAGCCCTGCCCAGCCGCCCCTTACTCAAGGGGAAGATCAGCACTGCAGGCCCAGCCTCTACCACCAGCCAAGCCTCTTGATCTCTGCAGCCAGGCCCCATCCAGTCCTCCAATCACTCTGTGAGCTGCACAAGATTTCACTCACCAAGCTCATAACCATCACCTTTTTGCACCACTGTGACACCGTGATTAAGGCTGTCTTGCTCCAGGGGATTGCAGAAGATGCAGGCTGCATTCTCCCCTCAATCACGTCAGCATGGACTCCTCCATACAGGCCCCAGCCCAGCCAGGTTCGCCCAGTGTCCCCTTCATTTCACGCCTGCTCTTTCATTCTCAGGAGTTTGGCCTAAGATTTTCTGGACTGCAGCAGCTGCATTTGTCAATGCGCACATTTGCAGCATGGTGATTGGAGGTTAAAACGTAGGATTCCAGCAGAATCATAACTCATATTACGGAGCTCAGAGCATACACAGCTAGTCGCCCATCTTGGCAGGTAATGCCCCCTCCTGGTCGAGATGGGTAATGAATCTTTTATGATACTCTTTTGTTGCAGATGTGAATGAATCTTCACCCTAATAAAGGCTACAGAAGCTGCACTATCCATACATTGAAACACTTAGAAATGTTGCATCTTCCTTAAAATGCTATGTTTATTTACTTCATGAGCTAAAAGGCATTTTAAATAATGTAGTTAAATTTGCACATGGTGCAGCTGTTGCCAAATGCACCTCTACAGGACATACAGAAGGGGATTTTTAGTAGCCTATCAACCCACTAGGCAGGACAGGTCACCAAATACTAACAATGTACCATCCATGCATGCACAAATTAAATGTTATAATACCACACATTAAGCTGAAAATAGACTCTGAAACTAATATTGCCATTTTCATACCACTATTCATGTTACTGATGTTTGTGAATTTGTTTACAGTGGAATCATTGCAGCATACGGAAGAAACGGCTCACAGGTTGGCGCATATATTATCCTAAATGCTCAAATAATATATTTACTTGAAACAGGCCTATAATACATATTTCAGTAGTCCTGAGGCAGGTTTTCAGGTTTTAGACGTACACAGTATATTATACTTTACTCGTTGACATTTTTGTAAGTAAACCCATTAAGAGATTGTGATTTTATTTTGAAAACCTCAATTAAAATGAATTAGGCAAAAGCAACAACGGAGAAAAGGGGGATAAAAAGCAGGCAACTTTGTGCATGCATGATACATGAGAAATTTAAATCAACAAAGCATACTTATTACACGCTACATTAGGCTTCTTTATCCCTAGTGATGCTTTTAAGTTTTCCTTGTCACTTGTTGAATTCATTTTTGGGCCTATTTAACACCCAAAAACCCTTTTTAGGTCATGCCTAGCGCAGCATGCATGCCGTGCTCTATGGGAGGCTTCTTGTAAGGGCTCAAAACATCCCCGAGACTTCTCTGTGTGGGTTTGGCAACTCCCACACATTCCATTGGCCTTTGCATGTGGCTTCCAATAACAAAAGCACGCAAATGGCCAAAGATAGGTGCACGTCCCGCCTTCTCTCTAAACGTTCACTCCCACGGCATTTGGGTCTCGGGAGTGAGCAGCACGCGACGCCCCATGCTTTTGCTTTTTTAAAAATATTTTGCTTTCATTAGGCACACTTGATGATGATGCAAGATGTTGTGGCCTCTGAAATATGAATCCACAGCCAAATAAGAGACCCCAAATTCAGCATGCTTTATATTAAGAAATAGTACACGCAATGTTTGTGCTGCCAACAGCAGGTTTTTTTTTGAAGATCCAGCCAGCATTACAGTAATTGGATTTTGGTCCAAGACATCAAAGTTGGCTAGAGCTGAACAGGCCTACAGGGGTGCGTGCTCTACAGGGCAAGGCCTTTAAATAAAGGGTCTTGGAAACTGGACCTGGTTCGGAAGTGGCTGGTTCACGTGCCACTCCCACTTGTTTTGACAGAAAACTGTGTAGTTTGAGTCAAGATGGCAAGCTGTGACCTGATAGTGCTGTGACGTACACTTCTTCACAAGTTGGGTCAGAGTGGTCCTCTGCATTGGAAATAATTGTGTGCAGTTTGCAAGTTTCTCTTCTGTCTGTACAAGTCAGTGCTTTCGACGTGTTTTGCGGAAGACGAGCATGTGAGGAATGTAATGCAGTACGTGCGAGTCGTCGGGTTGGACATTCTTTGTAAATAAAATAAATGCATCTTCCCCGCCTCTGGCATCGAAATGTCAGCAAATGCGATATTATTATCAGAGCCCGAGCTGTATTTTGCTTGGGGGATGTGTGCAGGAGGGACCGCATGAGGTCATAAGATGAACCCAATGGCCTTCGCACGATTGTTGTAAATGATATGCTGTTCTAAAAATAACGTTGCTGCCGCCCGCCACGTGTTTTCACAAAAGACCGCGTCCGGGGGCTTGAAGCTCCATATTTTCCTCGAGCGCCTGTCCCATGTAAAAGCTGGAGGGCAGAAGAGGCCACCTGTGGCCATAAACAATGGTTAAGCATCTGCAAAAATGGTGTGTAGTGGGTGTGCTCCCCCCTCCCCCAGCACTGCCCCCAGATGTATCATTTTCACATAGCAGGCATATAACCCAGGTTATTGACTGACTCATACCTGTCAACTTGAAAACAAATCTCACCGTGTGAGGAGGGGGCGCGGCTCTTGTGCTGAGAAGTACCTAAGAGGCACGTTTGAACCCCACCCTGCCCCCAACCCTCTCCTCACAAAAATAAACATTTGCAATGCAATAGGTCTCGTATTTACGCAAGTTTGAGCTATTGACATTGCAAATGACAATGCCGTTTATTTTTATTTATTTTTAAAACCTAAATAAAAAGCATTCAGGTACATGCATCAAGGTAGACTTTTGCAATTTCTTAATTGCGATTTTTAAGCATTCGCAATTAAGGAATCACAAAAGCCTATGCCTGTAGAAAATAACGATTTCTAAACATTCCTTAACTGTGACTCACAAATTGCGAGGCACAATTAAGGAATATCTCCCCATTCATTCCTATGGGCCTAGACGACCATAGGAATGAATGAGAAGACATTCTCAATTTGCGATTCTCAATTAGAAAATCGCAAATTGAGAATGCAATTTCAAGGGTGCCAAAAGGACACCAGGTTGCACCCATGAAATGTGCATGTGTGCACATGTGGCACAAATACATGCCCCAAGGGCATGTATATGCACCACGTGGCACTTGGTAAAATGCAAAAAAGTGCATCTTTCAAAGAAATCGTACATTACCACCAACTTGAAGTTGGTGGTAATTTGCAATTCTTAAGGCCAAATTGCACTTTTTCTGTGCTTCTTACTTTGCATTTAAGGAATCGCAATTTGTGATTCCTTAAATGCAATCGCAATTTAAGTAATCACAATTTAGAGATTGCTTAAATTGCGATTTTTGCATTTGGGATGATGCATCCCAAATGCAAAACTACCGGTCGCAAAGGGGCAGATTCTGAGAATTTGCCCGTTTGCGACCGTTTTTTTCTTTTGATGCATGTGCCTGATTGTCATTTACAATGCCAATAGCTTAAACTCACGTAAATACGATACCTATTGCATTGCAAATGCTTGTTTTAAGAGTGACTACTAACATTTGGTGTGATTAATAGCAGTTGCAATCGACCTGTTGATTACTTAGACCCAGAAACGAACGTGTAGAAATGTTATTTGTGCAAACATCTGTACAGGAGCAAACCACAGTTCTAGCATGGGCACTCACTGACAGCTTTTTTTAGCTGATGAAATTTGCTCATGTATGAATTAAAAATGGGGTAATTAGATACCCAAAATAGATTAAAACAAAATGTAACTAGATGTTACACTGCTGTTGCCCTTAGTGACCCCAGACCTAAATTAAGGAGACCGGTGGTGTATAGCAAAGCTTGCCCTGATGCCTTCTGGAGATATTTTGAAGTACGATGATGATATGTGAAATGTGGCTCTGTGACTGTCTGTGGGTGTAAAGTGAGACTGCTCTGAAAAGCAAAGCTGGGCATTCCCCTGGGGGGCCGTTTTTGTTACCGGGAACAAAAGCGGCACAAAGAACTGTCCGCTAGCATCCCCACCCCCTCCAGCCAGCCAAGCTCTTTACCAAGGCAGGCTTAGGTTCCCAGTCCAGCCCTGCCGAAGAGGCATGCTTTGCAGTCTCTTGATAGGAAAACACAGTGTGTTGGAGACCCTGGGGAGCATTGCTTCAGGCAATGTCCACCATTAAACCTATGGCGAGGTGGAAGCCTGTTTCTTTTTAAAAGTAACTTGATTCTTATCACTACTGTGAGTCAGAATTGCATGGTGAAGATATACTTATATCTGGGTGTTGAACCTGATCCTGTCAGTAGGGTCACGTTCAAACTGTTTGCCCTTACACTCCATTTTTTGCTGAATTTGTTTTTGTTGGCATTAGGACTCTGCACACTTTACCGCTGCTAACGTGTGCCTAAGGGCTTGTGCTCTCTACTTTAAACATGGTAGAATTGGCTTACATCCAATTGGCACATTTAATTTCAATGTATGTCCATAGTAAAGCAGTACTACGTGTACCCAGAGCCTGTAAATGAAATGCCTCTGGTGGGCCCTCAGCACTGATTCTGCTACCTAATCATGTAGCCCCTTATAACATGTCCCAGGTCTACCATTGCAGCCTTTAACTGTCACTTTGACTTGCCAAAATAAAACCCTTACCAAGTCTTCAACTTCGATTGTATTGCATATGAGGTTGGCCCTAAGTAGCTCACAGGGCAGAGTGCATTGTGATTAAAAGGTTGGACAAGAACATTTAAGTTTTTACATGTCCTGGTAGTGAAAAACTCCTATATTCGTTTCTCACTATTGTGGGGCTTACCTGTTCCATAGGATAGCTTAGGTTGTCTTATTCCATTTAATAAGTGCTAACTTTTGATTGGGAACAGATGAGCAATTCATGATAGCTATCTATCAAAAAGTAATTCAAAATCCTCCTTAATGGACCAAGGTGGCAGCTGCCTCGGATGTCCTGACTTGAGCTCCATCCAAGCCTTGCCATTATCCTCAGTAATACTGTGGAAGACAGCCCAATAAACCCTGACCTTGCACTGGCATTCCTCTATGGATCCAGAGGTAGCCAGTAATCGAACGTTGAGCGGATCGAACGGCCTGACCTGCCAGACATGGCAAGATGAGGAGTTGGCTCTATGACACATTACGGCCAGGGGCCGCATGCTCTGCAGCGGGCTCTCTAGTGGCACAGTCGGGGTATGGAACACAAGCAACATCGGGCATCTGCCAGTTGCTGAGGAAGCGGCGTGAGAGGAATAGGACTAGGGCTTTCCCATGGCATTGACATTTTGAGAGAGGAGAATCACCCCATGCTCCAACTTTACTGTAGATAGATTAACAGTCTAGGAGTACCAAGTGAGTGACTGAAGACAACAGGTCTGCTAATTGAGGTGTTCTGCTCACATACGTAAGGAGGACTAGCCAGACCCTGTGGCAGTGCTAAACATGGGGATGTGAGACAGATGGGTGAATGTGGAGACAGCCGCCAGGGGGTTATCCTCAATATTGCCAGTGGTGGCCTGGGCCTTACAGGGGGAAGTCCGCATTGACTGAAGTCCTAGCCCATGCTTGCCTGTCAGGTGGAGGAGCTGGCCACAGGCTAATAGGCCAGGACTGAGGGCCCTGTACGGACCTAATTAACGTAGATACAGACCTCCTGCTGCTCTCTACATATTACTTGTGGCCAATCAGAAAACTGGCAATGCTGCTACAAGACACTAGCTGTGCATCCCACATTGGCCATGATGGTCAAACCCCAGCAGGCCAAGTGTCCCACCTCTGAAGGAGGGCATGGATAACCTTCTCACACTGCAGAATGAGGGGGGCCTCTGAGTCACCTCGAGGCCATGGTTATGAAACACTCAGCTCAGTTTGAAAAGTTTCTACAAACAATAAAGGAAACTAAGTCCTTGCTAGAAGGAACAGTAGATGCAATATCCACTGGAGTCATTCTGCTCCGCGTGGACCAAGTGCTTCCAGAATTCTGTGAGGGCCTGAACATTGAGGTCTTCCTTGAACAATGGCTTCTGATCACTGAACTGGTCAGAAAAGTTCCAAAATGATTTTCAATAGAATGAGCTCATCGGATTGTGGGGTGCCCTCCTCCACCGGGGACCATCCAGGCTCAGTGAACGGCAGATTGCTTAACTGCTGAGACAGAGACGTGTTGCTTTGACTATTCCAGACAAAACCCTTCCTGCTCAAATCCCTATCAAATGGGGTGAGGCATATGATCCTCACTCTCCTACACTTAACTACTCTGTGATCTAACACCAGTCTCTGAGACAGATTGAAATCTTGTCCTCTTTTTGAGACCTGCAAAGCCAAAATCATGCATCTTGGCCTCACCACTCTAACACTGAGGAATGTAAGCTTAGTAAATTCCTCACCATCTAAGGTGTCATCCCTCAAGTACTTAGACACAGCTTCTGGCCCAGGTACTCTTGCAAACTGTAAACCCTTCTCTGGCATACCTTTTGTGACAAAGACAATGGAAACAGAGGTCACCAGACAACAGTCAGCCCACCTGAAAACAAATGGCCTCCTAAGTAACTTATCATTTATTCCTCAATCAAATGTGGGTTCCAAAATTGTATAGCACCACCTTCATCTGTTAAAATGCGTTTATTCAATCTCCACTCCTCTCAGGCACTCTTGCTAATCCTCTCTGAGATCATCACCTAGATTACCATAGGAGCATGCAGACCTGCCTCCAGCGCACATCTTTCTCAACTCTCCAGAGAATTTTTGCTTGCTTTGAAACAACACACTCATATCATACCAACCATGAAAGACCTCCATTGGCTCAATTAACAAGAAAACAAGAAAGCTGATTTTCAAAACTTTTAGGTATAGCGTCCAAGATGCATATTGAGGGTCACATTTTATTGGAGTAGTCCCTGATATAGAATATGCCTATCCCTTACAGGCTGCACCACTTGGTGCTTATCACCTGATTCCACAAAACAGCATCCAATGATCCACACATTTTTGTATGCAGTCACATGGCAAAGTAATGCTTGGTATCTGTGTTGGGTGGCTAGTCAAACTGTAAAATCCACAAATAAGGCAACATTAAAAATAAAAGCTGTCTGATAAACTGATTTGCTTCATGGTTCATTCTCAGTTATGTTAAGCGTCAGGGCCTGCCTGATGTTATGTGACTTGCATATCTTTGAGTACCCAGGTGCTCCGTGACAACAAGAATGTGTATAGAGCAGGGTTTCTGAAACAGTAGGTCGTGAGCTGATTTTTGGTGGGTCAGAAAAGTGGGAGCAATAAAAAAGATGCCTTTACATTCTGTTTAACTTGTCACATTTGCAGGTGCTGAAAGACACAGGTCAAGTGCCAGGCTTTCTCTTCTGATAAATGACTGTAGGATTAGTGTTTATGCAGCCGCGGCCTGTGTAGGTAAGAGCAGTGGGGCTGGGTGGGGGGATTTCGACGGATGATGACAAGGGAAAATTAAATAAATAATCAATTTTCCCTCTTCAATGTCGATTGACCCCCCCCCCCACCCCCCCCCCCCCCGACCCCAACGCTCTTACATGCACGGGCTGTGGCAGGGTTTATGTTCCTTTCGCTGTAAAGTGAGAAAAGTTTTTATCATGAATTACATGGCAATCTTGCTGGAGTTCAGGGGAATGTGAAAGGAGAGGCTCTGGTGTGTTGTGTTTTTGAAACACACAACAAAATGTAAATACCTGTAAATGATGAACTGTATGCTTTCAGCAGTTAGGAAAACAAAATGAAGCACATTTTTTTGTAATTCTAAAGTGTGCAGGAAACAGAGATTTTAATAGGATGAAAGTCAATCAACCCACTGTACTTGGTGATGCACAAATGATAAATATTCGCAGAAAACAGATTTCCACACATACAGCCTGATTCATCAAGCTTAATTGCGCTTGCAAACGGCCAGATTCTGAGAATCTGGCGCTTTGCGAGTGCAATTTTTGCATTTGGGATTCATCAACCCAAATGCAAAATTCGCTAATAAAGAATTCGCATATTTGCGAGGAATTGCATTTAAGGAATCTCTATTTGAGATTCCTTAAATGCAATTCATGAACCATTTTAAAATTTCGAAATCGCAATTTTGGGCCGCTATTTACCGCGAGGTCAAACCTCGTGGTAAATAGCGAAAACTTAGAAAAATGCATTTAAATGCATTTTTCTAAGTTGCATGTTACACACACACATGTCCTTTGGACATGTGTGTGCGCAACACCAATGTAGATTACATTTCAGGGGTGCTACAGGGTGTCCTTTGGACACCCCTGGCACCCTTGAAATCGCTATCTTATTTGCAATTAGCAAATTGCTAATCGCAAATAAGGAATAACTCCCCATTCATTCCTATGAGCCTTTAGGCCCATAGGAATGAATGGGGAGTTATTCCTTATTTGCGATTAGCAATTTGCTAATCGCAAATAAGGAATGTGTAGGAATCGCATTTCTTTATGCTATTTCTACATGAATCCCGTTTTGCAAGTCCTTAATAGCGATTCCTTAATAATCGCTATTAAGGACTCGCAAAACGGAACAATGATGAATCAGGCTGATTATCATTTGTGTGCTACATAGTTCTATCAGAGTAAAACTGTATGCCTGTGCAAAGTTAGTGGCCATTTCAATGTAAAATGTGCTGTCTGAAGATGACAATGCGCTACCACCCGAAGCTTTAGGGACATTCAAAAATCACCCCTACACGTGCCCATTTGGTCGCGAAAGTTTGGCATTTTAAACGGTGAGTCATGGTTCTAAAAGGTTTGGGAAGTACTTAAATATAAAAATTAATTCCAACCTACTCTTCAAACTGGAACAGCATTGTGTCCTAAGTAACACAGGGGTGAAGTACTTTCTGTATCTACTCATTAAATAAATATTGTGTTGCCCAGCGATGGTCGTTACGATATCCACTACCCTAATACCAATCCAGTTGGTTTGTCACCACAATGGAACATTAGCAGAATTATAGCACACGAAATAAAAATGCAAATTCGAAGCTTTGGCAAACAGTCATTGTATTTACTTATGAAATGGTATGCACTGTTCACAGTTCTAAGAATGTTCTTTGTTTTCTACACATTCATTCACTACATTCTCTCATTGCACCGAAACGCAGTTTCTTTCCAAAAAATATGGAAATTTCTCTGTGAAAGTACAGGCCTGCGAACACAAAATCTAAACTAGGCACCCGTGGCAAAAACTCATCGCTTTAACAATTGAAGTTTCCGAATTGCTGACATCATTTCCTTCTACAGGAAGCCATGAGGAAGGAAGTTAGCACATACACAAACTTTCAGAGAATACAATAGAGAAAAAAATCTATAAACTGCTACACATTTGGAGGCAAGGGCGAGGCCTGACTGTCTTCCTGCTCTTGGAGCTCAGAGCTTATCACAATACTGTTTCCTCAGCATTTTAATGATTGCCTGCTGTATAGTTAGTTCCTTTATATCTTTTTCCTACGCTACAGATGTATCCATTTTCCTGTTTCTATGAAACACATCCACTTTTGGAAACAGCGTTACACTCAAAGGCCATCTGTGTTTTGAAAAGTGCTGATACAGGACTGTAATGTGGGAAGTAACACGCTAACAAAATGCCATTAAATAATGCTTTGGCACATCCTTTGAAGGCCATTTCCAGTTCCCTGTTCCATATCAGATTCAGAAAGGAAAAACAACACAGCCAGCTTTGAGATTTGCACTATACTCTGTTATGATACATCAGAAATATGGAAATGTGTACAAGAGTGCAGAAGAACACAAATACAGCCTCAGTTTGTATGAATCAGGCCACTAAAGTCCATGCAACAGATTTGTGCCAGGGCAGTCCTGTATGCACAGGCTATATGAATATAAAAATATACCTCCTTGCAATGTTGCAACAATTGATCAGGCATTGCAGCTTGAGCATGTTATTGAATACATATGAGTGTATTGATTTGTTGTTCGATAATAAACCATACATGTATAGAAAAGGGCCAATACTGAACAGCATGGGGGGGGGGCAAAACCAGTGCACCTATTGGCATGACACTAAGCCAGGTGCAACATGATAACGTATGTACATATGATAACCTATGTGCATGTCATGTAGCGGTAGCCATTTTTTAAAATATACTGTTCTAAGATGACAGACACCCACCTATCTTGAAGTGGTAAATAAAAAAAGGTTTTTAAAAGAACATTTAGGGAACGTCGCAGCACAGTAGCAAATTGAGCTTGGAGCTGACGGGCCTTCATGAAACATAAAAAGAATTAAATACAAATAATGGGATATGGAAGAGCAGGAGAGCAATAGAGGGACATGGGGAGAGGAGGGTATGGTAAGATTGAAAAAAGGTAAGTAGAGCGTGGTGGGGGAAGCAACAAACAAGTTTGGGGGGTAGGAGACCAACACAGAGTGCCCCAGAGCAGGGATTTGAAGGAGGAAACAGCACACAGGGGATCAGGGGAGAAAGCAAGAAAACACATACAGTCCCATAGAGTTCTGAAAGCAAAATAAATAAGCCTGGGCAAAGTCAATAGGTTTTGCCAATAGGTTTTGCGGATCACTGAAATAATATCGAGGGACAGAATATCGACCAACAAAAATATCGTTGACAAAATATCGAGAGACAAAATATCGAGTTTCTATCTACAAACAGGTAAGTACAAAAATATCGAGTTAAAAATATCGTTTACAAAAATATAGTTGTAAAAAATATCGACTTTAATAAAAACAATGTTTAATTACATTAATATAAAAAATTAATTACTAAAATATACTTAACAATACTTAAAATAACTTTTAATAATTAAATAATTAATGAAAGTAAAAAAATAATATTTTTTTAATCATATTTCTTAAAACATATATATATATAGTAACAAAATTTAATTAAATAATAGCCAATATTATTAACGTACAAATACAATAGAGTAAAAATTACTATTCCCACTCCAGTGGGTGCAACAGTAGGGAAAGCGTTGGATAGCATAGGGGTTAAAATTACTATTCCCACTCCAAGGAGTGCAACAGTGGATATATGACGTTACAACGCAACTTTTACAACGCACTACCATTACAACGTAAGTATTGGTAAGTATATAATAATTTTTATAATTTAAATTATTTAAAATTAATTTAATTTCATTTAATTTAATTTAATTTCATTAAATTAAATTAATGTAAATTTAATTTTACTTTATTTTTACACTGTACCCCTGTACCCCAAAACCCCAAAACTGACCCTGAACGCTAAAAATACCCCTTTACCCAAAAACTAAAAACTGACCCTGAACCCTAAAAATACCCCTTTACCCAAAAACCCAAAACTGACCCTGAACCCTAAAAATACCCCTTAACCCAAAAACTAAAAACTGACCCTGAACCCTAAAAATACCCCTTTACCCAAAAACTAAAAACTGACCCTGAACCCTAAAAATACCCCTTTACCCAAAAACTAAAAACTGACCCTGAACCCTAAAAATACCCCTTTACCCAAAAACTAAAAACTGACCCTGAACCCTAAAAATACCCCTTTACCCAAAAACTAAAAACTGACCCTGAACCCAAAAAATACCCCTTTACCCAAAAACTAAAAACTGACCCTGAACCCTAAAAATACCCCTTTACCCAAAAACCAAAAACTGACCCTGAACCCTAAAAATACCCCTTTAATTTAACATAATTAGCAATTAATCAATTAAATTAAATTAATTACCAATTACATTTTAAATAATTAACAAATATTATTTAATTACCAATTAATTAAATATTACTACCAATTAATACATTTACATATTTAATTAATTATAATTAAATTACTTCCCACCCTATTCCCCTATAAACCCACAACCCGCTACAGGAAATAAATTATTTTAATTTACATAATTAGCAATTAATCAATTAAATTAAATTAATTACCAATTAAATTTTAAATAATTAACAAATATTATTTAATTACCAATTAATTAATTATTACTACCAATTAATAAATTTACATATTTAATTAATTATAATTAAATTACTTCCCACCCTATTCCCCTATAAACCCACAACCCGCTACAGAATAAAATTACACAATAATTAAAAAAAATCATTAATTAAAAATAATTATAACATAAAATGACACTTTTCACACATATTATAACATAAAAACACTATAAATAATTAAATATTATTTAAAAAACGATATTTTTTACTATCTAGATTATATACTTGGATATTTTCACTTTCTATATTATTTACAGTCGATATTACTTCACTTACCTTAAAAACGATATTTTGACTGTCGATATTCTGTCCTGTCGATATTTTGTCCAAACGATATTTAAAACTCGATATTCTGTCCAAACGATATTTTGGAGTCGATATTATGTCTGTGCACCAGGTTTTGCCTATGCCAAATCTCTTAGTTTTTTCAATGTTTTGTGACATGTTGCACAGCAGTTGAGCTGCTGTGCAACTTGGCTTAAAGTAAAAAAAAGCGCTATGAAGCAGTCAATGCAGGCCGTGTTATATTGTTTGTTTTCTTCAATACGTTTTGACCCACTATTAATTTGCAGAGTATGAAAAGATAGAGTTAACCACCTCAGAAGAAATCACCACAGTGCATGCACTCATTAGAAGTATGAAGGCTGATCATTCAGAATTCTGTGAAAATTAGAACACAGTGGTGGCTCCTCCGTTAAGGCGGAGGAGTGTTACCCCACTGCTCTGCAGCAGTAAAAGAAAGAAAAAAATAAAATGATAGTAACGTAATGTTATTAGCATTTTATTTTGCCCTCCTGCTGTGACAGCTTTGCGTGAGGGGTGAGTTGGGTCTTCAGAGCAGGGTAGGAGTGGTTTGCCCACTCCTATGTGCACAATGACTGTTTGGTCGCCCTCTTGGGCCACTCAAAACAGTCATGCACACTTTCTCGGTTCTCCAAGCAGGCTGCTTTACAGCCTTCAGGAAGAACATGACCACCCCTCCAGCCCCTGCCTGAGCGCCATGTCACGGCGCTCAGGCCAATCACAATGCCACATTGCAGCATTGTGATTGATCAGGGGAGCCTGGCCTGTGCTTCCTTTTTCTGGAGTTGGACACAGAGGAGCAGGATGAGAGGACCAGCAGCAAGGTAAGTGTACATATATATTTTTTTACTTTGCGAGCCATGCCCCCATGCCTGCCCCCATGCCCGCCCACCCCATCACCCATGAGCAGTGCCGGCCACCACTGTCAGAACATCATGACATTTGCGTAGTCGGCTGCAGTCGTGCTGTGCTATCCGATTGCATTGGTCTGACACCCAGTATGGTCATGGGAAGCTCAATTTACACCCTGCTAACCACCATAAAGCTCCCTTGCGTGAAGCTAGTATAAAAACTGCATCAGCTGTGGTAGGACGTCTTGTGCTCCCATGGTTGTGATCGGGGAAAAAAAAGAAGAAGGTTATGTGTGGAAGAGAAAGGATAAGAGTTGTGACTGATAAGAGAAAATAATTCTTCCTTAGCAGCCTTTTAAGCCTTCCAGTAAGTTACATTAGACAAAGATGTGTGTTTACGCCATTGTCTCTCTATGTAAGCTCTGCACAGAGACTGAGTGTGCTATGATGAAGAAGCTGTATACATAAAGCAAACAGAATGAATAATGTTAAATATATTAATGACTCTAGATGAGGAAAATATCAGAAACAGCATCAACAGTATAAGCAGCAAAATTTACATGCAAAGGAAAGCTGAAAGAAATGATGAAACAGTATCACATTATGTCTGGTGCAAGTCACCCTGACAATGGAGGATGTTGAAAGGATCAGAAGGAGTAAAAGCAGGCTAGGTAAGAGCAAAAGAAGAATAAAGGAGAAAATGAGATGCATGAGGGACATAAATCATTTTTATAGACGAATATGGAATTTATATACAAATAAATCATTTTTATAGAGAAATATGACATTTATATACAAACATTATTTTATTATTATTTATAGGCAAAATATCAGAAGAAACATAGATGAAGCCTATCATCTCACCCCAAGTATGTCCAGATTAGTTGGCTTGAATGTCATATTTACTTAGTTTTGCTTAACATGAAATAGGATTTCCAATGAGCTTCTGTCAATAATGGTTGTGTGATCATCGAAGAAAACATCTTTGTGAAAGCAAGTCTTTGGCATACTAACTTTTTACATCAATTTCACTTAAATACTTTTTGGGGCATGCATTCCCTTACAGACTATAGCAGTGTTAAATTTTGAGCATAAGGAATGCATTTTGTTTCCTCTTGCTTGGGATAACGTTGTGTCACTATTTCTTGTTTTAGTCAATATAGGGAATAAAGTGCACCTTGATGAAAAACATTGCTGTTATTCAGGAGTTATCCAATTACAAGTTGCTATATATGATGACTACAGGGAATGCTAATGTCACCTGCATGAGTCTCACCAACTCTTCGAGTTGGAGATCCTGTGCAGTGTTGTGCGTTGTCGCTCACAGTTCTTGCTGTACAGCCGCCAGCACCAGCTCCCGCCATACTCTTAGAATAACAGGAGACAGGCAAGCTGCAAAGTAGATGAGCAACCTAGCCAGCTGTCATCTTACCCACTCCAATCAGGGAGAGTCTGACATGTAAACCACACCTGTTACACGTCTCATTATTAATGGTTAGAAGCTAGGATGTGAAACATCTTTGAGACGTGAACACAAAAGAAGGACAATGTGGTTTTTGTGAGCGAAATTACTTTTTCAGTGTCAGAAAAACTAGCTTTAAATGTTTTAATATTTATGAAGTGATGGCTCACTATTTTTTACGTATGTTCTGGTTGTCCTACCAAATCATGACATACTCTTACTCTGAGATTACAGGGACAGAATGACTAATGTTGTCCAGGCTGTAAAGCTCCAATAGGGGACACCATGGTACCTGCAGGAGCCTGTGGCCAGTGGAAGGAGACTGGCCAAAGGAAGCAGTACTTGGTCCAGGCTCTACAGCCAGGAACAAAGACCGGAGTCCAGGAGGAAGCCGGATGTGAGGAGGAGGAGCTGATGAATAGAAATAAAGGAAACAGGAGTGACATGGGAGAAACCAATGGTAAGCAAAGGTAAGTAATGGGTAGGTTGTAAGCCCGTATGAATTTTATTTTTCAATACAAGAATTTTGCAAGCGCAGCTCAAGCGCTAAAAAGTAATGATCTGAATATAAGTCATTGAGTCATAAAGACTGTAAATATACTCTACTCCAGGGGAAGGTGAACACAGGAAGATGAAGGAAAGCCATTGCCATGAATCAAGAAGCAAACAAATGAGATTGACAAGAAATCCAACCAATGATAAGAAATGGACTGACACAATGCCCCACGTAAGAATTGGTATTTCATCCAATAGGTCTCTTAACAACAGACAGATAAAGCTGTCTGTAGGCGAGACATAACCAGATTAGTGAAGAAAATGAGATTGACAAATACATTGCAAAGCACAGATGAGGGCCTTATTTTTAAAGGCATCCCAAAGCAGGTTGATTTACTCTTTCACAAATGTATAGATTTTAAAAATAATAAGCTGCCATTTATATAGCATTTTTAGCCACCACAACCTTGAAATGATAAAAGGCTGAGTTTCAAACCAGATTTATTCAAACCTGCGATGATGTACAGATTTCTGCAGCAAACAGTCATGGATTAAAGCATCTTACTGAAAGAATATAGAGAAAATGTGTCAACTCTTCTTCGAAGATGAAAGACTGAGGTGCTTATATACAAGGACATAATGCCCCAGTAGCGTAAATATTTCGACGTTGCAGTGGCCTTTTTTAAATCGCCGTATCTACAAGTTGCCACTAACCTCAGTTAGCGGCAGTTTTCCGGCGTAAATGAGAATTTTTAGGATCGCCACTTCTGTTAGTGGGACTTAACGAAAATGAGATGCATGGTGGGCTTTCCCGTGGCAAAATTGCCGCCAACCCCGCTAACCCCACTGAACGATATTTACAATGATTTTTCAGTCCGGTGATAATTCCAAAAAACTGCCGCTAAGGTTTAGCGGTACAATAGGGGGTGGTGATGGAATGGACGGAGCATCTGAACCAATCAAACACTCACACCCAGTCAACCGATCTGGGTTTAATCCATCACCGTTCTTTAGGGAACACCGTTCTTTGGGAACAGTACAGCCCGAACTGCCAAGCCATGCCTTCCCCGAGCAAGGTACTCACGTCTGAGCATACCCTGCAAACTTATGGCGAACAAAGTGGTACAAAAGGGGGTGGTGATGGCCGCTTTGTTCGCCATAAGTTGGCAGGGTATGCTCAGACGTTGAGTCCCTTGCTCACTTTGCCACTGGATTCAAGCAAGCCTGGCTGAAGATGGCTGAAATGCCAGAAACCGGTCCTAGAAGCCTGATTTGGGTCCAGGGAAGGCATGGCTTGGCAGTTCGGGCTGGACTGTTCCCATGAGGCACCGGGTCAGACTGATTTGCATATGGCCATGTCTGAACTGGGGTGACAGAGTGGGCTAAAGAACGGTGATGGATTAAACCCAGATCTGTTGACTGGGTGTGAGTGTTGGATTGGTTCAGATGCTCCGTCCATCACCACCCCCTTTTGTACCGCTTTGTTTGCCATAATTTGACAGGGTATGCTCAGACGTTGAGTCCCTGGCTCACTTTGCCACTGGATTCAAGCAAGCCTGGCTGAAGACAGCTGAAATGCCAGAAACCGGTCCTAGGAAGCTTGATTTCGGTTCAGGGAAGGCATGGCTTGGCAGTTCGGGCTGGACTGTTCCCATGAGGCACAGGGTCAGACTGATTTGCATATGGTCATGTCTGAACTGGGGTGGCAGAGTGGGCTAAAGAACGGTGATGGATTAAACCCAGATCTGTTGACTGGGTGTGAGTGTTTGATTGGTTCAGATGCCCCGTCCATCACCACCCCCTTTTGTACCGCTTTGTTCGCCATAAGTTGGCAGAGTATGCTCAGACGTTGAGTCCCTTGCTCACTTTGCCACTGGATTCAAGCCAGCCTGGCTGAAGATGGCTGAAAGGCCAGAAACTGGTCCTAGGAAGCTTGATTTCGGTCCAGGGAAGGCATGGCTTGGCAGTTCGGGCTGGACTGTTCCCATGAGGCACAGGGTCAGACTGATTTGCATATGGCCAAGTCTGAACTGGGGTGGCAGAGTGGGCTAAAGAACGGTGATGGATTAAGCCCAGATCTGTTGACTGGGTGTGAGTGTTTGATTGGTTCAGATGCTCCGTCCATCACCTCCCCCTTTTGTACCGCTTTGTTCGCCATAAGTTGGCAGGGTATGCTCAGACGTTGAGTCCCTTGCTCACTTTGCCACTGGATTCAAGCAAGCCTGGCTGAAGACGGCTGAAATGCCAGAAACCGGTCCTAGGAAGCTTGATTTCGGTCCAGGGAAGGCATGGCATGGCAGTTCGGGCTGGACTGTTCCCATGAGGCACAGGGTCAGACTGACTTGCATATGGCCATGTCGAAACTGGGGTAGCAGAGTGGACTAAAGAACGGTGATGGATTAAACCCAGATCTGTTGACTGGGTGTGAGTGTTTGATTGGGTCAGATGCTCCGTCCATCACCACCCCATTTGGTAAGGTCAGTTAGCGGCTGTTTTTTAAGACCAGAAAAAAGCTGCTCTAATAAATGGTGCAAACACACCTGTTTATAAGGGAGACTAACCCAGACCCCGATTGCCTACCTATTGAAGCCATGGAGGTACTCCTCTTGCCGCTTGTAGCTCCAAAAAGACCACAAGCACTGCAGTGGCAGCCGGCATGACTCGCGGGTGGGGGGACAGAGGGGGTCATGCAGGGAGGGATTCACATGCAGGGTAAATAAAATAGCTTACCTTATCCGGCCAATCTGGTCCAGCGTCGTCTCTGCTTCTCTGTTCCTTGCAGCCGCAGGAAACAGGAAGCAGGCAGCCTCCCTCGCCTCCCCTAAGCCAATCAAAATGCTGCAATGGCAGCATTGTGATTGATGGGGACGGCGCCCAGCCAGGCGCCTATGGGAAGGCCATTTTCTCCATGCAGCCTACATGGAGAAAGAGGCAGAGTTCGCATGACTTGGTTTGGTCAGCCCCAGAGGGCCGACCAAAACATCAGGACCCGCAACATTGGGCTAGCCACTCCTCCCCTGCCCTGCTGCAGGACCGCCCACCTGCCCGCCCCCAAACTAATCCTTCTGTTTTCTCACAGTGCGAGAAGCAGTAACATAAAATGGTATATATACCATTTTATGTTACTGCTTCTCGCACTGCGAGAAAGAAGTGGCGCGATGTTCCTCCACCCACATGGAAGAGCCACCCTGCCACCACCAGCAGCATCACCACAGTGGCAGCGCCACAGAAGAGAACGGGACTACCGACAACGGACCCCCCCTTATAGACCTCCAGCCAGAGGATGTGATAGCCCGCTACAGGCTACAAAGGACCTCTATCCTACGCATACTCACGCAGATAGTGCCAAGGCTGCAGGCATCATCACAGCGCTGCACTAACATACCTCTGCAGACAAAGCTACTTGTAGTGCTGCACATGTTGGCCTCTGGTACCTTCCAACCAACCACTGTCAGAGTCAGTAGAGTCTCACAGTCAGCCTTCTCCAGGTTCCTCCCAACTGGCCTGAATGCCATTATTAGCCTGACGCCGCAACACCTACGTTTCCCCAACACTGTGCAGGAACAGCTTGACAACAAAGAAGGCTTCTATGACATTGTCGAGTTTCCATATGTGAGGGGGCAATTGACTGCATCCATGTACAACTCCTGCGGAAACTGCATATATACACAGGAACAGGAAGCACACACACTCTATGAACGTTCAGGCAATCGTGGACCACCTGGGCTTGTTCATCAATGTAGTCACCTAGTTTCCTGGGAGTGTGCATGACTCATACATCTTACGCAATTCAATCCTTAACCAGCGGTTTGAGAATTGCACATATGGAAATGGACTGCTTGTTGGTAAGTACAAACTGAACACACTACACACCTCAGGTACAGAAGCATGTAGCTCAAATATGGTAGAATGCACAGGTAGCCAATGTAATACGACATACCTTATAACAGGTCAAAACAATATACAGAAGTCCACAATGCAAAAATCAAGACATATGTTAGACAGCCCAACAAGAGAGTAGCCTACAAAATCTCTCACAAACCACTATGGCACCCTTTGAATATAGATTTTTCAGAACTCATCAGACAAAAATCGAAAATAAACAATGCAGCACATGACACAGAACATATGTGTTTGCTGTGCTGCATCCATCACGAAATAAAAACATGTGCCATATGTACAATAAGATGACAGATCACCCTGCTCTCACTTGTGATGGTGCACAATTAGCTAACATGCAAAAACACAGTCAGCCATGAACCATTGGTTCCTGTATCATAGGTTTGCAAGTATTGCAGCATGAAGTGAGTACTCACTGCACACAATCACCAAAGTTGATTAGACATTAGTCTGTGATGTTGCAGTATGGAGAATGCATGGGAAGAGCATACAAACAATCAAAGTCACAATCTCACTACATGTTGTGCATCCATATGACTACCCTGGTGAGGTGTAGCAATCTAATTCACAATTGTAGACAAAAATAATTGTGTTGATTGGGAACAGAAAGACACACGGCAAGATTGATGGGTATTACCCCAACATACATACATGTAGAGCAGTGGCATAACGGAAGTTGAGGGGGCCCCTCTGCAAGCTACAGGGAGGGGCCCCCACTCTGGATTTAATCCAGAGCTCTCAGTCCTGAGTACTGTGCTGAGGGAGCCCCCTGCCGCTCGGGGGCACCCGGCACAGCGGGGCTGCTGGGGCCTGTGATACGCCCCTGATGCAGAGTCAAAGTTAACTATCGCACAAGGACATCAATTCATATGTACATTGTCCCCCACATGTCCCAGTAAGTCAAGTGTACCAGGTAAGAGTGCCAATGTCACTCAAACACTGACCCACCTATGGGGAAAGCTGGATGTAATGAACCCACAATAATTTCAACGTTTAGCAGACAAGGATGTTTGCTCTCAGCTATCCTCAGCACAATCACTCCAAATGAGGTATCTGGATGATGTTCCAACATAGTAATCTTAAAAAAGTCAAGGTGGATGCTTCACCAGGCACATGCTCTAATGGTGCACCATACAAAATATGTGCACATGTGACATTCAGGTGATGCAACAGGCCTGTAAAGAAGCTCAAATCTCGTTATGAGTAACCCATACATCCTGACAGTCATAACATAGAGGTAACACACAGGACCTGGCCAATGACAACATGTTGATGCTTAGGTTCTCAAGTATAGGCAAGTCAATTTCAGTGATGCAGCTTAATTTGAGGAAGCTCCACATTACAAAGCAGAAATTACAAAGTTGCACAATGCGCACACACCCAAAAGGCCACTCTCCAAACACAGCAAGCACAAATACTAATGGACACATCTCTCCATTATCTGTTTCAGGTGATCAAGGATATGCAATCTTGCCGTGTCTGATGCCACTTATCAAAGTGACCCACCCACAGCCATGGAGAGACTAAATTCTTGCACTGGGACGCACAAGGGCCATTGTTGAACAGATTCCTTAAATTCAGGTTCCGGTGCCTAGATATATTGGGGGAGGGGGCAGACTCCTGTACAGTACTGAACTTGTTTACAAGATCATAATGGCATGTTGCATTCTGCACAATATTTGTGTATTCACAAACACGCCACTGGAGGAAGATCAGGAGGAGTAGGACAATCCAGAGGAGGGCCAGGACGAAGAGGGTGATGCTAGACACACCACAGCTTTGGCTGCTGGAACAGCAAGAAGGGATCAAATGATCAGATTTTTTTTACATAATCACAGTAAACAAATATCCCATTACATCGATTCTTCTTTTAAAAAAACCACCAAATGTTACATTGTTTAATAAAATATCACTACACAAACATCTTGTATGCTTGTTTTATGACTTCAGAAGTTTATATATCTGTTAAGTGAAAGGTAACTAAAAAAATGTGTCACACAGCTCTCACATTTACCAGTGAACAGAACGAAGATTGGGGATGGAACAACGTATTGGGCATATGAGCAAATTAATGTGTATGGTCTCTCAGTGAGAATCAATATGTGTGTGATGTGTCATTCCAGGAGCACATACATATGTGATGACAAAGAATAATGTAGGACAGCATACACTGTATGTCTGATGCATAATTGTAGCTGTGCCCACATAGCTCAAAACCCTCATAATATGTGTAATCAAACATATCTGTGAATTCACTGGCACAGGAATAAAGGTAATTGACAAAAGTATCAAATATACACTGCAGATCTGTACTGCATCCACTTCTGGATGTGGAGGGTGAAGATACAGAAGATAATATCAATACTTGTGTGTCAATACAGTACTGGGAATGCCTCAAACACCAAGCACACACAGTGAAACAACAACAGAAATTTTGATTAACTCAAAAGCTGACACATGTGCCATTGCAAAGATCAATATTCACATGACATGAATCATTCACTGTGCATGTATCATTCTACAACACAACAATGATCTGTCAATGCAATACTCACATAAGCACAAACAATGACACATACACCATCCTCATCCAGTAATTCTAGCTGTGTGTTCACACACCCAAAACAGAGAACAGACATACACATGAGTGAACCTACAGGGAAAAACAATCAGTATAGCACTAACATACCAACAACATGCAACATATGACAACAGTAATGGACATTGTTTTGGGTCATACAATCATGAAAAGAATCATCATGGCCCCCAGAAGGTGCACCACCTAGATCTGTATTATGACTACACGTTCACACATGTCAATTGTATGATGTGTGTATGTTTGCTCTTCAGCACAACTACAACACTCTAAATAGCCACTTATCTGCAGGCACAGTTGAACATGTAGACAAGCATGCTTCTAGGAAGAAATGTTAATGTCACACAATGTTGCATCTCTCAAGCAATGTACAAATTCCCATCATGAAATGGTGTTGTGCAAGCTGTCCAGCTATCATGTATGGTTCATGTAACTGAACAGTGTGGATACCAAGACACTCCACCCCAGTCAGGAGTAACCCTGACAGAAATATCTGTCCCAATAACATCAATGGAAATACAACATACACCAAAGTGATCCCTAACATGTGTTGATGATAGGCTGCACCACGTTTGCCTCATGAATGGCAACAGTGGCAAGCATATCACATGTTCCATATTGTCCATGGAAAGCTGTTAGGTACAAGCAGTCTTTTTCAGGATAATGCGCGGATACAACCCCTGGGCCTCCTCTGCTTCACACACAACCATATGCAAAACTTCAATACTACAAAAGGCCTCAAATCACAACACCCTCTCTGAGTCACTGCCTCAGCCAGCATAATCCTTGGTCAGTCCAGAGCATACAAGCCAGGGTACAGCATGGTACTCTAACTATGCATTTGAAACCACTGATACAGGGGACGCAAGTGGACACTCTTATTTGCCTACTCACATGTCCCCTGCATCACAAGTCTTGTAGATTAGATGGGCCTCATCCTCGACAGTGACGACAGAGCAACCTACTCAGGCTTAATGACATTGAAAGGCCATTCAAAGAGATAGGATGTCTCCCCTGTTACACCAGTGTCCTCTTGGTGTGTGTCCTGGAATGCACACCAACCTTTGTATATTATCAGTAGCACCTTCAATGATCAACACAACATGTTGCACCATGCATACTTCTCATGTCAGCGATGTTAAAACAATAACATGATAATCCATGTCATCAGCTATGGCTCATTGCTGACGCAACAATGGCAAGAAACTGGGTCCACCACATCTTACACGATGGAGGCATTGTGATCTATGTCAGTCTGCTGTAACTCAGCAGTATCTGTGTCCGGATACCTGTTTCTCTTACAAAGGCACAGCATAATCCCCAGGCCATGTGGACTGCTTGTGCTTATAGGTGTCGCTAGTTTTGCTGTTGCAAGGATTGTGACATACAAAGTGCAGCTTTGCTGTTCTAAAGTAACAATGACATGTTCACATGTGAATCGGGGTCTTCGATTTGCTTGTACATGGATGAGTGGGGCTTGTAGATCTATGCATAATTATGAAGTTTCTGCTCCATTCTGCTATCTGTCACACACATTTAAATGTGCATTATCTCAGCTGTCCCTGTAAGATCTTGTAGCCCCTAGGGTATTAAAAATATGTGATGACACAATACCAAATTGTACTTACAATGGTATCTGTCCAGCCATAACATAAATGTCCATACCAGCTAATATTTGTTCATTGCTGTCATGTTAGACTTATCTTGTGATGTTGCTTGAACAAGAACATACTTACACCATGTAACGCCTTGTTTAGCATTTCTTGTAATGTTGACTATGGAGATGGTCATTACACACCGGTAATAGACCATGTCTTGCATAGCACAGCATAGACATATCTTTTGAAAATGAAGCCATGAGTGTCTTATCATGTCATCAATGTGCCCCTCTGTGCCTCATTCATATACTCAAATGTGAATGTGCAGTCATAGCTGTGCATTGCATGCTGCATTGCAAATATTATAGACAGGTAGTGACTGCCTGTTGGTCAAGTACATGCGTGTAGCAAGACCATCTAATTGGCACAGACATCACAGCAATATGTGATGTAAGAGTCTCACGTGTAGTGACACATACCATCAATGCTAACCCTTGTACATTGTGGACAAGACTGTGAAAACCTTGGCATACAAGTGTAGGGCAAAGGATGTTTTGATGTGCGTCACAACAAAACTGCGCTAGGAATTCAACCAGTAACACACTTTTTGACATATGCTCTCCTACACCATTTCTCTACTTTTAGCTAGATAGATTTGTTGGCATATGTGACATGTTGAGGGAACTGTCTTTACATGTGTCATGCTGTCACATCCATCTATTCAACCATTGTCAACAACATTGACAATGAGTGCATGTTCAAATTGTTTTAAAAAAAATATCTCTAGAAACACTTCATGTGGCTTGACCCTGATGTGATTGTTGTTCAAAATCATGAACAACATCATGGGCATAGAGTTTTTTAATGTAGAGTAAGGAGCATTGGTAGAGTCACACGTGTACCACTTTCTCAATGCCTATCATGGACACAGATGAAGCATATTCCCTTTTCCAAGTGTTCCTTGATTTGTAGAGGTGAAAAAAGTAACCATGCATTGTTGGCACGTTTAAGTGTAAGTGGTCACAGGCAATACACATCTTAGTGACTTAATTAATTTTATTTACAGGTGCATTAACTGAGTTAGCAGACTGGCCAAGTTAATTGCGCAACAACACCCCATTGTGTAAATGCCCAGTGGAGGGCCAGATAGAGTCCTTGGAATGGGGGACATGTCCAGAGACATGTTGAGGAAGAGGCAAAGTTCAGTCAGCAGGCTGATTGAAGAGTCATTGGGAACAATGCTAAAATTGGCAGTCCATACTAAAGTCCAAAGGAAGTCATTCAGAGGACAGTGGAAGCTGATGTTCCGAGGCATGTTGATAGGCACAGGTCCGAGCAGAAACTGTCTATTTGACACAGATGAATGCTACAGCTGACTTTTTTGCATGAATGTGGATTCATCCACATCTTCCTCCTCTGATGAGTCATGTGCCTCCCGTGTGCATGATGGAGGATTGGCTGGAGCACTGTGAGGCTGTGACACATCAGGGGGTAAGATGTGGATGTTGAAGGTGCAGCAGCATTCATCTGTGCCAAATGATGACACATCATTGCAGTGATGATAAACTACAGGGTTTGCAAGACTGCAGCAACATCTCTGTGGTATGCAGCCATGGCTGCCAAGTGTGAAACCTTCATCCACTCCATGTTCTCCATGATCTTACTCATTTCACGCAACTCCTTGGTGACATCGCTGGAGCCACTTTGACTGGACAGTTGTTCTTGTCTCTGAGTAAGTACTCCAGTGATATCAGCCACGGAATGCTGGAGAGCATGGAGTGGACTGTAGGTGCCTCTGTTGGACTGTAGGTGGTCCCTAATGGGACTGAGACACCCACGGACCCCATCTAATTTGGCGGTCAGGCTGTCAAACCCTACCCGCACCTGACCAACCATCTCATGCTGGACTTCTACTGCACGGTGTTGAAATTTTAAAAGTGAGTCCTCAAAGTCCTGGGAGACAGCTGTGGTGGTAGGTGCTTACTGCTGGGTGTTTTGTGCAGTAGGTGGAGCTTCCACAATGCTGCTGGATGTCCCTGCTTCCGGAGATGGGCTGCCAATGGAGTTGAGCAGCTCTTGGAGCGTGTCCTGGTAGATGGTTGAGATGTCTTCATCTTCATCATTGAAGAGTGGGACAGGCTGCTGTACTGGAGGTGATGTTTTCCCTCCGCAATGTAAAGGGGAGATGCTGTTGTATGTGTAGCTCAAGTATGTTGATGCATTTAAACAGTTTACAAGCAGACTGCATGACAATATCTAATACCTATTTTAAAAAAGCTACACCTATGACATGAAGGATAGTAAATCATCGTACAACATCACTGATGTGACATTTGAGTTGTAAATTATTTTTTACAGTTTCCCATAATGTCAAATGTGAGGGGCCAGTTTCTACACACATGCTGCACCAGTTGTATCCTCTGTTCAGCAGTGACAGTAGTGCAGGTTCTATCACATTCTTGACAATGTAGATTTGATCTGATTTTTCTGTCTGTACACTGCATTGTGGTTGAGTCACCCCATCTCCTTCAAGGTGACATGTTTTTTTATTATCTAGTTTAAGTGGTGTAGATTGCATTGCACCCCACCGTGCTGTTGGCCATGCCACATGATTGTTACTGTGGCATGAGTAGGGCAATCATGAAGTTGAGATCATGGTTGATGAGATGTACCCCATGATATGACCGGTAGATGTGCTTGATTTACCATGCTCCAACCAGTGTAAATCTATTTTAAGGGGGCAAAAACACATTGACAAATGACATTCTCATTGATGTATGTTGATACGCAGGGATGGTACAGCTTCTGGTTTATTGCTCCTTATTAATTTCATCCAGTCACCCTTGCACTTCAATGGTGATACGTTGCAAGCCGGAGGACATATGGCTCTTAGTCAGGCTTATGGAACTTGTGCATTGTTGGACTGCAGGCGTTTTTCTTTTATCATGGGGGCATAGATACAATGAAGTGACAGAGTGAGTCCTTCTCCTGACAGGATTGGCTACGCACTCCTCGACTTCAGTTATACAGGCCTGCACCACAGTTAAATGTTTATGGTGTAGCCATGCGTTTCATCCTGCACCGGCACTTAATTTCTCAGTGAGGCACAAAGACAGGCACCGTAGAAAGATAGTGCAAGTGTGTCTGGGTTCAGGGTGAGAATGTTTATGAGCCGGGAGGGGCCCCATGATTGACAATGTGCTGATTCTACATGTGCTGCACAATGCAGTACACATGGAAACCTCAAAAGGGTTGGCAAATGAAGAATTTCTCTGTATTTGCATGATAAAAGTCATGTTTGTTCTTGCCTTAATTATTACTAGCCTCCTATTGACTTCACACTTGTGAGTATAGGGCAGCATATTTTTCTATGGGTGGTGCAGGGAACACACCCAACGCAACACCCATTACCCTCGCCTTTCACACCACATGAAGTGTATAAGTGGGCCTTGATTAGATGGCAGCAGTTTACACTGGCTTTTAAGTGGTGTTAAGCCCCTATCACCACCCCAACGTCACATCAAGTGACATTGGCGTGGGGATGGGTGCTTGTAAATATGCCTCTCAGATGGACACATGAATGATACATGCTGCTCTGCTCAGGGTGATTGGATGCCTTTGTTTGTGTAAGGATGTTTACAGACATAACTGCCAATGCATTTGTTCACTGATACTGTTGACTTTACGTAAGTACTGGTTTCCACACATGCTGCATCTCATTGACAACAATATGATGCAGCCCTGTGAACCACCGAGCTCTGGGGCAAAAGTTAGCAGGCCCCCACAGATGCCGGCACATATGCACCATTGTGTAAGGGTGTCTGGATCGAGTTGAAGATTGTACATGTGCATGAAGGGGGACCTTACTGCACATACATTATCTTCACCACAACACAGGCACCCCTGCACAATGGTACATATGTCCTGGCATTGGTGGTGGCCTCCTAACTTTTGCCCAGAGCTGGGTGGTTCACGGGGCTGCATCATATTGTTGTCAATGAGATGCAGCCCTGTGTTGCCAATTTGTCGGAGCGTGGTTTTGAGCCAAGGAGGCCAAAGCATGTACAAAGAAAATGGGACACACTACTTTCTAGTTTGTGAAGGGGAAGCTGTGTTCCATTGTTTGGAGTAAGAGGGTATACATAATATACAATACATATCAGGGGAAAACTATACAAAATAGACCGAAACAAAAAAGTGAGACAGTAAGATAACGAGAAGACGATAAAAAGATACACAAAATGAGAGCTAGGTACAAGTGGCAGGTCCAATAGTCAGGATGTCTGGGAGACCTAACATTCTTAATAGCCCCACCGTCCCAAACAAAACTCCAGGAGTGAAATTCACCTTAAACACAGATTTGGTCATAACTCTGTGTGAGAAATAGGTACAGAATTATTTCTCTAAAAGTGGATTTACTTTTTCACAATAGAGGCACTGTAGAAAAGAATGCTATTTTCTGCAAAATATATATTCCTCCAAACCCAATTTTACCTCTGACTGTTGGGTTTATTTATAATCAGTTGTCACCACAGGATTTTTCTCAATTTAGTAGGAGTAAAGTCAGGAAGACACTTGCTCATTTCGGTATTCACAGAAGTTAGGAGTCCTAACTTTAGGACTCCTAAAGGCCTTCTGTGAATACCGAAAGTCTTAAAATTAGGATTTTTCTCAACTTTACCACTACTAAACTGAGAAAAATCCTAATTTTGAGACTTTCGGTATTCACAGAAGGCATTTAGGAGTCCTAAAGTTAGGACTCCTAACTTGTGTGAGTACCGAAATGAGCAAGTGTCTTCTGTGAATACAAAATGAGTAAGTGCCTTCTGTGAATACCAAAATGCTAGTAAGTTTAGGATTTTATCTTAAGTTAGTTCTGTGAATCGGGCCCATTGTGATCACAGTACACTTGTCCACTTATTATTACTTATCATAGTAATTCTGTGGCCATTCATTTAAATTTGCCTTGAACTTGGAAGATTAATTCTGTATTTGTTTATTTCCTATTGAACCATATGTTCCTGGCCTTATTATTGACTTCCATGTGAACCTCTGGCAATCATGGTACAACAACAACCAGAATCTGAAGCTCAAGAAATCTGTGATTCTTAGATGTTGGGGTCATCTTCAGTTCTTCATCCAGTGGAAAGGTTAACCATCTGGTGAATGCTCTTGGGAAGATGCTTCTTCTATTCTTGTTCTTATGCTGTTTTATCATTTTTATCAGAGGCACCATGATACAACCAGTGTTTCATGAGGGGGGCCTATAGGTAAATCCATGCTTGAAGCTTACATGCGGTGAGGAGCATTAAGAAGATGGTGCCCTTATTACACAATCAGTCAACTATCGCATCTCTGGACTCCAAGCTTGAACTGCTTCCTTCCTCTCCTGGCCCAGATCACGCCAGTACATTCATGTTTGTAATCATACAGAGGAGTGTTTGTCAAATTGAATGAATCAACTGCAAGAAAGTGTGGTAGATGGGTTGCAGAATCCTACATCAGAGGATAGAGCTCCAATCTGTGTTTTTTCTTCACATGCCAAGAGTTAGAACAAAGGGGATGGCCCTTACATTAATTATTTTCCTGTCATGTCAGTTTCTGTTTGAATCTTAAATTTAATGAGGCATTAACAAGTGATGAATTCATCGCAACACATTCACTTCCATATTTGTTAATGCAGTCAGGTCTCATTTGCTTCTATTTTTTTGTCCATTAATTTGTTCCTTGGAATCAAATTCAGCCTTGCATTTTCTTTTGAAAAGACCTTGTTTGACTCTTTTCTGATGGAAGGGACAGTATGGAACCTTGCTTTCTTCTTCTACAAAAAAGTAATCTTCAATCTAGAGCTACAAGATTGCCAAAGAGGTTAATAGCCCATGTTGCTTTTTCATCCTTAATGAAACCCTCTAAAAGAGACAGTTGGCACCTTTCACATATACTATTGAAGCACCATGGCACATTGGATATTGAGAGAAGTTTCCCTTCCTTGAGAAATTAAGAAAGAAACTTGCCAAATCCTAGTGTCCAGTCCTTGACACAGAGTCAGATGCTGACTGGAACTTTTCCTAGACTAGACATAATCCAAACCACCTCTGGATCCATGTTGGGCATCCTCTGTCTTCATTCAGGGGCACAGACATGTGTCCCACAGAAAAGTATCCAGTCCTGTGTGGAATTTTTTTAAGGCTAAGAAAAAAACCAAATTTTGTCTGGCTACTTGCATAGTGTGTGTGTGTGTGTGTGTGTGTGCATGTGCGTGTGTGTGTGTGAGTGTCTGTGTGTGTGTGCATGTGCCCCAGAAAGGAGTAAAACACTGTTTGAATGTTAAGCTAAACAAATTCCAAATAGTGTCTGGCTCTGTGTTGGGCCATAGACATTCAACTCATTCTTCCCACAATGCCTTGCCTGCAGATAGAACATTTCTGAGATGAAAAGGCTGCATGGAATCAACCAAGAAGTACAGTCTGGCAGAGAAGAGACTAAGAATAATTCTATCCCCTCCCCTTCCCAACCCTACATCCCTGCCTCACGAGTCATTTTTTCTGCTGAATGGATGGGAGGGGTGATAGAAAGGAGGAAGATAGGAACTGGTCTTCACATGCCCTCTTGTCCACCATTTCTCTCACACAAACAGAAAAAAGTTGATTGCGCAAATGGCCATAAGTATGGAGGAGCTGGAGGCAGTAAGCGCCCCTCCTTGAGACCTGACCTAGTGGTCAATCCTTTGCTGGACCTGGGGAGGCCTAGGGAATCCCTCTCAAGTCCATCCGATATGTGTGTGACGTACTACTGACATCAGGTGCACATTAAGGATGTGGCCCAGAGCATCAAACTGCCTCATTTGGGAGCCCAGAAGGGATAAAATCTTGGTAAGCTCCTTAGCATCACCTACTATCGTAACAGATGAGTATAGCCAGTAGAAGAATTTGCGAGATACCTGTAGTTTTTCGCAGCTATGCAAGCATTATTGGCCATACTCTTGACTTCTGGAAGCTGCAAGAAATCAATGTACTCTCAAACATTTTGAGATCTGCAACAAACTGCTTGCTGCCCTTTTATGATATATTTGTAAGTGATAGTGTGACCATGGGCAAAACATTAGAACATTAAAGGATAGATGCATAAATGTTAAGATGAGCATATAGGTCAATGAAAAATACTAACATTTAATGTTCAGTAATTTTTTATTGAAAAAAAAGATATATTTACATGGATCATGACATGGACAGGAAGAAGAGAAAAGGAAGGGAATGAAAGGAGAAAAGAGGAGAGAAACGCCCCGGGGGCGGGGGGGGGGTTTGTTGTCCATTTCACGTTTCAGCGTTTCAGTCTTATTGGCGTTAGTCCGACCGCCAGTGGTTCGCGTTCTTGTCGTTTGGTTCCTCCTTTCCCCCATCTTGCACTGATTGTCGCTTTTGGTCTCCCGCCCCGACCGTGGGAAGGAGAGAGAGAGAGAGAGAGTGGAGCCGCGCAGGATTTTGTGGGGTCTGCCCTGTCAGGTGGGCTGAGTGCCGGTGGCACCTTGGGGGTTTGGTACCTGGCTGTGTTACCTACGGGGGTTTATGCGAGGATAGGTAGTTGTCTAGGGACTCCCACATGTTTGACTGTCTATGTGTCTTTGGTGAGTGTTTCGCCGTTATGGTGTCCGCCCCTCTCAGGAATGTGACCCAGTTGAACCATATTCTAGACGTGGCTTTCCCTGTGTCCTTCCAATTGTTCAATACTGTTTTGACCGCTGCTGTCAGCAGCAGGTCAATGAGGTCCCTGTCCTCTTTGGCTTTGATTGAAGGGGACGTGAACCCCATTGCTAGGCCGTAAAAGTCCAGTCGTAGAGCGGCCCCAGTGATATCGTTTATCAGTGACTCAATTATGTTCCAGAACCTCCTAACCTTGGAGCAGTGAAAGAGCAGGTGTGCAAGATCCCCCCCTTTGTTTGTTGCTATTCCAGCAGAAGTCACGGATTCCTATGGAGGCTAGGCGGGCGAGGGTCCAGTATGCCTTGTGTATCAGCCAGAATTTGGTCTGGTCTAGAGTCGCCGTCACCTTTTTCCTTGACGTGGATCGCCATAGATCCACCTTCTCTTCCTCGCTTAGCACTCTTCCCCTTAGTGTACCCCAAAATGTCATGACTTTGTTGTTGAGTTTGGTGGATTTGGAGCCCAGGGCTTTGTAGAGGTGCGCTACTTGGTGCTCTAGTTTGTTAAGGTTAATGGCGTATTGCAGGATTGACGGTGTTTGTCCGTTCAGGTCTGCCTTCCTTATAGTTGTACAGTTCTATGCTGTCCAGTTTGTGTTCTTCTTTGAGTGTATCGAAAGTGATGTGTGCGCCCTGCTTTTGTAGGTGGCTTACTGTGGATATGCCGTGCTTGTACCATGAGTGCATGTCCAATGTTTTGTCTCTGTATTTGATTCTGGGGTTATGCCATATGGGCTCTAGCTGTGTTGTCTTTATGCTAGTCCCTAGTGGCCTATCTATACTTAGGAGTGCTGTTTTGGTGTTTCTTAGAATGGGGTTTTGTTTGATTGCCGGGTGTCGGGTAGCGGTAAGCAGTGCGATGGGGTCCATCCCTCTCAGTAGACCTCTTTCTAGTGTGAGCCAGGCAGGGGTGTAGTCCGGTTTGGGGGTGAGCCAGTACAGTCCTTGACTTGCTATGCAAGCTTTTTGAAATGTTTTGAAGTTTGTTATGTTTAGGCCCCCTAGGTCTTTCGTCAGTCTGAGTTTCTGTTGACTAATTCTGGGTTTTTTCCCTTTCCACTGAAAGGTGTTGAGCAATTTGTCCAATTTTTTGTGGAAATCCTCTGTGTTAACCAGCGGCAGCATACTAAGCATGTAGTGCACCATTGGCGTGAGCATCATCTTGACCGTCTCCACCCTCTCCCACCATGTGGTGAATTTGGGGGACCATCCCTCTACTCTTTCCTTTATTTTGCGTAGTATGGCTTGTTCGTTCTGATCTAGTGTGGATCTAAGGTCCCTCTCAAAAAGGAGGCCTAGGTATTTGATGTTTTTTTTGCCATGTCAGGCTGGATGTGCCTAGTACTGTCTTTGTTGTGTGGACGTTTAAGGGTTTGCACTCTGATTTTTCCCTGTTTAATTTGTATCCCG
This sequence comes from Lissotriton helveticus, assembly GCF_964261635.1. NCBI lineage: Eukaryota > Metazoa > Chordata > Amphibia > Caudata > Salamandridae > Lissotriton > Lissotriton helveticus. Next base: position 1,798,603,173 of record NC_136067.1, on the reverse strand, counting down.
AGACCTGGGCATACTGTTCTATCGTTTCCATCAGGGCGTCGATTGATTCCTCTGGATTTTCAGTGATTATTAGGACGTCGTCCGCATAGGCCGCTAGCTTGAAAGTTTCCCCTTCCACTGGTATCCCTGCTATGTTTGTGTTGGTTCTAATCATGTTTAGTAGTGGTTCTATCGCTAGAAGGAACAGGGCTGGGGAGAGTGGGCACCCCTGCCGGGTCCCCCGCTCAAGGTAGAGAAGGTCAGATGTCCCACCATTGACTACCACTCGTGCTTGGGGAGCGTTGTAAAGAGCTAGGACCATCTTCCTGTAGTTGGGACCGAGCCCGAATTTCTGCATACACTGATCTAAGAATGGCTAGGACACTCTGTCGAACGCCTTCTCTGCATCCAGGGCTATCATGACTGCTGCATTGCTGCTCTTGGAGGAGTGGTTTATTATGTGGCAAAGCAGTCTTGTGTTGTCGTGGGACATGCGGTTTTTAAGATAGCCTACTTGTGAACAGTGGATGAGCTTGGGTAGGTGTGCGTTGAGCCTGGATGCGAGGATCTTCGCGTAGATTTTACAATCTACGTTTATAAGTGAGATTGGTCTGTAGTTTTTTGCCTGCTGTGTGTCCTTGCCTTCTTTTGGAATTACTATTATGTTAGCCTCCACCATTGACGGTGTGATGCGTCCACTCTGGACGCAGTTCGTGAAGACCTCTGTCAATGTGGGCTTGAGTATGTGGAGGTACTGTTTGTAGAAACCGGCCGTGAAGCCATCTGGCCCGGGTGCTTTGTTGTCTTTGAGACTAGCCATGGCTCTCCCTATCTCGTCCCCTGTGATGTTTAGGTCGAGCAATTCTCTCTTGTTGTTGGTTAGTGTTGGTGTGGATATTCGTTCTAGGAGTTCCTTGCCTCCGTCCTCTCGTAAGGTGGCGTCCCTTGTGTATAGTTGTTCATAGAAGTCTTTGAAGACCTTAAGTATCTCCTTGTTTGCAGTCTGGGATTTGTTATTTCTGTCTTTGATGGCTGCTATCGAGTGTTGTTTCTGTTTTCCTTTAAGGTACGCTGGCAGATTTTTCCCTGCTCTGTTTGCGGTACATAGGTTGATGGCTTTGTACTTGTTTATCCAAGTTCCCGCCCTTTTGCTGAGGATTCTGTTCAGTTCGTATTTCCGTTTAGTTAGGGTCGTGAGGGTGTTCCTATCCTCTAAGTTCGCTATGTGTCCTGTCTCTAGGTGTTTGATTTCTTCTTCTAGTTCTGCAATCTTTTTGTTCCTTTCTCTATTCAGCCTTCCCTTGATGGCAAGTATTGTCCCCCTCACAGTGGCTTTTAGGGCGTCCCAGAGTGAGTTCCTGTCTGTTTCGGGGGTGTCATTAATTGCCAGGTATTCTTTTATTGCTGTCTCTATCTCTGCCTTCGCTGTCGTGTTGTTAAGCAGGTTGTCGTCGAAACGCCATCTGCGAGTTGGCTTCTCATTGTGTTTCCCAGATAGGACAAGGCTGATATGTGAGTGGTCTGAAATGCCTCGTGGGACTATCTCAGTGTGGTCTATGAGGTGGGAGTGTGTGTCTGATATGAGGATGTGGTCTATTCTGCTATAGGAGTTATGTGGGTTTGAGTAGAATGTGTACTCTCTAGTGTCCGGGTTTTGGAGCCGCCACGGGTCTTTGAGATTTAGTTTGGAGCACAGGTTCCCCAGGATGTTGGCCTTTTGTGATGTTTGGCTAGGTCTGTGCGGGTGTCTATCAATGGCTGGGTCCAGGACCTGGTTCATGTCCCCTGCAACTACTAGAAGCTCGCCTAGTGGTAATGTATGTAGTTGTTCTCCTGCCTTGTTCCAAAAGGGCCTGTCGTCGGTGTTAGGGCCGTAGATGTTGGCCACATGTATTGCTTCTTCGCCTCTCTTCAGGCTGGTCACTAGCATTCTACCTTCAGTATCCGCCTGCATGCTCCCCAGTATTAGCTTTGATCTCTTGCTAGTTATTGTTACCACCCCGTTCTTTTTGTTCTGTGCGGGTGAACCCATTGCCTCGCCTATCCAGCTTGCTTTGAGACGCCCTATGTCTTCTGCTTCTAGCCTAGTTTCTTGCAGTACATATATGTCGCTTTTGAGCTTCCTTAGGTATTCTAAGACTTTCCTTCTCTTCACCGGTTTGTTGAGGCCCTTAACGTTTAGGGACACTATCTTGATATCAGTTGCGAGGTTGGTTTGGTTGTTGTGTGTCATTTGTTGTGTTGTGCTTCTGGCTGTCTATCCGGCCTCGTTCTCTGTGCCTTACTGTGCCGGGCATCCCCATATTTCCCACCTACATGTGAGTGGCTGTTCTCTGTCCTGCGCTGACATCTCGTAGGAAAAGGTGTGGAAAGGAGATAGATAGAAAGATAGAAGAAAAGGAATAGTGGTACCCCATGTATGTGCTCCCCGCGCCCCCCTCCCTCCCTCGTGCCCCCCTTCCCTCCCTCCCCCCTCCCCCCCTTACTTGCTGAGTGGGTGTGCGACGACAAAGTTCTTTTGTTCCGCAAGATCCCTGAGGTAGTGTTTATGGGTTGAGTCAGCAGCCTGGCTCTCGCGCTTCCTGGCTCTTTTCCTTCGTGGTCCTGGTACAGTGAGGTAGGTTGTTGCCATGTTTGTCCAAGTTTGTCAAGCGGACGATTACTCTTCGTGTCCAAGATACCTGACCGCGTTTGGTCTGTAGACCCTGAGCGAGACTCCTGGGTGTTTGGTTGAGGTAGATTGACCTGAGGTAGTGATGTTGTCTTGTGACTCTGCCTGTGCTCTCATTCAGGTTTTCCAGTGTTGTCCGGTGAAGCTCTTCTTTTGGCCGCTCCGGGGCTTTTAGTTTCCATCTCTTCCGTTGGCGGTCCTTGTATGTAGCGTCTCAGGTCTGCCGGGTCGTCGAATACGATTGTTCTCCATTTGTCAGTGACCTTAAAGCGTGCTGGGCCTGCAAAACTAAAACTGATGTTTCTTCTTCGCAACGTGTCTCTTAGGGCTAGAAAGCCCTTCCTAGTTTCTACCGTTGTTTTGGAGTAGTCCTGTGTCAGCACAATCTTGCTACTTGCCCATGTCAGGTTTTGATTCTTCCTGGCGAAGGCGAAAATGGCGTCGGTATGGCTCGTTCTTAACGGGTTACAGATTATTGGTCTGGGGCCTTTCCCCGTCACTGGCTTCCCTGCCGGCACTCGATATGCTTTTTGTACTTCGAACTGCCTGTCAAATGTAAGGCCGGTGAGCTTTGGAATCATCTCTTCAAGCATGGCCGCGCAGGAGCCCACCTTGTCCTCTGACCCTTCTGGGACGCCTAGGATCCTCACGTTGCCCCTTCTGGTCCGGTCGTCCTGTTCCGCAAGTTGCCTTTGTATGGTTTTGGTGGCCTTTTGGCACTCTGATATTGCTTTGGTGTTCTGTTCCGTTGCGTCCTCCATGTTACTTATGCGCCCTTCTGCGGCTTCAATTCGGGTGTTGGTGCTGTGCAGATCAGCTCTTATTGCCGCTAGTTCCAATTGCATATTGTCTAACGTGATTTTCGTTTCTTTCGCTACTGCGTTGCCCTCATTGATTTTCCTGAGGATGGTCTCTAAGGTGACTGTCTCGTTTTTCATCTTTATTGGCGACTCTAGGATGTCCTTCCTTTGTTTTTTTAAGTCTGCGGTTAGTTTGCCCTCGTTGTTTGCCATTGTGCCGATGCCTCGTCTTGTCAGGATGCTGCCCAGTCGCCCTTCTTTCTGCGTGGATGTCACCTTGTTAGATGGGGTCCTATTTGAGGTCGGAGCGCTTATGTATGTTCTATACCTGCTCGGCTCTCTGATGTATCTGGTCCTTGTCTTGGATTTTGCCCCTGCCAGCGCGTGCTTCGTCTAGTTCGCAGCCGAGCCCGGCTGCTTGTTGCCTGTGTGCACTGGGCAGTTAGATCTCCCTTTGGCTGTTGGCAGGTCGCGGCCACGGAGCTGTTTGTGTGACCACCTCCGCTAGTTGTGGGCGGTTGTGGCCTGCTGCATGTTCGAGCTCGATGGCTCTGCTAGTTGTGTGGATCCGCTCGCTCTGCGAGATCGTGCTGTGCCGTCTCACTGCCGCTGCTCGCCCTTCGCCCCTCGTGGGCTGTTGCTCTTGTCTCTCCTTCTTGCTGTGTGCGCCTTGCCGGGCATAGGTGGCGTTTCTTTTTATATTTTTTTGGGATACCGTCTTGCCTTTGCTCTGGGTGCAGCAGGTCTTTCACCGTTTCCGCCGCTCCCCTCTGCGCCTGCTGCTTAGTCAGTTCGCTTCCGCTTCTCACTGCTTGTTTTCGTCTAGTGGCTTCCGGTAATGGCGGCGCCTATGCCGTTGGTTTCGCTTACGTTGCTGCAGCGGGCGGGGGTCGGCACTCGCTGTTTCTGGCCTCCCTCGGACTTCGCTTCTCATTCGGGTCGGTTCCCTGTGTTTCCCCCTCCTTTGTGCACCGCCGCCCTTATCGGCTGCTCGCGCTGCTTGTGTTTCCCGCTTAGAAGCGCGCCGGTGAGACTGTGCCTGGGTGAGCGCTTTCCGGGGGGGGGGGGGGTGGGTGGCCTTGAGTTATTTCTGCTTTTGCTCACCTCCTTCTCCGCCCTTTGCTGGGTTCGTCCGGGTCGTGGACTCGAGGGCAGAGATCCCCTTACTTTCCTCCGGGCGCCATCTTGTCTCCAACTTTCTTCTGCAGCCGAGGGGGTGTGGAGTTCGAAAAACTTGGTGAGAGCGCTTCTTGTAACCCTTGCTGTGTGGCTCTTCTTATAGCCTCCTTCTTTCGACGCTTGTTTCTTGTTTCCGATGTGAGATCGGACCTGTTTGGCTGCTAATTCTCGCCGTTGTTGACCTCAGGGATGCGGAGCTGACGGACTCAGACGACCGTCCACATTGCCGTCCAAGCCACGCCCCTCGAATGAAAAAAAAATACTAATATTTAAAGGATAATTGTCTCTTGAATCTAATCTTTTTTCCCCTTACATCACATTGTGCACCTGCCATTATCTTTTGAAGGTAAAGAAACCACCACCCATGCCACCCTTCTTTTGAAACGCCTTCTTATACCATTCCTTCTACATCACTTACAGCTTCTAGCACTCTAGCTCTAACCCAGCCTACTCCTAGCATGATCTTCTTTAAGACAATCCTTGTCTTAGCTCTAGCTTAACGCTTAACGCTTACCCGTACCCCAACTCTAATTCTTACTCCAACTATAATCATATATCACCTTCCTTTATATCATCTCTTACTCTAATCTTAACTCATGCCTGTTTGTTAGAGAACCAACAGGGGCCTTGCACTTCACAATGATGTTTTTACTGCAGAGGGTAATACAGTGCCTTTTTCATTCCCAAACTTAGAGGGCTATGAACACTGGCGGGATGATTGCTGGCTATTGCAAAGCAGCTGTGGCTCAAACTATGAAGGCAAACGCCATGTCCTTCTACTGGCTAATGGAAGGAGGCAAAACCATATATCAGCACTGCACACAAGCCATCAGCAACTGACAGCCATTGCTACTGCTGCAGCCAACACAGCAGTAGAACCCCCCAGCATGTCATAAATCTTATAGCTTTGCACCACCCCTGCATTAGGAATCATTGATAATATATATATATATGTCAAATTGGACAAAGGGTCGACCAGACTGGAGAGACTGAAACAACATCTCTAAGCACAAAGCTGGCTTTCATTTGTAAATACTTCTTGTTGGGGAGAAAGGTTGGGCTCATGATTGATATTCTTGTAGAAGGGATTGTTGCATTTTGACATGGGGTGAATGTGTTCAGTAACACATTTTATTATTTTGCATTTTATTGTATCGATTGCAAAACACTTTCCTAACTCTCATGAGTTGGCTCCGGACTGCTTCTTTTTCCCCCCAGACATTTACCCAGTGGGCTGGAGCTATTGGAGGATGTGTTTGTTAAGGCACAGGGCCGCTGCTGGTGTTCCTGCCACTTTCTCCAGCTTCCCTAGGTAATTACATTGGACACAGTGGGGGCTTTAGATGAGGGAGAGGGAAAAAAGAGAGGAGAGAGAAAAGGAGAGAGTGAAATAAGAGGAGCAAGGGAGTGGGGCTGGTTTGAACATTTTGAACATTTTTGCCAGGGCTGCTTTTTGCTATCAGTCCAGCCCTGCTGATCAGGCTCTGCAGACAATTAAGTAGCTACTCAGATGTATCGTAGTCTGTGTATGCTGAGGCATGCATAAGTTATCTCGCTCATGGGAAATTTGTTGCTGCACTTAAGCATGAAGGGAAGAAGAGAGAGAGAGAGAGAGAGAGAGAGAGAGAGAGAGAGAGAGAGAGAGAGAGAGAGAGAGAGAGAGAAAGTGTCCTGAGAGCATATATTCACTGTGCTTGCCTTACAATAACTACCATTTTCTGATTGCTCATGATAGAGCGCTTGCAGCACTCTAAATTGTATGGGTGCACTATATTCATGGTTTAAGCGCACTCACATGTATTTTATCGTTTACAGTGTTTCATGTTTATTAAGATGCATTTATGCAAAGGTATTTTAGTATTAAAATGCAGTGTGCACATTTAAGTAGGCCTTTGTATGTATTAAAGAAATGTATAATTCCTGTAGGTATAATGTGCAGGATGAAATATTATTTGTGCAAATATAATTTGGGTTTAGTTTAAGTTGTCTGAATTGTAGACCCAAATTGTTGTAGACGAATCTAGGACCCTATTTAAATATTCCAGATTTATGCCCTTATGTGGTTATATCAAATCATATCCTTATAAAGGCATAAGAATCATACCCATATTAAGTCATAGCCAATACAGTCCAAATACGGCAAGGCTACTCCCATAGACTCCTAGAAAGCACAACGTGTTCTTAAACAAACCAAGCCTCCAGCAGCCCGGGAATTCCCCCTGCTTCTGTATTGATTTGTCCTAGAACTCCTGGAGTCCTGAAAGAACTGCGAGTTCTTAGTGATGTCTTATGTCCAACCTTACTTCAAACTCGGCACCTTCCAGGTATAAATATACCAGCATCTGCCCTAGCAAAACACACAGTGGTTTGGAGCAGATCGGCTATCTATTTGCCCGACGCCCTGCTGTAGCGAGTGCCCAAGGAAGCCGACCCTCCCATTGACGCACTAAGAGAGACGCTGTCTTTTCTCCTGCCGAGAAATCCAGCTTCAGTGTTTCCCTGTCATCCTTGTGGGTTGCTGGGAGATCGAGTCCTGAGAGAGAGATACAAGACCTCCTTTATTCTATAACCAAGGTACGGAGCTGATTAGACCCTTAGAGAATTCTTGATTCAGATTCTTGGCAGAAACTATCTTAACTCAAACTACATCTCACTTACTCCTTCCCATGTACTAGGCTTAGGTTAGGTACACCGGGGTAGGCGTATCTTAGAAGCACCAGTTGAGTACATTTAGTCATTATTTTATCATTGTATGTATTTTATCTATTTTAAATACCGTATGGCTTAGAAACCATACCATGCTTTTACAGTACTATTTTACAGTACTCCTTTTACTGTACACACTTTACTTTATGACAAGTATTGCAATTGTAGCAATTCACTTCTCTTGCATGAGAAAGAAGACTGCTCAATAAATAACCACTTTTATTGAAAACGCCCGTCTCTCTGTTTCTCTGCACTCCTGGTGAAACTAAGCATGCACGATTGACTGAGTAAAATAGCTATCTATTGTTTCCGCGACTCTGGAGATATACTCCTTGTTCTAGGGGAGCAAAGTTGTCATGTTTATGCGGTTGTCAGAAACTAATCCCTTCTTGTGAATTCGAGAAAGTTTCTAGTGACCTCTGAGCTAGCTGGCATTCATAATTAAGTCTAACATATTCAATAGAGACCTAGTCGACCTAAGTCCTACGTCTAAACTATCGTTTGTGTTATTCCAATGCGCAGAGCCTATTGGGAATATAGGAACTACACTACAAAACTGCAGGTTGTTTTGAGTTTAGTTTCTCCTTGGTTGCTCAGGAATTATAAATAAATGAATCCTTTTTGTGTTCGAAGACAGTATGTTCTCATCCTACTGCAGGTGCAGGAATTCGACCTAGTTATTCTTAGATCTAAGGAGATAACCAGAATATCTTTAAAGAAGGCTGGAAGGCAAAAAGGGAGGACGTGTGTGGCCTATCTGAGAACCTAGGCTACTGGAAGAAAAGAAGAATTAATTAAAGCTTCTGTGGAAATGTACTGAAGGATGTTCAAATGGAAAAGTTTACCATGTGACGAATTGTGGGTTGAACATTGTCTTTTTATAATGCGCAGGGACAAATTCGGGAGACTTCTGCTTATTTCGGAGGAGAAGGAGCATCTTAGAGGGAGCTCCATAGCTGTAAGCTATCGGACCCATATGACGTGAGTACTTCTTAGGAAGTCAACACGTGCTCACACCTTTGGGATAGGATTTCGGAAAATAGGTACGATTTCCATTTAGAGCAGAGTAGGGAAAGATACTTTCGACGTACCTTCAAATGAAAAGAGAATTGGACTCAGCTTCTATCCTTTGTTGCATTTTGATTTCGGAGTTCATCATATTATGCCTCTTATGCCGAATGAATTTTATTTGAAGATTCGGCTCTGTATTGATTTTTATGTATCTATATACTCTGATATTGAGGTGGGTTTATACTCAATTATTTTTGACCTTATAATAAATCCACTAAATTGAAATTCGGAGTCTGTGATCCTTTGAAGCATGACTAAAGTAAAAGTATAATCTTGAATTGTTTTACTCCCCTCCACCACTTTTAGCAGGCTATAAAAAGACCATCTATTATGAATTTAGTCGGGAAGGCAAGGAGTAAAATTTGGCGTAATCACTCAATAATAAAAATACTTTTTAAGTACATTATGGGTTTGTGGCCTGGTTTAAAGCTTCAAAGTGTACAGGAAACAGGGATGGTAGGGAGCAAAGCAATCTAGGCTGCTAAAGTAAGACCATCCAAGTGCAAATATATGAGCTTATCGAAGATTAGGTTGGTTTAATTTAAATTGTTATTTACTATGAACTGCTGCGATCTAATATCCAGTTCTAAAAATACTCTCAAATTGTTGATCTCCCTTGGAAGACCCAGCTTACCACCACCAGGTACAGAGTATAGACTAGAGACCAGTTCTGGGATAGGAGGCGACCACATGAAAACATTATGGTGTTCACCCAACAGCAGAGATGTGTGAGCCCCAGGAATGGAAATTACAAGTTGAACTGAAATAAGTTGGCATAATCAGTAGTCCTGTGGAAATAATTAATTTATATTTAGAAAGATAAGAAGAGAGTGGTGTAACGAGGAAACTAATGATACAAGATGAATGCTCATTCTTTCTTTTGACCATTGTACTAACTGGGCCCTGAAGAGGCCCAAAAAGGGAAGAGGCCACACCTTTTACCTTGGATACCACCTGAAGGAGATATCATGTAGGTTAGAGTAGTGAAAGATTGTAAGAGAGAAAGACGATTGCTTCTAGGTCACAGGTGACTGATGCTACAGACTCTGTCTAGGTGTTCTGTTAAGCAAATATAGGTTTTTCAAGCTAGCAGCCTGCGATAAGGTTCCTTTCAACACTGTGAATCAGCAAAAATGTTCTTCAATTACATAAAAGAAGACAAAGTCAGTGGCAAATTCAATTGAGAAAAGCACAGACTGCCTAGCATACCTCTGATGATTTTCAACTACTCAGTGTCCCATGCTCAGGATATTTCAGCTGGGGGCGGCGTAGGCGACTTTGCTTTTTGTCCTCCACTTGAGTAGATTTACTTTTTCTTATACCACATCTACCTCCCCAACTAAGAGATCAGTTCATGGTGGAAATATATTTCCCCTCATTGGGGGTTGGGGGAAATTTTGGAAAAGTGTGAGAGAGTGACAGGGATGATCGCTGCCCACATGGGGTAGGCATATATGTCATGAATCGAAAGTGACTGTTAAAACAATAGAAATATTATCTCAAATAGTCATCCATGTTTATTTATTTAATTACTGCAGACTCCTAAGTGCAGAGTGTTAACAACCTGAAACTGCAAACTAGGTATGAAAAGGGTATGGCGATATATATTGAGGACAATTACTGGCTCCCAAAATGTTGCATTCTCTCATTAGCTCTCAGAAGTGCAAGCAATCGCCTCAATGTAAGTTGAAGTCGCCAAGAAAATGTGTTTGGATGAAGATTATTGTTCAATAAGCAGTTCAATGTTCTGTTCGACAAAGTTTTGGTTGCAAATTGGAGGGTAAAAGATAATATGGAATTTGATGGAAATTGCTTCCAATGTTTTCATTTCTTCTGATAGACGTTGGAAGAAGAGAAACATTTGTTTGTCAGACTTTTGTATTGAAGGTCTCTCTATGTGTAAGTGGCAACTAGCAGGATATTGCTTACATTTTAGAGTTCATAGTGTTCTGTAAAAAACCTTTTTTTCTGATTTCTCCCCACCTCATAAATATTGATGTGATGACTATCAGCATATCATAATTGGCATTATAGAAATATTTTCCTAAATTTTTATTGTTGATATACATGCAGGTGATCCTGCATTTTCTGGGCCCACTTTCTTACCATTGGTCCTGCGATGGACCTTTTATTTTATGCCAGAGAGGCGATGGAACTTAATCTTACAGCAATCAATTTTAATTCACAGTGTAACCAAATTGGTTACACAATCAGGACCAGGAATCAGTAAACATGGTTAAGAAGTTTATTACAATTTGAGAATCAAGTTAAGATATATGACTATTAACACCATGGTCTAAAGATACAGAATAACAATGGGAAAGCCCAACCGTCGGAAGAAATTGAGGTGGACTAATCTTAGGCAAACAAGAAGTTCGGTCACCGCAATTCAAAAGATTAGCAATAAAATTTGATGCTCAGAGAATCAGGGAAAACATGGCGGCCAGCTAGCGTACAGGTCGCGGGAGCCCGGAACCCGGAGGAAATAATGTTTGTAGTTTAGGGGAATATTTGGAATAGAAAAAGGGGAGAAAGCAGGAAGGTGATGTGCGATGTGCGATAATCGAATTTAATTGACTATTTCCTTCAGAGCCCTTCCTTTGCAGCGACTTGGATCGGCAGCACGGTCTGTTTATTAGCGATGTTAACACTAGTGTACAGGACCCGGGATCCCGGAGTCCGGAAAGAAGATGTGTAGTTCGGGACAGTGCATGGAGTAGAGATACATTAATAACTGGGGGAAAAGTTGTAACCAAGTCAGAATTACCCCTGGAGTGCCGCCTCCCGAATTTCCTTCCGGGGGAGGAGAGTTGGAGATGGGCAGAGCAGCACTAGTCCCTCGAAGCTCTTCCATCGGATACACGCCGAAGGAGCAGAAGCTGCAGAAAAGGCTGCCAGCACTTTCCATGTATCGGTGCTTACTGTAAAGCAGAATAAGCTCTTGAACAAGGTAGGGGTTTTGGATTATATTTCACCTTGCGCTTCCTCTGAACTCTCTCGGCCCCCTCTCCCCGTTTTAAATCTTATGGGCACCAATCCACATAGAGGTAGGAGAAAGGGGTTGGAGAGTGCCAAGGAGGGCCCAGGACTATCCAGGTACACTCTGAGAAGTGCTCAGGTGGCCAATTTCGGGGTTGTAGCAGCGGTGGCGACCCCAAGTAAAGTTGGCTCTAAAATTAAGGCAGCAAGGGAGCAGGCGACAAGTGTTACCCAAAAGTCTGCTAGAACAATAAAAGAGTGTGTGGTCAAGGAGACAGTGGCACGTAATAAACCAGTTAAAAATAGATCAGTTTCCGAACGCAAAATTAAGGTCACTCCCTCACTTAGGACTTACTTTAAAATTCTACCAAAGACTATCAACCTGAGTAATAGCCTTCCGACAGTCAGTGCTAAGATGGATGCAAGGATTGATCAGCGCCCACTCAAGAGCAGTGATAAGCTGCCGTCTTCTGCTTCCACCTCTAAACAGACCCCAAGTATGGAGGATTGGGCAAATATTGTCTCTCCAAACCGCTATCAGGTCCTGGCCACAGAAGCTGCTCCCGTCTCGGTTCTCGTATGCTCAGCTGAAGATCTTTTAGGCTTCTAAGTCATGCGGAAGATGATATAATTAATGATGAGACCAGTAAGGTGCTGCGCTCCCCCCTGAAAACCTTTGCTAAAGAAGATACGTCTATTGCCAGTCTTCTCACAACTCTCACGACGGAAATAAAAAATTATTTTGAAATCTCTGAGTGTAATCAAAAAGACATCAGAGGTGTCTGTGATAATTTGGAGAAGAAATTTGATGATTTAAGCTCAATAACTGTGATTCTTGAAGGGGAAGTAACAATTCTCAAAGAACCACTAGAGGGTAACGCAGCGGAATTAGAGGTCCTGAAGAGGAGGGATAGAGAACAACAGGAGAGGCTAGAAAAGTTAGAGAACTTACAGAGGAGAAATAACTTGAAGTTTTTGAAAATACCAGAAGGCAAAGAAGGGGAGGACATAAATTCCTTTATAGTTCAGTTGACTAAAAAAGAGCTACCCATTGAGGAGTCAGAGGAAGAGATTAGCAAGGACATCCAGAGGATACACAGGGACCCTTAAAGACCTAATCCAAACAGAGCCATATCTAGGAGAATCCTGGTAAATTTTTTGACATTTTCCCTCATGGAGAAGATTTTATCTTGTGCCCTGTCAAAAAAGGGGATGGAGATAAATGGAGTAAAGTTTGAAGTTAGATCAGATGTTTCGACAGAAACCTCCAGTAGGCAATGGGAGTTGGGCAAGAGAATTGACCCGCTCTGGAAGCTTGGTGCATTGGTGCAATTAAAATGTCCAGCGATGCTAAAGGTAATGCTCAACAATAGATGCACTCCTTCTGTTTTGTTGAAGAAGTGGATAGGTTTATCAAGGGTTTACAGTCAGGGTCTCTATAAGGAGAATAATCCCTATCAATTTTGTGAAGTACCAAGAATCAGTCTGAATATAAGCTCTAAAGAATGCTCTAAAGATTGAGTGTTTGAGCAGGTCTTCTTTCCATCTGTTTTTCTTTCGTTTTTTTTTCTTCTCTTTTTGTTATAGTTTATGGATGTGTAGTTTAAGGTAACTCTGGGTGAGGGGCACCCATAGGGCTTCCTAGTGTGATAAGTCAGGGAAAGCTTTTCCTGGGGGGTGGGAGGGTTTGTTGTTGTTTGTTGTTGGGCATAGGGTGGGCAGCATGAAGGGAAGAAAACAAAAAATATCCTCATTTGCCATACTGATGTTTTAATTTTTAGTCATTGCTTGATTCATGATGGAGTTTGTAGATTATGTCCAAGAAAGTAGCTAATGAAATAAGAACACTCTCTTGGAATGTGAATGGTCTACGAGTCAGAGATAGACAAGAGAGAATATTGCAATACCTGAGAGATTGCCGGGCACAAATTATTATTTTGCAGGAGACCCACTTGACAGAGGCTGAGAGCCAAGAGTTTTTTAAAGTTAAAAAATGGATCTGTTGTGCACTTGCAACTAAGCAGTTGGCGGTAACCAAGGGTGTTGCAATTTTGATACAAAAAAGGATTGGATATTACTGTAGAAGGCAGTGTTTCAACTATCTCGGGTAGGCGGTTGGTAGAGAAGCTAAAGATCTACGGCCATAAATACACTCTAGCGGGCTATTATGGCCCAAATCAAGATGAAACAGGTCCCCTTGATGCATTATATGCTGAGTTATTAAATTTTCCTGATCCAATTATTATGGCGGGGGATTTTAATGCTGTGTCGACCATAAGTTGGATAGGTCATCAAGCAGGAGAGCAGCAGTCAACCCGAAAATGTCGGCATTGGTACATCACCTGATTAGGCAATTGGGCCTATGTGATATTTGGCGGCAGAGAGCGGGCCCTTATAGAAGTTTTACATTTCATAATAAGAAATATAGGCACCACTCCAGGATCGATTACTTCCTAATTGATAACAGGCTAAGGGACTCGGTAATAGATATCCAACATATAGGTGCACACCTTTCTGATCACTCAGCTGTAGTAGTTTGTATAGATTTGGGCCAGGCAAGGCCTCAAACCAGATGGACATTAGATCTTTCCCTTTTGCTGGACCCACAGTCTCTCGACTTATTGAAACATGAGACAGTAGAGTTCTTTGAAAATAACGTGGGCTCTTCTTCGTTTGAAATAGTTTGGGACTCTTACAAGGCATATCTCAGAGGGAGACTGGGTACCCTTGCAGCAGCTAGGAGAGGACTATATCGCCAGAAGATTTTAAACTTAGAGCAGCGAATCTGACTGCTCGAGAATGTTTTGACTGCTGTAAATAACCAGGGGCAACAGGATACCAGGCTGACTGAAATCGAGCTATTAAAGGCAACTTTGTCAGCCACTATTCAAGAAAAGGTCAGGGAAAGATGGAAAACAAGTCGCTTGGCACACTTTGAATATGGGGAGGGATCTATTAAGTTGTTAGCCTGGAAAGTTAGGAGCGATCAAGTCAAAGATTAGATGTGAACAAACAGGGGTTTTACTCTCGGATGACCAGGCTATTAAATCAGCCTTTCACAAATATTATGCGGAAGTTTATCAGGAGGACTTAACTGTTACTTCAGAAGAAGCTGCTAGTTGGTTGACTCAAGACTTCTTTGAACAATTATCAGCAGAGAAGAGTCAGTGTTTGAATGAAGAAATTAGCATAGGAGAATTACAGAAAGTTTTAAGTGGGGGCAAGAAAGGAAAGGCCCCGGGGCCTGATGGTCTTCCTCATGAACTCTATGGGGCCCTGCCTGAAACTCTGACACCAATTCTGCTACATATGTTTATTGAAATGTTTATGACTTGAGTGGGTTCTCCAGACTCATGGAAAGAGGCTACCATCACTTTAATTTTGAAACCCGGTAAATCCCCAAAAAACTGTGATTCATATAGACCAATATCACTTTTAAACTGTGATTATAAGTTATTTGCAAGAATCATAGCAGAAAGGCTTAATGGGGTTATTCCTTTAATTGTGCATGAGGAACAAAGGGGTTTTATTCGCAGTAAAATGATCAAAGAATTGACATTTAATCTCATTGGGGCGATAGACCTGGCCACCACCTATGAGGTCCTTTTGGTGGTCATGGCACTTGATGCCGCTAAAGTGTTCGACCGTGTTAATTTTTTTTTTTTTAAAGCGGTAGTTATTTCTCTCAACCTTTGTCCAGATATATATATATTTTTTCTTTCACCTCAGCCGAGGTGGAGCACGGTTTTATATCAACACAAGTCAGGATTAACCTTGGTCCAAATATATGTAGAATTTTGGTGGACATTTATGCTGCACCGATTGCTAGAGTTTTAGTTTATGGGGCCCTGACAGATCTGACTCAGATTTTAAGGGGAACAAGACAGGGCTGTCCTCTGTCTCCTCTTTTATTTGATCTATATATCAAGCCATTAGCTAGGAGACTCAGGGCTTCTTCAGAAATTCTAGCATTCCAATATAATGGATACAGTAAAAAGATTGGACTATATGCACATGACATCTTGGTCTTCACTAGGGATCTTCAGAATGCACTTGGCTCCGCTTTAACAATCACTACTGATTTTGGTAAAATCTAAGGGTACAAGATTAATAAGCAAAAAACGGAGGTTATGGCTTGGAATTTAGCTGCGGATGGAATAAGATGCACTAAGGATATGAGATATTTAGGGGTTAAGATTACCCAGGACATTGCTAGCCTCACGGAAGAAAATTTTGAGATAGTCAAGAAAGAAGTGATTACCCTGTTGAAGAACTGGGCGCATCTTCCTCTGACTCTTTTCGTCAGACTAACCTCATAAATATGGTAATTTTACCGAAGTTTACTTTTCTTTTTGAGGCCATTCCTCTCCCTTTTTGTAAAGTTTGTTTCTTTAAACTTCAGAGTTAGATTAGCTCCTTCATCTGGACCTCCAAGGGGCCAAACATTTCTTGGAAGAAGTTGAGAAGGAGGCTGGAAAAAGGAGGTCTAGCGCTACCCGATCTACTTTTATATTCCTGGTCTTTTTTGTTAAAAAATGGAAGAATGCTTTTCGTTACACCCTCAAACTCAGAAGTGGGTAGACTTTTTGAGGTCCAGTTGAAAAGCCAGAATCTGATGGAAGGAGGTTTTATGTAAGTACGCAGAGCCAAAATTCTTTAAGAAAGTTAGTTTGAAGATTTTACGAGGTATGGCTGAGACATGGTATAGAGCGAGGAGAGCTGTGAAATTGCCATACTTCAGTCATTTTGCTCCCATCTGGGATTCTCCGGGTTCCCCCGAATGGGCTAAGGATGCGCTGCTGCACCATTGAGGGAAGCGGGTATACTGGTCTGGAATCATCTTTTAGACGTAGACCAGTTGATCTCTTGGGAGTATTGTAACCAGAAATCGGATCAAAGAATATCAAGATATAAATACCTCCAACTTCTAAGCTGGTTTCAAGCATCTACCACAAAAATTGGGGACTATAATGAATTTGAGGAGAAATTGACTTCTAGCCGGTCTCCAATTAGGGAGATCGCTCTGTGGTACTGGTGCATGGTGGAAATGGAGGCTGGGAACTTCAGCCTCCCAGGAGATCTATGGGGCAGATGCTTGTCGACAGCTACGCTTGAAGACCAATGGTAAGTATCTATGCGTACTTTATATAAAATAGTAAAACCTGCATACCTGGTAAGGAACCATCTTTTCACCGTTCACAGGGTCTATTGGTCTCTCCAGAGGTTATCGAAGTTTGGGAGAGGAGGAGATCTGGCATGTCCAAAGTGTGGCAGTATGAAGGAAGACAATCTCCATTTGTTTTTACTCTGTCCAAAGATCCAGTCCTTTTGGTCGGCCGTAAGTAAAGCGATATCTGATTCGTTGAAGATTCAATTCAAGGTAAGCACCTTACTAGTTATTTTGGGCTGTTGGACTCTCAAATTGTAAGCAATAAGAACCATGCGAATTTTATATTTTATACGATTTTACTGGTCCGCTGAGAGATTTGTAAACTGTGGGTATCTCAGACCCCACCAAGGTATGAAGACTGGATATTATCTGTAAAGAAGGTGGCAAACTTAGATATGTCAATCAAGGGTCATCGTAGGCAGGAATTTTAAGCACCCCTCTTGAGTTGGTCGAAGCATTTCCATTTAATTTATTAGATCTAGCCCTTCTCCGCCTCGGCTGATAGCACCTCTTTCCACTGTGGCAGGTTTTCCTGCATTTGGTATTGGTGTGTACTGGGTCATGGATGGTGTGAGTTACTATTCCAGGGCGCCTCCATGCGACTCCACCTCTGGTTACTCATATGAGATTATGGACATTTTGGCTGGCAAGAAAACCGAAATGATGTGATAGTGGCAAATGAGGAGAAAAAAATAATCAGTGGCGTTTGCTCTAATCTAAAAGTGGTGAGGCAACGCGAATACGGGGGTGGGAAGGGGGAAATAATAAATTAAATCACTTACATACCACTGCAGTCACTGCCTCAGGGCCTATCCACTACTATTTACCAGCATGAGAGCAATGCCGTGATTGGCCTGAGCAGGCTGACTTGATGCCCGCTCAGGCACAGGGAGTCTGTGCCTGTTCTCTACCTGGCTGTGCAACACAGCTCGGGTTCGAGAGATATAATTGTGCATGCCGGTTTGGCGGTCCTAAGATTGCTGCCCAAACCGACATGCCCACTTACAGTGCCCACCACTCCTCCTTCCTTCTGCTGACATATTGCTCCATCAAGATGACCCTGCCCTTGCTGTCAGGCTCGGCTGGTAATAGTATGTATTTGTGCTTACTGGTCAGTAAGAAAAATAAAATGATAATAAAATCGTTTTATTATCATTTTCTTTTTCGGTGGGATAATGCTCCTACAGAGGAGCCGCCATTGCAGAGAAGAGTCTCAGGTTTTCAAATCTATACATGGGTAAATCTAAATCACCTAAAGCAATGTCCAAACTAACAGGGTTGTTCTAGAGCTCTAAAGGATCTCAAAAATCAAGAAAGTCCATAAAGGAAAATAGAACAGAGCAGGAAATTAAGCAGGAAGGTGTCATCATTTCAGAAGCTCCGTCAAGAGGCTTGTTGGGTCAGGGAATAAGTTTTAGCCTAAACCCCACTCAGCAAAGAATCAACGGATATCCCACCCACCAAAATATAAATCCCATAATATCCTATGGGATTTATATTTCAGTGGACAGGATATCCTTTACCGTTGTGACGGTGTAGCCCATCTGCCAAAATCTAAACATGCCTTAAGTTATAACACACAAGAGTCTCCTGGGTAAAACACCCCTTTACGCACGCATTAAGGGCCTATTGTCTTTCTCCATTTTTCACGTTTAGGACTACAAAATTCGCAAGGTATCCCACACTGGACATGGGAACGACATTGTCTTCTCAGTCACAGCTAGGTTGTAACATTGCTGAATAGGCCTTTCAGCTAATTCTCTGTCTCTCCATGTTCTGTCATCAAGGTCTTCTACTCAGGCTCTCTCTCTATCACAAATACGATAATGTATCTATTCTTCAACTAACAATGCACGTGAATACCTGTAAGAAATTTCATTTTAGCAGAAAATGGAAAACATTATTTTATGCAGCACGTTAATCAGGAGTACTAAAGACAAATTAGGGGCATATTCTCAAGGACTTATCGGCGATTTAGCGGCACTTTATTGCAGCCAAAGTGGCGATAAATTTATCGTCCTATTCACAAGCTGGTGCTAACACCCGATATCAACAGTTTTCCTGTGAAAGCAGCCGCAAAATACATCGCCACAGATGACACCGGCAACTAACGCTAATGATATGCAGAGTAGGCGTTCCTGTGCAAAAAGCAACGAAAACACCAATTTGCAACATTCTCAACGACCACCCAGATTGACGATAAGATCCCAAAACAGGTGATAAGGCGCCTTAGCAGCAGGGATTTAACACCTGCTCTTACCTGGTGTAAAGCCGGACGACAACCTGCACCATAAAAGGGAGCCCAGCCCAGAGCCACACCTGAAGAACAACAGATGCCATGGAGCTACTGATCATGCAGCTCAGACACCCAAGAGGGCCAAAACACCCACCGCCACCACCCCCAGGACCCTCCCCCTCTCTGTGCCCTACCCCCGAACAAAGATATTTGACATCCACTTTACGAACTCATGCACAAAACAATTTGCCTGATGTCGCACAATTACAACAATTCACATTTATGTGTGGTCAGAAAAAGGAGAATCATTCATTCATCTTTGAATTTCCAAATAAATCATTTTATTCAATTTAAACTCAAAAAGAACTATTTGGAAGAGTCATGGCGGGTCTTCTCTGGACAATCTGTAAGCCACAGCCAGCAAGACAAAATTCAAGATAAGAAGGTGTGAGAGAGAGGAGAGAGAGAGAGAGAGAAAGAAAGGGAGAGAGTGAGAGTGAAAGGAAGAGAGAGAGAGAAAGAGAGAGAAAGAGGGCGAAAGAGTGAATAAGAGACAGAGAGAGAAAGACTAAGAGAGAGAGAAAGAGAGAGAAAGCAAGGGAAAGAGAGAGAAAGAGAGGGAGAGAAAGTGAAAGGAAGCAGGGGAGCGAGAGAGAAAAAGAGAGAGAGAGAGAGAGAGAAAAAGAGAGAGAGAGAGAGAGAGAGAAAGAGAGAGAGAGAGAGAAAGAGAGGGTGAGAGAGAGTTAAAGGAAGAGAGGGAGAGAGAAAGAAAGAGAGAGGAAGCGAGAGAGAGAAAGAGAGAGAGAGCAAGAGAAAGAGAGAGCAAGAGAGAAAGAGAGAGAAAGAGAGCGAGAGAGCGAGACAGTGAAAGGAAGAGAGGGAGAGAGAGAGGGAGCGAGAGTGCCCACACTGCGGACCCAGGCCTCACTGCTCACCCGCTGCCTCCGGTGTGTCTCCAACCATGTGCCGGAATAAACTGCAGTCCACCAGGTCCCTTATCTACAACAGAGTCCAGATTTATGAATGGCAGAGTTCATATAATTGCACACGCCATCATTGCTTACCCGCCCCTGGGTCAGTGATTCCCCCTTATGTCCATGTTGCTCATGTTGTGGGACTTGAGTCACAGGGTGCAACATTACCAATTGCGGTCCGTGTGGCGCCGACACTGCAACAGAGACACATGCATTAGTTACTTTCTTGTCCAGCCCGAACGGAACCACGCCCAGAGCTCCGGGGTCATTGTTCACACCCCTACTCTGGACTGGCATACGCCAGATCAGCCCACTCCGCTTACGCTTACAGGGGGGGTATGACAACGCTACATGTCCCAGGTCTTCCCTGTAGTGATCTGCTGATCACAGGTCTAGTTGTCAGCATGCCACAGCCACTCCCTCATGGCTGGTTTACACCCACACCACACCCATCCAGCACATGTGTCACAGGACATGTGACTCTGCCAATAAAAAGGGCCGGGCGCATGTGCTCAACGCCATTTCCACTCTCTATCTGGCTGTATCGGTGTGGTTATTATTTATGCATGAGGGCCTAGAACCCTACCACATCACATTCCCCACTGCCGGAGGTGACATGATGGCGTCCGCACCACGATACTCAATCATAAAGGGTCCATGACTTGTGTTGCACAGAGTTGGTGACACCGGATACACTGCGGCCGGCATGGGCCTTCCTCAACAGGACAGTGACTTTCGGTGCACTGAGGTAGGGGCACCTTAATTGTTGAGCTGGTGTGCAACCTGCGATGATGCGCCGTCCTGGCGTTCCGGACTGGTAAGGATTTGTGTGAGCCCTGCTGGACCGCAGTGTAGGCCTAAGCCAGCGGGCACGCAGGACTACCGCCACGTGGCGTTGCCTCGCGGTTCACAGAGTTAGTGGCACCTAAAGAGCTGAGCAGGTGTGCAGCCTGCGATGATGCCGTGTGCACTGATATGATCTCTGCCAATGCGAAATCAAGACCGAGAATCTCGTGTGTGACCTGGTGGTTCACGGTGCAAGGCTGCATGATGTGGAGGCTGCCAAGGTCATGGGCCACGGGCTTGGAGCTTGCACTGCCACGTGGTGGGCCCTCTTGGGGACATGCAAGTGGCGGAAGGTGTGCAGTGAGGCCTGGGTGCGCAGGGGCAGGCAATCCCCGCTGGGCGGCGGGAGGGGCTGGGGTGCAGCAGCCTGTGCGCGTTCAGAGGAGTGTTGTAGCTGGAGCAGTATAGGGCCATGCAACCCCCATTTTACATTGTTGGCCCGTGGAGGGCCAGCCAGAGTCCTTTAGGGAATGACAAGTTCATCAAAATAGGAAGAGTTCAGTACGCAGTCTGATTGCTGTCATTAGTAACCAAACAGAATATGGCAGTCCATGTCGAGGTCCAAGGTGAGTGTCGCAGAGTGTATCGGGGGTCAGTGGAAGGTGATGATGCAGAGAGCAGAACCAAGCAGAAACAGGCCATATGGCGGAGATAAATGCTACTGCTTCCTTCTTACCAGTAAGGCAGGTTCATCCACATCTTCGTCCTCTGCTGTTTCATGGGCCTCACATGTGGGTGGTGGTGTTCTGTCTACAGCACTGTGTGGCAGTGACACCTCAGGGGCCGGAGGTGGAATGTCTGTCGCACTGCGTGGCACTGACACTTCAGGGGGGATGTGGATGGAGTGGTAGAAGCAGCATCCATCCGCGCTAGGCCTTGTGGCAGCAGTGCCATGAGGAGGGTCTGCAGGGCAGTGAAGAACCCAGCTAACTCTCGCTGGTATGCAGCCGTGGCAGCCACTCTTTCTGCCTGCATCCGCTCCATGTTCTCCATGATCCTCCGCATATGTTCCAACCCCCAGGTGACATCGCTGGAGCCACTCTGACTAGACAGTTGTTCTTGTCTACGAGTCATGACTCCAGTGATGTCAGCCATGGATCATTAGTGAGCATGGAGCGGACTGTGGGTGTCCGTTAGGGACTGTGAGTGATCCCTGATGGGACTTAGACACCCACATATGGCATCTAGTTTGGCTGCCATGCAGTCGAACCCCACCCGCACCTGTTCAGCCATCTTTTCCTGGCACCCCTGTTGGAAGGCCCTGTGTTGTTTGTGGGGGTCCTGGGAGGTAGCTGTGGTGGTGGGTGCTACCTGCTGTGTGGTCTGTGCAGGGAGCTCCTGGAGCTGTGAATGTACTCATAGAGGGTGTCGGTGTCGAGGGTGTGGAGGTCCTCTTCGTCATCAGTGAAGAGAGGTTTGGTCTGCTCTGCAGGAGGTGTTTGTTTTCCCTCTGCAATGTGAAGGGGAGATGCAGTTTAACATTGTGTTCACATGTATGTTCACGCATTGTACAGTTTACATACAGACTGCATGACATGATACATTGTGACTGTGGGAGGAGCAGCCTATTTGATGCGGGACAGTGGACATTTCGACAACATCACAGATGTGTGTTTGTAGTTGTACATTATCAACTCACATTTGCCTGCAATGCCAAATGTGATTGGCCAGTTTCTACATACAAGCAGCACCAGTTGTGTCCTTTGTTCTGTTGTGAACCTATTGCGGTTTGTACCATGTTGTTGTTAATGTTGATATGCTCTGCATGTTACGTGTGTTTGCTGCATTTTGAGAGAGTCACCCCTGCAGCTCTGATTTTGCTGCCCCTTATCCCTTTCATGCGGTGTGCCTTTGACTTCTGTGCTTATACAGGGCTGAGATGTTGCTGACATGGGTACATTGGTCTCTTGGTGGGAGTTGGGAGTCTGGGGCATGGTTTGTCCGCAGATGTGTTGTTGACGTCAGGGGTTGTTTGAGCATGTGGATGTGTCAGAGTGTGACCTGCTCCTTTACGGATGTGGTCCACACTCAGGCACCTCAGTGTCGTGGCGTGTAATATTTCATGATGTATTGACTGCAGCAATGCTATTCATTATTATTATTATCATGTAGTGTCACTTGCATTATCAGTGTTGCTCACAGACACGCCGCTTTGCTGTATTTAAAATATGTGCATGGGTTGGTTGTGAGATTGGTGGTGTGTGGGAAGGGCCCCCTCTGGGCACATAGCCGACGGGGGCCTGCTTGCTGTTTCTAGGTGTGCTGCAGTGTTCCAAGGGGATCAGAGACATGCTCCAGAGTCATTGTGGGCGTGTATTGTGCTATACTTAACTGTGCATGTATTGTATTGTATTGTAAATGCATTTATATAGCACTTACTACCCCTGATGAGGCGTTGAAGCGCTTTTTCAGCGGGTAGCGCACTACTCCGGGACTCGCAGAGGATTAGTGTTGAATTAGTATAGTGAAACATGCAAGTACATTTTAAGTGGTGGATAGGTTAGTCAGTTATTTGGATTTGGAATGATAGCAGATGGATAGAGTAGGACAAAGATTTGTATTTATTTATCGCTCGCTTGTTGACGCATGCTATTCAGGGAGCCTATAAAGGATTGGTGGTGAATTAATATGGTGAAATATGAGGTAATTTCAGTGGTGGATATTAGTCTGTTACTTGGAGTGAGAAGGATAGCGGATGGATAAAAGGGGAAGAAAGATGTGCATTCATATAGCACTTGTTACCCCTGATGGGTGTTGAAGCGCTCTTTTGGCGAGTAGCATGCCACTCCGGAACCCATAAAGGATTAGTGTTGAAAATTAGTATAGTATAAATATGAAGTAATTTGAGTAGTAGATATGTTATTCAGTTATTTGGGCAGTATATTAGTATAGTTGGATATGGAATATGGAATTTGAGAAGTGAACATGTTAGTCTGTTAATTTTGATAGAAAAAGGATAGTGGAGGGATAAAAGAGTGAAGGATTTATTTATTTATTTATTTGTTAAGTCAACTGATGGAAGGATCATTATATATTTGTTAGTGATAAAAGGTGGACTGTTAGGTGTAATTACAGCAGGGAGAGTGTGTCTGAGTGGGATGTAGTTATGTATGGTGTTGGTTGGCGTTGTGTTAGTAATGAGTGTATTGGTTAGTGATATAGGATAGAGTTGTGTACTGTTTGTGGGTGATGGTGGATATGTGTGATAGTTGGGATAGTAGGGTGTGTAGATGTGGTTTGGTTGGGTTGGTGGTGCATGCTGGTACATTAGTCTGTGCATAGTGTTGTGCGTGGTGTATATTTGGTGTGAGTGTGTTGCTCTGTTTGTGGTTGTGGATGGTGTGGGCTGAGTATTGTTAAATGAGACAAAGGGCAGCATTTCTGGCCCTAGTCCCGACCAGTCTCGAACAGGCCCAAACAGGCAATTACCCTTGTCCTTTCCACCCTTAACAGGCCCAAACAGGCAACTACCCTTGTCCTCTCCACCCTTAACAGGCCCAAACAGGCAACTACCCTTGTCCTCTCCACCCTTAGCCTCGACGCCCGGGCTGAGACGCCCTAAGCCTGGCCTTTTTTGTAGCCCTAGTAATCAGGTGGCCCCTTCAGCCAATGGGAACCCTAGCCCTAACACTATCCAATCACAACACTAGCCTTAACATCTAGAACCAATAGGAGACCAGGACCTTGCAGCCAATCTTAGCCCTAGTCCAAGCACCCAATCAGTTAAAAAACCCTGATCTCTACGTCCAATAAAAGCCCTAGCCCTACCACTAGTCCTAACCCAAGTCCAAGCAGCCAGGTACAGGTAGCCCTAGTCCTACTTCCAATAGAAAGCCTAACCCTACTCTTAGTCCCACAACTGGTCCAACAATCAATCACACCAGAAGCCCTAAATAGCTACTTCCAATTAAAGGTCTAACCCTAGCCCTAGTCCCACCCTACTCCCAACAACCAATAACATAGGAAGCCCTAGTCCCTACTGCCAATAGAAATCCTAACCCTAGCCCTAGTCCCAACCCTGCAATGATTGAATCACAGACCAAGGAACCAATCAGAACCCTCAAATACCCAACCAATGAGGACATTAACCCTAACCCAATAGAAACACCAGATACAACCACCAATCAGTGTACACATGTGCCAACCACTAGCACACCATATAAGGTCCCAGCAATATCAGACAAGGTTGCTGGCCAGGAAGTTGGAAGCTGTTTGCTCCTGTTCAGAATCTCCTAGGAGACAGACAGGCTCAATCCACAACTTTGGACTTCAGCAGGTAAAGGCTTCACTAACTCGAAATCTAACAATACTATTTGAATAAAGCTTTACTCCCCCTGCTGGCCAAGAAACGAAGTGCACAGGCCACAGTAAATACAGTTTAAACAGCTCACAGAAGCACCCTCTGATGTAGAAAACCCCTGTTGCTGTGGGGGGTGGGACACGGGGGCTGGCCTCACTTGCTTGTGAACACAAAATGATGGCTGGGGGTGCAGTGTTTGAGCACACAGGCCTAAGCACAGAGCAAAGGAGAAATTTGGAGGGAAAACAGATTTGTCACCAATGAATGAGAGGAACAAACTACAGAGGTTGGACTGCAAATCCCACAATTCAACACACTAAATGAAGGCAATCATGGGCAGGGAAAACCACACATTTAAAACACAACACAGGTGATAAAATATGCAATTACAGGCAGGCTAAAACTACAATTTTTAACTGTAACAACCACAGGCATAGACAGTAAACACAGAAAGTGAAAATCGTTTTTTAAACAACTTTTTGTCTTGGGAAGAGACAGCACTAGTCTGTCTCCTTACCACTTCCTGGACTCTGCTCACTGCAATCTGGGGCACAGTCTCTGGTCATTACTCACCCTGTTGCTGTTGTGTCAGGTCATGTGGAGCAGTGTCCGGTCCCCCAACTCCTGCCAACGTCTCCACACTGATGACTGTGGACACCATTTCCTCCATCTCATCCAGCTGCTCCTGTGGAGCTGGACTCCCACCTCCAGTCTGCATTGCTGCCTTCTGGTTGTTGGCAAGTTTCTGCTTGGTTTTGCGCTTCACATCATTCCAGCATCTCTTGACCTCTTCCATTGTCCCCCTCAGCACTGTGACTGCATTCACCTTGTCCACAATGGACTGCCATATTCCATTTTTGTTGCCAATGACGAATGAAGAACAGTAGTTCATGGTGTTCTATCACCGCAGTTATCAGGATCTTGTTTTCCTGCAGACTGAACCACGTCTTTCTCTTCTTCTTGTCCTTGCCCTTCCCTGACCCAAATGTCCCAGGCTGGTCCTCCATGGGGCTTGTGGGGTTCTGGTTGTCCTCTGTACTTGCTCCGGCTACCTCCATTGTGCTTCGCAGTTGTTTTGCTTTTGTTTGATTTTTTTTCTACTTTTATAGTGATTTTTCCCACCTGACATGTGTGAATTGCCGGCCTGGCGAAGATTATCGCTGATTTTATTATCGTGGTTGGGCCCATCGCAACTTTTTTCACGTTGGGGTTTAGATTTTAATCGCCGCGCCGGGGACTTTATCGCGGATATTTGACGCGTTATTGGGAAAATATCGCATGTTACCGCCGTGTTGTGAATAGGACGTTAACACAGATTTATTTTCCTGCGATAGACGGTGATATGAAACATTGCGTTAACCGATTTTGGCGATGATTATCACACGTTCTTGAGAAAATCCCCCTTAAGGTATTAACTCAATGGTGCAGATTTAATAAATGTGTGCCCATGAATATGAATAGTCAGTACATAAAGATTCATCTTACATATAGCATACAGAAAAATCTTAAAGGTATAAACGTAAGTGTGTCTAAGAACTACATTGCAAGGCAATATATGAAACGTTAGTGCACCCATTACATAAATGTTTGTCATTTCTAGGGTAATCACCTTCAACATTTAGGAGGATGGCTTCTATTCAGTCACCTAAGCAGTAAATGCCAATTAATGAAGTAAGGCCCATATAATGTAAGGCAAACTTGTTTTTGTAGTGAGTATATATCTACTGAATAAGGATGGTTTATTAATATCTCATTTGAGTAAGTAAAATACATAGTAAGTTCACTAGTCCTACAGTAAATGCGCTCTAAAAATAATGTCAAGTGCAACACTTATTTGACTATTGTTAGACCACACGCGAAACGTGTGCTAAATGCACATTCATGTCATGTATCTGTTATAAACTTGTCGCGAAATTGTGACAAGAAAAGGGAGGGACAAAATTGTGCTGCACCACAGCAAATGAATTGCTGCTAAAGTTTAAGTCCTTTGTTACTGTTCTTTTTTCTATCTGTCTCTCTCTTTCAGATTTGCTAATTATCTGGTATTGCATGATATAGTATCCAGCACCTGAAAGACCTCCACTGGCTGCCTGTCCAGAAGAGATGCCAGTTTATGCTCCTGACCCTCCACAACCAAGCACCAGACTACATGAGCCACTGCTGGATCTTCCACCAACCCTCCAGAAACCTCTGCTCTGCAAACCTCACCCTCGCTCAGACACCAGGTATCAGCTGCAGCTGCTCTGGAAGATGCGTCTTCTCTCACCTCGTCGCCAAAGCCTGGAACACCCTCCCCCTCTACCTCCGCTCTACTCCGTCACTGAACCACTTCCGGAAGGGACTCAAAACCTGGCTCTTCGACTGGTACCAGCAGCACAGCACCTGGATACCCCCCAGGGTGATTAGCCATGCTATACAAATACTACTTGATTGATTTATTGATTGACATGGTGTTTTTTTATTATCCTTTCACGTATTAGACCTGAAAATTAGTAGGCAGTGTCTTTCTGCTCATAACTTTTGTCTAAAAATAAATTAGAAAAACTGGATAGAAATGTTTATTGTTCTGATACATTGCCACCTGTGTACTGTGTTTATGTTAAATGAGCACAAATCTCTCTTTTAACTTTTAGCTTGGCTAGTGAGCATGCTTGCAAAGTTGCTGCATTAGACGCTCCCCAGAGTAGCTGCGTGCTTAAAAAATCTCCTCACCTGGTCCGGCTTTAGGGCCGCTGTCATGTGGAGGGGGGTGCTGACTGCAGGGGGTGGTGCTGTGTTTAGTTATTACATGATTGGAGAGATGAGGGGCATTTTTGGCGTGTAGTAGTGAGAGAATCTGAGGAGGCGGTCATGAGGTGTGGGGGTGCTAAAAATGATTGTTGCACCGGGTGCCACTAGCGTTAAAGCTGGCCCTGCTACTCACTCATTTATTCCGGTCATATTTACAGATGTAACCATATGCTCCAGAAGAAGCAGCTTTAAGGGGACCTCACTCATTAGTGAAATACACGGCGTGATTAAACCCGACTAGCAAAATGTAAGTCAAAAATGTGCACTAGGGGCCGTATTCCACATTATCATTGTTTGCGCCCGGTGCACCTTTCAAAAGGCCTGCACTTTTTAAAGGGGATTAGAGACCCCCTTGCAGGCGGGTGCAGTCAGTGACTGCATCAGCCTGCAAGGGGATGTCTGGGCGGTCCATGGGACCCCCTTTACCCCCTGCAGAGGGCTTCTCTCAGGGGGCGTACTAAGAGTGCATCACCTTTTAAATAGAGCACTGTCAGTGTGCCTCCTGAGAGTTTCTTCGACTCTGCGTCAACATCTGTAATATGGCGCAAGGAAATCCCCTCATTTGCATAGAGCACGACACTATGCAAACGCCCGTTGCGTCCCCTGGGCACCTTCTGTAATACGGCCCCAGTTCGCTGCTGCAACAAGGAGTGTGTGGAATTCAGCTGGTGTGCAATTTGCACGAGTTTGACACCTCAGAATGGGAAATAGCTTTCAAACTGCCTGAAATCACTCATCCAAGGGCATGCCAACCACAATTGAGAGCTCGTTGCATCACCAATTTGTAGCAGGTTTAACCTATTGCGAGTCGTGAGTGCACCCTCCTGATTGTGGTGCAATGTGCACACAATTTATAATCCCATTTTAGGCCTAAACTCGAGTAATCGCCGAAAATGACGTGGTTATCTTGACATGGTGAGCAGGGTTTAAACCTGAGTTGCCCTGTGGACAATTATATAGGATTTAGAGCAGTGATGTATAATGACTCTTGAATGAAGAAAACACTGATAAAAGTTTAAATAATGCTAGAAAGGATAAAATGCTGTTTGATTTCAACAGGATTGGAACCTGTGACATTGAAGACGCACCCTCCTATTGCAGATCGATCCATCAAATGCTTACAAGTAACAGAGGGAATGGCAATCTCTAGAAATGTCTGTGACCTTGACGGCGTGAATGCCGGAGCGAACTGTAGTTTTCAGGATCAAAGAAAAATGTGCTTTTCTGTCTCCACAGTTTAAAGCCATCCGAAGCGCTGAGACCACTCAGCTTTGTCAGACCTGTTAGCAATGCGCCTTTTGTGATGATGCCATGTGTATTCTTCTCAAGCAGGCCTTAGGCTTGCCTTTTCCAATCGATCATGCTTATATCTGAATAGTTTGAACTGATTACCATATCATTCATGGTAATGGGTTAAACTTCCCGTGACCCTGCCTTATTTGCTCCCTATACAATCTGCCTTTTACAAGGCATTCCCAAAGAGAAATCTAGAAGCTTATTATGCGGATTTCAGGTTCGCCCTCTGGTTATTAAACTTCTCAGTGAAAGAGCATAAAAGAAGGATGATGCTCACAACTAGGGATTTGTGTGCCAGGCGTGTAAAGTGAAAAGGAAACAGCCATTAAAGTATAAGAAATACAATAGTTTGTGTTTCACACTGTCCCAAACACACATTATTTTCGGAAACGTAGAAACAGTAAAACAGTTATGTTGATTTAATTCTACATATCAAAAATTGGATAAGAAAATGAGCAGCCGAATCGTGATTTTGGGCAGTGCTACTCACTGCGTTTATTTCAGTTGATTTGCGAGTCTAATTTTTATGCTCTTTAGAGTCACTTGTATTAGTAAATGTTCAAAGTTTTGGCAATGGGAAGTAACTAATGTTGTGGCTCTAGGGGGGATGTTCTCAAGAACGTGTGATAATCACTGCAAAAGTAGCTTAAGGCAACTCTTCACATCGCAGTCTATCGTGGGAA
Source organism: Lissotriton helveticus (assembly GCF_964261635.1). NCBI lineage: Eukaryota > Metazoa > Chordata > Amphibia > Caudata > Salamandridae > Lissotriton > Lissotriton helveticus. The sequence goes on along the minus strand of NC_136067.1, from coordinate 1,798,573,493 downwards.
AATAACGCTGTGTTTAAGATGTATTCTCAACACGACAGCACCATGCGATAGGCCCACGATAACGCGTCAAATGTCCACGATAAAGTCAACGCGACGCTGCAAAAATGCAAAACACGAACGCCCAAAAAGTTGCGATGAGGCCAGTTGCGATACAAATATCAGCGACAACCAGCGACAGTCCTGCAATTCCCACGCGCGTCAGGCTGGAAAAGGCACCATAAAAGCAGAACAAAAACAAAGGGAAACAAAAATAAACTGCGTAGCACCATGGATGCACCCGGACCGAGTGCAAAGGCCAACGCAAACCCCATAAGCCCCACAGACCACCAGCAAGGAACCTCGTGGTTGGGGAAGGCCAAGGAGAATAGGAAGAGAAAGATGGGTGCAGTCCGCAGGAAAAGCGGATTAGCGTCAGAGTGGTGACAGAACACCACCATCAACTGAACTTCAATTTGACAAACGTGAATGCAGTGGGAGTGTCGAGGAGGTCAATGGAGGAGGCCAAGAGGCACTGGTTTGATGTGAAAAGCGAAACCAAGCACAAACCCGCTGCCAATAGGAAGGAGGGAGTCCTGCGCCACAGGAGGAGTTGGAGGAAATGGAGGCCACAGTCATCAGTGCGGAGTCGATGCGCGGAGTCTGGACACAGCCTGGTAGGACCTGACAACATCAACAGGGTGAGTAATGACCAGGGACTGGGAGATGGGTGGTGATGAGCACACTGGTACACATGCACAACAATGTGTTGCACACTGCACACCCACAATGACCCAGGATCATGTCCCTGATCTCCGTGGCACACTGCAGCACACATACAAACACCAAGTAGGCATCTGTCCACCATGTGCCCAAAGGGGTCCCACCCCACACATCAACAATCCCACTACCAACACATGCATATGTGCGAAACCCTGCAAAGATTCATTTTTGTGAGCCACACTGACACTACATGACCATCAGCATGGCTGCAGTACAATCATCATGACATTGTGCATGCCACAACACTGTGGTGGCTGAGTGTGGACCACATCCGGAAAGGAGCAGGTCACACTCTGACACATCCACGTGCACAAACAACCCCTGACGTCAACAACACATCTGCAGACAAACAATGCACAAGAGTACAATAACCGTCCAAGAGCACAAATGACCCAAGTCGCCAACATCTCAGCACCGTAAAAGCACAAAAGTCAAAGGCACACCGCCTCAGAGGGATAAGGGGCAGCAAAATCACAGCTGCAGGGGCAACTCTCCACCAATGCTACACACACACATAGCAATAACAGCAAATCCGCATTCACGACAATGTGGTACAAAGAGCAACACTTACACTGCAAAACAGAGGACACAACTGAGTCCACACATGCGTAGAAACAGAGGCCAATCACATCTAACATAGCAGGAAACTGTGAGATGAAAATGTACTTGTACAACCTCACATCCATCATGTAGTCCAAAAGTACACTGTCACGCATCAAATATTCAGCACCTCCCAATCAGTCACAATTGTCATACAGTCTGCTGTAAACTAGAGCAATGAGCCAACATACATGTCAACACAGTGCCAAAATGCACCTCCCTTTCACATTGCAGAGGGAGAAACAACACCTCCAGCAGAGCAGAGCAGACAACTCATCAGTGATGCTGGAGAGGATCTCAACACCTTTGACACTGACGCCCTACAACAGCTCATGGACATCTTAAGCAACCCACCTCCAGGAGCATGGCAGCCCAGCTACATAGAGGAGAGGCCAGCCTATGCACAGACCACACAGCAGGAAGCACCTGCCACCACGGCTGGCTCCCAACACTTTACCGAGGCACACATCACATTCCAATGCCAGGTGTCAAAATGCCTAAAGGAGGTGGCCGAACAGGTGCGGGTGGGGCCCGACCTCATGGAAGCCGAACTAGATCACATACATGAGTGTCTAAGTCCCATCAGGGACCATCTACACCACATCTGAGACCCACACTGCGACAGAGACACATGCATTTGCACATTTCCTGTACTGAACCACGCCCAGAGCCCCGGAATAATCATTCACACCCCACACTGGATCTGCGTATGACGGCCCAGTACACTTCTCTTACATATTGAGTGGGTGACGAAAAAACTACATGTCCAAGGTCTTACCCGCTGCCTGTGGTGAAATGGTTGTGTCCGCTGTACACAGTACAATGTAATGTTGATGGGCCTAGGGCCGTCATGCTTACATTATGACCACACGGACACACTCAGATAGTATGTGGAACTCGCTACGGGCATCTGCTCCCGGCACCTTTATTGGCAGGGTCACATTTACAATAACGCCTGTGCTGGATGTGTGTGGGGTGAGTGTAAGCCAGCCCTCACGGAGTGGTTGGTGCTGGTAACAACTTGAACAGTAATCACTATTAAAACAGAAACAGACACCAGCATTACATAAACAACTGGAAAGCATCATGGTGGTAGCCGGAGCAAGTACAGAGGTTACCCAATATGCAAACAGAAGTGTCCATGAGTTGCAGTGCAATGAGGTTGGGGCACTAGAGCTGAGCGTGATCATGTGAATTAATTGTCTAGGATTGTGTCCCTGTGGGAGATTCCTGAAGCAGCTGCAGTGGGGTGTGTTACACCTGCATCATCTTCCTCATCATCGTCCTAGGTCTCCCACACTGCCTGAGGTGACATTGCTGCGTGAGCTCTCCACAGCACAAAACTCCATAAGAAATGGTCCGTGAGTTGTGGTGCACTGAGTTAGTGGCACCTGAAGAGCTGAGCAGGGTATCAGGCAGATGATGGCATCCACGACAGGTGAGAGCAACCCTGATAGTCTGCCAGTACGACTGTTTCTACTCTGGCTGTTGTCATTTGGAGGTGGTCCTGGCGGTGGTGGCGTGTGCCTCCTGCGGTGATGCGACATCCGGGCCGGCCAGGAATCGTTTTGATGTGTGAGCCCTGGTGAACCCCAGTTGAGGCCGGAGGCAGCGGAAAGGGGAGGGCCACAGACACATGGCGGTGTAGACCCCAAGGCCATCACCCCAGAGGCCATCCAATATCCAATCAGCCAGGGTCCCTGACTTGAGCTGCACTGAGCTAGAGGCCCCGGATGCACTGCGGCCGGCACAGGCACACCGCTATGGGACAGTGACTTGCGGTGCACTGAGGTTGGGCCTCGCGGACTGAGCCGGTCCTCATTGATGTCGAAGGTGAATGTTATGGAGGGTGGACAGTGGAAGGGGTCCTCCAGGGCATGATGCAGAGGGCAGAAGCCGTCCAGAAGCGGCAAATGGAGGAGTGGATGCTACAGCCTTGTTATTACCACCAAGTCGGTATCAGCTACATGATAATGAATACAACTCCAGTCCATAGACTCAGATGCCACCAAAGTTCAACCAGAGAGTGTTCATGAATGTCGGGGAACAGACTTAGTGGCACCGGAGCTGAGAGGGGATGCAGTCTTTGATGAGGCCGGTACAGTGATATAAACACTGCCATAAATAAATCAAGACTCACTTCCAAATGTGTGACCTACTCGTCCGCAGTATAGGCCGGAAGCAGTGGTCAGCAGGGCCCACAGCCACGAGTCGTTGGCTCGCGATGCACAGAGTTAGTGACACCAGAGCAGTTGTTGGTAGTGTTCATTCACCTCCGTAACAATGATCCTTTTTCCTCCTGACTGAAACGCATCTTCCTCTTATACCTCTCCTTGCGTGCAATGATATGAATTCTGCCATTGTGAAATCAAGACTCAGTTCCAAATGTGTGACCTACTTGAGCGCAGTGTGGTCCGAGGGCAGTAGTCCGTGAGGGACCACAGACACGTGTGTTTGGAATGCTATACACAGACTGGGTGGCACCACATCAAAGGGAGTACAGTGAAATCAAACATTACATGAACATATGAACTCGCCCATCAGGATATCAAGACTCAGTTCCAAATGTGTGACCTACTTGACTGCAGTGTAGGTCAGAGGTAGCAGTCAGCGCGGGTCAACCGCTGTTCAGCCAGCTCCTCCTGGTTCTCTGACACACAGGATGTTGAAATGGCATGTGGAGATGATTTGTGGTTGACGGAGGTGGAGGCACCAGAACTGAGCGGGTGTGCAGCCTGCAACAATGCCGTGTCCTGCCTGGTACAGACTGTATTGGATTTGTGTGGGGCATGCTGGACCGCAGCATAGGCCGAAGGCAGAAGTCTGCAAGGGCCCACAGACACATGTGGTTGGAATGCTATGCACAGAGTTGGTGGCTCCCCATCGAAGGGAGTATAGTGATATGAACTCTGCCATACAATATGAACTCTGCCGTAGTGTAATCAAGACTCAGTTCAAAATGTGTGACCTACTTGTCCGCTGTGTATGCAGGTGGAGTAAGTCAACGAGAAAGGAGTACTGCGGGCCTTGCTTGCGGAGGCCATGATGGTCTGAGCAGGCTGCTAGGGTTGAGGGCCTCGGGCTTGGAGATTGCACCGGCACGTGGTGGGCCCTCTTTAACACACACCGGTGTCGGCAGGTGAGCAGTGAGGCCTGGGTGCGCAAGGGCAGGCAAGACGTTTCGGGGACCAGGGCCCGGGTGCAGCGGGTGCACATGCTCGCAGGCAACACAGCTCACAGCGACAGCGTCAGCCTCGTGGTGGAGTTAGAGGCGCCGCCCTGGCAGAGATGTTGGGCATACCGGAAGAGAACCACACCCAGAGTTACGTGCTTTTTATTCACACCCTTATGCTGACCTGGCGTACGCCGGGCCAGCCCACTCTGCTCACGCTCACAGGGGGGGACGTAACAAGCTACATTTCCGCAATCTTCCCCACTGGCTGGGGTGACATGGTTGCGTCCACTGTCCACTACACTTCATACACCAGCTGTGTATGTCGTCATGGATATGTGTGAGGTCTGCATACTGCAGTCTGGCCATCACATCCATGCCACACTTGGCATTGTGTACATTCTCATTCATGGGTCACTTGCCTCCTTCGCACATGCCTGGTTCCCACCTCTCCCCACAACCTGCTATTGTGTAGCTGAGGTGCCATGTCGTTGATGGCTTATGTACATGGCTGGCCCAGGTTCCCACAGTAAGTTGTGCTGTTGTGTATGGTGGGTGGGCATGTTGATTAGCATGTTGTATGTGAGTTTGTAACTTGTGCATTCCCAGAGTTGTGATTTGCATGATTGTGGAGTTGAGGTGTGTGGTGTGTTCATTTGGTACTTACCAACGAGCAGTGCATTTCTGTAGGTGCCATCCTGGAAGCGCTGGTTTATGATGGACTGTCGGAAGATGTAGGAATCATGCACACTGCCTGGGTAGTTGGCGACAACATTAGTGTAGAGTCCCGGGTGATCCACTATTGTCTGCACATTGATGGAATGCGTGTGCTTTCTGTTGCCATAATTGTGTGCAGTGTCGGCAGGGGGCACAAGTAGGACATCTTTGCAGTCATTTGCCCCTAGCATGTACGGGAAGCCAGCTATGGTGTAGAAGCCTTGCTTGGTCTCCAGCTGTTCCTGAGCAGTGTTAGGGAAGTATAGGTACTGGGGTACCAAGCTGATGATGGCATCCAGGACAGGTGTGCGGAACTTGGAGAGGGGTGGCTGTGAGACTCCTCCGACTCTGGCAGTTGTTGGTTGGAAGGTACCAGAGGCCAACAAGTGCAGCACAGCCAGCAGCTTTGTCTGAGGAGAGATGTTGGTTGTCTGCTATGTTGATACCGTCAGCCTGTGGTCAATGATGGTCAGTGCTCTCCGTCCAACCACCCTAGCTTGAGCTCCCCCCCACCATAGTGGACCCCACAGTTCTTCTCCCTGACCAGCTATCACCTTCAGTCTCTCCTACACCCCCCTCCTCCTCTAACCATTACTCATATTTGGAGGCACGCCTTAATGAGATATCTCTACAATCGTTAAATCTATCGACTGAGTTACATGATGTGAAGATCTTCTCACCATGTTCAGTAGTAATAATTGGCCCAGAGTCTCTACAGGACTTAGTGACCACAAAGGGCAGTTTTTAGCCCCCACCATCGCAAAACCCATTCCCTCTCCAAACTCGCCACCCTGCCCCAGATACCTTAAGCCCGGCCTTGCAGCTCCTGATCCTCAAGACCATCTCTCTTCCTGCTCCCCTTGGTCCAACACTATCGTGACCCCTCCGAGGCAAATACATTCCATCCTTCCCAACCCAAACAGAGACCCTTCATGCAATCTGAGATGCAGCATTCCTGACAACCTCACTAGGGTGAACATCACCCAGACATCTTCCCCCTCGAATCCGCCTCGCATCAAGTGTGTATTACTAAATTGCATATCAGCCGGTAAACACGCCGCTGATATCTTTGACTTCATCCAACATAACGATTTAGATATTATCTTCCTCACTGAAACTTGGCTAAATCCCACTTCAACTCCTATTTTAGACCTACTAGTACCTCCCTCTCACGATATAGTCAGGCTTGACAGAAATCTGAAATTGGCTGGTGGTCTTGCTTGTATTTACAGGAATACTCCCTCGATGTCTCAGGTGCAGTCCTCTCTCCCCTCCTCCTGCGAATATCTTTGTCTCAGCATCACTAATAAGAACCTACCAATCTGTAAACTTCACACATTTTATCACCCACCGGATGATAATCTCCCTTGCATTGAGCACTTAATGGATATCATATCTAGCAATGTTGACTCCGCAGTACCCCAAATCTTCCTTGGGGACTTAAATCTACAGTGGTCCAAACACAATGACCCAGCGGTTTCCTGCCTTATCAACCTACCCACACGAAAGGGGAAATCCTTGATCTTATCATTTTCAAGGAACAGACCATCTCCTTAGAATCCATATCTCCCTGTGATTGGTCTGACCATCACAACATCCTATTCTATATAAACAGGGAGGTGATATTGAAGACGGCTCAACCGCTTAAATCAAAGATTTTGAAAAGAGATCTCAGATCAATAAATCATGACAAACTAGCTGCTCAATTTAAATCAGTCCTTGCCTCCTAAGCTGACTTGTTTGAGGTTCAATCTCTCATGGACCACTATAATTTGAGCATCACCAAGACCATGGATGATATTGCTCCACTCAAGCTTAAAAATACCTCATCAAAAATTTCCAAACCATGGCACAACGAAAACTTAAATTCCGAACGTCGCAATCTTAGAGCAGCTGAAAGATCCTGGCGCTCCAATCCTTCTTCGGATCAACTAACACTTCTGAGAAATGTAAGAGGCCTCTACAACAAACAGATCAAGAAAGCTAAGGTTGACTACTTCAGATTACAACTACATCAAGCAGCAAATCGCCCCAAGAAACTCTTCGAACTGGTCAAACAGCAATCTGTTTCCACGCCAATCCTCTCTGATTCGAATGGTAATCCTCCCTCCTGCGATGACTTTGCCACTTTCTTCATGGAGAAATCTCGACTCATCTCCACCGATCTCGCCGCTAAGAAGGCCCTTTTGCCCCCTTCCTTAGCTGCCTCACTCCCCAACCTGCCTGGAAAGTGTATCCCGACTCTTGCTGGCGCTAAAGAGCAATGCTTCGTGGGGCTCCTTCTCCTCTTTTAGTGAAAAAGACAATGAAAATATTCTCAAGACTATCAACCCGTCTAACCACTTCGGTGACCCGCTGCCTCCGGCCATCTTCAAGGAGATCAAGAGTGCTCTCATCCCCACCTGGACCAAGATTGTAAATGCCTCCTTATTTTAAGGCTTGATCGCCGATTGCCTAAAAGCAGCTAAGGTTCCACCTATTCTAAAAAAACTCAGTGCCGACAAATCGGATCTCAATAACTTCCGTCCCATCTCCAACATCTCCACCCTAGCGAAACTTCTCGAAAAATGTGTCCGATCTCAGCTCTGTGCTCACATTGAGAATTACCAACTCTTAGACCATCATCAATCTGGTGTCAGAAGGGGTCACTGCACTGAATCCGCCCTCATACACATTTTTGATGACATCCTGAAAATGCTTGACAAAAATGAATCCTGCCTCTTGATCCTCCTCGACCTCCCCTCTGCTTTCGATACGGTCTCTCATGACATTCTCCTATCCATCCTACAAAACAGAATGGGTTTCTCGGATCTGGTGCTCCACTGGTTCTCATCCTTCCTTCTCCACAGATCTCACAGATTCAAGTCAAATCACTCTCTCTCTCAGCCCTCCCCAGTACTCATTTGAGTCCCCCAAGGATCCGCCCTCTCTCCTATCATCTTCAATCTTTTCTTGGAACCTCTTACTAACCTACTTAACTCTATGAATATTCTCTTCCACATGTATGCAGACGACACACAACTCTATCTGAAAATTTCATCCCCGGACAACATCATCTCACTAAATTCTATCCTCACTTCGACCCAAAATTGGTTAACAGAGAATCATCTCCTGCTCAACGCTTCTAAAACGGAATTCTTGCTCATCTCCCCGCCGATCCAGACCCCCAAGATCGATCTCTGGTTACCTCACCTCACGACTCTCAATTGCACTCCGATCATCATAGATTCAGCCAAATCTTTTGGAGTCACAGTGGACAAGCACCTGAGTATGAAGGCTCATATCAGCAACCTCTGTAAGGGATCAAACCACCTGATGAGGACACTCAGAATGATCAAACCCTTCTTGCCACAAAAGGATTTCAAGCAGGTGGTACAAGCACTTGTCAAGGTTAGACTATGGCAGTGCAACTCTGTTATGTTATGTTATGTTATCTTGATTTTGTATAGCGCACGGCTACTCAAAAGAGTGTCCCGGTGCTTTGGTTGCACACCTATCTCACAACATAACAAGAAAGAGAACAGAAAAAGATCCAGGAAACCACAAGGGGGACAACTAAGAAGTAAAAAGCCACTCTCTGTGGCCTTCCTAAATACGCCTTGGCTCCACTTAGGGCCTCGCTGAACTCTGCAGCAAGATTAATTACAGGGTCCAAACGAAACAAGCACATCTCCCCAGTCCTGAAATCTCTCATCTGGCTACCTTTTGAAGCACAAATCCAGCTAAAGATTGCAATCCTGATGCACAAAGCCCTGCACTTCAATACTCCCACTTATCTAGCGCAAAAACTTGAATTATCCTGCGGGGAGAGGGCTTCCAGAAGTGCCTCTACTCTCCTCCTGAAACCTATCATCCTTAGCAAAAAGAGAACTTGTCACCGAGCCTTCTCTGGTGCTGCCCCTAAAATATGGAACTCTCTTCCTCCGGATGTACGCAGACTCGCCTTGACGACGGATTTCAAACTGGAAGCCAAGAGATTCTTAATGAGCAAATTCCTACCATAAGGGGTTGTGATACTCATAACGTGGCTATCCCTTGGTCTCTAGCTCCTAGAAGAACTAACAGTTACAGTCCATATTGTCTGCTTAATGCTGGACCCTCTATATGTACCATTGTTTACTATTTATCATTGTGTTTGTTTTCTTTTTTTTCTCTCACAATTGCTGTGTATTTTTCATCTTGTCCTCTCCCCCAACTTATTGTAAAGCACTCTGATATCCTTTGGGATCTTGTTCGCGTTATATAAAACTTTATAAATAAATAAATAAAATAAAGGATGCGGAGGATGGTTGTCCTTTTGAGCCTTTAGTGGACAATGACATTCTGTGCTGTTGAGACTATGAGGCTGATGCGTTTCCTGAAGGTCCACTGGTATTTGTCTGCCCTGCCTCTGCGGTGGTCCGGGGGGTAGGGGAGGGGTGTCCGGGGGGCGGTGGTGGCCTGGGGTGGTGGCGGTGGCTGTTGTGGCCCTGTTGGGGCTCCGAGCTGCATGAACAATGGCTCCATGGCATCTGTTGCCCTTCAGGTGTGGCTCTGGGCTGGCTCCCTTTTCTGGTGCAGGCTGTCGTCCGACTTTACACCAGGTCAGAGCAGGTGTGAATTTCCTGCTGCTAAAGCGCCTTATCGCCTGTTTCGGGTACTTATCACCTATCTGGCTGGTCGTTGTAAATGTTGCGGAGTGATGTTGTCACGGCTTTTTGCACAGGAACGCCTACTCTGCAATTCATTAGCGATAGTTGCTGGGGTCATCTGTGGCGATGTTTTTTGCGGCTGCTATTGCAGGTAAACTGGTGATATGGGCTGTTAGTACCAGCTTGTGAATGGGGCGATAAATTTATCGACACTTTGGCACAAACTCGCTAAAAAGAAATCTAACACCTGAATTCCCTGGTGACATATTACTGTTAATCACCTGCAAATAGTTTCTCCTGGAATTAATTTTGAAATATTTGTTTTCATATACTCTTCTATCTGTGTCCAGTAGAAAAAACAAGGGGGTTTCTTTTTGGTCAATATACAATGTGGTGAACATAACTAGTTAAAGATAGAAGAACAACAACAACACAAATGTTCTCCATAACAATTTAGAATGTCTCAGAAAACCAAGATGACTAACTGGATCTGTTGGTAAACATGTGGAAGTATTTTGTGAATTTGGGTACTAGACTATTGTAATCAAGAAAAAGATGCTGCACAGGTAAGTAGTTAAAAACTTGAATAAGATGCACCAAGAACATCTTTAAACATTTAGGGAACAACGTTCAAGGTAATATGTCTTGGCTATGAAGATCAAGGAAATTATCCAAAAAATCCAATGTCACACTTCAAGGCTCACACATGCTTAGTATTCAACAGAGGAACCTCAACACAGGAGGTACACACCACCTGCCAGCTTCACACCTCAATCACAGCCACCTGCACCACTTCCACCTCTGCCACCTCAACTTCTAGCACCACCAACTCAACCACCCACAACATGAGCACAGTCTCAATCAATCTCACCACCAGCATTGAGTAGGCGAAGTAGTACGAGAAACCCTCAAAATAACCTTTAATTTGCAAAATATGGCAACCGTATCCATAACATATTCACTTTAATCATGTTTAAATACAAAAATTCTGTACACTTTTCGTAAAGGAATGTGAAAAAAGAGATATTTTGAATTCTTAAGTTCAATACTTCATATCAACATACATCTTTTATTCTTAAAAACAAGAGCTGACAGTGTGCTGTCTTTAACAAACTTGTTGCTATCCAATGTCTTTGTACACATAATTGTGCTCTTCCAAATAGGTAATAAATATATTTTCTGAATAATCATTTGAATGTGACATTCAAAGGAGGAAAAGGGTTGTGCTAAGAGTTGTGCTTATTTCTTTGACTATCTTTTTGCGTTAGGTAGAAACAGGGGTTTTGCAACACCTTCCACACACTGGCTATCTGAGATTACATTTGTCGAAGGCAACAACGCATTCTAAAGAATTACATTTTATTGTTGATTTCTGTGTAACATATTTTCAAAAATATTAATTAATTGTGTGAATTATGAATGTAAGGGGTACAAAATATATGGTGGTTAGAAAGTAAGATAAAGGTGCACAATGTCAACACCACATAAACTTGATTATGACAAAAAGTAAATATAACAGTTCACAAACATGGAAGTTGTGATTTAATTTTCATGGTGTTACAAAATATAGAACTATAAAATCATTTCATAATGCCAAGTCAGATAATTGGCCAATCCGTACAAAACATCAATTATAAATGCAGATTAGTAATTTTTAAACTTTCAATCCTTACATAACACACCAATTACACAGGCTAACTACAATGAGAGAGGTTAAAAGACTAACCTCAGACTGAAAACATAACAGGACATCACCTTCAAAACGCATGTGCACTTAAGTGGATAATAAAAAAATACACTAATCGTCTGTGTGCTGCTCAAACTGTTTCAACTAATTATGGGGGGTCTGCCAGGCCGCTGTCAGAACCCTCCTGTACAGTGATTCATATAAGAATGCTAACAAATTGGCTGGGAGGACAAGGCCATAATATCCTAGGCCTTTATTCAGGCCCAACAATGAAGGTCCTCCAGGGCTCACATTAGAACGTTCCCTGCCAGGTGTAGACACCCAATGCACTATAGTGTTTGGCGATGTCACACCACATTCAGAACTGTGCTGAATTACTCAAATGGGTCTCTGGGCCCCCATATAGCTGAGGCTACTTTTTGAGCCACCCCCCTCCCCCTTCACTAATAATGTCCAATTGCTCAACTGTGAATGCCGGGGCTTCTGATTTTGTCTCACAGCCATGTTGGGGGTTAAAATAAGCCAAGAGCAGCAGGATGGAGGGGGGTGGAGTTAAGTTGATGAGAGGAAGGCTCAGAATGACCACAAAATGGCTGACTTCTTCTTTCTAAATGTAAATTCTTGTTTGTTGCATTGGCAGAGACTCTGCATGTGGGAGGGATTACTCCGCTTACAGTAGGGAACCCTCTGCATTTGGAGTAAATACATGCGCATACAGGAGGGAGACTTGCATGTAGCAAAAACACAAAACTAATAACAGGGGTTGTTTGTGTACCTAATGTATGCGCACTGAGTAAGGATTTCAATATGTTTGAGCAATAAAAATGAGTGTTCTATGTGAGATATACTTGAGTATTGTTAATGATAAGTGTTTAAAGTTATCTAACAAAATGTTTTCAGTAGAACATAACATGTTAGTTTATAAGTAACATAATGTTCAAGTACCAGAGTTGTCTCAGCATGATGTATATGGACAGTTTGGTAGTAGTCTAACATTCATCAATGGCAAACGACTATCCAACCAGATAAATTCAGAAGTCAAACTAACAGCTCAAAAAAAGAAATGGCTACTAGCTGATCACACGGCTGAAAACCCTGACCATATACTCTATTATGCACCCCATTCCGGGAACCTGGATATTGGTGTGGATCATGGTCAAGTTCTATATGTAAGCCCCTCACATGCAAGAGCATACCCAGCATCTCCTGCTACAAAGACACATTACATTTTTAAAAATAGGCCTCTATTCTACATTTAATACATCATGCTTACAAAAATGGAGTGAATGTGATGGCAATGTGTGTGTACTTGGTTGTAGTGTCTATTGAGTATGTTAGAGATGCTATTCCCAGATGCACATGTAGCCCCAGTATGGGGTGTTGTTACTTACCATATGTCACCCAAACACCCACCAACCAAGAGACATGCAAGAGGCGACTGTCAGAAGACGTAGTTCTCAAGAATTCTTAAAGGAAAGGCAGCGTACACTTTAGAGAAGCAACCCCTAGCATTGCAGACAGTTTGCATGTTGAAGGAGTGCAGCAATGTCTGTTGTGGAAAAGGTGTGTTGTGTGGTGAGGAGGATGAAGTGCCACATGGGTGCAGTAAATGGCACCTAGAACATGTGGTAAGTGGCCAAAGGCATATAACTCCCTTGCAACTCTTTGCCTTTCTACCAGTGAATAGAATAAGAATAAGAATAAGTTCATTTAGCATACTTAATTAAAACCATTGCACTGTTAACCATAAAACATTTTTTTAAAACAACCTTTTGCTTGATGGACATTAAAAGCCCTTATGCAAAAAATTCTGTTCAGTAAAACTCGAGATTATGTATGTTCTTGAAGGTAGCCCTCAGTGGCTTAGTGCTATTGCAGTTCGGCCACAGCCCAGTTATTACTCGGGGTGTAGTTCAAGTTATATTTGCATGCTACAGGCATTGTTCCAGTGCGGTTAGAGGTTGAGTCCGTAGAGTGGTCATTGCTGGAACGTATTCCCATCAGATAGATGGCATGCATTGGCAGATCCTTGTTTATCTTTCGCGTTTTTGAGCAGTTTTTGTTCGACTATCATTAGGAATTTTACAAGTCGGTTATTTAACTGGGTGTTTTCTGGGTTTAGACAGGCTAACACAGCTTACCTCCTAGTGCGAATGCCCTTCAGATTAAACGTTTTTTTAGGAGTTTCCGCCGCGCTTGGAGCATTTCTTTGCATAGTCAGATTAGATGTAATATGTCGCCTTGCTTTGCTTTGCACAGTCTGCAGGTGACTTGTGCTGATGGCCTTTGCCATAGTGGAAGATGCTGAGCGCAAGGCAGAATTCCCAGTCTATGCCTCACGAAACTCATTTTTGTTGCCTTGGGTCACCCCTGGTTAAAATATGTTTGGGGAGCAAATGTTTTATATGAGTTAAGGGTCATCCATGTGTGGGCTCTGTTTGAAAAGGTTGCCTTATCTTCCACCAGTGAAATTTGTTTAATAGCCTTCCAGACCAGTTTTTTTAAATTATGATAGCCAATCTGGGCATCCCATAGCCCCTTGAGTTTGGTGTACTCCAAGGCTGACTGCAGATAGTCTCTGGCTTGGGAGTGCTCCCTGTGCTGTAAATTGTGCCACAACAGATGATTGAGCGTGTGAGTGGGGGCGCTTCTAATCTTAAACCAGCAGATGATATATACCCCATGCCTTGCCAGACCTTGTCGTAGGAGCCCAAACTCCAGCCTTATTTGTGCTGGAGAAGTGTAGTTCAGAAGGCAGAACATTTGTCTGTAGGCTTTGACCTGTATATTGTACAGTTCTTTTGCGTCTCTGCCCCGCATAGCTTCGCTGCCATATGCAATTGAGGGAAGTAGTTTGGCCTGGGCTACCTTTAGTAGTGGTGTCAAGATCGGCCCCGTCAGTTTGTTAGCGAGGTTTTTCATTGTTAGAGCCATTACCAGACCCTTTCTTCTCGCTTCCTCCTTCTGAGATTTGAACGACCCTCCATTGTCAAATATGACTCCTAGGTACTTGTATTCGTCAGCTGACTCAATTTTTGTATCACCGAGAAACCAGTTTCTCTGGCGTTTCCTTTTGTTGCTATATATTGACATCGTCCGTGTCTTTTGCAGGTTTATTCTTAAATTGTTTTCTATGGCGTAGTTCTACATTGCCGTCAGTAGATGCTGTAGGCCGACATAGGTATGATTAAGCAGAACTACGTCATCGGCGTACATAAGATTGGTCAGTGTTTTCCCACCTATCCTCGGTGAGTGGGAATTGCAGGCGTCAAGTGCTTTTGGCAGAGCGGTCATGTACAGGCTAAACAGGGTTGGTGCAAGCACGCAACCCTGTTTCAAGCCATTTGTTGTAGGAATTTTCATGGAAACATGGGTGCCACCTCCTAGTTTCACCTGCACCCAAGTATTTGTGTGTAGGAGCTCAGCATGTTTAGGGTGGGCTGTGGGCCATTGTGCCAGTTTCCCCCACAGTCTGCCTCTCTCCACATTATCGAAAGCAGCACTACAGTCAATATATAGCATAACTTTGGCTGCATCAATTATTAGGGAGATTGTGAGGATGTTGGTAGTTGTACTGGTCGATTTGTGAAACCCAGTCTGATTCCATGGTATAATAGAACTCGCCTTAGCCCAGGTTGTAAGATCTTCAAGTATAATGCCTGCAAAGTATTTTGCCTCGTTATCTATCTGTGCTATTAGGCGGTAGTTGTTGGGCTCTGCTTTGTCCCCTTTTTTGCCTTTCTACCAGTGACTGTGGCATGGTGATAAACTGGTGCACTCTTCTGTTCATGCATCTGAGTACCTGATGCAAGCATCAAGACTGGCTTGCCTGTGAGAGGCCCACGTCTTGTTAGAGGTGACCCTCTGGAAAGATTCAGCACCATGAAATGGAATGCAGCTAGTATTTTGAAATAGGCAGGGTAAGGTGGGAGAAGGCTGTAGATGACTCAAGTTCTTACTCCCAGTTTGCAACCATGTCAAGCATCACATCAGGTGAGAAACTGCATCCAGCAGCTTCCTTGGACACTCCAAAGATGTTGATCCTTTGCCTGTAACCCTCCCTCTCCTCCTTCTCAAATAATCAATCCTTAAAAGTGAGGGGCAAACCAACAAACAAGTTCACCGACATAGTGAAGACACATATTTGGTGTGTGGGCTCATATCTTCTATGGTCAGCCTAGCTGTAATTAGCTAATGTGAAAATGTGTTCAAGCTGGAGATGATTTGCGGAGCATAGAAAAATAATGTTTTTCATTACCAGCCATGCTGCAAGTGTTGTAAGCCATGTGATATAATTCAACAGCATTTCAAGGGTAAACACTTTAAACATATTAAACTACTGTTATTCTAACATTTCATGGGATTAGATTTATGAAAAAACTAAATTTAAAAAAATTAAATTTAACAGGAACTGCATTCACACATATCAAAAGATTGGATGATGAAAAGAAGTAAACAAATTACATTTCCCAGAATTTCATACTAATTACCAGGCATGAACGAGACATTAATTACGCTGGGGTTATTGGAGTAACGTCGGTAATTTCGCAATAATCTTTGGATGCAAAATTACCAAAAATTACACAACTACACCTGCATGCATAAGTAGGAGTAGTTTGGCACACAAAGCCTACCAAAAGAACAACACATTTAGAAAGTGGTTGTTGGCTGCTCCTGTTCATATACTAATGCATTTAGCACTGTTTTCTTAGAGAAAAATGCATCCTAGGGTCCATGTTGGATGCAAGGGTACACGTTTGTGTTAAGAAAATAGTGCTAAATTCTGGGGTAGGCTACTTGCATAATTCTGCGTACTCTTATGTAATTCTGATGTAGTTTCAGTAATTACCCTTCAGCGAAATGCGCTAGTTACACCCACCCCTAAATTGGGATCTTCAAAAAGCCCCAAAAATAGTTCCTTTAGGGCTGACCAAACAGTCATTGCCCATAGGAGTGTTCTACCACTCCTCCCCTGCAGCTCCGTCCCGCCCCCTCACGCACTGCTGCAGCAGGAGTAAAAAATAAATTATAATAACATTCTGTTTTTATCATTTTTCCTTTCTTTGCTGCTACTGGCAGTGGGGCGACGCTCCTCCGCCTTAGCGGAGGAGCCACCACTGGTCTTTGCCACACCCTAGACAAATCCTTAGCCCTCCCTTTTTTAACCGCCTTGTAACTCCTCTCTAAAGCCCTCCATTTTGTAGTAATATTCTCCATTATCCAACCACTCGTCCTGTTACTTCTAGATTTACTACAAACCCAAAAGCATACTTGTAAGGTGATCGGACAATTCGGGGCAGAGACCTTGACACATAAAAGATGGGAGAGGCGTAGGCAGAGACTTCCACACAAAGGGATTGTGAATCTCATTTTGAGGTGTCTGAAAAGTACTATTGTGGTGCTAATAAAGGGAAACATCATTTACAATGCGGGCTAAGCCACGTGTGTAGTTTCAACGCAAGCAGAACAAAGCTTAACCACAATTATGCCATAACCATGCTAAGAGAGAGGAAGGCCCGGATGGGGCCTGGTAACTAGAGCAGGGGCCGATTTATTTTTGGGGTGCGGGGCAGTTTTTAAGGCTGAGGGATGGATTTAGGGCTCAGGGTGGGGGTTGGGGTAGTTTGTAGGGCTTGGGTTTTAGGGCTTACAGTGGAGCAAAGAGCAGTCTTCAGGGTTGGGGGTCAGTTTTAAGGCTCAGGGTGGGGGAGCTGGGGTCGGGGTAGTTTTTGGGCATGGGCCTGGTTTTAGAGTTCAGAGCGAGGTGTCGGGGTAGTTTTTAGGGCTGGGTTTTAGGGGAAGGGGCAGTATTCATGACTTGAGCAGTTATAGGGCTCAGGTTGGGGGGTCTGGGATCAGGGTAGTTTAGTGTCAAGGGCCGGGTTTTAGGGCTCACAGTGGGGAGTTACTGTAGTTTGAAGAGCTGGGACAGAGTGGATTGCAGGGATTGGGTATCAGGTTTTAGGGCGCAGAGTGGGGGGGCTTGGGTGGGCACTTTACCAAGCATATCCCTTTACCAATCATGCCTTTACACCGAAATTCATTGTAAAGGCATGCATGGTAAAGATGCGGTCATTGTTCACTCCACGTTATTTAGGCATGCGTGGTTAAGGCAAGATTGGTTGTATCATACAAGCACTAATAAACATACCTCAAAGTGCAGTTTGTGAATAGGCCTCCTTGTCTTTTGAAGATTAACGTAACAGACACACTGATATACATTTTTAGTAATCTGGAGAGGGATTCCCACAAGGTTGCAATTAAAAAGGCATGAGAAGCAAATCTTCACAGCATATAGTTTTTTTTCAATTGGAAGAGGTGCATGGAAAAAAAATGTTTTGAACGAATAGCACTTAATCAGCTAGTCACTTTGAGAGGAGAAACTCAAAGTGCCCTTTCCTTCTGATAAAACACACATACTATTTAAACAATATTGGATTCAAACAGACCTCCCAAGATGAAAGTAAGGTTTGAAGTGCTGTATTATCAGAGGTAATTTGCACTGCTCCATTCTGTGCAGATACTTGGATGTGTGCACTCACCAGCTCCCAGCAAGCATGTGGCCCTAGAGGAAGAAGGGTTTAACTTCCCTCTGTCCATGTTTTGGAGTCTAGCACAACAACAAAGAAGGTCGGCTGATGATCGAGAGGCCTGTCTTTGTGGGGAAGGCACATTGAACTGTGGTTTGGAAGTTTAGGAGGCTCATGTTATGTGTCACTGATCAGATGTTTAAGCAAAGGGTGATGTCAGCTGAATAAATCTTCATCTGTGGCAACCATAAATTGTAGAAGGTGAGTGTGCGCGCCTTTGGTGGCAGATGGCAGCATGCTAGAAGATCGTCTGTATGGAATCCTGATTGCCAATACTATGGGCCTAATTATGATGTCAGTCAGAAGCCTCCGACCGCAGGTTAGAGGCTTTCCGACGACATGGTAGGTTCAAAGTCTGACTGCCGTATTATGATGATGGCGGTTGTTATGTTATGTCATGTTATTTTAATTTGTATCACGCACAGATACTCGTGAGTGTCCCGGCGCGGAGTAGAGTGAGTCAACCATCAGAGAGTTAGGGAAAAGTCAAGTTCTTCTTGAAGATCAGCGGGTCCTGGATATTCCGAAGGGTGAGAGGAAGAGCGTTCCAGGCAACAGCAGTTTTTCGTGCCAAGGAGCTGCCTCCAAGCCTCTGACGTTTGAAGCGGGGGACCAGAGCGAGGCGCTGGGATAGAGAGCGCAGATGACACGCTGGGGTGTAGAAGGCGAAGCGTTTCTGTAAGCAGATGGGACCAAGCCCATGAAGAGTACTATGGGCCATGACCAAGGATTTGAATTTAACCCGTTCAACCACCGGGAGCCAGTGCAGAGAGCGCAGGTAAGGTCTCATGCTAGTCCTGGCCAGAATTTCCAGAAGGAGTCTGGCTGCCGCTTTCTGGACCACCTGGAGTTTTTTCAACAGGTAGCCCCGAACACCCATATATAGGGCATTAGTGTAGTCCAATCGAGACAAAAAAAGGGCGCAAATGACTGACTTCTTTGCTTTCCTAGGCAGGATTGGGAGAAATGTTCTCAAAGATTTCAAAAGACCAAAACAAGTCCCTCCAAGTCCCCCGAAGTTTCTTGATCTGTGTGGGGAAGGAAAGATTTTCCTCGAACCACACCCCTAGGTTCTTGGCCGGCTTCCCTGTAGAAGTGGGGCTGGGGAACTCGGGGCCAGAAAGTCGCTCTAAAGTTCTGAGGAAACTTTCCGTAGAGAAGAATCTCTGATTTATTTTTGTTGCACTTGAGTTGTGCCGCAGCAAGCCAATGAAAAATAGAGGACAGGCAGTGTTGAGCCGAGGAGACAGAGTACACATTCTTATCCCAAGTGAAATGGAGCTGGGTGTCATCAGCATAGGCCATGACCTTAGCCCCAAGTTCCTCTGCTAGGTACACCAGAAGTGTGACATAGATGTTAAAAAGAAGGGGGCCAAGGGAGGACCCCTACCGAACTCCTGTGGCCACTACCTGAGCAGAAGAAGAGGACCGTGGGAGCCATATCTGTTGAACCCCTCCTTCCAGGAAGGATCTGAGCCATCCCCACACCGCACCCGACACCCCAATCTCTGTTAACCGCGATAGGAGGAGGGAGTGGGGGACAGTGTTGAACGCCGCCGACAAGTCAAGCAAAACCAACCCTGCTTTCCAGCTGGCATCCAGACTCCCCCTAATTGACTCCACAACCTCCGCCAGGGCAGACTCGGTGCTGTGGAAGGCTCCAAACCCTAACTGGGCTGGATGCAGCAGGCCCTCTCTCTCAACAAACTCTGTGAGTTGTCTGTTCATCAACTTCTCGCATACCTTGGCGAAGCTAGGTAGCAGGGAGATGGGCACATCTATGTCACACTTCGTTAAGATAAGTGGATCGAGGGATGGCTTTTTTAAAAGAGGCAACATCTTGGCCTGTTTCCAGGCCTCTGGTATGCAGGCAGCCACAAGAGACAGATTGATGATACCATTGACCTCGTTATTAATGGTCTCGGCAGCAGCTGCCAATATTCTAGCCGGGCAGGGGTCCAAAGGGGAGCCTGACTTCAGGCCCTTGAGAATTTTAAGGGATTCAGAGAGGTTCACAGGCTTGAAGGTGTGCAAAGAAAGATCTGGATCAGCCGGTGGTGATGCCTTAGCTGTCCTAGTATCCATATTACAGGGAGCAAACACTGAGAGGTATAGAATTGCCTCTTGGCCTGGTTTATTGCATCATAGTAGATTTTTTGTTGGAGTCTAAACTGGCCGAGGAATCGGTTCTTTCTGGCCCGTCGGGAAGCCATCATAATCCTTTAAGGACGGCGTTTCCGCCATCGGCATTATGATGTTGGTTTCCGACACCCACTCCATGTCGGCCTTTCTGACATGGATTGGCTCTTGGAATCCTGACTTTGAGGTCCCTTAGCAGGGGCCCTTCCCCCATAGCCCTCTGCATACTGCCCTGGGGGCCCAAACATTCCTGCACCAGGTGCCACACGGTGCAGGGATGTTGGAAAACTTAAATTTTTCACTGGAGCTTGTGCTGCGGCGGTTTCAGCCCACTGCACAAGCTCTGCGACCGCACCATGTGTGGTTGCATCCTAATTGCATGGTTGGAACCACCGTTGGCCGTTCCTTCCTCAAAGCGGTGTCGGTCGGAGGCAACTCTGACCGACATTGTAATGAAGGCCATAGTGTTGCAACAGAAAAAAGGCAATACGCAGGTAAGTAGTACATCTGGTTAGCACTGAAGCCACATCAGGACAATGGTTAAGAGGTGACTTAACCTGTGATGTAAGTAAAGGAATCCCAATGTTCCGAAGGGCAGAACGAAAGGGAAGAGAGGAGAGGGGTGTGGGAAACAATGAGAAAATATAACCGTACCTTAGATATAACATAGACACAACAATCTTCAGTTGCATCAGCACCAAGTTCTCCTAACATAAACTAGATTTAGCCAATCTAATAATTGCTTTTCCGCTAACATATACTTTGCAACTTGACAGGGCAACCATAGACTTCTGTTGGCAGTCGGTGTCAGCAGACATAATTGTAATAATTATCAGTTTGTGGAGAGATGTGCACATGTCATGGCAGACATTTCAAGCAACAGCATTCATCTTGATCGGCAACAGATTTTTAGATGATTGGGCAATCTGATAGCGGAAGTAGATAGCACAGAGGAACATGCTGAAAAAGCATCACATAGCTCTCAGCATGCCCGTTGTGAGTTTAGATATTGCTTAATACAGAGTTGCTCAACAATCCCTTTCAAGAGCCCTGACATGTAATGTTTAATACTCCAACAATACAGACTTTCTAGCTGAGTTATCATTCTGCCCAGGTCCAGTTAGTAACCCATATCCTCTGCCTTGATGGAGAATCTTCTAGTCTAGACAACCACTGAATAACGAAATGTACAGAAACCTAATAACTTCATAAGCCATAATCACTGCCGTACGAATCCATCTAATCAAGAGTTCAAGCAAAGTACTTCTCTTCGTGCATCAAATTATTGTAGTAGTGAAAATTACACATGAGGGGGTAGTACGTGTTTGCATCACACATACTTACCCTCATGCACAAGTTAAAAACTGTGCAGATCAATTAATGGGTGTGCATCTAACTTTCTGTCCACATGGTTTTATGGTGACGTGTCTTCTGTTACCATCAAAACCCTTATGGATAAATTAAGTAACGCAAAGTCCACCTTTACAACTCCTGAACATCCTGGCTATTTCCTCCCCTGGACTGTAATTCTAATTATATTTATATAGTGCTTACTGACGAGGCGTTGAATCCCTTTTCAGCAATTAGCATGCTACTCCGGAACCCAACGTGGTTTAGTGATGGGTTACTATAGGGAAATCTAAGTTGTTAATTTAAGCGATGCACATGTGAATCAGTTAGTGGGCTGAAATGATAAAGGGAGTTAGAGGAAGGAAGAGTTTAGAAAGTGTAATTTTGGAGATCATAGTAAAATGAGGTTTGGGATGAGTCAAAGCTGGGATAGAAGAGGGAAAAGTCTAGAAAAGGTTATTAGGTAGATCATAGTAGTACAATGATGTTTGGGATAATACAGAGAGTGAAGGTAGAGGATATATTGAAAAAGATATAAGATGAGACATAGAGTAGTGAATTGGAGAGAGTTGAAGGTTTTTTCCAATGGTTTTTTCTAAGGTAGGAGTTAAGTAATAAATATATAGATACATAACTACATAGAAAGGTATACATGTATATGTTAAATAATAAATAGATATAAAGTTGTATTATATAAAATCTTATATGTACTTACATGGATAAATAGTTAGAAACTCTGACTTTGAAGTATTACTGTACATAATGTTATTTTATATATGGTTTTTTAGGGGGTACATTTTGTTTCTTTTGATTTTTTCAATTTCTTTATTCATTTATATTTTTTATTTTATTGCACTTATAGATACAAATGTTATGATCATATTTACACATTGTGAATGATAAAATAAAATAAAACAGAGACCCATAAGCATATAATCAAATAACTTATATGTAAACTATGCAGTGACCTAAACATACATTGAGCATAACATAATATATAGATAGATAGATAGATAGATAGATAGATAGATAGATAGATAGATAGATAGATAGATAGACAGATAGATAGATAGATAGATAGATATATAGATAGATAGATAGATAGATAGATAGATAGATAGATAGATAGATAGATAGATAGATAGATAGATAGATAGATAGATAGATAGATAGATAGATAGATAGATAGATAGATAGATAGATAGATAGATAGATAGATAGATAGATAGATAGATAGATTTTAACCATAAATAATAAAGTAATATGGTCTGCTTTGTTAAGCATACCTATACAAATATCCCGATATTTTTAAACCATAAGTAGTATATATATTTGTTGAAAGAAATGCACATATTTCAGTACATACATATGAGCAAATTATACAAGTTTACATACACAGGCATATGCTGTACATTTGTGTTCTGAGTATAGTCTTCATGTGGGAAAGAGCTAACTCTTGAGTAGTCTTCTAAAGATGAGATAGTTATCGATGGATAATATGTTTGATGGTAGTGAATTCCGCAGTTTGACTGCTTGAACTATGTTTTTTTCCCTTATATACTACAATCTGGAGCAATGGTTCCTTTGTTGTATGTATTTTGTGATGTTATTCCTGATGAAAAGTGGTCCTGTTCCATGTATTGTTTTATTTTGTGGAAATCATAAGTGGAGGAAGATGTGACACAAAGTTTTTGTAGTAATGAAGATTAATCTTGTTATCTTATCCACTTGGGCATTCATTGATAGCTTGGAGTCCATAGTTTCCTACTTCGTAAGATACCTTAGGAGGTGATCCCAAATTGTCAGGCCATGAGCAGAGTGGGTCGTACTTTTTCCAGCCGCTACATGTGAGTATTTCACTTCTGGACGCATTCAATTTGAGATAGCTTCATGTCATCAAACGATCAACAGCTCTGAGACAAATGAAGATTTTTGAATTTCCAATGTCTTTTGGGGCTTTTCAGTTTTAGCAGTATTTGTGTGTCATCTGCATAGTTATGGCATGTGAGCTGGAATTCTATGATAATTGCCTGTGATGACGTCATGTAGATGTTAAAAAGAATGGGTGAGATGATAGAGCCTTGAGAGACACCTGCTTTTGTTAAGTATGGTTTGGAAGAGAAAGGGGAAGTATGGCCGACAGTTGTTCTGTTTTGATAAAGTCGAGAGCAGGGCCCTCCATGCCAACTTCATAGAGTGTCACCATCTACTGTGTTGTAGGCAGCTGAAAGGTCCAACAGAAATAGTGTAGCGACCCGGTTCCAGTCTACTGTGTTTTTAAGGTCACCCCAAATGGCGACGAGGGCAGATTCTGTGCCCCTTCCTGGATGGAATCCTGTTTGGTAGTCGGAAAATATGGGCTTGACTTCAATGAATTGTGACAACTGAGTAAATGCCGCTCTTTATCAGTTTGCCCAGGAAAGGTCCATTTGAAATCGGTCTGTAGTTGTTTCAGTCATGTGGGATCAGGTTTGTTTTCTCTGATAATAGGCATATGTATGTCTTTTTTAAGTCTTCCGGAAAGACTCCTGTAGTTAAATAGTTATGGATGATTGTTCGGACTGGTAGTTAAAAAACATGTTTTAAAAATTTGTGGTGTATAAGAGTTAGAAGGGCAGCCGACTGGCCTGCTGATTGCTTGCTTTGACAAGATCCCTAAAATAATTTTCTGATAGTTGTTTGACGTACTGTAGAGGCTGAGTTAGCCTACCCTTGGAGGAGATTGTTGGAAATGTGTTGGTACCGGTAGTTAAAGGTCCAACAGAAGTAGTGTAGTGACCCTGTTCCAGTCTACTGTGTTTTTAAGGTCACCCCAAATGGCGACGAGGGCAGATTCTGTGCCCCTTCCTGGACTGAATCCTGTTTGGTAGTCGGAAAATATGGACTTGACTTCAATGAATTGTGACATCTGAGTAAATGCCGCTCTTTATCAGTTTGCCCAGGAAAGGTCCATTTGAAATCGGTCTGTAGTTGTTTCAGTCATGTGGGATCAGGTTTGTTTTCTCTGATAATGGGCATATGTATGTCTTTTTTAAGTCTTCTGGAAAGACTCTAGTTAAATAATTATGGATGATTGTTCAGACTGGTAGTTAAAAAAGCATGTTTTTAAAGATTTGTGGTGGATAAGAGTTAGAAGGGCAGCCGACTGGCCTGCTGATTGCTTGCTTTGACAAGATCTATAAGATCATTTTCTGATAGTTGTTTGACGTACTGTAGAGGCTGAGTTAGCCTACCCTTGGAGGAGATTGTTGGAAATGAGTTGGTGCCTGTAGTTTTCCTTTGTTTTAAATAAGGGTGGGCGTAGTTGGCGGAGTACCACTACATGGAATTCTGCGGAATTGATAAAAAACTCAGGGATCTCCGCAACTCCGCTCTGTCTCACCCCAACTAATAAAACAGAAACCTCATCACCCTTGATAAAACAACAAGTATCTCTATCATTACATGCAAAAATGCATATAGTCATCTCACAAAAGTGAAAATGAAAATATAGCAAGCAGTGAGAGAGGTGATGATTTTGGTGTCCTCACTAACCTGGGGAGAGAACCAAGCAGATGCCTTGAACACAAAGAGCACATCATGCTGAACAATTGATGGTGTTCCCACCCTCCTAGGACCACCACAAGCACATGTTTTCTTTTTGTTTTTACATTTTTTTATTGGGAGTTTTACTGTTCATGGTACATCGTTATACTTTTTTATTAATATATGATGACAGGTGTATACAGGCAGTCAGATGATATCAGTGCATTTTGGAACAACCATCCCATCATATAACGTATAGCACAAGTAAGAAACAGCAAAATTACATGGATATTACACTTCCAGTGGACTAGTGCGAGTATTGGTAGGCTGATTAGTGCCTGATGCCTGTATATGTGGGTTTCCACGAGGGAGCGGGTTGATATTCAGTCCCCCACTCTATCCCTGTACACCTCTTTGGCTAATGGCCATGTTTGTGTTCCCAATATATATAAGCCGACTCTGAGGGTTTCGGGGGATAAACGTAGAACAATTAACTGAGGAGGTGAGGTGAGGGGGGACGGGAGGGGGTCGGGGAGCCAACAAATTGTATTGTGGAAGGCATCTATTTTGTGGTCGGTTCCAGTTTGTCTACGAATTATCTGTGGCATCAGTAGCGGGGGAAGAGAGATGTCCAAAGGGGGCTGCATCTCCCATCACAAGCCAGGGCACTAGTCTGGTGGCCCTTCATCTCACATGGTTATTACGTGTTGGCATTTGCTTGCGTCATCGGGGACAGGCGTGGAGTTTGGGATTGGGATTGTTTAGCCCTGGGTGTGTCATCTAGTGTTGTCTGTTGTGGAAACTGGACCAGGAATTGTGCCCATTCCATGGAGATGGGATGTTTTTGAATCCCCTTTACCTCCTCATCTCTCAGTGTTTCTTCCTGTGCTGCCCCCCATTTTCTAACGGCGCCTATCCAGGCTGTCTCAGGGGGTCCTGCCGGTGCTCTCCAATGCATGGCTATTCCGCGTTTTGCCAGGAGCATGGCAAAGGACGCGAACCTGCACTGCACCTTTTCTGTCTTCTGCCTGTGGAAGACCCCCAGGGTGCATGCCTCCCATGTGCCAATATTCATAAGGAGGCCTGTCGGCCCCAGAACCTGATGTACCCTACCCCAATACGGTTGGTTTGTGGGACAGTCCCAGAACGGTATACAACCTTTACAACGCAACTTTTACCACGACCTACCATTACCACGCATTTTTTACAACGCAGGATCCATTACAACGCATACCATTACCACGCATGTATTTACAACGCAGGTACTTTTACAACGCATACCATTACAACGTAAGTATTGGTAAGTATATTATTTTATAAAAAATATTAATTGGTTTTTTTTGTAAAGGGGTATTTTTTGGGTTCAGGGTCAGTTTTGGGTTATTTGGTAAAGGGGTATTTTTAGGGTTCAGGGTCAGTTTTCAGTTTTTGGGTAAAGGGGTATTTTTAGGGTTTAGGGTCAGTTTTCATTTTTTGGGTAAAGGGGTATTTTTAGGGTTCAGGGTCAGTTTTCAGTTTTTGGGTAAAGGGGTAATTTTAGGGTTTAGGGTCAGTTTTCAGTTTTTAGGTAAAGGGGTATTTTTAGGGTTTAGGGTCAGTTTTCAGTTTTTGAGTAAAGGGGTATTTTTAGGGTTTAGGGTCAGTTTTCAGTTTTTGGGTGAAGGGGTATTTTTAGGGTTCAGGGTCAGTTTTCAGTTTTTAGGTAAAGGGGTATTTTTAGGGTTCAGGGTCAGTTTTCAGTTTTTGGGTAAAGGGGTATTTTTAGGGTTTAGGGTCAGTTTTCAGTTTTTGGGTAAAGGGGTATTTTTAGGGTTCAGGGTCAGTTTTTAGTTTTTGGGTAAAGGGGTATTTTTAGGGTTCAGGGTCAGTTTTGGGTTTTTGGGTAAATGGGTATTTATAGGGTTCAGGGTCAGTTTTGGGTTTTTGGGTAAAGGGGTATTTTTAGGGTTCAGGGTCAGTTTTGGGTTTTTGGGTAAAAGGGGTATTTTTTGGGTTCAGGGTCAGTTTTGGGTTTTTGGGTAAAAGGGTACAGTGTAAAAATTAAATATAATTAAATTTAAATTACATTAAATTAAATTAAATTAAATTAAATTATTTAAATTAAATTAAATTAAATTACATTATATTAATTTTAATTAAATTAAATATTAAAAAATATTATATACTTACCAATACTTACGTTGTAATTGTATGCGTTGTAAAGGTATATGCGTTGTAAATACATGCGTGGTAATGGTATGCGTTGTCATGGATCCTGCGTTGTAAAAAATGCGTGGTAATGGTAGGCGTGGTAAAAGTATGCGTTGTAACGTCATACATCCCCCAGAACATGTGTTTGAAGTTCGCCTCAGGTGTTTGGCATCTGGAGCAAGCAAAATGTGTATCGGGGTAAAACCGGTGAAGTTGGTGAGGTGTTAAGTATGCGCGATGTAAAATATTGATTTGAAATTTTTGAAGCATGCGTTCCTTGAAACCTTT
The DNA here is from genome assembly GCF_964261635.1 of Lissotriton helveticus. NCBI lineage: Eukaryota > Metazoa > Chordata > Amphibia > Caudata > Salamandridae > Lissotriton > Lissotriton helveticus. The sequence continues at coordinate 1,798,545,845 of NC_136067.1, read as the reverse complement.
TTTGGGTACTCTAGTGCCTTTTCCCACTCTTGGTCATTTAGCACTCGTCCTATCTCGTCCTCCCATTTTTAGCGTAGGGCTTGTAAAGGGGCCGTGATTAGTTTCCTTATCGCTTTATAATGCCAAGTGACTAAGTCTTCCCACGCCCATACGTAAAATTGTGTATAGTACCGGGTGTGTCGGTGGCTCTCCCTCAGTGAGATCCCAGCATTGTCGGGTGCTGTCTACTAATCGTCTGTGTACCAGGAACTTTCCCGGAGGGAGATCGTAGCTGTCCCTCATTTGAGCATATGTTTTCAGCTGCCCATTTTCAAACAGTGACTCAATCTCTGTCACGTTGTGTTCCATCCATATCCGGAGGTCTCCGGAGGTGTAATAGTTCTCCCGTTGTGGGAATCCTACCAATGGGAGCAATGGGGAGTAGAGGGGTTGACCTCTTGACATACGGTGTATGCGCATCATGCATTTGCAGGCTATCGACACCTGTAGGGGGTGTGTACGCGTAGGCTTGGTACCTGGCATCAGTAGTCTCTGTATGGCAGGGAGAGGTATTCGACTGCCGTTAGTGAATATCTCCTCTAGGTGGCATTCTGCTGTCCAATGGGACAGCCACTGAATCTGCGCTGCCAAGAAATAAGCTTTAAAGGAGGGGGCCCCTAGACCACCTTGCGTTGTGGGTAAGTAGAGGGTTTGTAAGGCTACCCTGTGTCTACAACTCCCCATATCAATGTTGTGAGCAGTGTGTCTAGTTCTTAAAAGAAGGAGCGAGGCAGTATCACCGGGAGATTGGTAAAGGAGTAGAGCAGTCTAGGCACCATAATCATCTTCGCTAGAGCTACATGCCCTATGGGAGCCAAGGGCAGGTTCTTCCAGAAGGTAACTGCCGCTCGCAGCCCAGCTAATGTTTTGTGGTGGTTCCCCTCATAAAGGTTTTTGGGTGAGTGGTACAACCTCACTCCCAGGTATCAAGGTGCCGCAGCACTCCAACCGAGTGTCTGGGGCCCTATCATTATCTCTGAAGGAGCTAGATGAGGGCTGAGGGGAATGTTTGTTGATTTTTGCCAATTGACTTTTAGTCCGGAGACCTCTGCAAAGTTCTGTAATATTGTCCATATCGGCGTAAGATCGCTTGTGATATCCCGCACATAGATCAGGAGATCATCAGCATATAACGATACACAATGTACCGTGTCTGCGATTGGAATGCCCCAGGCCTCTCCCCCCTGCCGCAAAAGAATGGCCAGAGGTTCCACTGCCAAGGCGAAGAGGAGGGGTGACAAGGGGCATCCTTGCCTCATCCCCCGCTCCACCCAGAGTGGAGTTGAAATGTACTTTCCTACTCTCACCCTAGTGGTGAGGCCCTTATAGAGGAGTTGTGTGTATACCAATAGGGTCGGGTCGACCCGCACTTTACGGAGCACTACAAATAGATATGGCCATAGTAGTGTATCGAAGGACTTTTCGAGGTCTAAAATTAGGCATGCAGCTTGTGGGAAGTGGTCTCTTGCTCTATCTTGTATATGGAAGAGTCTACGTATATTCTGTGACACGTTTCGCCTGGGGAGAAAATCATTTTGGTTTGGGTGGATCAATTGTGGGCGAACCTGGATGTATCGATCTGCCAGTATTTCCCCTAAAATGTTACAGTCCGCATTGAGTAGAGTTATGGGCCTGTACGAGGATGGGAGAGTGGGATCTCTATGCGGTTTAAAAAAGGTTACCAGGTTAGATTCCCTGAGTGAACTGGGAAGTTCACCTCTTTGTAACGCGTCTTCATACATGGTCACAAGTCGTGGGGTCAGTTAGCCCGAAAAGGTGGTATAGTATTCGAGGCGAAAGCCGTCCATTCCCAGCGCCTTCATTGCGAGAGTGACGTCTGGGGATTTTATCGTTGTTTCTAACGCCTTTCCATCCGCCGGTGGAATGCCGGGTAGAGGCAAGGAGTGGAAGAACTGGGATAACGCTAGTTGTGATAACTGTGGCGGGGCCCGATAGATTCCTGTGTAATAGTCGTGGAAAATGCGTAGTATATCTACTTGTGACTGTTTAGGGGCACCTGTCACATCTATCAATACTGTGATGGGATGCATGTCCGCGTCCTGTTTCGCGAGCCAGGATAGAAGTGTACCTGCCCTGTTCCCCTCCCAATGTACTCGGGCAGCATATGCTCTACAATTATATTTGCGAAGGTCTCTCAATTTTATCGCATATGTTGTTTTTGCTGTAGCCACCTGTTCGGGCGTAGCTTCCCCTTTATCCATGCTTTTCATTTGGTCCGCCAGTCATGTTTCCGCAGTTTGTAGTGACTGCTCTAGTACTTTCCGCACTCCTACTATGTGTTGAATGCAGTGTCCACTTGCCTTGACCTTAAACGCATCCCATTCTATTGATCTAGATGACGCTGTGTCTGCGTTTAGTGTAAAGTATTCCTGGATATGGTCACCGTGTGTATGACAAAATGCCTGATCAGTGAGGCATTCCCGGGGCAATTTCCACGTGGGTACTGGGGGATGGGGCGGTCTCCATCTAAGAGTCATGGTGTGTGCGTCATGGTCTGACAGTACTCTGCCCAGGTAGTCAGTGTGCTGTATTTGGGGAAGCAGTGCTGTGGAGCAGAGGAATCTATCAAACCTTACTCTGAGATTGTGCAGGGCGGAGTAAAAGGAGTATACCTTAGTGTTAGGGTTCTTTTCTCGCCAGGCATCTACTAGTGTCCAGTGGATAAGGTTTTAAACTGCTCTGTCTGTTTCAGTGCGGGTGATTGCGCCGGAGGGGGATGAGATCTGGCCAAACTGATGTCTAGGGTGCAATTATAGTCCCCTCCCAGCAACCATGGCATTGCCGTATATTGTGCTAACACTCCAGTGAGGCGGATCCAATACTGTTCTTGCTCCACATTGGGGGCATAAATGCTTCCAATCAGTATTTCCCTGCCCACGAGGTGACCCGCTAATAGGGAGTTCCGGCCTTCTTTATCCATTAACCTGGACTGTTCTTTGAAGGGGATCCCAAGCCTGATCCAAATTAGGGCTAACCTAGCAAATGCGGAGTATGTTGTGGCACAAACAATACCTCGCCATTTTTTCCGCAGGCTATCTACCTCTGTCGCCGTAAGGTGTGTCTCCTGTAGGAGAGCTATCTGTGCTTGCTGTCGTTTCATATAAGTGTAAATCATGTACATTTGTTTGCTGTATGCATGCCCCTGACATTTAATGTGACAACTTTCAGGTATGTGTTAGGGATCTTGGCCGCCCTTGCTCCTAGTGTCTGGGTGGTGCTTCTCGTGGTTTAATGCCCCCTGCATCTGTCGTGTCTCCCTCCCGTCAGATTGCCTGCCACTGATAACCAAACCATCTTTCTGCATGCCATGTGTGCGTTCCCCTGGGAATGTTGGAGGGATTTGAAATGGGGGGAGGTAAGGTGAATCAACGGGAAACAGTCCCAACTAATAGGACCTATCGCTCGGGGCAATACGTCCAAACTATCATGTGCTAACTCTAGTTCCTTACGTGGGGGAAGTGGTCATATGCTTCCATCATCCGCCGTCACTGCAGCTGCCCGCTCATTGATTGTGTTCGGGTGGTACTCAACTGTGTCCTTGGTAGCCGTCGCCATCCGTTATAGTCCAATGTAATAGCTGGCCTTCAGGCCTGTCAAGTTCAGGATTGGTCGCCAGAACGCCCCTTTAGTGTTGAGCAATATCTCCTGGTTTGGGAGGTATGCATGACCCGAAGGCCACCTCCCCCCAAAGGTATGTCATTTCAATTTGGGAGCATTAGATCAGAGTATCTGCCGTTTGGGGGGGTCACTATTGGTGGTGTCATTGAGCCATCCCCGGGAGTGTTCACGTCGCTGCCTTCCTCTTCTGAAGTGAATAGGTGCGGGCCTCTCTCGCCGTCCGAGCTGTCCCCCGGGAGCCCCACCTCTGCGGCTGCTTGAAGTGCTTTTCGGCGTTCTTCAATGATGTGTGTAAGATCTGGAGAGTTCTTATTAGAGGAATCCGAACGTGAGCTTAGCTGGGTGAGCGTGACTTTTTTCTGTTGTCGTCGCTGGCAGCCTGATGGTCGATAGGTCTGCGCCTTTCTGGGATTGTTCAAGTTTGAAAGTTGTTGTTCAACCCAGTCGCTGGCCTCCCCGGGGTCAGAGGAAAAAGTGTGTGTTTCCGTCGTGAATGATCTTGAGACGGGCTGGGAACAGAAGTGCATATTGGACATTCTTTTGGTGCAGGATGCGTTTGACCGCTAAGAAGGTGGACCTTTGTTGCTGAACAGCCCGTGAGTAGTCTGGGAATAGCATAACATGCTTGTCCTCCACTCGGATTACTCCCTGTTGTCTTACGGCTCAAAGGATGTTGTCTCTATCCTGGTAATGGAGCAGTTTTAGGAGTCGGTGGCGACCCCGGCGGTGGTCTGCGGGTCGGTACCCGGTGTGCCCCTTCTATGGAGAAGAATGGGGTCAGGTCTTCGGCTGGTGTGAACGTCGCGATCCATAATGCTATGTAGCTGAGAGGGTTCGTACCTTCCACTCCTTCCAGTAGATTGATAATGCGAATGTTACTTCTCCGGGACCGTCCTTCTAAATCATCCGTTCTGCTCTCCAGGATATTTACCTCCATGTCGAACAAATCTTTCAGGGTGTCTTGTTGTTGTTGCATTTGTGGTTCCAGAGTATGTAGCGCTTTTTCTCCTTGCTTTACTTTGTCTGCAAACTTCCTGTGGTCGTCCCGGAGCAGATTAAGGTCTGTGGCCAGCTCTCCGAACTTGTGCTCCATGGTCACTCTCGAATGTTCAACTGCCGCTAAGACTTTATCTAGTTTGTTCGACATGGAGTCTGAGCTTGTGGGCTGCCCTCCCAGTTGTGTGGCGTTGGGCGTCTGGGATGTGGCTCTCTAGGGTCCCGGGGTCTGTGCAGTGCCTGTTTGCACCCCATAATGATCGCGTCCCCCGCCAACAATCACCGGTGGTCACCTGCGTCACTCTCCCATTGTGGGGGCCCAGGTGCTTGCGGTCAGGTGAGGCCTCTATGATACCCTGAGGTATCCCCCGCTTTTATTTCAATTGTGGCTCCCAGTAGTCGCCGGGATTTTCACAGATGACGTCCTCGATCCTCCCGGAATGTGTCCTGTTCGCATTGGTGGGGAGTATCACCCCGATAGATGAAAGTGCGGGTGTCCAGTCGTCCCCCCGGTTCGGTGTCTGCTGTGTGCAGTGGGAGCCCGCGGGAGGACAGGGCATGCAGGAATGCCCCCGCATCCTCCGGTCCCACGCCCGCGTCCCGACTCCTGCCGGCGGGGTACAGGGACTCCCAGAGCGCGAGGTTTGCTGCATTCTATAAAGGCTCCACCAAGAGAGGGGGCTAGATGTCCGGTTTGAGGCACCTCAGAGTCCCATTTGCAGCAGTGGTCAGCCTCGTGGTCCCACCGTCTTTCAGACCGCGCCCGCGCCCCACCTGGCCCTGGAGGGTCCGCGGGTGATCACCAGGGGAGCAGTCTTTCTGTGTCCTTTGTTCTGTACCAGCCCCGGGTGACTCCAATGTCGTGTCTTGGGTGCCCCTGTCCCCCCCGCTCAGGCCTCCGATGTATGCCCGAGTGTCGTCTCGCCCCGTAGGCCACGAGCCTGGTTCCAGCAGAGTTGGGAGGCCACTGCAGCAGGGTGTTATTGCCAGTAGCTAGGGGCACCTCATCCGGCCTTCCTGCGTGGGCCCACCCACCAGGCCCACACTCCAACCACGTCTTCCCCATGCACCTCGAGACCTGGTGCCATGCCGGGGGAGGGTGTCTCTGCGTGGGCGCTGCGGTGTATCCCAGCATAGGCGTGCCATCCGTCGAGACAAGGGTCCCCCTCGTGTGGGATTCGCGGTGTTTGGGAGCCGGCGACTGGGTGCAGCAGTTCCTTCACCTGACTCCTTCTGCACTTCTCCACTGCCTGGGGGCCGCCGGATCTCAAGTAGGGAGCTCCGTTGGGGCCGGGAGTCAGCGATCAGTGGGACCCGTCACCAGGCCCGGCGTGGAGGCGGGAGAGCTCAGGGCCCGCAGGGCACCGCCATTTTGTTGATTGCGGCCGTGACCCTGCCGGAGCCTCAGGCGCCGTTAAGAGCACCTCCATGGTCGATCCTCCGGGCCTGTCAGGTGCCCCCCACAGTCGTCCTGGCTGCGGTGGCATTTGCAGCAAGTTGTAGAGTCGTTAGGGCATATAATCTTCTAACATTGCGGGCCGCCGAGCGGAACGCTAGGGAAGTGCTGCTGCCAACCAAATGCCCTGCAAGGCATTATGGGACGAGATTCTAGAGTGCAATGAATATTATAGTATCCAATATCAAAACATTCCTTAAGGGGCAGACTCTCCAGGCTCAGCTGAGAGCTAATACTATAATATTCACTGCACTCTAGAATCTCGCCCCATAATGCTTTGCTGGGCCTATGGTTGGCATTTTATTTTTGTCCATAACTTTGCTTAGGGTGGTCCTAGGAGGATGGGGCCACCACAATCATTGAGCATAATATGCTCTTTGTGTTCGAGGCATCTGCATGCCCTCCTCTTAGGTTAGGAGTGACCACAAAATCATCACCTCTCTCATTGCCTGGTATTTTTCAAAGTTCACCTTTGTGAATTTGTTAAATGCTTTTTAGCATGTGAAGGTAAAGTTGTTTTATCAAAGGGTTGTAGGTGCAGTAGCTAACTCTACTACAAGGGAATCATTGCATGAATTCCGTGTTTTTAATGAAATGTGAAGTTACCAAATCTCCTCAACCTCCGCGAGCCGAGTTTATTGCCCACGGTTAGTTTTAAATAGGAGACCACATGTCTGCTTTGATTTGTAAAATGATTTGCCAGTGTGTCTGTAAATTCTTGAGAAGTGGAATATGTTCATGCAGTGCATTTAGCTTTACCAAATTCAGTGAGAATGTAATACAAATCTTTATTTGCACATTTAGCATTTTGAATTGTGTTTGAATAGTACCTGTTTTGGGATTGTTTACTTGTATATTACGTTAAGTTTGAGTATGTGAAGTTTGTCCTGTAGTCATAAACTTATCAAAATTATTTTTACTAGGTCCTTGAGGTCAAAGTTGACAATGTATGTTTTCTTTACTGACCAGGATATGCATGTACTTGTTCCGAGACAGAAAGTTGGCCTACAAATCTTATTTGACTATTTTTTTACAGTTTTATGTAGCAAGAACTTGACCCAATGCATTGGAGCACTTTACATGTTCACCAGTTACATTACACAACCCAAACATTGTTCCCCACTTGCAAAGTCCGCAGCTCTGGCCATAGCACCACATCATCGTGCTTACTTAGTTAAAAAGAGTACTTTCTTTTTGATTGTCTTATGAAGTGCAAATTCTGTCCTACCGGATTTCAAAGTGTGTACAAACCATATTGAAAATGGAAATCAACCTTACATGGACAGTAAGTACATTTGTCACTACATTTGCAAGGATAGGAATTGCAGTAGGGATGGTGCATTATAAAATACAGGCCGATATTGATGGCTTAGACAATTGGTAATAGGTTTGAGAAGGGCATGAGTGGTTAGTTGGAGATCCTTAAAGGTGAGGCTTTACTCTTGCAGTTTCAGAAAGGTTAACATTGCATCTGTCTATCTTTATATGGAGAATCCACATTTTATTTCTTTTGGCACATTTAGCTCGAGAGAGGATTAAAGTACACAACACCATTCATGCAGGAACTGAGCACTGTACGAAGCAACTTGAATGTAAAAATGGTGTCATGCATTTATTTCAGCAACATTCAGTGGCAACTGCAATCTAGGATGCTGAAGAATATAAAAAGAGCAACAGCTGTTATGGCTCAAGGAAGAAAGCCGCCCTTTAGGGTCACAATGCATTACATCATGATGCAGAAAGCTAGTTAGATATGCAGGAATATATATATATGCATATAAATGTATGTATATATATAAAAATGACATTATAGTTAGGTATTATGATAAGATATTAACATATGTTAACAAGCATTAGAAATGCAATCGGGCTCGGATTTATTTGAGTTTGAGCTAATGGCATTGTAAATGCCAATGTATTGTTGCTATGTGTTATGGTGTGTGTTCATGTGGTGTGTACTGCAAGTGATCTCCTTGTGAGTGTGAGAATATTGCACCGTTACTGCCTCTGATGTCCTTCTTGTGAGTGTGAGAAGCTTGCACCTCTGCTGCCTGTGGTCTCCTTGTGAGTGTAAGAAGCTTGCACTGCTGCTGCCTGTGATGTCGTTCTTGTGAGTGGGAGAAGATTGCACCTCAGCTGCCTGTGGTCTCCTTGTGAGTGTAAGAAGCGTGCACAGCTGCTGCCTGTGATGTCCTACTCACTACTCTACTCTACTCACTACTCTACTCACTACTCTACTCACTACTCTGCACTCACTACTCTACTCACTACTCTACTCACTACTCACTACTCTACTCACTACTCTGCACTCACTACTCACTACTCTACTCACTACTCTACTCACTACTCACTACTCTGCACTCACTACTCACTACTCTACTCACTACTCACTACTCTACTCACTACTCTACTCACTACTCTACTCACTACTCACTACTCTACTCACTACTCTACTCACTACTCACTACTCTGCACTCACTACTCACTACTCTGCTCACTACTCACTACTCTACTCACTACTCACTACTCTCCACTCACTACTCTACTCACTACTCACTACTCTACTCACTACTTTCTACTCACTACTCTACTCACTACTCACTACTCTACTCACTACTCACTACTCACTTTTCTACTCACTACTCTGCACTCACTACTTTAGTCACTACTCTACTCACTACTCTACTCACTACTCACTACTCTACTCACTACTCACTACTCTGCACTCACTACTCACTACTCACCTCACTACTCTACTCACTACTCACTACTCTACTCACTACTCTACTCACTACTCACTACTCTGCACTCACTACTCACTACTCTACTCACTACACACTACTCTACTCACTACTCACTACTCTACTCACTACTCACTACTCTACTCACTACTCTGCACTCACTACTCACTACTCTACTCACTACTCACTACTCTGCACTCACTACTCACTACTCTACTCACTACTCACTACTCTACTCACAACTCACTACTCTACTCACTACTCACTACTCTGCACTCACTACTCACTACTCTACTCACTACTCTACTCACTACTAACTACTCTACTCACTACTCTACTCACTACTCTACTCACTACTCTACTCACTAATCACTACTCTGCACTCACTACTCACTACTCTACTCACTACTCTACTCACTACTCTACTCACTACTCACTACTCTACTCACTACTCACTACTCTACTCACTACTCTACTCACTACTCACTACTCTACTCACTACTCACTACACTGCACTCACTACTCACTACTCTACTCACTACTCTGCACTCACTACTCACTACTCTGCTCACTATTCACTACTCTACTCACTACTCACTACTCTCCACTCACTACTCTACTCACTACTCACTACTCTACTCACTACTTTATACTCACTACTCTACTCACTACTCACTACTCTACTCACTACTCACTACTCACTACTCTACTCACTACTCTGCACTCACTACTTTACTCACTACTCTACTCACCTCACTACTCTACTCACTACTCTACTCACTACTCACTACTCTACTCACTACTCACTACACTGCACTCACTACTCACTACTCACCTCACTACTCTACTCACTACTCTACTCTACTCACTACTCACTACTCTGCACTCACTACTCACTACTCTACTCACTACTCACTACTCTACTCACTACTCTGCACTCACTACTCACTACTCTACTCACTACTCTACTCACTACTCACTACTCTGCACTCACTACTCACTACTCTACTCACTACTCACTACTCACTACTCTACTCACTACTCACTACTCTACTCACTACTCTACTCACTACTCACTACTCTACTCACTACTCACTACTCTACTCACTACTTTATACTCACTACTCTACTCACTACTCACTACTCTACTCACTACTCACTACTCACTACTCTACTCACTACTCTGCACTCACTACTTTACTCACTACTCTACTCTACTCACCTCACTACTCTACTCACTACTCTACTCACTACTCACTACTCTACTCACTACTCACTACACTGCACTCACTACTCACTACTCACCTCACTACTCTACTCACTACTCACTACTCTACTCTACTCACTACTCACTACTCCGCACTCACTACTCACTACTCTACTCACTACTCTACTCACTACTCACTACTCTACTCACTACTCTGCACTCACTACTCACTACTCTACTCACTACTCTACTCACTACTCACTACTCTGCACTCACTACTCACTACTCTACTCACTACTCACTACTCACTACTCTACTCACTACTCTACTCACTACTCACTACTCTACTCACTACTCACTACTCTACTCACTACTCTACTCACTACTCTACTCACTACTCACTACTCTGCACTCACTACTCACTACTCTGCTCACTAATCACTACTCTACTCACTACTCACTACTCTCCACTCACTACTCTACTCACTACTCACTACTCTACTCACTACTCTACTCACTACTCACTACTCTACTCACTACTCACTTCTCTACTCACTACTCTGCACTCACTACTTTACTCACTACTCTACTCACTACTCACTACTCTACTCACTACTCACTACTCTGCACTCACTACTCACTACTCACCTCACTACTCTACTCACTACTCACTACTCTACTCAATACTCTACTCACTACTCACTACTCACTACTCTGCACTCACTACTCACTACTCTACTCACTACTCTACTCACTACTCACTACTCTACTCACTACTCACTACTCTACTCACTACTCTGCACTCACTACTCACTACTCTACTCACTACTCACTACTCTGCACTCACTACTCACTACTCTACTCACTACTCTACTCACTACTCACTACTCTACTCACTACTCACTACTCTACTCACTACTCTACTCACTACTCACTACTCTGCACTCACTACTCACTACTCTACTCACTACTCTACTCACTGCTAACTACTCTACTCACTACTCTACTTACTACTCTACTCACTACTCTACTCACTACTCACTACTCTGCACTCACTACTCACTACTCTACTCACTACTCACTACTCTACTCACTACTCACTACTCTACTCACTACTCTACTCACTACTCACTACTCTACTCACTACTCACTACTCTACTCACTACTCTACTCACTTCTCACTACTCTGCACTCACTACTCTGCTCACTACTCACTACTCTACTCACTACTCACTACTCTCCACTCACTACTCTACTCACTACTCACTACTCTACTCACTACTTTCTACTCACTACTCTACTCACTACTCACTACTCTACTCACTACTCACTACTCTACTCACTACTCTGCACTCACTACTTTACTCACTACTCTACTCACCTCACTACTCACCTCACTACTCTACTCACTACTCACTACTCTACTCACTACTCTGCACTCACTACTCACTACTCACCTCACTACTCTACTCACTACTCACTACTCTACTCTACTCACTACTCACTACTCTGCACTCACTACTCACTACTCTACTCACTACTCTACGCACTACTCACTACTCTACTCACTACTCACTACTCTACTCACTACTCTGCACTCACTACTCACTACTCTACTCACTACTCACTACTCTGCACTCACTACTCACTACTCTACTCACTACTCTACTCACTACTCACTACTCTACTCACTACTCTACTCACTACTCTACTCACTAAACACTACTCTACTCACTACTCTACTCACTACTCACTACTCTACTCACTACTCACTACTCTACTCACTACTCACTACTCACTACTCACTACTCTGCACTCACTACTCACTACTCTACTCACTACTAACTACTCTACTCACTACTCTACTCACTACTCTACTCACTACTCTACTCACTACTCTACTCACTACTCCGCACTCACTACTCACTACTCACTACTCTACTCACTACTCTACTCACTACTCTACTCACTACTCACTACTCTACTCACTACTCACTACTCTACTCACTACTCACTACTCTACTCACTACTCACTACTCTACTCACTACTCTACTCACTACTCACTACTCTACTCACTACTCACTACTCTACTCACTACTCACTACTCTGCACTCACTACTCACTACTCTACTCACTACTCTGCACTCACTACTCACTACTCTGCACTCACTACTCTGCACTCACTACTCACTACTCTGCACTCACTACTCTGCACTCACTACTCACTACTCTGCCCACTCACTCTGCACTCACTACTCACTATTCTGCACACTCACTCTGCACTCACTACTCACTACTCTGCACTCACTACTCTACTCACTACTCTGCACTCACTACTCACTACTCTACTCACTACTCTACTCACTACTCTACTCACTACTCACTACTCTACTCACTACTCTACTCACTACTCACTACTCTACTCACTACTCACTACTCTACTCACTACTCTGCACTCACTACTCACTACTCTACTCACTACTCTACTCACTACTCACTACTCTGCACTCACTACTCACTACTCTACTCACTACTCTACTCACTACTCACTACTTTGCACTCACTACTCACTACTCTGCACTCACTACTCTGCACTCACTACTCACTACTCTGCACTCACTACTCTGCACTCACTACTCACTACTTTGCACTCACTACTCACTACTCTGCACTCACTACTCACTACTCTGCACTCGCTACTCTGCACTCACTACTCACTACTCTGCACACTCACTCTGCACTCACTACTCACTATTCTGCACACTCACTCTGCACTCACTACTCACTACTCTGCACTCACTACTCACTACTCTACTCACTACTCTGCACTCACTACTCACTACTCTACTCACTACTCTACTCACTACTCTACTCACTACTCACTACTCTACTCACTACTCACTACTCTACTCACTACTCACTACTCTACTCACTACTCTACTCACTACTCTACTCACTACTCTACTCACTACTCTACTCACTACTCACTACTCACTACTCTGCACTCACTACTCTACTCACTACTCACTACTCTGCACTCACTACTCTACTCACTACTCTACTCACTACTCTACTCACTACTCTACTCACTACTCTACACTCACTACTCACTATTCTGCACTCACTACTCACTACTCTGCACTCACTACTCTGCACTCACTACTCTGCACTCTCTACTCACTACTCTACTCACTACTCACTACTCTACTCACTACTCTACTCACTACTCACTACTCTACTCACTACTCACTACTCTACTCACTACTCTACTCACTTCTCACTACTCTGCACTCACTACTCTGCTCACTACTCACTACTCTACTCACTACTCACTACTCTCCACTCACTACTCTACTCACTACTCACTACTCTACTCACTACTTTCTACTCACTACTCTACTCACTACTCACTACTCTACTCACTACTCACTACTCTACTCACTACTCTGCACTCACTACTTTACTCACTACTCTACTCACCTCACTACTCACCTCACTACTCTACTCACTACTCACTACTCTACTCACTACTCTGCACTCACTACTCACTACTCACCTCACTACTCTACTCACTACTCACTACTCTACTCTACTCACTACTCACTACTCTGCACTCACTACTCACTACTCTACTCACTACTCTACGCACTACTCACTACTCTACTCACTACTCACTACTCTACTCACTACTCTGCACTCACTACTCACTACTCTACTCACTACTCACTACTCTGCACTCACTACTCACTACTCTACTCACTACTCTACTCACTACTCACTACTCTACTCACTACTCTACTCACTACTCTACTCACTAAACACTACTCTACTCACTACTCTACTCACTACTCACTACTCTACTCACTACTCACTACTCTACTCACTACTCACTACTCACTACTCACTACTCTGCACTCACTACTCACTACTCTACTCACTACTAACTACTCTACTCACTACTCTACTCACTACTCTACTCACTACTCTACTCACTACTCTACTCACTACTCCGCACTCACTACTCACTACTCACTACTCTACTCACTACTCTACTCACTACTCTACTCACTACTCACTACTCTACTCACTACTCACTACTCTACTCACTACTCACTACTCTACTCACTACTCACTACTCTACTCACTACTCTACTCACTACTCACTACTCTACTCACTACTCACTACTCTACTCACTACTCACTACTCTGCACTCACTACTCACTACTCTACTCACTACTCTGCACTCACTACTCACTACTCTGCACTCACTACTCTGCACTCACTACTCACTACTCTGCACTCACTACTCTGCACTCACTACTCACTACTCTGCCCACTCACTCTGCACTCACTACTCACTATTCTGCACACTCACTCTGCACTCACTACTCACTACTCTGCACTCACTACTCTACTCACTACTCTGCACTCACTACTCACTACTCTACTCACTACTCTACTCACTACTCTACTCACTACTCACTACTCTACTCACTACTCTACTCACTACTCACTACTCTACTCACTACTCACTACTCTACTCACTACTCTGCACTCACTACTCACTACTCTACTCACTACTCTACTCACTACTCACTACTCTGCACTCACTACTCACTACTCTACTCACTACTCTACTCACTACTCACTACTTTGCACTCACTACTCACTACTCTGCACTCACTACTCTGCACTCACTACTCACTACTCTGCACTCACTACTCTGCACTCACTACTCACTACTTTGCACTCACTACTCACTACTCTGCACTCACTACTCACTACTCTGCACTCGCTACTCTGCACTCACTACTCACTACTCTGCACACTCACTCTGCACTCACTACTCACTATTCTGCACACTCACTCTGCACTCACTACTCACTACTCTGCACTCACTACTCACTACTCTACTCACTACTCTGCACTCACTACTCACTACTCTACTCACTACTCTACTCACTACTCTACTCACTACTCACTACTCTACTCACTACTCACTACTCTACTCACTACTCACTACTCTACTCACTACTCTACTCACTACTCTACTCACTACTCTACTCACTACTCTACTCACTACTCACTACTCACTACTCTGCACTCACTACTCTACTCACTACTCACTACTCTGCACTCACTACTCTACTCACTACTCTACTCACTACTCTACTCACTACTCTACTCACTACTCTACACTCACTACTCACTATTCTGCACTCACTACTCACTACTCTGCACTCACTACTCTGCACTCACTACTCTGCACTCTCTACTCACTACTCTACTCACTACTCACTACTCACTACTCACTACTCACTACTCACCACTCACTACTCACAGTACTGGTAGTACTGGTGGTGGTGGTGGTACTGGTAGCGGCAGTACTGGTGGTGGTGGTGGTACTGCTAGTACTGGTAGTGGTAGTACTGGTAGTGGTAGTACTGGTGGTGGTGGTACTGGTAGTACTGGTGGTGGTGGTAGTACTGGTGGCTGTAGCAGTGGTAGTGTGATGTATTTATTATGGGTACTGTATCGATCCCCCTGTTTCTGACCCTTGTCTGGTTAATAATTAACTAGCAGCCATTCAACTGCACAGAAATCCGTTATCTGATTAGCCACACAACGGCACAGAAGCCCGTTATCTGATTAGGTCATAGCGCATGCCATCATTAGTCAAGCACTATTCCTCCAGCCCCCTAATAGGCATACGGTGTTCTCAAAACAAATCAAACCTACCACGATCTGGGAAATCCCCACAGCCATTGTTTTGATTTAGCCGAGAACTTCAGTAAAGAATGTGCGAACGATCAAGTTCGTATGACATCCTTATTGACGTATTTATGTCCATCCTTACGTCAATCCCGGCACCTTTCAGGTATAAATAATACCGACATTGCCTTAAGCAAACACACGAGGTGGTGACAGGATTGGAGCAGCGAGACTTGTCGAGGAGCCCAGCTGACAGCGAAGCCCACAGACGCTGCCCCTCCTTTCTGACGCGCTGAGAGAGAGACGCTGCCTTTTCTCCTGCCGAGAAATCCAGCTCCGGCGCTTCCAAGCAGCCCTCGCAGGCAGCTGGAATATCAAGACCTGAGATAGAGATACCAGCCCTCCAGCCTTCTAAATCCCAGGTACTGAACTGAATCATCCTTTGTAGAGAATTCTTGAAGCAGAACCTTGGCAAAACAAACTTAACTTAAACTGCTACTTATCTACTCCCACCACGTATTAGGCTTAGGTCAGGTACATTGGGGTAGGCGTAGTTAGAAGCACCAGTTGAGTACGATTAGTCAATGTATATATGTATGTATCTATTTTATCCATTTCAAAGTATCATATGGCTAAGAAACCATATCAATGCTTTTACAGTATTATTTTATAATTCTGTTATTACTGTATGCACTTTACTTAACTCTAAGTATTGCAATAATAGCGATTCATTTCTCTTGTATGAGAAAAGAGACTGATCAATAAATAACATCTTTTTATTGAACACGCCCGTCTCTTCCTTTTCTCTACAATCTGGTGAAACTAAGAATGCACTGAACTGACTGAGTAAAATAAGTTGTCTTTTGTTTTCACACGACTCTAGAGATACACTCTTGATTAGGGGAGAGCAAAGTTGTCATGTTCTATGGTTGTCAGAAACTAAATCCCTTCTTGTCTATCCAGGGAAGTTAAACTACTCCTTGTCTATTCGAGAAAGTTTCTAGTGAACTCTGAGCTAGCTGGCAAACACTAAACTTTAAGTCTAATATCGACAGTAGAAGACCTAGTTAACCTCTGTCCTACGTCTATACTATTGAAGATATTATTCCAATGCGCAGAGCCTATTGGGATGATAGGAACTACACTACATGGCGCCCAACGGTTTGGATAGGCGATAAATCTAACGTAAAACATTAGAGTAACTCAGTCGTGCTTTTTCACACAGACCCCTTTTTCCCATAATACTCCAAAGACGTCTGGAGTGGGTGAAAGGTTAAATCCGCCAAACTTAGTAGGAGGAGACTCCTATGTAAGGTTCTTGGTTTATTCAACGTTGAAGGATACACTGTTCCAAAATATTGTGCATCTAATCTTTGTTTCCATAGAAACCTGAACTGCAAATAAATAAAATAATTTTCTTGACATTAGAATGTCAGAAACTGAAGAAGAAAGGGAGACAGCTAGAATAGCAGCTGAACTCATAGCAGCTGACAATAGTCTCCTACAGCAAGACCTGGAGGCAATACTCATCCCGGTCAACATAAGGAAATCTTTAACTTTAAAACTTATAGAAAATGGGCTGACACCGAGAGGTACAGTCATATTCGTAATCGAGGCACACGAATATCGGCAGACAGAGGTATTCTATTCATGGATAAACTTTCCAGCGGCAAACGCTGTAACAAAGGACTTCCACTATTACAAAATAGAGGAACCTCCAAATGAGTACACTCCTTTCGAGGAGGTGGAAATACCACTCAAATACCAAGAGCACCTGCTCTGGTTTAATGGCGCCCTAAAACATAATAATCACATCACCAGGCTCGGTCCACTAGGTAGACCAGGAGCAACGTGGCCGGTCCTATCCGGATACACACCACATCCAGACATTGAAGAAATGTCTGCACCAGAACTTTTAGCACAGCTAAAACAACTAATTAAAATACACAGACAATTAGTCCAATATGTAATGCGGACTTCAACAGTCCTACCAGCTATTAAAATTCCACAGCTGATCCCTCACCAAGGGAAGACAAATAAAATTACACCACAGAACATACAGTCCTGTCTAGGTAAAGTACCCGCAAAACGGGAACAAATTCCATTCTGGTTAGCACAAAAAATCACTCAAATAGAGGCGGTATTTCCAGATACCACCCCGGTTGAGAAACATCGGATTCTGACTATCTGTCTTCCAATGGGAATCGCACCACATGTGGAGGACTGTGACACTTGGGGTACAGTCTTTGCTTCCATTTACACAAAAACACATGGTGTTCCATCCATGTCAGTAATACCAGATGTGCTAAAACAAATTCAAGATGAATACGGTCCAGAACCTGCTTTAACTCTTGGTATGAAATTACTAAAAGACTTCAAGCAGGTCTCTGCAATATTACTAGCCAATATAAAGGGAGAAGCAGCAAATGTGGCGATCCGCCAGAGGTTGAAAGAGACAGATATAGCAGACCAACCATTTGAAATTGCCAGAATCATAGAAAAATCCTATGAAGAACTAGGAAGAGATAGTTTGGGTGGAATACCTGTAAAACCCCAACTTATTGAAAATCCTGAAAAAATATGTATTAAAAATAATCTAAACACTCAAAAAAAGAGCTGGGATGGAAATGAACAATCCACTCCTAAAGAAAAAAGATTCCAGTCCAGAGGAAGGTCTCCTCGGCGGAGAGAAAGATCTCCGGACCAAGGACACAACTCTCCCCAAAGGGAGCCCTCTGAGAAATATAACCTAAGAAATAGGGATAATATAAAAAAACCTGATAGATATCAAGATATTGATACACGTCCCTCTCAATCTTTTCAGACTTCCTCGCAGAAATCGGAAAGAAGAGAACGGTCAGAACACAGGGAAGAGCACGTCAAGTCCAAAGACAAGGAACCTGCTCATCAAAATAAAAAATTACAGTTTCCAAAAAAGAAGGGAGCCAGTATTAAAGTAATCAACCATGCCGAGAACACTGAGGACACAGCTGAAAAACGGAGAATGGGCTCAGACAATGCTAGACAGCGCAGCAGAAGTGAGCATAGCTCGCAAGATCCTTATGAATCATCTGGAGACAGTGGACACGAATGAATACATTCAGGTGGAAACTGCAGATACCAGAGTTAGCAAACCTCATAAAATATATGAAATAACATTGCGTATAGAGGGGGATAAGACTAGAAAAATAAGGGGTCTCTTTTGGGAAAATCTCTCCAAGGGCTATGATATCCTTCTAGCTGAAAGAGACTGGCCACCAGAGTTTGTCAGGGAGTGCCCTCATGGCGAAGAAATAATTATGCCTGCCTTCTCAAATCATATTCCAATTCATAAAAAATATACACTTGCAAGAAAGTGGGCAGTAGCCCAAGCTCCTGCATTATATAAAAACCATGTGGGATGGGATGAGGACTCTCCTCCTCACAAAATCCAGTTAAAATCACAACCTACTGCTCAGAGGCAGTACCCAATTAAGCAAGAAGCTAGAAAACGGGTAAAAGAGATCCTAGATCAACTTGAATACCAGGGGGTGATTGAAACTTGCACCTCACAAATGAATGATCCTTTGTTTCCTGTCTCCAAACCAGACAATTCATATTGTCTTGTTTTGGACTACAGACACCTTAACTCATGTTGCAAAACCTTTGCAGTACAAAACTCGCATAGTGCTGCACTAATGAATAACATAGTGCGCAAAAAATACAAAACAACATTAGACATCTCTAATGGATTCTTCTGTCAAAATATAGCACCAGAGAGCAGATATTTGACCGCGTTCTCAATAAATGGCGCGCAAAAAAATTTCTGTCGTTTGCCCCAGGGGTTTAAGAATAGCCCAGGATTATTCTCAGCAAGAGTAACAGAGTTACTACAAATATATGATGATGAGGCATTATCTTATGTCGATGACATCTATCTAACAGATGATGACTTGGATACTCACTTGAAGAGAGTGAACACCATAATACTTGGGTTCGCAGCAGAGGGTTACAAATTCAACTTTAAAAAGTCAAAAATTGCCCACCTAACTGTCCTGTTTTTAGGATATGAACTATCAAGTGAAGGCAAAAGCCTGGCTAACAATTTTCTAGAGAAATGTGCTGTAATCCAAGCACCTAGAACAATAAAAAACTTACAATCAATTCTAGGTTTCCTAAATTTCGGAAGAACTTACATTATAAATTATGCAGAGAGAGTAAAACCTCTCTATGACCTTATAAAACCAGATTTTAAAAGAATCAATTGGACTCAAAAACACACAGAAATTTTGAGATCTTTACAAACAGATATGTTAGTTAAAACAAAATTACAAACACGTGACAACACACGCAACCTTGTGATTCGAGTCATCCCAGGAAGATGCGGATTCACATACCTGACCTCTAATGAGGGAGAGAAGGTACCAATTGCATACAAATCACACTTGTACACAAAGGCTGAAATGAAATTTAGCCCAACGGAAATAATTCTAACCGCGGTACAGACTGCAGTAGCAAAAGAACGAGCCCTAGCACAAGGTAAACGAATAATCATCGTGACACCGATACCAGCCCTGGAGGCGGTAACAAAGGCATGCATTCCGAATGCTAAAGCACTCCATCCAAGATGGATACAATGGGCTAATTCTCTTGCTGCAACAGACGTGGCATACAAATTTGATCCCAACTTAAAAACACAAGAGTTTCTCCAATATGAATTCGAATGTCCTCCGCCGACCGAGATTCTGCCTTTAGAACATTACGGCTGTATAATATATACAGACGGATCAGCACAACCCGCAGTGGGGGGTAAGCAAGCTTACAGTGCTGCGTGCGCAATTGTAAAAGGTCGCTGGCACGAAGGAAAATTTAAACCAGTGGTCACTAAAACGCAATCTCTAGGAGATTGTACAGCTCAGCGAGCTGAACTACTAGCGTTCAAGATGGCGCTTGAAAATACCGATCAAGAATTCCCCACACTTATAGTGTGCGATTCGTATTACTGCGTCAAATCATACAATAACGATTTACAGAAATGGATTCAAAACGGTTACAAAGATGACACAGGTGCAACAGTAAAGCAAAAAGTGCTTTGGGAACAAGTAGTTCTTTTTCAGAAAGAACTACCAAAAACTCACGTGATACACTCACTGAGTCATCAGCGTGATGGCGTTCACGTTGCAGGGAATTCATTGGCTGAGACAGCCACAGCGGTAGCAACTAAATCGGCTTCCGTAGCTACAAAAAAGCGTGCAGTAAAATACATTGACGGTGAAACTGTGCTGGCAGTAAAAACGTCATCAAAAGGCGACTGCTCTGCACTACCGATCAATTATCCACTCAATTATACATACATAATCGATGCAAACTCCGTTCCTTTTGCTCGAATCCCTGGAGTGGGGGATAGAGTAATTCCAAACATGGACAGGAGAGGCTTGTTAATAGCAGACGCACATATGGGTGAGGGTCTCAGACACCTTAAGCTAAAAGATTCTCTGGAAGAATTACAATCAGTGTACTGGTGGCCAGGCATGAGCCTGCATCATCACATTTTTGTAAAAAACTGCCCAGACTGCAACAGGGATCGCAGTGGCGAGAGAAACGGTTTACTACCATGGCGTTTCACTCCAGAAGGTATCAAATCAACAAAAAAACACAACCCAGTATGAAAATGCATCGTATTAACATGAAGAGACTATTTTCACTTATAATGTAGACCCCAACTTTCGGCTGACGCCAGAACTGTTATAAAAGATTTGCAGTCTATAATGGCATATACGCAAGAAGCATGTTACGTTCTGACCAAAATCTTCACTCTAGCTCTAAAAACAGCTTATGGGGGGTGCCTGGCCAGAATGAAAATTGCATTGCGGGACTCTTCTCACTTCCTTCCTGAGGGAAACGGGATGGTGTAAAGAAAAAACCAAGGCATAAAGCAATCTATAACAGCAAAGGTATTAGGTTCAGGAGCTGGGTGGGTCAAACATTTAATAAGTGTCCAACGTAGTCTAAATAACCTGCCAAGAAATTCTCTGAAAGGATTCAGTCCGTACAAACTATTGTTTGGGACTAGAATGTTAATCCAGGACTTAGATAGTCAGACTTCAGTGGTTAAAGAAAAATGCTTTGATATCAAAGATCGCTTGGCTATTTTACAGGACTTAAATGAAACAAGAAAAGACCTGAGCAACATAAAGTTGAAACAGCAGCCAGCAACCACTGAAGAAAAACCACCTGTCCCAGCAAGGCCTGTCTGGATTCCAAAAGTCGGGGATCTGGTCAGAGAAAAGATCGCGGTAAAGAAGGAATTTGGGCCTTCTTACAAAAAAGCAGTTCCTGTCTTGTCTATCAACGGGACAAGATCAGTAGTACTACCGCCCCTTGCTGGTAAAAAGGAGAACCAAGTCATATCCATCGACCTGGTTAAACCACAATCATGTGGCCGATAACAAATAGTAGGCCAAGTGGACTCCCAAGAAGTAGCAGAACACCAAAGTTTGCTACATCCACAGAGGTTCAAACTGAAAGATTGATCACATTTGGAAAATCTACAGTGAAACAACAAGGACTATGCAACAAAGCAATGGAACTTGAACCTCTTAAAACCCAAATCAAAGCTTTTCATCAAGAAACAACAACCTACGATGATGTAACTACGGAATTTTCTAATGAAACAAAGCAAAAGCAAAAAGTAATCCAGAAGCAATTGGAACAATTGACAGAACAGCATCCGGCTACTTCATCAACTTCGATGATATTTCAGAAGAACAATGCGAACCAGAAGTACAGCCATCAACAAAAACATTTAAAGACAAAGCAAAGGAACTTTTTCAACAACTAAAGAGAACCTATCTGACTTCTCCATGGATTGAAATTTGGGTGACATTAGGTGCATTTATCCTCATACTTTGGCTCGTCATGGTACTATGCTTGGGACATTTCATTGAGGGAAAATATGCTAAAATGGACACAGCAAGCCAGAAAATCAACTTGGTCCTTAAACCACACACAACTTCACACGTCAAGAAAAGAGAACTTTCTTCAGTGAACTTCACAGCCAACCCTATACCAGGCGGTGTAGCATGGGACAATACTGATTATGAAATCTATGGCCCGGTTGAAATCCTGAAGTATCCACACCAATTTAAGATCTCGTTATGTGACTTTGTAAAACCAAGCACATTTGCTGATGATTGGGACTTTGAAAGTATTAATGATATGATGTCTGACCTAGTAATGTCTGCTAAATTTACAGAACATGAATATTTGCAGGGTTCATCTAATTATGATCAAATGTTCTGCTATAACCACTATGGTAACCATTATCTCCATAAATCTGCACAACCTAGAAATGTTTTAAATTATAACCAATGGGAACATTGTGCTACTCCACCAAAGGGTAGTTCCAAAACATTTTATGATAAATATCCATACTTTTCAGGGTTTAACACAAGTAATGCAGAAACATTTTATTTCAAATTGTCAAATAAGACAGGTATGAAGACCATGCTTACCAACACAAAATTGATATATTCAGATTCATTTTTTGAGCAAATGAATACATTTGGTTTTGACATCTGGAACAGTAACATTGAAACAAAAACTGTTTGGGGTACAAAAGATTGGCAAGTACAAGGTATAGAATCATTATTCAGAGCCTGCATGATCCCAGAACAAATTATATTTTTGAATGACACTATTCAACAAACTACCTGTCTTGGCTTAGCCAAAATCAAAGAGTTAAACAAACTGTCTATTCCAAAGCCAACAACGCACAGTAATAGCTCTATAGATGCTGAGATAGACGTAAACCATATTTTAAACCAAAACAGAACACATCCTGATTGGAAACAATGGTTGATCTGGCCCACTGACACAAATAACTGTCAAGACAGATTCCTGAACAAAATACAGGGGTTCAAATTGACCAGGCCAGACCCTAGATATTCCCAAAGACAACATCCAGGGATAGTAACTACTTACAGTGTGGGCAAGCTCTGCCTTCAATGGCTACAAACATCCACACTGGCAGAAATTAAGCAACACCTAACTTTACTTCAAGTAGGTGCTGACTTGCGTGACTTCATTATGGGACCACGCAAACAGCGTCAAAAACGTTTCATAGCGGCCTCTATATATGCATCTTACAATGAAGTTTGGAAAGTAACTCAAATTGAGACAGCAGAAAAAATACGGGAAATTGACCGTAATAATTTGGAAAAATCACTTTCTGTTGTGGACAATGGGTTAATGACTCTGTCCTCCAGAATATATTCACTGGACAGTATTGTATCTTCAGCAATCGATATAATATCGCAAGACTTACTGATGTTACAACACGGTCAGTCCCAATTGCGTTCTATTGTACAGCCTGGCTGGACGTTACAAAATCTACGTTCAGGCTATGTGCCTTGACGTTTAATCAACACAACGTCACTATTTAATATCTTTAACCTTACTGATAAACAAATCAGTTTGGCACAGAAGGGTGCTGACTATACAATTCTGAGCATTGAAAAACTTGAGAGATTACCATTGACAATGTCAGAACGACCTGTCATTGAATGGATAATACATGGGATAATAAATATTCCGATAACAACTTTCCAGTTTCAATACTGCCAAAAATATATACAGGCAGGCCTGTATGAAAGGTTGGGTAAAGGATACATTAAGTCAACATGGAACTTGCCCTATACACACGCATGTGTTAGTAATAAAGGACAAAGTGTGTTCCTTAGTGGCAATAATTGTGAAAGGTCACTAAGAGGTACACTTTTGTGTCAGGGTATTAGTTTACATGGAGCATGTGAAGGGAACTCAAATAACCTTTCATGTCACCAGCTAGGCACACCTGCAACACAAATAGAACCATTCTTTAAGAGACTCTCGAATGGGAGTTACATTCTAATTGTAGATCGCAGATGTTGCAGTCTGCTGCCCGGAAAACCTTATCTCATAACCGTGACTAGGAAGGTCATGTGCTGTGAACGAGTATTGTTGCCGAACGATGCCCGAGACAGGGAGGCAAGGTTGTGGCCCAGTTTGAAAATTTCTTCTATTCGATTTGATACTTTAAGCAGAATGAAGACAGTGCTCCTACAGACACCAACCATGTTAACGTCATCAAAAGAAACGTATGATCTCCAAGTTGCAAGGACAACTGATGAGATTCATTCACTGTTATCAACCAATTCCCCCATACATTTCGCAGAAATACTGAGCGAAATCTTAAACATTTCTGATACAAGCAGAATCGCAAGTGTATTTAAGACAGTGTTTTCAGGAGCTTTAACCCCATTCCAAGCCATCCTGGGTATTTTTCCTGAATTTGTCCATTCCATCTTTGGCGGACTTCCTCTCCTTTTGGGACTAGAGGCAGGCATCCTATTTTTGATCCTGTTACTTCGCTATGGCAAACCACGTCACAGACAAGACACCAACGATAATGGAAGAAACAATCCGAGCTATTGGCTACCGGGACCGCATAACTAAAGTCCTTGGACTAGCACGGCTACGAGATTTGAACATGACTTGGTTTCTTTCATTCAGACCGATGTGGCAAAGTTGTGTTATGCCTGTATTAAGGTGCTTGCTATGCGGCGAAGAATGCGTGTTGGACACCTGTCTGACACTACAATCGGATGTGCCAATGGACGCAGAAACTTTGTTGGGTCAGGTAACGGCTCATGCATTGTGCTGTCCCCAACGGCTACCAATCCTGATGACGGCATTCGTGGAGACTTCACCACTACGATTGAAGAGTTGTGAAGTACAAGATGAAAGCAGCATCGATCAGGTACAACCTTCTGTCAGCTATGCTGATCGAAACATCAATGAAGGCAATCATGCTCATGAATGCATCTTACAAGATTTACCCGAGTTAGTGGAACTTTCACAAGAAGCAGTTGACAGTTTTTTCGAAAGTCTCAACAATATGATGTTTTCACCAGAGCAGAAAGAATGACTTTGAACAAACTAGCACACGGCGTTCCCTACACCCTGAATTTGGCCTTCAACTTTGAAAATTAAGCAATAAGAAGTTTTCTCACCAGTTTTTACAGAGAGCGAGACATTTTTCCCCTTCCATTCCAAAATATTTACGATTTTTTGGGACACTTATCTTCTGCTTAAAGTAAGACTATTCTTAGAGAACAAAATTTCTATTTAGCTACTCAAGACACTTTAGCTACCCTCTAGCATATTCACGAGTATTATGAATTTGTGATGAGATGGTCTCGACTTTTTCTTCTGTATTAAGAGCCATTTCATGTGTAATTTCCGCATTTTATTCATGCTTATTTCAAAATATGCGTTTAGATTTAGCATTTATTATACTGCTTGATGTGCATATAGTAGTTATACTCATCTTTTCGTGTATTTCGCATTTCCAAATTTCATTATGCAAATGATTGTATTTTGGGGTGGTTCGGTATACACATGCACTACTAGTATGTTTACTATGCCTAGACTTGTAAATATGGACATAGATTACGTGGAGTGGGTGTGATGTATTTATTATGGGTACTGTATCGATCCCCCTGTTTCTGACCCTTGTCTGGTTAATAATTAACTAGCAGCCATTCAACTGCACAGAAATCCGTTATCTGATTAGCCACACAACGGCACAGAAGCCCGTTATCTGATTAGGTCATAGCGCATGCCATCATTAGTCAAGCACTATTCCTCCAGCCCCCTAATAGGCATACGGTGTTCTCAAAACAAATCAAACCTACCACGATCTGGGAAATCCCCACAGCCATTGTTTTGATTTAGCCGAGAACTTCAGTAAAGAATGTGCGAACGATCAAGTTCGTATGACATCCTTATTGACGTATTTATGTCCATCCTTACGTCAATCCCGGCACCTTTCAGGTATAAATAATACCGACATTGCCTTAAGCAAACACACGAGGTGGTGACAGGATTGGAGCAGCGAGACTTGCCGAGGAGCCCAGCTGACAGCGAAGCCCACAGACGCTGCCCCTCCTTTCTGACGCGCTGAGAGAGAGACGCTGCCTTTTCTCCTGCCGAGAAATCCAGCTCCGGCGCTTCCAAGCAGCCCTCGCAGGCAGCTGGAATATCAAGACCTGAGATAGAGATACCAGCCCTCCAGCCTTCTAAATCCCAGGTACTGAACTGAATCATCCTTTGTAGAGAATTCTTGAAGCAGAACCTTGGCAAAACAAACTTAACTTAAACTGCTACTTAGCTACTCCCGCCACGTATTAGGCTTAGGTCAGGTACATTGGGGTAGGCGTAGTTAGAAGCACCAGTTTAGTACGATTAGTCAATGTATATATGTATGTATCTATTTTATCCATTTTAAAGTATCATATGGCTAAGAAACCATATCAATGCTTTTACAGTATTATTTTATAATTCTGTTATTACTGTATGCACTTTACTTAACTCTAAGTATTGCAATAATAGCGATTCATTTCTCTTGTATGAGAAAAGAGACTGATCAATAAATAACATCTTTTTATTGAACACGCCCATCTCTTCCTTTTCTCTACAATCTGGTGAAACTAAGAATGCACTGAACTGACTGAGTAAAATAAGTTGTCTTTTGTTTTCACACGACTCTAGAGATACACTCTTGATTAGGGGAGAGCAAAGTTGTCATGTTCTATGGTTGTCAGAAACTAAATCCCTTCTTGTCTATCCAGGGAAGTTAAACTCCTCCTTGTCTATTCGAGAAAGTTTCTAGTGAACTCTGAGCTAGCTGGCAAACACTAAACTTTAAGTCTAATATCGACAGTAGAAGACCTAGTTAACCTCTGTCCTACGTCTATACTATTGAAGATATTATTCCAATGCACAGAGCCTATTGGGATGATAGGAACTACACTACAGTAGTACTGGTGGCTGTAGTAGTGGTAGTACTGGTGGTGGTAGTACTGGTAGTATTGATGGTGGTAGTACTGGTATTACTGGTGGTAGTGGTGGTACTGGTAGTGGTAGTACTGGTTGTGGTGGTAGTGGTAGTACTGGTGGCTGTAGTAGTGGTAGTACTGGTGGCTGTAGTAGTGGTAGTACTGGTGGTGGTAGAACTGGTAGTACTGATGGTGGTAGTACTGGACGTACTGGTGGTGGTGGTACTGGTAGTGGTAGTACTGGTGGTGGTGTTACTGGTAGTACTGGTAGTGGTGGTGGTACTGGTAGTGGTAGTAGTGGTAGTACTGGAGGTGGTGGTACTGGTAGTGGTAGTACTGGTGGTGGTAGTACTGGTGGTGGTAGTACTGGTAGTGTTGGTACTGGTAGTGGTAGTACTGGTGGTGGTGGTACTGGTAGTGGTAGTACTGGTGGTGGTACCGGTAGTGGTAGTGCTAGTGGTGGTGGTACCGCTGCCCGTAGTACTGGTAGTGGTAGTACTGGTGGTGGTGGTACTGGTGGTGGTAGTACTGGTGGTGGTAGTGGTACTGGTATTGGTAGTACTGGTAGTGGTAGTACTGGTGGTCGTGGTACTGTTAGTACTGGTGGTGGTGGTAGTTGTAGTACTGGTGGCTGTAGTACTGGTAGTACTGGTGGTGTTGGTGGTACTGGTAGTGGTAGTACTGGTGGTGGTGGTGGTACTGGTGGTGGTGGTGGTACTGGTAGTAATGGTGGTGGTAGTACTGGTGGTGGTGGTACTGGTGGTGGTGGTAGTGGTAATGGTAATGGTAGTACTGGTAGTGGTAGTACTGGTAGTGGTAGTACTGGTGGTGGTGGTACTGGTAGTACTGGTGGTGGTGTTAGTGGTAGTACTGGTGGTCGTGGTACTGTTAGTACTGGTGGTGGTGGTAGTGGTAGTACTGGTGGCTGTAGTACTGGTAGTACTGCTGGTGGTGGTGCATGTATCAATGAGTCTAATTTTTCCTAATGAAATAGCCATTGGCATTACGTGAGACACACAAGACATTTGTGAATTCCCATTGTAACCGCGGGAAGGCTCTGTTTACCCTGATTATTGCGTATTCATGTTTTTTTCAAAAACTTTACAATAATGATGACTGCATGTTAACTCTGCGAGTCAGGCTCGACAGCACGTGTCACGAAGGTCACTTTTAACCCTCATCATTTATTCAACCAGTAGTCTGCATGTCAGCACTTATTAAAATTCGGAAAACAAAGCTTACAGAACCAGAATCCAAATGTTTTATAATAAACCCCGTTTTTTAAACCACAGACAAAAATAGTGCAGTGCAGCGTGCGAGGAAAAGAAGGAAATGGCGCCCTTTGGAAATGAGAGTATTCAGGAAACACAAGAACTACAGTGTGGACGAGCATGTATGAGTCATCTTCTGTGAGCCTCGCCTGCTGCCTCTCCTCTCGTCATTTTACATTGAACGCGCTCACCGCTCAGACCATCTGGATTGCATTACACTGGCACTCTGACAGCTCCTAATTAAGATTAATAGTCTGCCGTGCGCTTAACCGCACAGAATATGCCAACATGGCCGCCTAACATTACATATGCCCTATGGCATCAAGACTATAACAAAAACAGCACCGCGACGACCAATCACCATTCAGATAATAAAAAAAAGCTCGCGCACTAAGGAATGTTTCTTTCCCGAGCCCTAAAGAAACTTTTTTTTTTCTTTAACAATAGGAGCTCGGAGCTCCGCCCCACTTCGTGGTGACGAAGGCCGAGCCCTAAAAAGGTATGAAAGGCTGACTGAGCTGGGGGAAGTGTCAGTTATATATTAGACCAAACAGTGACACTGTGCAGTAATTCGTCATTAATTACACATGGTACTTACCCCAGACTAAAGTTTGCAGTTACAATTTGCTTTGAGATGAATCTGACAATGGAATCTTAGAGAAGGGCCATGGGGTGTGTGGTGGCTCCCAGGGTGTGGCTTGCAGTGTCTTTGCCAGCTGGGCTACTGGGTATGTGCAGTGTGTGTTGACTGTCGAATTAAAGAATTAAATAATTTATGGTGGAACAAATAATATTCAAACAAATAAAAATTCCCAGAGCGAGTGTGCTACCAGTGGCAAATAATCAGATGTTGTAACCCCATTAGAAATAAAGGAAACAAAAATGACATTCGAGTTAACATGGCACGAGCACAGTAGAAATTATGACTTACAATACAATACGAGCATTGGAAAGGTCATGCACAGTGCATCTAACTAATGGAGGCATGTACTGGGTGAGTGCAAACGTTTTTTATTAGATACTTTCTTTACATTATGGACTCCGCTGGACAGTTAAATTTAATGAATTTCTGTTTTGTATCTCCAAAACCTATCTAGCGCAGATGTGCTCTCCTTTCACTGTGAAGTTTGACCAGAGTCAAGACACAATACGGTGCGTGTGTACATAAAGGTGTATTTGGAGGGGGTGAAACACAGGATTTTACCATCTCTCACATTTGAAATGCCCACATGTTGCTGTGAAAAAACGGCAAGTGCTAGCAGAATCAGACATGTCTCCTCCAAAGCCACCACCACTTGGGGACTAGTTCAGCTGGCAGGGGATAAGGCAACAACTGATTGAAAGGGGATGTCCACGTTCTGGCAGCCACTATCCAGCTTTGATGGTGGGGAGTTAGCATCAGCACTGTTCCCAGTAAAGTACGCGATCACCTCTGTCCTCCCGAACACGCAGTGCTGTGTGTGAAGCAAGCACACAAAGCACATCTCGCGAGAGCATTCATTTGTCGAAAGGCAAAAAATGTTCATGCACTTGCTGCCTTTCTTTTCTAACTAGAGCGCGGCTGCAAGGCTGATTGTGGGCCTTTCAAAGTATTTCTTTTAATCACAGCACCGATCAAGGGCTGCATTTAACATAAATACTTTCAAAAGGCAAACAACCAACCCCACAGCCATGATCTATTTAGAAAATAAATGCAGCAAGTCTACAAACACGAGGTGTGCTTTCAGAATCACCTGAAAGCGCGTGTTGGTGCTTTTAAACTTGATGCATTTCTGTTCTAAATAGAGCGCAGCTGTGGGGCTGAGTGTTTGCCTTGTCCTGGGACCGGTTTAAAGGTAACACCCCTCTTCAGCAAGGCTAGCTTGAATCCAGTGGCAAAGTGAGGAAGGGACCCACGTCTGGGCATACCCTGCCAACTTAGGGCAAACAAAGCAAACACAAGGAGATGATGGATGGAGCGCTAAAACTTTTCAGACACTCACCCCCAGTTACAGATCTGGGTTGAATCCATTCATCATTCTTTAGCTCACTTTGCCACCTCAGTTCAGACACAGCTATATTCAAATCAGCCTTGACCCTGTGCCTCATGGGAACAGTCCAGCCCGAACCCTAATCATAATACTGGAAGTTTATTGCAGGATCAGCACATTATTTATTTCCTCCACCCTCAATCAGTGATTAATACCATAATAGCAATAGTTTAACTTATATCTGAAACCCTACGATGCTGTCAATAACAAGCTGAGTTACTTCAAGTGTCTGGGAATGCACCCTGCATTCAGACAAGTCAATCCTCATTGTTGCCCTTCACTTTCCCACTCACCCTGCACTCACAGTGATCACAATGCACTCACACTGATTACTATGAACTCACACCATTCACCCGCCCACTCTGCACTGACAGTGATCACTCTGCATTCACAATACACTTGTGCTGTTCACCCTGTACCTCACCCTGCAGTCACATGAGCACACTACTCACCCTGCACTCATGTGATATTTCACTCACCTCTTCCCCTCACTGCTCAATTTGCAATTTCACTCAAACAAGCCCATCACTAACCATGCATTAATTCATCCCATTCTGCACTTACATCTGCACCCAAATTCGTATGGTCACCTCACTCACCCTGCAGTCACTCCACTTACCCTACTCCCGCCATGTCGCATCGCTCACCATGCACTCACATGGGCATTCCTGCCACCCACACAGCGCAGTGTTAATGAGCCTGCCACAAAGAATGAGTACCATGCAGATCACAGAACTGAGTGTGAATAAACTATGAGCAGTGCTATTAAAAATTGAAATGTTTGTCAGAAAGGTGCTACAGAAAGAAGAGGTGCATTGTTGGTGAGTGGTAGTGAGGGAATTCATGGAGAAGGAGGAAAGGGCGGAGTTGGCACCAAAAAAGACTGTTGCACAGTGTGCGACCAGTGCTAGGGCCTGCCCTGGCTGGGAGTGTTAGCCTCCCGCGAAGTTTGGGTCTAGTTGCTACTCTGATCCCAGCGTCCGTCATGGACTGCATTTAACACAAATTCTTTCAAAAGGCAAACCATTAGCCCCGCATTTAGACAAGAAAGGCTGCAAGTTTTATATAGTGTGTACTCAACCCAAAAGGTTTGGAGCGATTTACATGATTTAATTATTTATTATTTTTTGTATGCATGGGGAGATTAATTGATTTGCGAGAATCACAGGATGTTAATCTGACCCGAGACTCAAAGCCCATCTCCTAAGTCGGCAGCTCGAGCATTAAGCCACAACCTCTACCACAAGAGCGGAAGCATTTTAAATATTATATACAACTTTATGCAACAAACAACCATTGACAAAGCCAATAATACTAGCTTTTTGTGGGTGTAATGTTACTTGTATTATATATCTGGATGCAATGACAGAAGAAGCAAAATATCAATCGGGTTGCACACTAGGCAAAGCACAGATTTTTAGTCACAGCCTTAATTGCATCAGTCACACCCCTTTGAGAGACCCCCTAGATTTTTCATCCCACTTAAAGCCCTGGTCTACATGTACGGTCAGGTTCTTGCCGCACATAGCCTTGGCTGCAGCACACACAGACCTTACTCTGCCGCACACAGAAGAAAAAAAATAGAGGGATCATTCAGTATCAGGCATACCAGCTTCTGCAGCAGTTCCCAGCAGATACCGAGGGGAAAGGAGAGCAGCACTGAGAAAGCAAATTCAGCAGGGAGAGCAGGAAAAGCAAGGCTTGAGCCCCATCCAGTAGTAGAGTCTCCCACCCCCTCCATGCATAGCACAGGTCTACTTGCCCGGGGAAATGCTTAGGCACAAACAGGCAGCATCAATGAGGACGGTCGACTTTATCTTGTAACCCTGGGGGCTCACACTGCCGCAGGGTGCTCTAACTCCCACAGAGAAGGGTTAGAACTTAACAGTTCCCTCCCCCACCTTCCATGGTGGTACATGCGGTACAACACGCACTGTCACCAGAGCACAAGAGGAGCTAACACTCTGCTTGCAGCTTTGTCCCCCAGTGTTAGTGCTATGACGTAAAAGGCTATCATACAGTGCTATCATACACTGCAATACAATAATGCTCAATAGAAGGGGTTAAGCATACACTTAAAAAATAGGCTAACTATGATGAATTCCATTTTCCATTTGAACAGTCAGGGGGGAGCAATACAAAAGGGAATATACATCTGGTCTCAGTGTCATCGGACTCAAAAATATTGGCAAGACATTGGAATGGAACATACACTGGACACTGAAATATGCCATTCGTACCCGTGAAGTGTGACAGTATAAATGTGGCAAAACTAGGGTACACAGTTCTCCTTTTATTTTTAGGTGACAGATTAATTGGGCATACTTTTCAAGATGGCGGGGCAGTTCAACCTTCAGCATATCCAAGGAAATCTAATGTGAAACACTATCACTCCACCAGTAGCAGAAAATTGACAGGGTAAGGAGAAAGAAAGGAGAGAAAAAACAGATAGTGAGAAAGACAGAAGGAAACAAGAGAGTAGGTAAAGGGCTATGCTGCACTGATTCAACATTAAAAGTAGCAGACGTGTTAGGTGAAATGTAGGTAAAGAAAGAGGAGGAAAAAGGAAATAGGCAGAAGTGGGACTGGGTTTGAGGGTCTCGCCCATGTTAGGAAAAATAACCCTTGATAGTGCAAAGTTTAAAGGGTAGCTATTCAAAAGTGAATATGGATTTGATTTTGCTAATGACTTTCCACTGAAAAGGCAGCACCCCGAAAATAATGATTCGTAGGTGAATGGCCTAAAATAATGCAAACAAGATGTTATTAGAGTTCTTGCACATTGTTTATTTTGCTGTGCAAGTCACTTCGCTGATTATTTGTGAGTTTTGATTCTGTTTGCAGGATTGAGCTGCTGTGGTTTGTCCCTGGTCGATGTGATTTAAATTCACGAGACATGCCTATACCAACATATTTTTTAGCTTATGCAGTAGCAAAGGTATGTTGGCCTTTCAGCAAGCCTTCTTCATCCATTGGTCTGTTGTTGTGTCATTCCATTTTTCTGCCGTCCACTATAGTATAAAGCTTGGTGGTAGGGGTCTATTCACATCAGCCACTGACTAATTTTACTGTGAATGATGGCATTCTGCTCCTTAACGTGAAGCACTTCTACACACAAAGTAACTCCCTTCATTTCCACGTATGGCAATGCATGCTTTTTGAGATGAAAAAATATTTTTGAATGTAGTAATTTTTAGGTCTCGCCTGTCGATGCGCATGCGCATCGAGCAAGGCGAGAGTATTGGGACTTATCCGCTCTTTATCCACACTGCAAGGAATCGTGGCGATTCCTTGCAGTGCCCGTGACTTTTAAGCTCAATGCGCATGCGCATTGAGCTTAAAAGCGCGTGCACGTCCGTCTTTGTTTACCCGCTCCGCCCCCTCCCCTTCCCGCCGTCTCGCATTTCCCCTGTCGCACTTCTCCTCCCCCCTCCCCTCTCTTCCCTCCGTCTTGTTTATTGTACCCGCTCCGCCCCCTCCCCCTCCCGCCGTGTCGCATTTCTCCTCCCCCCTCCCCTCCGTCTTGTTTTCATCTTTAGATCCTTAAGGTAAGGCGTGGTTACTCACTCAATAGACGGTGATCAGCTCACATACTTGCCAGCGCGCACAGTGGCACCACTGGTGGTTAAGCGAGCAGGTACTATCAGGTACTTCGTACATGCACAACTTTAATTTAGAAGGGATAGCACTGCTCCGATGCTTTTAATGAGAGAGTACTGACACATCTCAGTACCAAATAGGTACTCTGTAACAAGGAGTACCTGTACTTCAAAATTTCGATTTCAATCACTGGGCACCACATTTTATTGTAAACCTTGTACTTCCCCTCACCCCGGCCTTCAAACATCGTTTCATAGCGTAGAAACCTCTTCAGCTAGTTAACTGAACAACTCATAACTTCTGGTCCATACCCTTCCCAAGAGAAAAACAAACACTAGATTCCAGTGTGCTCAATGATCCCTCGAAGACTTCCCTGAGTGCTCCCTCGTTTATTCTTTAGCAGAATATCTGTAGCAGGTCCCCGTCTGGTAGGATCGTAGTACCTATGGCGGCCATATGAAGACTAAGTGACTTCCTCATGCTAGACCTGAACCTCGACATTAGCCCTCTCTTTAACTGTGCCCCACAACGTCTGTGGACGTGCACGCCTGTGTGCACTGAGTAGACCTTCAAAACAATCCAAGTTCTCTACCGGAAAACTGCCAGTGAAAATTTATACCAACTTCTAGCTCCGCTCCTAACCGTAGCAGACCTCACCTTGAACCGCTCTGCATCCCCACTGAAGCGTCGCACGTCAAACTTAGCCCCGGCTCCGAGCTTTCGGAACAGATCGAAGGCATCCATGTCGATCCCAGCATGCTCCGGGGCAGCCGCCGACCAGCCAGCATGCGAGCCACGGAAACTAAAGAAGGACTACAAGAACAGGCCAAACATTTCTAACAACACACTAGAGCGCTAACTGACTGTTTTGGAATCCTTCACTGTACTGCAAAGCTATCGTTTGTCACTATGTACAGCTGTACTGTAACCTAAAACCACACTTCCCTCCACACATTTTAAACTGGTGTAAAATATCACACTCACCCTCAACCCCTCACCCTCAACATCAACCCCTCACCCTCACCCTCACTCACCCTCACTCACACTCACCCTCACTCACCCTCACTCACCCTTACTCACCCTCACTCACCCTCACCCTCACTCTCACTCACCCTCAACCCCTCACCCTCACTCACCCTCACCCACCCTCACTCACCCTCACTCACCCTCAACCCCTCACCCTCACACAGTGGAATAGGTCTCGGAGCATTTGAGTTAGAGCTTTTAGAAATGTTTATGGTTTTTTTTTTAAAATTCTTTAGCATTGGCTACAGGAAACAAAAATGCTAAAGATTTACAAAAAAACCCATAAACAATTCTAAAAGCACTAACTCTAATGCTGCGAGACCTATTGCATTTCCAATGCTTGTTTTATATTGGTATGCACACTGTAAATATGGAGCAACGTGGTACATTATTTACTCCACCGCAGTGTCACTTTTTGCAATGGCGACATAAATGTGATGCAGGGTGTCGTAAATAAGCCCCGCAGTTTGTTTTCTTTACCTTTCCATTCATTTGTAAACAGAGGATATTGACGGATTTAGGGTGGTAGAAAAGTTCAAACTTGTAATATCATCAGGATGAAAGTGCTTGTGACATCAGGTCCACTTCAAGTGGCATTTTGGTGAGTTGACGTCCAGGCACTAACCATTCGGTGTAATGAATGCCATATTGATGTTCTGGTTAATCATTAAAGTGACACCAACTTAAAAGTGTTTATTAGTAAAGAAAAAAGCTCTAGCCAATTGCAGATAAGGACTGACATTGATCGGCCCCATGATAACTGTTCATGCCAAAAAATCATATTTAATTAGGAATGTGCAAAGTTTAAAATGACACTTTCCGACTGCAAAGGTATCCACTTAGCTGGTCACAACATTTCCTAGAAACTAAAGGTGTATGGGAGATTTTTGCAACAAAATTATTTTGGAACAATTTCTTCAGCAAAACTGCATGTTTGCAGGTTTTTTGGCAAGCAAAACATAATTTGTGACGACTTATGGGGTACCACTTGGGCGGAAAAACGTCTAGGCAACAGATCAGTAGTCAGCAGCAGTGAAGCCTGCTAGTTCAGAAGGAGCCTCTACTGAGCACTCTAATGTTAAGTCTATGAGAATGAGGTGTCTGAATATAGGGGTGTACAACTTTTTTAAGCAAGTTAAGTCTTAAATAGATTTCTATTGGTGGCCTTTCTGCTTTTTACTGTTTGTGTCTTGAAGTAGTTTTCCCCACAAACTGTCAATATTTCCTCAGGAGTGCTAGTTGGTGTTGAAATTAGATGTACTGTTTTCTCACATGTTAACGTTAAATGTTAACGTTAATGCCATTTTTAACATGATAACTCACTCACCCCTGCAGAAAACTCGTAATTTCAGAAAAGGAGCTTCATACTGCTTTATTACCTGTCCTCGTTTGCCATGGTATGTTCGGCTAGGCCTTGCATTATAATATTTGTATATATTGATGGAGAAAGTGGACAGTTTTTGAAGGGCGACTTTTCTACAGATGCTTGCAACTAGTAATTATTCAGCATTGTTGTATAAGGCCCAACTTCCTTCCAAAAATGAAAAACAAACGTACATTCAAAAAGCATACGTTTTAACGAACCTGTATGTGAGTTACAATGCCAACAATTCTAACTCAGAAAAAGTTTAGCCTGAAATAACTTTAAGGGGATCCATAAGCAATTAAACAGAATGTAATAATGTGTTTGAAAAAGTGATGCAGGTAACCAAACAGAAATATAATTCCACCATATTTTTTTCCATATATCATATGAGAAAGATATTGAAAGCTCATTATTCCAAAACGTTGAAATCATATTGATATTGTTACCTTGAAATGTATTCAGTTTCTTGTACATTAATGAAACAGCATGAGACGAAGAGGTTACAGCTTGAATATAAATTGTTAATTCTGAATTTATATTTGAAGGAATGTTATTAGGAAAGGAGTCTAATATAGAATTACATAAAAGCTCATATTTAAGAAAATCTGAAGAGGGTAAGTGAAATTTATCCTGTAGTACATCAAACAATACAAAAGTATATATCTTTTAGATAAAAAATACCTGTGTTAATCCATGAATGCCAAATATCTACAGTATTTGAAATAGATGATTGAAAAAGTGAATCTAAATACTTTGATATTAAGTTTGTGGATTTCAAAATAATAGATTTATTAATTAACATTGAATTGGTAGACATGGTTAGCAAAGTAGTCAATTGAAACGGAGTTACCAAACCCTTTCTATAAGAAGCAATGTAGGAGGATTATTAAGGCGGGAATGGCTGAACCACAGAGATCTTTGTTTTTAGATAAGTGTTTTATGATAGCTAAAAAATCTGGCATACCAAATCCTCCATTACATTTTTACCAATTTGTGTTTTTTATAACCAATACGAGGTGATTTATTACTCCAAAGAAACTTAGAAAGATGTTGATCAACAGTTTTATAATGCTTCATAGGATATTGAGTAGGAATCATAGCTAAAAAATAAAAAATATTAGGAGCTATAATAATTTTTATTGAATCCATTTTGCTCCTCCAGGAAAGGTGAAGTGAGGACCATTTGAATAATTTATCTAAAAATCCGCCAAACGTTTGCGCCTTCCCTACATCCTGCCCAATGAGAGTGCCATGTTCATCATAATCTCCCCTATGTGCTATCTCTCAGTTTTTACCCTCAATAGCCGTGCTAAATGGGAGCCTATCTTATTGCCATGGTCGTAGGTAGTCCTGCACCAGCAGAGCAGGGAGATCTCTGCGCGATTGTTGTAGATTGTGTTGAGCTTCCCCTGCAGAGCTGCGACCTGTATTTGTAGTGCCCATGTTGGGTTGGCTTTGTGAAGTCATCCCGGCCCGCTTAATGCTGTTTCCAGCATCTCGTGGTCTTTTATACTTGATTTCTTAAGGGCGGATTTTAGAGTTATGCACTGGCCTCTTAAAACTTTATTTATTTCCTAGCACTGACCCCCCCCCGCTGGGTTGTGCATGTTTCCCCACTTTGCTGTGTGCTAGTTAGAGCACATAATTGGACCCTCGTGGCCCATGTCAGCCTCGAGCCTAGTCATTGTCCATTCTGGCTACCATTTTAGGGTGAAGCAAGAGTGGAATTGCAACTGCATTCTTAATATTTGCTCTCTCTGCCGTATCCTCCTGTTCCCGACACCGTATCATGGACCTTCGTTCTCAATGGGGGCCAGGAGGTTGTTAATCTGAGTAGCAGTGTGGTCCCTGCTTCCGCTCACCTCAGTAGTCTTCGCCGTCTCCCGACATCCTTTCTGTAAGTGCTGCATGTATCCCTCCATAAGTTACCTGGAGGTGGGGGAATCAGCTGGCAGCTTCGGTTCAGTTGGTCTCCTGACATCAACAGATGCCCACATGAGGAACTCACGTTTCTGCAAGTCGTGGCACCGCTCTCCTGTCTTAGGCCGCGGACCCGTTACTGGTCTGGCCTCGGAATCTCTATCTCCTGAGTTGTTCCGCCTGCAGTTTTCGCTCGGCTCTTTAGTGCTAGGTTGGCAGGGGGGACGTTCTCACACCATGATCTTGCGTCCCAGCCCGCCGGAGCACAGTTCCAGCTTTCTTTCGAATGAATGCCACAGAGCACTCGCAGATGATGTCCGCATGGCCATCTTAATTAGTCACGCCCCCTCAACCCACTTTTTTTTCATAAAAGCCAAAACCTTATCTTCAATATGTGTCGCTTGTATGAAGCAAATATCTGCTTTATCGCAACCTAAATAATCTAAAAAAAATGTATGTTTTACAGGGTGTCTTAAACCTTTAACATTCAATGAAACAATGTTATTATTATGAATGTTAGTTATAGTGAGGTAGAGAAAATACAAAGAAGAATAAGATATAATTATTGAAGCAAAAATGGAGAAAAAGTAGCTTTAGAAAAGGATAGTAGGGAAAAAAGGAAAATAAAGACACATGCAAACATAGAAAACGACAACATTTAAACAATAATAGCAATCTTGAAAGACACACACGTTTTGCAAGCATGTCTGAACCATTGGAGCCCTGTAAGGATTGAAACAATTTAGATTAGCCGGAAAAAAGAATGTACTAATATTGATGTACCAGTCTCATGTGTATCCATAGGAAGCTGTAAATGTTGATCCAGAAATATTCGTAGGTCTTTCGGGCGCTGAAAGGACTTTGAAAAACTTTCCAGATATGCATTGAAGAAGGATCTAAAAGACCATATTTAAATCTAAGACTTCATGACTGTAGACGAATGTCAATGAATTCTTTGCGAGTCTTAACAATTTCTTTAGCAAAGTCTTGGTGAATAAAAATGTTACCATTTACCATTAAGGCAGGAATTTCTCGTGCTACTTTTCTTATCAAGACTAAATGACGGTGACTTAAAACTTTAAAGATCAATTGTCTCGACTTAGTATTATGTGGATTACGATGAGAATGAATCCTGTGAGCTTTATCTATTTCAAATTGCTCAGGAAATTTTATACAGAAAAGACCAGGTATTAGATTCTCCAAATATAACCTGCAATCATTTCTTTTTACATCTTCTGGTAAATGGAAAATATGTGGATTTTATTGTCTGTTACGATTTTCTAAATCAAGAAAAAGAGTACACAGGAGATATTTTTGCCACAAGTGGTGAGAAAGTATCAATTTTTACTTTATTGTCTTGAAATTTAATTGCATTGTCAGATTTTTTCATTGACATACTAGCCATATCTTTTTGTAAATTTCAAATCTCTGACGCAATAGTATCAGTGTTAGAGCGAATTGTCTGAAACTCATCAAGTAGCAAAGTCAAAGAAGGTTCACTAGATTCCACCACTTTAGATTTAACAGGAGGAAGAGAAATATTGTATTTCCTTTTATTATGCAGAGCCTGCACATTTTTGATCTCTATATTTCTTAAAATAAATTTCAGCAGCCAAATAGAATCAAATATGGAGGAAAGTGTTAATAATGAAGAAAAAATCTTATAATAAAAGGAGGTGCAGTAGCCAAAACAGACTGTGGGAGTGACTATGCCGAAGCCTAGCCCTTTCCAGACTATTACTCAGCCCCCCTGACTGGAATGCTGGGCTGTACTTGAGTGAAGATATCGAGGCAGAACCAGGATGGGAGAAATACAGCTCACCGGTTAGTAAAGGCCTCCAAACATTGCTGCCAATATTGTTTGATAACATTCTGGCTAATAAACATCCAGAAATCGTCAAATAAGGGCTTGACTTGGTGAAGAGCTCACCGGGGGACGACCATCTTGATAAGCGAACTTGCGTATCAGGCAGCTATGCACTTTATAATTTGCATAGTATTGTACTGTATTGCATTTTTTTCTTTTTTTATAAAGTCATGCCTCAATCACAAGTTTTTATGTAAACGTAACTTGCTGTCATCGTCAGGTATACTGATCATTGGTGTCTCACATGTGATTCATTTCAGAGTTTAGCACCCAAGTAGAGATGTGAAACGTCCTCAATCGTTTACTCTCTTGACCAATAAGAAATTTAAACAAATACCCTCTCTTCTGCATGAATATGAAATCCAGTGGATCGCATAATTTACTGCTTAGTGTTCATTTGCCATTTCTTTATGTCTGAAATGTTCCCAGGTAACTAGCAGTATCGTTTTCGCTGTTTTATTTTTCATTCTTCCCGTAGTTATAGATGATTCTCGCATAAATGTATTGCATTACATGGTTGTCCCCTTTTTCTCCGTGGTGCGCAAAGAGACATTTTTCCAATAACTATGCATATAAAGTTAAAAGTGACTTGAATATGTATTGATATTTCGTAAGCGTGTTCAAGGTTTTAGGTTTCAAATCCAATTCAGCAAATTCATCTTCTTTGTGAGAAAGCAATACACATCATAAAATGTGGAGATGATGGGATATTTGTGACCGAAGTTGGGCAAATGACAGATGGAAAACAACAGAAAAACATATCTTAGAGATATATGTAACAGGAAAATGACACAAGGTGCACAGTGGTGAGCCGCACACCAGCAATTTCGCGAGTTTCTAAAGTTACAAAAAACAGATCTCTGTAAATACGAGCTTAATGAAGAATAAACCCTAATGCGGGTTATAAACTGTTACCAGTTAACACTGGAGTCTGTGCTCCACAAATATTAAACAAAAACATGTGTATGTAGTCCCTACATGGACCAGGCCATCCTTGCTTCTGGATCAGTCATTTTTTAAAGTAGGATTTTTATGGTCTGGCTTGACAGCACAGATGTCGTGGACAATTATTGATCATCACTAGACTGGGGCTCTGGCTTCACACACCTGAACCACACGTTTTGATTGCGCACATGTGTGCTTCCACAAAAAAGTTCTGGCCCTCCATACATCTGTGGTCATTTCCATTATTTTTCCTGCTGCGGAGTTTGAACTTTCAGGGGCACACGCATTAAACTGTAATGCTATTAAAGGGTCTTAGAAAACTAGATAATATATGGTGTTTTTCTCTGGCAGCAGCACAGATGAGATGAACACAGTCTAACCTACATGCAAGTTTAGGTCTGGCTTGACAGTTCAAATGTCACCTGACCTTTAAACCTACGCCAATATGATTCAAACTCAACAGGCTTTGGGAATCGGCTCTCTCTGGACTGACTATTCTGCGGTTTAGTTTGTGTACCTGTCAGTCAAATCATAGATTCGTCAGAGATTGCACTTCACGACATTATTAGGAAAAGCACATTATTTATTATACATTTTTGTGATCACTCCAGTTACCATACCTCATGAAATTTACACTTACGTGATCTATTTTCCCTCCACTATGTGTTCAGCAGGCCTGTTTTTTTTCCACAAAATGTAGCCACGGCTGTGATAAGAGATTGTCTGCTGAAACTTGAAACATGGACATTTCTTTGCTGTAACTTTACCAAAGTGGAAACAGTTTTCCACCAAAACTGCATGTGCATCCAGTCTCAAGATTGTTTTCTAGCAGAATCAGTTTACCTCTGACACCAGATGAGCCATCAATTTTTCTTGTTATTGTACTAACTATATGAAATGTAGGGAACATTGTCTTGTTTTTTTCAAGTTCTGTTATGCATTGTAGTTTGTATTTAGCACGCATGGGCTAGTTAGTTGACCCTTAGAGGTTAGATTGTGTTGGTGGTTTGCCTCAGAGATGGTCATCCATGGGGTTGTCCATGAACAGATCATGCTCAGTTCAGAGAGAGAGGTTGTAGGAAAGTAAATCTTCTTTCTTGGTTACCCTCACTTTTTGCTGGTGTCAGTATGTTTTTTTTTACTAGTCTGATTGGAATCCTGCTAATCACACCCCAGTCACTGTGCTTCCCCCCTAAATTGACCATGGTAAGTACTTCTGTAGATCCACAATTGGCTATTTGTGTACACTTGTCCTTAGCATATGGTACTAAGGTACCCAGTGCATAGGTACACCAGGGGCCTCCCATGGACTGCAACATGTATTGTGCCACCCATAAGAGACCACTTGAACTGTAACATTACAGACCTGCCATTGCAGCCTGTGTGAGTTGGTGCTTGCACCCCTCACGACAAATATACGTTTTCTTATATCTGAGGTCACTACACTTAAAATCTATAAGTCACCTGATTGGCAAGCCTTTAAGTTCTGAAGGCAGGGTGCTGGGTAGGATACTGAGTGTGCCCCAGCACTAGCAGGACACCCCTAAAAAGCCTATAGCCGATTCTCCAGGCTTTGTAAATGCTGCAAGCCATTTTGATACACATAGTGGCCAATCGTCATTACACGATGGCTAACTATGTAGTGGCTGTGCAAACCTGGGCATGTTTCGTACCAAACATGTTGAAATCATACCCCAACGTTTCCGGTGTTGGAGGTATGATTCCATGCACTGGGAGGCTCCTCCGGGAAGCCCCAAGTATTCCATTTAACATTCTTTCATAGTCTGCCAGCAAGCTAGTGCTGCTGCCGACCCCAGACATGATTCTGCCCTCCTGCTGCTGAGTTGAGCTCCTTAGTACAGAAACATAGTTCACAAGGAACTCATTTATCAAAGCAATTATGGAACTTGCAACTCAAGTAGTTGCCAAGATTAAATCATAAAAAAGAATAATATAGTCAGGACTGTCAATTAAGTCAAAGAGACATCTGCATTAATGTTGTCTTCATACAAATTATTTAGAAAAACTGATTTAAAAAAACCCGTACAATTTTATATCATGACTACCTGACTTCAGCCGAAGCAGGTCATTTTATTATACAATTTAAGTCTATATTTACATATTATTGCACAATAAAAAATTGATTCAAAATAATCTGGTGAGCCCCAGTTAAGTGACCATAACCTATTTAGTGAATATTCTGTGACATAGTAAACAAGGAAAAGGGGAACTGGTTATTGGCGAAGTACAAAAGGACGAGCTTAGTACAATAATCGATAATTAATATAGGCTCTCTCTTTTGTCTGTAGTCGATGGCATTTCAACCCTCTCTAGATACGGGGTCTCTTCAGGACCAGGTTGCTGGGGACTGTGGAGGAGGAAAAGCGTGTGTAAATGGATGTTTTTGAATACTGGTGGTCATGACGGGCATATATTATACTGTACATGAGGTTCAATTTGTACATGACAGGTAGGATGTGAGGTACAGGAACGGGGTTAATCCAAACCTGGATCCAAGGATATATATATCTATAAGGTGGTGTCACGATTGTTAGTGTTACTCACTTGCAGTCTGGGCCAGTGTACAAGGGTACATCCGGTGTATTCCCTACAGCGGGGGTTCAATGTCTCAGCGCTGTAGTGATGAGGGCATCGGAGGTGGTTTAACAATAGAAACTACGGTATGACTCCATATATCTGACAAGACGGTATAATCTCATGCGAGGGCAAGACAGGAAATAGATGCAGGAATAG
The DNA here is from genome assembly GCF_964261635.1 of Lissotriton helveticus. Lineage (NCBI taxonomy): Eukaryota > Metazoa > Chordata > Amphibia > Caudata > Salamandridae > Lissotriton > Lissotriton helveticus. The sequence continues at coordinate 1,798,501,416 of NC_136067.1, read as the reverse complement.
GTATAAATGTCAGAGACTACAATGAAAGGCCAAACGGAACATTTACTTAGTGTCTGGTTACTTGGAACAACAACACTCGTGTTAATGACGGAAGAGATGGTCCGCTGCAATTAATGAAAGTAGGATCGGGCTCCGATTTTGATAATTCCTGCTCACGATGCCTGATCGATATAAAAATAAAAGGGGGGATCGATAAGTAAATAAGTACTATCAACCATTACACTATGTTCAGGCCCGGACTGGCCGTTGCGGGCACCGGGCAATCCCCCGGTGCGCCGCATGGGTGGGGGCCGTTTTTGCAGCGTAACACGGCCCTGTAACAAAATCGGCCGAAAATCGGCCCTGGCAACGAGCGCGGTCACACCCCCACTCCCGGGGGCTGTGGGGGGGGCCGGCCGAGCACTTCGCCAGGGCCGGTTTTGGTTCTCAGTCCGGCCCTGACTACGTTGCTGCACACTCTGAACATATATTGGCACATCTACGTTATTTGGCACTGCCTCCAGTCTCCCAAAGCATTCTGAAACTTGCAGTATTAAGTATTCGCAGTAGAAAACTATTAAAAGGGGAGCAGGAGTATATGGACAGGTCACACAGTCATTGTGAAACCCTCATACTTTTCAACTCACATTTTCAATTGCTGCTCAGTTCTTGGAAATGTTATACACTCTTCTCTATTACGGGATCTCCATTGATAATTATAAGCACTGAATGGTCCCGCTCACATGCGGGGGTCTCAGAGCAGTTCTTGCAGAGTTGCTACTTCACCTCCGAAAAGGCCAAAAACATGTGACATTTTGATGCGTTGCATTTTTGCAGCCTTGAAGACGGACAATATTGCCAATATTTATGGAATTGCTTTGAAAGTTGGAAGGAAGAATGCGTCATACCTTTAAAAATCGCTTAAATCAAAATTGAAAGTGGTCTTCTAAAAACATCCTTCAGAAACACTTTTTAAAGTGAGCTAAGGAATAATGCATATCAATATATCTTGAATAGGCTGCAGCATTGAAACAGTGTAAACGGGACACTGCCCCTTTAGGATCTTCTAACTTCCAGTGTCTCATCATGCTTTGTAGGTGGTAAGTTACTCAGTTCTTTTTTCTGGTTCCTGCTGACAGAATCTTTAAGCAGAGCTCTGCCTTTTTTTAAGGTTTGAACCTTTTTTTCTATTACATTTAAAAGTAATTTCATAACATTGGCATAAACATTGGCAATATGGCCTGTTTTGGGGGCTGCAGGAATTTAACATGTCGGAATGTCTGTCACATATGTTTCCTGGCCTTTCCAAAGTAAGGCAAAGTAGATGTGACTTTGAGAGGGCTGCTCCGGGATCCCCGCACTGGGGTGTGACGGCTCTGTGCTTGGGATTTCAGTGGACATTTCTCTGAGAGAGAACTAGGAATACAGGTAAGAAACCATTCCTTCTTGCTGTTTGATAATAATCAGAGGTGATTTTTCATATATTTTCAGGGTGGGGTGCCAGACTATAATTTTTCTTTTCTTAAGGAACTATATTCTAGCCAGGAAACCAGACTTCCTACCACCTCAAATATTTAAAATGTTATGTTACAATCGAATACTGAGAACCATTTTGAGAAATACAAAGAAAGTATTCGGTCTAAAGTCCTCCGCATTGTCTATGATTCTCTTCCTCCAAACTAATGTACATTTCTGCATAGGCATCTGCATTGTGTCCCTCGAGTATAATAGACGTTCATGAAAGGCTTTTCTTTTTAAATTGACCTTGAAACATCATTGCAAATACGTTGGTGGGGGTGCCCAAAATGCAGCCACCTTTTGTCAGAGTATCTTTTGTATGCTGTACCTAGACTACTTTGGACACATAGTCTTGCATGGCCTGGGTATAGGCTAGTGGAATATGTCGAGGTCAGAGCCCTTTTAACCATTTACCCACGTGGAAGGACTGTTCAACGTTTCCTAAATATAACATTCATGTCTGGATTTTCTATGAATGATGCCTGTGGTATATCTGGTTTATTTGCATGGACCTGTGAGTGCTACAATCTGTGTACACCTTTTAGAAGACAAAAAGTATTTTGTTGTACATTTGTGTGAAACTAACTGTTAAACCTGACATGCTTTTGATAGTGTTTCGCTAAACTTTTTGCTTTTTTACTCAGGGGTTTTTGCGTATTCTCTTTTAGTGGCCTTATGGCTCTTGGCACCTTCCCACTGTGAATGCAGTGTGAAAATGCCCGTACCCTTCCTCCACATGTTAGGAAGTAGTGCTTACCTGATGTTTTTTTAAACCTGCCTCAAGCCTAACATTGCAGGCCTGTTGCAACTGTGATTATATTAAACATGTCAAGCCTGCCTTTACAGGCCTATGTGTGCGCAATTGCACTTATGCTTAGCTTGGCCTTTGTAAACGACTGACCAATCCTGAGGGAACCTTTTACTATCACTAGGGCTCCCTTGGGAAAGTCTTAAGTGGTAAAGCAAGTGGTGGTGAAAGGCAGGGCAGGTACACCCATATGTTCCCTGCCCAGGTAGTGAAGAATTCCCATTTGTGTTTTCACTACCTATGAGGTGTGCTCCTCCTATAGGTTAACATGGTGAATGGAGGAGATTAATCCAATCTGTAATAGTGACTTGCAGTAGAGCAGCCTCATAATGTTTACTATCATTGGATTCACAATGACAAACCCTCTTCTGTGATAAAGAGGGATTTGTCATTAATAGCTTAGAAATGCTACTTCGAGGAAGTGGGCATTGATCTGCTCTAAAACTCTTTGTGCGCCTTTTAGTTTGACTCCGGTCAACACTGGAGGAGCACATCTGTGCATTCTCCAGAGGCCGCTATAAACATTGGGCATACAACTGGAACAACAGCCCTCGGCCATTTGCGGGTCTGGCTGGCTAGATTAGAGGAAGAGGTTTTAACACTTGGCATCTGGGAGCCAGATCAGGGTCCCACTAAAGATTAAGCTCCGCATTCCACTGCCCCATAGCAGACAGGACTGAAATTTAGGGCAGACACCTGTGGTTCAAAGGGAAACAGTCGGAATCACGCCGAACTTAAAAGGCACACTACAGTATAACTACTGGCGCCATACTTCAGCAGGCTAGAAATACACTTATGGGCATGTGGAACAGGTGATCCTGGAACTCTGTGGTGCACACAGCCAGAGGAATCTCTTGTGCACAAGGAGGATTACTGCCATTGGAAGGGACCGTGCACCCTTCCTTAGTGGTGAGTGGATTCACCAGTTGCCTCATTTCCAGGGAGGTGCAGAGGAGCGGATCCGTGTTCCGTTGTGCATCGGGTTGCCTGGGTGCTACTTTGATCGACGTGTGTCTGACCGGGTGCCTCCTTCCTCCAAGAGGCTCCCCTGCTTCATCCCCCATTCCTTGATTGTTCCTTTTATGCCCTCAGTGCAGTGGACCAACTACCCTCTCCTCACTCAGCCTCAGTGACTTTGTGTTGCCACTTTGTTTTACCCAGATTGGGCCTCATTACCCCTCATAATCAACTCAGCAAAATCTTTGGAAGTCACTCTTGATAAAAATCTAAACATTCAGAAACACATCAGCACCGCAACAAAAGGAGCAAACTTTCAGATGAACACCTTGAGAAGACTCAAACCCTTCCTTCCCGCAAACGACTTCAAACTGGCAGTGCAAGCACTAGAATTCCCAAGACTGGAATATGGGAGTGCTTCTCTCTGCGGTCTTCACAGATCAACGGCTGCCCCCCTTAGAGCCTCAATCAGCACACCAGCGAGACTCATCACAGGCTCAAAAAGAAACTGTCACATCTTTCCTGACCCTAGAGCCCTCAACTGGCTACCTTTCGAAGCCAGGATCCACCTTAAAATCGCATGTTTGCCTTACAAGCCAATACATCACAACACTCCAAGCTACCTGGCACAGAATCTAGTGCTCTACTGTGGCAGTAGATTCCCCAGGAGCTCCAATAACCTTCGACTGAAACCTCAACTTTTTGCCAAGAAGAAAACTTATAACCGGGCCTTCTCAGGTATGGCATCCAGAATTTGGAATACACTGCCCACAGAAACCAGACTTAATCCGTCCTTCGTCTCGTTCCAAAAAAGAAGTGAAATCTATTCTCTTATCTAAATTCACTTGAACCCTGTATTTAACTTGTATTTCTATTGTGTGCTCTCATTGAACTGTTTGTTTCCTATATATGCCTGTAAAGCGCTCTGATCCCTGCAAGGGTCTTGTTCGTGCTATATAAAACCTTCAAAATAAAATAAAATAAAATAAATAAGCCCATGGCCTCTTAGAATCAGAGGTAGTTAATTCTTGGACTAAGGAGAGCAACAGTTACTTAATATATCGCCGCTTCCTGAGTCACTGTCGACTTCAATGGGCGAGTGGGCGCAGGACCGGATGATAGGCACACTGGCCGGAAGTGAGAGCGGCCGAGCTTCACATTGCTAGAATACCTAGCCTTCGTGATTGCTGCGGCCATCTTGGAAAGGTTAATGCCTATGTGAGAAACATTCTCCGGGATGGAGGATTGTGTATATGCGTGTAGTGGGAGAATCTCTTATAGTCACAACATATCTATTTCTTCGCCGGTGACATGAACCTGGATGTGTTACAACATTAATAACGAGAATGAATACCTGCACCCATATTATCATTAAGATAGAAAGTCGGTGTGTGACAAAAAATGTAGCTCCATACTTGTATAACACATTTCATAGACAGGATCATCAATCATTGTCGATACAGGTGAGGTTCATAATTTGTTCGTTGTGATTCAGGACCATAGAGCCATATTATAACTGTATGATCCACAGTGTATGGCAAAAAACAACATGACAATACATACAATTAGGGGGAATAATGGTTCTAATTCTACCTTCCCAAATGGCAATCAAGGCATCCGTGTCAGTTAAGTGCCATGTGTGGAATTTGCCTATGATTGGCCGATATACTGTGAGCATGATTACAGGATTGGATTGAGCTCAAGCAGGGGAAGGTAGAACAATAGGTGTCCTGTCACAGGGAGGTGTGACCACCTCCCAGACAGGACTTAGTGTATTAGGCTGGGGTGGGGGCGCTTTACAGCACCACCTGGTTGCTTTGAAAGACACATTTTATATGCTTCTTGCATACTCTAGTTTGAACCATTTCAGGGAGCCCTTGGCTCTTGCTCTGGGGCGAAACTAGACAAAGGATATGGGAGTATTCTCTCCTCTGCCCAGCCCCTCCTCTGAAAGGGACCCCTGAGTTGTTCCAGCCCTTTCCCTAGGGTTCTTAAGGGCTTACCTGAGGGTGGCTCTTCAGATTCATTGTTGAACAAGACTCAAGCCTGAAACTATGTCACTGTTCGACCGACTGGACACTTGGACTTGGCTGGACTTCACCTGGAATGGAGACTGCAACAAGGAAGACTTCTGCTCCTCCTGGTTTCTCTGTTCTGCAAGTCTTCTTCATCTTCTGTGTCTGTGCTTCTTCCATGATCTTCAACATACCTGTGGGCATCAAGGAAACCCAAAGTAATCTCCCTTGGATTGAAAGAAGTCACTCCCCTGTATTTGCAGGCACTGTAACAAAGCTGACTGGTCTGCTCCTCCTGTTGTACCACAGACTTTGAAAGGCTCCACAACACAGGTGGTGGTTCTACAACTCCCTTAAGGCCTTACCTGTCCTTTATGCAATTTTAAGGCCAGTTTCCCTCGTCAGAACTGCTAGAACCAAAGCCCTGTGCACAGCATCAACTTGATGTTGCCGAGGCTTGTTGGCTCTACACTCCAGAGATCTTTGGGCTAGAAGAAGTTCCATCCTCTAGCATCTCTTCCGCCAAGTACAGTACCCTCACCACATCCTCTGCACCGTGGGCCTTCCTTCTTGGTTAGTTGCTCAAGGTCATCTAGTGACTCCTGTGCCTTTGGCCTGTGAGTCCTCCCGAGGGTCTTCTTCTGCTTCAGTGGACTCCTCTGCTTTCTCAGGGCCTGCTCTGACTCTTCTGATTCTGCGGAGTCTCTTGGACCATGCTGGTCCCAATGTTGCTCCTTCTTCGCTTTCCATGCCTGTTGTAGCTGCCATTGCTTTTTGTGCTTCCGCCGGGCAGCGACCCTCTGGTTCTCGACTTCTAACATGGGACAGCTCATGCATGGTCCTGTTCTTCCTCAGCATTGCTTGGCCCCCGCAGCTGCAGCGTCAAGGTCACCATCAACTCTTATGAACCATCTGACATTGGTGGATATTGCTCTTCCATGCCTCCTGGTCACCTCCATGTTGCCATTGACTCTGTCCCCTCTGCTTGCAGGTTCTTCACTTCAAGAATCTATCCTTGTATTCCACAGAAATCTTGCGCAGTCTTCTCCAGGGCATCTTTACTGAAGTCCTCCATTGTGGTCCATGGCGGTTTCCAACGTCACTTGGTACCTATGCACCCGGCTTCCCTTGTGTAGGATCCCGGTGCCTGGGCTTTCCACAGGTGTGGTGACTCTACATCCTTCTGTCTTCCACAGGGTCTTTTCAGGGTTCACTGGGAAGGGTCCTTCGTTTTAAAAACTGCAACCGCGACTTTCCTGTTAACTTCTATTGAGCACGCAGCTGTGTTTCCACTATGCACAGACCCTTCATTGGGTTCCTGGGTTATTACCTTGGGTGGTTCCTTGTGTCAAAAAACAACAAGAGAGAGAGGGCAAGGAGTCACTCTTAGTCCCCCAAAGCTATACTTATTCACCAATAAAAAAATGTATCCAGAAAAAACAAAGAAGTGGAACAAATCACTACAAATTGATAAAAGAACCCTCACTCACTAACATGGTTGGTGACATGCTTCATCATAGGGTTCAACAAGAGATGCCTACTGCATCTCTGGTGTGTTACAACGCCTGATTACAGCGGAGGGGGATGTTTCATATGTGCCTATCAAAAAGTGTGACAAGTGCAAAAAATGAGGGGTGAAATTCAAAAAGTGCAAAGGTTTTTTCCAAAACAATTTTAATGGCGGAAAACCAAGCACTGGATAAAAACAAGTGAATTGGATGGTTTAAATTGACCAGATCCATCCTACAAGGTCAACATGTTTAAGCTTCTAAACGTATTCCTGGAAGCTTTCGTCAGGACCAAAAAACACCATGGCGGTTTAAGCACACTAAGGCTTACCCTAACCTGTAGTGTGTCAAACTGAATTAACTCACGGTTTTGCAGAGGGCCTTCAAGGATTTCCCAAAAGTCATGAATGTATGTGCAAGAAAGTCACATCACTCCTTAGGTACTGCTAGGTGGCGGGACTCAAAGTACAGATTCAGAGAGAGTCAACCACTGGCGAGAAACCTAGTCTACCCCAGCAGACCTGGTTCCTTGTGTCCCCAGTTCCTCTGAGTTTCTTGGTCCAAGTCCCGACATAAGTTGCAGTTCGCATTCCACATTCTTGGTATATGGTTTGGTGAGGTCTTCCCTGGATGGCGACTTTATTTTGTGCTTACTTACCTATTTACAATTGAAGTATTGTTGTGCATTTGTGTTTATATATCCGGGTAGAAGATATACCAATGTGTTATTGAGTGTTGTGTAATAAATAGACATAGCTTTATATATACACAATGTGTGGTTCTTTTTTGTTTAACCTGACTACATGATTAAACCTGGTAAAACATGCTGCTTTTAAGATGAGCCTGAAGGCTGCTCTCCACAGCTACCACTTTGAGAGCTTTCAAAGGTTCTGAAAGACCACAAAAATCCCCAAAAGGGTTGCTTGGATTAGTGCATGGTGCATCACTTAAATAAGAGTGCGCCATATACTAAGCTAGCCTCCGACAATGCTGTTGTGATTTCCTTGCGCTTGTGTTCGGAAGAGCATCATTGTGGCCTGTTAACCAAACCCATGTGAGAGTCAATGTTTCCAGGGTTGTCTTTGTGAGCGGCATGACATTGAGAATGTGGGGCATTTATCCCTCTGCCTAACCTGTGTCAGCAGTGTCAGGTTGTGTATCTGCGTGGGATCTCAGTTAGGCCCATGCTATACGAGTTACTCCTGTACTTTCCTTTGTATTTGTGGAGTGTTTGCATGAGTGTGGGTGTGAGGTGTATTTGCTTATTACATTGGATTGAGTGCATAAATTGATGTTACATTTTAATTGGAGTATGTAAATCTGTAGTTGTGATTTTCTCATGATAGTCGAATCGTGATTGTTAGAAATTATGTTTCTGGTTGGCTAGGGTATGAACCTAAGCTAGACAGAAACCACCACTCTAGTCAACCACCACTCTGGACAGGGCAAGTAATTTACACACCAAAGAAACCTGTGCTCACCCTCAGGTAGCTTGGTTTAAAGCAGGCAGGCTTATCATCAGAGGCAATGTGTAAAGGATTCGCGTAACACAATCATACAGAAACACAATATATACACCATAAAAGAGACTCCACACAGGATTCTATGAAAATATATGCAGTATATTGTACATAAAACAAATCCAAAATGACATAAATCATAAATACTATGCAAATACTGAAATAGTACTCGTTATCCTGAACAAGGTAAGTCCAAACACAACATACATCATAACATTAGTGCCTGTAATGACAGTTATGTTAGGGGAAAGCACATTAACCACCAACTGTTACTATAAGTCCATGGATCACAAAATATCACCTTATGCACATAGACACAATGGGTACTTTCCAAGTTATCCTATAAGATGCAGTAGTTCCCCACAGTGCTAAAACCAAGGAAAGACATTCCTCTCAGATTAGACATTTTGCAGTAATACAGGTCTAGGAAAAATCTCATAAGGGGTATAACACGTGACAATAGGGCACAGGGGCAACTGCATGCCTTCCAGATGATAAATGGTAATTTGGTATATCGTTAAGCGTCAAAGATCCCTGTTGTAGCTGCTTGGACTTTCAGCACCTTTGGTAAAGAAAAACACAGAGCCGCCCATGAGGAAGCGCCTTTCCTTCATCCATGGCCCTAAGGTATGGGCCAAAGGGGGCACACACTGCAGATTCTAGTGAGGAGACCTCGCTTGGTCCCCCTCATGCAGAGTAGCCTAGGGCAGCTGACGCAAGCACACGGTGCCACTGCTGAAGCCTCAATGTTGCTCACTGAACGTGCTGAGGGAAGTACCGTGCAAGCAAAAGGACTTTGCAGGTCCGGGCGCCAGTGCCCCTAGGAGCGAGGAGTGGAGCTGGTGTCTCTGGCCCATCTGTAGTCACTAAGGCCACACGTTTCTAAGGAAGAGAGCCATTCTGGATGCATCGGTGACAGCTTCGGGGGATGTGGTGACCACGATCACTGCAGGTGCAGAATCCTCTGGTGGCGATGAAGTAGGAAGGTGGGGTTTTTGCCAGTGCTGCTCACACGGCACTGGATCTCCTTGAAAATGCAGCACTAATTTGAACTCAGGCCGGGCTGATGATCAGATACGCTCTGACCCTTGATCTCGCCAGCTGCTGGACTGGCAAACGTCAGAGTCTATGGCAGTGGCAGGGAGAAGAAACCTTTGATTTCCCTGAGGTTTCTGGAACAGGGAGCATACACACCCTTGTAGAGCACTGGTAGGGCACAAGAGCAGGTAGACAGGCAGCAGCTCAGCACATGAGGCAAGATGCAAAGTGGCAGTCCCTTCTGTAGCCCAGCAGGCAGCAGGCCAGTCACAACAAAGCAAGTAGTCCCAATGGCGGTTTCTCCTGGCAGCAAGCAGTCCCCCTAGCAATGTACAGATGTAGAGCCAGCAGTGTCTGGTTACAAGTCCCATGCAGTGTCTAAAGACATGGGGTCAGATCCCCTGTATTTATACTAAAAAATTTCTTTGATGAAGGGATTACTTCAAAGGAACCGTTAGAAGTGTGCAACAATCCCTTTCAATCCAGACCTGGCTCTAGATGATCAGTAAGAGGGTAAGTCAGCCCTTTGTATGAAGACAGGACATAACCTATACAAATGTAAGTGTGAGCCATCTCTCCCACTCCCAGCTCAGGAAGACTATCCGTATGCAGATGAATACAGATGTATCTCCTGTCACACCCAGCCCTTTCTGTGTTGATGCTACCTGGAAAGTATGCATCAGATGTAGCTGTCATCTAGCTCAGATGTGTATTGGAGCCAGGATGCAAAGATCAAAAAGTCAGAAGCACTTAGAAATTCCCACTCTAAAAGCGGCATTTCAAAAAACTGCAGAAAAGGCACAGCTTCCAAAACCACCAGTTGTATTGCAAATCTATATGGTCTCCTCAGGAGCAGAAGGCTGGAAACCTTAAGAGGAGGTATGGTCCTGGACAATGACTAGTCATATTGTAAGTCTATGGGGTACAAACAAGAGCAGCAGATGCAACCCTTTAAGAAGGTGTTATGTTATGTTAGGAGATTTGTGGAGCCCATGGCTGTCCCAGCAAAGGGAAGTCCCAGAGCTAAGAGACAGAGGAAGGATGCATCTGAGGCTACTGCTACTGAAACAGCCTTTCTAAAGGTCAGATGATTGGAGATGTTCCTGGTGGAGAGAGGCAGCGAGTTCTAAAGAGTTGGTGCTCGTACCTTAAATGAACGGCCACCCGTTCTCACTCTACGGAAACGCGGCACCCGCAAAAAATGGTGGTCCGCAGAATGCAGAGCATGGGTAGGAATGTAGGGAAGACATCGATCACTGAGATCGTTGGCCCGACGCCTGCCAGTATTTTGTGCATGACACAGAGTGCTTTGAACCGGATTCTCTGCTCAATAAGCAGCCAATGGAGTCGACGCAACGCACCTGAAACAGAGCTGTGCTTCGGTATAGCAAGTAAAGTATGAGCTGCCGCATTCATGGTGTGCTGGAGTCTATTTGTCACAGTTTTATTTTGCGCAAAGCAGAAGACTGTTGCAATGGTCCAACCTGGCCAAGATCGTGGCTTGAAATACCAGCTGACGAGTGTGGGGATCAAACAAGCCCAAAATGGGTTTGAGGCCACGCAGTATGCAGAAACAGGTGCCTGCCACAGACTTGGCATGCTCCTCAAAAGATAGGGCACTGTCCACCCGAATGCCAAGGTTCTTTACAGCAGTTTGAGGCACAGGAGGGGTACCTAGCTCCCACAGCTACCAACTGTTGCCCCATAGATAGGAGTCTCTGCCTAATAGGAGGACCTCAGTTTTAGACGCGTAAAGCTGGAGACAGTTCGCCTCCATCCAGCCGCTATAGCGGACAGGTCCTCCTGGAATTTTACCACATCCTGGCTGGGGTTCCTAGTGCAAGGAAAGACGAGCTGCATATCATCTGCATAAGATACCAAAGATATTTTGCAGGCTTTGGCTTGCATGGCCAATGGCCGAACATAAATATTGAACAGGGTCGGGCTCAATGCTGACCCCTGGGGGACCCCACAGCACAGAGGGTGGAGAGATAACCTGAAAAGACCTATTACGAAGGAAGGACACATACCAATCAAGAGCACTACCCTTGATACCGATCTCCTACAGCCGACAGATCAGGATGTTGCGTGAGACCGTATCAAAGGTGGAGCTACCAACGACTACTAAGCATGAACACAAGTCTGGCCCACAAAAGGCACAGGAGTGGAAATTAGCTGAGCTGTGCCACTGCCAGTGAGTTAGCTGGGCCATATAGCATGCTTAACCCTGGGAGGGTTGTAATAGGACAAAAGAGTACTGAGGAGAGAGTAGAATGGTTTCTGGATATTAGCTCTACCAGATCCTAGGAAGTCTAATGATAGAAGATATTGCCTTTCTCTAAAAACTCAATCTAGATGTTTTGGGAAGGAGGGATAAGTAGTGAGTGGGTAATGTGATGCACTATGAGAAGGGGAATCCTGAGTGGATGCACATCTACGGTAGAGGAAGGGCTCTGTGTTGTTTGGTAGGCAAACAAGTTGGTATGGGATATTGTCAGATAGCCAAACTGTGGAGACTGAAGCTAGGGGATGATGGTCCTATGGGAAATTATACACTTTGGTGGTCACAGGTCAGAAAGAGAACACCTAACTTTAACAACCAGATCATCAAAATGTAAGTCCACAGTCAGACAATGCTGCCACACTGTGCAGTGATTTACCGGAGATGTTGCTTGCTGACACAGGAAGTGAGGGCGCCACTTCAAATTTACCACCCTCCACAGAGGTGCTAGTACCTGCATGGACCTTAGTACCAGCTAAAGATGGCCAGTAGCTGTGGGATTTGGTGATAACCCTCCTGTTAGTCAGATTGTGTTATGCTATGTGGTAAAACTGTGTGAGCTGTGAGGGTGAATATCTACTCCATGTGGTTTCAAAGATTTACAAAGTGGAGCAGTAAAAAAGAAGTTGAAGGAGATCACAGGTGGGTGTATTACAGTTCCAACATGTTGGGTCATCTCTAAGAGAGATCTGATATTGACAAGAGGGAGTTAAAAATGTCCTATGCAGGAGCCAATATTTAGTTTGGGATAAAAAGAAGGTGATTTTATGAGAGACTACCAGTTCCCAAATTAGGCCCAATCGTCTGAAGAAATAGTATTAAGTGTGTCCCATTTCCTTAGTAAGTTGGAGGTCAAGCATGTGGTTTTAGGAGGTGATAAAACTGAGGTCAAGTGTTTGGTTTTGGGTTTTAGGAGGTGATAGATTGTGGAGGTTTGGTGACCGGATTTATTGAAGGAGGAGATGATTGAAGGAAGTGAGGGATCCGCATGAGACCATTTAGCTGTAGCTAGGCTTGTTTTGAGTTTTAGGAAGTCATGAAAGTCATATCTAATAGGTTACATTGTTATAATTCTCTGAAGGAAAGAGGGATTTGCTGTGTTCCTAATTGTTTCAGGAAAGGGATGCCATTGGATGCCCAAGGATGCCAATATATGGGCATGCCTTGCATTTTGATTTTAGGGTTAAATTAGAGCAAGCTCAGGTTAGATTGGTTAATTTGGTTCCGCAGTAGTTTATCAACTTTCAAAAGAGCCATTTTTGTGTTGGTAATGCTATATTTGGCTGGTCGGGAAGACTTGGTTTTGAAGGATAAAAGTGTAATGCTGTACAGATCTTTCAGAACTTTCAGAACTTTCTTTTTAACTAAGAACCATGTGTGGATGCAATCTAGCAATTAGAAAAACCATAGGTAGCCCTATCTAGCTTAAAGATTGGTTTGATATTTCCTGAAATCAGCCAGATTAACACAACCAAGATTCGTAGGGAGGCGTAGCTGTTTTATGGAAATTCTGGGGTGTTTATTTTGCCATGTAAACTTGTCTAGTTTTTGGTGGAAGTCATTGGACAAAACTAGGGGCAGCATACTTATTAGATAATTGACTATCGGGGTCACCATCATTTTGATCCCACCAAGTAATAAATTAAGGTTTCCATCCATTTTGTGGATTTTCAATTTTCTTTAATGTCAATTTTTTGTTATTGTGTACGGTTTCTAACAGGTGTGATCCAAATTCTGAGCCCAGATACTTTAAGAATTGAGGTTGCTAAGTCAGCCCAGTGGTATTTAGGTGGTCACTAGTAAAGACATTGTTTCATCCCTTGACTTCCGATTGTCCCTGTTAAGTATATATCATACAACCTGAGGATAATCATTTGCAGTAATGCAGTAATTGAGTGACAGTCATTCTCAGTCATGATCAGAATATCATCGAAATAAGCTGCCCCCTTCACAGTGGTATTAGTGAAGGTGATACCGGTGATTGAATTGTTATTCTGGATATTTTGGAGAAAAGGTTTGAGAGTCAAAATAAATAAAGAAGTGGGTAGGGGACAACCCTATCTAGTCTCCCTTTCTAGATAAATGGAAGAGGACAGTAGGCCGCCGGTTCGCACTCTGACATGGAGGACCACTATAGACAGCCATGCCTATCCTAGTAAAAGATTCACCTATGTTTAGGCTGTGGGGTTTTAGGTTTAAACCTATAATAACTGATAAAACCCCACTGAAAGATAAATAGCCCTCACCTGTGAAAACATATAAACACTGAAAAAACACCTGCACAACCACAAACTAAATGCCATTCAAAGAAAGGAAAAAGAGAGTGAAAGAGTCATTATTATCTTCCTGAAGGTGTCAATACAATGTAACTTTGTTATACAAGCTAGCAGTAAGGGAGACTGGCTAACTTTATTCTGCTTGATTTGTGTTCTTTAGGGATGCCACTAAAATATAATTTCTTCTTCCTTTTACTTTTTTCAGATTTGTGCCCTTTGGTCTAAAGATGCAGGGTTTAGTTTCATGTTTTAAGTCTAGTTTAATTATTTTATAAACTGTAGAGAATCAGAAAATATCAAACTCATATTTGATATTTTGGCTGCATTTGATTCTTTCACTGATAGGTAAAATGGCTGGTTTCATAAAAATCTTTCCTAATATGTGTCATCACATTTACCCACAGAGAATGGGTAAAAATCCTTAATACATCAGACCATAGTTTCTAGTGGGTCAGTATTGATAGTAGGTGAATTGCCAACACCTCAGGATTTAAACATTCAATGCAAGGTATAGTGACAAATATATATATCACCAAGCATCTGGGATAGTGGTGAAAACATGACACCAGACTTTTGGAAAGCATTGGACTCAGTGTCACTTGTAATGCTTTGCAAAAAAGGTTCTTTCTAAGTTCAACAAAGATTGGAGTGATATTGTTTGTATTTGCAGTGATTCAGCTACGTAAATAAAAAAGTTGTGTGATGACCTGTCAAAATTGATACATGAGCTGAAGTGATTCCCTGTAGGAGATCCTTGCCACTTGTTAGATGGTATGCTGAAAGCATCTTCACCATCTTCACAGTTAATGAGGGATGCTATTGACTTTTTAGTCCATTCTGGTGCACTGTTTTCTTATGCACAGGAACTAAAACGCAAATATTTATCATTTCGTGCTTTATGTGGCATCAAAGAAAGAGTCATCCCAACTGTGTCCCTTAGCTGATGGTTCTCAGCCCATGGGGCTATGAATGCTGAGAGGGCCTTTTCACAGAAGATTACACGGGAAGGAAAGAGCAAGCGCACATGACCCAAAGACTCACTGAAGAAGTATTGTATGGTGTACTACAATAAGATTAATTTGCAAAAATCTATTTGGACCTCATATACACTATAAGTACACTGTCTACATACCATGTTCTTTCAGTGCAGAACGCAAGCAATAATAAAAGCAAAACGTTCCATAAACACCGGAAAACACTTTTTCTGTTGTTTTTAGTGGCGTGAAAATGTGTAACCACTGATAACAACTGTTTTTTAAGGTATTGAAAACACTGAAAAAACCCCACCAGAATTTACCAAAAATAGAAACTGAAAACAGGAAAGCCTACCTATGTTTAATTTGAAAATGGTTCCCCTAAGAATGTCTAGGAAACTCCATCAAATGCCTTTTCAGCATCACGTTATCACCACGGTGTTGGAGTTGGTGAATTTGGCTCTCTCAAGAATATGGCATAAGAGGTGAGGGCTGTCATTAGACATTAGATTCTTCATAAAACCAACCTGTGTTCATCTAATCAAGTGTGGTAAAATAGGTTCTAGTCTTTTGCATAGGAGTTTGGCATAGATTGCTGCTTCTAAATTAATTAAAGAGATTGGCCTGTAGTTTTTTTTACACCGGTTTGGATTTTTTTCCCTCTTTTGGGATCACTACAATGGTGGCTTCATCAGCAGTGCCCAATACAGTACATGTCTTTGAAAAGTGTTGGAAGAGATCTGGAAGTGTAGGACTACGGGTGGAGGCAAATTACTTCTAAAGTTAGCAGTAAAGCCATCAGGTCTGGGGGTTTGGTGCTTTAAGGGATCTAACAGCCTCTGTGATTTCAGCTAGGGTCAATAGTAAATTAAGTGCCTTCTTCTCGGAGTCATTGATAGTAGGTAATTGTATGTTGTATAAATGTTCTCCACATTTATCAGTAGAGGAGTCTGAGTCATCTTTATAAAGAGGTAATAATACTGTATTTCAAAACCTTAACACGCTCCAGCCACGAACGTGCTTTAATTTTAAAACCTTAACACGCTCCAGCCGCGAACGTGTTTGTCCGCTGTACCCGATGCCACTGCAATATGTACCTTAACACGCTCCAGCCGCGACTGTGTTTGTCCGCTGTAGCCGACGCCACTGCAATATGCAAACTGTGTCCGCTCCAGCCGCGAACGTTTTTTTCCGCTCCAGCCGACGCGTGTGTGTTCGCTTCATCCCCGAACATGTTTGTCCGCTCAAGCCTACACCACTTAGACGCACAACATCGCGTCAACGTCCAATGCCCACAACAATGCTAAAGGACACGCCCACTCGTATTGGAACGCTAGTCCCACACAGAACGCTTCTCGCAAGCGGTATAATCCTGCAGTCTTTTGCCGAATGCCGCGCCCATCGCTTTACAGCACAATGCACACGCCCACAATGGACTACTTTGCACAAAATGTTCTTTGCCCCTTCTAATGTATATTTTGGGCTGCTGTATAGCCTATGTCCATCTGCTGATACTGTTGTTTGCAATGCTGTATTGGGTGTTCCGATTGGCGCTGTGGTTCCGGAGTTTACCAGCCTCAAAGGTTTGGGCTCTCTCTTTATAATATTAGTATGGATTTATAAATGTTTCTGAAGACATCCATGAGCTTTTGGAGGTTTGTACGAGTTACATTCACATTGTCTTATAGTGCAGTAATGCCCTTATGGTTCTGTTTATGTTTCAAGTATAAAGTAACAAACGGAGAGAGTAAGGGGTTATCCATGTGGGTGGAAGGAGATACTCCTGGTCTCACCATTTAATCTATGGACCACACACATCCTCTGTGTCTGTTCATTTTGCTTAAAACATTGACCTGCACCTATTTTATGCCTTTATTAAGATTAGTGGCACTCCTACTTGTAAATATCTGCAATGTTGCTCATTTACCGATCTATAATCGGCCTCTGGTTCCTAACCGTGTCTAATGGAATGGTCCCTTTTCATTTCATTCGGCTATTTGTCATTTTTAAACACTCTGAGGCCACCGTACACGTGTCTTCACTGGCTGCTATAGCAACCTTCGCTCACGTGCTCATTATATGCCCCAGCCCCGCCCACTCTAGGATGTTGCAGCGGTATTTCCTATCCGCCGACACTCTGCCCGGAGCTGCCGGGAGTTCAGGACAGCACGTAGGCACAACTGCCTCTGATCTCAGCGAAACTGTATGTCTTTATCCAGCTTGCGCCCAGTTCCTTTGGAACCTTTTTAAACCACGACCGGCTTTCACACGAGCGGCTTCACCCGAGCGGCATGTTTTCGCCGGATGCGTTCACGAGCGCACCCGCCCTGAACCTTTTGCCTGCATTGGCTCTCAACAATCCGTGTATCTTGTGTTTCTACCCTTACAGAGCAGTTTCTGATGAGCACAACCTATCCTCCCCGTGAGATGCCAATAACTCGGACCTCGAGTAAGCCTCCCACTAGCCTCTGTCCCTCCCACCGCTTTGATTTGTGATGCTCTTTTGATTTAACTATGCATGTATTAAAAGATACGCTTATACAGGAGTGAGCGAATGTCGACAGTCACTTTCTCATAAATTGTGTGTCAGAGTGACGTATAGTTTATTCCACACCTACAAATCCACAAATATTGATCTGTGTGAAGATGTATGAGTGTGAGAGATTTTGAACACGGGCTATTCTAGCCTTGAATTGAAGAAGTTCCTTCAGTTAGCCTTGCATACTTGCATCACAATGTAGGCCCGTGCCAGCATTTTTTGCCACAATATAGTATGCCCCCTTTGGGAGAACATCCACAGCATGAAAGGGATTTGCATGGAGTATGTCAAGCACTGAGAAACTTCACTACGTTACAGGCACGTAATCTGTATGTTTGTGATGTTTTTTCTCCTTTCACAGGTTGCTCTTTCTCTACCTCGCCTAATCAGGCTATTGAGGGTACCTACTGTAAGTATACAGTTTGGTCTCGGGGGCCTAGGGTTGGGTACACGTTAGTGTGTGTATACCGCCCAGGTTCCTCGCTTTTTCGGTCCTGATGAAAACCTGGCACTTCCCATGACAGGTTGAAACATGTAGACCGCTATTCACTTCCACATAGATATTGTTGATCCTAATTACCAACACTAGTATCTTATCACTAATTTTAACATTGTCCAGGAACTTCAGAATACATTTTTTTCAAAGAAGCTATATCTGGATAATTTTTAACACCATTATTTTTTGCACTACACTCTCAAAAAACCCCGCTCCACTGTAATTCAGGTGTCGCAGCACACCCGGATGGCATTCGGCTGTCCGGGTGGGACCCCGATGATGAAGCATGTCACCAACCAGGTTGGTGAGTGAGGGGTCTTTTAACAAAAGATAAATCTTTTCTTTTGTTTGGTTCTTTCTCCATTTTTCCTCCCTTTCCTTTCGAGACCATTTCTGCGATTTGGTCAAATGGTGATGCTCTTTGTTTTGGTTGTACATATGTTTCAAGTATGACACCAACATTTTACCAGCCTTCTTTGCTTTGCACTTTTTTTTAGGCTTTTGAATTTATCAATCCAGACCCCAGCCTGCTCACTTAAAATTCTATTCTATTTGTATTGCTTATTTAGTAAGGATGGAAAGGATATGAGTATCTGAATTGGAAATGTGGCTAGCCTCTAGAGTTTTGATCTCTTTCTCTAACTCCAGCAGAATGTTATTGTAGGTTTTGTTAAATTTGGATTGAATCTCAATTAATGAACCTCTAACAGTTGCAGTAAGTGCATCCCACATGGGTCAAGATTAAAATTTGATACGGTTTGTGCGTATCAAAGAAGGTGCAAACAGCAACTGGTATAAAACAGGGCTGTGTTCTAGCCCCCTCCTTTTTATTCTCGGCAGACCTCTCCACGGAGCTTGATGAACAAATGGCTCATGCACAGATCTTAGGAGACCAACAAATGTTGCACATCCTCTATGCTGACGATCTGGTATTGTTTAGCAATACTCGAATAGGCCTTCAAAGGCTGCTCAATTCCCTGAAACTTATATTGAAAATAACAGCCTGGAAATAAACATTTCAAAACAATTGAGATGGTATGTAATCGCGCTTCCAAGAAAAATCAAAAATGGCTTATCAAGGAAAATAGAATTGAGGAGGATAAACTCTAAGTATACTTAGGAGTGAAAATAGACGCAAGCTGCTTTTTTGTTTCTCAAAAGAAGGCAATAAGGGCGACAGTACAGGCCACTTATTACGGCTCTCGTTACTGGCCAGATTCATTCGAGGCCACGATCTTAAACCCATGGGAACAATCATAAAAGCTAAACTGTTGCCGACACACGCATATGGATCAGAGATAATGCTAGATGATGAGGCGCCCTTGCTAGACAAACTATTGATAAGAGCCTAGAAACAAACCTTTAGTCTCCCTAGGTTGGGTTCGCCTGCACAGCTCCGGCTAGAATGTTTACTCACAAAACAGACTCCTGCTAGGATAGCGGCGTTCGTAAAGCCTTGTCATAATCTCCGAGGAGCAGCTGAAAACACCCTGGCCAATCTAGTCTGGACTGAAATTAACTTACAACGGGGTAATGGCCTTTACAAGAAACATCTAGAAAGTAGCATTAGGATATTTGAACTGGGAGATTTGTGGATTTCTAATATCTGTGGGCAAACCTTCAAGACACTGGTAAACAAATCAACCAGACTCCAAAGCTGTCCAGGCGTTCGTCATGGGTGGCTGGAGCTGAAATCATATTCCAGTTTAAGAGAATCACCCCTGCTGGCTGCACCCTTCTACTGAAGGATTAAACAGTCATTTCTTGCCTTAAGATTTGGAGAGATACCCAACCTGGGCCTTATGCCAAAATGGAGGATGGCTAGATTTGGAGAATAACGGTCCTGCTGCTTATGCCACCAGGGGAACAAGACTTTGCTCCACATTGTATGCATTTGTCCTATCCTATGCTGATGGTCCATCAAAGATCTCTATTAAGACGGGAGCTCCTCGACCGGGGAATTAGGTCTTGTTGGCCTGCTCTGATGGAGTCCATGGACCCCTACAACACAATACTGAACATTAGACTAAACAAGTTGTTGAATATTGTTTAAAAAAATGATTAGCATATAGGGTGGACGATGTGTAATATGATGAGGGCTCCCAATTCTAACTATAGGACATGATAAATTCATAGTTTTTAAGGTAAATGTCGCATGAATAGGTAATTTTTAATGAACGGGCGGGCTACTAGGGACCGTTGTAACAAGCTGGTTCCCTATCCCGCCTGGCTCAAGTAATCAATTTGTTTGAACCTGGCAATGTAATGACGCATAGCTCTGTATACCTGCACTTTTACAGGGGGGAAAACCATGGTCCATCTAGCACCACATAAATAACCGCCCCAGCCCTATACAATGCACTTAATCATCTACAGAGACCTACGTATGTGAATCCAAGTCACTTGCATGGTCTTTTTGCACTTTGCACATTAGGGAAATGACCAGTTTCCCTTTAGCCATTTCTGTCTATTTATTATCTTAATCTGGCACCCTTACTAACATACTTAGGAAGGAAACCTAAGGAATCCGAAAGACTAATGATAAGATGTTAAGCGGTCCAATTAGATGTATGACACATTTGTACGTTTTTCTTGTATGCTTTTTTGATTCTTATGAATTGTATGATTTTGTTTATGGTTTTAATTGACTAATAAACTATATTTCGACAATTGCTTTAAGTGCATCCCAGTAGGTGGTGGGCGAGAGATCTATGTCTGAGTTGTCTTTAATATAGTTTAGTATGGTGTTTTCAAAGATGTATCTGGTATGTGAGATTTTACAGATAAGTCTGATTTTATGGCAATCAGGATTATCACCCCTTATTTCTTTTTGGTGGCAGGAGAGCAAAGGGCATCACTTATCCAGTTAAGTACGAATTATGCCATTTCTTTCTGGGTAATCTTGGTCTCTTGCAGCAAGATTACATCAGTCTTAAGTTATATAGATAGTTCTCGATTTTCTTACACTTAACTGGATGGTTGAGTCCCTTAACATTTAAGGAGATCAACTTTAGGTTCTTGTCAAGGGGATTGTGAGTCAAGTTGTAGGCATATGTATACGGTTGTTAAGCACATGAGTCAAGGGAGCGAATTGGGGCCAGATGTAGGTAATCCTAATTTAGCGATTCTAAAATACCGAATTTTACCGATTCGGTATTTTAGAATCGGTAAATGCTATGTAGGAAAAAATTTGGTAAGTATTACCGAATTCGGTATTTACCGAATCGGTATTTACCGATTCGGTAATTCTCATCCATTCCTATGGGCCTGGAGGCCCATAGGAATGAATCGGTAAATACTGATTCGGTAATGGGGGAACACATTCAAGGGTGGCATGGTGTCACATTGGCACCCTGTTGACCACTGAACCGTGCATCTGTGCACATGTGGCACACATACATGCCCTTAGGGCATGTATGTCTGCCACATGGCACTTTTGGAAATGCACAAAAATGCTTTTCCAAAGGTTTTCGATATTTACCACCAACTTTTAGTTGGTGGTAAATACCGAATCTTTAACTATGCAATTAACTCTTTTGAGTGCTCCCTACATTGCAGGTTCGGTAATTTACTGAATCGGTATTTTAAGGAATCGGTAATTTACCGATTCCTTAAAATACCGATTCGGTAAATTACCGAATCTGTTAATTGGCCACCTATATCTCAAAAGCCTAATACCGATCGGTAACCGACAAAATTCGGTAATTTTGGCCGTTACCGACCGGTATTAGACTACCTACATCTGGCCCTTTGTCCTGTAATGAATCTAACCATGTTAATTACAGAACGTAAAGAAGAAGAAACTCACTCCATAAACCCCCTCCCCTCGTCCCACTCCTCCACCTACTGATCCCACCCTTAACATTGAATGTGGGGAGATGACAGCGAGGTAACAGCTCGACCTCGAAGAGCTGAAGTAAACAATTAAAACAAATGACTGAAGCAGCAGTCTTGTAACAGGGATGAGAATATGAACTGCAATAACACTCACAATAAGGTATTAACCGCCAACTTAAGTTAGCTGTGGCACACCCATGGAGACTTACAAGAGGTCTCATTTTCTGTTCCCGGAAGGGTAACCTGGTGGATAGGAGTTGGTTCTTTAGCTTGTATCGACCACAGGTTTCTGTTTTGTTAGGCAGGTCAGGCTTTGCGGTTAAGAGCCTAAGGCTATCAGCTGTGCAGTATGAGTGGTTATTTGGTATAGAGGGGATCTGAAAAAGAGATGGATTCATGACATTACTCAGTGGGAGTGTCAGTAGGTAAAAGATTGGATTACTTAGATTCATAGGCATCTGGCAATCTAAGCCGGTATATCTGTTAACATGCGGATATGAGAAGGTAGACATAAAAATGTGCTAATGGATAGCGCTTAAAGTGCAGGTGAAATCTTAAGGAAGTATGTCTGAGTAGTCAGACAAGGTCTTAGTGAACTCCCAAATAATTTGTACCGAGTGATGAATGTGAGATTGTGTCAAGTTGTCATGATGAAGCAGGGCAACATAGGAGCAGGGCAGAGTGCTATCAGGTAAGTATATCAAGGTAGAAGGAACAGGAATATCTTAACCTAATAATAATAGTACAATTCAAAGAAAGGACAGTTAACATTCAGTAGCAAAACATGTCTAAAACAGTATCAACATCTGGAGGATTGGTAGTTGAGTAGGGCACATTAGAAACATATCTGTTGTGTCAGCAGAAAAAGCGTTGGCTCACTTCAACTAAGTAGGAGTAGAACATATCTAGTAGACATAAGCTAGATAGTCTGTGGCAAAGTCTCATGACTTCATTTAATTGGAAGACGTTTAAAAAACACCATCCCTTTTGTCTCAGAAAGTTTGCAGATCCCTTTGGTCAGAAAAGATGTGTTGTTTCCCGTCGGCATACACTTTTGCAGTAAAGGAGAATGAAGGTTTGAGTTCTTAAGCCTAGATCTGAGAGCTAGAAAACCTTTTCTGACTTCCACTGTTGACTTGGAGTACTCATGTGATATGAATATTTTATGACCATTCCATAAAATGTGGTTGTTTTTACGCACATAGTTTAAGATTAGTTCAGTGAGCTGGTATCTTAAAGGACAGTAGACAATCTGATGTGTAATATTTCTATCGATGGGTTTGAATGAGGGGACACCATGTACCCTTTCCAGTTTGAAGTCTTTTTTGAAGGGTAGGCCCATCATTTGTGGAATCCATCTCTCCCAAAAGGCAATGCAGAGGGGTGTGCCAAGATGGAGGTCAGGTGAGACACGCCTTTTGGTCTCCCCGACTCCGAATCTGCCGAGCAAGTGCTGTCCTGCCTCATTGCTAGTGCTGGGAAGCAGTCCCGGAGAGCAGGGGGAGACCTCCTCATGGCGAGTGACCATATGCGGATAGATATGCCCTGTCACAGGTCCCGGGCTGGGGCTTGCCAACCACATGGCCGTGCTACAGCAGCATTGAGGAAGGCCGGCAGCTGACTGCAGCGGGTGTGGGGTGGCAGCCGCTTACCGGACAGACACCAGAGTGTGGAGCGGGGCATCGCCTGCAGCTAAGCCCACAGACTGCTGTGGGGGTGTCATTGGGGGGCTTGACTGGCTCAGGGAGCGGCGGCAGATTAGGAGAGGCAGGTTTCACCCGGAGCTAGGATCGGGGGAGTGCAAGGTAGGCCGCAGAGCTGCTCAATCCTGTTCTTCATGGGGGGTGAGGAAATTGTGGTGGTGTGACACCCCTGTGCCACCATTCCTGCACAGAGCGGAGCCGGCGAAGATCCCGGGCCATTGGGGTCAGGCAGAAGTGAAGCGACCCACATGCAGTCTGGATTTAGAGTGGGGCCTAGCCTCGGCTGCGCAGTCCCTGGGAGATGACTTTAGCAGGAGACCTCAGCACTTGACCTAGCTTTGGGGGGCCTTGAGGGGTCCCTGTGAGGAGACTGGGTCCCCAGGGCCACTGGTGACATCTAAATGCCCCAGTGGGAGTGCAAGCAGCCCAGGACAAGGGTAGAACACTGATTGAAGTTATCAGCCAATGGGGAGCTGAGATGACCTGAGCTGTGGGAGACCCCTTTGTCCCCGTCTTTTTGCTGACATGACAGTGGGTGGGAGCTGCCCTGGAGGTACCGCCCTGGTACACATGATCAACTCCTTCACTTTAGCAGATTTGACACAGGGCAGCTTGTGCTGGGGTGAGCCCCCACCTGATCCGGGTCCCGGAGGGGGTGCCTTAAAGGACCTAGTCCTGTGTCTGGATTCAGGCGGGCCATGGTTTGGGGACTCTGAAGTGTGGTGATGCCCCCGGGTCTCCCTGCGGAGAGGCTCCTACCGCAATGAGTGCTTGAGGAGGGACCCTTACCTTCGGACTTTTGACATAGGCATAGACCTAAGGAAAAGGCGCTTGCAGGCAAGCAGGGTAGCACCGCTGGTGCATCCGACTTGGACAGTGAGTAAGCCCTGGAGTTGATTGTTCTCCTCCCTCTGGGGCTAACCATTACTGGGAGTTTCTCCTTTGAATGGTACCCTGCGGAGGTACCCTACGAGCTTGACCATCTCTGCTCTGGCCGGGTGTCTAGGTGCCTTGGATCCGCAGACCCCCTGATGTTCCTTGGTCTGGCATGGGGACCATCATCATGTCTGCTCTGCGATCTAAGAAGGGCGGATAACTTAAGGACATACTCACCAAGCCTGCTGTTGTCAGAATCCCCTCTAAGTTCCCCACACCCGACGCAGACCTCAAATTAGAGGCCGAGGATACCGACGGTCCGGCCATGAAATCCTTCATAGCTTCACTCTTCTTGTCCCTCCGGGAGGACTTACAGGCTATGAAGACCCAGCTCTCTGTGGATCTGAGGTAGGTGCGTCTGGATCTAGAGGACATTGGAGACAGGGTGTCTGCAATGGAGGAACGTCAATCTGGGAGGTTCGAGGAGCTGGAGATGATGCAGCAGGAGAACCTCCTGCTTAAGGAACAACATGTTAAGCTTCAGGCCTATGCAGAGAACCTGGAAAACCGGTCCCATTGAAACAACATTCAATTCCTTGGAGTTCCGGCTCAGGCAGAGGGAGAGAACCTGTGGGTCTACATTGTGGCCTTGTTCGGCCACATCCTAGGGTCCCCTAACGGAACATAGATTCAGATAGACCTGGCCCATAGAGTTGATTTGCCCAAATCTGGAAATACTCCTCCTGCGGACAAACTGGCGTGTGTGCATGATTTTCAATGCAAGGAGTCAATCCTCCGCCAGGCCAGGGAGACCCATCCAATTCAGTTCAGGGGCCATACACCAGTGTTGTTTCAGGACTTGTCCGCAGTTACACTTCAAAAGCGCAGAGAATTTCACCCTGTCACGGTGCATTTAAGAGAGAAAGGGATATCGTACTCGTGGGGGCACACATTCTGCCTTATCTTTCACCATGAGGGTAAGTTGCGGCAAATAGGATCCCTATGGGAGGTACTCGGGGTCATTGGTCTTAGGAAGGAGGCATCTATGGAGGACAGGTCCGGCTCACCGTACAACAAGGGCCGCAACCAGTACAGGTGGCACAAGAAGAAAGGAATTCCCGGGAGGAACAAACTGGACACGGCCACGATTGCTAATGAAAGGCAGGCATTACTCACCACTTTTGCAGGTTTGCCAGTGCTGCCGGAGGCTCCCTGAAATTGTCAGAGTGCCAGGCAGGAGGGCTTCAGGCTGGTGGAGCCAGTGAGGCCCGCCAGCCATCCAGATATCTTCTTTCCTGCTTTCTCCTTTTGGGTGCTGTGATCACCGGAGGGGACGTCTGAATCGGTTGACTGATCCCCAAATGGCTGATGTCCCCCACAAGTTCTCTTACTGTGACAGACTGTAGTCACCAAATGTTTCACTGAAAGATACCGATTTGAGTTTGCCATGTGACCCCCTTTGTTCTCGAACCATGTCTCTGGAATAGCAGATAACCAGCCTTGATGTCCAGTGGTTAAATCACCCAGTGAAGCAGCAACAATGCTGTCTCTCCTGGAGTGGTAGGGCGGATATGTGTTTGTTCCAGGAGAACCACCGACTCCGCAGGTTTCCCAATCCAGATCTGGTCCTTGGGCCCACTAAGAAGAATGAGATAGCTATCCTCTTTTCCCCAACATTTAATGGCATGCTAAAATCCACAGTCGCCGGAACTAAGGGGTGCCACCTAATAGTGCGCATGCAATGGGTTCTGTTCACTTTACCCTGGCTAACATCTATGCACCGAATGAGCAACAGGAATCCTTTATTCTTAATGCGCTGGTGGTGGCCCTCGATCCGCTGGATGAGGCCATGATGATAGGGTGGATTTCAATGTGGTTATGGATCTCATTTTAGACTGCTCCAACCAACGCTCTTTGCAAATGGGAGCCTTCATGTCTGATGGCCTCTGATGGCTGGCGAATGGGGGGGCTATGTGATATCCGGCACCACCTACACTCCTCTTTGATTGACTATACTTTCTACTCAGCAGCTTATAGATATTATGCCCACATTGACCACTTTCTCACGGGCCCTGCTCTCACAGCTAAAGAAAGAGAGGCGAACATAGAGCTTGAATCCCTTTTTGACCATGCCATGATTTTGTTGACTCTGCGATCGGTGGACTCCCATCCACGCGCTTACCGTTGGTGACTTCATGATGCGCTGCTGCAATTTCCATCCTTGGCTAGCGCAGTGCGCACAGTGCTTTTGAACTATCTCCTCAACAGGGATGTAGAGGGGACTCCTTTGTCATCAATTTGGAAGGCGTTGTAACTTGAAGAAAGGGGCAAATTTATCACCATTTCGGCGGCTGAGAATCGGATTTGCCGGGAATAGCGCCAGCACCTAGCGCAGACAGTCTCTGAGTTAAAGTCGGTCCATCAACTTACGGGCGCCCCCAGGGTCTTGCGAGACCTGGAGCAAAATAGGCTTCTTTTGAAGCGTCTGGACTTGGATAGGGCAAAGTACGTCCTCCTCCAGCTTAGGCACAAATTCTACCTGAGCAGACGCTTGCTGGCTCATAGGCTCCGCAACAAGACCCTGTCTGGCTCAGTGAGCTCAATTCGTACAGCACAGGGGGAGGAGGTGTGACCGCTCAGCCCTCCACAGGGCTTGGTCGCCCCATTCACTGCTGCCGCTCCTGCCTGCCTTTGCCGCCTCTTGCCTGCAGATTCCTTTGCTCGCTGCCCGCTGCTCCTGGGAATTTCCCGCTGCTCCTGGGAATTTCCCGCTGCCCGCTGCTTCTTGGACTTTCCCGCCGCTGCCTCCCTGCGGCCCCGCCCCCCTGTGATTCCATTCGCCGCCCCGCTCCCGCCACCCAGCTGCTCCTCCCTCCCGGCTCCTTACTTATGACGCCCCCAGAGCGACCGCGCAGCGGACGCGCGCAGCGGGAGCGCCGAAGGTGCGCCAAAGGTAAGCCCGTCTGCGCCCGTCCGCGCCTGGCCCGCGCCCAGCGCCAGGACCCCTGGCCCTCCCCGCCGAGGCAAGACGACCCGACTGACCTACGACGCCGCCACTCTCAACGCACTCAATGCCAGCCGGACCCACGCCTGCTGCCGAGCCACCCCGAGACGCACCCACGGACCCTTCACCTGCTGCACCTGCAAGTTCACCTGCCTCCGAACCTGCCCCGCACCCGCCAAGACAAACACCAGCAGCAACCACCTCAAGTGCATCCTGATCAACACCCGCTCCGTCCACAGACACGCCGTGGAACTCTGGAACCTCCTCGACGCTACATCACCGGACGTCGCCTTCCTCACGGAAACCTGGATGAACGCCTCCTTTGCACCCGACATCGCCATCGCCATCCCGGACGGGTACAAGATCATCAGGAGGGACCGCATCAACCAGACCGGAGGTGGCATCGCCATCGTCCACAGGAACACCATCCGCATCACGACCGATGCCAACGACTCCTTGGCCGCAGCCAAACATCTCCACTTCCACATTCACACCGACCCTAAGACGACCCTCAGAGGCACCCTCGTCTACAGACCCCCGGGACCACGCACACAATTCAGCGAAGACATCACAGACTTCATCAGCCCGCACGCCCTCCCCTCCACTGACTACATCCTCCTCCGGGACCTCAACTTCCACCTGGAGAATAACAAGGACCGCAACACCACCGCCCTGCTGGAAAACTTCGCCAACCTCGGACTCAAGCAACTGGTCAACACCCCCACCCACTACGCTGGCCACACGCTTGATCGCGTCTTCTCTTCCAGCAAGTACATCACCTTCAGCCACGCCACCGGACTCCACTGGACCGACCACAGCTGCGTCCACTTCAGCTTCAAAAGATCCACGACCTACCACCACCCGCAACAGGTACCTCACAGGAATTGGAGCAAGATCACCGCAGACCAGCTCACCACCTCCCTCAGCCAGAGCCCACCCGCCAACACAACGGACCCCAACGAAGCAGCCCGCAACTTCACACAGTGGCTGACCACCTGTGCCGACGACCTCGCGCCACTAAAGAACCCTCCCAGCAGACCCAGAAGCAAGAAGGCATCCTGGTTCACCGACGACCTCAAGGACTCCAAGAAGACCTGCCGCACCCTCGAGAAAGCCTGGCTCCTCGACCGGACCACCGACAACATGACCGCCCTCAAACACGCTACCCGCAAGCACCACCAGCTCATCCGCACCACCAAGAAGAAATGCCTGAAGGAACGACTGGACAACAACGCCCACGACAGCAAAGAGCTCTTCACTAGCGTCAAGGAGTTCTCCAACCCTAGCACCGGCACCAACGACATCACTCCGTCACAAGACCTCTGCGACTCCCTCGCCTCGTTCTTCCACCGCAAGATCGCCGACATCCACAACAGCTTCGGCGCCCCACCCACGCACCCAACCGTCGAACCAATGCCCCCCACCGCCACCCTTCGCACCTGGACCACGGTGACCACCGAAGACACAGCCCGCACGATGAACACCATCCACTCCGGATCACCGACCGACCCCTGCCCACACCACGTCTTCAACAAGGCCGACTCCACCATCGCACCCCAACTCCGGAACATCATCAACGCCTCCTTCAACACCGCCACCTTCCCGGAGAGCTGGAAGCACGCCGAGATCAGCGCCCTCCTGAAGAAACCTACAGCGGACCCCACCGATCTCAAAAACTTCCGCCCCATCTCGCTCCTCCCTTTTCCTGCTAAAGTCATCGAGAAGATCATCAACAGACAGCTGACCGCCTTCCTCGAGACAAACAGATCCCTCGACCCCTCGCAGTCCGGCTTCAGAGCCAACCACAGCACCGAGACCGCCCTCATCGCAGCCACCGACGACATCCGGACCCTGCTCGACAAGGGGGAAACAGTGGCCCTCATCCTCCTGGACCTCTCCGCTGCGTTCGACACGGTCTGCCACCGCACCCTAGTCCAGCGCCTCAGCAACATCGGTATCCAAGAGAAGGCACTGGAGTGGATCATCTCGTTCCTCGCCGGAAGAACACAAAGAGTCCGCCTCCCCCCGTTTCGCTCCGAGGCCACCGAAGTCATCTGCGGCGTCCCGCAAGGATCTTCACTCAGCCCCACCCTCTTCAACATCTACATGAAACCTCTCGCAGCCATCGCACGCCAGCACAACCTCAACATCATCTCTTACGCCGACAACACCCAGCTGATCCTCTCCCTCACCAGAGACCCCGACACCGCCAGAACCTGCCTACACGAAGGGATGAAAGACGTCGCCGAGTGGATGAAGGACAGCCGCCTGAAACTGAACTCGAACAAGACGGAAGTCCTCATCCTGGGATCTTCGCCCTCCGCCTGGGACGACTCCTAGTGGCCCCCAACCCTGGGCACCGCACCCAAGCCAACCGACCACGCACGCAACCTGGGCTTCATCCTGGACCCCTCCCTCTCGATGACCAGACAAGTCAACGCCGTCTCCTCATCGTGCTTCAACACCCTGCGTATGCTTCGAAAGATCTTCCGCTGGATCCCAACCGAGACCAGGAAGACTGTCACCCAGGCACTCGTCACCAGCCGACTGGACTACGGAAACGCCCTCTACGCCGGAACCACAGCCAAGCTACAGAAAAGACTCCAGCGCATCCAGAACGCCTCCGCCCGACTCATCCTGGATGTCCCCCGACGCAGCCACATCTCCAGCCACCTGAGGAACCTGCACTGGCTCCCCGTCGACAAGAGGATCACGTTCCGGCTCCTCACCCACGCACACAAGTCTCTCCACGACCTGGGCCCCAAGTACCTCAACGACCGCCTGACCTTCTACACGCCCACCCGCCAGCTACGGTCCACCAGCATCGCCCTCGCAGCCGTACCACGCATCCGAAGAGCCACCGCCGGAGGAAGATCCTTCTCTTACCTGGCTGCCAAGACTTGGAACTCCCTCCCCATCCACCTTCGGCTGACCCAGGACCATCTCGCCTTCAGGAAACAACTCAAGACCTGGCTGTTCGAGCAGTAGCATACCCCTCCCCCCAAGCGCCTTGAGACCCTCCCGGGTGAGTAGTGCGCTATACAAATGGCATGATTGATTGATTGATTGGATGAGGAAATAGCCACAACCTTCAAAGCTTTCTATACTTCCCTGTATTCTTACTCTGACGGCCCTCATGGCGACTCAAGGACTTATCTACATGGGGTTCCCCTGGACCGATTGCTGGTGGCGCTCGTGTCCCAGCTTGACCAACCAATACGTGCCAAGGAGGTGACCTCAGCAATTGCACACCTTAAACCCGCCAAAGCACCGGGCCGGGTAGGTTTACAGCCCAATTTTATAAACCTTCTGTCAGGAGTTAACACTACTTCAAACTCGACTCTTTAACTCATTCCTCGATTCAGGTGCCATGTCGGACTCAATGATGGAGGCGTCCATATCTGTGATACTTAATACATCGAAAGATCCCAGAGATTGAAACTTTTTGCCGGGATCCTGGCCTCCCGATTGAATCCGGTCATGCTGGGTTTGGTCGACCCAACCAAGTCGGCTTTATTCCCATGAAGCAATGTGGGGCCAATACTAAAAGACCTTTGCACCTAATTGATATCATCTGGAGGTCATGAAAAGAGACGCTTTTCCTCTCTAATGATGAGGAGAAGGTTATTCATTGCATTCATTGACGCGGACGACATTATTCTTTCATTATCGGATCAGATGGCTTCGCTGCTGTCCTGCAGATGAACTGTGACTGTTTGAAGAGGTTTCAGGGTTCAAAGTCAACCTTAAAAAGTCCCAGATTTTGAACCTTTCAGTCACTCCTCCACATGAGTTTGCCCTCCGTGCCCGGTTTCCTTTGGTCTGGGCGACGGAGACCATACCGTATCTGGGTTTCCACCTGGCTCCCACTCTGGAGAAGACACTGGCGACAAACTATGGGACCCTCCTTGACCAGACAAGTAAGTCGCTATCCTCATGGAGTCGTCTGGGTCTGTCCTGGTCTGGCTGCATAAGCTGCAGTCAAATTGACAGATCTGCTGTGCATTCTTTATGTCTTTCAGACCTTACAGTTGACTCCATCACCCCTGGTGCTGCACTCTCTGCAGCATGCCATGAACAGGTTGATCTGGAGCGGTAAAAGGCTGCGCCTCCACCATAAACAACTGTCGCGGACAAAGGATGAGGGAGGCTTAGGGCTCCCTATGATCATCTGTTACTTCCAGGCCACGCAAATCTGCTACACAGTAGAGTGTTGTAGAGTAAATAGGTTCTCTCCGAAAAACACTGGTCCTTCATGGACAAGATGGGCGCTGGTGTGAATATCTGACAGGAGGTCTGGTTGCCTTGAAAGCATAGGGCTTGGGGGTTGTTCTCATCACTGGTGATAGCCACAACTATGAAAGTATGGGATTGCGCAGCCCTCAGGCTGGCCTGATGATGTTCCCCTCCCCGATATCGCTTATTGCTGATAACCCTGACAGATGGAATAAGGGGTGCTCAGAGAAATGTTGGCAGGGCTGTGGGTAGATGGGCTCTCTTCTACATCTCCTGGGGCACTGCCCCAAACTAACTTGATTTTCGGAGGAGATCTTAGACGACATTCACTCAGCATTTGACACTGCTATACCACACTTCTCCACATACACGCTACTTGGGCTACCTAACCCCTAACTTATCAGCTGCAATAGCTACGGGCCTGGCAGATGGCTTTAGCATTAAATGCAGCACACCAAGTGATCCTCACGCACTGGGGATCAGAGAGCATCTCAAACCATGTTTCTTGGTTTCATAAACTATAAACTATAGTTCTCTTTAGCAATGGAGCACATGCCCCTTACTGTCGAGAGCAGAGCAGCCGCCTACCCTGATTTATGGGCCCCCTTCATCTGAAACCTCTCCGTAGAATTTAGAGAAGTGACCTTCCCCAAATACCTGCAGATGTTGCGCTTGCTCGCCCATGCTATATAGAAGTTGCATAGACCTTCCTCTTAGTGTTTGACACATATAAGACACCTTGGGGCATATCGTGGCCTTGTGTGTAACTGTTACATAATTTAGGTGCAGAGGAGTGGGGGTGGGGGAGGGCTCTATTGTTTTGTGTTGTTTCTATTGCTTTCTCTTGCTTTCTTTACCTGTTTAACATTTACAATGGTCCATTCATCGCTGCAGGCCTCCAGGCTGTATGCATACAGCTGTGTATTACTGGTCTTAGGCTGTTTTCACTGCTGGCCCATGGTTGTAGGCAGAAACGCTGTGTCATCTACATTGCAGACTCCAATAAACATAAATGTTCCAAAAAGGCAATGCAAGAATTTGATGATCCTTCAGGCACTCTAAAAATGTGCAGATTCCCCATGCAAATTCTTTCTTCTAGTTCTTTCATGTCTATTTGTAAGGTCTTGGTTGAGGCTTGTAGTTTCTTTCTGACTGTAGAGAGGTTTCAGCTACTGTTATTCTAAGACCCAAGAACGCCACAGCGTTCTTTACTGTAATTAATTCACAGTAGAAACACTGTGGAGTTCTTTTTGTTTCTTAGACTAACAGTAGTTGAAAACTCTTTACAGTCCGAACTCTTAAAAAAAGACACATATTTCCGAAACCTGGGTAAGAGGGTCTGGATACAGAGACAATTGTGAATGGTGTGAGGCTTGCTGTCAGAGCCCCGGTCAGTATGCTGGGCGTCCTGGGAGGTCGGTAGTTATGGTTAGGACCTAATTTCCATAGGAAAAGCATGTTTTGACTCAGCTTTGAATTTGGCATCATTTGACCAATCTTCATGAAATTTTCCAAAAAAGGTTTCACGGTAGGTTCAGGTTATCATTGAAAGTTTGGGGGTGATCTGTGCAGTGCATACCGAGAATTTAGGGGGTGAAATAAGGGTGCGTTGGTAATGTTAATTCCTATTGGAATATTTAGCTACACGTACAGCCCGAACTGCTGAACGCACTTACACCAAATTTGGCAGGGAGGTAGATGTTGGTTCAAGGAAGTATCTTTTGCCTGTTTGGTGTAAATCTTTTTAGTAGTTTTTGTGAAATTTAAGCCAAAAATTATAGTGACATCTCCTGTTGTGGATATTTCACGGTGGTTTCACAATAACTTGCGAATGCACGCTCCAATGGGAATGCTCTGATTGACTGTACGGAACCTGAACAGAACGTTTTGGCCACCATTTTATTAATCAAGAATGGTTTCCGGGGCTGAAAATTTCAGAAAAAGCTAACAAGAGGGGTCAGAGTAGAGGTATTCTGATCCCACGTTTGAGAAATGGGGGTGTTAGTAATACAAGTTATGTGTCCAAAATAGATTTTTTTAATTGTGCACGATATTCACAATGACAATGTGACCGCCAGCGTGGCCCCCTATGTACCGTCGCTGGGTCATCACGATCATCGCGATGTCATCGCGTATATTGGTGAAAATATAAAAAAATATCAGTGAATCATTGATACGCATTGTTATAGAGATATTGAGAGTCTGATAAATGTTTTTATAGAGTTATTTATATAGTATGTTATCTACTCTGATGGTTAGAAATATTTATATATTTATATAGTTATAATTTTGAATGTGTTGGTGGCTATTGAATTCGTGCTTTTGCTTTCTGCACCCAACTCCGCAAAGCTAGGGCAAACATGCTATGTCCTGCTGGTGGGCAACCTGGGACATAGCTGGAGCTGGAAGTGGGGGGTAGGAGCAGGGGTATGGGGTACCCAAGGCCATTAATGGCTCCGGGATGGGGTCCATGGCCCCAATCCCATTGCATTGCATAGCTCGGCCCCCAGTGGTGGGGCCATTCACCCCTCCACGAGCCATATTAGACTCTCGGGACCTCATCCCCCATAGCCTTAAGAGTTTTAAATGGGAGGGTGCCCTGTGTATCTCATTCCTAAGCCTTTTTAAGGCTCTCGGGACTGCAGCGACAGGGCCTTTTTTGTTTTAAAGGGGAGGGATGCCCCTCCTCCCTGAGCCTTATTAGGCCCTGGGGATCCAGCACAGAGTTATTTTTTTAAAGGGGAAGGAGGCTGCATGACTTCCCTCCCTTAGCCTCATCAGGCGCTGGGGACTCCAGCCCCCAGGGCTTTATCTATGTTAAAAGCAAGGGAAGCCACACGCCCCGCTCCCCAAGTCTATTACGGCTACGGGAACCCTGAGCTGGGGCCTTCATGATTTGAAGGTGAGTACCCTGGTGCTCAACCAAGGCACCCACCACACAAAGCGTTGGAGGCTGCAGGAGGAACACCAGGGCCCCACGGTACCAGCTGGCTCCCCACATACTGCAGGAGCCAGCATTGTTACCCCCTTCAGGGAGCAGCTACTTATGCTGCTCCCTTCAGGCAGGAGCATTTTTAAAGCTCTTGTCCGCCGGGAGCAGACTTTGTGTTTGCTCCCATTTGTCAGGAGTTTCAAAAGTGCTCCCGCCAGGTGGGCACAAACACAAGTCTACCTGCCCATACTGGTGCTGGCAGTAAAACTTCTGTGTCCTTCGGTGGGCTCAGGACACAAAATGTGAGCTGGCCCCAGGGGGTGGCATCCCTGTGGCCATTACTGGCTCAGGGATGGGGACGCCCCTCCCTTGTAAAAGGTTATCGCCCCAGAAGATGGGTACCCGGGCCATCTAGAGACTTGGGGAGGGGGGCAGCATGGCCCCTACACTTTTTTGAAAGATTATGCCCTGGGGATGGACTCCCGGGGCCTATAATGGCTCAGAGGCCTTCTGGTCTGTCCCCTTTAATTAAATTGTCCAGCCCCCTTTCAAGGGTCGGGGAGGGGAGCCTGACAACCCTCCTCCACTTTTCGGCACATTTTAGCCAAGAGGTGGGCTGCCTGAAGCCCATTATGGATTGGCGAGCAAGCCACATGCTCTCCTTCTCTTATTAAAGGCAGCCCGGAGGTGGTATCCCAAAGGCCTATAGTGGCTCAGGGAGGGAGGTTAAACAATGCGGCCCTGGGCCACCATTTTTATTTTTACAATCCAAAAGGAGTCTTGCCTGGTCACAGCAAAAGTTGATTTGTTTCCAATTGTGCCCCGGAGGGGTCCCTCTGTGTCCCCCATGGTACCTAGGAGGGCATAGTATCCCTACCATTGTTGCACAGCTCCCCAAGGCCTGTAATTGAAGAATGCGGCCCTGGCTGCCATTTTGTTATTTCTTTTTTCGATCCTGTGAGAGTCCTCTTGGGTTGTGGCAATAAGTGCAAACTCTTTCACATTTTTGCCCCAGCACGGTCCTTGTGGGTCACCCCCACTGTGACTAGGGGGGGGCAGGCTAAACCTACTCTGCCCCTTTACATTATTTAAAAACATGTACTCAGGACAGGGGACTAAGTCCCAGAGTCCTGTATTGGTTGCCAGCAACATTTTTCTGATGTTGCTGGCAGCCACTGAGGGAGCTCGCCCCAGCTGGAATCTCACCCCCACTGAAGTGAATTTGCCCAGGGTAAATAGAGCCTCATGTTCCAATCAGAACACTCTATTTTGAATTGGTGCTCCTGCAAGAGACTCTCAAGCCTCTTGTGGATAAAACCATCCAGATATCCAAGTATGTTTTACCCTTCATTTCTAGCAAGCTACTGGGCAGATTTACACTGAATTACAAAAAACACAATCTGAGGACCAAGATCTAGCTTCCTGCCAATTTTTTTGTAGCTCTGTTCAATAGTTTTTGTGGCAGCCCTGCCTAAAGAAGTCTTTGGAAAATGCATGAGGATTTTGTGTTTTAGGCCCCCCTATCTTCTTGGCACCCCACTTGACAGATCACCCCAAAACTTTCCATTAACAAACTTAGCAAAAATGCCACTTTTTTGGAAAGTTTCGTCAAGCAGTGCCAAAGTTATTAGCAACACAAAAAATTCTTTCCTAAGTAACAGCTTACCTAACTCCACTCTGTTTGCGGAGTGTGCCTAGTTTTTCCCGCTCTGCTCTCCGTGGAGCTCGGAGGGTTTTTTCCTCGCTCGCGCTCTACAATTATAAACTGGCAAGCGTGAGCGAGAACAATCCAACACTAGACTGATTCCCAGTGTGATTTTTTTTAACGCGGGCTGTCACTGACCTTCCATTTGCATAGATGAAGCTACCACACAAGTCGAACTTCTACTTGAACTGTAGAGAGAAGCAGCACCCTCTTGAGCTGTGCTGCGCATGATGCTGTTCGCAATGATTTGACATGGCACGACAAAAATATGGCACAAAAAATCAGTGTGGGTGGCCCAATACTTATATATATGTTACTTACTGGTGGTCACCAGTAGGTAGTTATAGTTAGGACCTAATTCCCATAGGAAAGGCATTATTGTTTTGCTACTAACTTTGGCGCCATTTAATGAATCTTCACGAAATGTTCAAAACTAGTGTACACTTCACTTCAGCTGCTGTCTGGAAAGTTTTGGGTGATTCATCAAGCGAGGGCAGAGAAAAAATATGGTCCCAAAAGGCGTTATCCCCATGGAAATTCCCATTGGGATTTTAAACACAAATACAGCAAGAACAACTGAACGGAATTACACCGGATTTGGCAAAAAGCTAGCTCTTGGTCCAGAAAGAGTACTTTTTGTAACTTGGTGTAAATACCTTCAGAAGTTTGGAAGTTATTTAAGATAAAAGAAATATAGACATCTAGGGACGCGGATCCGTCAGATCTCATGCTGAGATCGTATTGGCTGTTGACACTTCAACCAGGAAGTGTTAGTAGCCATTCCAAGTCCCAAGAGAAAAGGCAAAAAACATGAAGGGGGCAGGGTAGGAGTACCCTGACCCCCTAGGCCTGGTGGTGGGGTCCCACAGAGACCCTGCTTTGATTTCGGGAAACACTTACAAATATAAACATAACAAGTGCCCTCGTTGAAGCTCCATTTCTGTAAAGGACAAATGATCCAAACTTCCTGGGGTTAGCGAAGGCAAAGCAAGTGAGTTTTCTTGGCAATTTCACATTGCAAATTGATCTAAAAACCATAGTCGGATGAATTCACCATTGATCTATCAGAGCGCAATCTGTAGTGACAGTGATGATTGGTTCTTTCTTGATGTCTCCTGATGAGAGCAGAGTCCATGGTTCTCCCTTTAAATTAGTATGAGTATGCAAATGCACATAATCACCTAGAAGCTTGCCCATTTGGCCCCACCTCGTCCACCTTAGTAGTATGCAAAGGTCTTCCCGCCTTTTGCCAGGATGGTGGACAGCTTACTAAAAGGGTCCCCGAGCTCTTTCCCAGCCGATTTTGGTGATGTGTTCTTGATGCAGAGGAATATGAGGACATCTCCACCAAAGAAAGAAGTACTTACTTCATATAGTTAAGAGGAATTATCCTTGTTTGGTGGTGATTCACCTCTTTGTAGTCTTGTTGTCTTCTCTATATGAGGATTCACATTATCACAGATTTCTGGAAGAAAACACTAGAGGAACAATCACATTGCTGAAATGAAACTCACACAAGATCACTAGAGACATTTCCTTGTGGCCCATTATGCAGCTGTAGTGCAGAATATGCACTAGACATTTACCCAACAAGGTAGAATTTACTAATTGGCCAGTAGAAAGTACTCCAGTTGTGTAGACATTTTGGGCAAAACTGTGGACTCCTATTGGATAAACAGGCAGGAGAGGTTCTGTTCTGGCCCTAATGCTCATTTCACAGAAATTAAACCTCAATGGGAAGCACCTGCAAATATAAACTTAGCAGATAACCCAGTTGAAGCTCCACTTCTGTGAAGGACAAATTATCCTAAGTACTTGGGCTTGACAAAGGCAAAGCAAGTATGTTTTCACTGCAGAAAAGGAGGACATCTAAACCAAACAAAGAAGCTTTTACTTCATATAGTTAAGATGAAGTACCCTTGTTTAGTGGAGATTCACTGTGTTGTAGTCTCATAGTCTTCTCTATACGAGGATTCATGTTATCACAGATTTCTGGAAGAAAATGCTTGAGGAAATCAGCTGTAGGCGGGGGCTGCAAGTAGGATGAGGGGATTGGCAAGTCCTAGCGGCCAACCCCCACCATGCATGGTTGTGGGGTTGGCTGCAGGGCCTGAGCTGCACATGGCCAAAGGCCATGCATGACTGGTTGGATTAACATATAGTAATTAAACACTACCTTACATTATGAAAAATATAGAAATTAACTGACAAAAACAAAGGTTATAGGGACATTATAATTAGGAAATACCATTAAAAAACCGCAGACGTTCATTGAAAAAAGAAAGGTTACTGGGACATCATAGTTAGGAAATTCCATTAAAAAAGTGCAGACGTTCACTGAAAAAGCCAAAGATTACAGGGACATTATAGTTTGGAAATTCTATTAAAAAACGTAGACATTCACTGAAAAAAACAAAGGTTACAGGGACATTATAGTTAGGAAATAGAATTCTAAAAACCTTAGACATTCACTAAAAAAACAAAGGTTACAGGGACGCTATAGTTAGGAAATAGCATTTAAAAACCCAAAGAAAGAGCCAGTGTGTGGTATCCTCCACCTCCCTTGCTTGTCCTTCCCCTTGCTTCTGTGTGTTCCCTCCGTTCTATCTTGGAATGTGTTGTTCAAGATGTTCCACCTTCCCTGAGTCAGTTACCTGCTGATCTCTGGAGGATGAGGTCCCAAGTTTATGTACTACAATAAACCTCTACTTGTTCATCTCTATCTGCCTGGACATCATTCATTGGGCAATACCACACAGTGCTATGCTAAAAGACACTTAGAATACGGATTGGTGTCACTACATCGCGTTTTTTTACAACGCATTCCGTTACATCGGAATTTTTACAACGCAGGATCCATTACATCGGATGCCATTACAACGCATGGCATTACATAGCAGATGCTATTACAACGCATGGCATTACATCGTAAGTATAGGTAAGTATAAAAAATGTAATTAAGTTAATTTAATTAATTTAATTTAATTAATTGAATTAAAATACATTTTAAAATAGTAATTAATTTTATTTAATAAATTTAAATCTATTTATTTAAATAAATTTTAATAAAAATTGTAATTAATTTTATTTAATTAATATAATGAAATTAATTTAATTTAAATATTTTTTTAATTGTAATTAAATTAAATTAATTAAAATTATTTATTTAATTTAATTATTTTAATTAAGAAATGTAATTAATATAATATAATTAATTTAATTTAACCTAAAAACACCCCTGTACCCCAAAACCCAAACCCTACCCTGAAACCTAAAAACACCCCTGTACCCCAAAACCCAAACCCTACTCTGAAACCTAAAAACACCCCTGAACCCCAAAACCCAAACCCTACCCTGAAACCTAAAAACACCCCTGTACCCCAAAACCCAAACCCTGCCCTGAAACCTAAAAACACCCCTGTACCCCAAAACCCAAACCCTACCCTGAAACCTAAAAACACCCCTGTACCCCAAAACCCAAACCCTACCCTGAAACCTAAAAACACCCCTGTACCCCTGTACCCCAAAACCCAAATCCTACCCTGAAACCTAAAAACACCCCTGTACCCCAAAACCCAAACCCTACCCTGAAACCTAAAAACACCCCTATACCCCAAAACCCAAACCCTGCCCTGAAACCTAAAAACACCCCTGTACCCCAAAACCCAAACCCTGCCCTGAAACCTAAAAACACCCCTGTACCCCAAAACCCAAACCCTACCCTGAAACCAAAAAACATCCCTGTACCCCAAAACCCAAACCCTACCCTGAAACCTAAAAACACCCCTGTACCCCAAAACCCAAACCCTACCCTGAAACCTAAAAACACCCCTGTACCCCAAAACCCAAACCCTACCCTGAAACCTAAAAACACCCCTGTACCCCAAAACCCAAACCCTACCCTGAAACCTAAAAACACCCCTGTACACCTGTACTTATTTTAAAAATTACTTTAATTAATATAATAAATAATAAATTAATAATATTAAAAAACATAAATAAATATATTTAATTATAATTAATATTAATAAAATTAAAAAAAATTAAATACTTACCTATACTTACGATGTAATGCCATGCGTTGTAATAGCATCTGCTATGTAATGCCATGCGTTGTAATGGCATCCGATGTAATGGATCCTGCGTTGTAAAAGTTCCGTTGTAAAAGACCCCCGTTGTAAAAGTTGCGATGTAACGGTGCATCACCTTAGAATACAGTGAAAACACCTACATACACTAGGGAACACTATACGTTGGGCTACCCCTGTAATTAGCATGACCTCCTCTGTATTTGTATCAAAAAGATGCACACAGTTCCCCAGGGAGATGGTATTAGTGCAGTGAAGTAATCTTTCTTCCTCTCTCTGTGAGATATACGTATGTAGGTATATCAAGGTGAAACAGGGAAGGGTATCCCTTGTCGGAACTAGGGATGCCTTACACAACAGGCTGGCTTAACGGCTGTTGTCATATCACCAGCTAGTCGTCTCGTGTCATCATCGGCTTCCTGCTCCAACGTCAAGCCGGCGCTGCAATGCCTGACGGGTAGCACACAGTGCTACACTTTTGTGGAGATCTTTTGTTCCTAGCCGTTGATCGAGTGGGTGTGAGGGCCCCTGGGTGAGAAGTAGTGAGCGTGAGGGAATGTGTGAATAAAAAAGGTTGGTATAGTCTACTCCATTCAATTTATTCATGTAGTTAACCACCTTATTAAAACAAGAGGGGTGCTGGGACAAAAACAAGCTATGGGGATTGGTCCCGTTCAACCCTCATCTGTGAACAGGTCAACATGTTTCATGCCCTATCGGCAATTCTTCAGGACCTAGGGTGTGCTCATAAACTTAGTGATAAGCCCAGAATGGGCTGAGGAGTGTGGAGAATACAACCTGTTTGGTTGCCGACTCCAGCAGGAAGAGTTCCTGCGTCGTAGGTCTACCCTGTGGGGAGAAAGAGAAACATGAGCTAATGATCACTTTCCGTCGACTTATCCATTGTTAGAAGTCATTGATTATATACAGGCGTACAAAGTGAAGAGAGAGGAGGAAGTATACTGAACAACTAGGAGTATAACATAACATCTCTGCGTGTTTAAGTTACAACAGACACCTAGTGTCTCAACCAAACGGTTGTGTGCGTAGGTAGTTAATTGGTAGGATCTAACGCCCACAGGCGTGCTTTCAAAGGGGGTAGAGAAGAAAAGAATACCAATCGAGGGAGACCACTTCTAATAGACTTACCCTCAATGGTGGGTATTAGTGCCCCAAGGCTGTTCTCGTGGGACCTGCGTTGTGTGACATTTGTCTGAAAAGGTAGAAAAGGAGGGTCCAGTCGGTACACAAGGTAATTTAATTGTAGGGGTGGAGTGCTAGATTGGACCCCATGGATGGACAGTCCGGAATATCAAGTGGACCACATCGGCAAACCCCACCGTGGTCTCGCCAAACACCCGATGACCCCAGTGTGTTCATACCACCCAAGGTAGGTCGTAGCCTGGGTGGGGACCCAGCGGTCATCCAACGGGTCTCCACAACCACCACAGTGCCCCCCCGTGAGACAGCAGCGGTCCACGTGATGCGGGCGGCACCGCGCGCGACTCTCCCCACCACCATCTCCACACACAGCTTCCCGGTCAACCCACAATTCTGGCAACCCGGGGTGACAGGAGGGCGGCGGGGGGCAGGGGGCGCGCGCACGGGCAGCACCCCGCAGCGCCCCCCCCACACACACACGAGGAACACTACGGCGGTCGGGGACCCGAGGATGTCAACGGTCACCCAAGCCCGCAGTCGACCCGTGAGAGGGCAGAACCCTGGAGCCCATGGGAGTCGGCTCGACGAAAGAGGGCTTCGTGCAAGGGTCCATTGAGCCCGACAATAAACCTCTACTTGTTCATCTCTATCTGCCTGGACATCATTCATTGGGCAATACCACACAGTGCTATGCTAAAAGACACTTAGAATACAGTGAAAACACCTACATACACTCGGGAACACTATACGTTGGGGTACCCCTGTAATTAGCATGACCTCCTCTGTATTTGCCATGAGTTAGTGCCTGGGTCATTGCATGAGTGCATGGGTAGTGAATGGATGATTAGAGTGCTGCAAGGACAGTGCATGGTGATTTTATAACTGCTTGGGGTTTTGCGGAGTGATTGGATAAGTAAATGATGCTGGATGGGTGATTTGAAGAGTGCGTGGGTAGTGGCAGAGGGATTTCTGGAGTGCATGGGTACAACCTGGGTAATTGGAGGAGTGAATCTGCATGGGCAGTACACACGAGATTGTAGCAGTGCATGTGTCATTCCATGAGTACATGGGTACTGACTGGAAGATTAGAGTACTGCAAGGAGATTGCATGGTGAATTTTTAAGTGCTTGGGTTTTGGTGGAGTGATTGGATAAGTACATGGTGCTGGCTGGGTGATTGAAAGAGTGCATGGGTACTGACAGGGCGATGGCTGGACTCCATGGGTACTGCTCAGAGGATTTTAGCAGTGCATGTGTTAGTGCCTGGGCCATTGCAAAAGTACATGGGTACTGATTGGATGATTGGTGTACTGCAAGGACAGTGCATGGTGAGTTTATAAGTGCCTGGGTTTTGGTGGAATGATTGGATAAGTACATGGTATTCGCTGGGTGATTGGAGGAGTGCATGGGTAGTGACTGGGCGATGGTTGGACTGCATGGGTACTGCTCAGGGTATTGTAGCAGAGCATGAGTTTGTGCATGGGTCATTGCATGTGTGCATGGGTAGTGACTGGATGATTAGAGTGCTGCAAGGAGAGTGCATGGTGAATTTATAAGTGCTTGGGTTTTGGCGGAGTGATTGCATAAGTACACACATGTCACATCAGGCCCCACTCCCTCCCTTCACCACTGTGCAAACGCGCCCCCTGGTGGGTTTTAATTTGGGGGATTAATTCCCCTTGAATCCTGAGGGTCCCTGGGGCAAACTAGACCACCAGATACCTCCAGTAAGCGCCACAGATCTGCGTTGCAGAGAGGTGGTCCGAGGCCATGCCCTTTTTACACCTCTCTGCAACACAACTCTGTGGCGCTTACTGGATGTACCTGGTGGGCTAGTTGACCCCCAGGGACCCTCAGGATTCAAGGGGACTTAATTCCACAACTTAAAACGTGCCACATGGCGTGTTTGCACACTTGTCACATCAGGCCACGCTCCCTCCCTGTACCACTGTGCAAACGCACCCCCTGGTGCATTGTAAATTGAGGGATGAAGTCCTCTTGAGACTAGCCCACCAGTTACCTCCAGTAATCGCAACAGAGCTGAGTTGCAGAGTGGTGTATAAAGGGGGCATAGCCATGGACCACCTCTCTGCAACGCAGGCTCCCTGGTGCTTACTGGAGGTACCTGGTGGGCTAGTTGGCCCCCAGGGACCCTCAGGATTCAACAGAGAAGAAAGCAGCGGTAAGGGATATTTAAGAGCTGCACCACCTAGGTATACATTTTATATATAGCTAGGTGGTGCAGCTCTTAAGTATCCCTTACTGCCGCTTTCTTCTTGTTGAGTTTAATTAGTATAAGGGTAGTTGCACACCTGCGTGCATCTAAAAAGATCGGAAAAACACTTCAGAATGAATTTTGATGATGAAAGAGAGGAGT
This sequence comes from Lissotriton helveticus, assembly GCF_964261635.1. Taxonomy (NCBI): domain Eukaryota; kingdom Metazoa; phylum Chordata; class Amphibia; order Caudata; family Salamandridae; genus Lissotriton; species Lissotriton helveticus. Next base: position 1,798,457,589 of record NC_136067.1, on the reverse strand, counting down.
TAGCTAAAGATCTCTTTACCATGGGAAAATCAGATAAGTCAGGAAATATGTCCTCATCCACAATAGGAGAAGGACTGAAAGCGAAATTTATAAAATTTGAATGCCTGAAAAAGGCAGAGCTCTCAAAATGGTGGGATGGGGTTACCCTTAAAAGGTACCTGGACAATAAGAAAATACCCCGTGGGCTAAAAATTCTAACGTTCCCCACATTTGATGATCTCGAAATAGATTTACTTAAAGACTGGGAGGAAAACCTACAAAATTTCTCCTTTGTAATGATGAGAATCCTGATACAACACTCAGATAGGAAGTGTTTCAAATTAAGAGAGGAGATAAGCAAACTAGAAGAGGAAATTAAGGGGTTGAACTTGAAGGTTGAACTTGAAGGAGGCAACAGAAAAAAAATTGTAATTATTAAAGAACAGATTGTGAGTCACCAACGATTTATTAGGCAGAGGAAACTGAATAAAATAGCAAGGGATGACAGAGACTATACCCAGGGACGCATCTACACGTTTGCACAAAAGTTCGATAATATTCAGGTTCCGAAACAGAAAGAAGTGGACACAGAGAGTCTAGGAAGTGTATCTAGCTTGTTAAGTAGCTCTAATGCGTCCTCTATCGAGGAAGCGGGTGCCTCTGGTACCAACACGACTGAACCTAATATCGATGCAAATGCTTCTTCATCATCTTTTTTAGACGAGGTGTTGAGGTATCGCATAGGGAGCAAACAACAAAAGAAACCCACAAACAAACAAGACGGGGCAGGTGGAGGAAGAACAGACAAAGATTCAGGTTTCTTAGCCAGAAATCAAAAAAAATAAGATGAACAACTAACAGGGGCACCAATGATTCGATCTGTTGAAAGTTTATCTGAGAAAACCAATCTTTTTGTTAACTTATCAGATCGTGTTTTGAATGAGACTGAACTGTGCCTTTTGAATAAAGGTCTAGGATTTTGTGTATCAACTAAGGGTGTGTTCTCTGAATTGCATGCAGATCTTTTTTAATTTTCAAGAAGAGCAAAATTGAAATGTCATTTTCATGTTAATCAGTTTCAAAAGCTGCCGCCTATGTTGGGTGGTATAGAGGTGTCGGATGTGACGGTAGAACATTTAAAATAAGTATCTTTGTTGATGTCCCTAGAAGGTGATATGGAAATCCCTTTGGAAGGTGTTGCTCAAGAATTGACCATACATTAAGATTTTACATTGGATAGGTATCTGGGTCCCAAAAGTAAATTCATTCCGCATGGACCTCATGTAACTGGCATTGATGTGTTCCACAAACTCGGTACTGAAGATCTATATGGTTTAGAGGATAAATTGATTGAGGGAAGAGGTGGGTGGTATATAGATAATCTGACCCCTGCTGAGAAGAGAGCTCTTTACAGTTTGAAGAACGATTCCTCTCTTGTCATACGTGAAGCTGACAATGGAGGAAATGTGGTCATTATGAATAGATCTGATTATGATCATTAAGCCATGAGACAACTGGGCGATGTGGAGTGTTACAGGAAAATGAATGGGAATCCATGTCCTGCTTCAATGATGTAGATTAACAATCGTTTATCCCATTGGAAAGAGATTGGACTCTTGTCTGATGCAGAGTACCAATTTCTTAAAATCCAACATCCTAGGGCGGCATGCTTGTACCTTCTACCGAAGGTCCATAAAAAGAAAAATTTCCGGTAATGGATCCATGACTGAACATATGTCCGAGTTCGTAGACCTTTTCCTCAAACAATTTGTGGGTAATCTTCCTTCATTTATTCAGGATACAAAAGATTTTCTGAATAAAATTGATGACGTACAGTGGGATGATACTATGTGGATGGTTACCATGGACATTGAGTCCCTCAATACTTGTATAAAAAAAGAGTTTGGCCAGATAGCCATGGATTACTATCTTTCTACCAGGCAAGCCAACTATTTAGAACACAACAGCATGATCATGGAAATGATCGACTTGAATTTGAGCAACAACTTTTTTCTATTTAATCAGGTTTGGTACCACCAAGAACGTGGCACTGCGGAGGGTTCTAAATTCGCGGCATCCTATGCAAACTTATTCATGGGGTGGTTCAAGAGGATATATGTGTGGTTCCACTGTGCCAGCGTCTGGACAGACGATGTGTTTTTTGGGGACGCTACATTGATGATATTTTTACGATATGGACCCAAAAAGGAATCTGTTACAATTCTATGATTATCTTAATCTAAATGTGTTTAATGTACGCCTCACCATGAACAAATCCAAAACTAAAATTCAATTCCTTGATCTCGAACTTTATGTTGAGCAAGAAAAATTACAGACCTCATTAAACAGAAAAGAAACTGCTGTCAATAGTATTTTACACTTTGATAGTGCGCATTCAGCTAGCACCAAACGTGCGATCCCATTTGGTGAACTAATTCGGGTTCGCCGTAATAGCAGTGATGATAGACTATTTGAAGAACTGGCATGTGTTACCCTGCAACGACTAAAGAACAGGGGTTATAGGGACCATGATCTCAAACAGGCTCTGAATAAAGTAGGACATGTCAAGAGAACTGACATTTTGAAAGTGAAAGTAAAGACGAACCCTTTAATAAAGAATGTCTTTCCTTCGTCACCAAGTATTCACAGTACAACCATGAGGTATTCAAAATACTGCACAAACATTGAAAAATTCTGAAGGGAACACCAGGTGTGGGTCCACTTATTAATGACAAACCATCGATTAACTATAAAAGATTGAGTACCCTGAGGGAAATATTATGTCCCAGCTATACAGCGACCAGACCCTATACGGCCAATACATGGCAAAAATCGCCAAAGGGTTTTTACATCTGTGGCAATTGTAATGTGTGCAGTATGGGCCTGAACAAAACGTCACGCTTCAAATATAATAGTGGTTATACGAACGATGTCAAACATTTTATGAACTGTCAGTGGACATTTGTATCTATGTAATCATCTGCAATTGTCAGAAAATATATGTGGGAAGCACAGTGAGACAGTTACGTGTGCGCATACAGGAACACAGACGTGCATGCTCCAAAAATGTTGTGACCAATGCCCTTGGGGCACACATTTGTGACTCACAAATCTCAAAGAGTAATTTCAAATTTCATGCTATTGATCATGTTATGCCTGATAGACGAGGTGGTAACAGGGAGTTACGCCTCAGGCAGTTGGTGGCCTTCTGGATTTGCAAACTGAGAGCAGTAACATCAGGTTTAAATTCAGATAATGAAATGCACTATTTATTATGATATCACATAATTTCAAATATTTTGATGGTTATATAGATTTATGAACTGTAACAGATAATTATAATGAATACTCAATGTACATTGTCTGAGACCGTCGAGAGAACGTATCTCTGCTCTAAGCTGTTCAGCAATTAAAAGAAATGTCTTGTTGTAAAATGTATTTCAATCTCTTCCCTTGTTTCTTTCCCCTCTTCCTCCCCTCTGCTTTTCGTGATTACTGGTATTACACCATAGTTGAATTGTTTGGATTTTATGGTGTGAATTTCTATTGCTTATCTGTTTATCTCTTATTGCAACATATTGATACGTAATGATTCCCACCCTGAATCTTATACTTTGAATCTGATGTGACCATTGAGGTTTCAAAATATCATCTATTTATGTTAGATGGCACAGAGAATCTGTGAAACCTGATATGTCTGTCTTAAATCTTGTACAACACATGTGTATGTAACACATATGTATGTCAACTACGTCAATCAAGCCACTTGTGCTATTTACTCTCACTTTGGGTGTACTCTATACTCCACTTTCCGTCTTCTACCATATTATTCATTGGTGGCAAAAGGGTATTTTTCATGAGGAAATCACAAATCTGAATTATGAACGACCAGTGGCACATTTTTTTACCATGGAGTTGGTCGCGTTAGGTGAGTCACACTGTTAGGATGAATTTCATGGTTGGTTTTGCCCTACTCTGTTTGGGGTTTGGAAACTGTGTTTAAAGCCTCCAAGACGGATACGGGGTTAGTTGAACCGCTATTGGCACCGTAGGGGCATCGAGTTTGTATCTCTTGCCGCATGTTGGCAATGATGTTTGTTCATACCTGTGTATGAGTTTATAAACAGGGTAGATAAAGGGTGCGACAATAGTTGATTAATAACAATGAACTTACCAAGGATGGTCACGTCTAAACGTGAAACAGGGACGTATTATTTTTATTGATTGGCTTCAGACCGATTATTTCTTACACTGCTTCGTATTCAGTAAAAAGTGTTCACCGAACGCTGTTTACATTGATCAATAAAGATCAGGCACTATGCACAGAAGGCGGCGTCTTTGGTTGTAGTCGTGTTGCCTCTAATTGGTTAATCTGCAACCTTGTGACCTGTGACGTGGTTTTTTGCGATACCCTTTTGAAATGGACGGCGTGCGTACTATGAAGTAGGCCTGGGCGGTAAATTCCGTTCCGCTTGCGGAATTTGGGTAATTTCGCATTCAGCGGAGAACACGAAATTGCCCAAAATTCTGTGTTCCGCGACTTCACCACATTTTTTGATTCTTTGTGTTCTTAAAATGCGTGTTCGCAAGATATTTCCCCCAAGCATGCAAACAGCGATTGTGAACAGTAAAAAAGCCTTGCGAACAAGCAATTCTGCGTGTTCGTGGAATTTCTGCGCGTTCGCAGAGATTTTTTACCGTTTTGCAGAGATTTGCGTAATGCGATTTCGCAAATCCCACCCACCCCTACTATGAAGGCGATGTCTTTGGAACTGATCGACGTGAGGGAACGCTGATACAGCGAGGCCGGTCTATTATGCCTCTCGTAAGTATTATACTTCAATTAAACTTTTTTCGCTTTTCGTATGAGGCTTACCAATTCTTGCAAACGGACTATGTCTGCTTTTGTCATTTAATGAACAACGGGTTCTGTTATTAATGGCCTTTGTTGACCTAGTGCATATTTACGGCAGTGGGCGGGTAAGCGCGTCCCGTAATATACGTCTAATGGTTGCATTGAATTACTAGTCGTGTCAAAATTAAGTGAATATAAGGGGTCAGTTATGTAATGACACTTGACAACTATGCTGCAGAAACCCCCTTGTTCCCCTTTTTTTATGCAGCTTTAAGCGACAGCACGACCTTGCGCATGCTTAATTTCTTGTCCTCCATTTATAGTTTTCTTCGTGCTAAAGTAAAAGAATATCGTCCCAAGTTTATACGAAGAGTTTACTTGACTAGTGACTTTGAATTGTGGTCCCGATTGGAATTGACTTTATTCATGTCATTCCTCAAGCTTTTTCCTTTCCGTGGAGTGTTTCTATATACTGTGGAAATGTGTAGTGGCCTCTGTCATGAGAATGTAATAGTGGTTGGATTAATTTTTAAATCATTATGATTTTTTTATGAAAAATGCACGTACGATTGAGACTAGATACCCAATTTAGAGAACCAAACTATGACACTTGTCTCTTTGTTCTGAGCTGAATATATATATAAATACTTCAGGCTGCCTAGTGAAAAGCATATTCTCAGAAAACAATATTTTTTTTAATTCTAGGGGAGTCACTCATCGAATTGACCCAATAAAAATACTGGTGTTTTGGAAACATTTTTTACAGTTTGAACTGCTAACATCACAATACAAGGTAAAATTGGTGTTGGTCTGCCGCTGCGTGTGTCTGTCTTGTTGCTTTGTAGTTACTGATATGGTGGTGACTAGAGCTTCTATCGTATTTCAGAATACAACGTATGCAAATCCAATCAATAGGATAATTGTTGGAAGCGTTCTATTGTAGATATCATCACTAGGTGGATTGATGCTTTGCATTTTTAAGGTATTTATGGGCTAATGCCAATAACTGCTGTAATTTGTAGGCTACTTTTTAAATCTAAGAACTGGTCTCTTCTGTGGCAACTTATCCATATCTTTTTTGTTTACATTGATCAATAAAGATCAGGCACTATACACAGAAGGCGGCTTCTTTGGTTGTAGTCGTGTTGCCTCTAATTGGTTAATCTGCAACCTTGTGACCTGTGAAATGGTTTTTTGCAATACCCTTTTGAAATGGACGGCGTGCGTACTATGTAGTATGCCTGGGCGGTACATTCCGTTCCGCTTGCGGAATTTGGGTAATTTCGCATTCAGCGGAGAACACGAAATTGCCCAAAATTCTGTGTTCCGCGACTTCGCCAAATTTTTTGCTTCTTTGTGTTCTTAAAATGCGTGTTCGCAAGACATTTCCCCCTGAGCACGCAAACAGCGATTGCGAACAGTAAAAAAAGCCTTGCGAACAAGCAATTCTGCGTGTTCGTGGAATTTCTGCGCGTTCGCAGAGATTTTTTACCGTTTTGCAAAGATTTGCATAACGCGATTTCGCAAATCTCACCCACCCCTACTATAAAGGCGACGTCTTTGGAACTGATCGACGTGAGGGAGCGCTGATACAGCGAGGCCGGTCTATTATGCCTCTCGTAAGTATTATACTTCAATTAAACTTTTTTCGCTTTTCGTATGAGGCTTACCAATTCTTGCAAACGGACTATGTCTGCTTTTGTCATTTAATGAACAACGGGTTCTGTTATTAATGGCCTTTGTTGACCTAGTGCATATTTACGGCAGTGGGCGGGTAAGCGCGTCCCGTAATATACGTCTAATGGTTGCATTGAATTACTAGTCGTGTCAAAATTAAGTGAATATAAGGGGTCAGTTATGTAATGACACTTGACAACTATGCTGCAGAAACCCCCTTGTTCCCCTTTTTTTTATGTAGCTTTAAGCGACTGCACGACCTTGCGCATGCTTCATTTCTTGTCCTCCATTTATAGTTTTCTTCGTGCTAAAGTAAAAGAATATCGTCCCAAGTTTATACGAAGAGTTTGCTTGACTAGTGACTTTGAATTGTGGTCCCGATTGGAATTGACTTTATTCATGTCATTCCTCGAGCTTTTTCCTTTCCGTGGAGTGTTTCTATATACTGTGGAAACGTGTAGTGGCCTCTGTCATGAGAATGTAATAGTGGTTGGATTAATTTTTAAATCATTATGATTTTTTTAATGAAAAATGCACGTACGATTGAGACTAGATACCCAATTTAGAGAACCAAACTATGACACTTGTCTCTTTGTTCTGAGCTGAATATATATAAAAATACTTCAGGGTGCCTAGTAAAAAGCATATTCTCAGAAAACAATATTTTTTTAGTTCTAGGGGAGTCAACCATCGAATTGACCCAATAAAAATACTGGTGTTTTGGAAACACTTTTTACAGTTTGAACTGCTAACATCACAATGCAAGGTAAAATTGGTGTTGGTCTGTCGCTGCGGGTGTCTGTCTTGTTGCTTTGTAGTTACTGATATGGTGGTGACTGGAGCTTCTATTGTGTTTCAGAATACAACTTATGCAAATCCAATCAATAGGATAATTGTTGGAAGCGTTCTATTGTAGATATCATCACTAGGTGGATTGATGCTTTGCATTTTTTAAGGTATTTATGGGCTAATGCCAATAACTGCTGTATTTTGTTGGCTACTTTTTAAATCTAAGAACTGGTCTCTTCTGTGGCAACTTATCCATATCTTTTTTGTTTACATTGATCAATAAAGATCAGGCACTATACACAGAAGGCGGCGTCTTTGGTTGTAGTCGTGTTGCCTCTAATTGGTTAATCTGCAACCTTGTGACCTGTGACGTGGTTTTTTGCAATACCCTTTTGAAATGGACGGCATGCGTACTATGTAGTATGCGTGGGTGGTAAATTCCGTTCCGCTTTCGGAATTTGGGTAATTTCGCATTCAGCGGAGAACACGAAATTGCCCAAAATTCTGTGTTCCGCGACTTCGCCAAATTTTTTGCTTCTTTGTGTTCTTAAAATGCGTGTTCGCAAGATATTTCCCCCCGAGCACGCAAACAGCGATTGCGAACAGTAAAAAAGCCTTGCGAACAAGCAATTCCGCGTGTTCGTGGAATTTCTGCACGTTCGCAGAGATTTTTTACCGTTTTGCAAAGATTTGCATAACGCGATTTCGCAAATCTCACCCACCCCTACTATAAAGGCGACGTCTTTGGAACTGATCGACGTGAGGGAACGCTGATACAGCGAGGCCGGTCTATTATGCCTCTCGTAAGTATTATACTTCAATTAAACTTTTTTTGCTTTTCGTATGAGGCTTACCAAGTCTTGCAAACGGACTATGTCTGCTTTTGTCGTTTAATGAACAACGGGTTCTGTTATTAATGGCCTTTGTTGACCTAGTGCATATTTACGGCAGTGGGCGGGTAAGCGCGTCCCGTAATATACGTCTAATGGTTGCATTGAATTACTAGTCGTGTCAAAATTAAGTGAATATAAGGGGTCAGTTATGTAATGACACTTGACAACTATGCTGCAGAAACCCCCTTGTTCCCCTTTTTTATGCAGCTTTAAGCGACAGCACGACCTTGCGCATGCTTAATTTCTTGTCCTCCATTTATAGTTTTCTTCGTGCTAAAGTAAAAGAATATCGTCCCAAGTTTATACGAAGAGTTTACTTGACTAGTGACTTTGAATTGTGGTCCCGATTGGAATTGACTTTATTCATGTCATTCCTCGAGCTTTTTCCTTTCCGTGGAGTGTTTCTATATACTGTGGAAATGTGTAGTGGCCTCTGTCATGAGAATGTAATAGTGGTTGGATTAATTTTTAAATCATTATGATTTTTTTATGAAAAATGCACGTACGATTGAGACTAGATACCCAATTTAGAGAACCAAACTATGACACTTGTCTCTTTGTTCTGAGCTGAATATATATATAAATACTTCAGGCTGCCTAGTGAAAAGCATATTCTCAGAAAACAATATTTTTTTTAATTCTAGGGGAGTCACTCATCGAATTGACCCAATAAAAATACTGGTGTTTTGGAAACATTTTTTACAGTTTGAACTGCTAACATCACAATACAAGGTAAAATTGGTGTTGGTCTGCCGCTGCGTGTGTCTGTCTTGTTGCTTTGTAGTTACTGATATGGTGGTGACTAGAGCTTCTATCGTATTTCAGAATAAAAACGTATGCAAATCCAATCAATAGGATAATTGTTGGAAGCGTTCTATTGTAGATATCATCACTAGGTGGATTGATGCTTTGCATTTTTAAGGTATTTATGGGCTAATGCCAATAACTGCTGTATTTTGTAGGCTACTTTTTAAATCTAAGAACTGGTCTCTTCTGTGGCAACTTATCCATATCTTTTTTGTTTACATTGATCAATAAAGATCAGGCACTATACACAGAAGGCGGCTTCTTTGGTTGTAGTCGTGTTGCCTCTAATTGGTTAATCTGCAACCTTGTGACCTGTGAAATGGTTTTTTGCAATACCCTTTTGAAATGGACGGCGTGCGTACTATGTAGTATGCCTGGGCGGTACATTCCGTTCCGCTTGCGGAATTTGGGTAATTTCGCATTCAGCGGAGAACACGAAATTGCCCAAAATTCTGTGTTCCGCGACTTTGCCAAATTTTTTGCTTCTTTGTGTTCTTAAAATGCGTGTTCGCAAGACATTTCCCCCTGAGCACGCAAACAGCGATTGCGAACAGTAAAAAAAGCCTTGCGAACAAGCAATTCTGCGTGTTCGTGGAATTTCTGCGCGTTCGCAGAGATTTTTTACCGTTTTGCAAAGATTTGCATAACGCGATTTCGCAAATCTCACCCACCCCTACTATAAAGGCGACGTCTTTGGAACTGATCGACGTGAGGGAACGCTGATACAGCGAGGCCGGTCTATTATGCCTCTCGTAAGTATTATACTTCAATTAAACTTTTTTCGCTTTTCGTATGAGGCTTACCAATTCTTGCAAACGGACTATGTCTGCTTTTGTCATTTAATGAACAACGGGTTCTGTTATTAATGGCCTTTGTTTACCTAGTGCATATTTACGGCAGTGGGCGGGTAAGCGCGTCCCGTAATATACGTCTAATGGTTGCATTGAATTACTAGTCGTGTCAAAATTAAGTGAATATAAGGGGTCAGTTATGTAATGACACTTGACAACTATGCTGCAGAAACCCCCTTGTTCCCCTTTTTTTATGTAGCTTTAAGCGACTGCACGACCTTGCGCATGCTTCATTTCTTGTCCTCCATTTATAGTTTTCTTCGTGCTAAAGTAAAAGAATATCGTCCCAAGTTTATACGAAGAGTTTGCTTGACTAGTGACTTTGAATTGTGGTCCCGATTGGAATTGACTTTATTCATGTCATTCCTCGAGCTTTTTCCTTTCCGTGGACTGTTTCTATATACTGTGGAAACGTGTAGTGGCCTCTGTCATGAAAATGTAATAGTGGTTGGATTAATTTTTAAATCATTATGATTTTTTTATGAAAAATGCACGTACGATTGAGACTAGATACCCAATTTAGAGAACCAAACTATGACATTTGTCTCTTTGTTCTGAGCTGAATATATATATAAATACTTCAGGCTGCCTAGTGAAAAGCATATTCTCAGAAAACAATATTTTTTTTAATTCTAGGGGAGTCAACCATCGAATTGACCCAATAAAAATACTTGTGTTTTGGAAACACTTTTTACAGTTTGAACTGCTAACATCACAATACAAGGTAAAATTGGTGTTGGTCTGCCGCTGCGTGTGTCTGTCTTGTTGCTTTGTAGTTACTGATATGGTGGTGACTAGAGCTTCTATCGTATTTCAGAATACAACGTATGCAAATCCAATCAATAGGATAATTGTTGGAAGCGTTTTATTGTAGATATCATCACTAGGTGGATTGATGCTTTGCATTTTTAAGGTATTTATGGGCTAATGCCAATAACTGCTGTATTTTGTAGGCTACTTTTTAAATCTAAGAACTGGTCTCTTCTGTGGCAACTTATCCATATCTTTTTTGTTTACATTGATCAATAAAGATCAGGCACTATACACAGAAGGCGGCTTCTTTGGTTGTAGTCGTGTTGCCTCTAATTGGTTAATCTGCAACCTTGTGACCTGTGAAATGGTTTTTTGCAATACCCTTTTGAAATGGACGGCGTGCGTACTATGTAGTATGCCTGGGCGGTACATTCCGTTCCGCTTGCGGAATTTGGGTAATTTCGCATTCAGCGGAGAACACGAAATTGCCCAAAATTCTGTGTTCCGCGACTTCGCCAAATTTTTTGCTTCTTTGTGTTCTTAAAATGCGTGTTCGCAAGACATTTCCCCCTGAGCACGCAAACAGCGATTGCGAACAGTAAAAAAAGCCTTGCGAACAAGCAATTCTGCGTGTTCGTGGAATTTCTGCGCGTTCGCAGAGATTTTTTACCGTTTTGCAAAGATTTGCATAACGCGATTTCGCAAATCTCACCCACCCCTACTATAAAGGCGACGTCTTTGGAACTGATCGACGTGAGGGAACGCTGATACAGCGAGGCCGGTCTATTATGCCTCTCGTAAGTATTATACTTCAATTAAACTTTTTTCGCTTTTCGTATGAGGCTTACCAATTCTTGCAAACGGACTATGTCTGCTTTTGTCATTTAATGAACAACGGGTTCTGTTATTAATGGCCTTTGTTTACCTAGTGCATATTTACGGCAGTGGGCGGGTAAGCGCGTCCCGTAATATACGTCTAATGGTTGCATTGAATTACTAGTCGTGTCAAAATTAAGTGAATATAAGGGGTCAGTTATGTAATGACACTTGACAACTATGCTGCAGAAACCCCCTTGTTCCCCTTTTTTTATGTAGCTTTAAGCGACTGCACGACCTTGCGCATGCTTCATTTCTTGTCCTCCATTTATAGTTTTCTTCGTGCTAAAGTAAAAGAATATCGTCCCAAGTTTATACGAAGAGTTTGCTTGACTAGTGACTTTGAATTGTGGTCCCGATTGGAATTGACTTTATTCATGTCATTCCTCGAGCTTTTTCCTTTCCGTGGACTGTTTCTATATACTGTGGAAACGTGTAGTGGCCTCTGTCATGAAAATGTAATAGTGGTTGGATTAATTTTTAAATCATTATGATTTTTTTATGAAAAATGCACGTACGATTGAGACTAGATACCCAATTTAGAGAACCAAACTATGACATTTGTCTCTTTGTTCTGAGCTGAATATATATATAAATACTTCAGGCTGCCTAGTGAAAAGCATATTCTCAGAAAACAATATTTTTTTTAATTCTAGGGGAGTCAACCATCGAATTGACCCAATAAAAATACTTGTGTTTTGGAAACACTTTTTACAGTTTGAACTGCTAACATCACAATACAAGGTAAAATTGGTGTTGGTCTGCCGCTGCGTGTGTCTGTCTTGTTGCTTTGTAGTTACTGATATGGTGGTGACTAGAGCTTCTATCGTATTTCAGAATACAACGTATGCAAATCCAATCAATAGGATAATTGTTGGAAGCGTTTTATTGTAGATATCATCACTAGGTGGATTGATGCTTTGCATTTTTAAGGTATTTATGGGCTAATGCCAATAACTGCTGTATTTTGTAGGCTACTTTTTAAATCTAAGAACTGGTCTCTTCTGTGGCAACTTATCCATATCTTTTTTGTTTACATTGATCAATAAAGATCAGGCACTATACACAGAAGGCGGCTTCTTTGGTTGTAGTCTTGTTGCCTCTAATTGGTTAATCTGCAACCTTGTGACCTGTGAAATGGTTTTTTGCAATACCCTTTTGAAATGGACGGCGTGCGTACTATGTAGTATGCCTGGGCGGTACATTCCGTTCCGCTTGCGGAATTTGGGTAATTTCGCATTCAGCGGAGAACACGAAATTGCCCAAAATTCTGTGTTCCGCGACTTCGCCAAATTTTTTGCTTCTTTGTGTTCTTAAAATGCGTGTTCGCAAGACATTTCCCCCTGAGCACGCAAACAGCGATTGCGAACAGTAAAAAAAGCCTTGCGAACAAGCAATTCTGCGTGTTCGTGGAATTTCTGCGCGTTCGCAGAGATTTTTTACCGTTTTGCAAAGATTTGCATAACGCGATTTCGCAAATCTCACCCACCCCTACTATAAAGGCGACGTCTTTGGAACTGATCGACGTGAGGGAACGCTGATACAGCGAGGCCGGTCTATTATGCCTCTCGTAAGTATTATACTTCAATTAAACTTTTTTCGCTTTTCGTATGAGGCTTACCAATTCTTGCAAACGGACTATGTCTGCTTTTGTCATTTAATGAACAACGGGTTCTGTTATTAATGGCCTTTGTTGACCTAGTGCATATTTACGGCAGTGGGCGGGTAAGCGCGTCCCGTAATATTCGTCTAATGGTTGCATTGAATTACTAGTCGTGTCAAAATTAAGTGAATATAAGGGGTCAGTTATGTAATGACACTTGACAACTATGCTGCAGAAACCCCCTTGTTCCCCTTTTTTTATGTAGCTTTAAGCGACTGCACGACCTTGCGCATGCTTCATTTCTTGTCCTCCATTTATAGTTTTCTTCGTGCTAAAGTAAAAGAATATCGTCCCAAGTTTATACGAAGAGTTTGCTTGACTAGTGACTTTGAATTGTGGTCCCGATTGGAATTGACTTTATTCATGTCATTCCTCGAGCTTTTTCCTTTCCGTGGACTGTTTCTATATACTGTGGAAACGTGTAGTGGCCTCTGTCATGAGAATGTAATAGTGGTTGGATTAATTTTTAAATCATTATGATTTTTTTATGAAAAATGCACGTACGATTGAGACTAGATACCCAATTTAGAGAACCAAACTATGACATTTGTCTCTTTGTTCTGAGCTGAATATATATATAAATACTTCAGGCTGCCTAGTGAAAAGCATATTCTCAGAAAACAATATTTTTTTTAATTCTAGGGGAGTCAACCATCGAATTGACCCAATAAAAATACTTGTGTTTTGGAAACACTTTTTACAGTTTGAACTGCTAACATCACAATACAAGGTAAAATTGGTGTTGGTCTGCCGCTGCGTGTGTCTGTCTTGTTGCTTTGTAGTTACTGATATGGTGGTGACTAGAGCTTCTATCGTATTTCAGAATACAACGTATGTAAATCCAATCAATAGGATAATTGTTGGAAGCGTTCTATTGTAGATATCATCACTAGGTGGATTGATGCTTTGCATTTTTAAGGTATTTATGGGCTAATGCCAATAACTGCTGTATTTTGTAGGCTACTTTTTAAATCTAAGAACTGGTCTCTTCTGTGGCAACTTGTCCATATCTTTTTTGTTTACATTGATCAATAAAGATCAGGCACTATACACAGAAGGCGGCTTCTTTGGTTGTAGTCGTGTTGCCTCTAATTGGTTAATCTGCAACCTTGTGACCTGTGACGTGGTTTTTTGCAATACCCTTTTGAAATGGACGGCGTGAGTACTATGTAGTATGCCTGGGCGGTAAATTCCGTTCCGCTTGCGGAATTTGGGTAATTTCGCATTCAGCGGAGAACACGAAATTGCCCAAAATTCTGTGTTCCGCGACTTCGCCAAATTTTTTGCTTCTTTGTGTTCTTAAAATGCGTGTTCGCAAGATATTTCCCCCCGAGCACGCAAACAGCGATTGCGAACAGTAAAAAAGCCTTGCGAACAAGCAATTCTGCGTGTTCGTGGAATTTCTGCGCGTTCGCAGAGATTTTTTACCGTTTTGCAAAGATTTGCATAACGCGATTTCGCAAATCTCACCCACCCCTACTATAAAGGCGACGTCTTTGGAACTGATCGACGTGAGGGAGCGCTGATACAGCGAGGCCGGTCTATTATGCCTCTCGTAAGTATTATACTTCAATTAAACTTTTTTTGCTTTTCGTATGAGGCTTACCAAGTCTTGCAAATGGACTATGTCTGCTTTTGTCGTTTAATGAACAACGGGTTCTGTTATTAATGGCCTTTGTTGACCTAGTGCATATTTACGGCAGTGGGCGGGTAAGCGCGTCCCGTAATATACGTCTGATGGTTGCATTGAATTACTAGTCGTGTCAAAATTAAGTGAATATAAGGGGTCAGTTATGTAATGACACTTGACAACTATGCTGCAGAAACCCCCTTGTTCCCCTTTTTTTATGTAGCTTTAGGCGACTGCACGACCTTGCGCATGCTTCATTTCTTGTCCTCCATTTATAGTTTTCTTCGTGCTAAAGTAAAAGAATATCGTCCCAAGTTTATACGAAGAGTTTGCTTGACTAGTGACTTTGAATTGTGGTCCCGATTGGAATTGACTTTATTCATGTCATTCCTCGAGCTTTTTCCTTTCCGTGGAGTGTTTCTATATACTGTGGAAACGTGTAGTGGCCTCTGTCATGAGAATGTAATAGTGGTTGGATTAATTTTTAAATCATTATGATTTTTTTAATGAAAAATGCACGTACGATTGAGACTAGATACCCAATTTAGAGAACCAAACTATGACACTTGTCTCTTTGTTCTGAGCTGAATATATATAAAAATACTTCAGGGTGCCTAGTAAAAAGCATATTCTCAGAAAACAATATTTTTTTAGTTCTAGGGGAGTCAACCATCGAATTGACCCAATAAAAATACTGGTGTTTTGGAAACACTTTTTACAGTTTGAACTGCTAACATCACAATGCAAGGTAAAATTGGTGTTGGTCTGTCGCTGCGGGTGTCTGTCTTGTTGCTTTGTAGTTACTGATATGGTGGTGACTGGAGCTTCTATTGTGTTTCAGAATACAACTTATACAAATCCAATCAATAGGATAATTGTTGGAAGCGTTCTATTGTAGATATCATCACTAGGTGGATTGATGCTTTGCATTTTTTAAGGTATTTATGGGCTAATGCCAATAACTGCTGTATTTTGTTGGCTACTTTTTAAATCTAAGAACTGGTCTCTTCTGTGGCAACTTATCCATATCTTTTTTGTTTACATTGATCAATAAAGATCAGGCACTATACACAGAAAGCGGCGTCTTTGGTTGTAGTCGTGTTGCCTCTAATTGGTTAATCTGCAACCTTGTGACCTGTGACGTGGTTTTTTGCAATACCCTTTTGAAATGGACGGCGTGCGTACTATGTAGTATGCGTGGGCGGTAAATTCCGTTCCGCTTGCGGAATTTGGGTAATTTCGCATTCAGCGGAGAACACGAAATTGCCCAAAATTCTGTGTTCCGCGACTTCGCCAAATTTTTTGCTTCTTTGTGTTCTTAAAATGCGTGTTCGCAAGATATTTCCCCCTGAGCACGCAAACAGCGATTGCGAACAGTAAAAAAGCCTTGCGAACAAGCAATTCCGCGTGTTCGTGGAATTTCTGCACGTTCGCAGAGATTTTTTACCGTTTTGCAAAGATTTGCATAACGCGATTTCGCAAATCTCACCCACCCCTACTATAAAGGCGACGTCTTTGGAACTGATCGACGTGAGGGAACGCTGATACAGCGAGGCCGGTCTATTATGCCTCTCGTAAGTATTATACTTCAATTAAACTTTTTTTGCTTTTCGTATGAGGCTTACCAAGTCTTGCAAACGGACTATGTCTGCTTTTGTCGTTTAATGAACAACGGGTTCTGTTATTAATGGCCTTTGTTGACCTAGTGCATATTTACGGCAGTGGGCGGGTAAGCGCGTCCCGTAATATACGTCTAATGGTTGCATTGAATTACTAGTCGTGTCAAAATTAAGTGAATATAAGGGGTCAGTTATGTAATGACACTTGACAACTATGCTGCAGAAACCCCCTTGTTCCCCTTTTTTATGCAGCTTTAAGCGACAGCACGACCTTGCGCATGCTTAATTTCTTGTCCTCCATTTATAGTTTTCTTTGTGCTAAAGTAAAAGAATATCGTCCCAAGTTTATACGAAGAGTTTACTTGACTAGTGACTTTGAATTGTGGTCCCGATTGGAATTGACTTTATTCATGTCATTCCTCGAGCTTTTTCCTTTCCGTGGAGTGTTTCTATATACTGTGGAAATGTGTAGTGGCCTCTGTCATGAGAATGTAATAGTGGTTGGATTAATTTTTAAATCATTATGATTTTTTTATGAAAAATGCACGTACGATTGAGACTAGATACCCAATTTAGAGAACCAAACTATGACACTTGTCTCTTTGTTCTGAGCTGAATATATATATATAAATACTTCAGGCTGCCTAGTGAAAAGCATATTCTCAGAAAACAATATTTTTTTTAATTCTAGGGGAGTCACTCATCGAATTGACCCAATAAAAATACTGGTGTTTTGGAAACATTTTTTACAGTTTGAACTGCTAACATCACAATACAAGGTAAAATTGGTGTTGGTCTGCCGCTGCGTGTGTCTGTCTTGTTGCTTTGTAGTTACTGATATGGTGGTGACTAGAGCTTCTATCGTATTTCAGAATAAAAACGTATGCAAATCCAATCAATAGGATAATTGTTGGAAGCGTTCTATTGTAGATATCATCACTAGGTGGATTGATGCTTTGCATTTTTAAGGTATTTATGGGCTAATGCCAATAACTGCTGTATTTTGTAGGCTACTTTTTAAATCTAAGAACTGGTCTCTTCTGTGGCAACTTATCCATATCTTTTTTGTTTACATTGATCAATAAAGATCAGGCACTATACACAGAAGGCGGCTTCTTTGGTTGTAGTCGTGTTGCCTCTAATTGGTTAATCTGCAACCTTGTGACCTGTGAAATGGTTTTTTGCAATACCCTTTTGAAATGGACGGCGTGCGTACTATGTAGTATGCCTGGGCGGTACATTCCGTTCCGCTTGCGGAATTTGGGTAATTTCGCATTCAGCGGAGAACACGAAATTGCCCAAAATTCTGTGTTCCGCGACTTCGCCAAATTTTTTGCTTCTTTGTGTTCTTAAAATGCGTGTTCGCAAGACATTTCCCCCTGAGCACGCAAACAGCGATTGCGAACAGTAAAAAAAGCCTTGCGAACAAGCAATTCTGCGTGTTCGTGGAATTTCTGCGCGTTCGCAGAGATTTTTTACCGTTTTGCAAAGATTTGCATAACGCGATTTCGCAAATCTCACCCACCCCTACTATAAAGGCGACGTCTTTGGAACTGATCGACGTGAGGGAACGCTGATACAGCGAGGCCGGTCTATTATGCCTCTCGTAAGTATTATACTTCAATTAAACTTTTTTCGCTTTTCGTATGAGGCTTACCAATTCTTGCAAACGGACTATGTCTGCTTTTGTCATTTAATGAACAACGGGTTCTGTTATTAATGGCCTTTGTTTACCTAGTGCATATTTACGGCAGTGGGCGGGTAAGCGCGTCCCGTAATATACGTCTAATGGTTGCATTGAATTACTAGTCGTGTCAAAATTAAGTGAATATAAGGGGTCAGTTATGTAATGACACTTGACAACTATGCTGCAGAAACCCCCTTGTTCCCCTTTTTTTATGTAGCTTTAAGCGACTGCACGACCTTGCGCATGCTTCATTTCTTGTCCTCCATTTATAGTTTTCTTCGTGCTAAAGTAAAAGAATATCGTCCCAAGTTTATACGAAGAGTTTGCTTGACTAGTGACTTTGAATTGTGGTCCCGATTGGAATTGACTTTATTCATGTCATTCCTCGAGCTTTTTCCTTTCCGTGGACTGTTTCTATATACTGTGGAAACGTGTAGTGGCCTCTGTCATGAAAATGTAATAGTGGTTGGATTAATTTTTAAATCATTATGATTTTTTTATGAAAAATGCACGTACGATTGAGACTAGATACCCAATTTAGAGAACCAAACTATGACATTTGTCTCTTTGTTCTGAGCTGAATATATATATAAATACTTCAGGCTGCCTAGTGAAAAGCATATTCTCAGAAAACAATATTTTTTTTAATTCTAGGGGAGTCAACCATCGAATTGACCCAATAAAAATACTTGTGTTTTGGAAACACTTTTTACAGTTTGAACTGCTAACATCACAATACAAGGTAAAATTGGTGTTGGTCTGCCGCTGCGTGTGTCTGTCTTGTTGCTTTGTAGTTACTGATATGGTGGTGACTAGAGCTTCTATCGTATTTCAGAATACAACGTATGCAAATCCAATCAATAGGATAATTGTTGGAAGCGTTTTATTGTAGATATCATCACTAGGTGGATTGATGCTTTGCATTTTTAAGGTATTTATGGGCTAATGCCAATAACTGCTGTATTTTGTAGGCTACTTTTTAAATCTAAGAACTGGTCTCTTCTGTGGCAACTTATCCATATCTTTTTTGTTTACATTGATCAATAAAGATCAGGCACTATACACAGAAGGCGGCTTCTTTGGTTGTAGTCGTGTTGCCTCTAATTGGTTAATCTGCAACCTTGTGACCTGTGAAATGGTTTTTTGCAATACCCTTTTGAAATGGACGGCGTGCGTACTATGTAGTATGCCTGGGCGGTACATTCCGTTCCGCTTGCGGAATTTGGGTAATTTCGCATTCAGCGGAGAACACGAAATTGCCCAAAATTCTGTGTTCCGCGACTTCGCCAAATTTTTTGCTTCTTTGTGTTCTTAAAATGCGTGTTCGCAAGACATTTCCCCCTGAGCACGCAAACAGCGATTGCGAACAGTAAAAAAAGCCTTGCGAACAAGCAATTCTGCGTGTTCGTGGAATTTCTGCGCGTTCGCAGAGATTTTTTACCGTTTTGCAAAGATTTGCATAACGCGATTTCGCAAATCTCACCCACCCCTACTATAAAGGCGACGTCTTTGGAACTGATCGACGTGAGGGAACGCTGATACAGCGAGGCCGGTCTATTATGCCTCTCGTAAGTATTATACTTCAATTAAACTTTTTTCGCTTTTCGTATGAGGCTTACCAATTCTTGCAAACGGACTATGTCTGCTTTTGTCATTTAATGAACAACGGGTTCTGTTATTAATGGCCTTTGTTTACCTAGTGCATATTTACGGCAGTGGGCGGGTAAGCGCGTCCCGTAATATACGTCTAATGGTTGCATTGAATTACTAGTCGTGTCAAAATTAAGTGAATATAAGGGGTCAGTTATGTAATGACACTTGACAACTATGCTGCAGAAACCCCCTTGTTCCCCTTTTTTTATGTAGCTTTAAGCGACTGCACGACCTTGCGCATGCTTCATTTCTTGTCCTCCATTTATAGTTTTCTTCGTGCTAAAGTAAAAGAATATCGTCCCAAGTTTATACGAAGAGTTTGCTTGACTAGTGACTTTGAATTGTGGTCCCGATTGGAATTGACTTTATTCATGTCATTCCTCGAGCTTTTTCCTTTCCGTGGACTGTTTCTATATACTGTGGAAACGTGTAGTGGCCTCTGTCATGAAAATGTAATAGTGGTTGGATTAATTTTTAAATCATTATGATTTTTTTATGAAAAATGCACGTACGATTGAGACTAGATACCCAATTTAGAGAACCAAACTATGACATTTGTCTCTTTGTTCTGAGCTGAATATATATATAAATACTTCAGGCTGCCTAGTGAAAAGCATATTCTCAGAAAACAATATTTTTTTTAATTCTAGGGGAGTCAACCATCGAATTGACCCAATAAAAATACTTGTGTTTTGGAAACACTTTTTACAGTTTGAACTGCTAACATCACAATACAAGGTAAAATTGGTGTTGGTCTGCCGCTGCGTGTGTCTGTCTTGTTGCTTTGTAGTTACTGATATGGTGGTGACTAGAGCTTCTATCGTATTTCAGAATACAACGTATGCAAATCCAATCAATAGGATAATTGTTGGAAGCGTTTTATTGTAGATATCATCACTAGGTGGATTGATGCTTTGCATTTTTAAGGTATTTATGGGCTAATGCCAATAACTGCTGTATTTTGTAGGCTACTTTTTAAATCTAAGAACTGGTCTCTTCTGTGGCAACTTATCCATATCTTTTTTGTTTACATTGATCAATAAAGATCAGGCACTATACACAGAAGGCGGCTTCTTTGGTTGTAGTCTTGTTGCCTCTAATTGGTTAATCTGCAACCTTGTGACCTGTGAAATGGTTTTTTGCAATACCCTTTTGAAATGGACGGCGTGCGTACTATGTAGTATGCCTGGGCGGTACATTCCGTTCCGCTTGCGGAATTTGGGTAATTTCGCATTCAGCGGAGAACACGAAATTGCCCAAAATTCTGTGTTCCGCGACTTCGCCAAATTTTTTGCTTCTTTGTGTTCTTAAAATGCGTGTTCGCAAGACATTTCCCCCTGAGCACGCAAACAGCGATTGCGAACAGTAAAAAAAGCCTTGCGAACAAGCAATTCTGCGTGTTCGTGGAATTTCTGCGCGTTCGCTGAGATTTTTTACCGTTTTGCAAAGATTTGCATAACGCGATTTCGCAAATCTCACCCACCCCTACTATAAAGGCGACGTCTTTGGAACTGATCGACGTGAGGGAACGCTGATACAGCGAGGCCGGTCTATTATGCCTCTCGTAAGTATTATACTTCAATTAAACTTTTTTCGCTTTTCGTATGAGGCTTACCAATTCTTGCAAACGGACTATGTCTGCTTTTGTCATTTAATGAACAACGGGTTCTGTTATTAATGGCCTTTGTTGACCTAGTGCATATTTACGGCAGTGGGCGGGTAAGCGCGTCCCGTAATATTCGTCTAATGGTTGCATTGAATTACTAGTCGTGTCAAAATTAAGTGAATATAAGGGGTCAGTTATGTAATGACACTTGACAACTATGCTGCAGAAACCCCCTTGTTCCCCTTTTTTTATGTAGCTTTAAGCGACTGCACGACCTTGCGCATGCTTCATTTCTTGTCCTCCATTTATAGTTTTCTTCGTGCTAAAGTAAAAGAATATCGTCCCAAGTTTATACGAAGAGTTTGCTTGACTAGTGACTTTGAATTGTGGTCCCGATTGGAATTGACTTTATTCATGTCATTCCTCGAGCTTTTTCCTTTCCGTGGACTGTTTCTATATACTGTGGAAACGTGTAGTGGCCTCTGTCATGAGAATGTAATAGTGGTTGGATTAATTTTTAAATCATTATGATTTTTTTATGAAAAATGCACGTACGATTGAGACTAGATACCCAATTTAGAGAACCAAACTATGACATTTGTCTCTTTGTTCTGAGCTGAATATATATATAAATACTTCAGGCTGCCTAGTGAAAAGCATATTCTCAGAAAACAATATTTTTTTTAATTCTAGGGGAGTCAACCATCGAATTGACCCAATAAAAATACTTGTGTTTTGGAAACACTTTTTACAGTTTGAACTGCTAACATCACAATACAAGGTAAAATTGGTGTTGGTCTGCCGCTGCGTGTGTCTGTCTTGTTGCTTTGTAGTTACTGATATGGTGGTGACTAGAGCTTCTATCGTATTTCAGAATACAACGTATGTAAATCCAATCAATAGGATAATTGTTGGAAGCGTTCTATTGTAGATATCATCACTAGGTGGATTGATGCTTTGCATTTTTAAGGTATTTATGGGCTAATGCCAATAACTGCTGTATTTTGTAGGCTACTTTTTAAATCTAAGAACTGGTCTCTTCTGTGGCAACTTGTCCATATCTTTTTTGTTTACATTGATCAATAAAGATCAGGCACTATACACAGAAGGCGGCTTCTTTGGTTGTAGTCGTGTTGCCTCTAATTGGTTAATCTGCAACCTTGTGACCTGTGACGTGGTTTTTTGCAATACCCTTTTGAAATGGACGGCGTGAGTACTATGTAGTATGCCTGGGCGGTAAATTCCGTTCCGCTTGCGGAATTTGGGTAATTTCGCATTCAGCGGAGAACACGAAATTGCCCAAAATTCTGTGTTCCGCGACTTCGCCAAATTTTTTGCTTCTTTGTGTTCTTAAAATGCGTGTTCGCAAGATATTTCCCCCCGAGCACGCAAACAGCGATTGCGAACAGTAAAAAAGCCTTGCGAACAAGCAATTCTGCGTGTTCGTGGAATTTCTGCGCGTTCGCAGAGATTTTTTACCGTTTTGCAAAGATTTGCATAACGCGATTTCGCAAATCTCACCCACCCCTACTATAAAGGCGACGTCTTTGGAACTGATCGACGTGAGGGAGCGCTGATACAGCGAGGCCGGTCTATTATGCCTCTCGTAAGTATTATACTTCAATTAAACTTTTTTTGCTTTTCGTATGAGGCTTACCAAGTCTTGCAAACGGACTATGTCTGCTTTTGTCGTTTAATGAACAACGGGTTCTGTTATTAATGGCCTTTGTTGACCTAGTGCATATTTACGGCAGTGGGCGGGTAAGCGCGTCCCGTAATATACGTCTGATGGTTGCATTGAATTACTAGTCGTGTCAAAATTAAGTGAATATAAGGGGTCAGTTATGTAATGACACTTGACAACTATGCTGCAGAAACCCCCTTGTTCCCCTTTTTTTATGTAGCTTTAGGCGACTGCACGACCTTGCGCATGCTTCATTTCTTGTCCTCCATTTATAGTTTTCTTCGTGCTAAAGTAAAAGAATATCGTCCCAAGTTTATACGAAGAGTTTGCTTGACTAGTGACTTTGAATTGTGGTCCCGATTGGAATTGACTTTATTCATGTCATTCCTCGAGCTTTTTCCTTTCCGTGGAGTGTTTCTATATACTGTGGAAACGTGTAGTGGCCTCTGTCATGAGAATGTAATAGTGGTTGGATTAATTTTTAAATCATTATGATTTTTTTAATGAAAAATGCACGTACGATTGAGACTAGATACCCAATTTAGAGAACCAAACTATGACACTTGTCTCTTTGTTCTGAGCTGAATATATATAAAAATACTTCAGGGTGCCTAGTAAAAAGCATATTCTCAGAAAACAATATTTTTTTAGTTCTAGGGGAGTCAACCATCGAATTGACCCAATAAAAATACTGGTGTTTTGGAAACACTTTTTACAGTTTGAACTGCTAACATCACAATGCAAGGTAAAATTGGTGTTGGTCTGTCGCTGCGGGTGTCTGTCTTGTTGCTTTGTAGTTACTGATATGGTGGTGACTGGAGCTTCTATTGTGTTTCAGAATACAACTTATACAAATCCAATCAATAGGATAATTGTTGGAAGCGTTCTATTGTAGATATCATCACTAGGTGGATTGATGCTTTGCATTTTTTAAGGTATTTATGGGCTAATGCCAATAACTGCTGTATTTTGTTGGCTACTTTTTAAATCTAAGAACTGGTCTCTTCTGTGGCAACTTATCCATATCTTTTTTGTTTACATTGATCAATAAAGATCAGGCACTATACACAGAAAGCGGCGTCTTTGGTTGTAGTCGTGTTGCCTCTAATTGGTTAATCTGCAACCTTGTGACCTGTGACGTGGTTTTTTGCAATACCCTTTTGAAATGGACGGCGTGCGTACTATGTAGTATGCGTGGGCGGTAAATTCCGTTCCGCTTGCGGAATTTGGGTAATTTCGCATTCAGCGGAGAACACGAAATTGCCCAAAATTCTGTGTTCCGCGACTTCGCCAAATTTTTTGCTTCTTTGTGTTCTTAAAATGCGTGTTCGCAAGATATTTCCCCCCGAGCACGCAAACAGCGATTGCGAACAGTAAAAAAGCCTTGCGAACAAGCAATTCCGCGTGTTCGTGGAATTTCTGCGCGTTCGCAGAGATTTTTTACCGTTTTGCAAAGATTTGCATAACGCGATTTCGCAAATCTCACCCACCCCTACTATAAAGGCGTCGTCTTTGGAACTGATCGACGTGAGGGAACGCTGATACAGCGAGGCCGGTCTATTATGCCTCTCGTAAGTATTATACTTCAATTAAACTTTTTTTGCTTTTCGTATGAGGCTTACCAAGTCTTGCAAACGGACTATGTCTGCTTTTGTCGTTTAATGAACAACGGGTTCTGTTATTAATGGCCTTTGTTGACCTAGTGCATATTTACGGCAGTGGGCGGGTAAGCGCGTCCCGTAATATACGTCTAATGGTTGCATTGAATTACTAGTCGTGTCAAAATTAAGTGAATATAAGGGGTCAGTTATGTAATGACACTTGACAACTATGCTGCAGAAACCCCCTTGTTCCCCTTTTTTAGGCAGCTTTAAGCGACAGCACGACCTTGCGCATGCTTAATTTCTTGTCCTCCATTTATAGTTTTCTTCGTGCTAAAGTAAAAGAATATCGTCCCAAGTTTATACGAAGAGTTTACTTGACTAGTGACTTTGAATTGTGGTCCCGATTGGAATTGACTTTATTCATGTCATTCCTCGAGCTTTTTCCTTTCCGTGGAGTGTTTCTATATACTGTGGAAATGTGTAGTGGCCTCTGTCATGAGAATGTAATAGTGGTTGGATTAATTTTTAAATCATTATGATTTTTTTATGAAAAATGCACGTACGATTGAGACTAGATACCCAATTTAGAGAACCAAACTATGACACTTGTCTCTTTGTTCTGAGCTGAATATATATATAAATACTTCAGGCTGCCTAGTGAAAAGCATATTCTCAGAAAACAATATTTTTTTTAATTCTAGGGGAGTCACTCATCGAATTGACCCAATAAAAATACTGGTGTTTTGGAAACATTTTTTACAGTTTGAACTGCTAACATCACAATACAAGGTAAAATTGGTGTTGGTCTGCCGCTGCGTGTGTCTGTCTTGTTGCTTTGTAGTTACTGATATGGTGGTGACTAGAGCTTCTATCGTATTTCAGAATAAAAACGTATGCAAATCCAATCAATAGGATAATTGTTGGAAGCGTTCTATTGTAGATATCATCACTAGGTGGATTGATGCTTTGCATTTTTAAGGTATTTATGGGCTAATGCCAATAACTGCTGTATTTTGTAGCCTACTTTTTAAATCTAAGAACTGGTCTCTTCTGTGGCAACTTATCCATATCTTTTTTGTTTACATTGATCAATAAAGATCAGGCACTATACACAGAAGGCGGCTTCTTTGGTTGTAGTCGTGTTGCCTCTAATTGGTTAATCTGCAACCTTGTGACCTGTGAAATGGTTTTTTGCAATACCCTTTTGAAATGGACGGCGTGCGTACTATGTAGTATGCCTGGGCGGTACATTCCGTTCCGCTTGCGGAATTTGGGTAATTTCGCATTCAGTGGAGAACACGAAATTGCCCAAAATTCTGTGTTCCGCGACTTCGCCAAATTTTTTGCTTCTTTGTGTTCTTAAAATGCGTGTTCGCGAGACATTTCCCCCTGAGCACGCAAACAGCGATTGCGAACAGTAAAAAAAGCCTTGCGAACAAGCAATTCTGCGTGTTCGTGGAATTTCTGCGCGTTCGCAGAGATTTTTTACCGTTTTGCAAAGATTTGCATAACGCGATTTCGCAAATCTCACCCACCCCTACTATAAAGGCGACGTCTTTGGAACTGATCGACGTGAGGGAACGCTGATACAGCGAGGCCGGTCTATTATGCCTCTCGTAAGTATTATACTTCAATTAAACTTTTTTCGCTTTTCGTATGAGGCTTACCAATTCTTGCAAACGGACTATGTCTGCTTTTGTCATTTAATGAACAACGGGTTCTGTTATTAATGGCCTTTGTTGACCTAGTGCATATTTACGGCAGTGGGCGGGTAAGCGCGTCCCGTAATATACGTCTAATGGTTGCATTGAATTACTAGTCGTGTCAAAATTAAGTGAATATAAGGGGTCAGTTATGTAATGACACTTGACAACTATGCTGCAGAAACCCCCTTGTTCCCCTTTTTTTATGTAGCTTTAAGCGACTGCACGACCTTGCGCATGCTTCATTTCTTGTCCTCCATTTATAGTTTTCTTCGTGCTAAAGTAAAAGAATATCGTCCCAAGTTTATACGAAGAGTTTGCTTGACTAGTGACTTTGAATTGTGGTCCCGATTGGAATTGACTTTATTCATGTCATTCCTCGAGCTTTTTCCTTTCCGTGGACTGTTTTTATATACTGTGGAAACGTGTAGTGGCCTCTGTCATGAGAATGTAATAGTGGTTGGATTAATTTTTAAATCATTATGATTTTTTTATGAAAAATGCACGTACGATTGAGACTAGATACCCAATTTAGAGAACCAAACTATGACATTTGTCTCTTTGTTCTGAGCTGAATATATATATAAATACTTCAGGCTGCCTAGTGAAAAGCATATTCTCAGAAAACAATATTTTTTTTAATTCTAGGGGAGTCAACCATCGAATTGACCCAATAAAAATACTTGTGTTTTGGAAACACTTTTTACAGTTTGAACTGCTAACATCACAATACAAGGTAAAATTGGTGTTGGTCTGCCGCTGCGTGTGTCTGTCTTGTTGCTTTGTAGTTACTGATATGGTGGTGACTAGAGCTTCTATCGTATTTCAGAATACAACGTATGCAAATCCAATCAATAGGATAATTGTTGGAAGCGTTCTATTGTAGATATCATCACTAGGTGGATTGATGCTTTGCATTTTTAAGGTATTTATGGGCTAATGCCAATAACTGCTGTATTTTGTAGGCTACTTTTTAAATCTAAGAACTGGTCTCTTCTGTGGCAACTTGTCCATATCTTTTTTGTTTACATTGATCAATAAAGATCAGGCACTATACACAGAAGGCGGCTTCTTTGGTTGTAGTCGTGTTGCCTCTAATTGGTTAATCTGCAACCTTGTGACCTGTGACGTGGTTTTTTGCAATACCCTTTTGAAATGGACGGCGTGAGTACTATGTAGTATGCCTGGGCGGTAAATTCCGTTCCGCTTGCGGAATTTGGGTAATTTCGCATTCAGCGGAGAACACGAAATTGCCCAAAATTCTCTGTTCCGCGACTTTGCCAAATTTTTTGCTTCTTTGTGTTCTTAAAATGCGTGTTCGCAAGATATTTCCCCCCGAGCACGCAAACAGCGATTGCGAACAGTAAAAAAGCCTTGCGAACAAGCAATTCTGCGTGTTCGTGGAATTTCTGCGCGTTCGCAGAGATTTTTTACCGTTTTGCAAAGATTTGCATAACGCGATTTCGCAAATCTCACCCACCCCTACTATAAAGGCGACGTCTTTGGAACTGATCGACGTGAGGGAGCGCTGATACAGCGAGGCCGGTCTATTATGCCTCTCGTAAGTATTATACTTCAATTACACTTTTTTTGCTTTTCGTATGAGGCTTACCAAGTCTTGCAAACGGACTATGTCTGCTTTTGTCGTTTAATGAACAACGGGTTCTGTTATTAATGGCCTTTGTTGACCTAGTGCATATTTACGGCAGTGGGCGGGTAAGCGCGTCCCGTAATATACGTCTGATGGTTGCATTGAATTACTAGTCGTGTCAAAATTAAGTGAATATAAGGGGTCAGTTATGTAATGACACTTGACAACTATGCTGCAGAAACCCCCTTGTTCCCCTTTTTTTATGTAGCTTTAGGCGACTGCACGACCTTGCGCATGCTTCATTTCTTGTCCTCCATTTATAGTTTTCTTCGTGCTAAAGTAAAAGAATATCGTCCCAAGTTTATACGAAGAGTTTGCTTGACTAGTGACTTTGAATTGTGGTCCCGATTGGAATTGACTTTATTCATGTCATTCCTCGAGCTTTTTCCTTTCCGTGGAGTGTTTCTATATACTGTGGAAACGTGTAGTGGCCTCTGTCATGAGAATGTAATAGTGTTTGGATTAATTTTTAAATCATTATGATTTTTTTATGAAAAATCCACGTACGATTGAGACTAGATACCCAATTTAGAGAACCAAACTATGACACTTGTCTCTTTGTTCTGAGCTGAATATATATAAAAATACTTCAGGGTGCCTAGTAAAAAGCATATTCTCAGAAAACAATATTTTTTTAGTTCTAGGGGAGTCAACCATCGAATTGACCCAATAAAAATACTGGTGCTTTGGAAACACTTTTTACAGTTTGAACTGCTAACATCACAATGCAAGGTAAAATTGGTGTTGGTCTGTCGCTGCGGGTGTCTGTCTTGTTGCTTTGTAGTTACTGATATGGTGGTGACTGGAGCTTCTATCGTGTTTCAGAATACAACTTATGCAAATCCAATCAATAGGATAATTGTTGGAAGTGTTCTATTGTAGATATCATCACTAGGTGGATTGATGCTTTGCATTTTTTAAGGTATTTATGGGCTAATGCCAATAACTGCTGTATTTTGTTGGCTACTTTTTAAATCTAAGAACTGGTCTCTTCTGTGGCAACTTATCCATATCTTTTTTGTTTACATTGATCAATAAAGATCAGGCACTATACACAGAAGGCGGCGTCTTTGGTTGTAGTCGTGTTGCCTCTAATTGGTTAATCTGCAACCTTGTGACCTGTGACGTGGTTTTTTGCAATACCCTTTTGAAATGGACGGCGTGCGTACTATGTAGTATGCCTGGGTGGTAAATTCCGTTCCGCTTGCGGAATTTGGGTAATGCCGCATTCAGCGGAGAACACGAAACTGCCCAAAATTCTGTGTTCCGCGACTTCGCCAAATATTTTGCTTCTTTGTGTTCTTAAAATGCGTGTTCGCAAGATATTTCCCCCCGAGCACGCAAACAGTGATTGCGAACAGTAAAAAAGCTTGCGAACAAGCAATTCTGCGTGTTCGTGGAATTTCTGCGCGTTCGTAGAGATTTTTTACCGTTTTGCAAAGATTTGCATAACGCGATTTCGCAAATCTCACCCACCCCTAATATAAAGGCGACGTCTTTGGAACTGATCGACGTGAGGGAACGCTGATACAGCGAGGCCGGTCTATTATGCCTCTCGTAAGTATTATACTTCAATTAAACTTTTTTTGCTTTTCGTATGAGGCTTACCAAGTCTTGCAAACGGACTATGTCTGCTTTTGTCGTTTAATGAACAACGGGTTCTGTTATTAATGGCCTTTGTTGACCTAGTGCATATTTACGGCAGTGGGCGGGTAAGCGCGTCCCGTAATATACGTCTAATGGTTGCATTGAATTACTAGTCGTGTCAAAATTAAGTGAATATAAGGGGTCAGTTATGTAATGACACTTGACAACTATGCTGCAGAAACCCCCTTGTTCCCCTTTTTTTATGTAGCTTTAGGCGACGGCACGACCTTGCGCATGCTTCATTTCTTGTCCTCCATTTATAGTTTTCTTCGTGCTAAAGTAAAAGAATACCGTCCCAAGTTTATACGAAGAGTTTGCATGACTAGTGACTTTGAATTGTGGTCCCGATTGGAATTGACTTTATTCATGTCATTCCTCGAGCTTTTTCCTTTCCGTGGACTGTTTCTATATACTGTGGAAACGTGTAGTGGCCTCTGTCATGAGAATGTAATAGTGTTTGGATTAATTTTTAAATCATTATGATTTTTTTATGAAAAATGCACGTACGATTGAGACTAGATACCCAATTTAGAGAACCAAACTATGACACTTGTCTCTTTGTTCTGAGCTGAATATATATAAAAATACTTCAGGGTGCCTAGTAAAAAGCATATTCTCAGAAAACAATATTTTTTTAGTTCTAGGGGAGTCAACCATCGAATTGACCCAATAAAAATACTGGTGCTTTGGAAACACTTTTTACAGTTTGAACTGCTAACATCACAATGCAAGGTAAAATTGGTGTTGGTCTGTCGCTGCGGGTGTCTGTCTTGTTGCTTTGTAGTTACTGATATGGTGGTGACTGGAGCTTCTATCGTGTTTCAGAATACAACTTATGCAAATCCAATCAATAGGATAATTGTTGGAAGTGTTCTATTGTAGATATCATCACTAGGTGGATTGATGCTTTGCATTTTTTAAGGTATTTATGGGCTAATGCCAATAACTGCTGTATTTTGTTGGCTACTTTTTAAATCTAAGAACTGGTCTCTTCTGTGGCAACTTATCCATATCTTTTTTGTTTACATTGATCAATAAAGATCAGGCACTATACACAGAAGGCGGCTTCTTTGGTTGTAGTCGTGTTGCCTCTAATTGGTTAATCTGCAACCTTGTGACCTGTGACGTGGTTTTTTGCAATACCCTTTTGAAATGGACGGCGTGCGTACTATGTAGTATGCCTGAGCGGTAAATTCCGTTCCGCTTGCGGAATTTGGGTAATTTCGCATTCAGCGGAGAACACGAAATTGCCCAAAATTCTGTGTTCCGCGACTTCGCCAAATTTTTTGCTTCTTTGTGTTCTTAAAATGCGTGTTCGCAAGATATTTCCCCCCGAGCACGCAAACAGCGATTGCGAACAGTAAAAAAGCCTTGCGAACAAGCAATTCTGCGTGTTCGTGGAATTTCTGCGCGTTCGCAGAGATTTTTTACCGTTTTGCAAAGATTTGCATAACGCGATTTCGCAAATCTCACCCACCCCTACTATAAAGGCGACGTCTTTGGAACTGATCGACGTGAGGGAACGCTGATACAGCGAGGCCGGTCTATTATGCCTCTCGTAAGTATTATACTTCAATTAAACTTTTTTTGCTTTTCCTATGAGGCTTACCAAGTCTTGCAAACGGACTATGTCTGCTTTTGTCGTTTAATGAACAACGGGTTCTGTTATTAATGGCCTTTGTTGACCTAGTGCATATTTACGGCAGTGGGCGGGTAAGCGCGTCCCGTAATATACGTCTGATGGTTGCATTGAATTACTAGTCGTGTCAAAATTAAGTGAATATAAGGGGTCAGTTATGTAATGACACTTGACAACTATGCTGCAGAAACCCCCTTGTTCCCCTTTTTTTATGTAGCTTTAGGCGACTGCACGACCTTGCGCATGCTTCATTTCTTGTCCTCCATTTATAGTTTTCTTCGTGCTAAAGTAAAAGAATATCGTCCCAAGTTTATACGAAGAGTTTGCTTGACTAGTGACTTTGAATTGTGGTCCCGATTGGAATTGACTTTATTCATGTCATTCCTCGAGCTTTTTCCTTTCCGTGGAGTGTTTCTATATACTGTGGAAACGTGTAGTGGCCTCTGTCATGAGAATGTAATAGTGGTTGGATTAATTTTTAAATCATTATGATTTTTTTAATGAAAAATGCACGTACGATTGAGACTAGATACCCAATTTAGAGAACCAAACTATGACACTTGTCTCTTTGTTCTGAGCTGAATATATATAAAAATACTTCAGGGTGCCTAGTAAAAAGCATATTCTCAGAAAACAATATTTTTTTAGTTCTAGGGGAGTCAACCATCGAATTGACCCAATAAAAATACTGGTGTTTTGGAAACACTTTTTACAGTTTGAACTGCTAACATCACAATGCAAGGTAAAATTGGTGTTGGTCTGTCGCTGCGGGTGTCTGTCTTGTTGCTTTGTAGTTACTGATATGGTGGTGACTGGAGCTTCTATTGTGTTTCAGAATACAACTTATGCAAATCCAATCAATAGGATAATTGTTGGAAGCGTTCTATTGTAGATATCATCACTAGGTGGATTGATGCTTTGCATTTTTTAAGGTATTTATGGGCTAATGCCAATAACTGCTGTATTTTGTTGGCTACTTTTTAAATCTAAGAACTGGTCTCTTCTGTGGCAACTTATCCATATCTTTTTTGTTTACATTGATCAATAAAGATCAGGCACTATACACAGAAGGCGGCGTCTTTGGTTGTAGTCGTGTTGCCTCTAATTGGTTAATCTGCAACCTTGTGACCTGTGACGTGTTTTTTTGCAATACCCTTTTGAAATGGACGGCGTGCGTACTATGTAGTATGCGTGGGCGGTAAATTCCGTTCCGCTTGCGGAATTTGGGTAATTTCGCATTCAGCGGAGAACACGAAATTGCCCAAAATTCTGTGTTCCGCGAGTTCGCCAAATTTTTTGCTTCTTTGTGTTCTTAAAATGCGTGTTCGCAAGATATTTCCCCCCGAGCACGCAAACAGCGATTGCGAACAGTAAAAAAGCCTTGCGAACAAGCAATTCTGCGTGTTCGTGGAATTTCTGCGCGTTCGCGGAGATTTTTTACCGTTTTGCAAAGATTTGCATAACGCGATTTCGCAAATCTCACCCACCCCTACTATAAAGGCGACGTCTTTGGAACTGATCGACGTGAGGGAACGCTGATACAGCGAGGCCGGTCTATTATGCCTCTCGTAAGTATTATACTTCAATTAAACTTTTTTTGCTTTTCGTATGAGGCTTACCAAGTCTTGCAAACGGACTATGTCTGCTTTTGTCGTTTAATGAACAACGGGTTCTGTTATTAATGGCCTTTGTTGACCAAGTGCATATTTACGGCAGTGGGCGGGTAAGCGCGTCCCGTAATATACGTCTAATGGTTGCATTGAATTACTAGTCGTGTCAAAATTAAGTGAATATAAGGGGTCAGTTATGTAATGACACTTGACAACTATGCTGCAGAAACCCCCTTGTTCCCCTTTTTTATGCAGCTTTAAGCGACAGCACGACCTTGCGCATGCTTAATTTCTTGTCCTCCATTTATAGTTTTCTTCGTGCTAAAGTAAAAGAATATCGTCCCAAGTTTATACGAAGAGTTTACTTGACTAGTGACTTTGAATTGTGGTCCCGATTGGAATTGACTTTATTCATGTCATTCCTCGAGCTTTTTCCTTTCCGTGGAGTGTTTCTATATACTGTGGAAATGTGTAGTGGCCTCTGTCATGAGAATGTAATAGTGGTTGGATTAATTTTTAAATCATTATGATTTTTTTATGAAAAATGCACGTACGATTGAGACTAGATACCCAATTTAGAGAACCAAACTATGACACTTGTCTCTTTGTTCTGAGCTGAATATATATATAAATACTTCAGGCTGCCTAGTGAAAAGCATATTCTCAGAAAACAATATTTTTTTTAATTCTAGGGGAGTCACTCATCGAATTGACCCAATAAAAATACTGGTGTTTTGGAAACATTTTTTACAGTTTGAACTGCTAACATCACAATACAAGGTAAAATTGGTGTTGGTCTGCCGCTGCGTGTGTCTGTCTTGTTGCTTTGTAGTTACTGATATGGTGGTGACTAGAGCTTCTATCGTATTTCAGAATAAAAACGTATGCAAATCCAATCAATAGGATAATTGTTGGAAGCGTTCTATTGTAGATATCATCACTAGGTGGATTGATGCTTTGCATTTTTAAGGTATTTATGGGCTAATGCCAATAACTGCTGTATTTTGTAGGCTACTTTTTAAATCTAAGAACTGGTCTCTTCTGTGGCAACTTATCCATATCTTTTTTGTTTACATTGATCAATAAAGATCAGGCACTATACACAGAAGGCGGCTTCTTTGGTTGTAGTCGTGTTGCCTCTAATTGGTTAATCTGCAACCTTGTGACCTGTGAAATGGTTTTTTGCAATACCCTTTTGAAATGGACGGCGTGCGTACTATGTAGTATGCCTGGGCGGTACATTCCGTTCCGCTTGCGGAATTTGGGTAATTTCGCATTCAGCGGAGAACACGAAATTGCCCAAAATTCTGTGTTCCGCGACTTCGCCAAATTTTTTGCTTCTTTGTGTTCTTAAAATGCGTGTTCGCAAGACATTTCCCCCTGAGCACGCAAACAGGGATTGCGAACAGTAAAAAAAGCCTTGCGAACAAGCAATTCTGCGTGTTCGTGGAATTTCTGCGCGTTCGCAGAGATTTTTTACCGTTTTGCAAAGATTTGCATAACGCGATTTCGCAAATCTCACCCACCCCTACTATAAAGGCGACGTCTTTGGAACTGATCGACGTGAGGGAACGCTGATACAGCGAGGCCGGTCTATTATGCCTCTCGTAAGTATTATACTTCAATTAAACTTTTTTCGCTTTTCGTATGAGGCTTACCAATTCTTGCAAACGGACTATGTCTGCTTTTGTCATTTAATGAACAACGGGTTCTGTTATTAATGGCCTTTGTTGACCTAGTGCATATTTACGGCAGTGGGCGGGTAAGCGCGTCCCGTAATATACGTCTAATGGTTGCATTGAATTACTAGTCGTGTCAAAATTAAGTGAATATAAGGGGTCAGTTATGTAATGACACTTGACAACTATGCTGCAGAAACCCCCTTGTTCCCCTTTTTTTATGTAGCTTTAGGCGACGGCACGACCTTGCGCATGCTTCATTTCTTGTCCTCCATTTATAGTTTTCTTCGTGCTAAAGTAAAAGAATATCGTCCCAAGTTTATACGAAGAGTTTGCATGACTAGTGACTTTGAATTGTGGTCCCGATTGGAATTGACTTTATTCATGTCATTCCTCGAGCTTTTTCCTTTCCGTGGACTGTTTCTATATACTGTGGAAACGTGTAGTGGCCTCTGTCATGAGAATGTAATAGTGGTTGGATTAATTTTTAAATCATTATGATTTTTTAATGAAAAATGCGCGTACGATTGAGACTAGATACCCAATTTAGAGAACCAAACTATGACACTTGTCTCTTTGTTCTGAGCTGAATATATATAAAAATACTTCAGGGTGCCTAGTAAAAAGCATATTCTCAGAAAACAATATTTTTTTAGTTCTAGGGGAGTCAACCATCGAATTGACCCAATAAAAATACTGGTGTTTTGGAAACACTTTTTACAGTTTGAACTGCTAACATCACAATGCAAGGTAAAATTGGTGTTGGTCTGTCGCTGCGGGTGTCTGTCTTGTTGCTTTGTAGTTACTGATATGGTGGTGACTGGAGCTTCTATCGTGTTTCAGAATACAACTTATGCAAATCCAATCAATAGGATAATTGTTGGAAGCGTTCTATTGTAGATATCATCACTAGGTGGATTGATGCTTTGCATTTTTTAAGGTATTTATGGGCTAATGCCAATAACTGCTGTATTTTGTTGGCTACTTTTTAAATCTAAGAACTGGTCTCTTCTGTGGCAACTTATCCATATCTTTTTTGTTTACATTGATCAATAAAGATCAGGCACTATACACAGAAGGCGGCTTCTTTGGTTGTAGTCGTGTTGCCTCTAATTGGTTAATCTGCAACCTTGTGACCTGTGACGTGGTTTTTTGCAATACCCTTTTGAAATGGACGGCGTGCGTACTATGTAGTATGCCTGAGCGGTAAATTCCGTTCCGCTTGCGGAATTTGGGTAATTTCGCATTCAGCGGAGAACACGAAATTGCCCAAAATTCTGTGTTCCGCGACTTCGCCAAATTTTTTGCTTCTTTGTGTTCTTAAAATGCGTGTTCGCAAGATATTTCCCCCCGAGCACGCAAACAGCGATTGCGAACAGTAAAAAAGCCTTGCGAACAAGCAATTCTGCGTGTTCGTGGAATTTCTGCGCGTTCGCAGAGATTTTTTACCGTTTTGCAAAGATTTGCATAACGCGATTTCGCAAATCTCACCCACCCCTACTATAAAGGCGACGTCTTTGGAACTGATCGACGTGAGGGAACGCTGATACAGCGAGGCCGGTCTATTATGCCTCTCGTAAGTATTATACTTCAATTAAACTTTTTTTGCTTTTCCTATGAGGCTTACCAAGTCTTGCAAACGGACTATGTCTGCTTTTGTCGTTTAATGAACAACGGGTTCTGTTATTAATGGCCTTTGTTGACCTAGTGCATATTTACGGCAGTGGGCGGGTAAGCGCGTCCCGTAATATACGTCTGATGGTTGCATTGAATTACTAGTCGTGTCAAAATTAAGTGAATATAAGGGGTCAGTTATGTAATGACACTTGACAACTATGCTGCAGAAACCCCCTTGTTCCCCTTTTTTTATGTAGCTTTAGGCGACTGCACGACCTTGCGCATGCTTCATTTCTTGTCCTCCATTTATAGTTTTCTTCGTGCTAAAGTAAAAGAATATCGTCCCAAGTTTATACGAAGAGTTTGCTTGACTAGTGACTTTGAATTGTGGTCCCGATTGGAATTGACTTTATTCATGTCATTCCTCGAGCTTTTTCCTTTCCGTGGAGTGTTTCTATATACTGTGGAAACGTGTAGTGGCCTCTGTCATGAGAATGTAATAGTGGTTGGATTAATTTTTAAATCATTATGATTTTTTTAATGAAAAATGCACGTACGATTGAGACTAGATACCCAATTTAGAGAACCAAACTATGACACTTGTCTCTTTGTTCTGAGCTGAATATATATAAAAATACTTCAGGGTGCCTAGTAAAAAGCATATTCTCAGAAAACAATATTTTTTTAGTTCTAGGGGAGTCAACCATCGAATTGACCCAATAAAAATACTGGTGTTTTGGAAACACTTTTTACAGTTTGAACTGCTAACATCACAATGCAAGGTAAAATTGGTGTTGGTCTGTCGCTGCGGGTGTCTGTCTTGTTGCTTTGTAGTTACTGATATGGTGGTGACTGGAGCTTCTATTGTGTTTCAGAATACAACTTATGCAAATCCAATCAATAGGATAATTGTTGGAAGCGTTCTATTGTAGATATCATCACTAGGTGGATTGATGCTTTGCATTTTTTAAGGTATTTATGGGCTAATGCCAATAACTGCTGTATTTTGTTGGCTACTTTTTAAATCTAAGAACTGGTCTCTTCTGTGGCAACTTATCCATATCTTTTTTGTTTACATTGATCAATAAAGATCAGGCACTATACACAGAAGGCGGCGTCTTTGGTTGTAGTCGTGTTGCCTCTAATTGGTTAATCTGCAACCTTGTGACCTGTGACGTGTTTTTTTGCAATACCCTTTTGAAATGGACGGCGTGCGTACTATGTAGTATGCGTGGGCGGTAAATTCCGTTCCGCTTGCGGAATTTGGGTAATTTCGCATTCAGCGGAGAACACGAAATTGCCCAAAATTCTGTGTTCCGCGAGTTCGCCAAATTTTTTGCTTCTTTGTGTTCTTAAAATGCGTGTTCGCAAGATATTTCCCCCCGAGCACGCAAACAGCGATTGCGAACAGTAAAAAAGCCTTGCGAACAAGCAATTCTGCGTGTTCGTGGAATTTCTGCGCGTTCGCGGAGATTTTTTACCGTTTTGCAAAGATTTGCATAACGCGATTTCGCAAATCTCACCCACCCCTACTATAAAGGCGACGTCTTTGGAACTGATCGACGTGAGGGAACGCTGATACAGCGAGGCCGGTCTATTATGCCTCTCGTAAGTATTATACTTCAATTAAACTTTTTTTGCTTTTCGTATGAGGCTTACCAAGTCTTGC
The DNA here is from genome assembly GCF_964261635.1 of Lissotriton helveticus. Classification (NCBI taxonomy): domain Eukaryota; kingdom Metazoa; phylum Chordata; class Amphibia; order Caudata; family Salamandridae; genus Lissotriton; species Lissotriton helveticus. The sequence goes on along the minus strand of NC_136067.1, from coordinate 1,798,419,748 downwards.
AAACGGACTATGTCTGCTTTTGTCGTTTAATGAACAACGGGTTCTGTTATTAATGGCCTTTGTTGACCAAGTGCATATTTACGGCAGTGGGCGGGTAAGCGCGTCCCGTAATATACGTCTAATGGTTGCATTGAATTACTAGTCGTGTCAAAATTAAGTGAATATAAGGGGTCAGTTATGTAATGACACTTGACAACTATGCTGCAGAAACCCCCTTGTTCCCCTTTTTTATGCAGCTTTAAGCGACAGCACGACCTTGCGCATGCTTAATTTCTTGTCCTCCATTTATAGTTTTCTTCGTGCTAAAGTAAAAGAATATCGTCCCAAGTTTATACGAAGAGTTTACTTGACTAGTGACTTTGAATTGTGGTCCCGATTGGAATTGACTTTATTCATGTCATTCCTCGAGCTTTTTCCTTTCCGTGGAGTGTTTCTATATACTGTGGAAATGTGTAGTGGCCTCTGTCATGAGAATGTAATAGTGGTTGGATTAATTTTTAAATCATTATGATTTTTTTATGAAAAATGCACGTACGATTGAGACTAGATACCCAATTTAGAGAACCAAACTATGACACTTGTCTCTTTGTTCTGAGCTGAATATATATATAAATACTTCAGGCTGCCTAGTGAAAAGCATATTCTCAGAAAACAATATTTTTTTTAATTCTAGGGGAGTCACTCATCGAATTGACCCAATAAAAATACTGGTGTTTTGGAAACATTTTTTACAGTTTGAACTGCTAACATCACAATACAAGGTAAAATTGGTGTTGGTCTGCCGCTGCGTGTGTCTGTCTTGTTGCTTTGTAGTTACTGATATGGTGGTGACTAGAGCTTCTATCGTATTTCAGAATAAAAACGTATGCAAATCCAATCAATAGGATAATTGTTGGAAGCGTTCTATTGTAGATATCATCACTAGGTGGATTGATGCTTTGCATTTTTAAGGTATTTATGGGCTAATGCCAATAACTGCTGTATTTTGTAGGCTACTTTTTAAATCTAAGAACTGGTCTCTTCTGTGGCAACTTATCCATATCTTTTTTGTTTACATTGATCAATAAAGATCAGGCACTATACACAGAAGGCGGCTTCTTTGGTTGTAGTCGTGTTGCCTCTAATTGGTTAATCTGCAACCTTGTGACCTGTGAAATGGTTTTTTGCAATACCCTTTTGAAATGGACGGCGTGCGTACTATGTAGTATGCCTGGGCGGTACATTCCGTTCCGCTTGCGGAATTTGGGTAATTTCGCATTCAGCGGAGAACACGAAATTGCCCAAAATTCTGTGTTCCGCGACTTCGCCAAATTTTTTGCTTCTTTGTGTTCTTAAAATGCGTGTTCGCAAGACATTTCCCCCTGAGCACGCAAACAGGGATTGCGAACAGTAAAAAAAGCCTTGCGAACAAGCAATTCTGCGTGTTCGTGGAATTTCTGCGCGTTCGCAGAGATTTTTTACCGTTTTGCAAAGATTTGCATAACGCGATTTCGCAAATCTCACCCACCCCTACTATAAAGGCGACGTCTTTGGAACTGATCGACGTGAGGGAACGCTGATACAGCGAGGCCGGTCTATTATGCCTCTCGTAAGTATTATACTTCAATTAAACTTTTTTCGCTTTTCGTATGAGGCTTACCAATTCTTGCAAACGGACTATGTCTGCTTTTGTCATTTAATGAACAACGGGTTCTGTTATTAATGGCCTTTGTTGACCTAGTGCATATTTACGGCAGTGGGCGGGTAAGCGCGTCCCGTAATATACGTCTAATGGTTGCATTGAATTACTAGTCGTGTCAAAATTAAGTGAATATAAGGGGTCAGTTATGTAATGACACTTGACAACTATGCTGCAGAAACCCCCTTGTTCCCCTTTTTTTATGTAGCTTTAGGCGACGGCACGACCTTGCGCATGCTTCATTTCTTGTCCTCCATTTATAGTTTTCTTCGTGCTAAAGTAAAAGAATATCGTCCCAAGTTTATACGAAGAGTTTGCATGACTAGTGACTTTGAATTGTGGTCCCGATTGGAATTGACTTTATTCATGTCATTCCTCGAGCTTTTTCCTTTCCGTGGACTGTTTCTATATACTGTGGAAACGTGTAGTGGCCTCTGTCATGAGAATGTAATAGTGGTTGGATTAATTTTTAAATCATTATGATTTTTTAATGAAAAATGCGCGTACGATTGAGACTAGATACCCAATTTAGAGAACCAAACTATGACACTTGTCTCTTTGTTCTGAGCTGAATATATATAAAAATACTTCAGGGTGCCTAGTAAAAAGCATATTCTCAGAAAACAATATTTTTTTAGTTCTAGGGGAGTCAACCATCGAATTGACCCAATAAAAATACTGGTGTTTTGGAAACACTTTTTACAGTTTGAACTGCTAACATCACAATGCAAGGTAAAATTGGTGTTGGTCTGTCGCTGCGGGTGTCTGTCTTGTTGCTTTGTAGTTACTGATATGGTGGTGACTGGAGCTTCTATCGTGTTTCAGAATACAACTTATGCAAATCCAATCAATAGGATAATTGTTGGAAGCGTTCTATTGTAGATATCATCACTAGGTGGATTGATGCTTTGCATTTTTTAAGGTATTTATGGGCTAATGCCAATAACTGCTGTATTTTGTTGGCTACTTTTTAAATCTAAGAACTGGTCTCTTCTGTGGCAACTTATCCATATCTTTTTTGTTTACATTGATCAATAAAGATCAGGCACTATACACAGAAGGCGGCTTCTTTGGTTGTAGTCGTGTTGCCTCTAATTGGTTAATCTGCAACCTTGTGACCTGTGACGTGGTTTTTTGCAATACCCTTTTGAAATGGACGGCGTGCGTACTATGTAGTATGCCTGAGCGGTAAATTCCGTTCCGCTTGCGGAATTTGGGTAATTTCGCATTCAGCGGAGAACACGAAATTGCCCAAAATTCTGTGTTCCGCGACTTCGCCAAATTTTTTGCTTCTTTGTGTTCTTAAAATGCGTGTTCGCAAGATATTTCCCCCCGAGCACGCAAACAGCGATTGCGAACAGTAAAAAAGCCTTGCGAACAAGCAATTCTGCGTGTTCGTGGAATTTCTGCGCGTTCGCAGAGATTTTTTACCGTTTTGCAAAGATTTGCATAACGCGATTTCGCAAATCTCACCCACCCCTACTATAAAGGCGACGTCTTTGGAACTGATCGACGTGAGGGAACGCTGATACAGCGAGGCCGGTCTATTATGCCTCTCGTAAGTATTATACTTCAATTAAACTTTTTTTGCTTTTCGTATGAGGCTTACCAAGTCTTGCAAACGGACTATGTCTGCTTTTGTCGTTTAATGAACAACGGGTTCTGTTATTAATGGCCTTTGTTGACCTAGTGCATATTTACGGCAGTGGGCGGGTAAGCGCGTCCCGTAATATACGTCTGATGGTTGCATTGAATTACTAGTCGTGTCAAAATTAAGTGAATATAAGGGGTCAGTTATGTAATGACACTTGACAACTATGCTGCAGAAACCCCCTTGTTCCCCTTTTTTTATGTAGCTTTAGGCGACTGCACGACCTTGCGCATGCTTCATTTCTTGTCCTCCATTTATAGTTTTCTTCGTGCTAAAGTAAAAGAATATCGTCCCAAGTTTATACGAAGAGTTTGCTTGACTAGTGACTTTGAATTGTGGTCCCGATTGGAATTGACTTTATTCATGTCATTCCTCGAGCTTTTTCCTTTCCGTGGAGTGTTTCTATATACTGTGGAAACGTGTAGTGGCCTCTGTCATGAGAATGTAATAGTGGTTGGATTAATTTTTAAATCATTATGATTTTTTTAATGAAAAATGCACGTACGATTGAGACTAGATACCCAATTTAGAGAACCAAACTATGACACTTGTCTCTTTGTTCTGAGCTGAATATATATAAATATACTTCAGGGTGCCTAGTAAAAAGCATATTCTCAGAAAACAATATTTTTTTAGTTCTAGGGGAGTCAACCATCGAATTGACCCAATAAAAATACTGGTGTTTTGGAAACACTTTTTACAGTTTGAACTGCTAACATCACAATGCAAGGTAAAATTGGTGTTGGTCTGTCGCTGCGGGTGTCTGTCTTGTTGCTTTGTAGTTACTGATATGGTGGTGACTGGAGCTTCTATTGTGTTTCAGAATACAACTTATGCAAATCCAATCAATAGGATAATTGTTGGAAGCGTTCTATTGTAGATATCATCACTAGGTGGATTGATGCTTTGCATTTTTTAAGGTATTTATGGGCTAATGCCAATAACTGCTGTATTTTGTTGGCTACTTTTTAAATCTAAGAACTGGTCTCTTCTGTGGCAACTTATCCATATCTTTTTTGTTTACATTGATCAATAAAGATCAGGCACTATACACAGAAGGCGGCGTCTTTGGTTGTAGTCGTGTTGCCTCTAATTGGTTAATCTGCAACCTTGTGACCTGTGACGTGTTTTTTTGCAATACCCTTTTGAAATGGACGGCGTGCGTACTATGTAGTATGCGTGGGCGGTAAATTCCGTTCCGCTTGCGGAATTTGGGTAATTTCGCATTCAGCGGAGAACACGAAATTGCCCAAAATTCTGTGTTCCGCGAGTTCGCCAAATTTTTTGCTTCTTTGTGTTCTTAAAATGCGTGTTCGCAAGATATTTCCCCCCGAGCACGCAAACAGCGATTGCGAACAGTAAAAAAGCCTTGCGAACAAGCAATTCTGCGTGTTCGTGGAATTTCTGCGCGTTCGCGGAGATTTTTTACCGTTTTGCAAAGATTTGCATAACGCGATTTCGCAAATCTCACCCACCCCTACTATAAAGGCGACGTCTTTGGAACTGATCGACGTGAGGGAACGCTGATACAGCGAGGCCGGTCTATTATGCCTCTCGTAAGTATTATACTTCAATTAAACTTTTTTTGCTTTTCGTATGAGGCTTACCAAGTCTTGCAAACGGACTATGTCTGCTTTTGTCGTTTAATGAACAACGGGTTCTGTTATTAATGGCCTTTGTTGACCAAGTGCATATTTACGGCAGTGGGCGGGTAAGCGCGTCCCGTAATATACGTCTAATGGTTGCATTGAATTACTAGTCGTGTCAAAATTAAGTGAATATAAGGGGTCAGTTATGTAATGACACTTGACAACTATGCTGCAGAAACCCCCTTGTTCCCCTTTTTTATGCAGCTTTAAGCGACAGCACGACCTTGTGCATGCTTAATTTCTTGTCCTCCATTTATAGTTTTCTTCGTGCTAAAGTAAAAGAATATCGTCCCAAGTTTATACGAAGAGTTTACTTGACTAGTGACTTTGAATTGTGGTCCCGATTGGAATTGACTTTATTCATGTCATTCCTCGAGCTTTTTTCTTTCCGTGGAGTGTTTCTATATACTGTGGAAATGTGTAGTGGCCTCTGTCATGAGAATGTAATAGTGGTTGGATTAATTTTTAAATCATTATGATTTTTTTATGAAAAATGCACGTACGATTGAGACTAGATACCCAATTTAGAGAACCAAACTATGACACTTGTCTCTTTGTTCTGAGCTGAATATATATATAAATACTTCAGGCTGCCTAGTGAAAAGCATATTCTCAGAAAACAATATTTTTTTTAATTCTAGGGGAGTCACTCATCGAATTGACCCAATAAAAATACTGGTGTTTTGGAAACATTTTTTACAGTTTGAACTGCTAACATCACAATACAAGGTAAAATTGGTGTTGGTCTGCCGCTGCGTGTGTCTGTCTTGTTGCTTTGTAGTTACTGATATGGTGGTGACTAGAGCTTCTATCGTATTTCAGAATAAAAACGTATGCAAATCCAATCAATAGGATAATTGTTGGAAGCGTTCTATTGTAGATATCATCACTAGGTGGATTGATGCTTTGCATTTTTAAGGTATTTATGGGCTAATGCCAATAACTGCTGTATTTTGTAGGCTACTTTTTAAATCTAAGAACTGGTCTCTTCTGTGGCAACTTATCCATATCTTTTTTGTTTACATTGATCAATAAAGATCAGGCACTATACACAGAAGGCGGCTTCTTTGGTTGTAGTCGTGTTGCCTCTAATTGGTTAATCTGCAACCTTGTGACCTGTGAAATGGTTTTTTGCAATACCCTTTTGAAATGGACGGCGTGCGTACTATGTAGTATGCCTGGGCGGTACATTCCGTTCCGCTTGCGGAATTTGGGTAATTTCGCATTCAGCGGAGAACACGAAATTGCCCAAAATTCTGTGTTCCGCGACTTCGCCAAATTTTTTGCTTCTTTGTGTTCTTAAAATGCGTGTTCGCAAGACATTTCCCCCTGAGCACGCAAACAGGGATTGCGAACAGTAAAAAAAGCCTTGCGAACAAGCAATTCTGCGTGTTCGTGGAATTTCTGCGCGTTCGCAGAGATTTTTTACCGTTTTGCAAAGATTTGCATAACGCGATTTCGCAAATCTCACCCACCCCTACTATAAAGGCGACGTCTTTGGAACTGATCGACGTGAGGGAACGCTGATACAGCGAGGCCGGTCTATTATGCCTCTCGTAAGTATTATACTTCAATTAAACTTTTTTCGCTTTTCGTATGAGGCTTACCAATTCTTGCAAACGGACTATGTCTGCTTTTGTCATTTAATGAACAACGGGTTCTGTTATTAATGGCCTTTGTTGACCTAGTGCATATTTACGGCAGTGGGCGGGTAAGCGCGTCCCGTAATATACGTCTAATGGTTGCATTGAATTACTAGTCGTGTCAAAATTAAGTGAATATAAGGGGTCAGTTATGTAATGACACTTGACAACTATGCTGCAGAAACCCCCTTGTTCCCCTTTTTTTTATGTAGCTTTAAGCGACTGCACGACCTTGCGCATGCTTCATTTCTTGTCCTCCATTTATAGTTTTCTTCGTGCTAAAGTAAAAGAATATCGTCCCAAGTTTATACGAAGAGTTTGCTTGACTAGTGACTTTGAATTGTGGTCCCGATTGGAATTGACTTTATTCATGTCATTCCTCGAGCTTTTTCCTTTCCGTGGACTGTTTCTATATACTGTGGAAACGTGTAGTGGCCTCTGTCATGAGAATGTAATAGTGGTTGGATTAATTTTTAAATCATTATGATTTTTTAATGAAAAATGCACGTACGATTGAGACTAGATACCCAATTTAGAGAACCAAACTATGACACTTGTCTCTTTGTTCTGAGCTGAATATATATATAAATACTTCAGGCTGCCTAGTGAAAAGCATATTCTCAGAAAACAATATTTTTTTTAATTCTAGGGGAGTCAACCATCGAATTGACCCAATAAAAATACTTGTGTTTTGGAAACACTTTTTACAGTTTGAACTGCTAACATCACAATACAAGGTAAAATTGGTGTTGGTCTGCCGCTGCGTGTGTCTGTCTTGTTGCTTTGTAGTTACTGATATGGTGGTGACTAGAGCTTCTATCGTATTTCAGAATACAACGTATGCAAATCCAATCAATAGGATAATTGTTGGAAGCGTTCTATTGTAGATATCATCACTAGGTGGATTGATGCTTTGCATTTTTAAGGTATTTATAGGCTAATGCCAATAACTGCTGTATTTTGTAGGCTACTTTTTAAATCTAAGAACTGGTCTCTTCTGTGGCAACTTGTCCATATCTTTTTTGTTTACATTGATCAATAAAGATCAGGCACTATACACAGAAGGCGGCTTCTTTGGTTGTAGTCGTGTTGCCTCTAATTGGTTAATCTGCAACTTTGTGACCTGTGACGTGGTTTTTTGCAATACCCTTTTGAAATGGACGGCGTGCGTACTATGTAGTATGCCTGGGCGGTAAATTCCGTTCCGCTTGCGGAATTTGGGTAATTTCGCATTCAGCGGTGAACACGAAATTGCCCAAAATTCTGTGTTCCGCGACTTCGCCAAATTTTTTGCTTCTTTGTGTTCTTAAAATGCGTGTTCGCAAGATATTTCCCCCCGAGCACGCAAACAGCGATTGCGAACAGTAAAAAAGCCTTGCGAACAAGCAATTCTGCGTGTTCGTGGAATTTCTGCGCGTTCGCGGAGATTTTTTACCGTTTTGCAAAGATTTGCATAACGCGATTTCGCAAATCTCACCCACCCCTACTATAAAGGCGACGTCTTTGGAACTGATCGACGTGAGGGAACGCTGATACAGCGAGGCCGGTCTATTATGCCTCTCGTAAGTATTATACTTCAATTAAACTTTTTTTGCTTTTCGTATGAGGCTTACCAAGTCTTGCAAACGGACTATGTCTGCTTTTGTCGTTTAATGAACAACGGGTTCTGTTATTAATGGCCTTTGTTGACCAAGTGCCTATTTACGGCAGTGGGCGGGTAAGCGCGTCCCGTAATATACGTCTAATGGTTGCATTGAATTACTAGTCGTGTCAAAATTAAGTGAATATAAGGGGTCAGTTATGTAATGACACTTGACAACTATGCTGTAGACCCCCCCTTGTTCCCCTTTTTTTATGTAGCTTTAGGCGACTGCACGACCTTGCGCATGCTTCTTTTCTTGTCCTCCATTTATAGTTTTCTTCGTGCTAAAGTAAAAGAATATCGTCCCAAGTTTATACGAAGAGTTTGCTTGACTAGTGACTTTGAATTGTGGTCCCGATTGGAATTGACTTTATTCATGTCAGTCCTCGAGCTTTTTCCTTTCCGTGGAGTGTTTCTATATACTGTGGAAACGTGTAGTGGCCTCTGTCATGAGAATGTAATAGTGGTTGGATTAATTTTTAAATCATTATGATTTTTTTATGAAAAATGCACGTACGATTGAGACTAGATACCCAATTTAGAGAACCAAACTATGACACTTGTCTCTTTGTTCTGAGCTGAATATATATAAAAATACTTCAGGGTGCCTAGTAAAAAGCATATTCTCAGAAAACAATATTTTTTTAGTTCTAGGGGAGTCAACCATCGAATTGACCCAATAAAAATACTGGTGCTTTGGAAACACTTTTTACAGTTTGAACTGCTAACATCACAATGCAAGGTAAAATTGGTGTTGGTCTGTCGCTGCGGGTGTCTGTCTTGTTGCTTTGTAGTTACTGATATGGTGGTGACTGGAGCTTCTATCGTGTTTCAGAATACAACTTATGCAAATCCAATCAATAGGATAATTGTTGGAAGTGTTCTATTGTAGATATCATCACTAGGTGGATTGATGCTTTGCATTTTTTAAGGTATTTATGGGCTAATGCCAATAACTGCTGTATTTTGTAGGCTACTTTTTAAATCTAAGAACTGGTCTCTTCTGTGGCAACTTATCCATATCTTTTTTGTTTACATTGATCAATAAAGATCAGGCACTATACACAGAAGGCGGCGTCTTTGGTTGTAGTCGTGTTGCCTCTAATTGGTTAATCTGCAACCTTGTGACCTGTGACGTGGTTTTTTGCAATACCCTTTTGAAATGGACGGCGTGCGTACTATGTAGTATGCGTGGGCGGTAAATTCCGTTCCGCTTGCGGAATGTGGGTAATTTCGCATTCAGCGGAGAACACGAAATTGCCCAAAATTCTGTGTTCCGCGAGTTCGCCAAATTTTTTGCTTCTTTGTGTTCTTAAAATGCGTGTTCGCAAGATATTTCCCCCCGAGCACGCAAACAGCGATTGCGAACAGTAAAAAAGCCTTGCGAACAAGCAATTTCGCGTGTTCGTGGAATTTCTGCGCGTTCGCAGAGATTTTTTACCGTTTTGCAAAGATTTGCATAACGCGATTTCGCAAATCTCACCCACCCCTACTATAAAGGCGACGTCTTTGGAACTGATCGACGTGAGGGAACGCTGATACAGCGAGGCCGGTCTATTATGCCTCTCGTAAGTATTATACTTCAATTAAACTTTTTTTGCTTTTCGTATGAGGCTTACCAAGTCTTGCAAACGGACTATGTCTGCTTTTGTCGTTTAATGAACAACGGGTTCTGTTATTAATGGCCTTTGTTGACCTAGTGCATATTTACGGCAGTGGGCGGGTAAGCGCGTCCCGTAATATACGTCTAATGGTTGCATTGAATTACTAGTCGTGTCAAAATTAAGTGAATATAAGGGGTCAGTTATGTAATGACACTTGACAACTATGCTGCAGAAACCCCCTTGTTCCCCTTTTTTATGCAGCTTTAAGCGACAGCACGACCTTGCGCATGCTTAATTTCTTGTCCTCCATTTATAGTTTTCTTCGTGCTAAAGTAAAAGAATATCGTCCCAAGTTTATACGAAGAGTTTACTTGACTAGTGACTTTGAATTGTGGTCCCGATTGGAATTGACTTTATTCATGTCATTCCTCGAGCTTTTTCCTTTCCGTGGAGTGTTTCTATGTACTGTGGAAATGTGTAGTGGCCTCTGTCATGAGAATGTAATAGTGGTTGGATTAATTTTTAAATCATTATGATTTTTTTATGAAAAATGCACGTACGATTGAGACTAGATACCCAATTTAGAGAACCAAACTATGACACTTGTCTCTTTGTTCTGAGCTGAATATATATATAAATACTTCAGGCTGCCTAGTGAAAAGCATATTCTCAGAAAACAATATTTTTTTTAATTCTAGGGGAGTCACTCATCGAATTGACCCAATAAAAATACTGGTGTTTTGGAAACATTTTTTACAGTTTGAACTGCTAACATCACAATACAAGGTAAAATTGGTGTTGGTCTGCCGCTGCGTGTGTCTGTCTTGTTGCTTTGTAGTTACTGATATGGTGGTGACTAGAGCTTCTATCGTATTTCAGAATAAAAACGTATGCAAATCCAATCAATAGGATAATTGTTGGAAGCGTTCTATTGTAGATATCATCACTAGGTGGATTGATGCTTTGCATTTTTAAGGTATTTATGGGCTAATGCCAATAACTGCTGTATTTTGTAGGCTACTTTTTAAATCTAAGAACTGGTCTCTTCTGTGGCAACTTATCCATATCTTTTTTGTTTGCATTGATCAATAAAGATCAGGCACTATACACAGAAGGCGGCTTCTTTGGTTGTAGTCGTGTTGCCTCTAATTGGTTAATCTGCAACCTTGTGACCTGTGAAATGGTTTTTTGCAATACCCTTTTGAAATGGACGGCGTGCGTACTATGTAGTATGCCTGGGCGGTACATTCCGTTCCGCTTGCGGAATTTGGGTAATTTCGCATTCAGCGGAGAACACGAAATTGCCCAAAATTCTGTGTTCCGCGACTTCGCCAAATTTTTTGCTTCTTTGTGTTCTTAAAATGCGTGTTCGCAAGACATTTCCCCCTGAGCACGCAAACAGGGATTGCGAACAGTAAAAAAAGCCTTGCGAACAAGCAATTCTGCGTGTTCGTGGAATCTCTGCGCGTTCGCAGAGATTTTTTACCGTTTTGCAAAGATTTGCATAACGCGATTTCGCAAATCTCACCCACCCCTACTATAAAGGCGACGTCTTTGGAACTGATCGACGTGAGGGAACGCTGATACAGCGAGGCCGGTCTATTATGCCTCTCGTAAGTATTATACTTCAATTAAACTTTTTTCGCTTTTCGTATGAGGCTTACCAATTCTTGCAAACGGACTATGTCTGCTTTTGTCATTTAATGAACAACGGGTTCTGTTATTAATGGCCTTTGTTGACCTAGTGCATATTTACGGCAGTGGGCGGGTAAGCGCGTCCCGTAATATACGTCTAATGGTTGCATTGAATTACTAGTCGTGTCAAAATTAAGTGAATATAAGGGGTCAGTTATGTAATGACACTTGACAACTATGCTGCAGAAACCCCCTTGTTCCCCTTTTTTTATGTAGCTTTAAGCGACTGCACGACCTTGCGCATGCTTCATTTCTTGTCCTCCATTTATAGTTTTCTTCGTGCTAAAGTAAAAGAATATCGTCCCAAGTTTATACGAAGAGTTTGCTTGACTAGTGACTTTGAATTGTGGTCCCGATTGGAATTGACTTTATTCATGTCATTCCTCGAGCTTTTTCCTTTCCGTGGACTGTTTCTATATACTGTGGAAACGTGTAGTGGCCTCTGTCATGAGAATGTAATAGTGGTTGGATTAATTTTTAAATCATTATGATTTTTTTATGAAAAATGCACGTACGATTGAGACTAGATACCCAATTTAGAGAACCAAACTATGACACTTGTCTCTTTGTTCTGAGCTGAATATATATATAAATACTTCAGGCTGCCTAGTGAAAAGCATATTCTCAGAAAACAATATTTTTTTTAATTCTAGGGGAGTCAACCATCGAATTGACCCAATAAAAATACTTGTGTTTTGGAAACACTTTTTACAGTTTGAACTGCTAACATCACAATACAAGGTAAAATTGGTGTTGGTCTGCCGCTGCGTGTGTCTGTCTTGTTGCTTTGTAGTTACTGATATGGTGGTGACTAGAGCTTCTATCGTATTTCAGAATACAACGTATGCAAATCCAATCAATAGGATAATTGTTGGAAGCGTTCTATTGTAGATATCATCACTAGGTGGATTGATGCTTTGCATTTTTAAGGTATTTATAGGCTAATGCCAATAACTGCTGTATTTTGTAGGCTACTTTTTAAATCTAAGAACTGGTCTCTTCTGTGGCAACTTGTCCATATCTTTTTTGTTTACATTGATCAATAAAGATCAGGCACTATACACAGAAGGCGGCTTCTTTGGTTGTAGTCGTGTTGCCTCTAATTGGTTAATCTGCAACTTTGTGACCTGTGACGTGGTTTTTTGCAATACCCTTTTGAAATGGACGGCGTGCGTACTATGTAGTATGCCTGGGCGGTAAATTCCGTTCCGCTTGCGGAATTTGGGTAATTTCGCATTCAGCGGTGAACACGAAATTGCCCAAAATTCTGTGTTCCGCGACTTCGCCAAATTTTTTGCTTCTTTGTGTTCTTAAAATGCGCGTTGGCAAGATATTTCCCCCCGAGCACGCAAACAGCGATTGCGAACAGTAAAAAAGCCTTGCGAACAAGCAATTCTGCGTGTTCGTGGAATTTCTGCGCGTTCGCGGAGATTTTTTACCGTTTTGCAAAGATTTGCATAACGCGATTTCGCAAATCTCACCCACCCCTACTATAAAGGCGACGTCTTTGGAACTGATCGACGTGAGGGAACGCTGATACAGCGAGGCCGGTCTATTATGCCTCTCGTAAGTATTATACTTCAATTAAACTTTTTTTGCTTTTCGTATGAGGCTTACCAAGTCTTGCAAACGGACTATGTCTGCTTTTGTCGTTTAATGAACAACGGGTTCTGTTATTAATGGCCTTTGTTGACCAAGTGCCTATTTACGGCAGTGGGCGGGTAAGCGCGTCCCGTAATATACGTCTAATGGTTGCATTGAATTACTAGTCGTGTCAAAATTAAGTGAATATAAGGGGTCAGTTATGTAATGACACTTGACAACTATGCTGCAGAAACCCCCTTGTTCCCCTTTTTTTATGTAGCTTTAGGCGACTGCTTGACCTTGCGCATGCTTCATTTCTTGTCCTCCATTTATAGTTTTCTTCGTGCTAAAGTAAAAGAATATCGTCCCAAGTTTATACGAAGAGTTTGCTTGACTAGTGACTTTGAATTGTGGTCCCGATTGGAATTGACTTTATTCATGTCATTCCTCGAGCTTTTTCCTTTCCGTGGAGTGTTTCTATATACTGTGGAAACGTGTAGTGGCCTCTGTCATGAGAATGTAATAGTGGTTGGATTAATTTTTAAATCATTATGATTTTTTTAATGAAAAATGCACGTACGATTGAGACTAGATACCCAATTTAGAGAACCAAACTATGACACTTGTCTCTTTGTTCTGAGCTGAATATATATAAAAATACTTCAGGGTGCCTAGTAAAAAGCATATTCTCAGAAAACAATATTTTTTTAGTTCTAGGGGAGTCAACCATCGAATTGACCCAATAAAAATACTGGTGTTTTGGAAACACTTTTTACAGTTTGAACTGCTAACATCACAATGCAAGGTAAAATTGGTGTTGGTCTGTCGCTGCGGGTGTCTGTCTTGTTGCTTTGTAGTTACTGATATGGTGGTGACTGGAGCTTCTATTGTGTTTCAGAATACAACTTATGCAAATCCAATCAATAGGATAATTGTTGGAAGCGTTCTATTGTAGATATCATCACTAGGTGGATTGATGCTTTGCATTTTTTAAGGTATTTATGGGCTAATGCCAATAACTGCTGTATTTTGTTGGCTACTTTTTAAATCTAAGAACTGGTCTCTTCTGTGGCAACTTATCCATATCTTTTTTGTTTACATTGATCAATAAAGATCAGGCACTATACACAGAAGGCGGCGTCTTTGGTTGTAGTCGTGTTGCCTCTAATTGGTTAATCTGCAACCTTGTGACCTGTGACATGGTTTTTTGCAATACCCTTTTGAAATGGACGGCGTGCGTACTATGTAGTATGCGTGGGCGGTAAATTCCGTTCCGCTTGCGGAATTTGGGTAATTTCGCATTCAGCGGAGAACACGAAATTGCCCAAAATTCTGTGTTCCGCGAGTTCGCCAAATTTTTTGCTTCTTTGTGTTCTTAAAATGCGTGTTCGCAAGATATTTCCCCCGAGCACGCAAACAGCGATTGCGAACAGTAAAAAAGCCTTGCGAACAAGCAATTCCGCGTGTTCGTGGAATTTCTGCGCGTTCGCAGAGATTTTTTACCGTTTTGCAAAGATTTGCATAACGCGATTTCGCAAATCTCACCCACCCCTACTATAAAGGCGACGTCTTTGGAACTGATCGACGTGAGGGAACGCTGATACAGCGAGGCCGGTCTATTATGCCTCTCGTAAGTATTATACTTCAATTAAACTTTTTTTGCTTTTCGTATGAGGCTTACCAAGTCTTGCAAACGGACTATGTCTGCTTTTGTCGTTTAATGAACAACGGGTTCTGTTATTAATGGCCTTTGTTGACCTAGTGCATATTTACGGCAGTGGGCGGGTAAGCGCGTCCCGTAATATACGTCTAATGGTTGCATTGAATTACTAGTCGTGTCAAAATTAAGTGAATATAAGGGGTCAGTTATGTAATGACACTTGACAACTATGCTGCAGAAACCCCCTTGTTCCCCTTTTTTATGCAGCTTTAAGCGACAGCACGACCTTGCGCATGCTTAATTTCTTGTCCTCCATTTATAGTTTTCTTCGTGCTAAAGTAAAAGAATATCGTCCCAAGTTTATACGAAGAGTTTACTTGACTAGTGACTTTGAATTGTGGTCCCGATTGGAATTGACTTTATTCATGTCATTCCTCGAGCTTTTTCCTTTCCGTGGAGTGTTTCTATATACTGTGGAAATGTGTAGTGGCCTCTGTCATGAGAATGTAATAGTGGTTGGATTAATTTTTAAATCATTATGATTTTTTTATGAAAAATGCACGTACGATTGAGACTAGATACCCAATTTAGAGAACCAAACTATGACACTTGCCTCTTTGTTCTGAGCTGAATATATATATAAATACTTCAGGCTGCCTAGTGAAAAGCATATTCTCAAAAAACAATATTTTTTTTAATTCTAGGGGAGTCACTCATCGAATTGACCCAATAAAAATACTGGTGTTTTGGAAACATTTTTTACAGTTTGAACTGCTAACATCACAATACAAGGTAAAATTGGTGTTGGTCTGCCGCTGCGTGTGTCTGTCTTGTTGCTTTGTAGTTACTGATATGGTGGTGACTAGAGCTTCTATCGTATTTCAGAATAAAAACGTATGCAAATCCAATCAATAGGATAATTGTTGGAAGCGTTCTATTGTAGATATCATCACTAGGTGGATTGATGCTTTGCATTTTTAAGGTATTTATGGGCTAATGCCAATAACTGCTGTATTTTGTAGGCTACTTTTTAAATCTAAGAACTGGTCTCTTCTGTGGCAACTTATCCATATCTTTTTTGTTTACATTGATCAATAAAGATCAGGCACTATACACAGAAGGCGGCTTCTTTGGTTGTAGTCGTGTTGCCTCTAATTGGTTAATCTGCAACCTTGTGACCTGTGAAATGGTTTTTTGCAATACCCTTTTGAAATGGACGGCGTGCGTACTATGTAGTATGCCTGGGCGGTACATTCCGTTCCGCTTGCGGAATTTGGGTAATTTCGCATTCAGCGGAGAACACGAAATTGCCCAAAATTCTGTGTTCCGCGACTTCGCCAAATTTTTTGCTTCTTTGTGTTCTTAAAATGCGTGTTCGCAAGACATTTCCCCCTGAGCACGCAAACAGGGATTGCGAACAGTAAAAAAAGCCTTGCGAACAAGCAATTCTGCGTGTTCGTGGAATTTCTGCGCGTTCGCAGAGATTTTTTACCGTTTTGCAAAGATTTGCATAACGCGATTTCGCAAATCTCACCCACCCCTACTATAAAGGCGACGTCTTTGGAACTGATCGACGTGAGGGAACGCTGATACAGCGAGGCCGGTCTATTATGCCTCTCGTAAGTATTATACTTCAATTAAACTTTTTTCGCTTTTCGTATGAGGCTTACCAATTCTTGCAAACGGACTATGTCTGCTTTTGTCATTTAATGAACAACGGGTTCTGTTATTAATGGCCTTTGTTGACCTAGTGCATATTTACGGCAGTGGGCGGGTAAGCGCGTCCCGTAATATACGTCTAATGGTTGCATTGAATTACTAGTCGTGTCAAAATTAAGTGAATATAAGGGGTCAGTTATGTAATGACACTTGACAACTATGCTGCAGAAACCCCCTTGTTCCCCTTTTTTTATGTAGCTTTAAGCGACTGCACGACCTTGCGCATGCTTCATTTCTTGTCCTCCATTTATAGTTTTCTTCGTGCTAAAGTAAAAGAATATCGTCCCAAGTTTATACGAAGAGTTTGCTTGACTAGTGACTTTGAATTGTGGTCCCGATTGGAATTGACTTTATTCATGTCATTCCTCGAGCTTTTTCCTTTCCGTGGACTGTTTCTATATACTGTGGAAACGTGTAGTGGCCTCTGTCATGAGAATGTAATAGTGGTTGGATTAATTTTTAAATCATTATGATTTTTTTATGAAAAATGCACGTACGATTGAGACTAGATACTCAATTTAGAGAACCAAACTATGACACTTGTCTCTTTGTTCTGAGCTGAATATATATATAAATACTTCAGGCTGCCTAGTGAAAAGCATATTCTCAGAAAACAATATTTTTTTTAATTCTAGGGGAGTCAACCATCGAATTGACCCAATAAAAATACTTGTGTTTTGGAAACACTTTTTACAGTTTGAACTGCTAACATCACAATACAAGGTAAAATTGGTGTTGGTCTGCCGCTGCGTGTGTCTGTCTTGTTGCTTTGTAGTTACTGATATGGTGGTGACTAGAGCTTCTATCGTATTTCAGAATACAACGTATGCAAATCCAATCAATAGGATAATTGTTGGAAGCGTTCTATTGTAGATATCATCACTAGGTGGATTGATGCTTTGCATTTTTAAGGTATTTATAGGCTAATGCCAATAACTGCTGTATTTTGTAGGCTACTTTTTAAATCTAAGAACTGGTCTCTTCTGTGGCAACTTGTCCATATCTTTTTTGTTTACATTGATCAATAAAGATCAGGCACTATACACAGAAGGCGGCTTCTTTGGTTGTAGTCGTGTTGCCTCTAATTGGTTAATCTCCAACTTTGTGACCTGTGACGTGGTTTTTTGCAATACCCTTTTGAAATGGACGGCGTGTGTACTATGTAGTATGCCTGGGCGGTAAATTCCGTTCCGCTTGCGGAATTTGGGTAATTCGCATTCAGCGGTGAACACGAAATTGCCCAAAATTCTGTGTTCCGCGACTTCGCCAAATTTTTTGCTTCTTTGTGTTCTTAAAATGCGTGTTCGCAAGATATTTCCCCCCGAGCACGCAAACAGCGATTGCGAACAGTAAAAAAGCCTTGCGAACAAGCAATTCTGCGTGTTCGTGGAATTTCTGCGCGTTCGCGGAGATTTTTTACCGTTTTGCAAAGATTTGCATAACGCGATTTCGCAAATCTCACCCACCCCTACTATAAAGGCGACGTCTTTGGAACTGATCGACGTGAGGGAACGCTGATACAGCGAGGCCGGTCTATTATGCCTCTCGTAAGTATTATACTTCAATTAAACTTTTTTTGCTTTTCGTATGAGGCTTACCAAGTCTTGCAAACGGACTATGTCTGCTTTTGTCGTTTAATGAACAACGGGTTCTGTTATTAATGGCCTTTGTTGACCAAGTGCCTATTTACGGCAGTGGGCGGGTAAGCGCGTCCCGTAATATACGTCTAATGGTTGCATTGAATTACTAGTCGTGTCAAAATTAAGTGAATATAAGGGGTCAGTTATGTAATGACACTTGACAACTATGCTGCAGACACCCCCTTGTTCCCCTTTTTTTATGTAGCTTTAGGCGACTGCACGACCTTGCGCATGCTTCTTTTCTTGTCCTCCATTTATAGTTTTCTTCGTGCTAAAGTAAAAGAATATCGTCCCAAGTTTATACGAAGAGTTTGCTTGACTAGTGACTTTGAATTGTGGTCCCGATTGGAATTGACTTTATTCATGTCAGTCCTCGAGCTTTTTCCTTTCCGTGGAGTGTTTCTATATACTGTGGAAACGTGTAGTGGCCTCTGTCATGAGAATGTAATAGTGGTTGGATTAATTTTTAAATCATTATGATTTTTTAATGAAAAATGCACGTACGATTGAGACTAGATACCCAATTTAGAGAACCAAACTATGACACTTGTCTCTTTGTTCTGAGCTGAATATATATAAAAATACTTCAGGGTGCCTAGTAAAAAGCATATTCTCAGAAAACAATATTTTTTTAGTTCTAGGGGAGTCAACCATTGAATTGACCCAATAAAAATACTGGTGCTTTGGAAACACTTTTTACAGTTTGAACTGCTAACATCACAATGCAAGGTAAAATTGGTGTTGGTCTGTCGCTGCGGGTGTCTGTCTTGTTGCTTTGTAGTTACTGATATGGTGGTGACTGGAGCTTCTATCGTGTTTCAGAATACAACTTATGCAAATCCAATCAATAGGATAATTGTTGGAAGTGTTCTATTGTAGATATCATCACTAGGTGGATTGATGCTTTGCATTTTTTAAGGTATTTATGGGCTAATGCCAATAACTGCTGTATTTTGTTGGCTGCTTTTTAAATCTAAGAACTGGTCTCTTCTGTGGCAACTTATCCATATCTTTTTTGTTTACATTGATCAATAAAGATCAGGCACTATACACAGAAGGCGGCGTCTTTGGTTGTAGTCGTGTTGCCTCTAATTGGTTAATCTGCAACCTTGTGACCTGTGACGTGGTTTTTTGCAATACCCTTTTGAAATGGACGGCGTGCGTACTATGTAGTATGCGTGGGCGGTAAATTCCGTTCCGCTTGCGGAATTTGGGTAATTTCGCATTCAGCGGAGAACACGAAATTGCCCAAAATTCTGTGTTCCGCGAGTTCGCCAAATTTTTTGCTTCTTTGTGTTCTTAAAATGCGTGTTCGCAAGATATTTCCCCCCGAGCACGCAAACAGCGATTGCGAACAGTAAAAAAGCCTTGCGAACAAGCAATTCCGCGTGTTCGTGGAATTTCTGCGCGTTCGCAGAGATTTTTTACCGTTTTGCAAAGATTTGCATAACGCGATTTCGCAAATCTCACCCACCCCTACTATAAAGGCGACGTCTTTGGAACTGATCGACGTGAGGGAACGCTGATACAGCGAGGCCGGTCTATTATGCCTCTTGTAAGTATTATACTTCAATTAAACTTTTTTTGCTTTTCGTATGAGGCTTACCAAGTCTTGCAAACGGACTATGTCTGCTTTTGTCGTTTAATGAACAACGGGTTCTGTTATTAATGGCCTTTGTTGACCTAGTGCATATTTACGGCAGTGGGCGGGTAAGCGTGTCCCGTAATATACGTCTAATGGTTGCATTGAATTACTAGTCGTGTTAAAATTAAGTGAATATAAGGGGTCAGTTATGTAATGACACTTGACAACTATGCTGCAGAAACCCCCTTGTTCCCCTTTTTTATGCAGCTTTAAGCGACAGCACGACCTTGCGCATGCTTAATTTCTTGTCCTCCATTTATAGTTTTCTTCGTGCTAAAGTAAAAGAATATCGTCCCAAGTTTATACGAAGAGTTTACTTGACTAGTGACTTTGAATTGTGGTCCCGATTGGAATTGACTTTATTCATGTCATTCCTCGAGCTTTTTCCTTTCCGTGGAGTGTTTCTATATACTGTGGAAATGTGTAGTGGCCTCTGTCATGAGAATGTAATAGTGGTTGGATTAATTTTTAAATCATTATGATTTTTTTATGAAAAATGCACGTACGATTGAGACTAGATACCCAATTTAGAGAACCAAACTATGACACTTGTCTCTTTGTTCTGAGCTGAATATATATATAAATACTTCAGGCTGCCTAGTGAAAAGCATATTCTCAGAAAACAATATTTTTTTTAATTCTAGGGGAGTCACTCATCGAATTGACCCAATAAAAATACTGGTGTTTTGGAAACATTTTTTACAGTTTGAACTGCTAACATCACAATACAAGGTAAAATTGGTGTTGGTCTGCCGCTGCGTGTGTCTGTCTTGTTGCTTTGTAGTTACTGATATGGTGGTGACTAGAGCTTCTATCGTATTTCAGAATAAAAACGTATGCAAATCCAATCAATAGGATAATTGTTGGAAGCGTTCTATTGTAGATATCATCACTAGGTGGATTGATGCTTTGCATTTTTAAGGTATTTATGGGCTAATGCCAATAACTGCTGTATTTTGTAGGCTACTTTTTAAATCTAAGAACTGGTCTCTTCTGTGACAACTTATCCATATCTTTTTTGTTTACATTGATCAATAAAGATCAGGCACTATACACAGAAGGCGGCTTCTTTGGTTGTAGTCGTGTTGCCTCTAATTGGTTAATCTGCAACCTTGTGACCTGTGAAATGGTTTTTTGCAATACCCTTTTGAAATGGACGGCGTGCGTACTATGTAGTATGCCTGGGCGGTACATTCCGTTCCGCTTGCGGAATTTGGGTAATTTCGCATTCAGCGGAGAACACGAAATTGCCCAAAATTCTGTGTTCCGCGACTTCGCCAAATTTTTTGCTTCTTTGTGTTCTTAAAATGCGTGTTCGCAAGACATTTCCCCCTGAGCACGCAAACAGGGATTGCGAACAGTAAAAAAAGCCTTGCGAACAAGCAATTCTGCGTGTTCGTGGAATTTCTGCGCGTTCGCAGAGATTTTTTACCGTTTTGCAAAGATTTGCATAACGCGATTTCGCAAATCTCACCCACCCCTACTATAAAGGCGACGTCTTTGGAACTGATCGACGTGAGGGAACGCTGATACAGCGAGGCCGGTCTATTATGCCTCTCGTAAGTATTATACTTCAATTAAACTTTTTTCGCTTTTCGTATGAGGCTTACCAATTCTTGCAAACGGACTATGTCTGCTTTTGTCATTTAATGAACAACGGGTTCTGTTATTAATGGCCTTTGTTGACCTAGTGCATATTTACGGCAGTGGGCGGGTAAGCGCGTCCCGTAATATACGTCTAATGGTTGCATTGAATTACTAGTCGTGTCAAAATTAAGTGAATATAAGGGGTCAGTTATGTAATGACACTTGACAACTATGCTGCAGAAACCCCCTTGTTCCCCTTTTTTTATGTAGCTTTAAGCGACTGCACGACCTTGCGCATGCTTCATTTCTTGTCCTCCATTTATAGTTTTCTTCGTGCTAAAGTAAAAGAATATCGTCCCAAGTTTATACGAAGAGTTTGCTTGACTAGTGACTTTGAATTGTGGTCCCGATTGGAATTGACTTTATTCATGTCATTCCTCGAGCTTTTTCCTTTCCGTGGACTGTTTCTATATACTGTGGAAACGTGTAGTGGCCTCTGTCATGAGAATGTAATAGTGGTTGGATTAATTTTTAAATCATTATGATTTTTTTATGAAAAATGCACGTACGATTGAGACTAGATACCCAATTTAGAGAACCAAACTATGACACTTGTCTCTTTGTTCTGAGCTGAATATATATATAAATACTTCAGGCTGCCTAGTGAAAAGCATATTCTCAGAAAACAATATTTTTTTTAATTCTAGGGGAGTCAACCATCGAATTGACCCAATAAAAATACTTGTGTTTTGGAAACACTTTTTACAGTTTGAACTGCTAACATCACAATACAAGGTAAAATTGGTGTTGGTCTGCCGCTGCGTGTGTCTGTCTTGTTGCTTTGTAGTTACTGATATGGTGGTGACTAGAGCTTCTATCGTATTTCAGAATACAACGTATGCAAATCCAATCAATAGGATAATTGTTGGAAGCGTTCTATTGTAGATATCATCACTAGGTGGATTGATGCTTTGCATTTTTAAGGTATTTATAGGCTAATGCCAATAACTGCTGTATTTTGTAGGCTACTTTTTAAATCTAAGAACTGGTCTCTTCTGTGGCAACTTGTCCATATCTTTTTTGTTTACATTGATCAATAAAGATCAGGCACTATACACAGAAGGCGGCTTCTTTGGTTGTAGTCGTGTTGCCTCTAATTGGTTAATCTGCAACTTTGTGACCTGTGACGTGGTTTTTTGCAATACCCTTTTGAAATGGACGGCGTGCGTACTATGTAGTATGCCTGGGCGGTAAATTCCGTTCCGCTTGCGGAATTTGGGTAATTTCGCATTCAGCGGTGAACACGAAATTGCCCAAAATTCTGTGTTCCGCGACTTCGCCAAATTTTTTGCTTCTTTGTGTTCTTAAAATGCGTGTTCGCAAGATATTTCCCCCCGAGCACGCAAACAGCGATTGCGAACAGTAAAAAAGCCTTGCGAACAAGCAATTCTGCGTGTTCGTGGAATTTCTGCGCGTTCGCTGAGATTTTTTACCGTTTTGCAAAGATTTGCATAACGCGATTTCGCAAATCTCACCCACCCCTACTATAAAGGCGACGTCTTTGGAACTGATCGACGTGAGGGAACGCTGATACAGCGAGGCCGGTCTATTATGCCTCTCGTAAGTATTATACTTCAATTAAACTTTTTTTGCTTTTCGTATGAGGCTTACCAAGTCTTGCAAACGGACTATGTCTGCTTTTGTCGTTTAATGAACAACGGGTTCTGTTATTAATGGCCTTTGTTGACCAAGTGCCTATTTACGGCAGTGGGCGGGTAAGCGCGTCCCGTAATATACGTCTAATGGTTGCATTGAATTACTAGTCGTGTCAAAATTAAGTGAATATAAGGGGTCAGTTATGTAATGACACTTGACAACTATGCTGCAGACACCCCCTTGTTCCCCTTTTTTTATGTAGCTTTAGGCGACTGCACGACCTTGCGCATGCTTCTTTTCTTGTCCTCCATTTATAGTTTTCTTCGTGCTAAAGTAAAAGAATATCGTCCCAAGTTTATACGAAGAGTTTGCTTGACTAGTGACTTTGAATTGTGGTCCCGATTGGAATTGACTTTATTCATGTCATTCCTCGAGCTTTTTCCTTTCCGTGGAGTGTTTCTATATACTGTGGAAACGTGAAGTGGCCTCTGTCATGAGAATGTAATAGTGGTTGGATTAATTTTTAAATCATTATGATTTTTTTATGAAAAATGCACGTACGATTGAGACTAGATACCCAATTTAGAGAACCAAACTATGACACTTGTCTCTTTGTTCTGAGCTGAATATATATATAAATACTTCAGGCTGCCTAGTGAAAAGCATATTCTCAGAAAACAATATTTTTTTTAATTCTAGGGGAGTCACTCATCGAATTGACCCAATAAAAATACTGGTGTTTTGGAAACATTTTTTACAGTTTGAACTGCTAACATCACAATACAAGGTAAAATTGGTGTTGGTCTGCCGCTGCGTGTGTCTGTCTTGTTGTTTTGTAGTTACTGATATGGTGGTGACTAGAGCTTCTATCGTATTTCAGAATAAAAACGTATGCAAATCCAATCAATAGGATAATTGTTGGAAGCGTTCTATTGTAGATATCATCACTAGGTGGATTGATGCTTTGCATTTTTAAGGTATTTATGGGCTAATGCCAATAACTGCTGTATTTTGTAGGCTACTTTTTAAATCTAAGAACTGGTCTCTTCTGTGGCAACTTATCCATATCTTTTTTGTTTACATTGATCAATAAAGATCAGGCACTATACACAGAAGGCGGCTTCTTTGGTTGTAGTCGTGTTGCCTCTAATTGGTTAATCTGCAACCTTGTGACCTGTGACGTGGTTTTTTGCAATACCCTTTTGAAATGGACGGCGTGCGTACTATGTAGTATGCGTGGGCGGTAAATTCCGTTCCGCTTACGGAATTTGGGTAATTTCGCATTCAGCGGAGAACACGAAATTGCCCAAAATTCTGTGTTCCGCGAGTTCACCAAATTTTTTGCTTTTTTGTGTTCTTAAAATGCGTGTTCGCAAGATATTTCCCCCCGAGCACGCAAACAGCGATTGCGAACAGTAAAAAAGCCTTGCGAACAAGCAATTCCGCGTGTTCGTGGAATTTCTGCGCGTTCGCAGAGATTTTTTACCGTTTTGCAAAGATTTGCATAACGCGATTTCGCAAATCTCACCCACCCCTACTATAAAGGCGACGTCTTTGGAACTGATCGACGTGAGGGAACGCTGATACAGCGAGGCCGGTCTATTATGCCTCTCGTAAGTATTATACTTCAATTAAACTTTTTTTGCTTTTCGTATGAGGCTTACCAAGTCTTGCAAACGGACTATGTCTGCTTTTGTCGTTTAATGAACAACGGGTTCTGTTATTAATGGCCTTTGTTGACCTAGTGCATATTTACGGCAGTGGGCGGGTAAGCGCGTCCCGTAATATACGTCTAATGGTTGCATTGAATTACTAGTCGTGTCAAAATTAAGTGAATATAAGGGGTCAGTTATGTAATGACACTTGACAACTATGCTGCAGAAACCCCCTTGTTCCCCTTTTTTATGCAGCTTTAAGCGACAGCACGACCTTGCGCATGCTTAATTTCTTGTCCTCCATTTATAGTTTTCTTCGTGCTAAAGTAAAAGAATATCGTCCCAAGTTTATACGAAGAGTTTACTTGACTAGTGACTTTGAATTGTGGTCCCGATTGGAATTGACTTTATTCATGTCAGTCCTCGAGCTTTTTCCTTTCCGTGGAGTGTTTCTATATACTGTGGAAACGTGAAGTGGCCTCTGTCATGAGAATGTAATAGTGGTTGGATTAATTTTTAAATCATTATGATTTTTTAATGAAAAATGCACGTACGATTGAGACTAGATACCCAATTTAGAGAACCAAACTATGACACTTGTCTCTTTGTTCTGAGCTGAATATATATATAAATACTTCAGGCTGCCTAGTGAAAAGCATATTCTCAGAAAACAATATTTTTTTTAATTCTAGGGGAGTCACTCATCGAATTGACCCAATAAAAATACTGGTGTTTTGGAAACATTTTTTACAGTTTGAACTGCTAACATCACAATACAAGGTAAAATTGGTGTTGGTCTGCCGCTGCGTGTGTCTGTCTTGTTGTTTTGTAGTTACTGATATGGTGGTGACTAGAGCTTCTATCGTATTTCAGAATAAAAACGTATGCAAATCCAATCAATAGGATAATTGTTGGAAGCGTTCTATTGTAGATATCATCACTAGGTGGATTGATGCTTTGCATTTTTAAGGTATTTATGGGCTAATGCCAATAACTGCTGTATTTTGTAGGCTACTTTTTAAATCTAAGAACTGGTCTCTTCTGTGGCAACTTATCCATATCTTTTTTGTTTACATTGATCAATAAAGATCAGGCACTATACACAGAAGGCGGCTTCTTTGGTTGTAGTCGTGTTGCCTCTAATTGGTTAATCTGCAACCTTGTGACCTGTGAAATGTTTTTTTGCAATACCCTTTTGAAATGGACGGCGTGCGTACTATGTAGTATGCCTGGGCGGTACATTCCGTTCCGCTTGCGGAATTTGGGTAATTTCGCATTCAGCGGAGAACACGAAATTGCCCAAAATTCTGTGTTCCGCGACTTCGCCAAATTTTTTGCTTCTTTGTGTTCTTAAAATGCGTGTTCGCAAGACATTTCCCCCTGAGCACGCAAACAGGGATTGCGAACAGTAAAAAAAGCCTTGCGAACAAGCAATTCTGCGTGTTCGTGGAATTTCTGCGCGTTCGCAGAGATTTTTTACCGTTTTGCAAAGATTTGCATAACGCGATTTCGCAAATCTCACCCACCCCTACTATAAAGGCGACGTCTTTGGAACTGATCGACGTGAGGGAACGCTGATACAGCGAGGCCGGTCTATTATGCCTCTCGTAAGTATTATACTTCAATTAAACTTTTTTTGCTTTTCGTATGAGGCTTACCAAGTCTTGCAAACGGACTATGTCTGCTTTTGTCGTTTAATGAACAACGGGTTCTGTTATTAATGGCCTTTGTTGACCTAGTGCATATTTACGGCAGTGGGCGGGTAAGCGCGTCCCGTAATATACGTCTAATGGTTGCATTGAATTACTAGTCGTGTCAAAATTAAGTGAATATAAGGGGTCAGTTATGTAATGACACTTGACAACTATGCTGCAGAAACCCCCTTGTTCCCCTTTTTTATGCAGCTTTAAGCGACAGCACGACCTTGCGCATGCTTAATTTCTTGTCCTCCATTTATAGTTTTCTTCGTGCTAAAGTAAAAGAATATCGTCCCAAGTTTATACGAAGAGTTTACTTGACTAGTGACTTTGAATTGTGGTCCCGATTGGAATTGACTTTATTCATGTCATTCCTCGAGCTTTTTCCTTTCCGTGGAGTGTTTCTATATACTGTGGAAACGTGAAGTGGCCTCTGTCATGAGAATGTAATAGTGGTTGGATTAATTTTTAAATCATTATGATTTTTTTATGAAAAATGCACGTACGATTGAGACTAGATACCCAATTTAGAGAACCAAACTATGACACTTGTCTCTTTGTTCTGAGCTGAATATATATATAAATACTTCAGGCTGCCTAGTGAAAAGCATATTCTCAGAAAACAATATTTTTTTTAATTCTAGGGGAGTCACTCATCGAATTGACCCAATAAAAATACTGGTGTTTTGGAAACATTTTTTACAGTTTGAACTGCTAACATCACAATACAAGGTAAAATTGGTGTTGGTCTGCCGCTGCGTGTGTCTGTCTTGTTGTTTTGTAGTTACTGATATGGTGGTGACTAGAGCTTCTATCGTATTTCAGAATAAAAACGTATGCAAATCCAATCAATAGGATAATTGTTGGAAGCGTTCTATTGTAGATATCATCACTAGGTGGATTGATGCTTTGCATTTTTAAGGTATTTATGGGCTAATGCCAATAACTGCTGTATTTTGTAGGCTACTTTTTAAATCTAAGAACTGGTCTCTTCTGTGGCAACTTATCCATATCTTTTTTGTTTACATTGATCAATAAAGATCAGGCACTATACACAGAAGGCGGCTTCTTTGGTTGTAGTCGTGTTGCCTCTAATTGGTTAATCTGCAACCTTGTGACCTGTGAAATGTTTTTTTGCAATACCCTTTTGAAATGGACGGCGTGCGTACTATGTAGTATGCCTGGGCGGTACATTCCGTTCCGCTTGCGGAATTTGGGTAATTTCGCATTCAGCGGAGAACACGAAATTGCCCAAAATTCTGTGTTCCGCGACTTCGCCAAATTTTTTGCTTCTTTGTGTTCTTAAAATGCGTGTTCGCAAGACATTTCCCCCTGAGCACGCAAACAGGGATTGCGAACAGTAAAAAAAGCCTTGCGAACAAGCAATTCTGCGTGTTCGTGGAATTTCTGCGCGTTCGCAGAGATTTTTTACCGTTTTGCAAAGATTTGCATAACGCGATTTCGCAAATCTCACCCACCCCTACTATAAAGGCGACGTCTTTGGAACTGATCGACGTGAGGGAACGCTGATACAGCGAGGCCGGTCTATTATGCCTCTCGTAAGTATTATACTTCAATTAAACTTTTTTCGCTTTTCGTATGAGGCTTACCAATTCTTGCAAACGGACTATGTCTGCTTTTATCATTTAATGAACAACGGGTTCTGTTATTAATGGCCTTTGTTGACCTAGTGCATATTTACGGCAGTGGGCGGGTAAGCGCGTCCCGTAATATACGTCTAATGGTTGCATTGAATTACTAGTCGTGTCAAAATTAAGTGAATATAAGGGGTCAGTTATGTAATGACACTTGACAACTATGCTGCAGAAACCCCCTTGTTCCCCTTTTTTATGCAGCTTTAAGCGACAGCACGACCTTGCGCATGCTTAATTTCTTGTCCTCCATTTATAGTTTTCTTCGTGCTAAAGTAAAAGAATATCGTCCCAAGTTTATACGAAGAGTTTACTTGACTAGTGACTTTGAATTGTGGTCCCGATTGGAATTGACTTTATTCATGTCATTCCTCGAGCTTTTTCCTTTCCGTGGAGTGTTTCTATATACTGTGGAAATGTGTAGTGGCCTCTGTCATGAGAATGTAATAGTGGTTGGATTAATTTTTAAATCATTATGATTTTTTTATGAAAAATGCACGTACGATTGAGACTAGATACCCAATTTAGAGAACCAAACTATGACACTTGTCTCTTTGTTCTGAGCTGAATATATATATAAATACTTCAGGCTGCCTAGTGAAAAGCATATTCTCAGAAAACAATATTTTTTTTAATTCTAGGGGAGTCACTCATCGAATTGACCCAATAAAAATACTGGTGTTTTGGAAACATTTTTTACAGTTTGAACTGCTAACATCACAATACAAGGTAAAATTGGTGTTGGTCTGCCGCTGCGTGTGTCTGTCTTGTTGCTTTGTAGTTACTGATATGGTGGTGACTAGAGCTTCTATCGTATTTCAGAATAAAAACGTATGCAAATCCAATCAATAGGATAATTGTTGGAAGCGTTCTATTGTAGATATCATCACTAGGTGGATTGATGCTTTGCATTTTTAAGGTATTTATGGGCTAATGCCAATAACTGCTGTATTTTGTAGGCTACTTTTTAAATCTAAGAACTGGTCTCTTCTGTGGCAACTTATCCATATCTTTTTTGTTTACATTGATCAATAAAGATCAGGCACTATACACAGAAGGCGGCTTCTTTGGTTGTAGTCGTGTTGCCTCTAATTGGTTAATCTGCAACCTTGTGACCTGTGAAATGTTTTTTTGCAATACCCTTTTGAAATGGACGGCGTGCGTACTATGTAGTATGCCTGGGCGGTACATTCCGTTCCGCTTGCGGAATTTGGGTAATTTCGCATTCAGCGGAGAACACGAAATTGCCCAAAATTCTGTGTTCCGCGACTTCGCCAAATTTTTTGCTTCTTTGTGTTCTTAAAATGCGTGTTCGCAAGACATTTCCCCCTGAGCACGCAAACAGGGATTGCGAACAGTAAAAAAAGCCTTGCGAACAAGCAATTCTGCGTGTTCGTGGAATTTCTGCGCGTTCGCAGAGATTTTTTACCGTTTTGCAAAGATTTGCATAACGCGATTTCGCAAATCTCACCCACCCCTACTATAAAGGCGACGTCTTTGGAACTGATCGACGTGAGGGAACGCTGATACAGCGAGGCCGGTCTATTATGCCTCTCGTAAGTATTATACTTCAATTAAACTTTTTTCGCTTTTCGTATGAGGCTTACCAATTCTTGCAAACGGACTATGTCTGCTTTTGTCATTTAATGAACAACGGGTTCTGGTATTAATGGCCTTTGTTGACCTAGTGCATATTTACGGCAGTGGGCGGGTAAGCGCGTCCCGTAATATACGTCTAATGGTTGCATTGAATTACTAGTCGTGTCAAAATTAAGTGAATATAAGGGGTCAGTTATGTAATGACACTTGACAACTATGCTGCAGAAACCCCCTTGTTCCCCTTTTTTTATGTAGCTTTAAGCGACTGCACGACCTTGCGCATGCTTCATTTCTTGTCCTCCATTTATAGTTTTCTTCGTGCTAAAGTAAAAGAATATCGTCCCAAGTTTATACGAAGAGTTTGCTTGACTAGTGACTTTGAATTGTGGTCCCGATTGGAATTGACTTTATTCATGTCATTCCTCGAGCTTTTTCCTTTCCGTGGACTGTTTCTATATACTGTGGAAACGTGTAGTGGCCTCTGTCATGAGAATGTAATAGTGGTTGGATTAATTTTTAAATCATTATGATTTTTTTATAAACAATGCACGTACGATTGAGACTAGATACCCAATTTAGAGAACCAAACTATGACACTTGTCTCTTTGTTCTGAGCTGAATATATATATAAATACTTCAGGCTGCCTAGTGAAAAGCATATTCTCAGAAAACAATATTTTTTTTAATTCTAGGGGAGTCAACCATCGAATTGACCCAATAAAAATACTTGTGTTTTGGAAACACTTTTTACAGTTTGAACTGCTAACATCACAATACAAGGTAAAATTGGTGTTGGTCTGCCGCTGCGTGTGTCTGTCTTGTTGCTTTGTAGTTACTGATATGGTGGTGACTAGAGCTTCTATCGTATTTCAGAATACAACGTATGCAAATCCAATCAATAGGATAATTGTTGGAAGCGTTCTATTGTAGATATCATCACTAGGTGGATTGATGCTTTGCATTTTTAAGGTATTTATAGGCTAATGCCAATAACTGCTGTATTTTGTAGGCTACTTTTTAAATCTAAGAACTGGTCTCTTCTGTGGCAACTTGTCCATATCTTTTTTGTTTACATTGATCAATAAAGATCAGGCACTATACACAGAAGGCGGCTTCTTTGGTTGTAGTCGTGTTGCCTCTAATTGGTTAATCTGCAACTTTGTGACCTGTGACGTGGTTTTTTGCAATACCCTTTTGAAATGGACGGCGTGCGTACTATGTAGTATGCCTGGGCGGTAAATTCCGTTCCGCTTGCGGAATTTGGGTAATTTCGCATTTAGCGGTGAACACGAAATTGCCCAAAATTCTGTGTTCCGCGACTTCGCCAAATTTTTTGCTTCTTTGTGTTCTTAAAATGCGTGTTCGCAAGATATTTCCCCCCGAGCACGCAAACAGCGATTGCGAACAGTAAAAAAGCCTTGCGAACAAGCAATTCTGCATGTTCGTGGAATTTCTGCGCGTTCGCGGAGATTTTTTACCGTTTTGCAAAGATTTGCATAACGCGATTTCGCAAATCTCACCCACCCCTACTATAAAGGCGACGTCTTTGGAACTGATCGACGTGAGGGAACTCTGATACAGCGAGGCCGGTCTATTATGCCTCTCGTAAGTATTATACTTCAATTAAACTTTTTTTGCTTTTCGTATGAGGCTTACCAAGTCTTGCAAACGGACTATGTCTGCTTTTGTCGTTTAATGAACAACGGGTTCTGTTATTAATGGCCTTTGTTGACCAAGTGCCTATTTACGGCAGTGGGCGGGTAAGCGCGTCCCGTAATATACGTCTAATGGTTGCATTGAATTACTAGTCGTGTCAAAATTAAGTGAATATAAGGGGTCAGTTATGTAATGACACTTGACAACTATGCTGCAGACACCCCCTTGTTCCCCTTTTTTTATGTAGCTTTAGGCGACTGCACGACCTTGCGCATGCTTCTTTTCTTGTCCTCCATTTATAGTTTTCTTCGTGCTAAAGTAAAAGAATATCGTCCCAAGTTTATACGAAGAGTTTGCTTGACTAGTGACTTTGAATTGTGGTCCCGATTGGAATTGACTTTATTCATGTCAGTCCTCGAGCTTTTTCCTTTCCGTGGAGTGTTTCTATATACTGTGGAAACGTGTAGTGGCCTCTGTCATGAGAATGTAATAGTGGTTGGATTAATTTTTAAATCATTATGATTTTTTAATGAAAAATGCACGTACGATTGAGACTAGATACCCAATTTAGAGAACCAAACTATGACACTTGTCTCTTTGTTCTGAGCTGAATATATATAAAAATACTTCAGGGTGCCTAGTAAAAAGCATATTCTCAGAAAACAATATTTTTTTAGTTCTAGGGGAGTCAACCATCGAATTGACCCAATAAAAATACTGGTGCTTTGGAAACACTTTTTACAGTTTGAACTGCTAACATCACAATGCAAGGTAAAATTGGTGTTGGTCTGTCGCTGCGGGTGTCTGTCTTGTTGCTTTGTAGTTACTGATATGGTGGTGACTGGAGCTTCTATCGTGTTTCAGAATACAACTTATGCAAATCCAATCAATAGGATAATTGTTGGAAGTGTTCTATTGTAGATATCATCACTAGGTGGATTGATGCTTTGCATTTTTTAAGGTATTTATGGGCTAATGCCAATAACTGCTGTATTTTGTTGGCTACTTTTTAAATCTAAGAACTGGTCTCTTCTGTGGCAACTTATCCATATCTTTTTTGTTTACATTGATCAATAAAGATCAGGCACTATACACAGAAGGCGGCGTCTTTGGTTGTAGTCGTGTTGCCTCTAATTGGTTAATCTGCAACCTTGTGACCTGTGACGTGGTTTTTTGCAATACCCTTTTGAAATGGACGGCGTGCGTACTATGTAGTATGCGTGGGCGGTAAATTCCGTTCCGCTTGCGGAATTTGGGTAATTTCGCATTCAGCGGAGAACACGAAATTGCCCAAAATTCTGTGTTCCGCGAGTTCGCCAAATTTTTTGCTTCTTTGTGTTCTTAAAATGCGTGTTCGCAAGATATTTCCCCCCGAGCACGCAAACAGCGATTGCGAACAGTAAAAAAGCCTTGCGAACAAGCAATTCCGCGTGTTCGTGGAATTTCTGCGCGTTCGCAGAGATTTTTTACCGTTTTGCAAAGATTTGCATAACGCGATTTCGCAAATCTCACCCACCCCTACTATAAAGGCGACGTCTTTGGAACTGATCGACGTGAGGGAACGCTGATACAGCGAGGCCGGTCTATTATGCCTCTCGTAAGTATTATACTTCAATTAAACTTTTTTTGCTTTTTGTATGAGGCTTACCAAGTCTTGCAAATGGACTATGTCTGCTTTTGTCGTTTAATGAACAACGGGTTCTGTTATTAATGGCCTTTGTTGACCTAGTGCATATTTACGGCAGTGGGCGGGTAAGCGCGTCCCGTAATATACGTCTAATGGTTGCATTGAATTACTAGTCGTGTCAAAATTAAGTGAATATAAGGGGTCAGTTATGTAATGACACTTGACAACTATGCTGCAGAAACCCCCTTGTTCCCCTTTTTTATGCAGCTTTAAGCGACAGCACGACCTTGCGCATGCTTAATTTCTTGTCCTCCATTTATAGTTTTCTTCGTGCTAAAGTAAAAGAATATCGTCCCAAGTTTATACGAAGAGTTTACTTGACTAGTGACTTTGAATTGTGGTCCCGATTGGAATTGACTTTATTCATGTCATTCCTCGAGCTTTTTCCTTTCCGTGGAGTGTTTCTATATACTGTGGAAATGTGTAGTGGCCTCTGTCATGAGAATGTAATAGTGGTTGGATTAATTTTTAAATCATTATGATTTTTTTATGAAAAATGCACGTACGATTGAGACTAGATACCCAATTTAGAGAACCAAACTATGACACTTGTCTCTTTGTTCTGAGCTGAATATATATATAAATACTTCAGGCTGCCTAGTGAAAAGCATATTCTCAGAAAACAATATTTTTTTTAATTCTAGGGGAGTCACTCATCGAATTGACCCAATAAAAATACTGGTGTTTTGGAAACATTTTTTACAGTTTGAACTGCTAACATCACAATACAAGGTAAAATTGGTGTTGGTCTGCCGCTGCGTGTGTCTGTCTTGTTGCTTTGTAGTTACTGATATGGTGGTGACTAGAGCTTCTATCGTATTTCAGAATAAAAACGTATGCAAATCCAATCAATAGGATAATTGTTGGAAGCGTTCTATTGTAGATATCATCACTAGGTGGATTGATGCTTTGCATTTTTAAGGTATTTATGGGCTAATGCCAATAACTGCTGTATTTTGTAGGCTACTTTTTAAATCTAAGAACTGGTCTCTTCTGTGGCAACTTATCCATATCTGTTTTGTTTACATTGATCAATAAAGATCAGGCACTATACACAGAAGGCGGCTTCTTTGGTTGTAGTCGTGTTGCCTCTAATTGGTTAATCTGCAACCTTGTGACCTGTGAAATGGTTTTTTGCAATACCCTTTTGAAATGGACGGCGTGCGTACTATGTAGTATGCCTGGGCGGTACATTCCGTTCCGCTTGCGGAATTTGGGTAATTTCGCATTCAGCGGAGAACACGAAATTGCCCAAAATTCTGTGTTCCGCGACTTCGCCAAATTTTTTGCTTCTTTGTGTTCTTAAAATGCGTGTTCGCAAGACATTTCCCCCTGAGCACGCAAACAGGGATTGCGAATAGTAAAAAAAGCCTTGCGAACAAGCAATTCTGCGTGTTCGTGGAATTTCTGCGCGTTCGCAGAGATTTTTTACCGTTTTGCAAAGATTTGCATAACGCGATTTCGCAAATCTCACCCACCCCTACTATAAAGGCGACGTCTTTGGAACTGATCGACGTGAGGGAACGCTGATACAGCGAGGCCGGTCTATTATGCCTCTCGCAAGTATTATACTTCAATTAAACTTTTTTCGCTTTTCGTATGAGGCTTACCAATTCTTGCAAACGGACTATGTCTGCTTTTGTCATTTAATGAACAACGGGTTCTGTTATTAATGGCCTTTGTTGACCTAGTGCATATTTACGGCAGTGGGCGGGTAAGCGCGTCCCGTAATATACGTCTAATGGTTGCATTGAATTACTAGTCGTGTCAAAATTAAGTGAATATAAGGGGTCAGTTATGTAATGACACTTGACAACTATGCTGCAGAAACCCCCTTGTTCCCCTTTTTTTATGTAGCTTTAAGCGACTGCACGACCTTGCGCATGCTTCATTTCTTGTCCTCCATTTATAGTTTTCTTCGTGCTAAAGTAAAAGAATATCGTCCCAAGTTTATACGAAGAGTTTGCTTGACTAGTGACTTTGAATTGTGGTCCCGATTGGAATTGACTTTATTCATGTCATTCCTCGAGCTTTTTCCTTTCCGTGGACTGTTTCTATATACTGTGGAAACGTGTAGTGGCCTCTGTCATGAGAATGTAATAGTGGTTGGATTAATTTTTAAATCATTATGATTTTTTTATGAAAAATGCACGTACGATTGAGACTAGATACCCAATTTAGAGAACCAAACTATGACACTTGTCTCTTTGTTCTGAGCTGAATATATATATAAATACTTCAGGCTGCCTAGTGAAAAGCATATTCTCAGAAAACAATATTTTTTTTAATTCTAGGGGAGTCAACCATCGAATTGACCCAATAAAAATACTTGTGTTTTGGAAACACTTTTTACAGTTTGAACTGCTAACATCACAATACAAGGTAAAATTGGTGTTGGTCTGCCGCTGCGTGTGTCTGTCTTGTTGCTTTGTAGTTACTGATATGGTGGTGACTAGAGCTTCTGTCGTATTTCAGAATACAACGTATGCAAATCCAATCAATAGGATAATTGTTGGAAGCGTTCTATTGTAGATATCATCACTAGGTGGATTGATGCTTTGCATTTTTAAGGTATTTATAGGCTAATGCCAATAACTGCTGTATTTTGTAGGCTACTTTTTAAATCTAAGAACTGGTCTCTTCTGTGGCAACTTGTCCATATCTTTTTTGTTTACATTGATCAATAAAGATCAGGCACTATACACAGAAGGCGGCTTCTTTGGTTGTAGTCGTGTTGCCTCTAATTGGTTAATCTGCAACTTTGTGACCTGTGACGTGGTTTTTTGCAATACCCTTTTGAAATGGACGGCGTGCGTACTATGTAGTATGCCTGGGCGGTAAATTCCGTTCCGCTTGCGGAATTTGGGTAATTTCGCATTCAGCGGTGAACACGAAATTGCCCAAAATTCTGTGTTCCGGAGATTTTTTACCGTTTTGCAAAGATTTGCATAACGCGATTTCGCAAATCTCACCCACCCCTACTATAAAGGCGACGTCTTTGGAACTGATCGACGTGAGGGAACTCTGATACAGCGAGGCCGGTCTATTATGCCTCTCGTAAGTATTATACTTCAATTAAACTTTTTTTGCTTTTCGTATGAGGCTTACCAAGTCTTGCAAACGGACTATGTCTGCTTTTGTCGTTTAATGAACAACGGGTTCTGTTATTAATGGCCTTTGTTGACCAAGTGCCTATTTACGGCAGTGGGCGGGTAAGCGCGTCCCGTAATATACGTCTAATGGTTGCATTGAATTACTAGTCGTGTCAAAATTAAGTGAATATAAGGGGTCAGTTATGTAATGACACTTGACAACTATGCTGCAGACACCCCCTTGTTCCCCTTTTTTTATGTAGCTTTAGGTGACTGCACGACCTTGCGCATGCTTCTTTTCTTGTCCTCCATTTATAGTTTTCTTCGTGCTAAAGTAAAAGAATATCGTCCCAAGTTTATACGAAGAGTTTGCTTGACTAGTGACTTTGAATTGTGGTCCCGATTGGAATTGACTTTATTCATGTCAGTCCTCGAGCTTTTTCCTTTCCGTGGAGTGTTTCTATATACTGTGGAAACGTGTAGTGGCCTCTGTCATGAGAATGTAATAGTGGTTGGATTAATTTTTAAATCATTATGATTTTTTAATGAAAAATGCACGTACGATTGAGACTAGATACCCAATTTAGAGAACCAAACTATGACACTTGTCTCTTTGTTCTGAGCTGAATATATATAAAAATACTTCAGGGTGCCTAGTAAAAAGCATATTCTCAGAAAACAATATTTTTTTAGTTCTAGGGGAGTCAACCATCGAATTGACCCAATAAAAATACTGGTGCTTTGGAAACACTTTTTACAGTTTGAACTGCTAACATCACAATGCAAGGTAAAATTGGTGTTGGTCTGTCGCTGCGGGTGTCTGTCTTGTTGCTTTGTAGTTACTGATATGGTGGTGACTGGAGCTTCTATCGTGTTTCAGAATACAACTTATGCAAATCCAATCAATAGGATAATTGTTGGAAGTGTTCTATTGTAGATATCATCACTAGGTGGATTGATGCTTTGCATTTTTTAAGGTATTTATGGGCTAATGCCAATAACTGCTGTATTTTGTTGGCTACTTTTTAAATCTAAGAACTGGTCTCTTCTGTGGCAACTTATCCATATCTTTTTTGTTTACATTGATCAATAAAGATCAGGCACTATACACAGAAGGCGGCGTCTTTGGTTGTAGTCGTGTTGCCTCTAATTGGTTAATCTGCAACCTTGTGACCTGTGACGTGGTTTTTTGCAATACCCTTTTGAAATGGACGGCGTGCGTACTATGTAGTATGCGTGGGCGGTAAATTCCGTTCCGCTTGCGGAATTTGGGTAATTTCGCATTCAGCGGAGAACACGAAATTGCCCAAAATTCTGTGTTCCGCGAGTTCGCCAAATTTTTTGCTTCTTTGTGTTCTTAAAATGCGTGTTCGCAAGATATTTCCCCCCGAGCACGCAAACAGCGATTGCGAACAGTAAAAAAGCCTTGCGAACAAGCAATTCCGCGTGTTCGTGGAATTTCTGCGCGTTCGCAGAGATTTTTTACCGTTTTGCAAAGATTTGCATAACGCGATTTCGCAAATCTCACCCACCCCTACTATAAAGGCGACGTCTTTGGAACTGATCGACGTGAGGGAACGCTGATACAGCGAGGCCGGTCTATTATGCCTCTCGTAAGTATTATACTTCAATTAAACTTTTTTTGCTTTTTGTATGAGGCTTACCAAGTCTTGCAAACGGACTATGTCTGCTTTTGTCGTTTAATGAACAACGGGTTCTGTTATTAATGGCCTTTGTTGACCTAGTGCATATTTACGGCAGTGGGCGGGTAAGCGCGTCCCGTAATATACGTCTAATGGTTGCATTGAATTACTAGTCGTGTCAAAATTAAGTGAATATAAGGGGTCAGTTATGTAATGACACTTGACAACTATGCTGCAGAAACCCCCTTGTTCCCCTTTTTTATGCAGCTTTAAGCGACAGCACGACCTTGCGCATGCTTAATTTCTTGTCCTCCATTTATAGTTTTCTTCGTGCTAAAGTAAAAGAATATCGTCCCAAGTTTATACGAAGAGTTTACTTGACTAGTGACTTTGAATTGTGGTCCCGATTGGAATTGACTTTATTCATGTCATTCCTCGAGCTTTTTCCTTTCCGTGGAGTGTTTCTATATACTGTGGAAATGTGTAGTGGCCTCTGTCATGAGAATGTAATAGTGGTTGGATTAATTTTTAAATCATTATGATTTTTTTATGAAAAATGCACGTACGATTGAGACTAGATACCCAATTTAGAGAACCAAACTATGACACTTGTCTCTTTGTTCTGAGCTGAATATATATATAAATACTTCAGGCTGCCTAGTGAAAAGCATATTCTCAGAAAACAATATTTTTTTTAATTCTAGGGGAGTCACTCATCGAATTGACCCAATAAAAATACTGGTGTTTTGGAAACATTTTTTACAGTTTGAACTGCTAACATCACAATACAAGGTAAAATTGGTGTTGGTCTGCCGCTGCGTGTGTCTGTCTTGTTGCTTTGTAGTTACTGATATGGTGGTGACTAGAGCTTCTATCGTATTTCAGAATAAAAACGTATGCAAATCCAATCAATAGGATAATTGTTGGAAGCGTTCTATTGTAGATATCATCACTAGGTGGATTGATGCTTTGCATTTTTAAGGTATTTATGGGCTAATGCCAATAACTGCTGTATTTTGTAGGCTACTTTTTAAATCTAAGAACTGGTCTCTTCTGTGGCAACTTATCCATATCTGTTTTGTTTACATTGATCAATAAAGATCAGGCACTATACACAGAAGGCGGCTTCTTTGGTTGTAGTCGTGTTGCCTCTAATTGGTTAATCTGCAACCTTGTGACCTGTGAAATGGTTTTTTGCAATACCCTTTTGAAATGGACGGCGTGCGTACTATGTAGTATGCCTGGGCGGTACATTCCGTTCCGCTTGCGGAATTTGGGTAATTTCGCATTCAGCGGAGAACACGAAATTGCCCAAAATTCTGTGTTCCGCGACTTCGCCAAATTTTTTGCTTCTTTGTGTTCTTAAAATGGGTGTTCGCAAGACATTTCCCCCTGAGCACGCAAACAGGGATTGCGAACAGTAAAAAAAGCCTTGCGAACAAGCAATTCTGCGTGTTCGTGGAATTTCTGCGCGTTCGCAGAGATTTTTTACCGTTTTGCAAAGATTTGCATAACGCGATTTCGCAAATCTCACCCACCCCTACTATAAAGGCGACGTCTTTGGAACTGATCGACGTGAGGGAACGCTGATACAGCGAGGCCGGTCTATTATGCCTCTCGCAAGTATTATACTTCAATTAAACTTTTTTCGCTTTTCGTATGAGGCTTACCAATTCTTGCAAACGGACTATGTCTGCTTTTGTCATTTAATGAACAACGGGTTCTGTTATTAATGGCCTTTGTTGACCTAGTGCATATTTACGGCAGTGGGCGGGTAAGCGCGTCCCGTAATATACGTCTAATGGTTGCATTGAATTACTAGTCGTGTCAAAATTAAGTGAATATAAGGGGTCAGTTATGTAATGACACTTGACAACTATGCTGCAGAAACCCCCTTGTTCCCCTTTTTTTATGTAGCTTTAAGCGACTGCACGACCTTGCGCATGCTTCATTTCTTGTCCTCCATTTATAGTTTTCTTCGTGCTAAAGTAAAAGAATATCGTCCCAAGTTTATACGAAGAGTTTGCTTGACTAGTGACTTTGAATTGTGGTCCCGATTGGAATTGACTTTATTCATGTCATTCCTCGAGCTTTTTCCTTTCCGTGGACTGTTTCTATATACTGTGGAAACGTGTAGTGGCCTCTGTCATGAGAATGTAATAGTGGTTGGATTAATTTTTAAATCATTATGATTTTTTTATGAAAAATGCACGTACGATTGAGACTAGATACCCAATTTAGAGAACCAAACTATGACACTTGTCTCTTTGTTCTGAGCTGAATATATATATAAATACTTCAGGCTGCCTAGTGAAAAGCATATTCTCAGAAAACAATATTTTTTTTAATTCTAGGGGAGTCAACCATCGAATTGACCCAATAAAAATACTTGTGTTTTGGAAACACTTTTTACAGTTTGAACTGCTAACATCACAATACAAGGTAAAATTGGTGTTGGTCTGCCGCTGCGTGTGTCTGTCTTGTTGCTTTGTAGTTACTGATATGGTGGTGACTAGAGCTTCTATCGTATTTCAGAATACAACGTATGCAAATCCAATCAATAGGATAATTGTTGGAAGCGTTCTATTGTAGATATCATCACTAGGTGGATTGATGCTTTGCATTTTTAAGGTATTTATAGGCTAATGCCAATAACTGCTGTATTTTGTAGGCTACTTTTTAAATCTAAGAACTGGTCTCTTCTGTGGCAACTTGTCCATATCTTTTTTGTTTACATTGATCAATAAAGATCAGGCACTATACACAGAAGGCGGCTTCTTTGGTTGTAGTCGTGTTGCCTCTAATTGGTTAATCTGCAACTTTGTGACCTGTGACGTGGTTTTTTGCAATACCCTTTTGAAATGGACGGCGTGCGTACTATGTAGTATGCCTGGGCGGTAAATTCCGTTCCGCTTGCGGAATTTGGGTAATTTCGCATTCAGCGGTGAACACGAAATTGCCCAAAATTCTGTGTTCCGCGACTTCGCCAAATTTTTTGCTTCTTTGTGTTCTTAAAATGCGTGTTCGCAAGATATTTCCCCCCGAGCACGCAAACAGCGATTGCGAACAGTAAAAAAGCCTTGCGAACAAGCAATTCTGCGTGTTCGTGGAATTTCTGCGCGTTCGCGGAGATTTTTTACCGTTTTGCAAAGATTTGCATAACGCGATTTCGCAAATCTCACCCACCCCTACTATAAAGGCGACGTCTTTGGAACTGATCGACGTGAGGGAACGCTGATACAGCGAGGCCGGTCTATTATGCCTCTCGTAAGTATTATACTTCAATTAAACTTTTTTTGCTTTTCGTATGAGGCTTACCAAGTCTTGCAAACGGACTATGTCTGCTTTTGTCGTTTAATGAACAACGGGTTCTGTTATTAATGGCCTTTGTTGACCAAGTGTCTATTTACGGCAGTGGGCGGGTAAGCGCGTCCCGTAATATACGTCTAATGGTTGCATTGAATTACTAGTCGTGTCAAAATTAAGTGAATATAAGGGGTCAGTTATGTAATGACACTTGACAACTATGCTGCAGACACCCCCTTGTTCCCCTTTTTTTATGTAGCTTTAGGCGACTGCACGACCTTGCGCATGCTTCTTTTCTTGTCCTCCATTTATAGTTTTCTTCGTGCTAAAGTAAAAGAATATCGTCCCAAGTTTATACAAAGAGTTTGCTTGACTAGTGACTTTGAATTGTGGTCCCGATTGGAATTGACTTTATTCATGTCAGTCCTCGAGCTTTTTCCTTTCCGTGGAGTGTTTCTATATACTGTGGAAACGTGTAGTGGCCTCTGTCATGAGAATGTAATAGTGGTTGGATTAATTTTTAAATCATTATGATTTTTTAATGAAAAATGCACGTACGATTGAGACTAGATACCCAATTTAGAGAACCAAACTATGACACTTGTCTCTTTGTTCTGAGCTGAATATATATAAAAATACTTCAGGGTGCCTAGTAAAAAGCATATTCTCAGAAAACAATATTTTTTTAGTTCTAGGGGAGTCAACCATCGAATTGACCCAATAAAAATACTGGTGCTTTGGAAACACTTTTTACAGTTTGAACTGCTAACATCACAATGCAAGGTAAAATTGGTGTTGGTCTGTCGCTGCGGGTGTCTGTCTTGTTGCTTTGTAGTTACTGATATGGTGGTGACTGGAGCTTCTATCGTGTTTCAGAATACAACTTATGCAAATCCAATCAATAGGATAATTGTTGGAAGTGTTCTATTGTAGATATCATCACTAGGTGGATTGATGCTTTGCATTTTTTAAGGTATTTATGGGCTAATGCCAATAACTGCTGTATTTTGTTGGCTACTTTTTAAATCTAAGAACTGGTCTCTTCTGTGGCAACTTATCCATATCTTTTTTGTTTACATTGATCAATAAAGATCAGGCACTATACACAGAAGGCGGCGTCTTTGGTTGTAGTCGTGTTGCCTCTAATTGGTTAATCTGCAACCTTGTGACCTGTGACGTGGTTTTTTGCAATACCCTTTTGAAATGGACGGCGTGCGTACTATGTAGTATGCCTGGGCGGTAAATTCCGTTCCGCTTGCGGAATTTGGATAATGCCGCATTCAGCGGAGAACACGAAACTGCCCAAAATTCTGTGTTCCGCGACTTCGCCAAATATTTTGCTTCTTTGTGTTCTTAAAATGCGTGTTCGCAAGATATTTCCCCCCGAGCACGCAAACAGCGATTGCGAACAGTAAAAAAGCCTTGCGAACAAGCAATTCTGCGTGTTCGTGGAATTTCTGCGCGTTCGTAGAGATTTTTTACCGTTTTGCAAAGATTTGCATAACGCGATTTCGCAAATCTCACCCACCCCTAATATAAAGGCGACGTCTTTGGAACTGATCGACGTGAGGGAACGCTGATACAGCGAGGCCGGTCTATTATGCCTCTCGTAAGTATTATACTTCAATTAAACTTTTTTTGCTTTTCGTATGAGGCTTACCAAGTCTTGCAAACGGACTATGTCTGCTTTTGTCGTTTAATGAACAACGGGTTCTGTTATTAATGGCCTTTGTTGACCAAGTGTCTATTTACGGCAGTGGGCGGGTAAGCGCGTCCCGTAATATACGTCTAATGGTTGCATTGAATTACTAGTCGTGTCAAAATTAAGTGAATATAAGGGGTCAGTTATGTAATGACACTTGACAACTATGCTGCAGACACCCCCTTGTTCCCCTTTTTTTATGTAGCTTTAGGCGACTGCACGACCTTGCGCATGCTTCTTTTCTTGTCCTCCATTTATAGTTTTCTTCGTGCTAAAGTAAAAGAATATCGTCCCAAGTTTATACAAAGAGTTTGCTTGACTAGTGATTTTGAATTGTGGTCCCGATTGGAATTGACTTTATTCATGTCAGTCCTCGAGCTTTTTCCTTTCCGTGGAGTGTTTCTATATACTGTGGAAACGTGTAGTGGCCTCTGTCATGAGAATGTAATAGTGGTTGGATTAATTTTTAAATCATTATGATTTTTTAATGAAAAATGCACGTACGATTGAGACTAGATACCCAATTTAGAGAACCAAACTATGACACTTGTCTCTTTGTTCTGAGCTGAATATATATAAAAATACTTCAGGGTGCCTAGTAAAAAGCATTTTCTCAGAAAACAATATTTTTTTAGTTCTAGGGGAGTCAACCATCGAATTGACCCAATAAAAATACTGGTGCTTTGGAAACACTTTTTACAGTTTGAACTGCTAACATCACAATGCAAGGTAAAATTGGTGTTGGTCTGTCGCTGCGGGTGTCTGTCTTGTTGCTTTGTAGTTACTGATATGGTGGTGACTGGAGCTTCTATCGTGTTTCAGAATACAACTTATGCAAATCCAATCAATAGGATAATTGTTGGAAGTGTTCTATTGTAGATATCATCACTAGGTGGATTGATGCTTTGCATTTTTTAAGGTATTTATGGGCTAATGCCAATAACTGCTGTATTTTGTTGGCTACTTTTTAAATCTAAGAACTGGTCTCTTCTGTGGCAACTTATCCATATCTTTTTTGTTTACATTGATCAATAAAGATCAGGCACTATACACAGAAGGCGGCGTCTTTGGTTGTAGTCGTGTTGCCTCTAATTGGTTAATCTGCAACCTTGTGACCTGTGACGTGGTTTTTTGCAATACCCTTTTGAAATGGACGGCGTGCGTACTATGTAGTATGCCTGGGCGGTAAATTCCGTTCCGCTTGCGGAATTTGGATAATGCCGCATTCAGCGGAGAACACGAAACTGCCCAAAATTCTGTGTTCCGCGACTTCGCCAAATATTTTGCTTCTTTGTGTTCTTAAAATGCGTGTTCGCAAGATATTTCCCCCCGAGCACGCAAACAGCGATTGCGAACAGTAAAAAAGCCTTGCGAACAAGCAATTCTGCGTGTTCGTGGAATTTCTGCGCGTTCGCAGAGATTTTTTACCGTTTTGCAAAGATTTGCATAACGCGATTTCGCAAATCTCACCCACCCCTAATATAAAGGCGACGTCTTTGGAACTGATCGACGTAAGGGAACGCTGATACAGCGAGGCCGGTCTATTATGCCTCTCGTAAGTATTATACTTCAATTAAACTT
Organism: Lissotriton helveticus; assembly: GCF_964261635.1. Taxonomy (NCBI): domain Eukaryota; kingdom Metazoa; phylum Chordata; class Amphibia; order Caudata; family Salamandridae; genus Lissotriton; species Lissotriton helveticus. Next base: position 1,798,375,425 of record NC_136067.1, on the reverse strand, counting down.
TTTTTGCTTTTCGTATGAGGCTTACCAAGTCTTGCAAACGGACTATGTCTGCTTTTGTCGTTTAATGAACAACGGGTTCTGTTATTAATGGCCTTTGTTGACCTAGTGCATATTTACGGCAGTGGGCGGGTAAGCGCGTCCCGTAATATACGTCTAATGGTTGCATTGAATTACTAGTCGTGTCAAAATTAAGTGAATATAAGGGGTCAGTTATGTAATGACACTTGACAACTATGCTGCAGAAACCCCCTTGTTCCCCTTTTTTTATGTAGCTTTAGGCGACGGCACGACCTTGCGCATGCTTCATTTCTTGTCCTCCATTTATAGTTTTCTTCGTGCTAAAGTAAAAGAATATCGTCCCAAGTTTATACGAAGAGTTTGCATGACTAGTGACTTTGAATTGTGGTCCCGATTGGAATTGACTTTATTCATGTCATTCCATGAGCTTTTTCCTTTCCGTGGACTGTTTCTATATACTGTGGAAACGTGTAGTGGCCTCTGTCATGAGAATGTAATAGTGGTTGGATTAATTTTTAAATCATTATGATTTTTTAATGAAAAATGCGCGTACGATTGAGACTAGATACCCAATTTAGAGAACCAAACTATGACACTTGTCTCTTTGTTCTGAGCTGAATATATATAAAAATACTTCAGGGTGCCTAGTAAAAAGCATATTCTCAGAAAACAATATTTTTTTAGTTCTAGGGGAGTCAACCATCGAATTGACCCAATAAAAATACTGGTGCTTTGGAAACACTTTTTACAGTTTGAACTGCTAACATCACAATGCAAGGTAAAATTGGTGTTGGTCTGTCGCTGCGGGTGTCTGTCTTGTTGCTTTGTAGTTACTGATATGGTGGTGACTGGAGCTTCTATCGTGTTTCAGAATACAACTTATGCAAATCCAATCAATAGGATAATTGTTGGAAGTGTTCTATTGTAGATATCATCACTAGGTGGATTGATGCTTTGCATTTTTTAAGGTATTTATGGGCTAATGCCAATAACTGCTGTATTTTGTTGGCTACTTTTTAAATCTAAGAACTGGTCTCTTCTGTGGCAACTTATCCATATCTTTTTTGTTTACATTGATCAATAAAGATCAGGCACTATACACAGAAGGCGGCGTCTTTGGTTGTAGTCGTGTTGCCTCTAATTGGGTAATCTGCAACCTTGTGACCTGTGACGTGGTTTTTTGCAATACCCTTTTGAAATGGACGGCGTGCGTACTATGTAGTATGCCTGGGCGGTAAATTCCGTTCCGCTTGCGGAATTTGGGTAATGCCGCATTCAGCGGAGAACACGAAACTGCCCAAAATTCTGTGTTCCGCCACTTCGCCAAATATTTTGCTTCTTTGTGTTCTTAAAATGCGTGTTCGCAAGATATTTCCCCCCGAGCACGCAAACAGCGATTGCGAACAGTAAAAAAGCTTGCGAACAAGCAATTCTGCGTGTTCGTGGAATTTCTGCGCGTTCGTAGAGATTTTTTACCGTTTTGCAAAGATTTGCATAACGCGATTTCGCAAATCTCACCCACCCCTAATATAAAGGCGACGTCTTTGGAACTGATCGACGTGAGGGAACGCTGATACAGCAAGGCCGGTCTATTATGCCTCTCGTAAGTATTATACTTCAATTAAACTTTTTTTGCTTTTCGTATGAGGCTTACCAAGTCTTGCAAACGGACTATGTCTGCTTTTGTCATTTAATGAACAACGGGTTCTGTTATTAATGGCCTTTGTTGACCTAGTGCATATTTACGGCAGTGGGCGGGTAAGCGCGTCCCGTAATATACGTCTAATGGTTGCATTGAATTACTAGTCGTGTCAAAATTAAGTGAATATAAGGGGTCAGTTATGTAATGACACTTGACAACTATGCTGCAAAAACCCCCTTGTTCCCCTTTTTTTATGTAGCTTTAGGCGACGGCACGACCTTGCGCATGCTTCATTTCTTGTCCTCCATTTATAGTTTTCTTCGTGCTAAAGTAAAAGAATATCGTCCCAAGTTTATACGAAGAGTTTGCATGACTAGTGACTTTGAATTGTGGTCCCGATTGGAATTGACTTTATTCATGTCATTCCTCGAGCTTTTTCCTTTCCGTGGACTGTTTCTATATACTGTGGAAACGTGTAGTGGCCTCTGTCATGAGAATGTAATAGTGGTTGGATTAATTTTTAAATCATTATGATTTTTTAATGAAAAATGCGCGTACGATTGAGACTAGATACCCAATTTAGAGAACCAAACTATGACACTTGTCTCTTTGTTCTGAGCTGAATATATATAAAAATACTTCAAGGTGCCTAGTAAAAAGCATATTCTCAGAAAACAATATTTTTTTAGTTCTAGGGGAGTCAACCATCGAATTGACCCAATAAAAATACTGGTGTTTTGGAAACACTTTTTACAGTTTGAACTGCTAACATCACAATGCAAGGTAAAATTGGTGTTGGTCTGTCGCTGCGGGTGTCTGTCTTGTTGCTTTGTAGTTACTGATATGGTGGTGACTGGAGCTTCTATCGTGTTTCAGAATACAACTTATGCAAATCCAATCAATAGGATAATTGTTGGAAGCGTTCTATTGTAGATATCATCACTAGGTGGATTGATGCTTTGCATTTTTTAAGGTATTTATGGGCTAATGCCAATAACTGCTGTTTTTTGTTGGCTACTTTTTAAATCTAAGAACTGGTCTCTTCTGTGGCAACTTATCCATATCTTTTTTGTTTACATTGATCAATAAAGATCAGGCACTATACACAGAAGGCGGATTCTTTGGTTGTAGTCGTGTTGCCTCTAATTGGTTAATCTGCAACCTTGTGACCTGTGACGTGGTTTTTTGCAATACCCTTTTGAAATGGACGGCGTGCGTACTATGTAGTATGCCTGGGCGGTAAATTCCGTTCCGCTTGCGGAATTTGGGTAATTTCGCATTCAGCGGAGAACACGAAATTGCCCAAAATTCTGTGTTCCGCGACTTCGCCAAATTTTTTGCTTCTTTGTGTTCTTAAAATGCGTGTTCGCAAGATATTTCCCCCCGAGCACGCAAACAGCGATTGCGAACAGTAAAAAAGCCTTGCGAACAAGCAATTCTGCGTGTTCGTGGAATTTCTGCGCGTTTGCAGAGATTTTTTACCGTTTTGCAAAGATTTGCATAACACGATTTCGCAAATCTCACCCACCCCTACTATAAAGGCGACGTCTTTGGAACTGATCGACGTGAGGGAACGCTGATACAGCGAGGCCGGTCTATTATGCCTCTCGTAAGTATTATACTTCAATTAAACTTTTTTTGCTTTTCGTATGAGGCTTACCAAGTCTTGCAAACGGACTATGTCTGCTTTTGTCGTTTAATGAACAACGGGTTCTGTTATTAATGGCCTTTGTTGACCTAGTGCATATTTACGGCAGTGGGCGGGTAAGCGCGTCCCGTAATATACGTCTAATGGTTGCATTGAATTACTAGTCGTGTCAAAATTAAGTGAATATAAGGGGTCAGTTATGTAATGACACTTGACAACTATGCTGCAGAAACCCCCTTGTTCCCCTTTTTTTATGTAACTTTAGGCGACTGCACGACCTTGCGCATGCTTCATTTCTTGTCCTCCATTTATAGTTTTCTTCGTGCTAAAGTAAAAGAATATCGTCCCAAGTTTATACGAAGAGTTTGCTTGACTAGTGACTTTGAATTGTGGTCCCGATTGGAATTTACTTTATTCATGTCATTCCTCGAGCTTTTTCCTTTCCGTGGAGTGTTTCTATATACTGTGGAAACGTGAAGTGGCCTCTGTCATGAGAATGTAATAGTGGTTGGATTAATTTTTAAATCATTATGATTTTTTAATGAAAAATGCACGTACGATTGAGACTAGATACCCAATTTAGAGAACCAAACTATGACACTTGTCTCTTTGTTCTGAGCTGAATATATATAAAAATACTTCAGGGTGCCTAGTAAAAAGCATATTCTCAGAAAACAATATTTTTTTATTTCTAGGGGAGTCAACCATCGAATTGACCCAATAAAAATACTGGTGTTTTGGAAACACTTTTTACAGTTTGAACTGCTAACATCACAATGCAAGGTAAAATTGGTGTTGGTCTGTCGCTGCGGGTGTCTGTCTTGTTGCTTTGTAGTTACTGATATGGTGGTGACTGGAGCTTCTATCGTGTTTCAGAATACAACTTATGCAAATCCAATCAATAGGATAATTGTTGGAAGTGTTCTATTGTAGATATCATCACTAGGTGGATTGATGGATTGCATTTTTTAAGGTATTTATGGGCTAATGCCAATAAATGCTGTATTTTGTTGGCTACTTTTTAAATCTAAGAACTGGTCTCTTCTGTGGCAACTTATCCATATCTTTTTTGTTTACATTGATCAATAAAGATCAGGCACTATACAAAGAAGGCGGCGTCTTTGGTTGTAGTCGTGTTGCCTCTAATTGGTTAATCTGCAACCTTGTGACCTGTGACGTGGTTTTTTGCAATACCCTTTTGAAATGGACGGCGTGCGTACTATGTAGTATGCCTGGGCGGTAAATTCCGTTCCGCTTGCGGAATTTGGGTAATGCCGCATTCAGCGGAGAACACGAAATTGCCCAAAATTCTGTGTTCCGCGACTTCGCCAAATTTTTTGCTTCTTTGTGTTCTTAAAATGCGTGTTCGCAAGATATTTCCCCCCGAGCATGCAAATAGTGATTTCGAACAGTAAAAAAGCCTTGCGAACAAGCAATTCTGCGTGTTCGTGGAATTTCTGCGCGTTCGCAGAGATTTTTTACCGTTTTGCAAAGATTTGCATAACGCGATTTCGCAAATCTCACCCACCCCTACTATAAAGGCGACGTCTTTGGAACTGATCGACGTGAGGGAACGCTGATACAGCGAGGCCGGTCTATTATGCCTCTCGTAAGTATTATACTTCAATTAAACTTTTTTTGCTTTTCGTATGAGGCTTACCAAGTCTTGCAAACGGACTATGTCTGCTTTTGTCGTTTAATGAACAACGGGTTCTGTTATTAATGGCCTTTGTTGACCTAGTGCATATTTACGGCAGTGGGCGGGTAAGCGCGTCCCGTAATATACGTCTAATGGTTGCATTGAATTACTAGTCGTGTCAAAATTAAGTGAATATAAGGGGTCAGTTATGTAATGACACTTGACAACTATGCTGCAGAAACCCCCTTGTTCCCCTTTTTTTATGTAGCTTTAGGCGACTGCACGACCTTGCGCATGCTTCATTTCTTGTCCTCCATTTATAGTTTTCTTCGTGCTAAAGTAAAAGAATATCGTCCCAAGTTTATACGAAGAGTTTGCATGACTAGTGACTTTGAATTGTGGTCCCGATTGGAATTGACTTTATTCATGTCATTCCTCGAGCTTTTTCCTTTCCGTGGACTGTTTCTATATACTGTGGAAACGTGTAGTGGCCTCTGTCATGAGAATGTAATAGTGTTTGGATTAATTTTTAAATCATTATGATTTTTTAATGAAAAATGCACGTACGATTGAGACTAGATACCCAATTTAGAGAACCAAACTATGACACTTGTCTCTTTGTTCTGAGCTGAATATATATAAAAATACTTCAGGGTGCCTAGTAAAAAGCATATTCTCAGAAAACAATATTTTTTTAGTTCTAGGGGAGTCAACCATCGAATTGACCCAATAAAAATACTGGTGTTTTGGAAACACTTTTTACAGTTTGAACTGCTAACATCACAATGCAAGGTAAAATTGGTGTTGGTCTGTCGCTGCGGGTGTCTGTCTTGTTGCTTTGTAGTTACTGATATGGTGGTGACTGGAGCTTCTATCGTGTTTCAGAATACAACTTATGCAAATCCAATCAATAGGATAATTGTTGGAAGCGTTCTATTGTAGATATCATCACTAGGTGGATTGATGCTTTGCAATTTTTTAAGGTATTTATGGGCTAATGCCAATAACTGCTGTATTTTGTTGGCTACTTTTTAAATCTAAGAACTGGTCTCTTCTGTGGCAACTTATCCATATCTTTTTTGTTTACATTGATCAATAAAGATCAGGCACTATACACAGAAGGCAGCGTCTTTGGTTGTAGTCGTGTTGCCTCTAATTGGTTAATCTGCAACATTGTGACCTGTGACGTGTTTTTTTTGCGATACCCTTTTGAAATGGACGGCGTGCGTACTATGTAGTAGGCCTGGGCGGTAAATTCCGTTCCGCTTGCGAAATTTGGGTAATTCCGCATTCTGCGGAGAACACGAAATTGCCCAAAATTCTGTGTTCCGCGACTTCGCCAAATTTTTTGCTTCTTTGTGTTCTCAAAATGCGTGTTCGCAAGATATTTCCCCCCGAGCACGCAAACAGCGATTGTGAACAGTAAAAAAGCCTTGCGAACAAGCAATTCTGCGTGTTCGTGGAATTTCTACACGTTCGCAGAGATTTTTTACCGTTTTGCAGAGATTTGCGTAACGCGATTTCGCAAATTCCGCCCACCCCTACTACGAAGGCGACGTCTTTGGAACTGATCGACGTGAGGGAACGCTGATACAGCGAGGCCGGTCTATTATGCCTCTCGTAAGTATTATACTTCAATTAAACTTTTTTCGCTTTTCGTGTGAGGCTTACCAAGTCTTGCGAACGGACTATGTCTGCTTTTGGCATTTAATGAACAACGGGTTCTGTTATTAATGGCCATTGTTGACCTAGTGCATATTTACGGCAGTGGGCGGGTAAGCGCGTCCCGTAATATACGTCTAATGATTGCATTGAATTACTAGTCGTGTCAAAATTAAGTGAATATAAAGGGTCAGTTATGTAATGACACTTGACAACTATGCTGCAGAACCCCCTTGTTCCCCTTTTTAGGGCTCGGACTCCTCCCCACTGAAAGTGGGAGGAGTTTCGAGATCCTAATGTTAAAGAAGAGAAAAAAAAGTATCTCCTAGGGCTTTGGCGAGACAAATTCCACACATTCCTTAGCGTGTTCTGTCATCTGGCCAGTGATTCGTCTTCGTTGTGTTGTCGTTTTAATAGGCTTGAAGTGATAGGGTAAATGTAGTTTTGTTCCGCCATCTTGGGCATTTTTCGTTCGTGCTCGCGCAAAGAAGTACATTAATTATAATTAGGAGCTGTCAGGGTGCCTCCGTAAGTGAATCCAGATGGCCGGGCGCGTTCACCATTCAGCAGCGCTCAGCGCGCAGCTGCTGCATGCCAGGCCGGGAAAGGGCTTCATCAGCCTCACTCATCCGGATCACAAACTCGGATCCTCACCATGATGGAACACACCCCTTGCTGATCTAAACTGTTCCAGTTCAGACTGGGCTTCCACACTCAACTCTTATTTCAAAGTTCAGGTAAGGTAAACCGAACTGCAACTCCAAGCTATATTTGTTTTTTTTGGTTTCGTAATTGAGGCCAAGACCGAACTTTGCAAAAAACACAGGCTGTGAACACATTGTGTGTGTTTTAATGTTGCACTTCGTTGTAAATCCTTGACATACCTTTTTTTGCACTTTGGCTGCAGCTTGTATAAAGAGACTCGCCATCCTAAGTGTGCAATTCATTCCTTTCTTAGTTCGTCTCACCTCCTCCCTTCTTTTCTACTCTCCCCCCGCCCCTCCTATTTTCTTGCCATCGCTGGTTGCACTCTCTCCTCTCCGCTACTAGTAATACCCGATGCAGAGTGGGGGTGCAGAGTGGCGGTGCAGAGTGCAGAGTGGCGGTGCAGAGTGGCGGTGCAGAGTGGCGGTGCAGAGTGGCGGTGCGGCGGTGCAGAGTGCAGAGTGGCGGTGCAGAGTGGCGGTGCAGAGTGGCGGTGCAGAGTGCAGAGTGGCGGTGCAGAGTGGCGGTGCAGAGTGGCAGTGCAGAGTGGAGAAGTGTGGCTCAATGGTTAGAGCGGCAGACCCTGATGCAGAGGTCTAGCCCGGGACCAGGGTTCAATTCCCCGCCTCGGCGGGTCTTGGGCTCAAAATTCCACAGACCTGATAATTCTCGCCTCGGTGCCTATTCCAATCATGGAGTCCCACTCTGCAACTCTGGGCAATAGCTTGCTTAATCTCCACAACGGCCCCCACAACGCCAAGGATGCCTGGCCTCCACCTTGGGGGTGCCCAGGAGTGGACACCTCACAGGGAAAGCCAGGATGGGTTCCACAGCGGTATTCGTACAAGCGCCTTGAGACCCTTGCGGGTGAGTAGTGCGCTATACAAGTATCAATTTACAATTTTACAATTTAGAGTGGCGGTGCAGAGTGGCGGTGCAGAGTGCAGAGTGGCGGTGCAGAGTGGCGGTGCAGAGTGCAGAGTGGCGGTGCAGAGTGGCGGTGCAGAGTGGCGGTGCAGAGTGGCGGCGCAGAGTGGCGGCGCAGAGTGGTGGCGCAGAGTGGCGGCGCAGAGTGGCGGTGCAGAATGGCGGTGCAGAGTGCAGAGTGGCGGTGCAGAGTGGCGGTGCAGAGTGGCGGTGCAGAGTGGCGGTGCAGAGTGGCGGTGCAGCGGTGCAGAGTGGCGGTGCAGAGTGGCGGTGCAGAGTGGCGGTGCAGAGTGGCGGTGCAGAGTGGCGGTGCAGAGTGGCGGTGCAGAGTGCAGAGTGGCGGTGCAGAGTGGCGGTGCAGAGTGCAGAGTGGCGGTGCAGAGTGGCGGTGCAGAGTGCAGAGTGGCGGTGCAGAGTGGCGGTGCAAAGTGGCGGTGCAGAGTGGCGGTGCAGAGTGCAGAGTGGCGGTGCAGAGTGGCGGTGCAGAGTGGCAGTGCAGAGTGGCGGTGCAGAGTGGCGGTGCAGAGTGCAGAGTGGCGGTGCAGAGTGGCGGTGCAGAGTGGCGGTGCAGAGTGGCGGTGCAGAGTGGCGGTGCGGCGGTGCAGAGTGGCGGTGCAGAGTGGTGGTGCAGAGTGCAGAGTGGCGGTGCAGAGTGGCGGTGCAGAGTGGCGGTGCAGAGTGGCGGTGCAGAATGCAGAGTGGGGGTGCAGAGTGGGGGTGCAGAGTGGGGGTGCAGGGTGCAGAGTGCAGAGTGGCGGTGCAGAGTGGCGGTGCAGAGTGGCGGTGCAGAGTGGCAGTGCAGAGTGCAGAGTGGCGGTGCAGAGTGGCGGTGCAGAGTGCAGAGTGGCGGTGCAGAGTGGCGGTGCAGAGTGGCGGTGCAGAGTGCAGAGTGGCGGTGCAGAGTGGCGGTGCAAAGTGGCGGTGCAGAGTGGCGGTGCAGAGTGCAGAGTGGCGGTGCAGAGTGGCGGTGCAGAGTGCAGAGTGGCGGTGCAGAGTGGTGGTGCAGAGTGGCGGTGCAGAGTGGCGGTGCAGAGTGGCGGTGCGGCGGTGCAGAGTGGCGGTGCAGAGTGGCGGTGCAGAGTGGCGGTGCAGAGTGGTGGTGCAGAGTGGCGGTGCAGAGTGGCGGTGCAGAGTGCAGAGTGGCGGTGCAGAGTGGCGGTGCAGAGTGCAGAGTGGGGGTGCAGAGTGGGGGTGCAGAGTGGCGGTGCAGAGTGCAGAGTGGCGGTGCAGAGTGGCGGTGCAGAGTGGCGGTGCAGAGTGGCGGTGCAGAGTGCAGAGTGGCGGTGCAGAGTGCAGAGTGGCGGTGCAGAGTGGCGGTGCAGAGTGCAGAGTGGGGGTGCAGAGTGGGGGTGCAGAGTGGTGGTGCAGAGTGGCGGTGCAGAGTGGCGGTGCAGAGTGGCGGTGCAGAGTGGCGGTGCAGAGTGGCGGCGCAGAGTGGCGGCGCAGAGTGGCGGTGCGGCGGTGCAGAGTGGCGGTGCGGCGGTGCAGAGTGGCGGTGCAGAGTGGCGGTGCAGAGTGGCGGTGCAGAGTAGCGGTGCGGAGTGCAGAGTGGCGGTGCAGAGTGGCGGTGCAGAGTGCAGAGTGGCGGTGCAGAGTGGCGGTGCAGAGTGCAGAGTGGCGGTGCAGAGTGGCGGTGCAGAGTGCAGAGTGGCGGTGCAGAGTGGCGGTGCAGAGTGGCGGTGCAGAGTGGTGGTGCAGAGTGGCGGTGCAGAGTGGCGGTGCAGAGTGGCGGTGCAGAGTGGCGGTGCAGAGTGCAGAGTGGCGGTGCAGAGTGCAGAGTGGCGGTGCAGAGTGGCGGTGCAGAGTGCAGAGTGGGGGTGCAGAGTGGCGGTGCAGAGTGCAGAGTGGCGGTGCAGAGTGGCGGTGCAGAGTGGCGGTGCAGAGTGGCGGTGCAGAGTGGTGGTGCAGAGTGGCGGTGCGGCGGTGCAGAGTGGCGGTGCAGAGTGCAGAGTGGCGGTGCAGAGTGGCGGTGCAGAGTGCAGAGTGGCGGTGCAGAGTGGCGGTGCAGAGTGCAGAGTGGCGGTGCAGAGTGGCGGTGCAGAGTGGCGGTGCAGAGTGGCGGTGCAGAGTGGCGGTGCAGAGTGGCGGTGCAGAGTGGCGGTGCAGAGTGCAGAGTGGCGGTGCAGAGTGGCGGTGCAGAGTGGCGGTGCAGAGTGGCGGTGCAGAGTGGCGGTGCAGCGGTGCAGAATGGCGGTGCAGAGTGGCGGTGCAGAGTGGCGGTGCAGAGTGGCGGTGCAGAGTGGCGGTGCAGAGTGGCGGTGCGGCAGTGCAGAGTGGCGGTGCAGAGTGGCGGTGCAGAGTGCAGAGTGGCGGTGCAGAGTGGCGGTGCAGAGTGGCGGTGCAGAGTGCAGAGTGGCGGTGCAGAGTGGCGGTGCAGAGTGCAGAGTGGCGGTGCAGAGTGGCGGTGCAGAGTGCAGAGTGGCGGTGCAGAGTGGTGGTGCAAAGTGGCGGTGCAGAGTGGCGGTGCAGAGTGGCGGTGCAGAGTGGCGGTGCAGAGTGGCGGTGCAGAGTGGCGGTGCAGAGTGCAGAGTGGCGGTGCAGAGTGGCGGTGCAGAGTGGCGGTGCAGAGTGGCGGTGCAGAGTGGCGGTGCAGAGTGGCGGTGCGGCGGTGCAGAGTGGCGGTGCAGAGTGGCGGTGCAGAGTGGCGGTGCAGAGTGGCGGTGCAGAGTGGCGGTGCAGAGTGCAGAGTGGTGGTGCAGAGTGGCGGTGCAGAGTGCAGAGATGGTGCAGAGTGGCGGTGCAGAGTGGCGGTGCAGAGTGCAGAGTGGCGGTGCAGAGTGGCGGTGCAGAGTGGCGGTGCAGAGTGGCGGTGCAGAGTGGCGGTGCAGAGTGGCGGTGCAGAGTGGCGGTGCGGCGGTGCAGAGTGGCGGTGCAGAGTGGCGGTGCAGAGTGCAGAGTGGCGGTGCAGAGTGGCGGTGCAGAGTGGCGGTGCAGAGTGGCGGTGCAGAGTGGCGGTGCAGAGTGCAGAGTGGCGGTGCAGAGTGCAGAGTGGCGGTGCAGAGTGGCGGTGCAGAGTGCAGAGTGGGGGTGCAGAGTGGCGGTGCAGAGTGCAGAGTGGCGGTGCAGAGTGGCGGTGCAGAGTGGCGGTGCAGAGTGCCGGTGCAGAGTGCCGGTGCGGCGGTGCAGAGTGGCGGTGCAGAGTGCAGAGTGGCGGTGCAGAGTGGCGGTGCAGAGTGGCGGTGCAGAGTGGCGGTGCAGAGTGGCGGTGCAGAGTGCAGAGTGGCGCTGCAGAGTGGCGGTGCAGAGTGCAGAGTGGCGGTGCAGAGTGACAGCAGAGTGACAGTGAGTGCAGAGTGACAGCAGAGTGACAGTGAGTGCAGAGTGACAGCAGAGTGACAGTGAGTGCAGAGTGACAGTGAGTGCAGAGTGACTGTAGAGTGCAGAGTGACTGTAGAGTGCAGAGTGACTGTAGAGTGCAGAGTGACTGTAGAGTGCAGAGTGACTGTAGAGTGCAGAGTGACTGCAGAGTGCAGAGTGACTGCAGAGTGCAGAGTGACTGCAGAGTGCAGAGTGCAGAGTGACTGCAGAGTGCAGAGTGCAGAGTGACAGTGAGTGCAGAGTGACAGCAGAGTGCAGAGTGACAGTGAGTGCAGAGTGACAGTGAGTGCAGAGTGACAGTGAGTGCAGAGTGACAGTGAGTGCAGAGTGACAGTGAGTGCAGAGTGACAGTGAGTGCAGAGTGACTGCGGAGACAGTGTGTCAGGGTGCACATTGTGTGAGTGTGCAGAATGAGTGTGCAGGGTAAACAGTGTGTGACTATGCAGGGTGACATTGGGAGTGTGCGGGTGAGCAGTGTGTGAATGTTACGGGGCAGTGTGTGAGTGTGCAGAAAACACCACACACACATACATCACACACACATAACGCACACACAAACCACACACCTCAGTCTCTCAACACCACACACTTGTCACCACTCAACACAACACACTCACCACCACACTCACTCCCCAGGCTCACCCCCACAGACTCACCACCACACACTCACCAGCACACAGAAAACAACACACACAACAACACACCCCCAGCCATCAATGAATGCTTTCACCATGCACAAACACCAACAACCATCATCCATCTGTGCACGCTTTTACCAAGCACACACCCACCAGCCGTCAGTGCACCCTTCCACCAGGCACACACACCTCCAGCCGGCAGTGCACTTTTCCACCAAGCAATCGCAGTATGGTACACTTTACTTTTAAACATATTCATATAAAGCACAGCATGCCACCATTGGTAAAATTACAATTCAACCAAGATACTTCCACTACACACCACATGCACACACTCCATAACACATGGCAAAAAGACATTGGCATTTACAATGCCATTAGCTCAAACTCAAATAAATCCGAGCCCGATTGCATTTCTAATGCTTGTTTTATGTAGCTTTAAGCGACTGCACAAACTTGCGCATGCTTCATTTCTTGTCCTCCATTTATAGTTTTCTTCGTGCTAAAGTAAAAGAATATCGTCCCAAGTTTATACAAAGAGTTTACTTGACTAGTGACTTTGAATTGTGGTCCCGATTGGAATTGACTTTATTCATGTCATTCCTCGAGCTTTTTCCTTTCCGTGGAGTGTTTCTATATACTGTGGAAACGTGTAGTGGCCTCTGTCATGAGAATGTAATAGTGGTTGGATTAATTTTTAAACCATTATGATTTTTTAATGAAAAATGCACGTACGATTGAGACTAGATACCCAATTTAGAGAACCAAACTATGACACTTGTCTCTTTGTTCTGAGCTGAATATATATAAAAATACTTCAGGGTGCCTAGTAAAAAGCATATTCTCAGAAAACAATATTTTTTTAGTTCTAGGGGAGTCAACCATCGAATTGACCCAATAAAAATACTAGTGTTTTGGAAACACTTGTTACAGTTTCAACTCCTAACATCACAATACAAGGTAAAATTGGTGTTTGTCTGCCGCTGTGGGTGTCTGTCTTGTTGCTTTGTAGTTACTGATATGGTAGTGACTGGAGCTTCTATCGTATTTCAGAATACAACGTATGCAAATCCAATCAATAGGATAATTGTTGGAAGCGTTCTATTTTAGATATCATCACTAGGTGGATTGATGCTTTGCATTTTTAAGGTATTTATGGGCTAATGCCAATAACTGCTGTATTTTGTTGGCTACTTTTTAAATCTAAGAACTGGTCTCTTCTGTGGCAACTTATCCATATCTTTTTTATACTAGTATTGATACATCGCTATAATTGGGACGACATGTGAACCACTCAATGAGTTTGAGCGTTGTGGAATCTGGTGAGGACTTTTCTTTAAAGTCATGTCTCTATGGTTCCAGGTGGTGTCACATGTTGGGTGTTTGCGTGTTTGCGTTTTTCATACAAGGCTGCTGAGCGTTCAGCAGCAGCTATGTTAATAATATACACGTGTTTCCTATCCATACATGGTCATTACATAGTACTATGATCAACTTTGGTTTTGGAATTTCCAGGATTTTTTCTGTCTTGTGGAGCTTTTTAAGATACACATTGGGTATTGTTTTCTCCTCTCTCTTTTCCATCTTTTGGTTTTTTTTCTTGATTTCTGTCATATGGAGAGGCTAATGACTCTATGAATATACATATTTTTTATATAGTTCAATGTTGGGAGCATTGTACCATGCCTGTATATGTCATTATCTTGTTTGTGTTTGTTATATGTACTTGTAGATGTAAAGAGCATAAGTATGATCATTCGATATATTGTGTTTACAGCCCTGAGGAAGCACCTTGTGGGGCGAAACGCGTTGGCTGTCTTGAAACATCACTTTACATTCTGTGTGACGAAAAGAAACAATTAAAGATTCATCACTGTGAAATCAAGGAAGAATCTGGATCTGATTGATGTGGTGTGCATTGATGCACGAAAAAATTGTTTTGTTGCCTCTCTGTTCTATTAGTATTAACCCTCAGAATTCATGGGGACTTAATCCCCCAACTTAAAATGCACCACAGGGCGTGTTTGCACACTTGTCTCATCAGGCCACGCACCCTCCCTGCACCACTGTGCAAATGCACCCCCTGGAGCGTTGTAAATTGGGGTATTAAATCCCCTTGAGTCCTGAGGGTACCTGGGGGTCAACTAGCCCTCCAGCTATCTCCAGTAAGTGGCACAGAGCTGCGTTCCAGAGAGGTGTAAAAAGGGACATGGCTCTGAACACCTCTCTGCGACGCAGCTCCCTGGTGCATACTGGAGGTACCTGGTGGGCTAGTTAGCCCCCAGGGACCCTCAGGCTTGAAGGGGACTTAATCCCCCAATTTACAATGCGCCAGGGGGTGCGTTTGCACACTTGCTATGTCAGGCCTGCTCCCTCCCTGCACCACTGTGCAAACGCGCCCCCCTGGCGCGTTGTATATTGGGGCAATAATTCCCCATGAGTCCTGAGGGTCCCTGAGGTCCAACTTGTCCAAGAGGTACCTCCAGTAAGCGCTGCGTTGCAGAGAGGTATACAAAGGGGCGTGGCCTCTGAACACCTCTCTGCAACGCAGCTCCCTGGCACATACTGGAGGTACTTGGTGGGATAGTTGACCCCCAGGGATTCTCAGTATTCAAGGGGAATTCATTCCCCAACTTACAACTCGCCAGGGGGCACGTTTGCTGAGTGCTGCAGGGAGAGGGCAGCGCCTAGCCGTGATGCCGGCTTTTTAAAAAAAAATGTAAGAACGGGGGGGTGTGGCCCCCCTTCTCTCTCCTTTTTCTGGGTCCTGGGGACCCCATCCCCCAGAGCCTGACCCCTTTTATTCAAAAATGTAAACAGGAAAGGGGCCGCATGACCCCCCTCCTGAGGCCAATTTCGGCTTTCCATGCACAAACCGATTTTGTGCATGGAAAGTTTTGGGTTGCTCTGTCAACTGGGGTGCCAAGTATATAGGGGTGGCCTAAAACACAAAATCCCCATGCATTTTCCAAGGACAACTTTAGGCAGGGCTACAGCAAAGACTATTGAACAGAACTACAAAAAATTAGGCAGGAAGCTAGATCTTGGCACTCAGATTGTGTTTTTTGTAATTCTGTGTAAATCCCCGATCCCCCGGGGCATGGCCATAAATGTATTTATTTATTTTAAATGTAGGAGGGGGCTGCGTGGTCCCCTTCCTGAAGCCTCTATTAGCCCCGGGACCCCATCTTCCAGGGCTGTGCCTCTTTTTTATTTTTCAATTTTTTTTTCTAATTGCGGGAGGGGGGCCACGTGGCCCCCCTCCTAGGCCACTCATGGCCCCATCCCCCAGGTCCTGGCCTTTCCGTTGGGGACAGTGGGGGGACCCCAAATCCAAACCAGTGTTTGCTATTACAGGGCAGGAGCCACATGGCTCCCGTCCTGCCATACCAAACAGCAGTGTCCTGGGGTGGGCACCCTGGAACACTGCGGGAGCCCGCCCTGGGGGTGGCAGTCCCCAGGGCCATAAAGGGCTCCACGAGAGGGGGCCGCATGGCCCTCCTCCCTAGAAGTGCAAAGCCCCGGGGAGGTGGTGGTCCCCAGGGCTTGGGGGTGCGTAACAGACCCCCACATTTAAATATACAGTGCCCCGGGGAGGTGGTGGTCCCCGGGGCTGCTGTGGGCTGCGTGCTCCCCCACAACTCATAAATCTTGTCCCAGGGAAGTGGCGGTGCCCGGGGCAGCATGGGGAGGGGGATTGGGGCCCCCCTATGGTTTTAAAAAAAAAAAATTTAAATAAGCTCCGGGGAGGTGGCGGTCCCCGGAGCTCCCCTGCTACTCATAAATCTTGCCCCGGGGAGGTGGCGGTCCCTGGGGCAGTGTGGGGGGATTGGGGCCCCCCACACATTATTTTCAGTGCCTCCGGGACCTGGCCCACACGGGGGCTTAAATACAACGAAGCAAGGGAGGCCGCACTTTTATTTTTAATTATTTTCTCCGCCGGATTCGCGAACCCTCCTCGGCCATAGATATCGAAACTTTTATTTTTTTTATTTCTCAGCAACTACTGAACAGATTTACACCATTTTAAAAACGGTTGCTTTCTGATCCAAGCACTATTCTTTTGCCAAATTTGGGGTAATTCCGCTCAGTTATTCCGGCTGTAGCCTTGCCCAAAGTTTCCTATGAGAAATTGATTTTTTTACTCTTATTTTTTCATTTCTCAGCAACTACTGAACGGATTTACACCATTTAAAAAAAAAGGTTGTTTCTGAACCAAGCTCTACCTTTTTGCCAAATGTGGGGTAATTCCGTTCAGCAATTCAGGCTGTAGCCCGTCTCAAAATTTCCTATGGAAATTAACATGGAGCATACACTTATTGGGACCCCGCATTTTTCTCAGCCCCTGCGTGACAAATCACCCCAAAACTTTCAGGATAGGAGCTGACCTGGATGGACTTTTTGGGGGGTGGGGAATTTCGCGAAGATTCATCAAACAACGCCACAGTTATAAGCAAATCAAGAAATGCTTTTCCTATGGAGGTTCGAACTATAACTACCTACTGACGACCACCAGTACGTAGTTATAATAGGAAACATGTTTGAGTCTTGTTAGTGGGGCTGTTTTCCTGCGCCATTGTCAAATCAACATTTTGAGCATGGTGGTCAACATCAGTTGTGGTGTGCATTGTGTGTACAATAAAGCAAAACTGGCAAATATTAGTGGTTTTAGGCATTTGGCCACAAACATAACTCACTGTTTCTGGTTGTTTTCAGTGAATTTCATTAGATTTTTTTATTCATGTTTTTAATTTCCTATCTCTACTAACAACTGTGACTTTCCTGGGGCCCTGCTCAGCATGGATTGGGAGCTGGGCCAGCAACCAGCCATGGCCCCTGGTTGTGCACCATGGGGGCTTGGCACAGTCCATGACCTTTATTATTTGGGGGGGAGACTCACAGATTCTTGCTAGTACCTACAGATCCAGGGCAAGAATCATGGGCATGGGATCCATGGATCCAGTAAGGATTTGCAGGTCCTGGCCATTAGGTTAGGTGTCTTTTCTAACCCACACGTGGCCCCTTAAAGGTCTCTCTAGTGTGTATTTTGGTGAAAATTCATTCAGTGTGTTGGGTTATAAGCTCCCAAAAAAATCCATTGGGAGATAAAATGGCAGAGGGGGTTAATTGATGGAATAGAATAGACCACTAGGCCTGGCTGTAGGCCCGGCCCTGCGCCAAACCTTAACTGTGCACAGCCAAAGGAAAGGCACATCAGAGGTTGGATCATGGCAGAAGGCGGGTTTGAGGGTGTGGACCTGTGCCAAACACCGACTGCAGTCAGCCACAGCTTTACTCAGCAGGGGTTGGTATCATTTGGATGGGGGCCTGGCCTCAAGGGGCTGGGGTTATTGACGACTAAGATTTGGGCTAGGTTTTTAACACAACCTCTGTGGTGCACAGCCAAATGCCGTGCATTGCAGGGGGTGGCTGATGGCAGTGGGTTGGGTGAAAGTTCAGGTCTCAGTGCATGGCTGAAGCCTGTGAGGTGTGGTGATTGCAAGGACTGGTAATTAAGTATTTAATTTAAAAAACAAAAATTCACTAAAAACACAGTTAACAACTGAATTACGGATCTGGCTCAAACGTGACAAACCACTGAAATTCACCAGTTGTGCTTACTAACACACACAAAATGTATTACCTATTTATTTGTAGGTTTACTATAGTGCGAGCTAGACCCAAAGGTTTCAGAGCGCTTACATATAATGCAAGACCATTTGATTAAAGTGCATGCATATATACAGACAGAGAGAATAGGTATTCAGTTAAGATAGTTACAATATGCGGAGATTAGAACAGCAAGAGTTAATAACGTATTAGACAGCTGAAACAACCAATCGACCGCCGCAAGGGGTCTAGTCAGATTGGGTGTCAGCTTTGGGAACATTCTCAGTTTGCTTGTGTGTTAAAATATTTATTAAGCTGTAGGTATTTTTGGTCCCGTTTGAAGCAGGAAAAGGAGGGCTTGCAGGGGAGATCTTTAAGGAGTGAGTTCCATATCCTACGTGCATTTCCAGTAAATGAGCATGTTTGGGAGGATTTTTTTTTCAGTTTGTGGGGTTTGAGAAGAAGTGAGTTGGAGCTTCTCAGAGTGCAGGCTCTTCCTGCTTTCGAACGTTTGTTATCTAGATAGTTGGGGTTATGTGTGTAAAGGGCTTTGTGGGTGGTGCAAGCAGTCTTGTAGATACATCTTTCTTCGATGGGAAGCCATTTGAGGATCTTGAGGGCCGGTGTGATGTGCTCAAACCATTTAAAGCCTGTTAGGAGCCTGGCCACCATTTTGACACCTGTTCTTACGGGGGCAAGTCGAATTTTCAGAGTTGCTGTGAAGATGGTGATACCATAATGCATAATTTACGCTGACTGTCATTCTCAAAACACCAATTTGTAAACAGTAGAGAAACAAAGAAAAACAGCAAAAAAGAAAACAGATATCATGAGTTATAGCATTTGCTCTGTGTGTTGGTAGCTATAGCTGGTGAACTTCAATGGTGTGTCACCTTTGAGCCAGAACCGTAACTGATTCTTTCAGTGTTTTAATGAAAATACTTGTTTCCTCTCACAGCAGAAACCAGATTTCTAATGCATTGCCTTTATGCAGTACAGTGGAGAATGTGGAGAATAGAATTCGCAGCATCAACCATTTTTATCGCTGTCTGACATTCTGCTGTGGAATTGAAAAAGTTTTTCTTTTATTTACAAATGCTTGCGGTACAGTCGTGCTCTTTACAAAGAAGGATTTAATAGGGAACTTGTTATGCCTGTTGTAAAAATGGTTTACCTTGCAAAGGCCATCTTTCTTCGGTTGCCAGAAATACGTGGTGTGTGCACAGGTGGCGCATTCGCTGTTTAAATGGCGCTTCTCCCCCCTGACTACGCTGTGACCTTGCTGTTTGTTCATAGTTACCAGATAAGATTCATGTGTTTGCTGGTGGTTTAATGATCACCAACTGTCCATAAACCGGGGTAATTTTATTTTCCAATGAAAAAATCTCTAACGGTCTCACGGTGTTAAATGAACAAAAGAGATGAGAGGAAAGGGGGGGGGGCGATAAACCGAACAAAACAAAGAGTAGCTGAGCTGTAAGGGTTGTGACAAGTTCTGGGACTATTGCCAGCTTAGATAAAATGCGTTTTGTGGCGAAAGCTTTTTCAGTGTCTCCTATTCAATCTAGTCCACTGCAGATAAAAACTCTAATTGAAATGAACTGGAGCCTGCATTCTTTTGCCCACTTGCTTGTGTGTGTCATTGAGCGAAATCCGTAGCCCTGCTCTCCATAATAATCAGGCTCTGGGCTGCTGCTTCGGAAATCAAGGCGTTCGATATTTTAACTCGTTAGGGAACGTCTGAATTTGCATATCTGTTTAAATTCATAAAACCAAATGCTTAAAGGACTCAGGGCCATATGTATCAACATTCTGTTTTGCGATTCCTAAATAGCTATTTTTAAGAATCGCTATTTAGAATCGCAAAATGGTATGTATGTAGGAAATCGCTTCTTTTTAGCGATTCCTTAAATTTCCTTAATTGCGATTAGCAAATTGCTAATCGCAATTAAGGAATAATTTCCCATTCATTATTATGGGCCAGGAGGCCCATAGGAATGAAGGGGAAATTTGCGATTCGCAATTTGCTAATCGCAAATTGTGAATATTTTCAAGGGTGCAGGGGTGTCTCAAGAACACCCTGCTGCACCCCTGAAAATGACATGTGTGCGCATATGGCGCACATACGTATGAGCGTCACATGGCACCTTTACAAATTGCATAAAGTGCATTTGTAAAAGAAATCGCAAATTACCACCAACTACAAGTTGGTGGTAATTTGCGATTCCTTAATGGCATTTTGGAATGTTTTTTTCCTTGATACATTGCATTTAAGGAATCGCAAAATTTGCAATTCCTTAAATGCAATAGCAAAATAAGGAATGGCATATTTAGCGATTCCTTATTTTGCACCAAAAATGTTTCATACATACCATTTAGCGAAAATTGGTTCGCAAACGCCAGAATTCTGCGAATTTCGGCGTTTGCGAACCCATTTTGCTTTGATACATATGGCCCTTAATGCTGAACGTTCCCCATGAGATTAACGTGAACATTCAAGGTAATATTCTGCACTATTTCCAGTTAGTGTTTTCGCTTCTTCCACCAATGTTCGTTCTGGTAATAAATGTTGTGCAGTGCAATAAATATACACAATGCTGCATTAAATATATTCTTTCTCAATTTTAAGCATATTTTTGCAGATATTTCCATTAAAAAATAGGGGAGGGGAAAAGCTAGTTCTCCTCACTTGGAACGACATTTTAGAACAAGGACTAGTTTTCCTCCGAGGCAGCACAATACGATGAGTGCCGATTCCAAAAGCAGTGTATCCATCAGTCGTGTGACCCCTGCATGCCAACACACTACCCCTCACCACGTGCCATGCAGAGAGAAGCTCCAGTAATAAAAGATTCTGAAGGTCAACCGCATAGGAAAAGCTGGAGACGTTTTGGTTTAAAACTTGACTGGATAGTACTGCTTCAGGTTCCATTGGCATTTTCTGCCTCTTGGTGACAGAAACCTCCTGCTGCAAATAGCTCTCCACTTCCCTCTGCATTAACTGCTATTTACCAAGGGTGCTGTGTTTGCCAGTTTGCGGAGCCCTTTGTCGCAGTGCCCGCACAATGGGGCACTCGAAAAGACAAACAATGCTGTTCCCTGCCCAGCAGATGCGATTTGTTCCGTTACACTGGCTCTTTTCTCCTCACAGGCCTTCTCACACATCCAAAAGGAATCCCTATAGTGCTGGAGCATGCGCTGTGAAACACAGTGCTTTGTGGATGGATTCATTATTTTGCTTTTGTTGAGAATGAAGCAGGCCATACTGGGCATTTAAGACTGCTCTTTGGGGGACGGAGAGCTGGGGATGAGAAATGAGATGGGATTTAAGGGACTTTACATAAGGGTGTTAAGAGAAGAGCTTTTTCCTTGGTGAAAAATGTTTTTCGCACTCAGAAAAAGAACCAAAAAAACCCTGCATTTCCAATGGAGGCCCATTCATGTGGATTTCTATGCCATGTACAACTCTGTACTGCTGGGAAAGGGACCTGGGGGAAAAGTCACATAATATCCCACTCATACCCCTGGTGCAGCTTTGTGAGAATACTAATAGAAATGTTGGATAATATCAAACATAGGTAAAAGCTTGTTCAGGTGGAGATACGGGCCCAGCTGTACACCCATTTTGCAAGTGCAAAATCTTTTGCAAACCCATTTGCGCATTCAAAATTGGCTGTGCGCAATGTACGAAAGCCAGTCGCAAAACACAACTTTGCAATGCAAATGAATACCGAATCGCAATAAATGCTACCGGTATTTGCAATAAGAAAATAATGACTCGCAATTTGCGAGTCACTAATTTCAATGTACAGATCATTTGCAAATAGCGAAAATGTGCAAAAAAGCTCATTTGTGCATGCAATTTACAACTAACAAGAACCAGGTGGTATCCAGGCCCAGCCTATTAAACCAGACTCAGAATGCAACAGAAATCTTTCCACAATGGCTGCCCTGTACTTGATAGAGAGGAGGATGCAGATATTGGCTGCTCAACAGAAGAGGCAGAGACAGGAGAGGATTTTCAGAGTCAGGCTGATATTGTTTGAAAAGACAGAGGAAGAGATTTATGACCGGTACAGGTTAAGTAGCACTGTCATTCTAGACCTCATAGACACCTTGAAGCCACAATTGGAAAGCAGAACCCTGTGCAGCAATGCAATCCCCACACATGCGCAGGTGTTTTGCTCCCTCCACCTATTGGCCACTGGTAGCTTCCAAGATGTCATTGCAGTAGCCAGAGGTGTGCCCCAGAGTGCGCTTTCACGATTCTTTCGCAATTTTCTAGAAGCCATGCTACATCATATCCATCAACACATCTACCTGCCCAGGGATGATGAGGATCTTGAAAATACAAAACTGCAATTTTACAGAATAGCAAGGTTTCCACAGATCATAGGGTGCATAGATGGGATCCATGTGCCCATATGTCCCCCATCCTGCATAGAATACATATTCCGTAATAGGAAAAGCACACATTCCCTCCACATCCAAGTTGTCTGTGACAGAAACAACATAATCACAGACATTGTTGCCAAATATCCTGGAAGCACCCATGATTCATACATCTTCAGACACAGTGGCATATACCAGAAATTAGAAAGAGGTGACTTTGATGAAGGATACCTACAAGGTACTGAATGTACGTGTCCAAGGTGACATGTATTTGCACTGAAATGTCTGTCTGCATGTTGTTTCACCATCACATATCTCACCAAGTGACAGTGCGTATGCCCTGCAGCCATGGATCCTGACACCTCACTTGTCTCCTAACAACGCACATGAAAGGGGGTACAACAGGTCACATCGGCGCACCAGGACCGTGATCGAGCGCACATTTGGCATCCTAAAATCGCGTTTTATGTGCCTCCACAAGAGTGGCAGATCCCTGCAGTATGCACCTGAGTCAGTCTGCAAGATTGTGGAAACATGTGCCATGTTCCACAACATGGCCTGCAGTGGTAGCTTGCCCAGGGATGTGACTGATTCAGATACGGAGGATGAGAACCCAGGACCACCTGCCCAACAGCAGTGGGATGGCAGCTCTGCAGCAGAGGAGAAACGGCGCAGGGACCAGATAGCTAACAATTATTTTTAAAGGTGCGACCAAGGTAATGACACACTACCCTCTACATAAAACAGTACAAATTGTGAATTCAACTTTGAATGTGTGCCTTATTGCGCAAGCTTGCACAAACAAAATCAGGACAAGCTGTCCATCACAAAATGCATGCTAAAACAAATGCGTAACTGTATTGTGGTTACATCACCACAGAGCTTAAAGAAAATGTGGGGCAATGACTGTGCAGAAACTCAACACAAATCACTTCCTGCCTCTACGTCTAGGCTGGTAAGAGCTGCCACTTGGAATCCCAGCCTGATGGCTGCTGCTCCTACACAAAATTGGTGTTTCCACAGCAGAGACGCTACTGCGGCTGGAAACCTCACTGTCAGTGCCCTCTGCAGCACCACCACTGGCACACATATTTGTCTGCAGTGTCTCCACTGCTACATTTATCTGTTGCAGGCTGCGTGCCACATCACCACTGTAGTGGCCCATCTCCACCTGGAGACCCAGGGTGTGCTTCGTGTTTTGGGAAGTTGCATGTGCTATCCTCTCAATGGCCCTGCTCAGGGCATCCATCTTGTCTCCCCTGCTGTGCTTCATGTATCTGTGCTGCCCCCTCTCCTCAGCCAATTCTTTGCACAGAGCGGCAATGGTAACTGTGAGGGCATCAAATTTAGCTTCCAGCCGACACTGGGTATTAGTCATCTGTTGTGTGATGTCCCTGAATCCCTGGGTCAGCATAATGTCCATCTGCCTCTGTTGTTGCAATTGCTGGAGCCTGTTCCAGGCCTCAAAATAACATGTGATTGGGTGATCCAGCAGGGGGGTGAGTGTGCAGACTGGCTTGCATATGCCGTACGGACTGCTAGGTTGGACGCACTAGCCGAATCCTGGTGGCAGGAGTGCACCTTGATGCTGCTGTCTGCTGTGATGCTGGTGTTACACTGGCTGTAGCCTGTGATATGGTCGCTGCAGAAGTGTCTGGGAGTTCAGGACAACTTGGTCCCCTTGATGCTGCCCCATCCTGCCCTTCCTCCATCTGGACCTGATCCGGGCTTCCCTCAGTGTCATCTGCACTGTGCTCGCCTCCCAGTGGTGTATATATGTGGCAAAAGATGTACGGTGAAAATAAATAATGTGAGTCACTATCTCAGTGGTGTTGCAATGTTTATCAGCTCATGTCATTTGTTACTACACTGTATATATCATTGAAAACATTTCCCATAATGCACCATTTGGTTTTATTTAGTGTGGCGCATGAATTTTGGGTGTGGATGATTAGTATTCACATGCATGTGCAGTACAGGCTCTAGTGCTGAATTAGACTTTTGTTACACATTTCACACTTACCAGGTTTTGGTGGTGGCTATGATGTGTCAAGGGTGCCAACAACAGCTGCCCTCTCCAGTGTACTCTCCACCATGGCCTCTGCTGCACTCGGTAATCCCATCTGCTAGTCGTTTGCCCTGGTGTGGTAAATTATGCGGGGACAAGAGCATTGAGTTATAGTCTTCCCTTGACATATATCTAGTTACGGCCCATGGTAGGGTCGATGACGAGATTGATGTAACTACGAGTTGGAAATTTAAGTAAATAGAAAAGAGAATCAGACTCATTAAGTAGGGGTAAGAACAGTGTAACGTAGTTAAGACCTAAGTTAAAGACAATATAGTATAAGTGGATGCATACCAGTTATCGAGCAATATTCAGCATTGGGGCCTTGTACTAGAATAGAACTCAGTTCCATGTTTGTATCCATATTGCGCTAACCTGACAAAAGGATAACATATAGAAGTAGCGGTATTTGTTCCCAGACCAATGCTTGAGGTAACTGTTCTGTCAACTACGACAGTTACCTGCTGTATGAATGCATGAAGAGCGGGCTTTATTATTGGGTACAATAGTATACAACAGCATGATTAAGTATTAAGCTGTAGCGTTTATACTATTATGGATCATTAAGAAAAGTATAACCCCTCCCATCTAGTAACTTTGTAGGAAAATAGACAGGTGGTATCGATCCAATAAGGCTTCTCTTATTATTGCAGAAATATCACAGACTGACCAAGTCGTCAACTGCATTTATCAACTGAACAAGTGAATAAATTGAATGTTGAGGAGACTATCAACATTGTTGAGGTAATTAAATCCCTAACCTATAAGCTTGCACGAAGGGGGATTTAAGATGTGAGTAAGTGACTCGCTAAAAAATAAAACCTGAAACATTTTGTTTGGCTTCCAGGTAGTCAAAAAACAACTTTTGGAGTCAATTGCCAGGTCACTATAAGTGGAACAGAAGGACCATTCACTTTCAATAGAGGTATAAACAAGCCTTGGGACTAGAAAAGGTGGATTTGATATACCCCTTGTTTAGAGAGAGTTGTATTTAGTTTAGTTAATAATATGAGAACAAGGGCCAAGATAGATCACCTCTAAAAATCATAAAGTTAACTTTAAAGAAGGAACATCAGATTATGCACTGTCTAAGGAATATATCTATCTTCCTCTCAGAAACTTCTTTAGTAATATATTGAAGTCCCCTTGATACATGATTAGAAAGGATGTAAACCATACAGTACGTAACATAGTTAATGATACATGGGTAGTTAGATAAAGTTTGTATATTTGTGTAGCGACAAGGGTGTTAAATACATAAATCTGTGTTTTGCAATTTTTAAATACAGATAGCCGACAAAGACAGTAGTACAAAAAAGAAAACAATCCCTTCTGAAAAATTCCTAAGGAATATATAACATTGGGTGAGTCTTTTTGAATAAAATAGAAGTTCATGTCCTGGCCAATCATTTTATTAATCAACTGGTGAACTATACAGTTTGAATGAGACAGTAAGAACTGTTGAAGAGTAAATCATGGATGTAAACTTATCACAATATGGGTGTAATAGAGATTGTGATTTATTACTAATTTTATGCACTGGTTGTATTGTGTTACATGTTGGGAGTCACAGTAAGGGTCGGATTCAATGCTCAAAGACTATGTATCTAAGGAATTAATCATATAGGTGTACTTTTGTACATACATGATTTTTTGATAATAAGCACGTAAGCTTGGACAACAATGACATTGTAAATAAATTGAACTTGTTATTTTCCTTTTGTAGTAACCACTGGTATTGAAAACCCTGAAGAAGGCTTTGCTGAAATGCGTTGGTAGCCAACAACCATAACCAATGTTTTCAGAATGGTCAAAAAAAATATTATAACCCCCTTTTTTCCCTTCTTTTTCTGTATATTTAGATCATAAGAGAGGAGGTAATCCATGGTAGATTGCTCTTAATCAATGTAAGCTTAATAGAGAGTAGGTAACCCATGGTACCTTGATCTTAACTTCTCCATTTATAACAACTGAAAAGACAGAACTTTTTAGGGCCATTCACAATATATGTCAATCGGTGGTTTACATATATGTAATCATGTTTTATGTAATAATTTGTGACTTATGGATAATTAATCATGACTGAAAGTTCAATTTCTATGAAAATAATGTATCACTTGTAACAAATATATTTTTAAATAATTGTCTATTTTTTATACATGTTGAAAAAAGAAAAAAATAAGAAAGAAAAAATAAATCAAATCTATTTTTCAATATCTGTATGGTATATTTGGATGGAATGGTTGGTCTAAAGTTTATTTGTTTTAATAACAGTATCTAGCACTGAACCCGGTGCAACACTCTTTTCAAATGCTCTGCTGCAGATGGTTTAGATACGGTACCTCTCGCAGACATGCTGCCACCCTCTCTTTGGCCCTGGAGCGCAGGTCATACCATTTCTTCTTGATGTCGTCCAGGGACGTGTGTGCCACACCCAGGGCATTTATGAGTGAGCTACAATTTGAAAGTCACAATTTTTATCGGTTGTACATCTGGCCCTAAAACTCCACCTGCACCCTTGCAGTTTTATTGGTGAACAGGCCACTTAAAACAGCTTCACTGTTAAATTTAATACATCTGAGTTAAATACATTCCAAAGTTCAACCAGTGCCTTTCTTGTGTGTAGACTTAATATTAATCCTTTCCAAGGTTTGTCTTCCACTCCCTACCCTCGATAAATAAAAGCTTAAGTAATTGTTTGCAGAAGAATCTCTTAAAGTGTATAAATTCAAAATTAATGGGTTTATATTATGAATTTTCACAACTTGATGTCAAACGCAAACATACCATATTGACCTAGTAGATCTATGGGCTTTCTCTATACAATGAACTCACAAAGCATCCCTCGTGCACATTTGCAGAATGACACCTAATGTTTTGGTAGCAGTTGCTTACTAAATAATTTGACTGCCGTACTAGAGATAGTATTACTAGGTTTATCACAGCAGAAGTATAAGGCAAGTTTTAATGCATGAATACCAAACTGATTCAATAAATTTGAATACGCATGTTACTTGAATGACTTGCTAAGTTCCACAAGTACATGATTGACGCAAAAGGTCTTACCTGAGTTTTAGAGTGGTGGATGGGGTGCACTGTTAGTCTTTGACCTCATTCCACTGTTCATAATACAGCATACTAACCAAACACAATGGAAGTGGTCACAAGGTTAGAAGGCACTTTTCAAAGCAAGCGTGAATAACAGGGGAATTGAATGTGTACTGATGGACAACATGGGTGGACAGGGGTGCATGAGGTTGATAGGAGACCAAAATGCAAAGGCATGGAGGTAGAATAACTCTGTGTGACTATCATTTAATATTATCATCAGGCCACCACATGTGTCTCTGAGTGCACACTGATACATGGGTTAGAGTTCAGGATGTTACTCGGTGTCTGGTGATAAGACATTTTGCTCCCCGTCACAGGTAACAGCATGCTCCCTTTATTATGTTTTTGGTTACATATAAAATACTTTGGGAGTACAACACCTCTATCTAGAGAACCATTCTATTGTAACTTTTACAGTCTAGGTAACCTTAGAGGTCCAAAGAAGCTCCAGCACTAGCAGAGTGCTTTTTCAGGACCACCTGAGTGTGAAAAGGTTGGCTAAGGAGTCCCTTGAGGTTCCTCCTTCAGTCAAATCCCTGTTTAACATCTACACCAGACCTTTGGCACAACTGGCAAGATCGCATGGAATTAAGTTTATGTTAAGCTGACAACACCCAGCTTAATATATCAGTAGATGGTACCTAACCGACTCCTTCTAAAACATTCCATCAGTGCATTCTAAATTCCCTTAAATTAAATGTGGACAAAACTGAAGTCATGTGCTATTCTTCAACCAGTTCTTGCACTCCCTCACTTTCATTATCTTTGGTTGACCAAAGGCGATTCCGTTTCAACAACGTCCATGCGCGTTAATTCACCAAAATGCCAGGCGTAGCAGAAGTGACATCACACGCCCTTTGAGCTTCATTTTTACTCACACATGTGATAAGACAAGCACCCACATTCACACTCACACTCTCACATAACATACTTTCACCTGCAAGCACGCACACAACATACATCTGATAACATTTTTTACTTACCTCAGCTGCCAGGAAGAGTCATATTTCAGCTAATTGAACTCCATTTTTGTTACATTAATGATAAAAAAAGAATATATGGTTGCTCCAAACTTGCCTCATAAATAAGAAAGAGAAAGCACTCTCAGGGGCGAGTTCAAGTTTTTATTTTTGAACTCACAGTGGCCAGACGTGTTTCGGCAGTCGCCTTTGTCAAAGGAGCTTTTATATATATATATATATATATATATATATATATATATATATATATATATATATATATATATATATATATTCACTGAAAAAACCATAGGTTATAGACCATATATAGTTAGGAATTTGCATTTACAAAACCTTGAAAATTCACTGAAAAAACCATAGGTTAGAGACCATATATAGTTAGCTGGACATTTTATTGACATAAAACCAATGAAATTCCATATATAGTTAGTTGCACTAACTATATATCGCGCACCCGCAATCCACTGCTGATGATGTCACATATTACATCATTCATGACATGGTCAGTGACATCACTGATGACATCACTGATGACATCTCAAAAATGACATCACTGATGACATCACTGATGACATCTCAAATGACATCACTGATGACATCATCTAGTGTCTGTGTGTTTTTGTAAAGTTTAAATATGTTTTACATATTGAAGAATGAGTGGATGTATGGAAGACTGAGTGTGTGTGTGGCTGGCTGGGAGGTGTGTGACTCTGTGCATATCAATGTGTACTTGTATCAGTGATTGTATAAGAGAGTAAGTATATATTATGTCTATTGCACCATTTTACTGTGTTTTTGCTAGCTTTAAACAATTTTGAGTATCATTGCATTAATGAATTTGAACATTCGACTTGACTAATATATTGATAATGTAGAGATGTCATTTTGCTGTAGGTTATTAGTTTTGTAGGCATTGAATTCATGCCCATTCAGGGCGAGATTTTACCACATTTTTTCATATATTCAGAGAGAGACAGTCTAAATACAGTACCGCAAGCATTTGGGCGTTGATTCACTGTAATTGGATCAAAGTGTTCTCTATATGGGGTAGACAGGACACGCGAGGTTCATCATTTATGACGGGATTGTATCCCAGGAGTGTTCTGCAACTATTTTGTTCTCTCTGTAGTAGATATGAAATGCCTAGATGAGTGCCCATGTTGGGCTCTATTTGCCATGAGCAACAGAGTTGGACTGATTTGCCCATCTTGGGCTGAATTATTTAAATATTACAATCTGTGTAATTTTGGTTTTGGCTTTAGGTTGAGTCACACATTTATTTGTTATAAAAACGCAAATTTCGTATGCATGTATGCCTTTTGTATGATGAAGGTGACCGTCCTAAGATGGCGGCCATTCACGACTAAAATATTGTAGTCCTTCCTTGCTCTTGATAATGCTAAATGACGTACTTTCTAAAAAAACGAGCTTTTAAAAAAACGAGCGTCTTTGCTCTTTGCACAACTTCACGAAGCCCTATGGCGAAACGCGTCGTTGCTGTTTAGTTCCTCGAATAAACTTGCAGTGGAACTACCCCCTGTGTGTGCTGCTTTCCTTTGGATGGACAGTCTGTGGATGTGTGGAGCTGATATATATATATATATATATATACATATATATATATATATATATATATATATATATATATGTATATATATATATATAGTGGAAAAAGCTTTATTCGATTTCACAAAAATATAAAATCATAAAAGCAGCAGTTCATTCATTAAATCATACAATCCAGTGAAATACAAATGGGAACAATAAATACATCCATAAAAAATTTTAAGAACAGATTAAACTTTTCCTTTTCCTCAAGATACTTTTTAAAAAGCTTGTCATTATACCAACACAGTATACATCAAACAGGAACAATAGAGCCGGGCGACATTGACGCCATGAACCTTGTTTTAAAAATGGTTTAATCCATCTGGTCCTTTCTGCTTAGTAAAATTTGCAGAAGAATACTAAGTGCAATGTAGATTGATCTGATAGATTGTCGCACGGGCATTTACATAGGATTCTAGACCAATCATTTACTTTAGGAAAGGTAGTTAAACAATAGAAGTAATCAAATCTAAACCTTGTTAGGATGTACCTATCAAACCCCTCCTGGCACCAGACCAAGTATGGTTGAATTGAGACTGAGACCAGGGTGAGTTGGTGTTGTGATACGTTTTTTTTGTTTAGTTCCACTCCTAGCCTTAATGTTTCGAGATGATTCCAACAAAGAGACTTTAGCTCTTTCCTTGTTATATTATTTAGGGAGTCAGGCTTATGGTAAAACTCTGGTCCCCCAAAGTCATTTGTAAAGTTACGTATATAACTCAACCATGTGATCTTAGGGGCCTGATCCAATCCCAGTGAGTCTTTGATTATTTCTCTATTTAAAACTAAGTCTGGCGAGGTCCAGACTCTATGCCATAACAATAAGGGTTGCATGCTTATCAAATCGCTGATATAGCCTATGCTCAGTTCAGAGTGACAATTAAAAACAGAAGTACTTTGAGGGATGGCTAAAATAAATCTTTAAAAAGCATTTTCTACCTTTTGAATGGATGAAGTATCATGGGCTCTCCAAACGCCTGCTCCATAGGTAGCTGTGCTTATACACTTAGCCTGATAAATTTTTTGCAGGATTTCTGGGGGCCTTTTCCCCATTTTCTTGGCAAATATCATTAGTGCTGCCGTTGCTCTTTTAAACATTAAAGTCCTGCTTCTTATAGCTGGACCCCAGGATCCCGATTCTTCTAATACAATGCCTAAATAGGAGAATGTTTTAGTGGGTGCAATATTCTCATTTCCAGCAAACAGGGGGCAGGATCTATTCTTGCCTCTCCCACAGATCATAACAAAAGTATTTTTAACAGTAAGTTTCAGGCCCCTGTTGTCCATAAAATTAATATAAGTATCAAGTGCCGTCTGAAGGCCAATTTGTGTTCTCGCATTAAGACGGCATCATCAGCATACAGGAGCGATACAATCTGATTATGGTTAACCTGGGGTGAGTCTCGTACCTTAGCCACTAATTCCTTTTCCAAATCGTTGGTATATAAAGTAAAAAGAAAAGGGGCAAGGACACAGCCTTGCCTGACTCCTCTCATCACATGAAAGGCTTGGTGCATTCACCTTTTAAACCGAATCTTACCTTAGCTGTAGCACCCGCGTAAAGTTGTCTTAAAAATAATGAGTACCTCATCCACCTTTAAGTCTGATAAAATCTGCCATAACCGGCTGTGAATTATGCAGTCGAAAGCTGTGCTTAAGTCAACAAACGCTGCGTATATTTTACCTCCCTTGGCCTGAATATATTTTCCATGTAGGATGGAAAAATGTAGTACCTGTTCTACTGTGCGCTGCCCCTCCCTGAACCCATACTGTACTGGACTTAAAACATTAGTATCTTCCTCCCATTGTTGAAGGTGATTCAAGATAACCCTACCTGTGACTTTCATAAAAGAATCAAAGCAGGGATATTGGGCGATAACAGGAGGGATTATCCGGGTCCCCTTTTTTAAATATAGGGATAATTACCGACTCGGACCAGGTTTTAATAAAGCCCTTCTCGCAGCTAGCTTCAAGGACTCGGGTTAGTAGCGGGGACCAGAGTTCGACCGAGTGTTTAAATAAATCGATCGGAGTACCATCGGGGCCCGGCGCTTTACCTCCCTTACTTTGTTTTATGGCTTCAAAAACTTCTTGGTTGCTGATGTTAATTTTGATTTGTACAAATTTTTCTAGTCCCTCCTGGGTTTCGATCCCCGTGTCTGTTATTTTATCTATCCCCCCCAGGATTATATACTTCTGAGAAGAAGTCTATCCATAGATCTTCTGATATAGCCGCCTCAATTCTTGCCCCATCCCCCGAGGTAAAAAACGGTGTTTTGACAGCTCCCCAAAAAAGTGAGCTGTCCCTCTTCTGTGAGGCTTCATATAAATTGGTCCAGGCCTGATCTCTGATTTTCCGCTTACATCTCTTTCTTGCTGAATTGCATTCCTTCCTGCACCTCCTGACTTCTTCAGTATCCCTCCTCGGACTTTGTAGGGCCTTTTTTAATTGGGAGTGGGCCTTTGTACAATTAGAGTCAAACCAGCTGTTTTTGTTGGGTTTGAAATCTTTATTGGGGCGGTGCAGATTATTTTGGATTATCCTTGTAATGTCAGCAAAGGAACCCAATATATCTGTATATGATACCTCTTCCTGCAGGCACTTTAAAATTGGAGTTATTGCCTCTATAATTATTTTCTTATTGGTGACCTCAGGGTCGCTCTTGGCCTATCATAGGAAATACCCATTTTGTCTATCCAGAACGCACCCTTGGGTCCAGGCTAGGCTCTCTACCAACGAACTTGACTTTTTGTGGGGGAATGAGATGTTAATAATACTAAGCGGGAGGTGATCACTGATCCCAACCGTATGGGTGACGAAATCTGATACCCAGGTTGTGTAGCTATTAGAAAGAATGATAAAATCAATCAAAGTACTGTGTCCTCTTCCTACAAATGTGGAACTGAAATCAACAATAGGTGAGCATAACATGTTTGCGAAGCCTAGGTTATGTGTGGCCATAACTTCGTTAAAACTGTCACCCCCATTGTGGTGGGTAAAGTGGGGCTGGTGATCATCATCATCGACCTCACAATCGCCACATCCGCTCAAGAACAGTTGGAAGAGGTTATGATTAAAATCGCCGTGCCATATGGGGATGGAGTCCTTCCCTGAGTTATCGCTAACACTCTTGAAATCCTCATTGAGGTCATGTAACATATCACAAACTAGGCCCTTATCCAAGTTATTATACATATATAAGCTTTTATATATATATGCCTGAAAGGGTTTTGTTTTGACTTAATACTGGGTGCTCCCTTGTGTCTGGACAAAGCTATACCTCTCTGAAGAGCTCTAATTAGAGCGAAACACTGTGTCAGGGGTTGCTTTTACTCATTTCAGGTTGGCTTGAGTTGGTAGTTTACCAATTCAAAGCTGTAATATTGTGCCTGGAGTGATAAATGGCTTTTGTTATTTTACAGCTCGGCAAGGACTGCACTGTACTAGTCCTATGCTTAAAGACTTTGCTGTTTAAATGGCAAAAGACTTCGTCATTTTCTATCTCGCCATGGATAGCACTGTGATAATCCTATGCTTAAAAACTTTGATAGAAAAACAGACATTTGAGGTGAGCAGATCTAGAGTGTCGCTGGTGTTGAGAGTGCTCTAACAGGAGCTGCTTTCCACCTAAACTGAACTGAGACCTACCCAGAGTTCTCTCCTTCTTTTTTGCATATATATATATATGTATATATATATATATATATATATATATATATTACCTACTGGCGGTCGCCAGTAGGTATATATAGTTAGGATTTTTTCTCTATGGGATTTTTGAAAATTCTATGTCTAATAACTTTGGCGTTTGTGGACGGAATTGGCTGAAATTTTCAGGAAAATGGAACATTTTGTTTCTGGGCAGCCCCTGAAAATTTGGGGGGGTTCGTCAAGGGGGGGCCGAGAAAAAAGGGGGGTCCCAAAACGCGTTTTTCCCATGTTAATTTCCATAGGGCGGTTGGCCTCACTTTTAGCCCCAACGGCTGAATGGATTTACACGAAACTTGGCAAAATTGTAGGGACTGTTAGCCCGATGTGCCTTTGCTAGGTCTCAATATATGTGCTCCAGTGGATTTTGAGAAATTAACGTTCAAAAAAAGATATATATCTGTAAGCGCGCTCCGGGCAGCGCTCCGGTTCGCGTACTTGACGCGTAACGGAACTTCGCGAAGCGAAGCTGATTGGCTCTTCGGTGTCTGTCAACATTCTAAACAGTCCGGAGCGGCCGCCATCTTGTCTCTCGGTAGGATCGAGAGACAAGAGGAGGTCAAAACAAAGGCAAAAATGACCATAAGGGGGCATAGTAGATCCTCCCTGACCCCCTAGGTTTGATGTGAAGGCTTTAAAAGGGCCCCGCGGGGCAACAAAAAAAAAAATTGTTTTTTTTGCGTGGATAGCGCCCGGTTCGCGAACCGGGAAGCGGCCCGGGGAGCGTACTATGAGGAAAAAAGAATGATAGACTTTTCAAATACTGTATGTTAATTGATTGTTGGTTTTGTTGATTATTATTTTTTTTGTTTTGTTTTTTAAACAATTATTTATTGTGTTTCAAAATTTAATAAAACGTCTAACATTTCACTGTCTGAAATGTCGTTATTTTCATTGAACATAGCTTGTAATGTTTGAGTGTGTAAAATGTCCTCATTTTCAAGGAGGACATCTACTGCTTGCACACATTGCAGTAGTTCTTGGTCCCAAGTTTCATCCATAAATTCTATATAATTTGGATCAATTATTTCTTGGTTGGTCTCTTGCAGGACAATTTCAAATGAAACTTTGTGTTCGCCTTCCATTTTGTCTGAAATTTGGATAAAAAATATATTAGTAGAGATAGGGCACTGTTGGGATTAATTTTAGATAGGCAGTTTTTAACAGTGAATTTATCTTTGGGCAGTGTATAGTATCAGAGTGGAAGTAGGAATATAAAAAAGTGTATGTGATTTAACGTAAGTAAATTCATAATTATACAAGAGAAACCTAACTCCATCCATAACTATAACAGAGAAGTCTATCTAAATCTATAACTACTACAGAGGGATAGTATATAACTATCAGAAAAAGTTTACCATATTAACTTATAGTGCACAATATACTTCAGTTTTTAAAATAACAACTTACCTTTACAAAGAAGTTGAAGTGATTAGTGAAAATCCAATTGAAATGTACACCAGGAAGTAGTAGTCAAAATGGCTGTGTTTCCTTCTCTTCCTTTATATATATTCAGGTACATAACCAATCAAATGTCAGGTAAAAAAAAATAGAAAATGAAAGTAACATTTTAATTGGTTGTGAATTCCAACACTTCAGATGTGTTTTGTGAAGTAATTTACCTCAGGGTATTTAGAGAGGTCTACAGGCTAAATGGCTAAATGGAATTTCAACCAAATTTGTGAAAATGGTAGGGATTGGTATGTAGTATGAGCAAATCTATATTTGGTGAAAGTGTCTCAAGGGTTTCTTCTTTAAATTACTTTCCCACCTTTTTTAATGGAGCGCTTCCCGGGCAGCGCCCCGGTACGCGAACTGGCGAGCGCCCCGGTACGCGAACCTTAAGCGTTACGGGAGTCCACCATTTTGTGTTTCGGTCGAATTAAGATACAAGATGGAGGGCACATAATGTTCAGAATGGGTAGAAGGGGACACGGTAGACGTATTTTGACCCCCTAGGTTTTCTGAGGATGGCTGAGGAGGCCCATATGTGCGAAAAAAACCCATTTTTTTAAAACATTTCGCGCGGTTAGCTTCCGGTTCGCGTACCGGGTAGCGCTCCGGGGAGCGTACTTTGTTGAAAATTAGTGAAAAAAGTTAGAGTAAAATAATAATTGTGAGTGATCAGATGTAGGGTAGCTCTGAGAAGAGCTTTTGGGTTTATGGTACATTTAGGTACTTATAAGTAGGTACCAATGCACATTTTTAAATTCAGAATGAAAACTCTGTTCCCTTCATCTGAGAAGTGAACTCCATCTCCTCTGTAGATATCTTGCATGTAGTAACGCAAGTTATTGTTGTACACGGAGCCCATTCCATGGTCTCTCATGTGAGCTGAAACAGATTTGTTTACATGCTTCCTCGACTTCTCAATTTGTGGACAAAATTGGTTCGACCACCTCCATTTCTGTCTTTGGCATATATTTGAATATACCAAGGCAGTTTGAGGAAAAAGTGCCATTAATTGCTCAAAGGTGTCCTTTAAAAGCATTTCCAGACCTACCCCAGTCAAAGTGCCCAAATCATTACCTCCACAGTGCACAATTAACAGGTCAGGTTTTGGCAAATGCATAAAGGTTTTCACCAATGGTATCAATTGGTGACATTTTAATCCTCTGTGGCCAAACCACTTAATTTCCACATCTTGTAAATTGAGGTTAGGTAAATTTCTGTTCTCAGCATACCTCTGAGCCCAATAGATGTAACTATGTCCAACAATCCAGACAGAAAACATGGTGAGAGAAGGTTCTGCTGCAGTCAGATGAAGTGTGGCAATGAAATGGCAGTTGAAAAAATAAGAGTTTAAAATGAAAAAAAGTGTGGAGTTTCTGTGTTAATGAAGCAGTAACAGTGATTGGTGGATTTTGATTGCTGAAAACAGAAAGTTAGGGTGCATGGATGAGTTCTTTGAAAGATGTATTTTGAATGGTCAATAAAAAATCATTAAATGAAAGATTGCACTGGATATGCAGGTGCACTGAGAGTTCAGAGTTGAATTGAAACATTGTTGTGTGAACTTGCAAACACCAGAGGTCTTCCAGGAGGTGGTTGCTATGCAAAAAAGGCAGAGAGGGCAGAGGGGGGAAGGGTTTTGATTTGAAAAAAGTGAGGGAAGAGTTTTGATTGGGTGACATGAGAGATATGTGTGAAGAATTACAGCATTTCTGTGCTTTCTATAGCTGCAGCCTCTGGAGTGCATACCCTTTGTTCTGCTGAAGACAAATTGGTGTATTTCTGAGACTGTTTTGAAACTCATAAAGTATTTGCTAAGGTGAGAAAAGATTTATTTAATTTAGATAGAGAATAGTGTGTTTTAAGGAGAAAATTATGAAGAAAGTTGAGTTTTTAAAATGTTGCTTTGTCTCAAGTGTTTTACAAATAGATTATGTTTCTTTGAGAAATTGTAATTGGAGAAAATGTGAAGTATTAGTACTGACAGGGTGTTTTTGTGCATAGGAGCTGTGCAGTGTTTTCAAATTATGACTTGAAAATCGTTTTTGAGGAAAAGGAATGCTTTTAAAATTTATGACAAGGAAATAATGGTGTCTGCTTCTTTATAAGGCATTTGAGTGTCTCTGATGTTATTTTTCCCATTTTAATTTAAGACCTTTCCCCGTGGTGCAAATTCCTTGTAAATATGCTCGCACCTGTGCTTGGCAAATTTAGATTTTGAGTCTTTGAGTTACATAGCCATGTTAAAAGTGACCCAAAAATGCTGCAAAGGCAATCAAAAAATGCTTTCATGTGTCTTAAGGACATTTTCAGTCATTTCCCCATGTGCAGTGTTTTCAAATTATGACTTGAAAATCGTTTTTGAGGAAAAGGAATGCTTTTAAAATTTATGACAAGGAAATAATGGTGTTTGCTTCTTTATAAGGCATTTGAGTGTCTCTGATGTTATTTTTCCCATTTTAATTTAAGACCTTTCCCCGTGGTGCAAATTCCTTGTAAATATGCTCGCACCTGTGCTTGGCAAATTTAGATTTTGAGTCTTTGAGTTACATAGCCATGTTAAAAGTGACCCAAAAATGCTGCAAAGGCAATCAAAAAACGCTTTCATGTGTCTTAAGGACATTTTCAGTCATTTCCCCATGTGCAGTGTTTTCAAATTATGATTTGAAAATCGTTTTTGAGGAAAAGGAATGCTTTTAAAATTTATGACAAGGAAATAATGGTGTCTGCTTCTTTATAAGGCATTTGAGTGTCTCTGATGTTATTTTTCCCATTTTAATTTAAGACCTTTCCCCGTGGTGCAAATTCCTTGTAAATATGCTCGCACCTGTGCTTGGAAAATTTAGATTTTGAGTCTTTGAGTTACATAGCCATGTTAAAAGTGACCCAAAAATGCTGCAAAGGCAATCAAAAAACGCTTTCATGTGTCTTAAGGACATTTTCAGTCATTTCCCCATGTGCAGTGTTTTCAAATTATGACTTGAAAATCGTTTTTGAGGAAAAGGAATGCTTTTAAAATTTATGACAAGGAAATAATGGTGTTTGCTTCTTTATAAGGCATTTGAGTGTCTCTGATGTTATTTTTCCCATTTTAATTTAAGACCTTTCCCCGTGGTGCAAATTCCTTGTAAATATGCTCGCACCTGTGCTTGGCAAATTTAGATTTTGAGTCTTTGAGTTACATAGCCATGTTAAAAGTGACCCAAAAATGCTGCAAAGGCAATCAAAAAACGCTTTCATGTGTCTTAAGGACATTTTCAGTCATTTCCCCATGTGCAGTGTTTTCAAATTATGATTTGAAAATCGTTTTTGAGGAAAAGGAATGCTTTTAACATTTATGACAAGGAAATAATGGTGTCTGCTTCTTTATAAGGCATTTGAGTGTCTCTGATGTTATTTTTCCCATTTTAATTTAAGACCTTTCCCCGTGGTGCAAATTCCTTGTAAATATGCTCGCACCTGTGCTTGGCAAATTTAGATTTTGAGTCTTTGAGTTACATAGCCATGTTAAAAGTGACCCAAAAATGCTGCAAAGGCAATCAAAAAACGCTTTCATGTGTCTTAAGGACATTTTCAGTCATTTCCCCATGTGCAGTGTTTTCAAATTATGACTTGAAAATCGTTTTTGAGGAAAAGGAATGCTTTTAAAATGTATGACAAGGAAATAATGGTGTCTGCTTCTTTATAAGGCATTTGAGTGTCTCTGATGTTATTTTTCCCATTTTAATTTAAGACCTTTCCCCGTGGTGCAAATTCCTTGTAAATATGCTCGCACCTGTGCTTGGCAAATTTAGATTTTGAGTCTTTGAGTTAAATAGCCATGTTAAAAGTGACCCAAAAATGCTGCAAAGGCAATCAAAAAACGCTTTCATGTGTCTTAAGGACATTTTCAGTCATTTCCCCATGTGCAGTGTTTTCAAATTATGACTTGAAAATCGTTTTTGAGGAAAAGGAATGCTTTTAAAATTTATGACAAGGAAATAATGGTGTCTGCTTCTTTATAAGGCATTTGAGTGTCTCTGATGTTATTTTTCCCATTTTAATTTAAGACCTTTCCCCGTGGTGCAAATTCCTTGTAAATATGCTCGCACCTGTGCTTGGCAAATTTAGATTTTGAGTCTTTGAGTTACATAGCCATGTTAAAAGTGACCCAAAAATGCTGAAGAGAAATGAAATGAAGAAGCAGACACCATTATTTCCTAGTCATAAATTTTAAAAGCATTCCTTTTCCTCACAAACGATTTTAATTTCATTTTAAGTCATTTCCCCATGAATGTAGGTATAAAATTGATTTATATGTTGTGTTTAAAAACGTTTTTTGAAATCAATTACATTTCTGGATATGTACTGCTAGAGCTTCATGCACCTTAAACAAACCTCTGGATAGGCTACACCTTATCGTCATCCTGAATTAATCATTTAAAATGCTAGGGACAGATTTATGATAGGTGTATGCCTCTTTTGCGCCACTGTGCGTCACTTTTGTGACGCAGTGGCGGTGCAAAAGATTTGCTATGTGGCGACAAAATTACAAATTGATGCATCTAGGCAGATGTGTCATGCTGTAAAAAACCTGTGCCACATGAAACTGATGCAGCAGTGATGCAAAAGATGCACCATGTTGCAAGACAGGCCTCACTTCATCTCCAAGAAGATAAGAAGCTGAGTCTTCTGTAAATGTGAAAATTGTTGTATACACTGCTCAACTTCTGTGTACTCTTTGATATGCTAGACTCCATCTGCACTCTGAGGTACCTAAGCAAAGGAAACACAGGTGATGTAATTGTAAAATGAGGAAAAGAAACTCCACATTTTTCAATTACATCACCTGTGTTTCTTAAGTTTACGAATGACATTGTGCAGATGAAGTTAAGGTCTGTCCACGGACACAAAAGAGGTCTGGCCTTTGTTCAAGAGTGAAGTGCACATGACTTACTTCATTGGTAGGCCTTCACATGTATTATCTCCTCTGTATTCTTCAACAAGCGTAAATTTGATCTGCAACCCTGAGTAGGACTCACCTTAAACAAACCTCTGGATAGGCCACACCTTATCGTCATCCTGAATCAATCATTTAACATGTTAGGGACAGATTTATGATAGCCGTGTGCCTCTTTTGCGCTGCTGTGCGTCACTTTTGTGACGCAGCGGTGGTGCAAAAGATTTGCTATGTGGCGACATATTTAAAAATTGATGCATCTAGGCAGATGTGTCATGCTGTAAAGTCCTGTGCCACATGAAACCTGCGTCAGTTTTCATATAGGTGTTTTGTTGCAAGGTATGCATTAATTTGCAAGAAAGCCCTGTAAAACTAACACAGTGAAATTTAGAAGATTTCACTGAGTCAGTTTATAGCATTGCTGAATCTAATGCTTATGCCTGTTTGAAACAGGCATAAGAAGTGATGCACCATGCAATGTGAGGGTTCCTCCTGTGCATTGCAGTAGACATGTCGCGCTTATGACGTGATTCCTGCAATGTGCTGCTTTTGTGGCACAGATGTGTGACGCATCTGTGCTGTTTTTGCTCAATGGTGCTCCA
The DNA here is from genome assembly GCF_964261635.1 of Lissotriton helveticus. NCBI lineage: Eukaryota > Metazoa > Chordata > Amphibia > Caudata > Salamandridae > Lissotriton > Lissotriton helveticus. The sequence goes on along the minus strand of NC_136067.1, from coordinate 1,798,334,757 downwards.
CATTGTAAATTCGGCACACTATGGCGGGCAGAGCAGCGGTGCACATTAACTGGTGCATCCGTGGGGATGCGCCATTTAGCATAAATCTGCCCCTGTACATTTAAGTATGAGCAGGGGACACAGAGTCGGTGAGGCTTATCCAAGGTTAAGAAGAGATGAGTCATGTTCACTGAAAACTTGGACATAGGCTTCACTTCCTCAGCATCGCTGGACATGGCTAAATAATAGCTGCAAAATGTTACTCTTGTTAAACAATTTTACTATTATAATCTCTGAGATTTGTCTCTTACTCTGCAACATCTCATTGTTGTTCTCTTTCTTTAAAGATAACGACAACATCAACCATGAGTGACAATCAGCAATCAGTTGATTATGACATTATCATTGAACTTGTAATTGAAACGTCAGTGGAAGTAGATCCCTTGGATGATTTAAATTCTCAGGATGATGAAGAAAATGATGAGGATGCCGATTTGTCAGAATTGTATGATATAGGGTGGGAAGCTGACGTGCTTGAGCCTATGGAACTATAAACATATAAAAATGTATAATAAATGAAAAGTAAAAATGTAAACCGTTTCATTTAAAAATAAAGACACCTTCAAAAACAGGTTATGTGTAGTGTCTTCAATAAAATATTAAAATATGCTCATAAAATTAGATCAGATTCACATATAAAACAGCACAGGTAAAATGAATATGAATTCCATTTCTTTTCTGCTATTTCTGTATTCTAAATTTGCCAAGCACTAAAAAATATTCTATGTAAAAATGTGAAGTAGTGTGTTAAGTTTTTGATGACTGTTATTGATTTACTGTTTGGTAATAGTGGTTAATAACATTTTTTATTATATTTTACCACAGATTCAACTGCAGATCATTTCAAGATTTCAGCATGCCAACCAAGGATAGACTTAGAAAGGCTGCAAAACGTCAAAGACAGCAGGTCCATGAAATAATGCAGCAGTCCTCTACCAAAAAAACTTGTCAAGTCACCAAGAAAGCACCGGGTAAGACCACAAAAACATTCATAAGAAATATTTGTAGTAAAAAAAGTATTACTACAGAAAATGTTTCAGTCCAGAAAAAGAGAAGCAATTTAAACGGAAAGGAAAGGCCAATCAAAAATGTTACTGCTAGAGCAAGAGATAAGTCTGTGCATGATAGTAGAAGGAAACAACAGTTTAGGGACATTCGTAAACGAATGTTCCGCAACAGGATAATTGGCAATTTGTTAAAAAATATTAAGAAAGGTCAACAGAAAGTGGTTTTTTATAAGAGAAAAAAAAAAGTTGAGAAAGTTATTGATCAGGCATTTGAAATTAAACGAAAGTTATTTATTTTGATAATCAATAGAATTAGTAAGCTAAACAAGGCAATTTATGATTTCAAAAGAAATAGTAGATGGAAGAGAATAGTTAATCGGTGTAATTTTTGTGAAGTTTTTTCCGGAGAATGGATGCATAGTTCAAGTTGTGAGGCATTTTTTAATGAGGAGAGTTATTTCCAGGATAATGATTTGGTGCATGCAGTTGACACCAATGGTCGAGCTTATGAGGTGAAAGATGGTTGTCCAGTTGAAAAAGAAAAACTTGTGACAACAGAGACAGAAGAGGTGTTAGGTAATGAGGTTTTAGGAAGACGTCCTAAGGGTCCTGTGTACACCTGGAAGTGTAGTAGTATTTGCAGTGTGCGACAGGATTCCATCAATTTGCTTTGTGATTTTGTACGGACATTTAATAAGAAAAGTTTGAAGCAGAAAATGAAGTTGTTGCAAGAATTAGATCCTTGCAGAGTGAGAGAAGTGACAGGTTTGCATGGTCATTCACTGGCTTGTCTTTCCAGGAGAGTATGCCAGAGTGTTTTTCATCATTTCAGGATGCTAGCAGTGCATCATAATAAAGTGAGGAAATTAGTTAGAATGTTGTATTATGCTAAGAGTCCAGCAGTTATGCTTAAACAATTATGCGCTGCTCTTTTGCATGGTTCTGAAATAGATGTGAAGAATATGTGTGAAGAAATTGAGTTTTGTTACTTTGGAAGTAAAGAGGAGAATGTTGAAATTGACCCACAAGAAGAGGGTAATGTGGAAGATAGTGTACAGGTTTCCAGTACAGATAATTTTCAGAAGGAAATTGCCACGTTTCAGGTGAAATCAAGTGAGAGGCCAAATTTCACTTGTGTGTGTTGTCGACGCACTTATTATAAGAATCAGACTAAGTTAGTGGATTTATATGCAAAAAGTGAAAGGGAAAATAATAGTGAATGGAAGGATTTCACAACATACTTGATGGTAGAAAATTGTTTTGATTTGGGATTGGATCAACGTGTGTGTACTTATTGTTGTAATAAATTAAATCAAAACCAGATGCCTGCTAGAGCGGTTCATAATAATCTGGAATTGGTTGAGATTCCTTCTGAATTGAAGGATTTAAAGACTTATGAATCTATTTTGATTCAAAGTATCCATCCCTTTCAGGCTATTGTAAGAATGGAGCCAAAGACAGGGAAATTGCCTCCATCAGATTTACAGAGAGGATTAAAGGGAAGAGTTGTTTATTTGCCTCTAGATTTGAAGAAAAACATTAACACAATTGGAGTAGAAAAAGTGGAAGAGGACCCTCTGGTTATCTTAGTTAATGGGGTTCCGACAAAGAATAAGAAAATATGGCAAGATTTAGTGGATGTTAGGAAAGTCAAAAAGGCAACATTGTATTTGAAAAAAAATAATAAGTACTATAAGAATATATATGTTGCAGAAGAGGAAGTAAGTGAGGAAGAGGATAGCGATTTGTGTGCTGGTCAAATTGAGAAAGTAGAACCCTCTACTAGTGAAGAAATATATGAACATTATAGTGTTCATCCTTTGCATTCCAAGGAAGTCATGGGGAATGCTATTGAGTTGTTTCAAATGAAACAAGCCAAAGGGAGTCCCATTAGTGTTTGGGAGGAAAGTTTGGAAGCTCGGTGTTTCCCACAGCTTTTTCCAACAGGTCAGGGAGGAAGATATGATGAGCGACCTCATCAAATTCCTGCTTCTGAATACCGGACTTTGCGATTGTATGCAGGAGATGCTAGGTTTCGACAATGTATTCCCTATTTGTTTCGTCTCCTGTTTGAAAGCGATCTGTCTGGACTGTCATATGCAGTGAACCACATCTTGAAAAGTGGTATACACATGCAAAACATCTCGGCAAGTGACTTTATGGATAAAGTCAATGTCCAAGACAGTATTTTAGATTCTCACCTGATTAATCTCATGGCGTGTCAGCGTGGTACTAATGAGTACTGGTACCGTCGTCATGGTGATTTAAAATGTATGCTGAGGAACTTAGGAACTCCCACATGGTTCCTCACTCTGAGCTGTGCCGAGTATGGCTGGGAAGACTTACTTGAATTTCTACGAGAGGCAAATGGAAACATCGAAAACATCGAATTCAAGACACCCGGAGAACTGTGCTCTTTGGATCCAGTCAATGTATGCCGGTACTTCAATCATAGATTTGAAGCTATGATGTCTTTCATCATGAATAAGAAGAATCCACCTCTTGGAGAGGTGTTGGATTTCTTCTGGAGAAAGGAGTACCAAGCAAGAGGTGCTCCTCACATACATATGCTGTTGTGGATCAAGGATGCACCTAAATTTGGAACAGATCCAGAAGACTCAGTGATGAGTTTCATACAACAGCATTCTACGTGTGCTGTTCCAAACGCAAAGGAGAAGAAAAGCCTAAGAGAAAAAGTTTTACGTTTCCAAAGCCATCGTTGTGGAAAGTACTGTCGTCGTAAATTCCGAAACAAGGACAAGTTCTACACCAAATGTCGTTTCGGCTTTCCACGACCGGTGATTTCTAAAGGAAGAGTAAACAGTTTGATGTCTTCGCTGCGACATAATGTGATGAAGAAATCACCTAAAAACACATACAATTTGAAGAGGAACGAAGAGTCCAAGTACATCAACGACTACAACCCAGTGATTTTGTCCATGTGGAATGCTAACATGGATATACAGTTTGTGGCTGATAACTGTATGGCTGTGGCTCGGTATGTGACATCTTACATCACCAAAAAAGAAAAGACAGAATTGAAGGATATGTGGGAGGACATTTCCCATGAAAAGAGCCTCAGTAAGAAGTTGTACAGTTTCAGTCTGAAGATGTTGTCGCATCGAGAAATCGGAGCTTACGAATGTTCTGACCGGTTGTCTTCAGCAAGTCTCTATGCCAAATCTAGGAGTATCGTTTGGGAGAGTCTTGGTCTTGCTGCAACACGTAATCGAGTTCTGAAACCTGTGCGGGAAATTGAGTATTTGGCGGAAAAGGAGCCAAACAGTACCGACATTTTGAAGACCAACATGTTGGTTACATATTATCCAAATCGAAGCAGTCACCTCGAGAATGTTTGTCTGTATGAGGTTCTACAAAATTACATATTCAAGAGGAACATCAAAGAAGATACTGAGAAAGGAGTGTATGCTGTTATTGGAAGTGAGGGATGTCTGGTCAAGCAAAGAAAATGCCACTTGGTAAACCATCGAAAATTGAGTGGCGAATCTCCTGAAAAAAAGGAGTTTTTCTATTTAGCACTTTTGCAACTTTTCAAGCCTTGGCGTGCAGAAGAGGAACTGCTTGGAGATTTCCTCTGTTAGGAAGACTCTTTCACTGCCGCCAAGGAGACCATAGAATGTCCTGCTTTATCTAAATATGTAGAAATGTTGAATGCGGAAATCGAGCAGGAAGCAACGATTGCAGCCGAGATTGCCAGAGACAGTTCTCAGGACAGTCAGAGTTCTGCTTCATTGAGTCAGGATCCACTAGGAGGACCTGTTATCGAAAATGAAGCTGCCACTGCCATGAATGAAGTGGAAAGAGCCATGGCACATGCTCAGGAGGATGCAGTTAACTTAGAAGACTTGGAAAGACAACTCAACGTTGAGCAGAGGAAAATATATGACGAAGTTACCAAGCAAATTGATCATGGATTAAGTCATGAGAAGAAAGAGTGCTCATGTACGTCGTTGAAGCCTGTCCGACTGTACGTGAGTGGAGAAGCGGGAACTGGAAAAAGTTTCCTCATTAAAGCAATTTCATGTTATTTGCAGGAAAGGACTGAGTCATCGCTGTCTTGTGTTGTCACCGCTCCAACTGGACTGGCAGCACATAACATTAAAGGGATTACTTTACATCGTTTACTGATGCTGCCAGTGGAGCATGACAACAAATTATAATATCACAAGCTATCTGGAGATGCTTGTTGTGAAGTTTCAAGAATCTTGAGGAAAATGAAACTTCTTATCATTGACGAAGTAAGCATGGTTTCCAATGTCATGCTTGCCTTTGTACATTTGAGAATGCAAGAAGTTCTCAAAACAGAGTATGATGTGTTATTTGGTGGCAAACACATCATTGTTTTCGGAGATCTTCTGCAGCTGACACCAGTGAAAGGACAACCTGTGTTCAAAATGCTCACGCATGAAGATACCAGGAAGTGCCTAGGGAGCATTGGCAACGTCAATATATGGTTAAACTTCAATTATGCTGAACTGCATGAAAATATGCGTCAGGCGAAGGATGAAGTTTACAAGAATATTCTACAAGATGTTAGAATTGGAAAAGTGACTGAGCATGGGAAAGAAGCTTTACATGCACGATTACTGTCAAATTTATATCCAGAACAAGATGTTGTGCCTGAGAATATTTTTCAGAAAATTACTGAGAAGAAATCTGGAATATGTTTGATGCCAACTCTTGCAGAATGTGCCATCTTCAACAACAAAATGTTGCATTTAGAAAAGCAAGAGATTGTGAAACTGGAAGCTATTGACAGAGTAGAGCATATGGGATCAACAATTATTTTGTCTGAGAATTTGAAAACAAAATTGGATTCATTAGAGAAGACTATATCTAAAACTGCAGGTTTTGAAAAGACTCTGAATGTGTGCTTAAACTGCCGTATAATTTTAAGAAGGAATTTACATGTTGAAAGAGGTCTGGTAAATGGATCAATGGGTAATGTTGTTGATTTTGTGAAATACAGAAATAGAGATGGAATTGAATTTTTAAAAATTAAATTTGATGGCATTGAGGAAGTACAGCTAATTGGTCGTTGTTCTGCTAGATTTTTGCTTGTAAAAGACTTATATGTTCGCCGTAAGCAGTTTCCTGTTTGCTTGGCATATGCGGTGACAATCCATAAATCGCAAGGTTTAAGTGTAGACAGTGCATTGGTGAATATTGGCAGTTCTGTGTTCAAGGAGGGTATGGCATATGTGGCATTGTCACGAGTTAGAACTTTATCGGGATTGTACTTGATTGAGTGTGATGTCACAAACATTTGTGCGGATCTAGATTGTGTTAAGGAATACAATAGGTTAAGAAGAGAGTATGCGCCACATTTTCCTCAATATCCTTTGTTTGAGAAACGTGTGGTAGGCCGGAAACGAAGAAATGTGACCAATACTAGGGAGGTTGTAGCAAAAAGACGAAAAGTCGATGAACCTGAAATTATAAGCAGAAACAAAAAGGATTCTGTTGAAGATGTTGTTGGTTTTCAATTTGAAAACAGTTCTGGTGTCAACTGCTATGCTAATGTAGTGGTTAATGTTTTGTTTTCTCTAGAAAATGTAAAAGAAGAGATTGTGGTCGATTCTGATCAAAGATTTTGCAGTTTGTTAAATTCTGTGTTAGAGAAATGTAGCACTGATAGAACAAAAATAGAAAGTGTGTCTGAAATTCGAAATCTGTTAGACAGATGTTCAGGTCAAACACAATTCTCTCAAAATATTCAGCAAGATTGTCAGGAGTTTTTAATGTATATACTTGATGTATTGCATGCTGAAGGTGTAGATGTAGATCACCTGTTTGGGCTTTCTTATCAATGGCAGCATGACTGCGAGAACTGTAGGGTATCAAGTACTACTAGTGTAGACTCAGAAAGATTTATATATTTAACTTTGCCAGACAGTAAATCAGTCTCTTTTAATAAGCTAGTAAAAGCAGCTGATCACAACATGGAGTGTAGCCAATGTAAATCTGAAATGATGTCAACATTATTTATACGAACATATGGCCAGTATGTCATTTTAATGTTCCAACGATGTAGGCCTGATGGAACAAAATTGACAACTTTAATTAAAAATGTTGTGGCTTCACAGTTGTCAATATCAGGAAGGACTTTTGTAACTGCAGCAATTATATATCATGACGGTCCTTCAATAACATCAGGACATTACACAGCTTATTTAAAGTCTAGAAATGGCTGGTTATTCTGCAACGATTCTGTTTTAATTTTCAAAGAAAAATTGCCGTATGACCTTAAAAATTCTTACCTGGTGTTTTTAAAACCAAAATTTTAGGGAAAGAATGTCGGGATGTGCTCTGAGGAATTTCAAGAAGTTCTAATGGCTCCTACACGATTTGGCCTTGAGGATAAGTGTAGTACAGAGACATAACTTCTTACCATAACACTGGACGTCATGGAAAAATAACTGCACTTTGAATGAGTTCAGAAAAACTATTTCTTTTTATAATCTAATTCAAGCAGCCAATCAAAAGATGGAGTAGAGGGAATGTAAGTCTGCAATGCTGTCTACTGTTTTATATTGCTTTGTGATTAAAAGTGATGTAGAGAATTAAATAATTGTAGTAGTCATAGAGGTAGTGTAAGTCTGCTTCATAGTAAGCAGTATCAGTGTCATAGGAAATGTAGAACATGAGTGAGCAAGAAGGGTAAGATATTAGTAGTCCAGGATTGTGAAAATGATCTTCAACATTTTAATTCTGAAAGTTGCGGAAATATAAAATGACGGGATTGGCTTACAAGAATTCCAAGAGTTATAAATGGGTCTTACATGATTTGGCCTTGTGGAAACGTGTGGTAGAGAGCGAGAAGTCATTTATTGTATGTAACATATTTTTCAAAACGATGGAGGTTTTCTTTCAGAAAGTGGCGGGCTGAAAGTAATAACAGCACAACAGAGTGTAAGCTGTTCATAGGACATCCTTCGATGTCATGGAAAGTAAGTTAACTTTAAGGAGTTCTGAATTCTGATTTGTTATGTTGTATGGGTTTTTTAAACACAATCATTTTGATTGTGTTTTTTTTTCCCCGCTGTTATATGATGAATACCTTCAAGTCACTGTTTTTAGTGAAATTTGATACATTCTGAGAACAGCAAAAATAAACCATTTAACATGTATAATTAATTCTGTACTGTTTGCATTTATGATGTACATTTAGAACTGTGTAGGAGGCATGGACAAGGAGAGGCTTCTATAAGTGTCAAAGTTGTTGCATACAGTGCTCACATTCTACGTAGTCTTTCATATGATAGACTACATTCCCACAATGAGATACTTAAGCAAAGGAAACACAGGTGATATGATTGTGGAATGGGCAAAAAAAATTGCACGTTTTTCAATTATATTACCTGTGTTTCCTAACGTTACACATCACATTGTGTAGAAGAGGTTTAGGCCTGTTCCAGGAGACAGAGGAGGTCTGACATTTGTTCAACAGTGCAGTGGACATGACTCACTTCGTTGGAAGGTCTGCACATGTATTATCTCCTCTGTATTCTTCAACAAACCTAAATTTCATCTGCAACCCTGAGTAGGACTTACCTGAAACAAATCTGTGGATAGGTTACACCTTATCGGCATCTTGAAACAATCATTTAAAATGTTAGGATCAGATTTATGATGGCCGTGCGCCTCTTTTGCGCCGCTGTGGGTCAGTTTTGTGTAAAAGATGCACCATGTTGCAAGATAGGTTTCAGTTCATCTCCAGCAAGATACCATCAGTTTGAAATATATATAATTAGCACTGTGTAGGGGGCATGCAGAAGCTGAAGCTTTTGTAAGTGTCAAAGTTGTTGCATGCAGTGTGCATTTCTGGGTACTGTTTCATATGCTGGACTACATCTGCACTATGAGATACCTAAGCAAAGGCAACACAGGTGATGTGATTGTGAAATGAGGAAAAGAAACTCCACATTTTTCAATTACATCACCTGTGTTTCCTAAGTTTACGAATGACATTGTGCAGATGAAGTTTAGGTCTGTCCACGGACACAGAAGAGGTCTGGCCTTTGTTCAAGAGTGAAGTGGACATGACTTACTTCATTGGTAGGCCTTCACATGTATTATCTCCTCTATACTCTTCAACAATCCTAAATTTCATCTGCAACCCTGAGTAGGACTTACCTGAAACAAATCTGTGGATAGGTTACACCTTATCAGCATCTAGAAACAATTATTTTAAATGTTAAGGGCAGTTTTATGAAGGCTGTGTGCCTCTTTTGTCACTTTTGTGTAAAAGATGCACCATGTTGCAAGATAGGCCTCAGTTAATTTCCAGCAAGATACCGTCAGTTTAAAATGTATATAATTAGGACTGTGTAGGGGGTATGGAGAAGCTGAGGCTTCAGTAAGTGTCAAAGTTGTTGCATGCAGTGCGTACTCTTTCATATGCTGGAGTACATCTGTACAATGAGATACCTAACCAAAGGAAACACAAGTGATGTGATTGTGAAATGACCAAAAGAAATTGCACGTTTTTCAAATACATTACCTGTGTTTCCTAACATTACGAATCACATTGTGCAGATAAAGTTTAGGCCTGTCCAGGGAAACAGAGGAAGTCTGAACTTTATTGGTTGGCCTGCACATGTATTATCTCCTCTGTACTCTTGAACAAGTCTAAATTTGATCTGCAACCCTGAGTAGGCCTCACCTGAAACAAACGTCTGGATAGGACACACCTTATTGCCATCCTAAAACAATCATTTAAAATGTTAGGAACAGTTTTATGATGATTGTGCACCTCTTTTGCGCTGCCATTGCGTCACTTTTGTGAGACAACAGCAGTGCAAAAGATGCACCATGTTCCAAGATAGGCCTCACTTCATCTGCATCAAGATACTGTTAGTTTAAAATGTATATCTTTAGGACTGTGTAGGGGGCCTGGAGAAGCAGAAGCTTCTGTAAGTGTCAAAGTTGTTGAAAAACTGTTTGTCCTTCAATCTTTTTCCTTGTCTTTTCTAATTTTTAAATACATGTTTTAATATTTTTCAAATGTTTGTTATCTCTTTCACAGATTGAAAGTATAAAAATTACAAGTGAGTAAGTTAACGACAATTATAAGGTAAATGTTTTGTACTCTTTTCGTTACATTTCTATCACATTCACCTACTATTAGTTCCACAACTTCATTTCTTTAACCCTCAGTTTGCTGCCTTTGCTACTTCCCTCATTCCTTTCTCTATTACCTACTTACTCTACTCCTTCCACTCCTTTTCTCAGTCCCTCTCTTCTCATAGTTCCTCACTCTTGTTCACTCACTCCGTCTCTATTACTCTTAGTGTCTTTGACTGATCACTCTTTCACTACTTGTTCATTATGCTTTTTCTGTGTAGTTGAAGCACACTAAGGGGCATATTATGAACACAGCCAATAAAATTATTGCTGTTTTATCAGCAGAAAACTGCTGCAAAAGTGGTTTTAGCGGCAGTTTTCTGCCGCAAAAGCGGCTTAAGCGACACATTTCTGCCGATAAAAGCTGCAAAACTTTTATTGCCTATGTTGATAATATGGCCCTATGTTATTTACATTTCTTTGCTGTTTCAATTATTCTTTTTCTGTTACTTCTTCTTTTCTGCTTTCTGTTTTTTCTCTCTGTTATTCCACATGTTTTAATCTTATTTTGAACATTCACTCATATTCTCTAAGAAACTCTTCTTTGTTATTGTTCTACTCTCTTTTTTTCTTTCACTTCCTTATCTATTTTGTTTTTCACAATTATATCCTCTTCCCTCTTTTCTTCGGTAAATAAATCTATTAAACAGTATCTCTGGTTTAGACCCTATAGCTGTCTTTGTTTTAACATTACTCTCTGTTTACTTCCCTTATACTTACTCTTCTTTTTAAAAAAAAAAAAATGTTGGGTTCGCTCCCGGTTCGCGTACCGGTGAGCGAACCAGGAAGCGAACCAAAAGAAATACAGCTTGCCAGAGTGCTAAACATTCTAGCAATTTTTTTTGAAAGGGGAGGTAGTTCTGAAAAGAACTTTATTTTTAATGTTTTTGTTGTTTTATATTTCTTTTTTATTTTTCTGAACATTTTTTGTTTTTTTTGTATTTTTTGAACAGTTTTATGTTTTTTTTGTTTTTTTGGGAGGGGAAACAACAAAAAACAGGCATTGGAAAGGGCTCAACAGGAGCAAAAAAAATATTTAATTTCTGGGGCGTTTAGAGCACTTGTGATTTTCATAAGCTCGGTTGATTAAGGTAATGCTCATATTGCCACAGGAGAGTAATGCACCGCAATACAAACAGGTAAACTTCATATGGACAAAATTGTCCTGAATGTTTGGCACGGTTTCCCGTGCTTCTGGTCCTTTCAAATATACCTGTGTTGATGTCGTGGCCACAGGAGTTTGAGGATTGTCCTGAAGGTCACGCATCTCTGCCCGGCTGCAGTTTAGTGGATGCCGCCTGCTCATGTGACGATGCATGGTGTAGTTGCCGAAGCTATACTTTTTTAAGGTGCCTCTAGATAACTCCTCTTTACATATGAGGCACGTCACATATCTAGCATTAACTTTCTTCTGCCCTTCAGGGATTGAAAAAAACTGCCAAATAAAACTGATTTTACCATGAGAAACCCGGGGCTCCTCTTCTAAAAACTGTGGTCCCTCTGTCTCCTCTTCCTCTTGTTCATCCTCTTCCTCCTCTGTGTTGCTGATGAACTGTGGAGGTGGTCCTCTCTTCCCATGAGGAGGTGGTGGTGGTGGTGGGGGTCCACCAGCTGAAGCTACCAATGAAGCCATTGCTCAAATATCAAAAAAGGTCTTCCTCTCACAAAGATGAAAGTCAGAGTGAGGAAAGAAGGAGGGGTTTTCATCATTTGGGAAAAACAATAGTTCTAAACCAATGAAAAGTGTTATTTTTAGGTCACCTGACCTAGCCTTACATCATTATGAAACCAAAAGTGAAATGAACCAATGAAAAGTTTTATTAATAAGTTACATGACCTGTTACGCTTATGTTACGCGCTGCGGAACGCGCCCCGGATCGCTTCCGGGTCGCTGCGCTTCGCGCCTCGGTTCGCGCTCCGGAGCACTTCCGGGTGCGCTAACGCGGCGCGTCATAAGACGCATTACGCGGCAACGCGATACGTCGCGCTTTCGCGACGCGCCCCGGATCGCTTCCGGGGAGCTGCGCTTCCCGTCTCAGTTCGCGTACCGGAGCACTTCCGGGTGCGCTAACGCGGCGCGTCATAAGACGCATTACGCGACAACGTGATACGTCGCGCTTCCGCGATGCGTCACGATGTTGATTTCTAACGCGGCAGTTGCGCAAACGGAACGTTTACCGGTTCGCGGACCGGGTCGCGGCACCACATTGAGCTAACGGGAAGCTTCCCGGTTCGGAACCGGGAGCGAACAAAAAAAAATAATAATAAAAAAAATTATTAAAAAACATATAAAATATATTTTTTGATTTAAAGAAGAATACATTTTACAGCTACAGATATTAGCTTTTAAAAAACCAATGAAATTCACTGAAAAAACCATAGGTTATAGACCATATATAGTTAGGAATTAGCATTTACAAAACCTTGAAAATTCACTGAAAAAACCATAGGTTATAGACCATATATAGTTAGGAATTAGCATTTAAAAAACCTTATTTTACTCACACAAAACCATTGAAATTCCATATATAGTTAGTTGTACTAACTATATATCGCGCACCCGCAATCCACTGCTGATCATGTCACATATTACATCATTCATGACATGGTCAGTGACATCACTGATGACATCACTGATGACATCTCAAATGACATCACTGATGACATCACTGATGACATCTCAAATGACATCACTGATGACATCACTGATGACAACATCCAGTGACTGTATGTTTCTGTAAAGTTAAAATATGTCTTACATATTGAAGAATGAGTGGATGTATAAGTGTCTGGATGAAGGATTTAGTAGGTGCATGACTGACTGTATGAGTGAGTGATTAAATGTGTCTCACTGAGTGCATGGGTTAGTGACTAAACTGTCTTAATTTGTGCATCATTATGTCTGTTGTTCTGTAAACTGCTGCATGTGTTGATCAGTAGCTATATGAGTAACTATATGGGTTATTGATTGGTTGCCCAAGTATTTGTATGGGAGACTGAGTGTGTGTGTGTGGGTGGCTGGGAGGTGTATGACTCTGTGCATAGATGTGTGAGCAGTTGATTTACTAGATGTATGGGTTCAAAAGTGCATGTGAAAACACCTGTATGGGCGGTTGACTGAGTGCATTGGTGAGTGAATGGATATCTCAGTGCTACATGTCAAAGTAAGTACATATGTAAAACACAGTACATGTGACAGTTGACATATATAAATAACTGTGCATAAGAGCCAGTGAATGTGTGAGTGGCTGTATGGATCATTGTGAACTTGTATCAGGCATTGTAAAAGAGAGTAAATATGTGTTAGTATATGTTTGAATAAGTAAGGTGTGTATAACTGTATAGTTGAGGAAATGGAGGTGTGATTGATTCTTTGCATGACTGACTAGGTGTGTGAGTAACTCCATGGATGAGTGACAGTCTGTGAGTGTCTGTTTACACTGAGTATATCTAAAGTTTTAATAGAGTCTGAAGAGGTTCATCGTATTATCACATGAATGATGTCATCAGTGATGTGATCAGTAATGTCAAATGAGATGTCATCAGTGATGTCATCAGTTATGTCATTTGAGATGTCATCAGTGATGTCATCAGTGATGTCATTTGAGATGTCATCAGTGATGTCATCAGTGATGTCACTGACCATGTCATGAATGATGTAATATGTGACATGATCAGCAGTGGATTGCGGGTGCGCGATATATAGTTAGTACAACAAACTATAGATGGAATTTCAATGGTTTTGTGTGAGTAAAATAAGGTTTTTTAAATGCTAATTCCTAACTATATATGGTCTATAACCTATGGTTTTTCAGTGAATTTATATATATATATAGCAATGCTCGAAGGTGTCCACCTTTGAGTAGCACGCGAACAGCAGCTTGGTTTATGTATAGGTGAAGACGGGGATCCACTCGTAGACGCCGCTCCGTACTGGATCTGCCCGACGCGTTTCGAAGCTCCATATGCTTCTCTTCAGGGGCTTTAACGGAAGCGGTGTGCGCAACCGCCGACCCACTTCCCCATTTTATATATAACACACCCACCGATGGGAGGCTCAAATGAGACTGTGCATTCTGGGAAGTGTGGTCCGGAAGCACACAATCAAGTCCTGTATGGACTCCACAAGTGGGCCCGTCCTCGATTCCAAGTACGACTGCTGCTTCACTTTAGTGACCCCCAGGGTACCGGGGTGGTGCATACTCCGCGGCTGGACGGCCGCGTATAAATCAATGCTCGAAGGTGTCCACCTTTGAGTAGCACGCGAACAGCAGCTTGGTTTATGTATAGGTGAGGACGGGGATCCACTCGTAGACGCCGCTCCGTACGGGATCTGCCCGACGCGTTTCAAAGCTCCATATGCTTCTCTTCAGGGGCTTTAACGGAAGCGGTGTGCGCAACCGCCGACCCACTTCCCCATTTTATATATAACACACCCACCGATGGGAGGCTCAAATGAGACTGTGCATTCTGGGAAGTGTGGTCCGGGAAGCACACAATCAAGTCCTGTATGGACTCCACAAGTGAGCCCGTCCTCGATTCCAAGTACAACTGCTGCTTCACTTTAGTGACCCCCAGGGTACCGGGGTGGTGCATACTCCTGGGACTGATTTTGCAGGGGTCAGGGAGAGCAGGGGTCGCAAAGGCAGTGCCAGGGCCTGCAAGGTACAAGCCAGGGGTTGCAACTGTGACCCCTGGCGACCATTAAATGATGTACATGAGCACACAATCAAGTCCTGTATGGACTCCACAAGTGAGCCCGTCCTCGATTCCAAGTACAACTGATGCTTCACTTTAGTGACCCCCAGGGTACCGGGGTGGTGCATACTCCGCGGCTGGACGGCCGCGTATAAATCAATGCTCGAAGGTGTCCACCTTTAAGTAGCATGCGAACAGCGGCTTGGTTTATGTATAGGTGAGGACGGGGATCCACTCGTAGATGCCGCTCCGTACGGGATCTGCCCGACGCGTTTTGAAGCTCCATATGCTTCTCTTCAGGGGCTTTAACGGAAGCGGTGTGCGTAACCGCCGACCCACTTCCCCATTTTATATATAACACACCCACCGATGGGAGGCTCAAATGAGACTGTGCATTCTGGGAAGTGTGGTCCGGGAAGCACACAATCAAGTCCTGTATGGACTCCACAAGTGGGCCCGTCCTCGATTCCAAGTACGACTGCTGCTTCACTTTAGTGACCCCCAGGGTACCGGGGTGGTGCATACTCCGCGGCTGGACGGCCGCGTATAAATCAATGCTCGAAGGTGTCCACCTTTGAGTAGCACGCGAACAGCAGCTTGGTTTATGTATAGGTGAGGACGGGGATCCACTCGTAGACGCCGCTCCATACGGGATCTGCCCGACGCGTTTCGAAGCTCCATATGCTTCTCTTCAGGGGCTTTAACGGAAGCGGTGTGCGCAACCGCCGACCCACTTCCCCATTTTATATATAACACACCCACCGATGGGAGGCTCAAATGAGAATGTGCATTCTGGGAAGTGTGGTCCGGGAAGCACACAATCAAGTCCTGTATGGACTCCACAAGTGGGCCCGTCCTCGATTCCAAGTACGACTGCTGCTTCACTTTAGTGACCCCCAGGGTACCGGGGTGGTGCATACTCCTGGGACTGATTTTGCAGGGGTCAGAGAGAGCAGGGGTCGCAAAGGCAGTGCCAGGGCCTGCAAGGTACAAGCCAGGGGTTGCAACTGTGACCCCTGGCGACCATTAAATGATGTACATGACAACCTCTGTATCTGTTCAGTATCTTGGGGTTGAGAACAATGCGGATCTTTCCTTGTCTTCATTCTATTTTTCTCTCATGAAGGTTTTGTAGAAAATCTGTCTTTACCTATCTAGCACCACTCGATCATTGGTAGTGTAGTCAGCCATTCTGAGTAGGTAAGTCTACAGCAATTCTTAATTTTTAGATTCTCCAGAATATCTTCTGAAACTGTTCTATCACATTCAAGAGGCCATGATAGTATTATCCCACCCAACTCATACCTTGCATCAGATGCCTTGGCTGCATAGCATTGGCTGCTTTTACAGAAACAGATAATGTTCAAGTCATTGTGTATTGTCCACAAACCTATACAGCAAGTTGGGCCTGCTATTTACAATGTAAATTTGCATGCTCCTCTCCAAACAGACATTCACGCCCTGTAAACACCAATTGACTTACTCTTCGAAGTTCAAAAGAGTCAGGGTATGTGGCAGAGCCTTCTCCTATCATGCCTGTTAGATTGGAATAGCCTCCCCTCCACTCATTGTACCACTGATAAAATTCTGCCTTTTCAGGAAATTATTAAAAATATGGCTTTACAAGTTGTAATATTAGCTCTTTTTCAACGTGTTTCTATTGATTTTGTAGCCTTCTCCTTTTAGTACCAGAACGCCTGTAAGGTAGGAGTGTGCTCAATAAATTTGCTTAACAATAATTTTCTTGATCTTGATTTATGCGTTTTCAATTAATGTCTGTTCCATTCTCTTGTTCTACCACTCAGTATTGTCTCCTCTATCTGACACTCCAGCAACTGCATCAAATACAGCCATGCCACAGAACACACATGGACCGATAAATCCATCGTCCACTTCAGCATCTCCAACCCCCACATTGCCACTCCAAGATGACCAATGCCTCCCACCGGAAGTGGAACAAATTCTTAGAGACCAGGTGGGCAATGCCATCAACACCTCCTACCCTGCTATCACCACCAGCCACGATCAGGGAGTGAAAAACTTCAACACAATTGCGCAGACAGCATTCAAGAGCAATATCCAGAGAAAATCCATCGAAAAGGCTAGCTGGTACACCCACAAACTCAGAACAGCTAAATGAGACAGCAAACAGTTGGAGAGGAGATGGCACACCACCAAGGAAACCTCTGACAGGGCACCCTTCAAACCTCCCTCAACTTCTACCACGCCTTCTGAGGGCAACAAAGAAGGCATCCCTTGCCGCATGCCTCAAAACCAGCGCCAACAACACCAAGGAACTTTTCAACATCATTAAGGAACTCTCCAATCAAGCTGCCAGTGAAAACAACAGCACACCCTCACAGTAGCTGTGCGACAACCTCACCCACTTCTTACACAACAAGATCGCAGCCATATACAGACACTCCTAATCTGTCTTCCGAAGCAATCACTGCACCGAAACTGCCCTGATTGCAGCCACCAATGACATCCGAACCCTCCTTGACTGAGGAGAAACAGCCGCTTTGATCCTCCTCAACCTCTCAGCAGCCTTCAATACCATATCCCACCACACACACTGATCCAAGGACTCCACCACATTGTCATCCAAGGTGGCGCACTCAGATGGATCACCTAGTTCCTCATCAGAAGAACCCAGAGGATCCACCTCCCACCTTTCACCTCTGAACCCAAGGAGATCACCTGAGGTGTCCCCCAGGGCTCATCCCTCAGCCCCATGTTATTCAACGCATATATGACCCCCGCTGGCCAACATCATCAGATCCCACAGCCTCAGCATAATTTCCTATACAGATGGCACCCAACACATCCTCTCACTCACAGACAACCCCATCACCACCAGAACCAACTTCCACAGATGCATGGCAAACATTGCAGACTTGATGAAGAATAACTGCCTGCAGCTGAACACAGACAAGACAGAAATACTGTTCTTTGGCAACAGCAGCAACACATGGAACAAATCCTAGTGGCTATCAGACCTAGGACCCGCACTCCGTCCAACCACGCCAGAAAACTCGGAATCATCATTGACAACAACCTCAACATGAAATCACAGATCAGCGCTGTCTCCTCCACCCGCTTCCTCACTCTGGGCATGCTACATAAGATCTTCAAGTGGCTACCCCTACACACGAGATGCACTGTGACACAAGCCCTAACTGTAGGAATCGCCGCACACCTTCTACAGAGACTTCAGACCATACAGAACTCCACAGTCAGACTCATCCTCAGACTTCCCAGATGAGCCCACACTACACCCCACCTCAGGAAACTCCACTTGCACCCTGTACAGAAGAGATGCCAATTCAAGTTGCTGACCCACACACACAAGTCTCTACTCAACTAAGGACCCACCTATATTATCCACCCCCCGGAACTTCCACCAACCATCGAGACACCTACACCCCACCTCCATTTCACTTGCCCATACTCCCTACATCTGCCGAAGCAGAAGTGGAGCATATCGCAGCAAAGACCTGGAATAGCCACCCCACGCACCTCTGGACCATCACCTCACTTCCAAAATTCCGAATGGCCCTCATGACCAGGCCATTTGAATAAGCCTCCGGGGCCTGCAAGGGCGTGTATACCCAATCAGGTGATTAGCCACGCTTTATAAGTCCTGATTGATTAATTGATTGAACATGTGCATGCAGTATGAGTGGAGTGATCCTACCTTATGTGCTTTGTGATACAACACAAAGGCTCAAGTACAGATTCCACAATCTATGGTGATAACATCTGTGGTTTTCGTCCCTTAGTAAAAGCTTTCATACACCCGAGTCCATATGAAAAAGCTCGAAATGAAGGGTCAGACAACATTTATAACTTTCAGTGTCTTTGAAGTTCATGTGATCAATGCTAACAGAGTGCCTGGAAGAAGTCTTTACAGCACAGAGTGTATAACATGTTTGCACACTAATAAGCACATGTTGTCCTTCTCAGGGGGCTACTTACTTATCGTGGACATTCTCAAGCTCCCCATATTTCCAAAGTGTAAATCCAAGAGCAATCTGTGCATTGTATCTCACAGTATTAAGTATGCGTTCACAACATGGTCTTATGGCATTACTGAAACAACTATTGTGTTCATATGAGATGGGCAGTGGCATTGAACAATGTACAATTCACATTTTCCAGAAGTGTACCTTTTTTTCTGTCTCCTTGTCATGGAGCATTGGAATTTGTTTGTCAGGACCTGTGGGTCTGAATTCAGTACCATTACTGTTGCTATTTCACAATGCCTGTATTGTGAACAGTAACTGATATGTGTCCTCAGTGCCTGAGATGAGGAAATTATGGTTGTCTGCTCTCTCAGAAAATGGTGAAGTAGTATGTGCACCTCCCTGTGTGTGTGTGTCGTAATTATGAGAGGGGTGAACCTACAGCACTTCTGTATCATTATGCCATAATAAACTTACATTGTAGGATTACTTTTTTGTGGCAATGTTGGTTTCAGTGTTTGAGTATTTGTGTAAGCAATATCTGTTTCTCCATTTTTTATAAGACCCATACTATTGTGAATAGTGGTAGTTGTCACAAATATATATTGCTTTGCCTGAGGTGCATTAAGTATGTTGATTTACTCTTGTTTACTTTAGTACTTTCTGGCCATAATAACTATTAGCATACTGGATGGAATGTTGGAAGAACTGCAAAGGAAGCATTGTGTCCTGCCAGCTCCCTGTCTTGTTTGCTGTGCGGCACACCCTCGATCCTCTCCGTAATTCACCCCAGGACAAGCGCTGGGGAAAATAGGGGGTGCAGCAGGAGCCTGTTTTCACCTGAAGTATGGGGCAAAAGCAGCTCCATTTTCCCTGCAGTGCTCCTTTCTCTGTGTAGCAGCCATTACAGATATGGCAGTCAGAATATTGTCAAAAGATAATCTAGGCAGACATTCCAGGACATCACAGTCTTTTTTGACAAATTGGGTAGTTACAAAATAATAATTGTTGTGACAGGTACAAAATGTGACTTTCATAAAAAATAAAATAACTCAGCCAGCAAACCAGAAATTTGCAACAAGCTGGGAAAAGGAAGTTTGATACTAGGGAGAGTGCACATTTTTATTCAAAATGTGTATTTCCACAGGCACCATCCTCACATGTCACTTTCCAGTACAAAAAACAGCCTGCAGATAATGCTTCCGCATCTGCCATCCACTCCTTTTAATGTGACATGGGAGGTAGTGGAGGAGCTACTATAACAACTCCTTCTAGCAGGATGTCTGTCATGCTTTGTAACAGAGCATGAGGCTTGCGCAGCGTGCTGACGTAGAGATGGGGTGACAGAAGATGGGCGGGGCAAGTTAAACTGCAACTGAGATGAGTGTGGAGCTCGCAAAAAGGTGTCAGAGAACATACAGTAAAGAAGTAACCTGCCAAAGAGCGGATGTGGGTACAAAAACGAGTGATGGGAGGAGCAAAGTGCCACACAAGAAGGGCAGGATGGAGGGTGACTGCCAGGGGCAGTTGGTTGGTGGGGTGGCAGGAAAGAAGTGACTGTGGAGAAAGAGTAGGAGAATTACTGCCAGGAGTTGAGCCTGGGAGGCCAGAAAAGTGACAGAATGAGGAGTGACATTTAGGAGGGTACAGGAGAATGAGCATGGAGCCAGGAGTAAAAATGGCAATGAGGCGGGGACATTTAGATACCTGATGTGTCTCAGTCTCCAGCACTCACTATCTCCTGAGTGTGCTGGCCTGAAGGCTTGTTTTAAGCTTATGGGCTCTGCCTTCAAGAAGAGTGTAGTTTTGTAACTGGCCAAATGGAGCAGGAGCAAGAGAATGGATATACTTTTTAGATTTTGTGGGGACTTTTGTAGAAGTTGCACAATCCCAATTTCACCATGTATTTACCACTCACAATCCTATAGGTTCTGTGTAGATATCGCAGAAGATTACTGGTAAGGAAGAGCATTGGAAACATTCTACTGCAACAGCCCATGTAATAAACTAGAAAATCATTACTTTATGCTGACCAAAAATAAAAGAGGCAGTTTATTTATCATCTCCAAGTGCCTGTAGCATCATGTTAATTCCCCTCCTGTACATGGGAAGGGGTATCAAAGTGTATTATCTCCCTTGGCAAAATCTGGTTCATAAGAATATGAGGCAAAAGTATTTTTAGAATGTTGGGATTAGGAATGCACTCACGACCTCAACTCCCTTCACCAAAAATGAAGACAAACAGCTGGATGTCCATCGCAGAGCTTAATAGATTGCAACCATTGATTGTTCCTCCTGCCAATGGATATTGCCATGGTCACACTCATTAAAAAACCGTCTTCAGCAGTCCCTGAAACATCAATAGCTTTTACTACCTCACATTTAAATGTCCTACCCACAGGCAGCAAGAAGCAGTTAAGTGAAGTGCTTGGAAGTAGACAATCCTGCACCCAATGTCCTACAGAACCATTCAAGCTTCTTCCTAGGTTTAAGTTTTTAGTTGATTGAAAATAAATTGTTAAAATTATATTTTTAAATGCATTTAATTTTAATCAATGTTTATACTGATTCAGAGTTTTAACTCTGCTTCCATTGCACATAATTTCCTATCTATCACTTCTCTCCCTCGCTCTTCCTATCTCTCTTCTAGTTCATGTCCTATAGCCTTCTCTGCCTTGGTCTCTCCTCTAGTCTTTTCCCTAATGTACCCAGTTCTATGCCTTCCGTTAGTCACTGCCATTCTGCTTTCTTCATCCTTTTTCTTCCACTAATCACAGCACTCTGTCCTTCATTTCTACTGTCTTCCTTTCTTTACTCTCTCCTCTAGTCACTTACCAAATGCATATCCTTACTGCTTCCAGTTCTAGTAACCATCCTCTGCCTTTCCCTCCAGGGGCCATGTGATACATAGGTCGCACTGTCCCTGTTTGTTCCACGTCATACCTTTCAAAAGGTGCACCAGGCACAGACCTGGATAGAGTGCCCTAGGCTGATGAGTACACTGCTGCCAGGGCAGCCACAAACATGCACTGACCTAGGGGCAGCACATTCAGTGAAATACGGAGCGACTACTTTTAAATGTGCTTCACCACTCTCTGTGCAGGTGGGAACCTCCTTAACTTTAAAGAGGGCACAAAGATACCTCTGCAGGTGGAGTATGTTGGTGGGGTCCACCTGCTACAAGAGGGCTGCCCCCATGTGGTGCACATGGGGTGTGCATCAAGATTTCGCCACTTTTTTGTGGTGCACTAACAATGCACCCCATAAGGACAAGTTTGCCTCCGTATGCATGTCTATAATGCAGCAGGGGCGCAGAGGTAAAGTGATTCCCTCATCTTTATGGGGCCACGCCCCCATGCGAATGTGGAAGTGTCCTCACACAGTAGTAGTGGCATTACGTGTCTACCAGAACTATCAGCACAACAGAAGGGGTTTCACACGGGTCTGCGCCCCTTCAGCTATATCAAAGTAAACCGAGGACACACACTGGCCCACATGCATCAAGCATTTTTGGAGTCGCAAACGGTGCGATTCCTTAAAATCGGCCGTTTGCGATTCCAAAAGTGCTTTGTGGGATGCATGAAGCAATTTTAGAATTTGTAACATTTTTGCGAGTTCTAAAATTGCGATTGCTTTTAAGAAGTCGCAGATGTGCGATTTCTTAAAAGCAATGCATCATTACTTTCAAAAGTGCAAAATCGCAATTAGGGTGTCAAATTTACCGAGTGATTGAACCACTCGGTAAATTTGGAAAAATTGTTTAAAATGCTGAAAATGTTTTTTTTTCAACATTCATGTTTCACACACACATGTCCTTAGGACATGTGTGTGTGAAACATGATGCGAAAAATACATTTCAGAGGTGCATGGGGGGGTCCTTTGGACCCCCCCCCTGCACCCATGAAATTTTCAAAGTGCCACTCGCAATTTGCTAATGCCTTCCCATTGACTCCTATGGGCCTTTTGGCCCATAGGAATCAATGGGAATTGCGAAAATTAACTTAAGAATTCGGTATTTATTTGGGATTCGGTAAAAATTGCGATTTTTACCGAATCACAAATGAATACCGAAAATAATGATGCATAGCATTTTGCAATTCTTAATTTGCGATTCCTTATTTTTCGCAAATTAAGAAGTGCAAAATGTCTCAATGATGCATGTGGGCTATGCCTATTGCGCCTTCAGGGTACTGTGCGTAATAGGTCTACAATCTCCTTTATTCACTAAGTAACCAAATAATTTGCAATATTTTTGACTTTAAGGAAAAGTTTTTAAATGACCACAAATGAGCATTTTCTTACTGGAAATACACCACTGGACAAATTTGTTTTAGTTTTTTTACCTATGTTTTGTGTTTCTTTGCACTTCAGTCGAGGACATTCGCAAAGATGTAGCTTCTCAAATGATATTTTTTTGATGCTTGCACAACATGAAATTATTTGAATCTGAAGAAACCCAGGGTTTATATTATGGTTTATTTCATCTTTTGAATACACTGCAGATTATTTTACAGAAATTCCTGCCAGCCCTGGAGCTCATTAGATTGCAGATTGCACTTTTCAGAATTGTTAGTCGTTGGAAAGTGCTCTGACACTCATCTGTCTTTATGCTCTCAGTTTCTGTTTTCGTGCAAACAAAACATGTTTATTGTTAGATAAAAATGTGCTCAGTCACTTGAGATTTCTTTTAGCCCTGCCAACAATGTTTGTGGGAGGCAGTGAATTAAGCCTGTGAATTAACGAATTTTAGTGCCAACATCGGCCCAGACCCCAACCTGCTCACAACAACTTCCCAAATAACAGACACCACACAATGTTTTTGTTGGAGAAAGTTGCTGCAGCTTTATTTGCATAAACATAATGCCAACATGTTGGGTTATCTTACGGGCGATCCAGGGTCAGGCCGCCCCTCGCGACCTGCCCACCTGAGGAGCCATAAATCCCCCTTGGTGTTAGCCGCGGGGGCGTTATCAATATTGGGGGGAAGGTCTAACCCTCTCCCCCGGCGGACCTCCAGTCCACCCCTCACTCACGCCCCTCCCCCTTACCGGGGGGCTGAGCGTTGCAGGCAACCCCCGGTTGCTCATGTCCACAACCACCCGAAGGACTAATGGGGCGCCGTCACTCCTCCAGGATCCCACCGAGGATCTACCTGGGGATAATTTGCTCTCGCACCCTTCCTGTGCTCCTGTAGAGGGTACCCTTCCGTACCTTCCTGCGTTGGATCGCCCTGTAACTCCGCCATGGCTCTGGGTGTGGCCGCCGCCGCCCCAGAGCCCCCCCACCTTCTAGAGTTCTTTCTTTACGACCTGCTGCTACTAGTGCTTCCGCTGAATCTATCAGGATGAGGGTCATCTTCACTTCTGATAGGTGTATACCATCTTCATCAAAGCACCCTGTGCATTCTGCATGTAGCAACCCCTATCCTATAAACCAAATTCACGTTGTTCGGTGCATTTGTGCATAGCGACTCCAGGTCGCACAACATCCGCACATCAAAATTGAGGTCTGTGCCTAAATCTGCCTCTTAAGGACGTATGTAATACTTGTAGCAACTTGACTCTCAACGCCCCATTTGTTTTATGTGTTCCACTGGCAAGCCTGCCTGGAAAACCGTGGTTGATGCCCCTATTCTAGAGGCGTGGCTGCAAAAGCGCTTGTCCTGGACCTCGTTGCTTGCGAATTCCAAACACACCTGTATTATGTGCTGTACTTGGTATTTGATCAAAGTGTCCCATCAGCATGCATCAGGAGG
Organism: Lissotriton helveticus; assembly: GCF_964261635.1. NCBI lineage: Eukaryota > Metazoa > Chordata > Amphibia > Caudata > Salamandridae > Lissotriton > Lissotriton helveticus. Next base: position 1,798,310,146 of record NC_136067.1, on the reverse strand, counting down.
CCCCTCGCCTGGGGGGGGCGCAGCGCTAGGTATCTCGCAGCCAGGCGCACTGAGCAGTACTTGGCACTTCCAACCTGTTTAACAATATAACTTTTCTTGCCCCTTCCTGGTCCGCTTTAGATCTCCTCAACCTTAGAGTCAGGACCTCACCTGTCAGGACAGCATCCCGTCTGCACACGGCTACTCCTGATCTGTCCTGGTTGGAACTTGGAACTCACCACTAGCTCCCCCAATCTAAATGCACCACAGAAAGTCAGCGCAAACATTGCTGAAAAGAGAGCTGCTTCAAAAGTGGAGTGAGTGGCCCTCTAGACCCAGTGACCTACAGCCTGTTCATTCGGAGGCCTCCCTCAGCTCAAGCAGGGACATGTCCTCTTCACCTCTGGACAGCAGCGCTGTCCAGCAACCAAAATTCCCTATCAGTTCTGCCGCTCCACAGGACTGTGAACTGTATCAGTAATGTCCCTGAACCTCTCAACTTACAATGCAAACCTATGGTTTAATGAGGACCTTAAGACCATCAAGTTAACGGTACGCAGAGCGGAGCGTGCCTGGAGGAGAAACTATTGCCCCTTACTCCGATTGGAGTTCATTAACATCTTGACCCAATACAAGCAGGCCATTCTGGTGGCAAAAACAACTTATTTCTCCTCCAAAGTCCTCGCTGCGGAGAACCAATCGACGGAAATATACTCGATTGTGCACAACCTGGCATTCTCCGACAGAACCACCTTGAAGCCCACCCCCTCTTTGGATTTATGTCACTCCCTCAATAACTTTTTTATTCAGAAAATCGCTACCATCAAAGCCAATATCCCCCCTCCTTCCTCAGCCTTTGTGGATCCCCAGTGCCCCCCTTCCAAGGGACAACTTGTTGCCCTTCCTCCCCTAACCAAGGAATCACTGGCCTTAATAATCCCGCTAGTTAAATCTGGTTCCCCTCTTGATCCCTGCCCTTCTCATATCCTTCGTCATATTTTTTCCTCCTGTCCTGATCCCCTTCTTCAGGTTCTCAACAGCTCTCTCGCTCAGGGCGTTGTTCCCGCCTCACTGAAATCAGCTATCATCGTCCCTATCCTAAAGAAACCGGGTTCAGATCCCTCTGCCCCTATCAACTATCGCCCCATCTCCCTCTTGCCGTTCTTGGCAAAGGTACTCGAGCGCCATGTCACCTGCACTCTGAGTTCTTTTGTGGAGACGCATGGGATCTTAGCCCCCCGACAGGCAGGTTTCCGCCCCGCACACTCTACGGAGTCCGTAGTACTATCGGTCTTGGACAACCTCAGGGAGGGAATGGACACCAGCCAGACTCAGGCTTTGGTCCTCCTCGATCTCTCAGCCGCCTTCGACACGGTTGATCACACCATCTTACTTTCCCGTGTCGGAGCGGCGGGGATCGGGGGCACCGCCCTGGTTTGGCTGTCCTCCTTCCTGAGAGACCGCACCCAGGCGGTTCGCCTGGGCGATTTCACTGCGGACTCCCGGAAAGTCCAGTGCGGGGTCCCCCAAGGTTCCTCCCTTTCCCCCCTTCTGTTCAACCTCTACATCGCCCCACTTATTTTCTCACTGCAACAGATGGAGGTCTCCGTGTATAACTACGCGGATGACCTCCAACTTGTCTTCAATCTGTCTTCTTCCCCTTCCTCTGTCTTTAACTTTCAATCTATTATGATTCATATCCGAGACTGGATGAGCCACAACCATCTGAAACTCAACCCAGACAAGACTGAGCTGGTGTTGACGGGTGGTTCATCCAGTCCCTGGTCTTCTTTGTTTTGGCCCCCTTCCTTAGGTTCCCCTCCTGTCCCCTCCACCTCAGTAAAAACACTAGGCATTAAACTCAATCCCCAGCTTACCCTTCACTCCCAGGTTAGTTCTGTGGTGTCTTCTTCTTTCCTTTCACTGCGCACTTTACGCAAGGTGTCCCGATTCTTTTCTTTTGAGGCCCTCAAACTGATTACTTTGGCAATGGTTATATCCCGCCTGGACTATGGTAACGCCCTATATGCCAGTATACCTGCATATAGTTTAAGGCGATTACAGCAGATCCAGAACCAGGCGGCGCGTTTGGTGTTCAAGTTGCCAAAGTTCCATCATACCACCCCTCTCCTCAAATCCCTGCATTGGCTCCCTGTCCGTGAACGTGTCCAGTTCAAGCTTGCCTCTCTTACTTTTCAAGCTCGACTGGACACGGCACCGGCTTTTATCTCATCTGAGATTACACCCTACTTTCCTACCAGGGAATTACGTTCTTCCACCAAATCCCTTCTTACAGTCCCTCGGTTCCGGAGAAAGAAATGGGGAGGATCGAAATTTGCGACTCTGGCCCCACTCCTTTGGAACTCCTTACTCCCAGAACTTAGAGCCTCCACTCTTTATCTGCAATTCAGGAAGCAGTTAAAAACCTATCTGTTTACCAAAGCTTTTAATTAGTTTCTTAGTTTTTAGCCCCCCTAATTTAGCCTTCACTTTTCCCACCACGTTATTTGCCAGTTATAGCGCCATGAAACCGCCGGTGACCGTGCGCTTAATAAATAATTTTAAATTCAAATTCAAATTCAAATGCAAACTATGCTTAGGAGATGTCCCTATTAGTGCTCCATCCCCTCCATTTCAGCACTGTCAAGGCCAATCGCACCCTCCTGTGAATGGCTCACTCGCGCCCCCTGCACAAAGCAAGGCCTATCTATGTGTAGCCCATAACCTTGCATTTATTCCAGACAGTGTATCAGGGTTCTGTTGAAACAGTTTGCTTGACTGCCGCGTGCGCATTGCTCTGTCCCGGATGATTTTTCTCTACTCCATTCCCGGCTGCCAAGCTGCTGATCTGGCCCGTCCCAACCCTGGGCAAACTAAAGCAGGCTATGCTGCTATCCATTTGAGCAGCCGTTGTTGCTAATGATTGTCCCATACAGAACAGGTAAACTAGATGCTGTACCGTATCATTCACACATGGTGCAGCACCCCTTGGCCCATCACATCAACTTAAACAAACCCAGGAGCAAGCCTGAGCTGGCTACCCCAGGTCCATGCTGCACACGCCTTACTCTAAGGAGCTCTACCCACCGGAGCATACGTCCCACAGAGCTGACCCATTTGTATCCCACAGCAGAGTGTCAAAAGAAGCGAACAAGGCCCCCTCACGGCTAAAAGGATGCCCTGGGCAGCAGGCAAATGTCCCTCATGATCTTGGCAGGCCATAACTGTGCTTACGGAAGTCCAGACTTGACAATACCGTAGCCCAATACCACCTGGACAGGCCCTCTCCCCTGCCGTGCGCCAACCCTATAGTGTGACATAAGGGCTGGCTTTCAGATAATTTCTGGAGAAGACCCCTGTGCCCCCCTACTGAAAACCATACCAGTCTTCTGCCCATCACCCTTGTGGTTACTCCTCCTGTCACCTATGAGCTGAGGCCAGCAGTTGCATGAGGTACTTGAGCACAACTGGGGCTGATGTGTACCGGGGGCATGGTAGTTGCCCAAACGCTACACTTAACGCTGCTTCTACTCGCCCCTGCATGAAGTCAGAACCGGGTTGTCACCTTGCCCCCCAAGATTACTTGACCAGGAACAGCATTCAGGCTCCGCACCCGGAGCACCCCTGGCCATTCCTGCTTCCGTTCCCACCTGACATTCTCAGAGTGGTGCCTGTGTACTTGATCCGATTGTCCAGAAATTAGAAAACAGGTTACACTCCAATCCTGGACGTGCTGACCCCGAACCCCACATTCCCCTATTGCACGTGGGATGCATGATATGCCTAGATACAGCAGTCATTTCCAAGGAAACTCCTTTCGTTTTTATCACAGGGAATGCATGATTTACCCACACTTTGCCATTGCTTACAAAGAGAACAGCCCAGTCAAACAACAAATTGCCCAGCCGCATCAGTTGTTATTCCAAGAGATAGAAACCAATTATTGCACATGGGCTACCTACTATGCCCAGACTCACCAGTTCATTACCCATGCATTACTACCATGAGGTGTAACCTGCGTGCCCCACAACAGGGACAGTAATGCTACCTGGGGAGAACCAGGGAATCCCAGACCCTAGAACACTGACCCCAGTGTGCTATGACCCTTCTACCTGTTGATAGTTCGTGTGGCCCACCATGTTAGTAGGGCGGTTCTCCAGCGCTGATCCTGCATTTGAGGCATAAAACATCCATTAGAAGCCATGCCCCCCTCATATCCCAAATGGGTTCTCTGCAATGAGACAGGGGCCATCAATGCCCCCCACGCTACCAAGGCTAAGCCTGTTTGTAAGTTACGAGAACCAGTTTGCTAACTCGATCACCCGGATCAGAGCCCCTTACTTGCGCACCAGTTGCTGTACAAAATAACATATTCCATTATTGCACCTGGGATGCAAGATATGCCCAAGCCCCTCAGTTGTGTTAAAGAAAACTCATTTCCATTTTTGTCACAGGGTATGCATGATTTGCCCACATTCTCCCCCTGCTTACTTACAGAACACCCCAATTCTACCCAGCAAATCAACAAATTGCCCATGCTCCTCCGATGTTTTACAAGAGAAAACAACCATTTGTTGCACAGGAGCTACCTGCTAAGCTCAGATTCACCCGTTGACTATGAATGTAATACTTCCCTGGGGTGTAACCTGTGCACCCCACAGCCGGGACAGTCCTGAGACCTGGGGAGAAACCGGGTGTCCTAGACCCTAGCACACTGCCCCCAGTGTGCGATGACCCTCATAACTGTTGACAGTTCAGGTGGACCCCCATGTGAGTAGGGCGGTTCTCCAGCGTGGTTCCTGCATATGAGACATAAAACATCCATTAGAAGCCCTGCCCCCCTCCATGTAGCAATATGGATTCTCTGCAATAAGACCGGGCCATCAAAGCCCTCCCACGCCACCGAGGCCAAGCCTTTTTGTCCGTTAAGAGAACTATTTTGCCCACAATACATTCTCGTAAGAAGATTGGTGGGGCACATACTTGCGTACCTCCAGAGCCTGCTGTAGAAGTGTAGTGTCTTGAAACTAAGTCAAATATCCACAAGCTATGTCTGCTAATGACCCCTGCACTTAGGGGTGTGTGATATAGGTGGAAGAGGGCGTCAGGCCCGCGACCCCAGGCCATATACCCTCGGCCCCTGACCCCTCCCCCGCCGGAAGTGACATCACCGGGGGGGGGACCCTTTGAGTCCCCAAACACTAGACCGCTCTTTTGGGTCTGTGCCTTCATGTGGCACTAAGGGTGGCCGCCCTCTTAGGTGGCCACATTGGGTGGCCCGGGGCAGCCTGTCAAAAATGTGATATGAACACGTGTATTTAAAAGCAGCTGGAACAGAAATCCCCTTTTTAATTAATAATCGATTTCAGAAGGAAGTACAGCTCTTGGGTAGTAGACGCGAGGCGTTAGAGAAGTAAAAATAATACGTGATTGAATCCAGAAGGGTGCTCTGTTCAATCCTTAATCACTATCTATGTTTTGAGTACACCTGATGGTGTGTGTTTTGCATAACACAGTAAGTATTTATTACTTACTTAATAAGTATGTATTATGGGTAGCTTAATCAGCATTTTGAAAATAAATAACCTTCCACAGATGTTTGCCAGGACATCACACTGTTCGCACCATATTCAAAGCAATTGCTCCTTTACCAACGATGGTGACTATATATTTACAAACATGATGACTATATATTTAAGGTAAGTGTTTAGCAGTTAATGAGTATTTAAGTCTGCTTTATGTTGGCGCCAGCCACTATTGATAAAGGCGGCAGCTGAAACGTGTCTGGTCGTGTGAATAGAAGCCCAATAAAATCTACGTTCCTGTGAGTGCTGGTGCTGTTTGTTGTACCGTGAGCCTTGAATCCTCAGCACATCTCATACAGAGTAGCCCATCATCAAGGGGCGTGCCATTAAAGGAAGAACTGGGACAGGCAGTGACCGGGCTGTGCATTTCATTGGACCACACGCCTTTGAAGAAGAGAAATCGAAACGCGTCGGCAGTGGCGTAATGACTGTTAAAGGATGCAGTGAACCGTTTCCATACCTGCAATAAAGGGCTTTTGCTTGGAGCCTTTGTGGTGTTTGAGTGCTTCCCAATCCAACGGTTAAGCAGGAGCAGCAATTTTTTGGCGGTTCCCGTCCCGCCGGGACTGCACCACCCCGGGAACCTGGGGGCTACAAGGGTTATCATCAGTCAGCCGCACGGTGGGGTGCCACCCTATAGGATTTAGGAAAACGTGAACTGTGGAGACCCATCCAGGGTTCTTTTTTCCAGCAGAACATTTTGCACGTATTGTATGCATCAGCACTACCACTCCCAGAATCCTCAGCACATCTCATACAGAGTAGCCCATCATCAAGGGGCGTGCCATTAAAGGAAGAACTGGGACAGGCAGTGACCGGGCTGTGCATTTCATTCGACCACACGCCTTTGAAGAAGAGAAATCGAAACACGTCGGCAGTGGGGTAATGACTGTTAAAGGATGCAGTGAACAGTTTCCATACCTGCAATAAAGGGCTTTTGCTTGGAGCCTTGGTGGTGTTTGAGTGCTTCCCAATCCAACGGTCAAGCAGGAGCAGCAATTTTTGGGCGGTTCCCATGCCGCCGGGACTGCACCACCCCGGGAACCTGGGGGCTACAAGGGTTGTCATCAGTCAGCCGCACGGTGGGGTGCCACCCTATAGGATTTAGGAAAACATGAACTGTGGAGACCCATCCAGGGTTCTTTTTTCCAGCAGAACATTTTGCACGTAATGTATACATCGGCACTACCACTCCCAGAATCCTCAGCACATCTCATACAGAGTAGCCCATCATCAAGGGGCGTGCCATTAAAGGAAGAACTGGGACAGGCAGTGACCGGGCTGTGCATTTCATTCGACCACACGCCTTTGAAGAAGAGAAATCGAAATGCGTCGGCAGTGGCGTAATGACTGTTAAAGGATGCAGTGAACCGTTTCCATACCTGCAATAAAGGGCTTTTGCTTGGAGCCTTGGTGGTGTTTGAGTGCTTCCCAATCCAACGGTCAAGCAGGAGCAGCAATATATACATATATAATATATTTATTTTTTTAAACATTTTTTATGTATTCTTTGTCTTTATTGGGGAACCATCAAAAGCCCCCTGTTTTTTTAAATTACCTTTACCACCCTTTACTACTACCTACCCCAAAACTTTAAACCCTAAAAAAAATGTATCCTTTCTGCCCATTACTACCACCCAGCCCAAACCCTAAAGGTAACCTTACTGTTCTCTGCACAAGCGCCAAGTTCTCCACAGATTGATGCAGCCATCAAATTAACACTCCAACTTGATTTTATTTTATAGTGTCTTTTGCCATGTAAGCCATAATGTGTGTTGGCCATCACAAGCGACCTTGATCACACAGCGTTGTCATTTATTTGCTTTTAGACTGAGAGCATCATCATAAAAACTGACAAAATACTGCTCATAAACATCGAGGACAAATTGGTGAAGAATTTCTGCAACTTGGAAAGAAACATGATTCTATTCAGTTATACATTATTAATTCATTTTGTATGTATACAAATGGCTTTTACTTTTAAATTGTGAATCAATCAAATTGAAACTTTGTTTAAGGTGAAATTCAACATGATAGCACCCAAACTCTTTCCACTATGCATACCATATTTATTAATGGCAAAACAAAATTTGTCAAACCCAGTAAAACAAGACAAAATTGAGCCCAAGTGGGCAAACCTCGATATAGTAGTTATATGCAGCACATCATTGAACTGATGCTTTGACAATTATATCACAAATGGATATATTGCACAAAAAGAACAAAAACAAACCCCAGGCTGAGTGAAGAGAGGGGGAAAGAAGCCACTGAAAATTAATTATCAAAATAGAAATGAATTATCATTAATAAAAATACATGACGAAACCACAATTTTCCTCTTGCCTTAGTTGACTTACGAACAAGTAAATAAATCCTCATTGACATTTAAACCACTCAGCAACATTGTATCCAAAAAGATATCTTGTCTCCAATTGTTGCACACGCCCGTACTCAGTCACCCCCCTGCTGCTCTAAGCGATTTCATTAATGACAGCGTAGTACATTTGCATTGCATCATGGTTATGGACTTCAGCACAGTGCCTCCCTATTGTATAGGATTTATCATTGTTAATTTTAGCCTGCATATGTTGCAGTATGCTTTAGTGGACTACAACGTTGTGCTGCCTATACGTACCGTAAAGTGCAACTGCATGTCAGGGCATAGATTGCAAAATCTGTTTTACAATGAAAAGCCACTCTGATTTTAAATGGCTTTACATGGAAAGGGGATTCATATTCTGTGCTATTTATCCCTCTTTCGCAAGCCCTGCACGTTGAACACTTGCGGTATCCATTACTAGGACTCAATCATGATTTGGGTGTTGTTATCCCTGGACTACTTTTTACCACGGCACCCTTTATCGAATATGCTCCACGGTACGTTATTAGTGGGCTACTTGGCAAATTGGACCCAATAACCTGGTCTGATTTAAGAACATGTCAATGTTTGCGTAGCAGTGACCTTATCGTTTTATCCTGATTACTGAATGTGGTAATCAATCAAACACACTATTTTGTTTCCTTTCTTTCCTGGAAAAAAGAATCGCACCTCATTCGTTTTGGTTGACTACCTCATGTGTTTGTTCCAGCAGCTTAGAATTGTACCCTCCTTGACTGAATCTTATCATCATACTGACATGCCACTTTCAGAAATGGTGCTGCAATTGCATTTCACCCTAAGCATTTCACCATAGGGGATGCACGCTTTGGTAAGTTTCGGGTGAAAGCTCAACATGTGCAGTGTTGTATTTCTTGCTGTCTCTTTCCTATACAAGTTAGTTTCTATACAATTGTCTTTAATGAAGACTACCAAATCAAAAAAGGTCGTACTCACCCTACTTATCTGGCTGGTGGAAGGCAGGTTCAGACCATTAATGTTAATTTTATTAATAAATCTCTTCACACTTTCATATGTCCCCCTCCAAATCACAAATTCTCTCACTCTTTCAGTCCTTTATGAGCTGTGAAAGAGATGCTTGTCAGTGACAGGCAGGGCAACACAATTCCTAATTTGTAAGAGAATCAGTGCCAGTGCCCAAAGCTCTACTCAGAAGCCTGAGTCTGGTGCAATTAAATGTTGTGAGTAGTATACCACGGCTGCGCATTCTTAAATCCACCTCAGGCCCATATAATCCACTATCATGCCCCTCCTTCCCCTTTACTTCACTCTTGCAGCTTCCTGCTTTCTCCCTTTGTTACAGTTTTTCTATCTTTTTATCTCCTCCCTCACTCCGATTTGTGTCTGTAGAAGTTGAACATTTTTACATACATTTACCTCAGAAGAATGTAGAAAATGTGCTTTAACGTTAAAGTAGAAAATGCCTGTCAAAATAGTGGTTTGAGAAAATGTGCTTTATTAAACATGCAAAAAGTTAAAATGCTTCTTATTTCTGAAGAAAGCTCTCATTTCCAACGTTCTTTCACTGCTAGGCCCAATACTTTCTTAATTCTTTCTTATCCTTCAATAAAAATAAATGCCAGTTTGTAAAATGCTGATTTAACATTATAACTAAACTGTAGAACTTAACATCTTCATGAAATGTTCTATTTGTGGCAAAATTTCCTTCCTCACACCATATGACTTCATTATGTTTTAGATAGTTTCCTCTGCCACATGCTTATAATGAACAAGTCTATTAATGAAAGAAAATGCCCACTGTAGGTTTGAATTCCATGATCTAACCAAGAATGTTTATTTTCATTAGAGCAGTCCATTGTTACACAGTGGGACACCAGACAGCTAAAAGAGTAGGCTTGCAAAGGTTCTAATGAGAACCTTCCTACATGTTTCTTTTTGCAATACATTATAGCCACATTCAAATAACTACATGTCAACATGGACATTTACAGTGGGAGTCGAGGAAGAAAATGACAGCCCATTAGAAGATCCTTTCCTGTTGGTTAGAAATGATTCAACATTTATAGTTTGCAACATGTTTTGTTTTTTCTATATAGTACGTGTTACTCGCTCTAGAGTTAAGGCATTCTATGCAACCCTACCCTACCATGTCTCTTAGCACTTCATTGTGCTAGCCTGAATTGCCATAAGCTATTGCTAAAGGTGATTTCTTTGTTTTCCTTACGCTTTGAGATGAGACTTCTATCTTTATGTCAATCATAGCTACTGCTACTGATAAAAAAATCTTTACCTGTTTTTTACCTGTTTTAGCGGTTGCTGCTGCAGCTGTTAGGAAAAACAGCTGAGTTCCCAGAACTAGGCTTTATGGGGAGTTCGACATTGTCTTTTGCTCCAATATTACTTGCTCTTTTCCAAATAGAACTTTTTATAGGTTCTTGCTAGGCTAGGTTTGGTCCTCTAGATTAGGATAGGTACTAATTTCTTTATGGAACACGCTGTTATTTTGTATGCTTGCTCTAACCAAAGGTTCTCCATTTTTCTGTAAATGGATTTAATTGACTAATCTAAATAAAAATACAACAATACAGACTAATCTCTTGAAGAGAAAATAAACTTTTAAAACTTCATCAAACCTCCCATTATTGATTGAACATAAAAATGTTGAAGACAATGTTTATTACAGAGATATGTTTGGGTTGTGCTCCATTCTAATACGGTGGCAACGATTCATCTAACCGAAGAGGTGTGGAAATTGGAAGTTTGCTTAGAATGTTTAAAATAGAGCTTCTTATAAAGTTTTTATGAGCTTTCCGCTCTGGATCTGGTAGCAGAAGATAGGTTTAACTCCCTGAATGGAGCTACAAAGTACTACCAAGAAATATTTGAAATTCCCAAATGCTGAATCCAAATGTCCAGAACTTGAAGATCTGGCAAAGCTGTATTCAAAGACGGTTGTGGTTTTGAAGGTGTGGGAATTAATAGGGCAAATGCATTATGGTTGTGATTGTGCCTTTCTTCCAGTTTGAATGTTTGATTAGAATGAGTGGGTGAGGAGAATACGCGGTTGAAACGGTTTTTGAAGATTTCAGACTCATTGTAGTCGAAAGATCTTGGGAAAACATAATAATTGAAAACTTTCTTGCAGAGATTTTAAGGTGTGGTGTGTGATATAATGATCTATAACATAGGGTTATTAAGTTGTTGTGACTGATAAACATTGATCGGTGTTAAGTTGAACCTAATGGTACAAACGGGGGAAACTGCCTTGATTTGGGTGATTTCACGCTGGTCGAGATTTCACTTGCATATGTTGAAGATATTCTTGAATATGTAGGAAACATTTCTTTTAGTAGAGCGAACAAGGTGTTTTAAAAGTTGAGAATTATACCTGTGCAATTACGAAGAAAATTGTAAAGGAGGGTGAGCTGCTGTGAGGAGTGAGGTTCTGCGTCCTAGTGTTTCGCACTGGGGTTGGTCGGTAGGTGTGTTTTCTCGCTGTGATTGGTTGGCAACGTTGCAGTGCAGCGTTGGGATTTGACTCCCTAAAAGTGAACACTGTATTTGGATTTGTTATTAAGAGCTGTGAAAAGATAATAACTGGATTTCAATTGGTTCATCAGAGAATTAACATATACGGAACAAAATCATAACATTCAGTTTAATCGTGCTGTTTCAAATTGACCTGTCATTATGAGTTGTTTTAGAGATATTAAGAATTTGGTGAGAGTGGATTTTGCTTTTCCAGTACGCAAAGGTGAAGAGGCACCTCCTGAGGGAATGCCTGCGTACATTATGACTACGGAGCATGGTTCAAACACGTCTTTGGCTTTGCCAATGGAGTAGAATTACTGAGAAGGAGGGTGCCTTGAGTTTTCCTAGACATGGGACATTTAACACCAGGATTATTGACAATTGAAAGGAAAATTGTACAAAATGTAGCCAGCATCACGACCCATTCTATATGAATCATTTAATGCTTTGGAAAGAGTTGCCAGGGGAAAAGAGAGGGAAAAATGCCAGAAGAGGACTAATAGGGCAGTGAAAAAGTATGCAAATGCCCGATAAGGGGAAGAGCAGTATAGATGGAGAAAAGCTATTATAGAAGGGACTAGATTATATCCAGTGCTTACTTCAGAGACTACTCGGAGAAAGGACAAAGACTCATTTAAGAAAGAAGGGGATGAGTCAGATACTGATTCAGGAGAGGAAATATTGAAACAAATGTTGAACTCAAGACCCCACCACATGTGACCCACGCAGAACATAGTGAATTAGGCACTAGGACTAGTTCAATAGTGACAACTGCTCCTGCACATCAAGGTCCAACCTCAATTGAACGACCCCTACAAATATTGCAGATTACCTCACCAGTAATTGATCAACTGCAAGTTACCATTCCAACAGGGACTACTACAGCAGCAGCGACATCAATGTGCAACCCCAGTTGAATGACCCCTACAAATATTGCAGACTACTCACCAGTAATATCTCAACTGAACATTACTGTTCCAACTGTGACTACTACAGCTGCAGCGACTAGTATAGCATCAGTACCTGTTGTTAATGCTCAATCTGTCACCTGGATAATAGCAAGTGCTCCTCTATTTGTGGAGACACGACCTGAGACTCAACTAGTTACCAGAGGTTTACCCACCTCAGGATTAGTCCCAACTTCCAGGAACTCACAGATAGTTGCTTCAAAGCCACCACTAATGATGCAAGCACTAATTGATGGAGGGATGTTAGAACTCACAACGCCAATATCACCAGAAGAAATAGTTGCAACTGAGGAGGGATATTTTACACCAGCCTGGTATGACAAAACAGCAGTACCTACTAAGCCAGAGAGTGCAGGAACACCAGAGAAATCAGAGGTTGAGAAAGAGAAGCTCTTAAACGACTCTCAATGTAAGGTTGAACTGGAGAAAATAATTAGGGGATGTTTGGAATTTAAGCATATAGAACAGTACTAAAGGAAAGAATTACTATATTTGTGCAAAGAGGTTATGAGAAGGGCAGCCTTAGTTCATGACAAATTAACAGAACTGGCTCAAAGATATGAAAAATATCTTACAAGAAAATTGTATCTACACAGAAGCTTTATGGTTCAATTGGGTGACCCAGCATTCAAAATTATGAGGATTACAGGACTGTGTATGCATATTATAGAACTGGCCAAGTGCATTCACAGATGGAATGAGACTAAAACATTTGAAACCAAATGGGCAAAGAAACATGCAAAGCAAAAGAGGAAAGCAGCTAATCCAGGGAAGCAAAATGAAAGAAATGACAGTTTACTCCCTTAGAGAAGTCGCAGAAGGAACATATGTACATGTTCCTTGGAGTTGCAGTGATTTGGCAGCATTCACGAACAATTTTCCTAAATTGAGAGACAAGCAAGTGCAGTGGTATGCACAAGTGGAAAGGTTCATAAAGATTTCAAAGGTGTTGTGGACTGACTTGAATATGTTTTTTGACTTTGCAGTGCCTGCTGATCTATGAACTGTATGTAAGACTGTGGTACAGTGGCCCAGAGAGGAACCAACAAGAGTGGCTGGAACAGATGTGCTGTCTCCTACAGTGATGAGAAGTATGAGGCAGTTATTACCTTTGTGAAAGGCTGAGTACACCCGAAAGATATGGTTTGGCTCAAACCTAAAAGAACCACACAGGAGCCAAAGGAGACTGTACATGAGTATTATGAGAGATTGTTGCAGGTATTCCATCAGCACAGCCGATGAGAATATCCTGAGGAGAAGGATATGGGGATTTTTGTATCCCAGTTTGTTTTAGTGTTAAAGCCAAATATCTGTTCACACATAACTCAAAGTGAGATCTGTTGGTAAAATAAGTCACTCAATAGAATTCTGAGGAATGCAAATTTCTGGAGGGATGAGTTAGACATGAAGCAGAAAAGGATAGAAGAAAAATTAATGTTAGCACAACGAAGCTGGCTCAGAAAGGTTTTCAGAATCCTTCCTTTGTAGGAAATCAAGGAAACATGCAGGGAGTTGTTGTGCCATAGTCTGTTTTTCAGGGAAATCAAGGAGGAATGAATATGTCACAGGGAAAAGGTAGAGGTGTTCCTGTGAGTGCAGCATCTGGATCAGATATTGGTGCTATAAAAAAGATTACAGCTTGTCACATCTGTCATAGTGTTGGACATTGGAAGAGGAAATGTTGATATAATCCTGACGATGCTGGAGGAAATGTACAAATGTCGCAAGGTATGCATACTCAAATGTGCCTGCACAGAAAATGCAGATGCCAATGCAGGGACAGTCTCCAATGATGCCTGTTACTCCTGCACAAATGGGAAATTCTAGGTTTAATCTCAATCAAATGCCAAAAATGAATCAATTTGAGAATGCCACGCCACAATTTCAGAATCCAAACCAGAATGCATTACAACAATACCCATTATTTGAAACTGATGGTTCCGGTTCAGAGAATTCTCAATGATGGTAGCTGTAAGGGGATGAAGGTTGCACACTTGGCAGTCTTAGAGGTAGACCAAAGTGGCCCATATTTAGATACAGAAGTATATGGCTACCCTGTATAATTTCCTATTGATACTGGTGCTACCAGAATCACAGTTAGATCAGTGGAAGTCCCAGACTTACCTCTCTCTGGGAAAACCTTTCAAATTGTAGGAGTAACAAATAAACAAATTCAAAATCCAGTTTCTGAAAAGGTTCTAGTCAAAATAGGCGCATTTAAAGAAAAACACCAATTTTTTTGTGATTCAAGGCCTGTGACCCTATTGGAAAAGGATTTGTAGGGCAAGTTAAATTGCACTACCTACTGTACGCCAGATAGTGTGGCATTCCAAACACATGATGAGGATGTAGATTTTGAAGTAATTAAAACACAAATCTAGACAGAAATATTCACTTTGGTAACTATTGATGAATTACCTGAAGATTTGAAAGAAATAGTGAATGCAGTAGTTTGGGATTTTACAGGGCAGACATCAGATTAATTAAAGGTGTAGAACCAGCATGAATCACAGTGAAACCACATGCTGCATATCCCAAAACACCTTCCTATCATTTGACCCCAGAGATGATTGCAGGAATACAGCCAGTGATTGATGACATGTTACAAAAAGGAATCCTGAAGAAGCTAATTGGAAGTTCATGCAACTCTCCAATTATGGGTTTGCAGAAACCCAACGGTAATTACAGGATAGTTCAGAATATGTGAAAAGTTAATGAAATAGTAGTGCCCTGTTGTCCTGTGGTACTGAATCCAGCTACCATATTGTTTCAGATGCCATATACTGCAGAGTGTTTTACAGTCATCAACTTGTGCCAGGCTTTTTTCTCAGTGCCATTGCAAGCAGAAAGCCAATTTCTCTTTTCCTTTCTATTCTAGCAGAACGTATTAACATGGTGTTGTGTCCCACAACAGTATACAGAGAGTACATCCATTTTCAACCAAATCCTAAAAAGAAACTTAGAAAAGTGTCTCCAGGGAAAATGCAATATTGTCAAACAAGAGGTTCAATATCTGGGACAAAGTTGTGAAAGGAGCTAGCAAAGTGTCACCACAGAGAGTGGGAATAATCTTGTCCCCCTCGAACTCAGAAAGAAATCAGAATGTTTCTGGGAATGGTTGGCTAGTATTGACAGTGGATACCAAAATGATCCTGGGTGGCCAAGTCTCTACTGAGGCTGACACACAGAGATGTGTCTGATCCTATTGCATGGGACAACGAATGTACAAAGCGTTACTACAGTTGAAAGAAAAATTGTGCGTGCCCCAGCACTAGGAATGCTAGATTCTACAAACGAATTCACATTGTTTGCAGCGAGAGAGATTGGTGCGCTCTCTCGGTTTTGACACAGACACATGGAGGATCTTGAAAGCCTATTGCCTACTTTTCTACCACACTTGACCCTGTATGGGCAGGACTTCCCAGCTGCCTTCTAGGGATAGCCGCAGTAAGTACTAGCCTGAGCGAGAACATAGTGATGGGATACCCATTAACTCTCCTGGCCCCACACTTTGTGGAGCCACTGTTAATGAGAACAAAGACACAATATATGACGCATAATGGGCTTACACTTTATGAGCAAAATATACTCTCTTCTGACAATATTGTTTTAAAATGTTATACAATGCTAAGCCCTTCAATGTTGTTGCCTGTAAATGATGATGATAATTGTGATGAAAGTGAACATGTTTGTCTAGATGTCACAGAATTGTACACCAAACCCTGCCTTCACATAATGGATGAACCCTTGATTGAACCTAATCATGTGTTATTCGTAGATAGCTCATGATTGAGAGGAAATGATGGCACACTCAGGGCAGCATATGACATGTGCACAAAAAATGATGAGGTCGAAGCTTCATGGCTCTCAAAAGGTTTTTTCTGCCCAATTTGTTAAATTGATTGCTCTTACTAGAGCCTGCAGTTTAACTGCTCAAATGAGAGTCACTATGTTTAATCACAGCCAGTATGAGTTTGGTGTTGTCCATGATTTTTGACAATTTTGTTCACAGAGAGGGTACACCTATTAAATACAAGACCTACATCAAGGACCTGTTGGATGCTCTGCCATTACCAGGAGAAGCTGCTGTGGTGAAGTGAAGGAGGAACAGGATATGTTGCCATGGGCAACTGGTATACTGACTCAGTAGCCAGGTACTGTGCATTGTTAGACTGCTCCTTTAATGGAAATTTCACATGTGGGTCCAAGGAGGAGAGTTCTTTTGCAATGTTGATGAAGGTTACTGACACGTGGGATGAATTGGAATGAGTGCAGGAAAATGTGTCATAAGCAGAACAGAATGGTTGGGTAAATGCAGGATGTAAGAAAAATGCAAACAACATCTGAATGTCAGCAGATTTGGAGGCCAGTATTACCAGACATCTTGTTTTTTTCAATGGCACAAAACTACCATGGATGCACATATTTAGGGAAAGACACAATGGTGAGAGCTTTCAGGCAACGTTGGTACAGCAAACACAAAACGGGAACTCGCACAGCTGAGGGTAAATCAGGTAATGTCTTTTGCACAGTGAGTGTGCAGCAAGAGGAAACACTGTCTGCTCCGGCAGTGTGGAAACCAAGGTACTCATACAAAGCTCCCTCAGTTGAGAGAGCACCTCTGTGCACAACAAGAAGACCAAAGGTCTGTTTCCATATAAACTGAAAGTAAAAATGTTGATTCCATATAAAGTATTAGTCAGCTATCACATTTTATTCATGTGTAACAGATGAAAATCCATGGGTTTATCCACAAAATTAAATTCATCCCAAAGGCAGATATATTCCAATCGTCATATAGTTCCGCATCACATTATGCATCCCAATGCATTTCGGGCATGGCCCTTCCTCAGGGGAATGCTCTAAGGAAACAATCCAAATACAAGCAATCTGATGTTCCGATAAATAATAATTAATAACATGCGTCTCAAAAAGGCCATAAAAATAAGTATTCATGCAATCCACTTGAATAACCCAAAGGGTGAGTAACGGTGCCCCCGTGGCAGATAATCATAAAAAACCTGATAAAGAAACGTGCTAGTAAAAATACCAAGGGTCATGACGGTGACATAACGGTAATCATAAGTTCCAAGAGAAAGGGTGAAAGTGCTAGAAGCAGCCCGTTATGGTAGTGCTCAAATTATATACGAAACCTCATGTTAGTGATTGAGTTAAAGTTCAGGATGCAATGTAAGCCGATAACCCGTGTGCGCAAAAAACAACCTCGTGATATTAAATCTGTTGAAACCCAAGTTACCATGACTATACGTGGGTCCGAGTGCCGGTACTTACATAGGGTTGATGTTAGAACGGCTCTACAAAGGGTCGCCAAGACGGTTAGAAGTCCCAGAGGTGAAGGTGAAAGTTTTCAATAAACCAAATGTGCGCCGGAACCGGATCCGGGAAATAAACAAAGGACTATCCCCGTGTGCTAAAGAAATGATTGACGGCCAAAAAGGGGGCCATCTTGGAATGGCAAAAAGAGTATACCAAGAGTACCAAAGATCAGAGAGTATAAGTAACATGCATGACAGTGGGTAAAAAAAGTTGGACAAACGAATACATAAAAAAGATAAACAAACGAACATATAAAGGGAATGCTGGTACAGAGCTAAACAGAAAAGCTAAAAATGTTTACAGATAACACAAAAATTCCATGCGGTCATTGAGACCATTCGGTGCCATGGTGGACATAAGGCGGATCCAAAAGTTTTCTCTTTTCAACAAAGTGTTCTTGTTGTTGCAGGTTATCTTGACTTGTTCAAGTATTTGAAACTTCAATTGAGCCACACTGTGTCTGTATTCCATGAAGTGAGTGGCCACGCTGGATTTCAAATTCTGTGTGCGTATATTACTCTTATGTTCTAGGATACGTGCACGAATCTTTCTCTCCGTGTGTCCAATATAACATTTGCCGCAAGGACACTTAAGCATATAGATGACATTGCTGCTGTTACATGTGGCGTTCACTTTCAATTTTATGGCATGTCCTTTCATAGGGTGAGTCGTTTTGTTACCCGGGATACAGTTCCCACAATTACTGCAGTTGTAGCAGGGCTTTAAGCCATTGTAAATCAAAGGAGTGATTGTAGACGTTGGGTGATTCAATAGTTCTTTGACGTTACGACCTCTGGTGAATGCAAACATGGGAGGTTGGTTAAATAGACCATTGAAGTCGGGTTCCATGGCTAGGATGGGCCGGTGTTTCCGAATGATGTGTTGAAACTGATTGGACAGTTTAGAGTGTTTTGAGACGCATGTTATTAATTATTATTTATCGGAACATCAGATTGAATTGCTTGTATTTGGATTGTTTCCTTAGAGCATTCCCCTGAGGAAGGGCCATGCCCGAAATGCATTGGGATGCATAATGTGATGCGGAACTATATGACGATTGGAATATATCTGCCTTTGGGATGAATTTAATTTTGTGGATAAACCCATGGATTTTCATCTGTTACACATGAATAAAATGTGATAGCTGACTAATACTTTATATGGAATCAACATTTTTACATTCAGTTTATATGGAAACAGACCTTTGGTCTTCTTGTTGTGCACAGAGGTGCTCTCTCAACTGAGGGAGCTTTGTATGAGAACGTTGGTACAGCCCCAGGTTCTGAACTTTGGCAGACGAGATTTGCCATTGATGTGTAACTTGCACAATAGTTAAACATAGGGAAATTAACACATGTCACTCCAACACACCTAGGAAGATCAGGTGGCCAATTCAACAGGATGCAAATGGATTTTATTGAGATGCCTGTGCCTAACGGGCTGATATTTAGCCTAGTGAGTGTGTGTCTTCTCAAGATGGGTGGAAGCCTACCCAACTTGAAGAAGCAATAATCTTTCTATAGCTGAGCTATTATTACGTGAATTAATATGCAGGTTTGGCATGCCAATTTCTCTTGAGTCAGAAAGAGGAACGCATTTCAACAATGAAGTGATGAAGATGTTCTGCACAGCCTTACAGATTGAACAAAGATTACATTACAGTTTAAGACAAGAACCCTCTGGCATTGTTGAGCAAATAAATGGCATAATTAAGTCTAGATTGGCCATGGTCTGTAAATTAACCTATCTGAAATGGCCAGATGCCTTACCATTGGTTCTGATGAATATCCATAGTATACCTTACGGGAAGACGGGGTTATCCCCCAATAAATATTGATGGGCAAAACAATGACATTACCTGCCATTCCTGCCAATGCTCTTTTAAATATCACTGATAATATTATATTGAATTATTGCAAAGGACTGGCTGATGTGGTTCGTTCTGGCTCTCATCAGGTCTCAGCTGTCACACAAGACCTGCATCAAGAGCAGTGCCATGACCTCAATCCTGGTTATTGGGCTGTGATCGAGATGCACATTTGGAAGTCTTGCCTTTGACCCAGGTAGAAAGACCTCTTTCAGGTGACCCTACTGTTGCACTAAAAGTATTATGCGTTGTAATGGTATGCGATGTAATTGAATGTGTTGTAATGGCATGCGTTGTAATGGTAGTTTTAAAAAATGCGTTGTAATGGTATGTGTTGTAAAATCATGCGATGTAATGGTAGTTGCGTTGTAAAAACTGCGATGTAAAAGCATGTGTTGTAATTGTTTGCGTTGTAACATCATATATTCCTAAGGAAAACCCCTTTAGTTACTCCTTTGTAAGCTATAAGAAAAATTATTATTCTACTAGTGTTTATTCTAGGTCAGTACAAGAATACACTAACGCCATGGATGCAAAGAATTGTTACGTATGTGCACACTTACCTACATCAGTTTTAGAAGTAGTCACCTATTACCACATGCCTCTATCGTAAGTTATTTCTTGCTGCATTTTACTGTAATCAATGTATAGGTGAGGACATTTTGAGTATTTCTATTCCAATCATGATCTAATACTTTCCAGTGTACCATTCATTGAGAACATAAATATACACTCACAAGCAAAGGACACAAGTGAAGGAGATGGATATAGCCTGGTACTATTTTTTTCCCCATTGACCCATAGATAGTGTGAAAGCTTACAAATCAATTTGACCTGCTTAGTCCGACCAATAAAGAAGGATTATATAATGGCTTTAGACAAAAGATACACTGACATGACACAAACTACTGACAAAAAGAGTGATGTTTAGAGAATGCTTGGAAGAAGAAAGAAAATTAATTTAGAAATGCAATGGTTTACTGTAAAATGAGACTTGACAGACAACACAAAGGGAAAATTAACATGTATAAAAGATGAGCACCCAAAAGGACAAGACATGTAGGGATAAGTAGTTGAGAACACACATTCAAATTAACAGGGGGATCTTGGCACATTTTACAGGGAGACGAAAATGCTATTCCACGGGTTATTACATTTGTGGACAGAATGCTTACTTCTTATTGTCAGCTAACTGGGACGGAATCTGCTATTTAGGCTTACTTATTTCAAAGATGTACCATATGAAGAGTTTAGGAGCATTATTATTAACACCGGCATGGAGACAGAAACGGAGCACAAAATGGGAACTGGACTAGTAGGAGGCATATTTGGAACTGTCATTCTACCTGTAGGCATCTTAAAAGGTGAAAAGATTAGATAGTTGCCAACAGTTGTTTACAAAATGGCAACTAGCACATCCAGGCTTGTAATTAATACAGAACTAACATCTATACAGTCAATGGTTTTCCAGGATCGACTTGCGTTAGAAATCTTTTTCACAGAAAAGGGCAGAGTCTACAAAATGCTTAAATTAACTCATTGCTGAACATACATACCTGACGAGAGTAGAGAAATAGAAGGCTTTGCAAAGAATATATCAGGTTTATAACTTGAATTACGTGAATTGGAAACACCAAGGGGCCGATCCACAAAGGCAATCTGAGACAAAAGTTTAACGAGTCGTATCTTTACGTCTGCAGTCGGGCCGGAATCTCCGCACCCAGGCCATACTCTCCGCACCCGGGCTCTACTCTCTGAATCGGCCGTACTCTCTGGCTCAGGCCGGATGAAGTGTAATCAATGGGCCAGAATGACATTTTTACAAAAGGGAACATCAGGAATGTGTGATAAATGGTAAAAGAGATCATGAAAATCAGTTTGGGCAGGGAAAAGGGTGTGGCCAGAAACTACATCATATCCCAGAAAAGTTTGCTCCTTTGCATTATGGTACACTTTGCGCTCCCCTCAGTGTTGACTGCAGTGTTAACACTACAGTCAAAACTAAGGGTGATCCCCTTTCTATTGACTGTAGTGTTGGCACTACAGTCAACACTGAGGGGAATGCAAATTGTGCACTTAGTGTACCATGATGCAAAGGAGCAAACTTTTCTTGCTGTAGGTCTAAATTCTATCTAACCAGGACATACCAGATATTAATGTTTCCTTTCATATTTAAACAATGGAACACAGAACAGTTAACAGAGTAGGCTTGCAAAGATAGATTCTCATGAGTAGCTTCCTAGATTTATCTTTCTGTAATATGCTGAAGCCATATTGAAATAACTACATGTTGACATGGTCGTTTACTGTGGGAATTGAGAAAGAAGATGACATGCTATCGGAAGATCCTTTCCTATTGGTTAGAAATTATTCAACATTTGTAGTTTGCAACATGTTTTGTGCTTTCTATATAGTACGAGTTCCTAGTTAGAGAGTTAAGGCATTCTATGCACCCTTGCCATGTCACTTAGCAGTTCGTTGTGCTAGCCCAAATTGCCTTAAGCTGTTACTAACAGTGATTTCTTTGTGATGAGACTCTCTATCTTTATGCCATTCATAGCTACTGCTGTGACAAAATCCTTTTACCTGTTTTAATGGTTACTACTGCTGCTGTAAGGCAACTTGTCTCGGTTTCCAGAGCTACTCTTTATGGGGAGTTTGATCTTTTCATGGCTATTAGTCTTTTGCGCCAATTTTACTTACTCTTTTCCAAAAATAACTCTTTATGGGTTCTTGCTAGGCTAGGTTAGGTCCTTTGAAAAAGGATAGGGACTAATTCCTTTATGGAATATGCTGTTCTTTTGTATGCTTGTTCTACCCAACTTTTATCGATATTTCTGTAAATGGATTTATTTGGCTAATCTGAATAAAAAGACAAAATTACAGACTGATCTAAAGAGAAATTAAACTTTTAAGACTTCATCTAGTCTCTCATTATTGACTGAACATCAACATTTTGAAGATGATGTTTATCACAGAGATGTGTTTGGGTTGTGCTCCACTCTCATATGGTGGCAAAGATTCATCGACCTGATGAAGCGTGGAAATTGAAGGTTCCTTTAGTAAGTTTAAAGTGGAGCTACATTTTGGTGAGATTTTGTATGCCCTTTTTCCTCTCTTGCTCTCCTAAACATCTGATGTGCAAAAATAAGTGCCATCCTCAAAAATAAGTGCTGGTGCCACCCCACTGGTAACCACCGGCTCAAATTATGCATCAGAGGAGAGGTCCTCCACCATGCAGGTTCAGGAGTACCTTCAGCCACTGAGATGCACATAGACTTGAATAAGTTTAGACACCAATAATTTGTTTGATGTCTTATATTGTGCAAACTTGACACTAAGATATTGAAATGCTTTACATGAGCACAGGTGACATTACACCACAAGGGCACATTCCTTTTTTGAACAAGTGGTGATTAAGTGGTTTGCCCAGAATCCCAGGATCTTGAGCTGATGCGGAGACTCAAACCTGGTTCCGCAGTTCCACAGTCTGGCAGCTCTGGATGTAATGTCACATCCTCTCCCTCCTCTACTCATGCTTAGGACCTCTTTGAGGAGTACGCCTTTTGTGTCTGTTTCTTACATTAAGCCTGTTTCCAAGTGCTGCCATATTGTGAGATAAGTGGAGGAGGCACAGGGAGAGTATTAATTGCCCAACAGAACAGTTGGGTAAAAGAGCAGACCCATGGGTGCAGTGTGTTGCTGTTTGGTACAAAGGCTATATATTTACCACTGTACTACATATAGGTAACTATACAATGTGACTGGGCACCTCTTTCTTTAAAGATAATATTTAATACATATTTTAAATCCTGCTTGTTAGAAATGGGGTCCCTAGTTGGCAGTGGTTTGCACCCTGTCCAAGTAGAGACCCTCACTCTAGTCATGGGGTGGGAGTCACAGATCTAAGATAACCCCTGCTCACCCCCATGGTTGCTTGACAAAAGCAGTTAGGCTTATCTCAGAGGCAATGTTTGAAGCATTTGTAATCACACACACAGTAACACAGTGAAAAGACTATGAAAGGAGTCCACATCATTTTAGAACAATAGGCAATATGTATCTGAATAAACCAAGACCAAACCAACAGAAATCCAACATATGAAATTCAAAATATCACTTTTGAAAGATTAATCAAGTTTAGTCAATAGAAATCAATGGATGCGTTCATTTGAGCACAAAGTAAGTACCTTAGATGTGTAAAAAATCAAAGACGGTGCAAGGCGCAGGGGATGTGAGGCGCTGGAAAAGCAAAGCAATGCGTTGGTTCCTTACTACACAGGGGAGGTGATGCGTTGGTTCCTTACTGGCAGGGTTTCCGAATACACGCCTTTGGTTCATTACTGCAGTGCAGTGTTGATGAAGAATCGGCATCGAGGGATTGCGGTAATGCAGGTGATGTGTTGAGTTCCCAGCAGCAAAGCAGGTGCTGCATCGATTCCTCAGCTGCGAAACAGGTGCTGCATCTGAGTCGGAGCAGGTGCCACAGATGTCTGTGACAGGTGCTCGGGACTCCTACTGTCACAATTTTTCTGATGCAGTGCAGTGGCAAGCTGGGGCTTCCGATGAAAGCTGCAGTTGATGCTTCAAGCGAAACCGAGCTTCGGTTCAGGCAGCAGCGATGCAACGATCTTTTGTAGCAATGCGTCGAGAAAACAGATGCTGCGAGTCGATGTGTGGATTTTCTCTTTAAGATCACCAGGTTACGCTTCCAAAGGCCCAGGAACTGGATTTGGTACCACTTGGCAAGTCAGGACTCTCAGCAGAAGAGCCCAGGCACTGGTAGGTGAAGTCTTTGATGGCCCTGAGACTTCTTAACAGGAGGCAAGCACATACAAGCCCTTGGTAAACCTTGGAAGCAGGATGTACAAAGCAAAGCCCAGTCCTTCCAATCCCAGGACCGTAGCAGCAGGGCAGCACAACACAGCAACAGACACGGTGGCAGTCCTTCCTACAGCATCCAGCTCTTCTTCCTGGCAGAATGTTCTCAGGCGAGAGGAGTTCTGATTTTGGGGTGTCAGAGGACCAATACTTATAGCCCTTTCTGCAGTGGAAGTAGGAAAAATCAAAGGGAAGTCTTTTTAGTGTACAAGACCAGCCTTTCGCTGACCTGTCTCCAGACACACTACAGGGGGTGGAGACAGCTTTGTGTGAGGACAAGCACCGCCCTATTCAAGTGTCAGTGACAACTCCTTCCATCACTCTGGCTCAGGAAGACCCATCAGTCTTTTGACAGCCCATCATGATATGCAAGGCACACCTCAACTGCACTTCTACTCATTATTATTTACAGATTGAATCTGAGTGTTTTAACTTTCCGTTGCTACTCTATAAAAATATTAATTATAAATATTTTTCTTAATTAATTTTGTGGTTTCATTTCTTTCATTAGTGGCTGAGTTTGTTGCATTGATTACGTTGAAATATTTTTTCTACATTTCTTGGCCCAAAAGCGTATTCTACCGACACACATGGTTAAGCAAGAAAATGCCCACTTTCTAAAAATTGCATTTTCAAACATGCAGTTTAAAAACCAACTTCACTAAAAGATTTATTTTAAATTGTGATTTCAGAGACTCCAAACTCCAAATCTCCATCTGCTCCCAATGGAAATTTACACTTAAAATATATTTCAAGGCAATCCTCATGTTACCCTATGGGAGAGATAGTCCTTGCAATAGTGAAAAACTAAATTGTAAGTATTTCACTATTAGGACATGTAAAGCACACAAGCACATATCCTACTTTGTAAATACACTGCACCCTACCCATGGGGCTCCCTTGGACATACCTTAGGGGTTACTTACATGCAGTAAAAGGGAAGGCTTGGGCCTGGCAAGTGGGTGCACTTACCAGGTCAAAATGGCAGTTTGAAACTACACACACAGACATGGCAGTGTCAGGTCTTAGACATGCTGGCAGGGCTACTCATGTGGGTGGTACAATCAGTGCTGCAGGTCCACTAGGAGCATTTGATTTACAGGCCCAGGGCACACCTCATGCACTTTACTAGGGACTTACTAGTAAATCAAATATGCCAATCTTGGATAAACCAATCACCAATACAATTTAGACAGAGAGCATATACACTTTAGCGTTGGATAGCCGAGGTAAAGTGCCCAGAGTCCTAAAGCCAACAAAAACAGGTAAGAAGCAATAGGAGGAAGAAAGCTAAATGTTTGGAGATAACCCTGCAAAAGGACCAGGTTCAACACACCCCCTTCCAGCCTACAGCCTTGGTAGACTTATTAATACCTTGATGGACTTCTCTGCTTAGGATGGCAGAACATGGACCAGAGTCTGCAACAGCAGGGGCACGTTCCAGTTCTAGGCCTTTCTGAACTCAGTTGGCTCCCTCTGTCCATACTCTCAAGGCTCACTAAGCTAACCCATGGGGCATCCTTCTCCTCACATGTGGATCCCACCTGTACAGCACCTAACCATACTTTGCTCACAGATGTATCCCAGTAGGCAGACAGTACCACCATGGGAAGCACAGTGGTGTGCCCGATTCCACTCTCAGGGTGTGACTCTTGTCCCCAACCCAAGGCCAACTCTGTCCCCATGGACATTAACCCACTGATGCCACTGACAGCTGTCAGTGACAAGAGCCAGACCTCAGGGACTCCATGGCTCCCAAACACTTTGGTTTCTCTGAGTGTGGGGGCGGTAGCCTCAGATGACTGGCACCCTTTGTTCACTCTCCCTCCCACCAGTTCAGGGGTGGTATCTTTAGACTGGTGACACAGCACAGGGTAGGCTGGACAGGAGACCAGGGTAGGCTATCCCACACCCTGTCTTCCCCTCTGGGGTCCTGTACCTTCCACTGGGAGAGGTAGCCCCAGACTGCAGAAGTATCAGTGAACTTGTGTCAGCCATCCTGCACAATTCTCCCACCAATTCAGAGGTACTAACCTGCAAATGGTCCACCAACCAAGGATTTCCACCCACAGGCTGAGCATGTGCCTGGTAAGCCAGGGCTTCCAGGGAAGTACAACTACCCCCACAAGGGAAATACTTACTGTAAGTGTTGTGCTACAGTCTGTGTGGTAATGGTCTCCTGCCCCCTGTCCATCTGATAGAGCATGTAGCCCTTCCAAGCCAGAAGTGGCATCACAAGGGTCAGTCCTGGGGTGCTCTGACTTCAGAGCTGGCAACCCCTGCCACACTGGTCCTCCCACTAGGGACTCTTACCCTCCATCTTGACTTATGCACCCTCCTCTCCAGAGTGGTGTTGCCAGACACCAGAACCGGTGGGACATTTGTGGCAAACCGCCCCCTCCCCCCCCCAGTTCTCCTGGCACTAAGGAACTCCCATCAGTGGATAGTCTCCCGGTAGAGACCAAGTCCCCCTGCTTCTTCACCTTCTGAGAGTAACCCAAGCACTGGGGCTGGAAATAGGGTACCCTGGGCCTCTGCCCTCCCCTACCCCTCTTTCATACTTTTAGAAAGGAATTGGGACCCTTCTCCCCCCTACTACACAGGGACCTGTATGGGTCATTGCAACCCCCACCTCACTCTGATGGGAAAACCTGAGCTGTTCTCCTTGGGATCGGTCCCCAATGCCATCCCAGACCCCCGTGCACTCGGCCAGAGGTTTGCCTCCAGTGCAAGTTCTCTGGGGTCAGAGAACTCACACTCCACCAGGTGTTGGCATAGCTCTGGAAAACTGTGACTGAACAAATGCTCTTCAGCAATCAAACTGTACAGCTCATCATGTGTATTCACCATACTAACCTTTACCCAACCAACCAGTGCCTTGAAAAAGTACCCCACATCATCCTCCAAAGACTAGCGATACAGTATTTGACTGTCCCTGAAACTCAACCCACCCTCTTCTGGGGTGACTTCCTACCTCTCCACAAGGGCTCCCTCCATGGGGGCATACTTCTCCCTGTCACTTCCTACTAGAGCCAGTAGAATGTCCCTCCTACCATTAGGAATATGACTCGTCGTGCCAGTTCACTAATCCTCCTCAGCCCACCTCTGAAGACCTCTGAAGCTACCTCATATGTCTGAACCCCCTGGTGTATGTCATCCCCCTCCTTGAAGTCAGGCACCAAGTCTATGGGTATGTTGACCATTTCTTCAGTAGTGGATATGGTACTCTCACTGCCACCATCTGTGCTGGACTCAGCCCTCTTGGCTTCCAAGCCCAGCTCTCTCAACTTCAGCTCCTGAGCTAAAATCCTTTATTTTTCCTTAGCTAAGGCTCCCCGCACCTTAGCCCTCCTCTCCTCCACTAGGGCTTTTGTCAGCCTCAGCTCCTCTCTCCTCTGCAGCCAGTTGAGCCTGCTGCAGGTCTCCCTCAGCCTCTCTGTCCTTGAACTCCCCAAGGGACAAAATGTGGGAGTCAACACTGCACCTGGCAATAGATCCAGCAGGGGGCTCCCTCTCTGTGGGCTCCCCTCTCTCATCTGGAGCCTCTACCAAGTCATTTTTCTCCTCCTCTGCTTCCATATTAGGGTTACTACCCTCCTGGGATTCGGGTTTGGGACCCTCCAGGAGGTTCCAAGGCCTTACAACATGTTTACATCCAGAGGGGTCCTCCCTCTCAGGGTCCTCCACAAAGTCATGTGCTAACCAGTAGTTATCCTCATAGATAAACAGGGCTGTGTCACGATCCCGCCTTGTTTAATCTCCTCTTCACAGCCAGCACCCTCTCCTTGCAGAAAACTGTCATCTCATTCATAGTCTAGATATCAGATGCCATTAGTTAACTTCCATTCTGTTATTGCCTCACAGATGCAACAATAACTCAGGGTTCCAAGTAGAACAAAATGAAGCAGGAGTAAATTTAGAAAAATTACCAATTGAGAGAAAAAGTAGAATACATTATGCTGGTATGTAATGGCCTGTGATATGGAAGCACTGAACACCAATCACTGTATGCAAAGTACAAACACAAGTCTGATCCTCACCGCTAACCACCAATGTTAGAAATGGGGTCTCTAGTTGGCAGAGGTTTGCACCTTGTCCAACTAGGGACCCTCACTCTAGTCGAGGTAAGGTAGTCACTCAACTAAGATAAGCCCTGCTCACCCACTTGGTTGCTTTGCACGAACAGTCAGGCTTATCTCAGCCAATGTCAATCAATCAGGGGTTTATATAGCACGCTACTCACCCGTGAGGGTCTCAAGGCGCTGGAGGGGCAGCTCTGGATCAGCCGAAGTGCCAGGTCCTGAGGTCCTTCCTGAACGTGTGCAGGGTCGGGGGAGCATCTGATGTTCACCGGGAGCTATTTGCAATCACACACACAGTGACACAATAAAAATGCTACAAAAGGAGTCCACACCAGTTTAGAAATATAGCCAGTATTTACCAGAATGAAACTAGCACAAAACAACAAAAATCCAACTTCCACAAGTCAAAATATCACTTTTAAAAGATTAAGCAGGTTAAGTCCATAGAAATCAATGGATGCATTTGTTTAAGCACAAAGTACCTTAGATGCATCAAAATCAAAGACGGTGCAAGGCACAGGGGAGCGATGCATCAGTTCCTTACTAGACAGGGGAGGTGATGCGTTGGTTCCTTACTTGCAGAAGAGGTCATGCAATGGTTCCTTACCATTACGCAGGGTAGGTGATGCATTGGTTAGTGGAGAAGTGTGGCTCAATGGTTAGAGCGGCAGACCCTGATGCAGAGGTCTAGCCCGGGACCAGGGTTCAATTTCCCGCCTCGGTGGGTCTTGGGCTCAAAATTCCACAGACCTGATAATTTTCGCCTCGGTGCCTATTCCAATCATGGAGTCCCACTCTGCAACTCTGGGCAATAACTTGCTTAATCTCCACAACGGCCCCCACAACGCTAAGGATTCCTGGCCTCCACCTTGGGGGTGCCCAGGCGTGGACACCTCACAGGGAAAGCCAGGATGGGTTCCACAGCGGTATTCGTACAAGCGCCTTGAGACCCTTGTGGGTGAGTAGTGCGCTATACAAGTATCAATTTGCATTACATTGGTTCCTTACTGGCAGGGAAGGTGATGCGTTGGTTTCCAGACATGCAGCTTCGGTTCTTTACTGCGGTGTGGTGTCAATGAAAATCAACATCGAGGGACGGTGCAGCCAAAATCCAGATGTGCAGGGTTGACACAACAGCAGCAATACAGGCGCTGCGTCGATTTCACAGCTGCAAAGCAAGAGATGCATCAATTCCTCAGCTGTGAAACGGGTGCTGCGCCAGATTCAGAGCAGGTGCCACGGACTTCAGTAGCACGGTGCTCAGGACTCATGCTGCAGCGATTTGTCTGACTTGCTGCGATGGTGAGCTGGGACCTGTGGTGAAAGCTGTGATCAATGCTTCAAGCGTAAACCATGCTTTGGTGCAGAAAGTGGTGATCTTTTGCAGCAATGCATCGAGAATACATGAGCAAGGAATCAATGCGTGGAATTTCTCTTTAAGATCACTAGGTTATACTTTCAAGGGTCCAGGAACTGGATTTGGCACCACTTGGCAAGTCAGGACTCTCAGCAGAAGAGCGCAGGCACTGGTAGAGGAAGTCTTTGATGCCCCTGAGACTTCTTAACAGGAGGCAAGCAAGCAAGCGCTTGGAGAACCTTGGAAGCAGAATGTAGAAAGCGAAGTCCAGTCCTTTCACTCCCAGGACAGAAGCAGCAAGCAGAAGGCCAGCACAACAAAGCAGCAGGCAGAGTGGCAGTCCCTCCTACAGCATCAATCTCTTCTTCCTGGCAGAATGCCCTCAGTGCATAGTGTTCTGATATTGGGGTATCGGAGGTCCAATACTTATACCCCTTTCTGCCTTTGAAGTAGGTAAACTTCAAAGGAAAGTCTTTGCAGTGCACAAGACCCTGCCTTTCCCTGGCCTGGCTCTAGACACATTACAGGGGGAGGAGACAGATTTTTGTGATGACAGGCACAGCACTATTCAGGTGTCAGTGACAACTCCTCTCACCACTCTAGCTCAGGAAGGTCCATCAGCCTGGTGATGGCCAATCAGGATATGCAAGCCACTCCTCCGCTCCCTTTGTGTAACTGTCTAGAGTAAATGCACAAGAGCCCAACTGTCAGCCAGCCCAGATAAATATATCAAATAATTTTCTTCTCATAAATACTTGATCTTGTATTTCTCCCACTCCTTATCGCTCTCTTGCTGGGGCTTGCATATGCTTTGCCATATGTGAAAGATAGCTGGTTGACACGTTCAAATGCTTCTGAAAGAAACTTCAACATATACACAGATTTGAAGAAAGGCAACTTCATGATAAAACCTGCATTAAAATACCAAGACAGAAAAGTGCACTTCTACTCATTAACATTTACAGATGGAATCCGAGTGTTTTAAACTTTCAGTTGCTGTGCAATATAAATATTTATTATGATGATTGTTCTTCATTAGTTTTGCGGTTTCATTTCTCTTGTGAGTGGCTGAGGGTGTTTCATTCATTACCTTGAAGCATTTTTTCTTAATTTCTTGGGCTGGAGAACTCTGAACACCCACATTTTTACATAACTTTAAGTTTCAGTCTGTTTTTCTTGTGAGCTTTTGGCGAGAGTGGGCAGTATTTATGTGTATCATTTATTAAGCCCTTCAGTGAAGTGCATGATCCGGCATTGACAAGATGCGTTTCAGAGGATGTGTTTAATTGCTCTGTGGGAAGGTAGGTGCCTGTGGATAGTGCAGATTTTTTTTTTTAGGTATGAAATTTGACAGTGTAGCGGGTAAACAGACATGTTGCGCATAATATCCATAGAGTGGGCTTTGGGGCCACCCCTTTCAACCACTGACTTTCTTCAACCAGCCTTTCAGCAATTGGCTCGAGACTTTGTAAATCACACCTTGGTTCTTCACAGTTGAGTATTAATCACTGACCTAATTCAATTGGCTGTACTCTTCCGCCTTCACTTGAGTGCTTGCATTGAACTGAAAGTGAGCCTACTTTAAAACTGTAGCCCTCTCACTCTGCTTCCACTTTCTCCTTCCCATGTTCCCATTTTAATCTACTAGCGCTGCAATACCTTAGCACATCAAACCCGGACATATTGGCTTTGCCAATGCTCGTTCTGCAAAGCCCAGCAAAAGAGGGCCGGCCCACAGAGGAAAACACCTTTTTCCACTTAAGCCCTGTTTTAATGATGGAACTTCTAAATATCCCACTTGGATTTTCCCTTTCCAATTGGCCACCAATATGAGAACACCACTTACCATATCCCTGTTCTGATGATGGTAACCCAACCACTGTGGTGAATCATTCTTATTCAATAGATACTCATTTTGTCTCCCAGGCAACAACCCCTTTCCTCTGGAGAGCACTGGATTCTCTTGTCCTTCCTCACTCTTTTGTACACACACACACACACAACCCCATGGTGAGTAGCTTAATCCAGTACTAGAGATGCATGGAGGGCACATTTTAGAGTTTCTAATGCCTTCTGACAGTTCCAGTGGTGCTGGAATAATTTTCTGAGTGGGGATGAGGACATCAATGGTATATCACTGAACTAATAGAGATTGTGGAAAATCAGTGTCGCACAAACAAACAAAAGTGTAACAAATGTGTGGAAATCGGGTTTCAGTGAATATTTATCATTTGTGCATCACCAACTACCTCGATTTGTTTGATCCTGTTATAACCAAAAATGTGTCTGATCTGTGCTTTGATAACTGCAGATATATTTTAAAGTGTCCCTATAGTTTATTTTATAGGTATTTGAATGTTGTTGGGCTGTTAAAAAAAATGCATGCTAAGGCCTTTCATTTTGCATTAGCAAGATGGTCACCTAGTTATTTTAAAAAATCCTCTCACATTTCAGTCAGAAAAAGAAATGTAAACAGCAAACTAAGGTGAACGCTGCTGGAAGATTATGGACAGAGCACTTTAACTACTACTGTACTGAGGCACTAGGTGAAGAGCAGAGATGCAAATCAAAGGAATATGGGGGCATATTATCAAGCAGGGCGATAGGCAATTATCGCCGCTTTAGTGGCCGTTTTCGGTCGCTAAGCGGCGATAATTCTATCACCCTATTAGCAAGCTGTCGCTAACTGATGTTAGCGACAGCTTTTAGGCGATAGCGAGCGGTTTGGGGCCCGCTTTGCATGTCAGCGATGTTTATCGCTAATGACATGCAAAGTGGACGTACCCAACCAGTTAGCGACTGAAAGCAGTGGCTAACGTCGCTATCGCCTATTAGCAAGGCAGGTGTAGCGATGGAAATATTCGCGCTAAGCGCGAATATCTCCAAATACTAACACCTGCCCAGACCAGTTCTTAGCCATGTTATCCAATGGGAGGTGGATAACATGGCTAAGAGCGTTTCAACGCTAATGCGTGAATATCGCTGTATTCTCAGGGATATTCACACATTTCGCTGCTATCGCTGGATATTTTAGCACAATGGAGAAAAACGTTGCTAATAGCATGTTTTCTCCGCTAACATATCCAGCGATAGGCAGCGATAAAAAAATCGTCGCTAAGCCTATTTTGCGATAATTATCTCTACTTGTTGGTAATATGCCCCATATTTCTGTTGTCATTGAGTCGAGACATTAAGTTGTGCTATATCGGCTGATTACTTATAATGTTTGTGAGTGTATTTGTTTTTGTCTAATGTTTTCTCTACATAAACTACAAGCCAGACAATTGATGTTTTCCATATCCCAAGAGTAATTGACCTTCCTAACTCATCTGACAAAGTGCACCAACTTTCTGGATATTTGCTAGACTAATGAAAATACCAGCAAGATGGAATGTTGCAAACTCCTTGTAGCAGGATCAATACTGTGGTGCCTCTTTCCTAACTCCCATTGGATCAGCAATTGGCACAAACCCTGATATATCATGTAATGAGCGGGTGGCTGTTCCTGGTGGGATCCAGGTAAACAATATTCCTGTGAAAAATCCAATTTTAGGAGCTGTAAGCTTTTTCTGTAGATATACAGAAAAAGTTCAGTGAGTGCCTCCCATGCTTAGATGAGCGCCATTGGATCATCATGATTAAAATGTTGGTTTTGAGTCTAGGAATGCAATATTTTGTTTATTTAAGCACTGAAAGCTGTCAGGACCATTTTGTCCAGTGGTTTATTTACAATGTAAGGCAAATGTAGTAAACCTGACCAATTTATTTTGAGAAACATTTGTTAACACCAATAGGCCGTTAAAGGAGGATTGTAATTATACTGAGTTAAACATTGCAAACATGGATTCTGAGAGAGTACCAAAGTAGTCTGTGCTGGTTACTCCCAAGACAAATCCTGTGGGTAGATTTGTGCTTTAGTATTTTTGTTATGCTGTTTTTGGAGGGTTGTGTATTGTTTCATCAGGTGTATTTTTGTATATACGTGAAATTTCCTGATTGTATGCCGATGGTTGCATTGTGGCAAAGCTTGTGCTCAGTACATTAGGATTGAATTATTTCCTGGGGACACTGATGAAGCTTAAAGGCTAAATCGGTTTATGGTGAAATGTTATAAAAGACGCCATAGGTCTGATTGGTTTTGTTATGAAAAGTTATGACAAAAGAAGTATAGGTGACTTGTTTATTGTGAAAAGAATATATTAAAATCAATGGGTCTTGATTGGATTGGACTGGACTATTATTACACTGCATTAAATATGCTAACTACTTAATGTGTTACATTGATTCATATAGATTACTGTAATAGGTAAGAGGTCTGGTGTTATTTAACTCTCAGACAAAACCCTGGAATAGAAGAGCTGTACTGTCAACATCCTGTCAAAATCATTGTTAGACCCTTATATGGACATCTGTCCGGCCCGCATCCTTTGTCAGATCTTTTCTGACTGCCCCTATCCCGCCCTTACTCTCCTGAACGATTCTTTTAGGGATGGCCACGTCCCTACTTCTTTCAAAACTGCCACAATTATCCCCATATTAAAAAAACCCGGGGCGGACCCTGCCTCCCCGGCAAACTATCGCCCCATATCCCTTCTCCCGTACCTGGCAAAGGTAGCCGAGTCTCATGTCACTCAGACGCTCAGCTCCTTTATAGAGGTTTCCAACTACCTTGCACCCTGCCAGGCGGGCTTCCGGCCCGTCATTCCACCGAGAAGGTGGTCATCTCGGTCATGGACCAACTCAGACAGGGACTTGACACCAACTCCCCCCAGGCCTTAGTCCTTTTGGATTTGTCCGCCGCTTTTGACACGGTGGATCATGTCATTCTTCTTTCCCGTGTCAAGGCGACGGGCATAAGGGGACCGATACTGGCCTGGTTGAGTTCCTTCCTGTCTGACCGTACCCAGGCCGTCCATCTGGCTGAATTCTCTGCCCTGCCCCGCAGAGTGCAATGTGGTGTCCCTCAGGGATCCTCTCTCTCTCCTCTTTTGTTTAATCTTTTTATTTTTCCCCTTATTTCTGCACTACAACAAATGGAGGTCACAGTCTACAACTATGCTGATGACCTCCAACTCATTTTTAATTTTTCCTCCCCAACATCTGATGTCGCTAGCTTCCAGTCCGTTATGCTGTTTATCCGGGATTGGATGAATGCGAACCATCTTAAACTCAACCCGGATAAAACCGAGCTTGTTCTGACTGGGGGCAGCGGCAACCCTTGGTCTCCTTCTTTCTGGCCCCTTTCCCTTGGTCTCCCCCCCACCCCTTCGGACTCTGTCAAGACTCTTGGAATCACACTCAACCACCATCTCACACTTCACTCCCACATTAGTTCTGTTGTCTCTTCCTGTTTTTTTACTTTATGTATCATTAGGAAAATTTCTCGTTTTTTTTCCCTTCCTGCACTTAAATTGATTCTAATGGCTATGGTCATATCCAAGATTGATTATGGTAACATCATCTATAACGGTGCTCCTGCCTATGCACTCCAACGTCTTCAGTTAGTGCAGAACCAGGCAGCCCGCTTGGCATATGGATTACCCAAATTCCATCACTCCTCCCCGCTTCTTTTTTCCGTTCACTGGCTCCCCATCAAACAACGGGCTCTCTTCAAACTTGGATGCCTCACTTTTCAGGCCAGGGCGGGCACTGCCCCTGCCTTTATCAATTCGGCTATCACCAATTACTGCCCATCCAGAGACCTTCGTTCATCTTCCAAATCTTTGCTAGTTATCCCCCGGTTCAAGAAATCAAGGTCGGGAGATCAGAAATTCTCGGTCTTGGCACCACCTTTTGGAATACCCTCCCGTCCTCAGTCAGACAATCCCCTTCTTATACGGAATTCCGTAAGGCCCTTAAAACTTTTTTATTCCAGCAAGCTTTTAGTTCTTAGTCCTGTGCCTCTCCACCCTGTACTCCCCCAGCGCCAAGAAACTGTATAGTGAACGTGCGCTCTATAAATCCTTAAAAATTCAAATATATGGAGGGTCGCAGGATGTTTAGCCAACACTAATTTTGTACATATTTCTAATTTTATGTCTGATGATTACCTTGTATCAAATCTCATTCACGATAAAGAAGGACTGAGTTGGTTATGGTGATAAGCCAAAAGTCCGATTGGTTCATTAGGAAATGTGATGTCAGATGGCTTGGATCCAATCTGTTTATTATGAAAAATGATAACAAAGTCTGACCTATTTATTGTGAAAATCACATGTTCAAGGCAATAGCATATGCCCTTAAGGGCGAATTGACATTGTACTTTATTAATAACTGTGATCATACGTTTTGTTAAATGGAATATCTGTGGAATATCACAGATTACTGTAGTAAGCAACAATTTTGACATTGGTCATTTCCTTTAACAAGCCACAAGAGTAGATGTTTTGCACTATGGCAATCTTTAGGATTAGAATGTATCGTTGTGTGCCAGACCCTTCCAATAAAAAACATGACCAACTCCACATACATATATATAAATAGAGGTTCTTCGGGTCAGCCCTCTTCTGTCTATTCGAGCGTCATTCACATTCCGTTTATCCCCATGACAGCATACATCATGGGGTAATGGATTAGCCCATTTTTGCCTTTTTGTGCTAATGTCCTGTCAGTAACAGCATTTTGTATGATCACACGTGCACATCTTACTAAAAATGAGTGCGCTTCAGTGTTTACGCTGATGGGTGGTTTTTTTAATGTTCCATTTTTTTCTTTTATAGGTTCATTTTTACTTTTTCCTTCTCCTTTTTTTGAGCATTCTACAACCCATTAGAGAGACCAGCCGGCTACTGGCTTGCTGCTCGTTTTTTCTGCGGTGTGGTGCATCCTGTGTGGCCACTGTTTATAAACTGCGCGGTCCTCTTGCAATTCTGTTGCCCATAGTGCATCATTGTTTACCATCACAAGATGCCCACCATGTTTAGAACCATTATCTTGGCTACCATTGCCCAATTAACAGTGATGCACTATACATTTCACCATTCAAAGATGGTGGACCCGGACGATGTTTGCTGAGCGGCTATCTTGGAATGGTCTTGTGAATAGTGTAGCTTTGTTTCTACCCCTCCAAGATGGCCAAGGATTTGCTTCTAAACATGGCAGCTATGTTTCATCTTAATCATAATGATACACTACGTACTATACAATTGCATGATGGTGGCCTGCCACTATGTTTAATTGAATTTTTGTTATTGCAATCAGATGCCCACTAAGTTTAAACTGTGGCATGTTTTCTATTTTCTACTTTTTTTTCTTTAATTTTTTTGTCATATGATTGAGTGAGCTTGTGTGTCTGGTTTGTTGTCGGTGGGAAAGTGGGTGAAAACAGAAATGAGTGGATGCTTGAGTGCAGGGATGGGTAACAGAATGCATGTATGGGTACACTTTGAGTATCCAAAGTCATTTGTGACTAAAGAGGCACTTTCAGTAATAAGCCAGACCTATTGGCATTACCAATGCCTGTTTAGAAATGACACCATAATCAGAAACTACATCTTAGGGACTGTTACACAGTATACTCTTACCAAACCATTTTACCTGTAATTTTACAAAAACAAATGCTCTGAATCTCTTTAAGAAAATAATACCCTAAAATTGTACACACAACTGGCCCTAGAGTGATTGCTGATGTTATGTCTCAGTAATACGCACTTGAATAAAAGTCATTTATTAATGCATCGATTCAAGAGGGCTGTGTTCTTCTCTACTAGAACTTTACTGAAAAATCAACACTGGTATTCATGGAACCAATAAGTATTCAACGGGTAGGTTGGTTGCTCATTTAGTTATCAGTAAAACGCCCAAAACCGTGGTGACTGAACAGAAGAAGCGATATCTAGATCAACACAGCCTATGCAACCTGCAATCAGAAAACCATCATGTGGTGAGACTAAAATGGCACATCAATCCTGACACAGAGGCTAACAGCAGAGACTTGAATTGAGGGTACACATTGCCTGGTTTTGTTCATTCCTAATTGATAGAAGAGCTTTAGTGGCAGTAGGAATGTATCTGTCTTTACCCATCAAACTAGATTTGGGTTCTCCAGAGTCTTTTACATGCCTACTCAATATGAATCTCCAAACCTTACTTTCAATCATACTCTGACACCACTCTGATTATCACTAGGAATTGCTCCTATTATCTCTGTTGCGTCTGAAATATCATTGTCTAACTCCTTGCAACCTAATGTCCCTAGAGGTCGGAGCTTTAATGAACTGTAGCCTAGAGTATGCCAATACTTTCCAATGGGCAATCACGAATATTCCGAATTGATGGCTTCATCACCTCAAACATAATAAGTCTTCACTGACTCAAAGTAGAAATGAGAATGAGTTGTAAGCTTTCTGGTTTATTTCACAAATGCATTAATGGTTCTGACCCAAAAGTGTTAGACGCCCAGCAAGCAGAAAAGGCACAGATCAATCAATAAGGTTCTCATCAGTCCCTTTCCATTCTGCCTCACCAGACTGGATGGCTGAAACCTGTTTACATCTTAAGAGTGAATTTGTTCATTTAAATTCTGATGGTGATCTTTGCAAGTGACTGGATAAATAGTGCATATGGGAAATTGCATATAGTGCACTATCTAAGTTTTATCATAATTATAATCATAATAATTGTCAACATAAAACCTTAATTCAATGACAGTGTCTCCGGTCTACTTCTACCATCTCCAAACTGCCCCAGTATTGAGCTGCCCTTAGAACAATGACCTTCAAAATGATGCCTAAGTGACAACTCTATGGCAAGTGTATAAACCTTCCCTCACCCAGTTCAAGATTCCCAGATGAGAAAGTGATCATTCTGAGCATGTGTCAAGGATAATAGCTTAGATAATGGAAGTGGTATAGCTGAAATCCCCACTACCCTAACAAAAGCCTGGTGCAAGTACAAATGTCCAGTTGATACTAACCTTTCTCAAGTTGACACTGACTTAAGGAACATCTGTCAATTCAAATGATTTAATCAAGTGACTTCTACTGAGCAAATCACAGGCTGCCAGGGAAGAGTGAGGCACATCTTTTGTGTCAGACTGGGATGGAAGTGAAGACAGAGGAAGTGCTACTGGAAATTCCACATGCCTGATGTCGGCCATGTGCACCAACAGTGGGGCAAGTAGAGATGTCGACCAAAAGTGAAGCAAGTTGAGATGTCTATCTAATATGATATTTTCATAGAAACCAGTTCCATGATCCTTGAGGTCGGCACATGGCATTTCCCTTTGCCGAGCCACAGGTGCCCAGGGAACAATGAGGCATTTCTTAGCAGCAAGGCCTTTACATCAGTAGTGTTGTGATTTAAAGGAGGGCCCTGAGGAAGTTAAACCACTATAACAACTACAAAGAGTATCAACAGTGCACCAGCCAAAATGTCAGGCCAAGATAGTCCTTGCACAGTGCCACACATTTTTAAGGAACATAGTTCCACTCGCACGACCTAGTCACATAGTCTCTCCTTACTCAATCACACTCTCTCATTGGAGATCAAACCAGATTTAGGCAGCAAACAAAACATGGCGGCTCTCATAATGGGTGTGACACTCCTGGAATCTCCAAGGGCTTCGTACCTTCCACAAGCATCCACACAAGACTTGTAGAAATATCCACAAGCTATTATCTATATTTCCTAGTTTCATTTTCATTATCCCATTATCGATTGATTAAGTGATGGAAAGTCTGCCAAAATGTCTGTAGAACTCTGTTTTAAACTAATTTTTAATTACAGAAGATAAAACGTCCAGTGAGATCAAGGATGCAACATGAGATGGAGGATCAGGAATATGTGTCATGTTTAAGGATACCCAGCATACCTCTCTAGATCTAATATCAGAAACACGAAAATTACTCATAAAACCACCTGCATTATGTTTCCATGGGGAAGGAATTAGAAAAGCGAAAATATCCTTCAATTAATCTTTTCTTCCTTTTCATTGATATGGAAACAAATTCACAGAAGGCCATCCTACCTCGTTCAGTGAGAGAGGAATACAGGTCTACATGAGGGGTGACAGAAGGCAGCAATTGTATGCTAGCTTTTAGGACGGCCTTGAAACCTGGCATTTTAATTTATAGCTCCTTCTTTCCCCTTAACCCCCTTGACTCCAGTCGGCTACCTTTCTTCGGAGCTAAGCGCCTAGACACCCCAGGCTATTAGTGTGCTCTATAAATCGCATTTTCATTTCATTTCTGAGTTAACAAAGCTTGTGCACAACAAGATGTTTGGTACAGATAAATATGCAATCACAAGTATTGCCCATTTTTTATTGCTTTGCAATATTTTATTACCTCAACCAATCACAACATATAAATGTCATTTTTATTTGTAGCTCTGTTCCTGATATTTTCAACTACATTTCTCCAGAGACCTCACAAAACATTCTAAGAGCCGAGTAAGTGAATATGGGTATATATTCCTAATGTTCTAGGACCTTTCATTGTGGTTCACTTTTTATGTATACTTTCTTATGGTCTCACTCAATTCAATTCAATTAAGAATCTTTATTCGGTGATTAAAAAACACCATAAAAGCACATATAAATATACATTGATAAAAAGTTATTAAACATTAATCAAGATCCTCATACAGAGTTGATACAAGTAAAAATACCGATGTACAGATCCATAAACTTAGAATAGAAAATCCAAAATCTTTCATTCCTAACCCCTAGTCATCCTTAATCGGACCGCAACCTTAATAAAATTCATAATACAACACAAGGTTAGGGGATCGGAGGCTTTTTGCAAGAAGACTAATGCATCCCTAGCATGTTCCTGTTGAGCATTTTTTTAAATATTTACAAGAAAACTGCGCCTGGGCATAGAAAAATAGGGACAAAGCAAAACAAAATGGAGGGAGTCCTGCGGAGACCTATTGTCGCAGCCGCAGGTTCCCTTCTGCTCAATTGACGTGGAGAAACCTGCTGGTGAAGCCAACATAAAAGGAAGTAAATTCAGTCTGAAACGGCACATAAGAAATCTATCCTGTGCATTATGCATGAGGTACAGATAAGGCTCCATACCCTCCACACTCTTCACCAGATTATGAGCCCTCACAGTCTTTTTAACTCTTTCAGCCTCAGCTCTGCATTGGATTTTCCGCTCTAGGAAAATTTCCCCTACTTGTTTCTTGTGCTGGGCTGAAATTGTTGTAGGGTTCGTGAAAAGGTTTCCAAAACCTAAATCCTCAAGAGTGTTTTTCACATATTTAAGCCAGGGGATGCGCATACAATTAGTCCTATCTAAGCAGTCCAATAAAATTTCTCTGCTTAGATGCGCATCTGGATTAACCCATATTTTTAGCCAGGCCACAATTGGCCTAAGTTTTAACAGGTCATCCAAGTATGGCCTCCCTAGCTCCCTATGAGCTATGATTCCAGCGGTGCTGGGTGGCACCCTCAGGATAGATTTCAGATATTTATTTTCTTCCTGTTGGATTCTAGTAGTGTTCACAAAGCCCCATACTTCTGCCCCATAGATTACTTTGGAGCATGATACGGAGCAATACAAGTTCACCACCTGTTCCAGGCTCCATCTACCTAACCTCCTGCCGTATCCTGCTATTGCCCCATTAGAGGCAATCATTTTGCTACAACATTCCGCCACCAAGGAGTTAAACTGCAAAGCGCCATCGAAGGTTACTCCAAGATAAGTGAACGTTTTAACCTCCTCTAAAATATGGGTGCCTATTGTATAAGTAAATTTAGAGGAAGGTTTTTTGCCGGCCAGGAGCACATAAGATTTACCCAGATTAACAGATAGATCCAGGGTGCTCATGAACTTAACGAACCCATCTATCAGGATTTGTAGGCTTCGCGGTGTGCGCGCGAGCAAGACCGCGTCGTCCGCGTAAAGTAGGACAGGGATATGCCTCGGCCCGACCCTAGGGGAATCTGCCTTTAAACCCAAAAGAAACTGCTCCAAGTTGTTAATATAAAGGGAAAACAGAAAAGGGGCAAGGATGCAACCTTGTCTGACTCCGCTCTTACAAGGAAAAGAGTCAGACAATCCTCCCTCCGTGTTAAATCGAACCTTGGCCGTGGTGTCGCTGTGCAATTCCCTTAATATTGTGATTAAACCACTCTCAATCCCCATGCTTGACATCAAGTCCCACAGCTTTCCTCTATTGACGTGGTCAAATGCTGCTGCCAAATCCATGAATCCCATATAAATAGGTTCATCACTGGCCAGAGTGTATTTGGCAGTCAGCATATAAAGGTTCAGGCATTGGTCACTAGTGGACCTCCCTGTCCTAAACCCGTATTGAGTGTCCGAGAAGATGTTATTCTCCTCGGTCCACTCGGACAGTCTGTTAAGGATTGCCCTACCCAAAAGTTTGGCCGATACGTCAATCAGGGAAATCGGCCGATAACACTTGGGGTCGTCCCTGTTGCCCTTTTTAAAAATTGGCAAAATAATCGCTTTTGACCAAGATGGTGGCAGGTCACAAGAGATAGCAGTATTTATGACCCTGGTCATCAGAGGGGCCCATAAATCTGTATTGCTAAGAAACAGGTCAGGGGGAATCCCGTCCGGACCCGGAGCTTTATTTTTGGTCAGACCCTCCATCCCTGCAGTAATCTCCTTAAGAGTGAATACTACCGGGGAAACCTGACTTGGGGTTACCGGTGGCTCTACAGGGATACCGGGCTCATGGTTATATAAACCCCTAAAGTGTGTGACCCACTGCTCCGGCAGGATGTTAGCCCCTATATCCGGGGAATCATTTTCTTGAAAAGTCGGTCTATTAATGATTCTCCAAAAGCCCGCAAGATCCTTTTTTTCCCCTGCCTCTCTTAAATCTGCCCATGCTTCTGCCTGCAGGGCGAGTTTCCTCCTTTTGGTCTCTTTTTTATATTTTTCTCTGCACACCCTAATATTTTGAGGGTCCCTTGGTTTTAGCTTAAGGCAGCATTTCAACTCCCTTAGTGCCTTAGAGCAGGCTTTGTCAAACCACCGGGGATTAGCCAGGTTACGTGTGGGAGCACTGGACTTAAGTAGGCCATCGATCAGGTTAGCGATCTGGTCAAATGCTTCCAGTAACCTTGATCCCTGGACTTCTAAGTCTAGACAATCGTTAATGGCCAATATGCCCTTGTCACCCAAGGTTTTAAAAAACGTATGAGAGAAATGCGGCCCCTTCTCCATTGGGCATTGTGACCAATCTGAATTTGCCTTGACCAATGCCGGACAAAGATGGCAGTTAAAGTCTCCCATTAAAAGCAGCCCATAAGACTGCCCCTTATTTTGGAATGTTGTTTCTTGTCCCAGCCTCTGATCTAATTCAGCTAGTAGCGGGATATGGTTGTTTGTTGTCTCAGTGTTATAGATGTTAAAAACAGAAAATCTTAGCCCCTTTCCAAGGAACCGAACTACCTGGATCCCATGTGAATTCCAATCTGGGGAAGACCAGGTGCCTGGGAGGTCTAAATCTACGTAAATGGACAACCCGCCCATTGCTCTCCCTGATCTAGATTTTCGGGCGGGAACAAAAAAACACTTGTACCCCTGTAGATGGTAATTGTTCACCAAAGCCCATGTCTCCTGAACACATATAACATGAAATTTCCTAATGAAATCAACCCATTCCTTGTTGTTAAATTTACCCGCTATCCCCGCTACATTCCAAGAAATCAGTCTCACTCCCTCCCCCCTCCCTTCTGAACCCTCCTGTGGATTTGATGGTATCTCTTGTGTTGACCCTTGCATGGCCAGCCCATGTCCCCCTCCTATACATTCTATGGCTGTAGCCTTAGGTTCAACACACCCGGGTTTCCCAACGCCAGTCATTAGAGTTTGCTGAACATGAGAGCTTCGCTCTACCAACACCTCTGCCAGGACGCCCTTTTCCATATAACCCTGGGGGGCATTATCCATTTGTCAATCTACCCCCTCTAGATCGTTCAGGCAATTAAACCGATTATAGGTGTGAAAGGGTGGATCTGGTCGGCCAAATAAAGGTCTAGGGTTAAAATCCTGGTGTCTCCCCCTCCTGCCAACCCTCTCCCAGTTGTTTTGCATTTGTGGCGGCTGCAGTGGGACTGGAGTGATGGGAAAGAAGAAAGACACCCGAAGGGTTTGAATGGTGGATTCCCTAGATCTATTTTTCCCTTGGCATATATAGGTCACTGTTTCTGTGTCCCTAAAACTCACCAGTATACAGTCCCCTATAATGGATTTATGTGTTCTCCCCACCCATGGCACCCTTCTTACCATTATGATTTCATTGTTAAGGTGTATCGGGAGGGGTCTATTTATGTTTAGCCACTTAATGACCCTGCTTTTCAGGGCACAAAAATCCTCGGTTTCACCTACTTCAAGTGGGGGAACACCTGCCATGACTACAGTAAAATCATTAGTCTCAGGAGGTAGGTTGGGCCTACGTGGTCTCGAGGGAAGCTTCATTAGGGGGATCAGTGTGGTACTGTCTACTGGCTGTGCCGGATAAACCGGGCCTGAAGGGGGAATGGGAATGTTAAAGTTAAGGGGCTTAGTTGGTGCAGGCTTGTTCCTTGAGGGATGTTGCGAGACCGCCGCATTTGCGGCTTGTGGAGGGACTATGTTTGCAGCACTATTTACAGGCTGTTGGAGGGCTAAAGTAATGGGAGTGGGTTCTGGATGCCTTCCCTGATGATCAGCCG
Source organism: Lissotriton helveticus (assembly GCF_964261635.1). Taxonomy (NCBI): domain Eukaryota; kingdom Metazoa; phylum Chordata; class Amphibia; order Caudata; family Salamandridae; genus Lissotriton; species Lissotriton helveticus. The sequence continues at coordinate 1,798,265,562 of NC_136067.1, read as the reverse complement.
GGATTTTCAGACTACCTAGTGTGGTCTCCAGAATGGTTAGTCTGATCTCAATCTTTTTTATACTCTCGCTAATCGGTAATAATAGAGACCTTAGCAAGAATTCCAAGTTCCCAAGCGGGACAACAGAAAGGGGGACATTAGCGATATTGGTTCCCATATTTGTTATCGAGGCGGGAGCTAGATCATCCTGGGCAATAGGTTTGGGGTGTGAATCAGCCGGTAATTTCGGTGCTAGTACGGGAGGTTTAGTGGAAGACTTCCCAAAATCCAAATGAGAGATTTTTGGTTTGCTCCTTCCCTGGGCTCCCTTCAATTTCCTCCTACGTTTATTAGGAGGAGGCCCAAGTACTCCTTGCGCGGTGGCTGGTCTGGGTTGAGCTTTCCTAGCCTTAGAGGCTAGGGGGGGTTGGGAGATTAAATCAATGGTCACCCTAGTGGGTCTTGGACTAGTAACTGGAGCTATACTCATGGCTTCAACTGGTGAGGTGTTCATACAATCCCTCAGCAGGAGTGGGACATCATCTATTAGGGACAACTCCTCCCTAGGCGTGATGGATTGATCTCCAAGGGGGGTATTTTTCAAATTATCTATTGAGCGTCTCCTTTCTGCCCTTAACCGAGACAGATTACACTCTTTGTCCCCCTCCCCCCCGCCCGCGAGAAATAATTCTCTAGAGTCCTGCTTTTGACACCTCCCGGCTTCAATGGAGTGCTCTCCTTTGCCGGGGACGGCATTATAATAGTACAAAGTTATATTCAGCCGGGAATTGTAGCAAGAAGTGCGACCAGGAATCGAATACGCAAACAAAGGGGGTAGGCCCAGCCCGGCCTCCTTCGGCCCCGGACGGCCACAGACGGTCCCGCCCTTGTCCCGGGCTTCTCCCGGCGAGCTCCCGCGCGCTCCCGCGCAGCAGAAGTCGCAATATCCTTTATGGCTGTAGCGAAGGTGGGAGGATTGTTGGGGGCGGGGCGATGAGGGAGAGCGGCCCAGGTGGAACGGGCTCGTGATGTCCTGAGACTCCTGGGAGATGGAGTCCCAGCCCTTGTGCTCGCAGCCCTCAGCCCCTGGTACGCCCCAGCAGCAGCTCCCAGGTGACGGAAAGTGCTTCTCTGCGAAGCGGGACCCGCGCAGCGGGTACCGCGAGGCGTGGAGTAGAATTCAACAGTTGACCACAGGAATGCAGAAACGGCAAGAGCAGACTGAAATGAGGTCCCACGAAGGTATGAGCAGTCCTGGTTTTTATTCGGAGTTCAAGTCTGTTGGGGGCGGGGCGATGAGGGAGAGCGGCCCAGGTGGAATGGGCTCGTGATGTCCTGAGACTCCTGGGAGATGGAGTCCCAGCCCTTGTGCTCGCAGCCCTCAGCCCCTGGTACGCCCCAGCAGCAGCTCCCAGGTGACGGAAAGTGCTTCTCTGCGAAGCGGGACCCGCGCAGCGGGTACTGCGAGGCGTGGAGTAGAATTCAACAGTTGACCACAGGAATGCAGAAACGGCAAGAGCAGACTGAAATGAGGTCCCACGAAGGTATGAGCAGTCCTGGTTTTTATTCCGAGTTCAAGTCTGTTGGGGGCGGGGCGATGAGGGAGAGCGGCCCAGGTGGAACGGGCTCGTGATGTCCTGAGACTCCTGGGAGATGGAGTCCCAGCCCTTGTGCTCGCAGCCCTCAGCCCCTGGTACGCCCCAGCAGCAGCTCCCAGGTGACGGAAAGTGCTTCTCTGCGAAGCGGGACCCGCGCAGCGGGTACCGCGAGGCGTGGAGTAGAATTCAACAGTTGACCACAGGAATGCAGAAACGGCAAGAGCAGACTGAAATGAGGTCCCACGAAGGTATGAGCAGTCCTGGTTTTTATTCCGAGTTCAAGTCTGTTGGGGGCGGGGCGATGAGGGAGAGCGGCCCAGGTGGAATGGGCTCGTGATGTCCTGAGACTCCTGGGAGATGGAGTCCCAGCCCTTGTGCTCGCAGCCCTCAGCCCCTGGTACGCCCCAGCAGCAGCTCCCAGGTGACGGAAAGTGCTTCTCTGCGAAGCGGGACCCGCGCAGCGGGTACTGCGAGGCGTGGAGTAGAATTCAACAGTTGACCACAGGAATGCAGAAACGGCAAGAGCAGACTGAAATGAGGTCCCACGAAGGTATGAGCAGTCCTGGTTTTTATTCCGAGTTCAAGTCTGTTGGGGGCGGGGCGATGAGGGAGAGCGGCCCAGGTGGAACGGGCTCGTGATGTCCTGAGACTCCTGGGAGATGGAGTCCCAGCCCTTGTGCTCGCAGCCCTCAGCCCCTGGTACGCCCCAGCAGCAGCTCCCAGGTGACGGAAAGTGCTTCTCTGCGAAGCGGGACCCGCGCAGCGGGTACCGCGAGGCGTGGAGTAGAATTCAACAGTTGACCACAGGAATGCAGAAACGGCAAGAGCAGACTGAAATGAGGTCCCACGAAGGTATGAGCAGTCCTGGTTTTTATTCCGAGTTCAAGTCTGTTGGGGGCGGGGCGATGAGGGAGAGCGGCCCAGGTGGAACGGGCTCGTGATGTCCTGAGACTCCTGGGAGATGGAGTCCCAGCCCTTGTGCTCGCAGCCCTCAGCCCCTGGTACGCCCCAGCAGCAGCTCCCAGGTGACGGAAAGTGCTTCTCTGCGAAGCGGGACCCGCGCAGCGGCTACCGCGAGGCGTGGAGTAGAATTCAACAGTTGACCACAGGAATGCAGAAACGGCAAGAGCAGACTGAAATGAGGTCCCACGAAGGTATGAGCAGTCCTGGTTTTTATTCCGAGTTCAAGTCTGTTGGGGGCGGGGCGATGAGGGAGAGCGGCCCAGGTGGAACGGGCTCGTGATGTCCTGAGACTCCTGGGAGATGGAGTCCCAGCCCTTGTGCTCGCAGCCCTCAGCCCCTGGTACGCCCCAGCAGCAGCTCCCAGGTGACGGAAAGTGCTTCTCTGCGAAGCGGGACCCGCGCAGCGGGTACCGCGAGGCGTGGAGTAGAATTCAACAGTTGACCACAGGAATGCAGAAACGGCAAGAGCAGACTGAAATGAGGTCTCACTCAACTATTCCGCAATGCCCTATGTCTTTACAAAGGATGATCATGAATACCCTCTGATCACATCCTAATGTTCCAGGGCCACTCTACACCTTGAGGTTCCGTGGTTTTCGGGACCGGACTCCATTTTGTTTGCGTTGTTCATAACGCCATTTTGTGTTGCCCTCACGTAGGCCGTGGAGGTAACCGAACTAACAAAGTTGCATGGGCCTCATTGTTCATGTATGCATTAAACAGGCCCTTTTCTGACTTGTGAGTGAACTGCAGGACGCTGACCTCTTCACCTGAAACTGACCCTTCACGAAGCCAATTTCTCTGGCTGATCGTTGTCTGAGATTGCCAATCAATGTTCAGGACCTCGTTAACCTTTAGTTTCCTTGCACATGTTTTATCTTGTCCAGCATCTATTACTGTTTCCTTTATGTTCTGACATTACATGGGTTGTGCTTTTGAATTATAAATTTGTCCGGCTTGCAAAGATTGAATTTGGGACAGTCCTAATAATTAACTTTTGGGTTGGGTTACTGTAAATTGGGTTTTTGTTAATGTGCTACTCAGTTAGAAAATGTGTCCTATTGGTCAGAATTTTGCGCAGTGGGTGTACATTTATAATGAGAATATTGTGTATAAAAAGTAATGTCTTGCTCTATGAAAATTGAACAGTTTCCTGAGTTGTACACCGTGTTGTATTGCTGAGATTACTGTTACTAGCTGCAGCTAATAAATTTGATCTCTGACGCCACCTAGAAGTATTCCGTGTCTCTGTTTGCCAAGACAGGAGCACCCAAAGACTTTGGGCGTGTCCCTGGCGCCGCTGGGTTCTAAAACCCGGTTCTTCAGTTGGCGCCCAACGGTGGGGCGACTTCAGCGGTACCGGTCTAAGCCCGAGGACCGTGAGGAGCCACGTGAGGAAATTCTGGAGGAAGGCCGCCACTTCATTGACCCCTGCGTGTCGACGTGGACCGAAGGTCTTTTCTGTGAGGCTTCCCACTTTCCAACGGCTACGAAGGACTGCTGCCCTGACTGTCGCCCTGTCTTGGACCCTTGATTGATCCTTTGGAAAGCGAGACGATAGACGGTCTTCTGGTGGCGTGACAGATATTTGGTTAAGTATAAGTGAGTCGCTCCCACAACTTTGTTTTGGTTCTTGGTTTTGATTTGATTTTTGCAAAAATCGAAGCCGAGGGGCTCGTATATTTACGAGTGTATCGATAGTTGATAACCCCTTGAAGTTTGAAGCTAGATGAGTGAGCTATAAGATGCCTGGTCTTAGCAAAATTAGGAAATGGTTTAGTTGTGGTTGCAACAGGGATTCCCGATTGGAGGATTCGTGTCCGATACCTCTGGTTGGAACTCCGACTTATGAGCTCTATTCAAAACACGGAGTGGGTCCTATTACTTATAATGAAGTGTGGGTCCGCTATACTAAAAAGGATGGTGTTTTACGATGGCCCCAACATGGTAGTTTTGAAGTAAATGTTTTAGATAATCTGGAGGTTGCGCTATTTAAGAAGAAAGCCCGGCCGGCAATGTTTGACTCTTTCCACCTTTGGCGAAAGAAAGCCAAACAGCGAGAAATTAAGCAAGCAAAGAGAGATAGGAAAGATAAGAATATGTCAGTACTACAAGCTGCTAGGCAGTTTAAGTCAGAGGAGGAAGATCGAGTGAGTGAAGTTTTAGATAGACAGCGTTGCATGGCCATAGATAAGTGTTATCCGGCCTTGCCGTCTTCTCCTCTGAAAGTGACTGAAGACCCTGAAAAAGATCCTTTGATGTCTCATTTACTGAGATTGCCAACCCCTTATGTGCAGGGTGCTACTGCGTCTCCATTACCCTCGGTTGTTCTACCCTTTGTTGTTCAACCTCCTGCTGTTGTTCAGCCACCCGGTGCTCCACAGATGGTTTTGCCTCCTACTGCGCAACCCACTCTAGGGTCGCAAGCTTTGCTTCCAGCTTTGCCTCAAACTCCTTTGCCTTCTGCTTCTGCATCTCAGACTCCTACTGCTCTTGTTCCTACTTTGTCTCAAGTTTTAACTTTCCTGTTTTTACGCCTACTTCTTCTCCTTCTGCTCGAAAACGAATGACAGAAACTGTTGTTAATCTGTTGTCTCCATTGTTTGGGCCACTGAGTATGACCCCTGTTTCGGAACGTAAACAGAGTCGTAGTCAGCTTCCTAGTTCCGAACAGCGAGCGGTGTTGGATCTGTTGCCTCGTAGATGGATTTTAAATGCTTCCAGGTATAATTTGCCAGCAGTTATGGATGTTTTCTTTCACTGGGAGCCGCCTAAGCAAAGGTATGTTTTTGATGTAATGTGTGCTTTTCTGCAGCAGGAATGGGAAGATAATGAATTGGGTCCGATTCCGCAGGAAGTGCTTGATGTTCAGTCAGAGTTTGCTAAAGGGACGATAGTGGAATCTGATGTTACTGATGCTGTAGAGACGATACTTGCCTTCAGAACTAGACTCCCGTCTCAGCCATTGTACGAACCTGATCCTTCTGTTAGGAGGAAAGTGAAGCAGTATCCTATGAGAGAGGTTCCCCCTGTATGGAGAGACGCAGTTCAGGCTGATGCCGTTTTGGGTATTGTGGCCGCACCGGCCCATTTTCAGCGAGTGTACATGTTCCATGGAAGAGAGCAGAGGTCTTGGCTCTTAAGCAGACCTTACCTGACCCTCGTAAGAGTCCTGCTGGTTATTACAAGGAGTTGTCTCAGACAGTTGAAGCGTGTATTATGAATTTAGCTGACATAGATATGTAAATGGGTAATGTAGTTCCTCAACCTTTGTGGGCGAAGATTCGTTATGAGAATCATGTGGCAGAATTAGGAGATACGTGGGCTAATATTGTTGCTGCAGATGGTCGACGGGTTTGAGGTGTCAAACCTGAGCCTTTAGTTGCAGAATTACCTGGTAGGATTATTAATCTAATGAAAACTATGATGCCTGCTTTACGAGTGAATTGGGACAAGTTAGCAGCATGCAAACAAAAGAAAGACGAGAGTGTGTCTGATTTCTTCACGAGGTTTGAAGAAACTTTTATCGATCATAGTGGTCAGGACATGAGTACGGAAGGTAGTCAAAGGTTGTTTGTGGACAAATTTGTCTTTAATTTGCTACCCGAACTTTCTAATAAGTTAAAGGACTCTGAGAGTTCATGGGCTGTTTCTTCATCGGCCCAGATATTGGCTACTGCACAATATTATGAGAATAGGGATAAAGATGAGAAGGATAAAGCAGAGAAGAAAGCTAAAGATTTAAAGACGAAGGTTCTTTTGCAGCAAGCTTATCCGCCTCGTCAGAATCAGCCTCATTTTCAGCAACCTCCACAGTTTCAGAGATTGTTACAGAAACCTGAGCCTTATGCTCCGCGATTCTTTCCTTGTCCTAATCAGTGTGCTTATTGCAGAGAGGAAGGTAATTTCAAGAATAATTGCCCAGCTTTGTTACAGCGTGCGAATGGCGTATCTGGTCAGAGAGGTCGTGGTGGTTTCCAGCAAGCTCCTAGGGGTAGGGGACGTGGTGTGTTACCCCAGAATGAGCGTTCCTCTTCCCTTCAGAATTCTGCGAATTATTTTGACAGACAGAATGTTCCGAGTGGTCGGTCTGCACAGTACTATGTTGATGATTATTATGTCGAGAGTGAGAGTGCTGGTTATAATGATAGTTAGGACAGCCATGGGCAAAGAGAGGGAGTGGTGTCAGTTCCAGTAGACCAGAGTGGACCTTATGTTGAAGTGACTACATCAGGTGTGACAGAACCTTTTCTTTTGGATACTGGTGCGACAAAGAGTTCTATTATGCACTCTAAACTTCCTGGCGCACCTTTGTCTGGCTTGACCAATGTTTCCGTAGGATTTTCAGGCGCCCCAGTTTGTAACCCGATTTCTAGTCCTTTGTCCCTTTCTATTGGCCCTTGTGAATTGGAAGCTCCTCTTATTTTGCCGACTGGTTGTAATGAGAATCTGTTGGGTTTGGACTTGCTGAAAAGATTGTATGCGACATTACATTGTTCTCCTTCGGGAGTACATCTTACCCTAGGTAAGAAAGTGATTTCTCCGATGTATGTGTCTAAAGATTGTCTTCCACTGGAATTGCGTTCTCTTCCTGATACACTTTGGGCTACAGGTCCTAATGATGTTGGTCTTTTGCAGATTCTACCTTATGTTGTCACCCTCAAATCGAATGCTAGGCTACCTCGTATCCCACAGTATAAAATATCTAGTGATGGCGAGAGAGCTCTATTAGTGATTTTCTATGATCTGGTTGAGAAGGGTGTAGTTGAGGAACCGAGAGGTAATGTGAGTAACAGTCCGGTTTTGCCTGTCCTTAAGCGTACTGATGCTTCTCAGCCACCTGTGTACCGGTTTGTGATTGACCTTCGAGAGGTAAACAAGATTGTGGTGCCACAGTTTCCTGTTGTCCCTGATATCACTGCTTTGTTGACTCTGATTCCTGCTTCGGCAGCCTGGTTTTCTGTTATTGACCTGAAGAATGCTTTCTTTAGCATTCCGATTGCTGAGGAGAGTAGGGATATTTTTGGCTTCTCTTTAGGAGGACGAAGCTTCCGGTTTAAGAGAGCTCCCCAAGATTATTGTGAAAGTCCGTCCATCTATAGTCAGGCGTTGAAAACTCAGCTTGATGGTTTTGTATTGCCTACTGGTGCTACTCTTATTCAGTACATTGATGATTTGTTGATTACTGCTGATGACGAAAAGATTTGTAAAGAGGCTACTCTTTCTTTGTTACGTCATTTGTCTGACCTTCATCATAAAGTGTCACCTTCCAAGTAACAGTATTGCCGACAAGAAGTAACCTACTTAGGTCATCTCTTGTCGAAGGAGGGAAGAAGGTTGACCCCAGAACAAATTCAAACGATTGCGCAAATGAGTGTACCATCCACACAGAAAGAAGTGTGTGCTTTCTTAGGTATCACCTCGTACTGTAGACAATGGATCCCTAATTTTTCCCTGCTAGCGAAACCTCTGTTGGCGCTGACTGTTAAAGATACTCCGCATCCTCTCCCTTGGTCTGATGAGTGTCAGAAAAGTTTTTCTGAATTACGTGATGCATTGTGTTCCGCTCCGGTATTGGGTACCCCGGACTACAGTAAACCTTTCACGTTGTACGTTCACGAGAGAGAAGGTTGTGCATTGTCAGTGTTGACTCAACAGTTTGGAGACAAGCAACGCCCATGTGCGTATTTTTCAGCGACGTTAGATCCGGTAGCTAAAGCGTTGCCGAGCTGTTTGAGAGCTACAGCGGCAGCGGCTGTTTCTATCCGACAGTCTGCTGGTTTGGTATTGGATAATACGTTGATTGTGATGGTCCCACATGCAGTGGATACTTTATTGAACAGGACCAAGACACAGCACCTTACTAGTGCACGTCTGTCAGGTTATGAGTTAACTCTTTTGGCTAGCCATGTTCACATTAAAAGATGTAATGTATTGAATCCAGCTACGTTGTTGCCGATTTCTGTAGAGTCAGATGCTCAAGAACAGCATGATTGTTTTCTTCGTACAGAGGAAGAAACGAAAGCTAGAGTTGACCTAAAAGATACTCCTCTTGAGAATGTTGATGGTACCCTATGGGTAGATGGTTCGTGTTTTAAGCTTCCGAATGGTGAAACGACTGCAGCGTATGCTGTCACAACTTTACATACAGTTGTTAAAACAGCACGCATAGCACAGAATTCAGCTCAAGCAGCAGAGCTAATAGCACTGACTAGAGCGTGTGTATTGTCAGAAGGAAAGCAAGTGAATGTTTATACTGATAGCCAGTATGTGTTTGGTGTTGCCCATAGTTTTGGACGTTTGTGGAGAGAAAGAGGATTCCTTACTTCCCATGGCACAAAAATTCAGCATGGGCAGTTAGTGAATTAACTTTTGGAATCTCTTGCTCTCCCAAAGCAGATTGCAATTGTGAAGTGTAGTGCGCATAAGAAAGTTGTGGACGATGTAGGTCGAGGGAATGCGTTTGCGGATGAAGTTGCGAAGGAAACGGCGAGAGACATGATGAGCCATATGTATGTAGCAGGTCCTGCAAGATGGGTTGTGGAAAGTGGAATGTGTGAAGACGCAATAGAAAGTGTGAAGATGATTCAGGCTGAAGCTACGGAAAAAGAAGTGAGTACGTGGAGAGAGAGTACGGGTATGTTGGATTCGACGGGTTGTTGGGTTGAGTTGTCAGAACACCAGCGATGGTTGTTGCCTGATGCGTATGTGCTCCCAGTGGTTACTATGGCTCATGGAATGGCTCACATTAGCTCGAAAGGAATATGCAAGTTGTTGGCTCCAGTATGGCAGAATGCTGGAATTCCTAAATGTGCTGAGAATGTTGTGAAGCATTGCATGATTTGTCTGAAGTATAATCCTGGCAAGGGAACTCCAACTCCAGCTGGTCATTTTGCTCCTCCGACGTATCCATTTGAAGTGATACAGCTAGATTACATTCACATGGAGAGATGCAACAATCTGAAGTATGTCCTTGTGGTTGTTTGCGCCTTTTCCAGATGGATAGAGGCCTACCCCCTAAAGGATAATACTGCCTTGTATACAGCTAAGGTTTTGCTCAAAGAGTATTTCCCTAGATTTGGTTTGCCGAGAATTGTATGGTCGGACAATGGGAGTGAATTTGTGGGTCGAGTCATGAAAAAAGTGTGTATTGGATTAGGGATAAATCAGAAGTTCCACGCTGCGAATCACCCCCAGTCAGCAGGTCTTGTCGAATGCTATAACGGCACATTAAAGCTGAAACTCGCTAAGATTCAAGCGAGCACTGGTCCTACATGGCCGGATGCCTTGCCGTTGGCTCTTTTGTCAACAAGGACGACAGTGCATTCTCGTGTGGGACTTAGCCCATACGAAATAGTGTTTGGTCGTCCAGCGAATGTTTGGGGTGTGCCTCGTCCTAAAAAATACAGTGACCTTGAGAACCCTATGTTGGTGGATTACTTACATGACTTGACTGCTAAATTACGAGTTCTCCACCAACAGGTCTGTGACAGTTTGCCGACAGCTACTGCAGATCCAGGGCACACGATCCAACCTGGTGATTTTATCTTGACGAAGAATTTTCAGCGTACCAAAAATTTGGAGCCGAGATGGACTGGTCCCTATTTGGTATTGCTGGTCACTAGAACCGCTGTTAGAGTAGCTGGCAAAAAGAACTGGGTGCATGCCACCCATACGAAAAAAGTTCCGTTGCCCTTACCGTATGATAAGTGGGTGAGGGATGGAATAGCTGACTCCGAGTGTGAAAGGGTTCCTAGATTCGTACCATTTAGTGATGCACATTTGACATGGACTCAGTTGGAACGCGAGGATGATGATGTACTGCAAGCCGCTGTGCCTCCGTCTCTGAGACTCGACACGACGAATCCGGAACTCCTCTTTAAGGATCAGACTGTGCCTGGCAAAGATTGCTACAATCTGAGATCGAAAAAGGATGTTTGAAATGGACAAATAAATCTAAAAAAGTTTATGTAGTGAATTACACCTTGTCAGATCAAGAGACTTTTTAACTTTTTCTTTTTCAAGTCACCATCCAGACTCAGCTGCAGGGTCACGGTATAAGTTCTTAAGGGGTGAGCCGCGTATTGACACAAGGTCTGTGGTTTAGGGTTGTTAGTACGATCTTGATGCACACTTAAGTGAAGAAGGAAAATTGCCGTGAGCAGCACGTTAGAGGATGGAGTCTTTTGAGTCCGACAAGGGTGTTAAAAGAGTTGATTTCAGAGTGCAAATGTGTATATTGGTTCGTAGCAAATGTTTTATAATAATGTATTTTCTTATGCTTTTGAACATTACGTTGGTTTGTGTGAGTTGGATTTTCTATGCATAACAACAGACACTTGCATCTACCTCCCAACCTACTCTTTCTTTTCCTACTGTTTCCCCACATGAGCTTCATACGTTGCCTGAACATGAACAGACACGAAGATTAGAATTTGTGAACAATTCATTTATACAGATGTTACATCAGCATCAGCTAGTTGCATCAGCTAGTTGTAAATACCACGAATTGTTGGGTGTGTGGTCTTATGCCACATACGACTGATAAGGGAATGCCATATTTGGTTTTGCCTTTTTCGCCTAATGGGTCAGTATGGGCACTCCAGTCAATGTTTATCTATGCGAATGAAGCATCTCCTGTACGTTCTGTCAAAGATAATGTGAATAATAATGCCTTGATACAGTGAATAGTAGATATGGTCAGAGATATTGATGCATATAATGCTATCCCTAAAGATGAGGTACGAGCATATGTTGGTTGGAACAAGACGAGATATAGCATTAGTCTGACAGAGAAAGAGAGACAGAAAAGGTCTCCTCCTTTTTGGATTGTACTCCACCGAGGTCATTTTTGTCTGCAAGGTAATGGTCAGAATCCGAGAGCTCAGCTTGGTAAGAGTGTGTGTGTTCACACCTATGTCTATACGTCCCCGAAATCTCCACCGTTCGTGCCAGCTAAAGGCACGTATTTTGTTTGTTATGATAGAGCATATACATGGTTGCCTTCTGACTTTTCATGCACATGTTATGTGGCATTTTTGCTTCCCCCTACATACACAGCTGCTTTCAACTACCATAAGACAAGATATGGTAGAGGTGTTATCGATGCGAAAGACACTGCCGCACAAGAAGTTGGAGACTTCTTTAAGGGTTTCCTGCCCTTTTGGGGTGCTATGGCTAATGGTAGGACAATTCGTCAGCTTACGAGAGTGGTCGAGGCCACTATAAATGAGACTGCAGGTGCCCTTAGCAATATTACATCCGAGCTTCAAGCGGATCGCCTTATGACATTACAGAACCGCTTTGCTTTAGATATTATACTTGCAGATAGAGGTGGAGTATGTAAATTGATCGGGTCTAGTTGCTGCGTTTTCATACCAGATAACGCCCCGACAGTGTACCAAGCCATCTTGAGGTTACATAAGTCCGCTGAGTCTATACATGTGGACAAAGATACATGTGGACAAAGGGAACGGGTCATTGATGGGATGGTTTTGGGAACTGCTGTCCAAATGGGGATGGAAGATTCTGATGTTTCTTGGTATGGCTTTAGCGATCCTTTTCTCGTGTTGCTTATGCATCCAGTGTGGTCCCGCCATTTGTAGTCTTTGTGCTACAATCTGTGTGAGAAGACCAGTCCCGAGAGAAGCGAAGGATACTAAGATGATGTTACAGCAACACCTTGATGACCTGATGAGAATAGATATTGACCTGGATTCAGATTGATGTGAGTTTAGGTCATTGCCTATGTAATGGCAAAAGGAGGGTCTGAGGTTCCGTGGTTTTCGGGACCGGACTCCATTTTGTTTGCGTTGTTCATAACGCCATTTTGTGTTGCCCTCACGTAGGCCGTGGAGGTAACCGAACTAACAAAGTTGCATGGGCCTCATTGTTCATGTATGCATTAAACATGCCCTTTTCTGACTTGTGAGTGAACTGCAGGATGCTGACCTCTTCACCTGAAACTGACCCTTCACGAAGCCAATTTCTCTGGCTGATCGTTGTCTGAGATTGCCAATCAATGTTCAGGACCTCGTTAACCTTTAGTTTCCTTGCACATGTTTTATCTTGTCCAGCATCTATTACTGTTTCCTTTATTTTCGGACATTACATGGGTTGTGCTTTTCAATTATAAATTTGTCCGGCTTGCAAAGAATGAATTTGGGACAGTCCTAATAATTAACTTTTGGGTTGGGTTACTGTAAATTGGGTTTTTGTTAATGTGATACTCAGTTAGAAAATGTGTCCTATTGGTCAGAATTTTGCGCAGTGGGTGTACATTTATAATGAGAATATTGTGTATAAAAGGTGATGTCTTGCGCTATGAAAATTGAACAGTTTCTTGAGTTGTACACCGTGTTGTATTGCTGAGATTACTGTTACTAGCTGCAGCTAATAAATTTGATCTCTGACGCCACCTAGAAGTATTCCGTGTCTCTGTTTGCCAAGACAGGAGAACCCAAAGACTTTGGGCGTGTCCCTGGCGCCGCTGGGTTCTAAAACCCGGTTCTTCAACCTTAAATATCAATTGCTTGACAGCACATGAGTGAGCATGGATGCTGTAAAATTCAGATTATCCACAGCTAGGATGGGTAGAAAATCATGATTTTATTAAAGACATGGAGGCTGATTTTGTGCATATCTCTTTAATTGCTAACTCACAGCAGCAACTACAAAATAATTTAAAAGAATTTAGAATTATAAAACAAACATTTCAATGTCTATTTAATCCTGTGTGAGGCAGCCATCTTCCTTCTTTTTTTGCTGAAAACTCTCTGTCACACCGAATCGTGAATATAAACTGATAAACAGAAGAAGAATTTAAAAAGAATTCAAAAACGTATAAAGTCCAGAATCCAAATCTGCCAATTACTTCTTGAAGTCGCCTCCTGAAAAAAATCACAAACAAATAATTAATGGGCAGAAAAAACAGGGGGGGATAATATCAGCCTACATGTCTTTAATAAAATCATGATTTTCTACCCATCCTAGCTGTGGGAAATCTGAATTTTATGGCTAGGCACGGAGGCCAATAATATGCATTTTTAAAGCCTTGCCATAATATTCCTAACAGTAGAATCCACAGGCTAAAAATTGATTTTCTTAAATACTGAATCTGATGACCAATCAGCCGCTGCTAGTATGTTATTCAAACCACGCCCCAAAAGGAGTGCCTTTGAAGCCATAGCCCCCTAACAGAATGCGCTCCAAATTAGGATATATCTATCCCTGCTCTTTTCATGACCTCCCTGACCCAACGAGCCAAGGTAGGCGCAGACACTGCCTTATGCGGGGCTCTGTAAGAAATTATCAACTGTGAACCCACATTAAACCTCAAGCATTCTGTCCTTCTCCCATACTCACGCAAACACCTAACCATGCACAGCTTCCTGCATTCGTCCAAATAAGGATAAAAAACAGTATGAAATATGGTCTTGGTCCTTTTAGTTATATTGAAACAAACCCTCTCTGGTACATAACTTCTACCTGAAATCTCCAGAGCTCTAATATCAGAAACTCTTCTGAAAGAAACCAAACATAGCAACATAACCAACTTCACTGAAAGATCCCTCAAGTTTAAAAACTAATTTTCGCTCCAAGACAGCAACTCCCTAAGGTCCTGAACAATGTCCCAAAGGGAAGAATACTTTGCCCCAGGCGGAGCATTTAAATGTAGGGAAGAGGTGTGGCGCCGCGGCCAGGGCGACTGACGCTGGAATCTGGGGACCACGGTTCGATCCCCGGCTCCGGCGGCAGGTTAGCCCAGCACCATGTGACTCTGGGCAATAGCTCGCATAATCTTCCCGACGGCCCCCAGCGCCTAGAGACCCTTACGGGTGATTGTGCGCTTTACAAATGTGGACTTTACTTTTTACTTTTTACTTTAAATGTACACTTCTTAACAATCTCCTGACCACATCATGTTGACTGACTGGCAAACTGTCTATTAAGTCATGGCCAGCCAAGATAGCAGATCTAGCAGTGTTAACTGCACTATAAGATTTCCCTTCATGGAAAAATCTGTCAAAAAGTTCACTACCTCTATCACAGGTGCGATTTAAAATGAGTCACGCGAGTCAGATCGCACGACTCCAAACTTCAAGGGCTTGCGCGATTATCAGCAGTGCGCAACCCCTCCTCTAAGTTAGAGGAGAGACGCGCAGATCGAAACAGCACGTGAATCATCCCCCATGTAGAGGAGACTCGCATTGATAACAGGCAGCATGTGACTCTCCTTATAATGCCTAAGGGATCAACGCATGTCCAAGGCAACGCCACTTCTCCCTGAGAACAGAATGAGTCGCGCAGCAGGGAAACAGCGCACGATTTGCAAATCATAAACCAACATCAAGCAACTGTCGTATCAAACCCAGTCCAGATACCGCAGCGTACTCCTACTAAAATAGATCACCATGCCTAATAATCGATCGAAATAACGAAAGAACAAAACCAGAGTGATAGAGAGAGAGAAAGTTCCCATTTGAAAATTATTTGAAAGTGTATTGTTCATAAGAAAAATATTTTAATATATTTGAAATCCAAATAATCAAATTTCACTCACTCATACAAGAATCTCTGCAACACCAGTCTCATTAAGCTGCATTAATCAAATCAGAAAGCTTATTTTCCTCCATCTTAAAATATAAGAGTTCGTAAAATGTGACTTATCTGTAGCCGTGAGCAGCAATAAAGAAGGAAGATGGCTGCTTCACACAGGATTAAATAGACATTGGAACGTTGGTTTTACATTTCTAAGTTCTTTTTAATTGTTTTGTAGTTGCTGCTGTGAATAAGCAATTAAAGAGATATGCATAATATTGGCCTCTGTGCCTTGCCATAAAATCACCACATCTTTCAGATACTCCAAAGCAGTTTGAGGACATATCTACTAGTGCCTTCCTCCTCAATGACAGCAGGAAACAAATGATCACTGTATGGTACTGGGATGGAGCCTTCAGTGTTTTATGGAGAACCATGCCTCAAAATAGACATATTGTTTGCAGAGTCCTTTCAGATTTCAACAAGAAATAGTGCCACAATAGCTCACTGTTTCTGCATTGTGCAGTAGCATTTACTTACAAGCCAGGAGCCAGGTGTCTAGATCCATTTAGCGGTCGTAAAGCCTTAGATTCACTAAAACACAAGGTTTGTGATAGCGAAATGTCTTTTACAAATGTACTAAACACGTTTTGCAATTTGGTAACTGGGCAATGAATCACAGATTTTAGAAATGCATTACGAATCGCAATCTGGAAGAGGCATGTTTAAGGCCTCCCTTCCAAATTTCCATTTGCAATGCTATGTATCAATGGTTTGTGACTGCAATTTCAACCGCAAACCATTGGTAAGTTTCCGGCTCCTCAGGAGAGATGGCATCCCATTCACAAAGGGGCCCCTTCGTCTTTGTGAATGTAAATAAAAAGTATGATTGGGAGTGGACAGCAGTCCAGGGGATGACTGCCAACTCAAACTTTTAAAAAAAGTATATTTTTTTTAAATGCAGACCCATGTCCTTTTAGGGAAAAAGGGCAGCATTTAAAATGGCATCACAGACATGGTGGTCTGCTGACCCCCCTCCCCAGACCACCATCTTTGTGATGATAACCAATCAAGGTCGAAACACAATTTGTGACCTACCTTGTGAGTATTCATGAGGTACGTCGAATTGTGACCCACTCAGAATGGTTTATTTGTGAACCAATCTCTTAGTATATCGGTAGTTTTGCAAAATCAGAATTGATTCATATAAAGTTGGTGCACAATTTACAACCACTTCTTGTGAATTAATTCTTAGTACATCTGGTCCCTAGTTCATTGTTGAACAAAACCTACTACACTATTAAACATTCAAAAAAGCCCTGACTCAATAAACCACAATTGTAGTGGGTTGAGTTCGCAATGTTACCTGTGACAAGCAGTTTTTTTTATGGCGAGCACAGTCTTTACAGCAGACAGCACCAAATCTGGTCCCAGTGACATAGGCCTGAAAAGTTTTTTACTGGAGGAATGCCTGTAGTACCTAAGCTTGGAAAGGATTGTCCCACATGAAGACTAGGAAGACTAGAAGAGACAGCTTCTTATGGAAGTACATCTGAAAACTGAACACTTATTAAGAATATCAATACCTGAGGAAAATAGTTATGGTAAACCAATAAGTCTTAAATTATTCTGAGTGGTTTAAATGTTTTGGGCTGGGAAAATGTAATTGTAAATCCTATTACATTCCTTCTTTCCTCACATAGGGTTACTCAGAATAAAACAATTACTTATTAATGGTATGATTCTCTATCTTCTCCAAATCTGATTTCTAGATTCAACTTCATCAGTTTTATGCACTTACTCATCTTTACAATTTGAGCATGGATGCACTTACACTTCACATACTCATAATTAATGGTAGGATCATATATTTACAGTTCATCAAATCTCAGTCTCAGTGTGCAATTTCTATCTTCCACCTTCATGATAACCCTCAAAATCATAAGGAAATGCTGTACAATCCACTGTTTCTCATTCTACCTTGTTTGCTTCTACCGTCATCGTTTACAATTGTTTTAGTGATATGAGCAGATTGTTTGCAACTGTTAAGCACTGAACAAATCTCAGTTGGACCAGGAGACATTTTTACTAACACTGAGGAAATCTTACATTACATTTGGATGCTTCTGGTTACATTTGTGTGTGCAACTTATTTTTGGGGTGTCAGGATCTCAGCAGTACTCCACGATCAGGTCCCACTTTGGTCACCATGTTATCTGAGCCCCAAATTATTGTTGCAACACCGGGTAGATCCTCAAACGCCCAAAAAAAACCTGTGATCTTTTGCAGGGAAATAATGAACTGGCAGGTGTTACTCACCCATCCTATAGTGAACTATGTTGCTGTAGCTGGGAGTATTAGGAGTCAAAAAATCCCATCAGAGAATTGTGGTCAAACGACTGGTGGCCCCATTACCTGGGTCCTGGTCCATTTACAAAATCAGTGGAGCGGAATCTAGGAGTCCTGATTGACAACCAGCTATCAATGAAAAATCATGTAAACCATATAATCAGGATCTACTATGGAATCATGCGTAGTCTACGAAAAATATTTCAATGGATTCCAAGGAACTGTTTATACGCCGGATTGTTTATGGCATGGGTCCTTACAAACTTTTTCTCGGGAGCTAAATTTACAGTGTTTTGTGTCCGAGGGCCGCACCCGTGGGGGCGGGGTCAGTGGGGGAGGGGTGGGGCTAGAGCAACAAAAAAAACGGTGACCATGAGGTTGATCACAGGTCCCTACAGCGGACTCCTTCGTCCACTGAGCCACCAGACCCGGCATACACACATCTCTCTCTCTCTCTTTCGCTCTCCATCTCCCTCCCTCTCTCTAGCTCTCTCTCTCCCTCTCTCTTCCTCCCTCTCTACCTGTCTCCCTCTGTCCAGCTCACTCTGACTGTCTCACTCCCTCTAACTCCCTCTCTCTCCCTCTCTCTCTCCCTGTCTCACTCACTCTTACAGTCTCACTCCCTCTCCCTCTCCGTCTCCCTCTGTCTGTCTCTCTCTGTCTCCCTCTCTCCCTCACTCTGTCTCCCTCTGTCTGTCTCTCTCTCTCTATGTCTCCCTCTCTCCCTCCCTCTGTCACCCTCCCTCTGTCTCCCTGCTTCTGTCTCCCTCTCTCTGTCTCCCTCTCCTTTCCTCTGTCCCCCATTCCTTCCTCTGTCTCCCCCTGACGCCCTCTGTCTCCCTCCCTCTGTCTCCCTCTCTCTGTCTCCCTCTCTCTGTCTCCCTCTCTCTGTCTCTGTCTCCCTCTCTCTGTCTCCCCCTCCCTTCCTCTGTCCCCCCTCCCTGCCTCTGTCTCTCCCTGACTCCCTCTGTCTCCCTCCCTCTGTCTCCCCCCTCTGTCTCCATCTCTCTGCCTCTCTGCCTCTCTCCCTCTCTGTCTCCCTCTCCCTCCCTCCCTCTCCCTCCTTCTCCCTCTATCTCTCTCTCCCTCCCTCTCCCTCCCTCTCCCTCTCACTCCCTCTCCCTCCCTCTCCCTCCCTCTCCCTCTGTCTCCCTCCCTCTGTCTCCATATGTCTGTCGCCCTCCCTCTGTCTCCCTCCTCCCTCCCTCTGTCTCCCTCCCTCTGTCTCCCTCCCTCTGTCTGTCTCCCTCTGTCAGTCTCCCTCCCTCTCCCTTTCTGTATCCCTTTCTCTGTCTCCCTCTCTCTGTCTCCCTCGCCCTCCCTTTCCCTTCCTCCCTCTCCCTCCGTCCCCCCTCCCTCTCCCTCTGTCTCCCTCCCTTTCCCTCCCTCCCTCTCCCTCTGTCTCCCTCCCTTTCCTTCCCTCCCTCTCCCTCTGTCTCCGTCCCTCTACCTCCCTCTGTCACCCTCTTCATCTCACCCTGCCTGTGTGTCAGCCCGGGCTGAGACAGCTTCCCAGGCACACACAGAGCCGCACCCGAGCACTTCACAGGTCTTTAAAAAGACCAATTGCTAGTTAATGAGGCTTTGTTGTATTTCACCTCTGCTTAGGCCCCTGCAGCTCCACTTTGACTATCACTGGAATCACCCAGCCCCCACAGAGCAGCAGAGTCTTTTACACTCGCGCTGCAGTAACCAGCAGTGTTTGAAGACACTATTATTATTATTTTTTTTAAATACACGGGTACGATGTCTGCAAGGTCCGCGGGCTGCCAAGGAAGGCTTGCCGGGCCGCTGGCGGCCCGTGGGCTGTACTATGAGTACCAGTGGATTATGGGAATGCTCTGCTAGCCTCAATCAATGAAAAACTGTATTCCAGGCTTCAGGTACTGCATAACATGGCTGCCAGGCTGGTACTGAACCTGCCCTCCATGCCTACATCAGCGTCGAGCCTGAAGCATCTTCATTGGCTTCCCATTAGGAAGCGAACCCGTTTTAAGATCCTTTGTCTTGTGCATAAGAATATGCACGGAAGCGGGCCCAGCTACTTTGCAAAAAAACTTAGCTGGTATCAGCCAACTAGGCCGTTAAGGTCAAGTACTAAATCCCTTCTTACTCCATATAGAGCTCGTACCGCCAGGAATGGCGGGAGATCGTTTTCTTTTCTTGCACCCACTCTTTGGAACAAGCTCCCATCCCATCTGCTTTCTGTTACAGATCACAATCGATTCCACAGGGAACTAAAAACGTGGCTGTTTGATCACCAATAGCATCCCTTTTTTTCTGACCTTCAGATGATGTGGAGTTGTACGCAAGTGCCATGAGACCTTTGGGTGATATGTTGCGCTCAACAAATATTCTTGATTTAATTTGATTTGATTCGATTATGCACAGGTGGTATATAGCGCCCAACCTGTGCACCCCGAAATTAGTATGCACAAACAGTAGTTGGTGTGTTACACTATGTAAATATTTATAATATACCATCCATCTACAAATGTACAATAGAATGATTGTAAACATGATACACAACTCAGCAGTTATTATGCAAATTAGGGCCCCAGTTGTATTTCATCCCTCATTCCTATCCTATTAGTCTAAAATGTATCCATATTATAAAAAGTCATTTTCCAGCATTGTTTGGTAAGTTCTTCATAATATGTCAAGTCACATAAAGCCTCCCTGTATACCCTATTGTGCCACAAGGCCTGAAGTCAGGACTCTCTATTTCATCATTGTTTCCAGCAAACTGTCCCTGTCCTTAACCGTTCCCTACCAGTATCTTACATACCATCCATATGAATTGTTTTCTATGAAGTGAGAAGGAATAAGCTGATGCCTGGCTCCTGTATCATTATACAGAATATTTGAACAATGGCTCTTGTTGAAAATATAAGTGGAAGCTCATTTCTACTTTTCTCTTCCTTACAGAAAGTCATCCTCTCTTGTAGCCATATTTCAACTACCACCTTCATGAACAGTGCATGCTTCGACAAACACAAAAAAATACCTTTTTTGCTTTGTTACCAACGACATTAAGAAAATGTGGTCATTTTACACAAAAGCAAATTTCCTAGGCCCTACACTTGCATTGTGTGTTTCATTAGTTTTGCTCAAACAGTAACCATGTTAGCACGCAACCAGGCCTCTGTAGTGGGTGATGAAAAATATATAGATATGTTGCACATTATATGTGTCAAATGTGTCATGCTACATTTGAGCTTCTAAAGCTTAGCCAGCACTTCCTATAATATGTGTTGACTAATTAACTTTGCTATTCCTTGACCTGGAGAAGCAAGTTACTACATGGAGGCCCATGAACACTAGTGGTAAATGACAGAACGCACACAGGATACTGCTATGATTACTTTCGGTAATCCCCATTACTCTTAGTCCTACTCGTCCTCGACCCAGTCATCACTCATGAGGTATCCCACAAGACAGGAAACAAAACAGGAAACGCTTTTAGGCTCCACCCCCCCCCCTACTGCCAGGTGCTATATTACTCCAAACCACTAGAAGCACATCCTGACACACCAAGCAACAAAGGTCTGGACAGGAAGGGAGGGTGGGAAGTATGACTGGGTCGAGGACGAGTAGGACTAAGAGTAATGGGGATTACCGAAAGTAATCATAGCATTACCTCTCGTCCTCGACCCAGTCATCACTCATGAGGCATACCAAATCAACGCCCAAGAAGGCCTTTGGCACACCCAACACAGCAAACACAGACCAGACACAAAGGAGTGCAGCAAGTGAAAGTTTAATAAATACACAGCGAGGAAGCAACCCCCACAGCTTGCAACACCCCACGACCAAAATTGGTCCGGTCAGAAAGGGCACAATTCAACCGGTAGTGTCTCACAAAAGTGGATTCGGAGGCCCAAGTCCCAGCCCGACAGATTTCATCAAGAGAAACACCATGAAAAGCAGCCCAAGAGGCAGACACGCCCCGAGTGGAACGCGCCTGAACCCCAGCAGGACAAGGCAAAAAAGCACCGAGATAAGCCAGAGAGATGACGGCCTTAATCCAGCGACCCAAAGTAAGACGGGAGGCAGCTTTACCTCGACCAGCCAAACCAAAGGTCACAAAGAGGGAGTCAGAGGAGCGAAACTCCGCAGACCTAGCAACGTAAACAGACAAGGCACGTTTCAGATCCAAAGAATGAAGCAAAAGCTCAGAAGGAGAAGAAGGAGAAGGACACAAAGAAGGAAGAACCAGCTCCTGAGAGGAATGAAAATGAGAGCGGATTTTGGGGAGAAAGCCAGGATCCAAAGAGAGGACCACAGCGTCATCCAGAAATCGCAAAACCAGGGGAGAACAACGCAAGGCCGTAAGTTCCTCCAGCCGTCTCGCAGAAGTAATAGCAACCAGAAACGCCATCTTGTAAGACAAGAACTTAAGGTCCACAGACTCCAAAGGCTCAAAAGGAGGGGACTGCAAAACACCCAACACCAAGGACAGATCCCAAGGAGGCACCAGAGACCGGACAGAAGGCGAAGAGAGAGAGAAACTCTGAAAGAGGTGAGAAACCAACAAGCCATTCGAAGGTTGAAAAGAATCCGGATCCCAGAAGGCACGGATAGCAGACCATTGACCCCGCAAGGTAGACAAAGCAAAGCGCTTCTGAAAGCCATCCAGAAAAAACTGAAGAACAAAAGACACAGGGTAAGAGGTAGGAGACAGATCAAGGGAGGAACACACCCAGAAAAAGAAGTCCAGTGTTTGGAATAAGAAGTCAAAGTAGACTTCCTACGAGAGGCCTGCATCACAGATATAATGTGGTCGAGCAGACCACGGACCCCAAGAGACAACCGTTCAACCTCCAGACCGCCAAGGAGAGAGGAACCAGAAGGGAGGGAGACGGGGACCTCAAAGGAGAGGGGTAGCAGGATAAAATTCAAGGAGGACCCACAGCCAGACCCAGCAACAGAGGAAACCAAGATCTCCGCGGCCAGTGAGGAAGAACAGCCACCACCTGAGCCCCCTCCCGCTGAACCTTCAGCAAGAAGGCAGGAATCAGAGGAAAGGGAGGAAAGGCATAAAGAAGCCACGGAGGCCACAGGAGAGACAAGGCATCCACCCCCCAAGCGCCCCGCTCCGGGGTCCTGGATCAGAACAGGGGAACCAGGGTATTGGACCGGGAGGCAAACATGTCCAGATCCGGAGTCCCGAACCTCTGGCAAATCAACTGGAAAGTCCGGGGAGCCAGACACAGGGACAGAGACGAAGGAAACCTCCGACTCAAGGAATACGCGACCATGTTGTCCACACCCCGAATGTGCTGAGCAGAGAGGGCAAGAAGATGCTGCTCCACCCAATCCGAAATGGAGCAGGCCACCAGATTCAGGGAAGAATTGCGGGTCCCGCCCTGGTGATTGATGTAGGCCACCGTCACCGTGTTGTCCGATCTCACCAGGACATGGCAAACCCTCAGATGAAGATGGAAGAAGCGAAGAGCCCTCTCCACGGCAGAGAGCTCCCGCCAATTGGACGACCTGCGCGACTCCGACGGAAGCCAACGGGCCTGCACCGTCCAGTGATCCAATGTCGCATCCCAGCCGGACGCGCTGGCATCCGTGGTCAAAACCAGAGGGGGAGGCAGATGGATACACATCCCCTTGGAAAGGTGGTAAGAATCCATCCACCACTGGAGAGCAGCAACAATGTCCAGCGACACAGGCACAGGAACAGCACAGTCCAAGACAGGAAAGGGGACCCACCGCTGAACATGCCACAGCAGAGGACGCAGATGAAACCTGGCCCAGGAGACGTTGAAGACAGATGCAGCCATGTGACCCTGAACCTCCAGCCACTGCAGGAGGGGAGCCGCAGCTTGGGACAACAACTTCCGCAACAACGCCTGGAGATGTAGAATCCGGGAGTCCGTCAGAAACACCTTGTCCAGCACAGAGTTGAACACGGCCCCGATGAAGGACCTCCGGGTGGCAGACACAAGTTCACACTTCGCCAAGTTTATTAAGAACCCATGATCCCTGGGTGTAGTCATGGTCAAAAGAAGGTGGCGAGACATGATCTCCAGAGACGGGGCCTGGACCATCCAGTCGTCCAGATAGGGGAACACAGACACCCCCAGGAGATGGAGATGCCCAACCAAGGGAGCCACCACCTTGGTGAACACCCAGGGGGCGGACCGTAGACCAAAAGGAAGGACGCAAAATTGCCAGTGCTGACCCTCCAGGCAGAAGCGCAGGAAACCCTGATCCCCCACAGCCATGGGAACGTGAAGATAAGTGTCCTGGAGATCGAGAGTGGAGAGCACCCACCCGGACTGGATCAGAGGAATCACCTTCTGGAGACTCTCCATCTTGAATGGGATCTTCTTCACAAACAAGTTCAGACCCCGAAGGTTGATGACCACCCGGAAACTCCCCCGTTATCTTCGGAACCACAAAGATGATGGAGTAGACACCCATCCCCAGTTCCCTCAGCGGAACAGGGACAATCGCATGCTTGCTGACCAAAAGTCGAACACCCTCCAGCAAGGCCAGACGGCGGGAGGCATCTCGAGGAGTCGTAGTCACCACCACCCCGTAGAGAGGGGGAGGGGACAGGAACTCGATACGGTAACCCTGAGACAAAACATCCAGCACCCATTTGTCGGAGGTCGTCAATCGCCTAGCAGGAAGAAACAGGCGAAGTCTCCCACCAACCACGGGCGGATCACCATCGAGACTGACCTCCTGGACGGCATAGTCAGGAACGCTGCAGGCCAGACCCAGCACCCCGCTGGGATTTCTTCTGAAACTGCCACGGAAAAGATCGGCCAGTGCCACACTGACTCCTGAAGGAAGACTGCTGAAACCTGGAAGGTTGGCAGAACGACCTGGCACTGGAGAAGGAGGAACCCCCACGGGACGGAAGCTGACGAAAAGACAAGGAATGCTTGCGCTCCTTAAAGACCTTATGCAGCTTATCCTCATAAGAGTCACCAAACAGACGGCTGCCAGTGAAAGGCAACCTCAAAGCCATGGAACGTTGAGCCGCGTCCGTCTTCCAATCCCGTAGCAATAGGTTCCTACGGGCAGCAATAGAGGAACCACAGGACATAGCAGAAGCCCTCACTGAATCAAAGGCGATGTCCGATAAGAACTCAGTTTGGCGCTCCATGGACTCCAGTAAGTCCGGACAGCTGCCACCCTCCTGCATCGTGGAAAACAGGGTCTTGAAATCAGACAACAAAGACTGGGCAACATAGGCCCCATAAATCCCAGATCGAATAGCAAGGTGAGAGCCAGCATAAGATTTCTTCAAAGCCGAATCGACCTTCTTATCCACACCGTCCCTCAGGATGTTATCATCCGCCATGGAAGGACGCCCCACAAGACTGGCCACAACGGAGTCCACCGGGACAGATTCAGGCAAGGAGGCCACCATATCCTATAAAGGATAAAGCTTGAACATAAACCTGGGCATGGCGATGTGATCCAGGTCCTTCCATTCCTTAAGCAGGACATCCAACACAAAAGGGTGTACCGGCAGAGAAGAGGCAACAGGCTTCCTAAACTGTGGCAAGATCGTATCCTGAGAGGTGCTGGGTGCAGAAGCATCAGAAACCCCATATTCACCCGAACATGGGAAAGGATATCAGGCAAGAAATCCCTGGAAATGTATTTGCCCTGAAGCTCAACAGCAGCGAGAGAAGACCCATCAGAGGAGGAAATGTCCGAGTAAAAGTCAGCAGCACCAGAATGACCACCAACCGTCTTCTTGTTTGCCTTCATATCAGACAGCGTCTCCAGGATAAGGCGCTTAATCCGATCATCATCCTCCCTGGCACGCTTCACAGGAGTAGCCGAGGCCCCACTTGTCTCAGGGGAAGAGGAAGGCACAGGAGAAGAATGCTTCCTCTTGCGATGGTGCTTGCCCATAATGCACAAAAGAACAGCAGCAGCAGAAGAGCAGGAAACACAACCAGAAACACCTTCCCCCATGGAGAAAGGAACCGCACAGGTCGAAATAAATTCAAAAACGACCAATCCCCACGCGGAAAACTTCCTGCAGAGGCAACCAAGCCGTCGGCCAATCATAATGGAGACCGTAGCGAATCCATTCGAGAGGAAGGGGCATCACTCAAAGCAAACCCGCGGCCAAACAGCAAGCGCGGGCCGCCAAGCCATCTCACCGCAGGGAAAATGTCCACCACAAAGACAGGCGCGCCGGATCCCACCCATGCGCCCGTCGGAAAGGCAGGAAGGTACGCCGCAGGAGGAGGAAATTGAGCAGAAGCGAGCCCAAGATACGGCCAAGCGCTAAAACACCAATCGCCTACCTTCGCCTTCACCTGCAGCAGGACTGGCAGAAACATCCCAGAAGCACCGCCTCCAGAAGAAACGGAGGACACGATCCGGTCACCACGCAGCACGAACAAACCGGGCATCAAGAACAGGGAGACCCATGGAGCCACAAAACACAGGTCTCCCGAGCCCAGGAGGAGACAGGGAAGCCCAGCAGCCCAACTCCATAGCATCCCACGACGGTCCACAGGAGCCTCCCAGAGCCCAGCAGAGGAGGAATCTACAGGACAAGCGAAGCAGGTAAGTGCCCGGCACTCACCCAAGCGTCTCCCATCAAGTAAACCACCGACAGGAAACAAAACAGGATGTGCTTCTAGTGGTTGGGAGTAAAATAGCACCTGGCAGGAGGGGGGGTGGAGCCTAAAAGCGTTTCCTGTTTTGATTTCTGTCTTGTGGGATATCTCATGAGTGATGACTGGGTCGAGGACGAGGGACATAGAGGTAATGACTAGTATCTGCAGGGCTTCCATGACCAAGAAGTGAAACTTGATTGGAGAAACATACACCTGGCAGACTCATCTTGCAATTTTATATGTAACAGACCTATATTCTGAGTGTTACCGGGTTTGCCGAGTGTGTATTTCAGTAGTGTCCACAGACTGGCTAAAGACTATCATGACCTAAGGAAATCAAAAGAGGGAATGCGTTCTTCCATCCTACGCCTGAGCTGGGTAACCCAGAGGTTTTCACTTATGCAAAATCCAAATTATGAAGTGACCTCAAGCAAAAATAAATCCCACTAAATCATAATTTAAGAAAGAAATAAATAGGTACCCTCTGGAGATGAAGTGCTGGCAGTTGTTGCAAGTATAATGACAATATTTTTAGTGGCAGCAAAAATGCTGAATTCAAGTAGATATGCTCTAAACTCTTCGACCAAGAATTATTAGTTTTTTGAGTTGGCATTTTGTCACTTTGTGGTGGAGCCTTTGTGTGCTCATGTGGTTGAGTTCATTATGTAGCATAGCCTCATACATCTGTCTCTGCTATCAGCTGCTGTACTAAAAGGCACACTCACAAATAAATAACCTTTACCCACAAAAACTAAAAAAAAACAGAAAATAAGTATTTAAACCTGCAAAAAAAATCAGACTTTTCCTGACTCACACCAGAATATAATGCCTTCCTGGAGAATTCTAAAAACCGTGTGCGCCCGGGGACATTTGGCAGGTTATTTTGAGTCCAATCATAGCGCTGCTAATCTCTGCTAATACTCCCCCATGCCTCATTTAATATAGCTCTTAGAGGTCTTTTTTTCCCCTCAAATCATCAACCAATGGGTTCATTGTTTATGACTTCTTCACTTTGACAAGGCTGACCTCAGATATCCTCTGCTCTTTCCTGCTCGGTGCCTCCGACTGCCCACTTACTCATTCACATGGTAACCACGCATAATGGCCTCCACATTAATTAGGCAATCTGGGTCCTTGGAGGTCTCCCAGAGAGCTGTCAGTGCCCCTGTGTCCTCGAGGCCACGTAACCCAGTCACTGCCGAGCAGGACAGAGTGAGTGTGGGGGCATGATCCCGGAGACCGTATTTTTCACGCCGCTCCCTTTAAAACCAACAACCACATCAGCAATGCTAATGCGACCCAGAAGCGCATGGGAAATAGTTCAACGGCCCCGCAAATTAATTCGTGTCAGATGTATGAGAGAGGAAGACAAAAAAATAGGAAGAATCCCGCTTCTGTCCGTTCCAAACGCTGTCTCGGGGCGCTTTACGGTGACACAGTGTTTTTGCTGGGGATGTGTACGTACGTACCAGCTGCGAGAGGGAGTGTTTATGACTAACATTTAAAAGCAGGGAAACCGGAGCCGCCAGAGGAAGTGTCAGTGGAAACGTAGCCAGGCGGGCGAGCTGCGTGTTATTTTAAAGGTTCATTGTGCATGTCTGCTCGCAGTGGCCTAGTTCCCAAACGCCACTTGAGCCTGCTACATGCCACAGCCCACGTTGTGTTTGGAACTCGGAACAGCTGTTTTCTACTCACCACAGTGGTTATATTTATTTTGTGAACTCCTTACCCCCATCTCAGAAACAGATCTTAACTCGTTCCAAGGCTGCAAGCGGTTTGTGGTTGTGGAATTTTACTTTAAATCTTTCCTGAGGAACAACAGGCTTCTTTTTGCATGCGCATTTTTAGCATCTCTTGGGAAAAGCCCGTAAACTGCTTTGCCTCTCTCTATAACAGATGATCAGGCACAATCCAATATTCACGTGCACGCACACCCGGCACACAGATGCAAAAGCACGTACACACAGACGCATTAAATAGACGCATGCAAGCAACCACGCACACCAAGAGGCATTGCAGATTGCAAGCCTCCCACACTGTACACACTATTCAATTTAAATGATACATTTAGCTCGAGACATTCTTGTGTACGCATAGTAAAGCACCCCTGGTAATTACACATATATAGAGTATGAGACATTCTAGTGTAATGTTTGTGGTGGATACACATGGATGTAAACCTGTAAGAGGCGCTGGAGCTGTGTTTATGATTGAACTGAAGAGCATGAGGTCAAAAGACCTAGCGACTTTGGGTCAAAGGGAACAAATATTTCTTTTTCGTGTGAAACATTCTATTTGAATCGGGGAGTGACTCAGGGTCACTCTTTAGTGTGCAACTTGTTAGGCCTGGCTACAGACAGGTTTAGTAGTCATATCAGCACAACACATAACACAAAACAAACACAACACAATCATAGGATACAGAAAGTGTTCTTGGGTAAGTTCTCTTCAGCTTGTGTGGTTGAACCGCATTGAATTAGGTTTACTGTGTTGTTCATTATTATTAGTTGTCATCCCAAATGGAAGTGTACATTTTTTGCAGGTCTTTCTAGCTTCAAGTGATGATGCGTTAAAAGTAGTCAGCTTATTTTGTTTTGCTATTAGTATTGTTTCTAACATCTTTCTACTCTTGTCTTCTTAAACATTTTGATGGCTCGCCAGTCACCCTTGCTCTTCAGTATCTCTCTGCCCCTATATTGTCTCCATCATTTCCGGCCCACCCATTTGTCTTCTTTTGCCACCTCTCATGAACCAAAGGAATCATTTTAGGTAGCATAATGTTTATGTCATGCAACCACCCCTCCTCCTGTGCCACAGACTCCACGTCTGGTTGTTTGGTCCATTTACAACTGTCTTTCCACTTGCCCCTTTTCCCTCCTTCCCAAAACTGCTGCCTGAATCATCTTTTCACACCCAAGAACCACACCCCTGGACCCTCTACATCAAAAGTCAAAAGAAACCAGATACTTTACTGACTCACAAACAAAAGGTGTCCAAGTGCCATTATCACACAGGGAGAAGGCAGATGTCATTGACTTTGGAGATGGAAACAAACATCTGATGAAAACATGAGGGTGGGACATTTGTTGCAGTCTCTGCTGGTAATGGGTAGGACATGTGATGGGAGAGTATACTCTTAGAGCATGTAGAGGGGATGGTAACTATTTGATTGGTGTGAGCTATGGGACTTGCAGTATGCTCTATTAGTGTGTGGAATCCAGCCGTGGCTCATGCAGGTAAGAGCGGTGGGGGGGAGGGGGGTGTAACAGAGGACGACATGGGAAAATTAATTATTTATTTAATTTTCCCTCATCATCGTCTGTTGAAATCCCACCCCCACTAGGCCCCACCGCCCCACCACTCTTACCAGTACGGGCCGCGGCTGGTGGAATCTACTTAGTCCCAGGGATCTTGCAGTGATTTCATGCTAAATGTTGACTCAATTTGCCCCAGTTGCTGTTTTGATTCGCTCTTGATGCAATGCCAAGCAGAGGTGTGCCTGCAAAGGATAGACACACAGGTTAATTGTATGTAGTCCTTACACAGTGTGGTCAGCCGACAGGGCCGGGTGAGTTACTGAAAATGCCTCTTTATATCATTCACTTGATCAATCATTCCATGCTTTCTATCACGTATTTATGCACTCAATCACTCACCCTGTCATTCAAACATCCACTTATATACTCATTCACTCATTGTTGCAATACACTACTGACCCAGCCACAATATCTTGCACACAAACAAACCAACCGATGTAGAAAGGGGCACTTTCAGTTAGAAGATGGACTAATTAGCTTCTCGCTACATTTTAATTTTGATCATTTAGCAACATTCGCCTGCATGTTTAGACATCTATTTCAATCAGTGATGATAATGCATATTATGTATTTTTCTAGAGCGACACAATGAATTGAATCCTCCCAGCCTGAACTCTTGCCTATCTTCAAACAATCACTAGATTTATTTCATTCTTTTAGAGTGGAATGGTTACTCTTTCTGTCTACTCTTCACTTGCACCCTGTGCATATTCACAGTGTCTTTTGGTTCCCTATGATTGTCTTTAAACATATGCTCCCTCTTTATCTTTAATCACTTGCCTCTTTCTAGATCTCCAGGAATCATCTACTTTCTGCTGGAAGGATTCAATTCAGCAGGGACAGACTTGGAAGCCTTGAGCAGCCATGGCTAGAGAGCCTCTAATAACGAAGTTAGATACCTTGGCTGGCCCTGAGAGAATGTTGCATTTCGTGTAATTTTTATGAAATTTAACATGATTATGTGAATGAAAATTGCATACATTTTGTATACCCATACTGTACACAAGACCTCATGAGTATCCCAAAACGGTGAACATTGTTGAGGGAATTGTCTGGCAGAGTCAAAAGGCCCAAAGAACGTGCAGGGGCTTGGCTCATCTTGAAGCTTTGCAAAGCAGAATCACCCTTCTCTGTAAACAGGCGAGATATGTCGAAAGGCACATCCATAGGGTCTGCCAGGACATTTTCAGAGAAGACCATAGATCTCATCCATGCATGGTGAAAGAGACCCACACCAGTGCCAGCTGCTCAACTCAAGTGATTGGTGATACCTAGGTCAGATTCGATGACATATGTGATTGCATCCTGATCATCCTGAATAGTTTGAGCCAGTTAGGCCCAAAATTCCTCGGGGACCGCCAGTAAGATCTCGCTGACCATCTCACATAGAGCGTATGTGTAACACCTGAGCAGGCTGTTGGTATTGATTGATCTTACGGCCAAGCTGGTCAATCAGAACATCCATTTCAAATCTATCCTCTTTGATTCTCTGTTTGGAAGATTTGAAGAAAAAGTATTGGAGTTTATCTTGCTGGTTGAGCCTGTACCACCCGACTTTCTGAAGTAGTACGTTTAGTCACAAAATCAAGATTGACAGGTGCCGGTCTGGTTACCTGTCTTTACTTTGGGGAGCAATACCACGGTTTAGACCAGGTGCCCACTAATGTGACAAATAGGGCTTTATTAAATGGTATTAAGGGTCCAGATGTGGCTTGGCCAGGCTGCAAAACATCTGTGAGCACATTAGTTTTAGCCTGCAGACAGGGAAGTTATACGTCCAAGACCTCAGCTGCATCTGTAATTGCCACAGCAAAGGAAGCACTTTCTTCTGTTGTTGGTCTGAGGATGAGGGTAGTCTCAACCATATCAGTGGAAGTACTGGGTCCATATATAGCTTTTTGTCATCATAATGTGGGGGGACATTTTCATTGCCAAGAGATGGTTGTCTTTCATCTGAGTCAGAGCCAAAAAACTGATGGAACACCTGATGGTGGCTCTGTGGTAGAGGCAATTATCTGTCTGAATCTGACTGTATGTGATAAGCTACATCAGAGTGAAATGAAGACGTGATGTCGGTCAAGGCTGAGACAAGTTTGGCACCAGTTTTGGGCTTTGGGGCAAGCATCGACTTTGAAATGATTAGCAATGTTTGTGGCATCGGAGTGTAAATTGGCACTGGACTCGTGGTGTGTTCAAGAGGCACAGATGGTGCCAAGGATGCATCTGCTGGCAGTAACCCAGATGGAGGGCCTGCAGAAACTTGGGTCCCAAAGGCACACCAAACCAGAAGAGTGCCAAAGATGTGCAACATTTCCACAATTAAGGCCTTGATTTGTTTCGATGTCTCTGATGATCCATAGAATTCAGGGTGCATTGGGGCCAAATGTGGAATTGGCTACTGAGTCGATCGAGAGCAAGAGCAAGTGGCACATTGAGGCCCCCGTGAGTTCTCTGGAGAATGGTGGAATGGGGCCAAGACTCTCTTAGTTTTTTTGTGTTTTCTGTTTGACTTAAATTGATACTTACCCAAACTCTTCAACGGCAATGACGACTTGTTGCGAGAACAACATCAGGAGTGTAATCAGGTCCATGCTTTCAACTTCTAACAGAAGTGGGACTTAAGAGGTTTCCTCTGGTGTTCGGTGATGTACAGCGTTGTTTCATGTTTCCGATTGCCTTGGGATTCATGAGAACGTATTCCTCACATGACTTGTAGTGGTGTCCCGAGCCAAAATACCAAATGTATAACTTGTGCTTGACTATCTCAGGCATTTGTTTGTGAAAGGCCCGAAAAGGTTTAAAATCCTGTTATTTTTGGATTAGTTATAGTTCCCTTGCAAACTATTTGCAGGATGTTTGAGAAAAAATCTTATTAAACCCCAAAGGAAAAAAAGAGAGCAGAGCTCAAGATCCAGGTTCGAAGGTGTGGAATGAAAAGAACTGATCTGAGCACGCATGGGTGGGGCTTATGTGTGGCTCTGTTCATCACTTCCAGACAAAATTAAGTAAATGCGAGCCACACAGCGCCATCCATTCGGTTTGCAGGGGCACTGCTGTGTAAAAGTTTCCAGATTTAGGCTGGCACTGAAGGAGATTCTAAAGGTGAGGAATCTGGGGTTGGAAGTATCCAGCAGAACAATTAATAGAATATGCCCTAATGTTTCAGTTCACTAAAGATGCTACAGTTAAGGGCTGAAAGTTCTAGAAAACAATACAACATAACGTAGCATAGCATAGCATAGCATATTGTAAACTAACATAATGTAACATTCTATGACATGCTGACATGACTTAGCATAATATAACGCAGCATAATAGCATTAAAAATCAGAGCATTTAGGCCCTTATTCAAAGTGCCTGGTATAATGATGCAGTAATACCGCACAAAGAATTTCCGATATTGCAGGGTTCTGTTTTACATCACTGGAGTATTAACACAGAATTGAATGTCACGCTGGTTGGAATAATATCACAATATTGCATGTTTTCCCCATTTTGACATCTACTAATTGGAATATTATGGTGTTTCCCCCCCGCACACATTTTGCCAGTTTTTGTTTTAAATCACAATTGACAGAGACATCTGTCATTTCACTTATTATGTGGACCTTGAATTCACAATGAAGTAAAATGCATGAGAAACATGCTTGGGATTGAGAAATGGCTAGTAGTTCACACGTCCTCACGTCTACATAACAATGGAAAAAGGAAAACATGCATGACACTGAAGAAGACCATTCACCAAATGGAAAAAGGTGTTGTTGAGTAATCATCTGTTAGAGGGAAGGCACACCATGATACCCAAAGCTTGAATGCAATCTTACAATAGCACTGGCAAACAAAACATCCTTGCTGTTTGTTTAGCAATCGTTAGGACTATGAAATACAAGTGAAGCACGCTAGAAGCTTGAATCAATTAATGAACCTTTGTAAGTTGTTGGTTTAGTGACAACCTCAAAACAGCCTTTGCCAGGAGCACATATTTTAGTTAATGAAAGAGAGCTAACTTTGCCTGAAAAGGTTCTGAAACCCTGTAATAGAGTGTTTATGAGTTTTTTCTGAATTTAGAAACACTCTCAATCATCTCATGGCAGGCATAAAGTGAGCGTGCCTCTTTCAAGGCCTGTATCTCATTTACACCCCAAATTTGCATCATTGTCAGGTGCATCAATTTGCAGCTATTTATTCTCTTGAACATCCTGCCAATAGACCTTGCGGGTGCTAACTTGAGTGTAACAATCGGTGTTTGAACAAAATATTAGTTAAAAAATATTGTGTTGCAGAAAAGTTGTGGCAAGAATAGTGGGATCTCAAATATATCGTAGACAAGAATATCGAAAGTCAAAATATTGTTTTAAGTGTTGCTTTTAATATCAATGTAAAAAATATCATTGGAGAAAATATTGTTGGCTATATCATTGTTTGTGTGTAGAATATTATGAAATGTATTGTTTTTTAATTCTATATTTATATTTTTATTAATGTTTTAGCTTTAGAATAATGATTCTTTACTAAATTGATCTAATTTATAAATTGTACTTGTTTTAATTTTTTTTCAGAATAGAAAATTTCCTTTAGTAGATGGATGTTGGGTTAATAGGGGCTAAAGGTGGAGAGATTTAAAAAAATGTATATAATCATTTTTAATTTCAAGCTCATAATTTATTAGATATGCACGTTTTAATAAATTTTTATACTGTATTTTACTATATGATCATATTGAAATTATTTTTTTAAATAAAATATTAAATATTTAAAAATATTTAAAATATTTTTGAAATGTTGAAATAATTTTATATTTGTATTTATGTTTATATGTATATATACGTAAATGTATATACGTATTTGTATATACGTATATATGTTTAAATTAAAATGATTATTTTTTGTATGAAATTCTTATGTTTGCATTAAAAACGTTCAAAATAATATTTAGAAAGAAAAATATTGATATATTGTTACAAAATATAATAACTTTGAGAAATCTCTAAAGAAAATGTGTTTTATTTATTTAAAATTTTTTATTTGAATGGTAGAAAATATTAATTACAATTGTTGAAATGTTACTAATGAATAAAAATGTTAATTTTTATATAAATAATAGTTCAAATGAGTGTGATATGATATAACAATATAACACATTAGAAAAATATATAAATTGCTTAAGTGTGATAATGTGTAGCAATAATTATGTATTTTTAAAATATTCCATTGTATGTAAAAAAGGTTTATTTTGAATTTGATTTAATTAAGTTGCATTTTTAAGTTGCTTTTTTACACCTTCACTAAGTTTGTTTAGATTTCAATGGAATTAGTATATTTCACCCATTTACTGTCCATTACCTTGCCTAAGTTGGTTTACGTTGTAGTGGAAATAGTAAATGTCACCCCTGTAGTGTTCAGCTTCTTCCCCAAATTGGCTTAGATTGGAGTGGGAATAGTAAATCTCACCCCTTTACTGTCCACTCACCCCTTTACTTCCCACTACCTTTCCTAAGTTGGTTTTGCTTGGAGTGGAAAATAGTACATGTCACCACTTTACCGTCCAATGCATTCCTCAAACTGGTTTATATTGGAGTTGTAATACTAAATGTCACCCCTTTAGTGTCCAACACTTTCTCTGAGTTTGTTTACATTGGAGTGGGAATAATAAATGTCACTCCTGTAGTTTCCAGCACCTCCCCAAGTTGGTTTAGATTGGAGTGGGGATAGTAAATATCACGCCTTTAGTGTCTAACACCTTCCCCAAGTTGGTTTATATTGGAGTGGAAATACTAAATGTCACCCCTTTAGTGTCTAAAAACGTCCCCAATTTGGTTTAGATTGGAGTGGGAATAGTAAATGTCACAAATGTAGTGTCCAACCCCTTTCCCAAGTTGGTTTAGATTGGAGTAGGAATATTACATTTCAACTCTTTAGGGCCTCATTACAAATCTGGCAGTCCGAGGACCTCCAGACTCACAGGGGCCGGCTGTCTGACCTCCCATTACAAGTTGGGGGGTCGGACGGCCATTACACTGCCACAGTCGCTAGGGAACTGCTGTTCCCTAGTGGTGGCACGGCGGTCAGGGCCTCAGTAATATGCTGGTGTTGCTGCTGCAATATCACCAGGCATAGTACGAGTTTCAGGACCGCTAGCAGTGTCATGGAGGTCTTTGCTCCATGAAAAGGCTGCCAGTCCTTAAAATTTTAATTATATTTTTAAATCAATATTTTTTACATCAATATTTTTAGCTTCGATATTTTTGATTCAATATGTTTGCACTTACCTGTTTAAGTATAGGAAGTCAATATTTTTACTATCTATATTTTTTAAAATATTTTTACCATTGATGTTTTTTCCATCGATATTCTATCAGTGAACCCTTATATATATGGACCTCTTGGGGAGACTATCAAATACAGCCCACTTCACTTGGCATTAACGTTCGTGACTTGTTTCACTTTTTTTCTAACACAGTTTGACAGCATGCAGCCATGTCAAGTCAAGTCAGAGGAACTTATTAAGTGCACATATCACCATGGGGTCTCATGGCTCTAACGTAGACTCCTTGAAGACCGATGCTCAGATATGTAGGCATTATAGATGGTCAAATAACCAGGTTTTTAGTTCCTTATGGAATAGCTTATGGTCAGTGATGGGGAAATACTGGCATCCTCCCAGGAGTAAATGAATAAAACTCACCAGACATAGCAGGTTTGCTCAGAAACAGAGTGAAATGTATTTGTTGGTACCAAATGCAAGCATCATTGCTAATTAGCAAGGAAGAAGTCAGGTCTCCAGCCTTAGGGGCTCTCAGATTGCTTCTTCCCAGAGAGACACGTTTCTAGGTGTTATATACATTGAGTAATGCCATGTTAGCAGAACTAGAATAAGGCACCGAGCCAAATATGGCTAACATGGATGTGCAGTGTCTGCACCATGCAAATTATAAACAGTCAGATATGGGCAGACCAGGAAGGCTGGCTCTGCACTGTGTAAGCAACTTGCACAACCAGATTGAGAAATATCATGTGGTCAGGACAAGCAGGGTGGCCTCTATGGGGGTACAGAATATCTTGTTGAAGCTTGTCCAGTCAAGGTCAGATAGGAAGCCCTTTGGAGCTCCAGGCCTCATGTTAATGTGATCTATCTAAGCATGATATCTTTTGAAGTGCATACACATGAATTTGTATGGATATTCATATATATTTTGCAACAGTCAGCGATGGAGAGTAGATGTGGTGGAAGCAGGTGCGAGAAAAGAGAAAGATCTACCGCCGTTCATGGCGGTGCAGTTTCTGCGAGGGGTGAGGAGACATTTAGTACTTGACCTAAGCGTCCTACTTGGCTGATGCCGGCTACGTTTTTTTGCAAGTAAACTTGGCCCGGTTCCATACTTGTTCTTATGAACAAGACAAAGGATTTTGAAGCGGCATTGCTTCTTAAATGAGAGCCAATGAAGAGTCTTCAAAAGAGTCACTGAGGAGGCTCTCGATGGAAGATTTAATACTAATCTGGCAGCGGTGTTTTGCTAAACTTGAAGCTTGGAGTAGTGCTCCTCATTTATGGAGGCCAACAGGGCATTTCCATAGTTAGTACAACTTATGATAAGTCCCTGGACCAGAGGTTTTCTGGATTCGATGGGGATCCATTAAAAGATTCTGCGTAGCTTACGCAAAATGCCATAACAGATGTCAATTATATGATTTATATGGCTTTTAATTGACAGCTGATTGCCAATCATGTCTCTGAGGTTCCACACAACAGGTTTGGGATATGAACACGGGCCCTGTCACTGGGACAATTGTGGCATTCAGATGTCTGCAGCTTAATTTATGAAAAAACAAACATATGGGACTAAAATGCCCCTGGCCAAATGTAAGGTTAATGTGACATTATGTGGGTTAGGTTTATAGAAACATTGTCTTCACCCCCTCCAACACCACAGAGGAGAAGACAAGGATCCCATCAGCCAGGCCACACAACTCCATACTATTCCTCGCCTCCCACCACTGGACTGATGGACTGAACCAGCCTTCCTCCCGGGAATTCGTGAAAATCTGCATACAAAGACCTGGTAATTCAGAGTCTGATAGATTACTAACCATTCGAGGAAACTTATCTTGTGATTGCCATCACTTCATTTGAAGTTACTGGTTAGCATTTATTCCTGCCACACCATATATTTGACATGTTAACAGGAAACTATGAGCCCACGTGTGCTATGACCAAGAAACAGGATTACTTTAATGGTTTGATGGAGTTAAGATCCATGGTCACCAGCCATTGAGCTGGTTGTAAAATAAAAAGGTACCTTTCATCTTTTAAAACAAACATCCCTCAAGCTTTACAACAAGTTATCCAACTGTAACACTAAACCTCATCCGGACTCTAAAGCTGGACTAGCTGAGGAAAAGTTGTGTCCACACTGCAAGGCCTCCAGACCTCATTTGAGCATCAACAGGGCAGACAGGAGCAGAGTCCACTGCGGACCAACTATGGTGGTTGAGTTAATTGACCACTTATGTGCAAGGGTCTGTCTATCTGTGGCTCTGCAGACAGGGTCAAGTACAACCCTTTCCACACGTGATTCTCAGGGAAGGGAGGGTGAGCAGACTCAGGCTTTTCTGGGAGGTAGTGTGGGAGGCAAGATGTTAAAACTGTACAGTCAACCAACAAACACAATAACATAATATCCAGCCAAGTGCTTATCTTTTATGTAAAAAGAATGTACTTTTATCAAACAACACAACAAAATACTACATGATTCAATGAAAATAAAATAAAGGGTTTCAAACTGAGTGCAATAAATAGTAAGGTGCTTGTCAGAACCCCTTTCAGTGGGCCACAGGGCAAGCAGGAGTTACTGGGCCCACCCGTGGTGGCTGAGGCCTTTTACTCCTGATGTCCCAGCGCCTGACCTACTATGAATCCCCCTCAACTGGACAAATCACCCCACCTGGTTCTCAGTTGGTCAGCGTCAAACGATCAGTCAAGGTTCCTTCAGGGGGAAGCATCGATACAGATCAGTGAATGCACAAGCTGTGCAAATAATAAATCGATGCCCGGTCAAATTCTTGTTTTTTTAATAAAAAGAAATATTTTAATTCTACACATGCAAGGGTAAACAACATTCAAAAGCAGCAGCACAATCCGCCTTAACGTCGGGGCTCTAGTATTTGTCAGCCCACTCCCTGTCCCACTAACTTTAGTGCAATAGATTCAATGTAATTCCCCATTCACTGCAGGCTTTATTGAGGGAATTTAAACTATTAGGCTGTACTCAAGAGTTCTCCCCTCTGACTGCTTTTGGAAGTTCAGTCACAAGAGTCTACAGGGTCACACTACAAATCATAATATGTCTTCGGGGGCCACAAAGGTCCAGTTCATAGTTTACACACTCTGCCGGTGTGGAATCCCTCAGCGGCACAGCAAAGTCCTTCTCGAGGCTGGAAAATTCGAGCTGGGTGTGATCACAAATGGCATCTCCTGGTAGGTGCAGGCTCTCTCCTCCAAGCCACTTGGCCCACTGGTTATATCAATAGTGGTTGTTCCTGCTCTGGTGATCGCATGGTATGTCAGAATTCCCTTCATGGGGGGTTGGTCTCCTTGCTCTGAAGGGGGTCCAGCGATGTGCTTAGGTTAGCAGTGATTCCCTTATCAGTCCCAGCTCCCTCTTTAAGAGATATGCCCAGGCCCCTTCCTAGTGATCTATCATTGAATCAAAGAGACCTTTAAACTGCACAGAGAGAGCCTAGCCCTTCCATACTCCAGTACATGTCCCTCCCAACTTACAGTAATGCAGCAATACACAAATCTGTCTAGGCAGATTCCCCCAATCCTCCTATTTCCCACCAAACAGGCCTGGGTTTTCCAAAATTGAACCCAATGCTCTCCATGTAATGTACTCATGCAGGCACACTTGTACTCAGTGTACATCAACATTACACTTGCTGCACAGCACTGTTATCTTCATGTGTTTTCCCACCACAAGCATAACTACATGTAGCAAATGCATTCACTCTCTGAACACTATTCAGTACTGCAGTCGTTCTGTACTGTACCAGTGTGTTATTTAAAAAACACACACTGCCAGCATACACGCATTTACCATGCATGCACTGTACCAGGCTACACCCCTTGTGCAGTGTACTTCTTGCAAGCACACATGTACTCAACACGTTTCCATCATGCACGTCCTTCCATACCTACACCTATCTTCGCACTAGAGACAAGGAACAACCTCCCTCAACATATCAGAGCCTCCTCTTCACTTACCCATCCGCATGTAGCTGAACACCTGGCTCTTGATATAACCACCTTGGGACCACACACCTACACACCTTGCCCAAGTGCCTGGATACCATCTCTGGTGAATAGTGCACTATACAAATCAGCATAAAATAACATAACATCTACCTGATGTAGGCCAGGGTTGAGTAGGCACACAACAGCTGAACTTTTTAAAAAGGGGAGTGAGCCTGTAGGCCCTACTACTGAGCACTACATTGTATGCTACCACCACTGCACTTCTGCTGCTATACTGCTGAAGAAGGCAGTAGCATGCTACCACTATCAGGGCAGCACTCTGACCACCCCTCCTGGCCCAACGCGATTGCAATCCACGAGGCAGGCCTATGTCAGGGAGCACATGCATGATCCGTGTTTGCCTATCACAAACAAAATCAGCATTTGGGATCCAGACAACAGTACAGCTGGGTACTCAGAGCAGGGGGTACACGTCTCTTACCATGCAGAAGATTTTTCTGTTCCAACAGAGCTACACCCAATTCTTCCCTGGTTATAGCTGGTATCCCCCTTCCTCCTGCTGTGAGCAAGATCCCGTATTTACAGTCCACAGCACAATACGGGTGAGGCATTAAGCAGAATTCAGCACCAACAAAGATGTCCCAGACACTCTCATAGGACAATGCAGTGGGCTTGTCTGCCCCCCGAGCCCAGCGCATGACACCTGTGTCATGGTTCTCGTGCCGCCCGTTGGCGCGCGAGAGAGAGTGACAGTTGGTGGTGGTCACGGCCATCTTATATCATCGGGGCTAGCGAGTAGACGTGTTGTGGGAACTGTCAATAAAGCATTATCTTTGAACTTCATCTGTTCCTGCGAGTTATTACAACTCGAAAATGGTGACGAGGACGGTTCCCACAAAGAACCCACAAATATAAAGAAAGTTTACCTTGTAAACGAAGAGGTGAAGGAGCAGGCTTCGTGTCAGAACGGAGTTGGAGATCGAATTAAGGATCGTTCTGGTGTGAGAGCGGAGAGGCACCCTGTGGGGAAGTGGAAGAGGTGTATGGCAATCGGTGGCAACACGCAAGAAAGACCACGGCTCTTTCGCTTCGTGCCGCCGCATCCGGAGGCAAGCTGAGGTGAGGAGATCTGGGACGCGCTTTGGTGGGCGTGAAGGAGACGTTAATAGTCCCCGCCTTCGTCGTCTATCCTCACAGAACTTGCTCGGGGAAGAAAAAATAAATCACGCCCAGCTCTTAAAGGAGAAGGCACGAGCTTGTTGACGTTGTTGTGTGCCGATCAAGTGCATAAATACAAAGGCGGTGGATTAAAGGGTTGTTCGAGAACGATACCGTTTGAGCATATAAAAAAAATAAGTTGGCAAAAAGAAACAAGGCACGTCAGGAATATTTAGAAAAAAATATAAATAACTATTTCACTTCGTGTCCTCTTCGGATACAGTGTGTGGAAGGAAAAAAAAAACATTCTAGCCCCGAATGTGAACTTAAGTAATTGTGAAACAGTGCTGGAGTTACCCATCGTTTTTAGTGGAAACATCTGGGAATCTGTATTTATAACTATGAACAGTTGGTTGTAGAGAGAAAAAAACGTTTAAAGTACGACGAAATATACTCTGTCTCACTAATAGAATTACTCCAACCCTGCAAAAAACATGATGCAGTCTATTCATCCTCCGCCTCCTTTTCTGGATACACCTGGTGAACCACCAGTACCATGGAGGAAATGGTTTGATGCATTCGAAAAATATTTGGGAGCGATTGGAGCACATAGGCTCAGAGCAGAAAGGAAAAGGTTCCTACTACTTCACTCGCTCGGGTTTGAAGGAGGAGAAACTCTCAAACATTTACCTGATGTGGTTGGTGAAGTAGGTGAAGAAACGGATGAATACCAAGACACTGTGAAAAAGTTAAAAGTGTGATATGACAAGCAACCCAGTGTAGTTGTATCAAGACATAAATTCTTTAAAAGAGCGCAAAAGATAGAGGAGGATGTTGACACGTACATTACCGCCTTGAGGAAGTTGGTGGCGGAGTGTGAGTTTGAAAACTTCAGTGAACAATTGGTTCGTGACCAGTTCATAAGCAAATGCCTAGATAAAACTATTAGACAAAAGTTGTTGTCCTTAGAGAATCCATCTCTAGATTAATCCATCCGTATTGCTAAGAGCATAGAAACTTCACAGTCCTCTATCAAAGAGCTGGAAAGTAAAAACACAGAAGTGGTTACACCAGTGCGCATAAAAAATAGTGTAAAGAGGAAAGATTATCCACAGAACAATTTTTTCAAAAGAACTGACATCTGCTTCAGGTGTGGCTATCCATCGCACGTGAAAAGTGGAAGACCATGTCCTGCTAGGAATGCTACATGTTGCAAATGTGGGAAAATAGGGCATTTTGACAAAGTATGCCAAACTCATAAAAAGAATACAAACCAAGTTGCATGTGTAAAGGACTCAAGTGGTAGTGACAGTGATGACACTCTCAGCGAACTAAAAGACATGGTTTTGGTGGTCAATGAAGGAAACATAAAAAGTGGTGATCCTAATGATTGTGTAGATCCCTACGCGATAATCGGAGTTGGTGAAAAGAATCTGAGACTGTTGGTAGACTCTGGATCTAGGATCACAATGATCAATGAATCATTATTCAGGCAAAAATGGGGGAATAGACCCCTGTAACCACCAGATCGAGAGCTGGTATCCTATGAAGGGAGGAGTATAGACCTTCTAGGATACTTTGAAGACGTCTTGGTTTTCAAAAACGGACACATATATGGGAAAATATATGTGACCGTGCATGGTTTAGACATATTAGGATGGTTCCATCAAGGTTTGTTCAGTATGATGCTATGCCCGGGGGCAAAAGAACAAATATTGGTTGTTCGTGACCAAACACATGTGGAAGAATTGCTCAATAAATACCCAAGAGTATTTTCTGGAGAATTGGGAAAGATCAAAGGTTTCAAGCACAAAGTAAAGATAAGGAGCGATGCTGTGCCCGTCAAACACAAAATAAGAAGTATACCTTTCAGCATAAGAGAAGATTTGGAAAAAGAACTCTTGTCTATGCAGAAAAGAG
This sequence comes from Lissotriton helveticus, assembly GCF_964261635.1. Classification (NCBI taxonomy): domain Eukaryota; kingdom Metazoa; phylum Chordata; class Amphibia; order Caudata; family Salamandridae; genus Lissotriton; species Lissotriton helveticus. Next base: position 1,798,222,877 of record NC_136067.1, on the reverse strand, counting down.
GAGTTATTGAACCCATTGAGTCGTCGGATTGGTCCTCGGCTTTAGTGGTAGCTTGGAAGAAAAACAACGAACTCAGAATCTGCATTGATCTGCGCAGCCTAAACAAGGTGATTTGGGTGGATTCGCACCCATTACCAAATATTTCGGAAATGTTGGGGGTAGTTGCAGGAGCTAAGGTTTTCACTAAACTGGATTTGGCTTCTGCATATCACCAAATCAAACTTGACAAGGATTCACGCCACTTCACTGCGTTCAATTCTCCATCAGGATTGTTCCAATTCTGTCGAATGCCTTTTGGCCTGGCTTCGGCAGCCTCTGTCTTTCAGAGAGTAATGGTCAATCTGCTCAAGGGAATCAAAAACGTGGCTATATTCCAAGATGATGTCCTGTTGTTTGCTAAGGATCAACAGGAACATGACATGGTGCTGAGCAAAATGTTGTCAATTTTCCAAGAACATGGCGTGGTACTAAAAAGGGACAAGTGTGTGTTCTCAAAAGACAGTGTAGAATATCTTGGTCACACCATCTCAAGCGAAGGAGTCACAGCAAAGCCGAGCTTGGTTCAAGCCATTGTTGATGCTTCAGCACCCAAAGATAAAGCTGGTGTTAAATCCCTTTTAGGTCTTACTGAATTCTATGCCCGCTTTATTCAAGACTATGCTACGAAGATACGCCCCATATCAAGATTGCTACAGGACAAAAGTGAATTTGTGTGGGATGATGAATGCAAGCTTGCGTTCAACTGGATCAAAGAACAATTGAGTACTGTCAAAGCATTGAAACCATTTGTACAGGATGTCCCGTGCACTCTGACTGTGGATGCTAGTAGCTACGGTTTAGGGGCCGTCTTGACACAAGTGGTTGGTCCTAATGAACACACTGTAGGATTTGCATCCAGGGTACTTAGAGAAGCAGAAACACATCATTCTGATATCGAAAAAGAACTTCTAGCATGCTGGTGGGGCATTGAGACATTTAAAAATTATCTGTGCGGGCGTAAGTTTACACTTCAAACGGACCACAAACCGTTGGTTGCAATTTTAGATAATACCAACAACCGCAGTGCTACACCCGCATAGCCCGACTAGCATCAAAGCTCCTACAATTCAATTTTGAGGTAGTTCACATTGCTGGGGGAAAAAATGTGAGAGCAGACGCATTGTCACGGTTGCCTGCAACTACCAGTCAGACCATGCAATGTATTGATGACTGTTGTTATGATGAAAAAAAGATTGTATCATAGCCAGTGTGGAATTGATGAATGTATGTACAGTAGGACAAGAAGGCTGGAGGGAGGCACTAGTAAGTGATGAGGCTTTAAAAGAGGTGATGAAGTATATTACCCAAGGGTGGCCTAGAGAAAAGAATGTGACGGTGGCTGTACAACCATATGTGAAGGTGAGTGAAGAGCTGTCTATTGAGGATGGTCTGGTATTCAGGCTAGATAAACTTGTACCACCAGAGAACATCAGATCCACTCTTCTAGCCAAAGCTCATGAGGGGCACCTGGGAGCCACTCCTACCAAACGGAGAGTGAGAGAGTACTTTTGGTGGCCACAGATGGACAGAGACATTGATGCAATGGTGCAGGAGTGCACTGTTTGCTCTTCTAGTGACAAATGTCTTCGCACAGCTTGTTCCCCTCTTATGCCCATTACCCTTCCTGGTGCACCGTGGGAAAAACTGGGCATTGATGTGTTAGGACCCTTCCATAGTCTACCCCAACAATGCAAATTTGCCATCGTGATGGTGGATTACTACACCAAGTGGCCTGAAGCCAAGTTTGTATCTAAGGTTGACTCTAGAGAGATTATTGACTTCATGAAAGAAATATTCATGAGAGAAGGGTTTCCCCAATCCATTATTTCTGACAATGGGGTGCAATTTGTGTCTGCTGAGGTAGGAGAGTTCCTTAAAGAATCTGTCATCGCTCATTACAGAAGCTCTCTTTACCACCCGCAAACCAATGGTTTGGTGGAGAGGCTCAATAGAGTCATATGTGACTGTGTCAAATGGGCTATAGAACACAACAAGGTTGTTCCCAAATGTGTGTTATGGTTCTATAGGACCACCCCCCATTCTTCCACAGAAGTGTCTCCTTTTGAACTTTTGAGAGGCAGGAAACCATGTACAGAATTTAGGCCCGCTTGGATGTCAAAGTGGTTTAAATCTAATTCCACTCCCCAAGAGCTTGATGAAAGAGTAAGAAACATGAATGAAAAAGTCCAGTCAGAACAGAAAGAATACTTTGATGAGAGGAAGCAGGTTAAAAACAGAGAGTTTGCTGTGGGTGATTGTGTCAGGATAAAGAAACAAGGTTTTGTGAAAAAAGGTGAATCCAAGTTTGGGGAAACAGTTGTGGTTAATAAAGTGTGTGGTAGTGCTGTTCGGGTCAAAGGACAAAACTGGTGGAATGCTAACAAGGTGGTGAAAGTCAAAAATGTTCAAAAAGATATGAAGTGCTGTATTGATGCAAAGAATGTTTCACATGTTAAACCTCAAAGTGATCTCCGTGTTCAGGGTTCCTCTCCTCAACCCTCTACTGTGAGGAGGAGCACTAGAGCAATCAGGATTCCGGTTAGATACCGGCATTAGGTCTCTTCCCTTCTACTGTGTACTTTTCCTGTTCTCTTATTTTTCTCTCTCTCTCTCTCTTTCTCTCTCTTTCTCTCTCTTTCTCTCTCTTTCTCTCTCTTTCTCTCTCTTTCTCTCTCTCTCTCTCTCTCCCTTCTCCTTGTTTTAGGGAAAGGAGATATGTAGTGGGCTTGTCTGCCCCCCAAGCCCAGCGCGTGACGCCTGTGTCATGGTTCTCGTGCGGCCCGTTGGCGCGCGAGAGAGAGTGACAGTTGGTGGTGGTCTCGGCCATCTTATATAATTGGGGCTAGCGAGTAGACGTGTTGTGGGAACTGTCAATAAAGCATTATCTTTGAACTTCATCTGTTCCTGCGAGTTATTACAGACAAATGTACAACAAGTTTAGTCTCTTGTCTCCAGTTCAGGCTAAGTCCTGCATTTTAAATGCTGGTTATATAACTGTTTGCGCTGTGCAGCATAAGCAGTCAGGACTTTTGCCCTAATGGAAAAAGATGCTCTCCTACACTCCTACTTTCTGAATGTCTGGAAGAAGTTTCCAGGAAGCATTGATGAGGCAAATCTGCATGGCAGCACTTATCAGCAGACGCATTCCTCCGAGCCAGCCTCAGAGAGGTGTTCTGGTGTAGTAGTTGCAGTTGCCAGCAGGAACGTAGCTTCAAGGGAGTGTTTGGAGTATTACATCTCCCTAATAAATGTATTTTCTGACAAAAAGTTCGGTACAGGTGCTTTCAGGTGGGTACGGGGAGATGTCTGTTGGATTTTACCGGGTATTTTTAGATAAACACAAACAAAAACGCACACACACTATCTCCCTTTCTGTTTTGAAAGGCTTGAAAAATATTGGATATTTTACAAAATATTGTGTTTTCTTTCTTAGTACTCCTACCAATCTGCATTCTTCTCCCATTCCACTACCCCCTGCTTGTCATATAATGTATTTAAACATTTTGTGCCAGTCTGTTGGAAAATTTGATGCGCAACCCTTCAAAATCTTACTGACCAAGCTATGCCCCTAGTTTCCACGCTGATTCATTTGCAGTGCTGTCTTTCTGGCAGTTTCAATGTCCGGGACGATCAGGGCTTCCTGCTTGGGTGGAGATGTGACTTTCGGCCACATCTGCACCAGTCTCTTAAGCCTTCAGTAAACAGACGGGTGACACAGTATACTTGTTCTGGTACTGTCTTATGCAGCTCATACAGAAACTGCAACCACTTAATGGGATCCCTTCACAACATGGGTCACTCCTGCCTTCACTCACTGTGCAAGTTCGCTTTCTCTGGGTGTGCCTCACACCAGTTATATGCTGGGCCTTTGAGTTGGTTAACAGTAAACATCTATTATTTGAACGCCTAGGTACCTTTCTGAGTAAATGTATGCTCGATAAAACACACACTATGTTATGCTATGCTATGCTACTTTATTTTATGTTATGTTATAGAATGTTTGTTATCTTGTGTTGTGTGTTGTGTTGTTTAGTGTTATGTTGTGTTATGTTATGCTGGGGCTCTCCACCTGGACAGTCTCTCCTTCTGTGGGGATAGGCACACTACTGCAGACAGGCAGCCTTCTAGGCATCTCTATATAGATAGATCCTCCAGCAGAAAGCGGAGACCTCAGGGTAACTGTTTATCATGCAGATATCAGCTATGGTTGCACAGTAGCTCTTTAGTACACTGCGGAGTGCTCTCTTCCTTGGTCAAGAAGAATGTGAGACATACACATTTTTTGAACAGGGGATGTGGATCCACTGTCTAAGGTTTCAGAGACAGTTTGAGTTGTTTTGATTTCAAATGTCATTTTCAGGCTGCTCTCCAGACACCAGTATTTGTGCAAAGTTATGACTCTCTCAGCAGGGAGAAACGAGGTTGGCACCAAGCAGGAGATTCCACAGTAGGGGCACAGTGTGAGGTCTCTGCACCTGGTTGTCATCAGCCTTCCTTAAACCCTGCAAAGGAAGTTTCCCTACCTTGACTAACATAAACTGTGTCCAATCACTAGCCCTGCCATCTATGAAATGGCAGTATTCAGGAGGAACTAATCAACAGCCCTTTGCTAACAAGGTCCTCAATGAATTTCAAAAGGTAGCCCTATCTCCTTTCTCCCTCACCTCAGTGCCGGGCTCTCTCCCCACCAGATACAGGAATGCAGGCAATACATTCCCACTGGTCAAAGCTGTCCCCTCCATACTGTGCCATGCTAAAACCAAGAGCATACACAGTACATGGCCAGATCCTGTGCCCAAGAGGAGGCCAATTCTGGCTGTACATGACCTATGGCCACAACTTTTGACACAACTCCACATCTACAACCTTTAAGATACATTTATCAATAATGTACATATAATTTGAATTAAGAACAGCAAATCTATACTAACCTGCATATGTCACCTCATTATATTTTGGTAATTGATATTCTGGCTACCCTAGTTTGGTAGAATGATATTTAAAACCCAATATTCTGGTAGTATACATCAATACTAATGTGCAGACACTGATCTACACCAGGCCTGTGTGAAATTGTGCATCATTTTGTGCTGTGGAAGACTGGTGGAGGCGGAAAATATGTTGTAGGAGCAGAAAATATCTCACAGGAGCAGTTTTTCCCTAAAATCAGTCGATTTTTTACTATCTTCTGCCACTTTTGAATGTGAGGTATGCCTCCCAAATCCAGACCAGAGCCATGCACATGTTAATCTACCCATGGGCCTAACAGAGAGTCAGAAAGGACCAATATGATAGTAAAGAGCAATGTTCCTCAGTGCCAGACCTTGGACACACTAGTGTATTATGATTTTGATCAATGCTTTGTTGAGTGATTCTGCCACTGGTGGATTTAAACATTTGAACCTGCCCGAGTGGAGCGGAGAGAGACGGCTCCATCAGCAGGACGTCTGCTTTCTGGCACTCTCATAATAGTAGTTCAGTGGAAAGCGGGGTTTTGGGGCAACAGGAATCACACTGATTTTGGCAGAGACAGTGGAGTAACGAGAAATGATGGTGCCCCCCTATAGAATATAAAGAGGGCCCCCGAGTCTCCCATTATCTCACAGATATACATTGGATATGATCTGAATGCACCCCCCCCCAAGGGTTGAGAACCCCTAAAAGAGTTGGGGGTCCTCCTCTCCTCCTGCACCCCAGGGGCTGCGGGAACATGCGTTACACCCCTGGGCAGAGGTCCCATTACCACTCTACTCTAAGACAGGTCCTTCTCCTCACATACACACACTCCCATGTTAGGTTGTGTTTTATACGGCGTGCTGCGTCATACCTACGACTCCTGATATTTCATACCTTCAGATCATATTATTCACTTGGAATAGAATGCGACAGAAGTTTGGAGAGTCAGGATACAGAATATATCCATGCTGTGGTCATCAGGGAAGTGCCGCGTTTGTGGGGAAAAAAAGGTGCGATTGTGAGAAAACGGACAGATTAAAGTGAATAGAATTAAATGTTAAATCAGTGCCTCGCTGACGTGAAAATGATTTCAAATTTCATGTTTCTGTAAAACGCTAACCACAGGCAATTCATCAATCAGCGTTTCAATTTGTAATGCATTCCTCATGGCCTCCAGTCATTACCTAATGAAGAACATCCCCCAGCACAAACATCTGACTGGGAGCTCCGAGCGCGCGCTGCTCGGGTTTCAACCACAGATCCTAGAAAATCGAAACTCAGCAAGGTATTCATTTCAGTGACAAGCACTGCTAATGAAAAACAGAAACGTGTCAGGCAAAAAGACTTTACATCCAAACGTATTCAGTTTCGTATTGAAAAAAAACCGGTTTGAACGATTACAAAAATTACCGTAAAAGTGTCCCTTTTTGAAGTCCCTTTCAAAAAAACACATCTGTTCGTGCCTCATGTGTATTCCATGTGGAACGTTTAGGTCATGGGCGTTTTCTTTGTTTATCCACGTTATTTATTTTAACTCTGATTTTCTATAATGTGCTGTGAACTCTGGTTTTCCTTCCTTGCTTTTGTTGGCATTGTTAGGACTGAAGTGTTTAGTTGTCATAACTGGAAAAATACATTGACGTAAAAAAATGTCTATTTCCTTGTAACGCCGCAACATCGAGGGCTGCGCCTTAAGACAACCTTCGAGATGCCTAGCTCACAGTAAAAACATAATAGCATAACGCCTTTACCTTTGCTGCAAATCAATACGTTGAACATTTAAATACGACAAGGCATACTTAAAAATAAGAAAATAACATTATACCTAACATATTGGCCATGGAAAATAGAGTTGTATTTATGTATGTTTTTTTATCTGTTTAAGGAGTAATTGGCAAAAATAAACTCTTTGCTTGTTTGTTTGATTAGAGTTCTAATCCTAATAAAAGTTTACTTTGTTTGGGAAATTGTGAACGTATATTTTTTTCCCTAGTGTTGTTTCAGCTTAACTTTGTCAAAAACGCCTCCAAATGCCTATTCCTCTAGTACTGCCCAATATCCCAGATCCCATTCTTCATGAAGACAATGAAACTCCAAATAATTTTTACAACTTACCATTTTTTTCTCATTTACAGTTCCCTTCTATTGGTTATCAGTGGCAATTACCCAAAATAAGTCATGCACCCACTTTGAGCCAGCTTCATTTTCTCAGGTCACTAACTTTCATCCATCCCAATCGCCTTCAACACTGTTGACAACCCTAACCAGGTATTCCCATTAATAAACTAGTTATCACTGGCTCTGTTCTAAAATGTCTCTCTCCTTACATCGCAGACCTCTTTAATTTTGTTGTGTGGAACTCAAAGTTGTCCTAAAATATTTTCCCCACTTCATTACCCATTTGTGTCCTACGAGACTGAATGCTTTGTACTCTAAAATCATTAAAACACACCAAATATGGTTAGCCATCCAATCACAGGCATTGTAGCCTGCAAGGGACAGCAGATCACTAGCCCTGGGATTGCATTCTACTTTTGAAACCTTTTTTAAAAGAAGCAGCCTGAGTATCTTTAAGGAACATGGGCCGCTATAAAAGGAAAAACTTTTCCGTCATGGAAAAGTTCACTGAGAACATGCAGTGGTGCCTCCTGAAGCTGCCACACTGATTGGCAAAGGGCAAGGTGTCCAAATAGACTTCTTTACCATTGTGAGTAAGTTACCACTCAAACTTGAGCGCCAGTAACTCTCATGGTCTTCTTTACTTTTTTCTTTTTTTTTCTTTTGTCCTGCCCGCCATTTTGCTACTGTTCTCGGACGCTTTTCTCTGGACCCTAACCCGCCATCTTGTCCATTCCCTCGTCCTTTACCCTTTTCCCTCGTTTCCCCCTTAACGATCCTCAAATGTTTCTTCCTTTTTCAGACTTGCCTTTTCTCCATACCCTTGTATCCCTCCGAACCTCCCTTGGTGCTGTGACTGCGTCCCCCCGCCGACCCCACTTAATGGAACTCTGCTCTCCTGGTTTTTTGGGTCTTGACCTGAGAAAATCTACTATTTGTATATATATGTATATAGAGATAACTCTAACCACAAGTATATGTAGTAGACCTTTGTACTCTCTACCATTCCTATGTGACTCTTAGAGTTTATCCATTTCTATCTCTTCCTTGAGTGACTTTACAACCTGTACATTTGCAAAAAAAAATCTGTTTGTATCTTTTCCTTGTGTGACTCTACAAATTGTACATTTGCATTTTTGTTTCTGTTTGTATCTCTTCCTTGTGTGACTTTACAACTTGTACATTTGCAATTTTTTCTGTTTGCATATGTTATGTAACTCATGTAATCCTAAATCCTTATGTATCGCAACTGATTCTTATGTAAAGCGCTCTGACACCTTCGGGTAATGTTCGCGCTATATAAAATTGCATTAAATAAATAAAAAAATTAAAAATACCTTAAAGACTCGCAATTTGGAAGGAATGCCCTTAACATGCCCCTCTCGAGTAATGAGTCACTATGAATTTCTACACCCATTTTTGGATTTGGAGAACATTGTATGAACCACAAAATAGAGTCAGTACATCAGAAAATATGATTTAGTAGGCGGAAACCTTGTAATTCAGGGTTTACAACCACTAAATCATTTTGTACATGAAGCCCTTAGCCTCTTGCTGACCCTCATTGACATTAGGATGGAGGTCCTTAGAGCGAAGTCTGCTTTCCCTGTGCAAATTCTCTCCTGGAGCTGAAGAGCTCCAGATTATTGGTGACTGAGAGAGACATGCATGTCAGTCTCCCTCTAGCTTTAGGCTCCTTCCCCATGAAGAGGGCCGAATGAATGATGCATGTTTATCATATGAAGCAACTTTGCATTGTCTGCATCCATTCACCTGGTCATTTAATAGTTGGTCTGTCTCTCTTAGCACACCAGTAAGTGGTCATAGTTGATATATCTGCAAACTGTGATAGATCAGTTACCAAAACACTTGTTCTTTAGTCATAATGTGAGCCACCGCTGTCACAGAACGAAGGGCATATTTATTGCCACATATGTGGACTGACAGAACACTCAGGTTTCACCATGTTTTCCGTAATTCAGATTTTGCTGTTACTCGGAGTTTGTTTCTTTCATCATAAATGTAGGATTACAAGTGCCAGAATGCAAATGTCTAACCATGAACTGGTGAGCTACTCAATCCAGACATGAAGAAACTAAAGCCCTCTGGTATGACGTACTTCTCTGGCAGTCAACTTACCAAGGCAGATGTTTTCAGCATTATCACGAGGACAGGGCCATGTATGCAACTGATTTTATTTGAGGAATGGATGTGAGAATGAATGGAATGGGATGTGAGCCCAGTGTGGTTAGTGGAATGATGAGGCTGGTTCGGCGAATGGGCAAGATCCAAAAGAGTGTTCAAACACTCCATATTTGACCAGCCTGAGATGCATATCACATTGACTACATACACACGTTGGCAGTTCTTTCTCAGCTATCTGGGCCTGGTTGCCACAGCGATCAGCACTAGCACATATCTTTGGAAGGGGGCACCTATGACTACATCTTATTTTTCTGCTGAAGCAGCTTCCAGAGTATGTTATGGGTCATGCTGAAATCCAGCAGCAGAGGTCATCCCGATGCTTGCAGTCCTCATGACCCAGAGGTTGTACATACATACCGTGCTACACAGGCGGGTTTTGCTATATCTGAATTATCCCTTATTCATTAAAAAGCTCAACAATACCAGATTATACTTTCAGAAATCCTATCACCAACAATTCCCACCTCTTCAATGATGGTTTGTGGGGCCCTAGAGTTCACCTCCCACCATTTCCAGAAGCCAGATATGGAACAGAACTGTAAAATGAAAGTAGATTGCGTTGCTGGGTTGTTAGCATGCTCTGCAAGGTAGGGGTTTATGCTAAACACATTACTGCTCACATAACATGGATGAATTCAAGTGGAGATCCTGATTAAATGTCCCACCACAAGCATTTTTGGCAGTGGATGTTCCACTTGCATTGAAAAAGTCTCAGCACTGATAGCATACAGTGTTAAAAAGGAGAGTGCAGGTATAGGACACAACATTGGTTGGGGAGAAACAACAAGGGCAAGGTCAGAATTTTTGTCAGCAAGGAGCGGCAAGAGAAACTCAACACAGCACATAAATCCCTGAAAACACAAAACACAGCAATGACTACCACCACCTCTCCACACCACTGGAGTCAAGCTATCCTAGCTGAAGATGGCTGATAGCCAGAAACCGGTCCTAGGATGCTTGATTCCGGTCCAGGGAAGACATGGCTTGGCAGTTCGGGCTGGACTGTTCCCATGAGGCACAGGGTCAAGGCTGATTTGCATATGGCCATGTCTGAACTGGGGTGGTGTGGAGTGCAAAAAAACGATGGATTTAGGCCCAGATCTCTGTACTGGGGTGAATGTATGACATTGTTCTGCATTCTGTCCATCAACTGTTGTTTTTGCATTTACCACCACCTCACAGCATAAACATACTTCGGCGGAAAAAACCCCCAATATCCAGTTACTGCTCCAGTCATCACCCAAAGCAAAGCAGTTCCAATCGGGAGTCTCTCAACACACCCTGGAGTTACCACCCCAGTCTTAACACACACCAAAGAAAGGCACAGCAACACCTCTTCGAACCCTAAAGCTTATACAGCTCACACATTACCAGACTTAATTTACATCAAATGTGCAATTGGGCAGGCATGATGTTTTGAATGATGAGCCCAAACATATATTATGTCATTCTCATCTAACCCAAAACCTTTTGTCGCATTGCTGTCTGGTTCTTGAAGTCTGCACTTCTGAGAGTGGTAGATGAATACAGTAAGACAACAAGGGAATTTATCAGCAGGACAGGATTACCTATTGATATTGATGGCAGGTGCCCCTTTTCCTGCATAATATATCCAGCGACTACAGGTCTTTTGGCCAACAATATATTGCATTATTGATCTTGTAATTTTACTTTTGCCTTCATTTGTATGTGATTTAAAATCCCAGAATGTAATCTGATGCTGTTAAAATTCAGGTTTGATATTTAATCCGGTTATATTCGCCCACTATGCATTCAAGTTCGTGCTTGATTTGCTGGCCTTGTTAATGAATAGAGTGCTGCTAAATAAAAGTGGTTAAAATTATTCTGTATTATTCTAGAGCTATTTCATGTGTTAAAACACTTTGTTGTCCTGTGCTATGTAGTACACAAATAAGTGTGACAAGGGAATGTGCTGTGGTATGCAGTTACCTGATGACATAAGCATTTCAGGATGGCATAGATGGTTAAAAGAGACAATCCATTAATCATCTCCGAGTTAGGGACGTGATGATGCATGCGCCCAGATCCCATTGTGCTGCCACAGTTTGAAGCTATTGTGTTTAATTGAGCCCACAATGGATGCCAATGTCTAAGGACTGACACAATATGATATTGTGCAAAACAGAAGAGGGAAGGCAATTTTACATAAAGTCTGCTGACTACATTAGCACTGCATCATCACTTTACAAAAATCTAAATTAACTTGAATGTCTACTCAATGATCCTATGCATTTGTATGTGAGTTCTGTTGCTCTGTTGTATCTGTATTTAAGTAAAGAAGCAGGGCAGAAGGGAGCCAAAAGATATGGAGAGAGAGAGCAGACAATTCCCTGTGTTACAAGCATGGATGTATAACACAATATGTATCTGTCAATCAAACTGAACATGGGTTAGAGTAGGTGCACGTTAAGTAGTGCGTATGCTTTGTGTGTAGCCTTAAGCACAATTCACACGTACCTAGCTTCACCTTTTCGTACTAACAGCCACCAAGCAGCCATTTGTCTCTGTAGTCTGCAGCATGTAGCAGTGATGAAATTACTAACTGTCTGAAATTTTAGCCATCATGTTTTTTATGAGGGAAATCAGCATAAACTTGTATGATGTGCACCCTAGCATCACAGTTGCTGGTCCATTCTTGAGTGACAGATAAGGCGGTCTGGGAGAGATGTTCAGTGGAATGAAGTTCCTGAAGTGCCCAAAGCATACATTACAGTGCCCCATGGACAGTATAGAACTAGTTTGTCATATGTTGTGTATCCTGGTGTCTGTTCTTATTGCGACACCGCAGACGGTGGCAGATACATTGGTACTGGCTGAGCTAAAAGTCACTGGATGCCTTACAACTGGGACCCTGAAAAAAAGTGCACAGCATCAAGTACCTTGACATGGGCATTGATGACCTGGCTGCATGTAGTTGGTGATCTGAGCTCAGTTTCCCAATCCTTAACCAAATTCAGTATGGAAAGTGTTTCAGTGCAATAAAACCCCATCCTTTATTCCTCAACCATAAGGAAGAATATTCGTTTTTCCCATGATCGATTGGTCAGTATAATTTTGTGAGGCTACTCGTACTATAATGATGCCAGATAATCTATGAAAATGCTGTGGTGATGGGGAAACACATGATGCAAGGAGAATAAAGGATATTCATGTGCAGGGCAAATCAGGGCAACATGGTTGGAGATAAGCACGGCCTGATGTAGAAGAACCAACACCGGTCAGGACTCTCCGAAATAAAGGATAGAGTAATACACCACCAGTATCCATGTACCCTATTCAACTAACAAAGGTACACAACAACTGGCATAAAATGTTATGTTATGTTATGTTAATTGTATTTGTAATGCGCTCAGCTGCTCCAGCGAAGGAGCGTCCCGGCGCCCGACAAGGTAGCCACACAACATAACCAAGGAGCAGATTTATTTAAAAATGTGGAAGTCAGTGGAACAACAGACATCATCGCTAGTCTCTGTTCACCTCGAGAGTTCTGCATCTGTACAAAGTTTTGAATGTTTTCTTGGATAGTTGGTTGTATTGTTTAATTCAGTGTATTTGTGTTCCATTCAGGCTCATCAGAATTAAAATTGTGTATAACTAGTGGTTTGACATGAATGTATTATTTTTCCTGTGGGTGTTTGTGCTTCAATCTTTCCATTTGTTCGTTGTTAGCTCCATGTGGCCAAGGATAGATGAGTAAAGGAATAGGCTGGCATGTGAGTAGCACTGTAGTGGATCTGTGTCTCGAGAATTAGGACCTAGCACTCCTCCTTTGCTCATTTGTGGGGCCACCCCTTTGTGACTCACTCACCAAAACCACCTGGGCTTTGATTCTTTATTTGGGGGATATACCATAGACAAACTCCCACTTCCCATACCCAAGTGTTATCACAACAAATGAAAATCATCCATTATGGCGGATTTTCTGCGGGGTATCTTCACACAGCCTCCAGCATGCACAAACAATTTTGATTTTGTGCATGGTGATATACCAGAATGCAGTATACTGGGATGTTGTCTGATATAAATATTGTTTATTTAAATTGTGTACAAAAATATCTCCATATACGGAGTAGATATTATTATTAACAGATCCAATGGTTGGTACCATATCCCAACAATTATATTTTGGCAGCCCAACTTGTGGGATCCCTGACATCCGCACAATGCCTAATTTCCACACTGCTGCATCATATACATTTAAACACGACAATGTTGTCATCTGTTTGTGTGAGCATCACTGTGTTTCTTCCACAACACTTTTGTCTCGTTATTACCATATTGTTGTGACCAGCAAAGATTGAAGACAATATGTGAGGCGTGTTCTATTCTGGTTTATCTCATCCCTTATTAAATAAGCATCACCGAATAGCGCTGTCATAGTTAAGAAGATTGATGCTTTTCAGCATACTCACTAAAAGCCTATGGAATGCAGAACTTCAAATCATTGATTGAATGAGTTATTTCACATTTTCGATGGGATGCCGTCACGTAGGCGGAAAGAATCCATTCATGTGTTTAACATTTTCCATGAATTGAATTCCACATGAGGTAAAAATCCCTTCTCTGGCTATGTGAAGTAGCTTCATGCTTTCATTTGAAAGCCATCACAAAAAACATGTCCTCCAGGAAGCCATTCTACGACTGTTAGTGCAGCTGTTTATAATCAGATAAGCCATTTACAAAGTCAGCATGGACTCCGTATGAATGGTCTGTAAGTTGTCATACAGATGTGCTAAGTCCATCATCCCCCATCGCCCAACAAAGCCGTCTTTTCGACACAGCCTCTTCAGAAAAATATAGGTGTGCAAAATATGTTGGCACTAAAAACACCAGCAAATACAATGTCACTGTTAATACAGTATAAAAAGTTGGCAAAACGCAAGATTTGCACAATTTAGAGCAAATCAAATAATTAGCAGCGCCCTGAACAATTTATGTAATTCGTGTGTTTATTTTCAATACTGCCAAATTCCATACACAAGGTATTATTATGTTGTAATACTTTACTACTTGCTATACTTTCCGATATTTTTATATTGTGCCCAATTCTTTCGTGTGTATTTTTCACAAACTATCACTCACATACACCAACACAAAATATGGGTAGATATGCTGTTGATGTTTCCCATGATGAAATTAGTACAGTTTTTCTCCTATTCTTATTGGAAAACCCTTAACCTGGATCAAAAAAAGGGGGCAAATAACTGGTCAAAAATTACAGCGATATTTTATTTTACCTCTTATAAGCGCTACATATTTATGTAGAAAAAAATGCCAAGTAGTTCTCTCTTTCCAGACAGGTCCACCTTCTGTCGATTTTTTTTACTTACTTGTTATTTGTCCACTACTGGCAGCGTGCCAGGGTTTAAATAGATAGCATCCATTAAGGTTTGCCAATATAGTTATGAATATTAGATTCCCCACACTATTTGCAAAATACATGGGACCCGATGAACAAAGGCATTTTGTGGTTTCAAGGACAAAACCAAGACATCTACAATTCGTTCGAGAAGATGGGGGTGATATGCCCAGGGTTCTATTTAGAAAGAAGCACAACACTTGTCACATAATGAAAAGACGGTTGAAAAAAGTAATGGCAAAAAGTTAGTCTGAGCTTCCTCTCCCTGGAATGCCATGCAGTTAGCCCTGGAGCAGCTGAAGCCTGCTTCCATGGGCCACTTGTATTTTTGGGAGGGAGGAAGTGTGTATGAACGCTCGTTGAGTTGGATTAGAAGATGAAAGGCACAGTTCACACAACTCACTGTGTGCCCATTCTTAGTTAATCAGGGCCTTCAGCCTTAGGGGTTACTAGTAGTGGAAACAACCAGTCAGGCAGAGATGCTCTGGATCCATGCTGGGGCCTTTTGGCATCCAAGTATTAACAAGCATTGAAAATGCAATAGGTATCGCAATAGAAGAGTTTAACATTTTTCGTTTTGCAAATGGATGAGTGGCGTTGCGTGGATGAGTGGCGTTGCGTGGATGAGTGGCGTTGTTTGTGTGAGTGGCGTTGTTTGTGTGAGTGGCGTTGCGTGTGTGAGTGGCGTTGCGTGTGTGAGTGGTGTTGCGTGTGTGAGTGGCGTTGCGTGTGTGAGTGGCGCTGTTGTTTGAGTGGCGCTGTTGTTTCAGTGGCATTGCGTGTGTGAGTGGCGTTGCATGTGTGAGTGGCGTTGCGTGGTTGAGTGGCGTTGTGTTGTTGAGTGGCGTTGCATGTGTGAGTGGTGTTGCGTGGATGAGTGGCGTTGCCTGTGTGAGTGGCGTTGCGTGTGTGAGTGGCGTTGCGTGTGTGAGTGGCGTTGCGTGTGTGAGTGGCGTTGCGTGGCTGAGTGGCGTTGCGTGGGTGAGTGGCATTGCGTGGGTGAGTGGCGTTGCGTGGTTGAGTGGCGTTGCGTGTGTGAGTGGCGTTGTGTGTGTGAGTGGCGTTGCGTGTGTGAGTGGCGTTGCATGGTTGAGTGGCGTTGCGTGGTTGAGTGGCGTTGCATGGTTGAGTGGCGTTGCGTGTGTGTGGCGTTGCGTGTGTGAGTGGCGTTGCGTGGATCACCCACAAACCGGGATTGGTAGATATGGCCCATGGGAGGGGGTAGGACCTGGAAGTCGCGGGTGAAGAGCTGAAGCGGAATGATCGCGCTGGGGGTGCGAAATCAAGGAAGGTTGCGTAGGGGTAATAGCTAGGGAGCAGCGCAATGATCAATGAGGTGTTGGGTATGTCGGGAGAGCAGCAGGGGGCTGCGCGAGGGAGGACTGACGTGGGAGGGGGAATGGAGCGCATGTCATGAGTTGGGCTGCGTGGGGAGCGTGCTAGGTGGCCAGCGAGGATCGGGCTGGTCAACAGGTGTGGGTACCCGGTCGAGTTAGGCTCACCTGGTCGTTCGAAGTCGGGAGGGAGAAAGGGAATAATCGAGTGGAAAGAGTGGTCCAATCCAAGGGGGATCCGTTGGATGTGAGTCTGCGCAGTTATCCAGTGTGGATCGGCAGGGTGGAAATGAATCTGGGAGGGAGGAAAACGGCACAGGTTACAGATATGCTCCGCGACCGGAGCAGGAGGCATGACGGGGCAAGGGGAAGTTAAGGCTCACCTGGTCGTTCTAAGTCGGGGGGGGAGAAAGGAAAGAATCTAGTGGACAGAGTGGTCCGATCCAGGGGAGATCCATTGGATGTGAGTCTGCGCAGTTATCCAGCGTGGATCGGCAGGCTAGAAATGAATCTGGGAGGGAGGAAAACGGCACGGGTTACAGATATGCTCTGCGACCGGAGCAGGAGGCATGACGGGGCAAGGGGAAGGAAAGGCTCACCTGGGAGGAGGCAAGGGAAAACCAGTATTGGCGGAGGCTGAGGCTCCGGTTCCGTTGGACAGGTTCGTAATTGCAAGGGAATCCTGTCTGGTGTGGTAAAGGCGTCGATCCGTGAGTGATCGGCCGGGGATCGAGAGTAATTCAGGAGGCGGAAAGGGGGCTAGTTAGCGAACACATAATCGTGTCATGGAGCGATCTCGTGATCGGGAGTAGAGACGGAACACGTACCTTAAGCGGGGTCTGTCGTGGAGTGAATCCAAGTTGCCATGGAAACGCCGGCAACAGTGGGAGGTTAAAAGTACTTGGAGGGGAGTGGCTGGGACTGGGGTGGGCGGGAAAAGGCCGTGACGTGTGGGGGGGCGGGAACAGGGGAACCTGAGCTAGCTGTGTGTGCTGGGCGTGTACCAGGAGAGGAGGCAGCAATCCAAGTGCATATAGAAACATTAGGCACAAGAACAGGCTAAAAAGAGTGCAGATGTGCAGGTTAGCCCGTGGCTCCTGCATAAAGTATTGACATGTAGCTAAACCATACAAATAAAAACCGGCATGATTATACAACAATTACATACAGTTACAGCAATATTCTTGTATTTAGCAGGGAATTGCATAACAATTACATATAATTACAGCAATAATCGTGTGTATAATTTGTGTATATGTGGGAGCACATGGGAAGGGGAGGGGGGAGGAGAAATGCGACACGGCGGGCAGGGGAGGGGGCGGAGCGGGGAGAGGGTGTTAAAGCAGCCGGCTGAGGGAACTGATGTGCACGAGCTTTTAAGCTCAATGCGCATGCGCATTGAGCTTGAATTTCACGGGCACTGCAAGGAATCGCCACGATTCCTTGCAAGTTGGTTAAAGACTGTTTAAGCCCCAATAGTCTCGCAAGCTCGATGCGCATGCGCATCGACAGGCGATACCTAATAAAAAGGACCAGATAGGATGCCACCTCTAAATGGCCACCAGAAGATGGAAGCTCTGACTACGTGGATAACCTACTGACCTATCTTATTCGATTACTAGTGGAAATAGATTTTTTTTTTTAAATGGCTATCTTGTTCATTATTCAGTAAGTTAGCTAAATGATGGAGCGGCACAAATGTAGCCACAACGTTTGGGAGAGACTGACCCAACTCTGTTGGAGGGCCTTTTGCTCACATCTGGAGAAGTCCTTTACCGATCTCTGTGGTACTGGCAAATTGAAAGGCCGAGCCAGCCTGCAAGAAGTGTACATACAAGTATTACATTTAAGGAAAATCTTGTAAAATGGGCATTCAAACAACATCAGCTATCACTACTCTATCTCAACATATCTGGTGATATCCACTTTTCAGGTTTGCTTTTCCAGTCACACTTATTTAAATAAGTCGATTTCACCAGGCTTAAGAAACCCCATGGGGGCTTATTTACAAGCTTTTTGCGCCGCCGGTGCATCACTTTTTTTTAATTTATAAAAAATATATATTTACATGGAGCATGGACTATACATGAGTGGAGGAAGAAGGAAGAAGGAAGAGAAAAGGGAAAAGGAAAGAAAAAGGCGCCGGGGGGGGGGGGGTGTTTGCCCGCCGGTCTTCCGTGTCTTTGCGGTAGTTCGATGGTTCGAGTAGTTCGAAAAGTTCGGATGTCAGATTTCAAGTCCTGCTTGTGGTTGTTTCCTGCTGCCCCCCTTCTCGATGCTAAGTTGGTATCCTTTCCCACGCCCCGGACCATAGAGGGGACAGAGAAGGATAGAAGTCGAAAATGAAAGAGGTGAAGAGCCTCGCAAACTTGTTCCCTTTTATTAGCGCGTGGATCCGCAGAGTGCGCCCTCGGTGGTTGTCTATGTTCTGCGCCTACGGGGTTTATGCGATGATAGGGAGAGGTCTAGGGGTCCCCACATGTTTGACTGCCTGTGAGTTTTCGGCGAGTGTTTCGCTGTGATGTTATTTGCCCCCCTTAGGAACGTGACCCAGTTGAGCCATGCCTGGGGCGCAGCTTTCGAAGTGTCCTTCCAATTACTTAGGACTATTTTTACTGCGGCCGTCAACAATAGGTCAATGAGGTCACGATCCTCTGTCGTTGTGATGGAAGGGGATGCAAAGCCTAGGACTAGACTTGGGAAATCTATTTGTATGGCTACTCCTGTGATCTCATTGATGAGTGTTCCAATTCTTTCCCAGAATTCCTTAATCTTAGGGCAGCTGAGCAGAAGGTGTTCTAGGTCTCCCCACCCTTTGTCACAATTCCAGCATGCATCACTCTCTCGGATTCCCAAGGAGGCCAGGCGGGCCGGTGTCCAGTATGCCTTGTGCACTAGCCAATATTTGGTCTGGTTTAGCGTATAATATAAGAAAAAGTGATGTGCTGGTGGCGCGAGGGACTTGTAAATAAGCCCCCAGTGCTTCTATATCGTACTCAATAGTGTAAAGGAGCTCATATTGTAGACTGCAATTATACTACTAAATATAGTGGAAATACTTTTGAATGTATTCTCTGTTTTACATATCTCACATATCAAATGGAAATGCATAATTAAACTTTGAATCGAGCTCTATAACTATAGGGAAGCAAAAAATCATATATATGCATTATTATGTACTATTATAGAGCAGGTAAGAAGAGTCAGTGTGTTAAATGTATTCTACTGACATCTGCTATGACATGCAGGTAAAAAGTTTGAATCTTGTCAAAGCAAATCAGCATCCCCCCAGTGCAAGTTTGTTTAATTGGATGCCATTGCACTGAACACTTATTTCGGCTGTTATTTACAGCACTTAGAGATAGCAAAATTCTGTCATGAAGCGCCATGTAAAACAAGTAATTTGCAATGCAATCGGTCTTGCATTTGGGACCTTATATATATATTTAGCTATGCAGCACATTAGCCTGGGCGCTGAAACATCTACTGTTCTTTAACATGGATGGAAAGTAAGCACTAAACTGCCTGACACGCCAGGCATGTAAACACATGGAGAGAAATATTGCCTTTTAGCGTGAAATATATAGTCCAAAGCTCTGTTTTTAATATAAAAGCAGGGCCTTCAGTGGTCATATCACTGAAAATACAAGATTTGAAAAAAATATTATTGTCTACGGGTGCCCGTGGAGGACAATGTCTATGAACTGGAACCTAGAGAATGCTAAAGTGATACTGGTATTGTACTGAACTCTGCTGGTCATTTTCTATCAAAAAGTTAAAAAAACAGAGGGAGTTGACAGAAAAAGGAAAAAAAAGTAAGTCCCTCAGCAGAAAGCAATTCTTTTATTTTACTGACCTCTGCTGGTCGTTTTCTATCAAGACGGTTAAATAGAGTCAGTTGAACAGAAAAAAGTCCCTAGGGCTGATCTCCGGAGCCCACAAAGTAGATACACATATAAGTATATACTAAAGTATATACAAGAGATCTTGTATGCTCGATCGAAAAAACAAGTTACCATTATCCAATTGATTAATAATCATTGTAATGTCCTTGAAAAGATAATTGTGTCTTTGTACAGGTAGGTCGCTCCTACAGGTGAACTACGTGGGTGACTAGGATGACAACGGTTAAGAGAGGTAGCAAATTTGCAAAAAAATAAATGGAAATTCAATTCCAAAGAAACAGAAGGTGTGAAAATGAGAGAGTTCCACGAGGGCGTAGGTGACTACCAGCTAAACCAGGGCCACCCCTTGGCCTCTGGGCAGTGCTGAACCTTTTGAGTTACTTTACCAACTCACTGTCCAGATTGCTCACGAGAATGACAGCAGCATCAGCCAGCGGCGCATTCTTAATAGTTAGTAAGTGTGTTGTTTTTCAGTGCAAATGTTCAGCTCGGATATGCAAGAGAGTGACTGCGCAGATTGCATTAATTATGGGTTGCCAGAAATAGTTTCACGTAGGCGTCGGTCTGTTTCTCAGCTTCGATGCGCCATTTTAGATGGGCGAATAGGTTCTTTTCTGCGTTTTCAGATACATTCTTGAGCAGCCTCTGAATAAATGTGATACTGTCTCCAGCAGGACAGGCTCCCTATGGCAAACGACTACAGTGGAGGAAATGCCCTTGATAAGAGGCGCTGGGAATTTTTGAGGCCTGTTCTGTGCCAAGTAGGTCCTGCACTAGTCTAAGATCCATTATCACCACCCTTGGGAAAGTGGTGGGCGAGCGCTGAGCCCACTGCACATGCAGATTCAATTAGCCTGATTAAAAAAACACTAGGCCGCGTCCTGTCGCTTAGCAGCATCCTAGATTGGAACAAAGAGCATCCTTTATGGGCTGCAGCAGGCAGCTCAGTGCATTCTTAATGAAAATGTCATGGCAGTTCAAGAAACAGACCAGACATGATGAGAATAAAATGCATGGGAGGCTTGTGTTTCCATCAGTGCCTTGTGGAGGTGCAGCCAGACAAGGTCATTACAACTCATTGCATACAGGCGGTGGCCTGCCACAGGTACGGTAGGTGAATAGTGATGCAGGGGATGAGTGAGATCGTAAATAAGTGGTATTTAACACATTTTTGTAAAATTCACCTGTTGGCATTACACAAGTGGCTATCATGCATTCAAAATTCTCACAAAATGCCTGCAGCACACGAAACTGGTTGAAGAAATAATGTCTGCTGCTAACCATTTAAGGCACTAACCAGACTCCACCAGGCGAAAAATAAGTTTGGACCCCCCTTTTTTTATTGGACCCCATTTGACAGGTCACCCCGAAATTTCCCAGGAAGGAGCTGAGATAGATTAACTTTTTGAGAATTTTCCATTTTACTTATCATTACCAACATTTGAGTATGAAAGCCGAGATAGTGATGAGTTTGTTCAAGACTCCACAATTCAGCACTTCTTGAATTGGAACATTTCTTCCTTTTAGCTAATTATGTAGATATGCATTATTGACCCAATGAATTAAAAAAAGTTTATCTGTTTTCGCATTCTTTTCAGCTGACTTGGCTAAACTTGGAAGTTCAAAGCAGTATCAGGAGAGAACATAGAAACTTGGTTTAGAGATGGACACAAGCGCTTGACACTACCAGCAAGGAGGCGGAAGGAATTGACCACCAGCAAGGGCAGTGCAGTGCATCCACCCAGCAACTAACACGATTGGTTGTCAAGAGACTTTAATTCTAGCAGAGGCTGAACAGCCAACTTGGGGGTGGGGGCAGTGAGAGAATCTGGCGACCACCAGCCAGGAAAAGGAAGATTTTATGTCACCTCCTGGCCTTGACCTAGACCCACCTGTGGAGTCTCAGACCCCCATGCCATCTGGGCCTGCACCCAGCCCCTTCTTATCTCCTGAGATCCCCATTCCATCAGTGCATCCTGCTGCACCTCCTGCCAGTGCATCACGTCCTCCTCCCAGTACCCACCAAGGAGAACTAGAATCAAGGGACACTTCTGCCCCAACTATTCAAACACTTCTTGCACATCCCAATCCCTTAATCTAAATATGTGTCCTTGGATGCGTTCAAGGAGGAGGTCCAATCATAGAGGTTCAGGGAGTGATTTCTTAGACATCCAGGACTTCGTTGATGAGCTCTAGAAGCATCTTTAACTTTATGCAGCCTCTTGACCTCCTTGATAAAAGTTGTTATGTCTCCTCTGCCACCGCCACCATGCCAACCTCCTGTTGTCCTTTCTCCCAGTTTGTCTTTGATCCCTGTTTCCCCTGCCACCCCTCTGTTTCATTCTTCCAATGAGTGTCTGTTTCTGACATGATCAGCAATTTGACGTCTGTGTCTGAGGAGGATTAGAACATTGTTCTGAACACCAAGCATGAAGATGGCCAGAAATGTTTACCCCCAAGCCAGGAACATATTTCTGACACACCTTGGGTTCGGGGGTATAATTTTAATATAATTTGGGACAGTGGACTCTTTTTTTGGGACTATTTATCTAGAATGGACGTTTCATTTTCCATTTTCTATAAAACCTGTTTCCCCGAACGTTTCATGTGGTATTTTTGTTTCTTGCCCAACCCCCTCCAAGTTAGCATTTTCCCTTCTGATAAAAAAACCTCAAGTTCATTCAATTTGACCCATGCCTAAAGACAGACTTTCATTCCCTCAAAATGTATTTCTTATGTTTTTTCTTACACATACACACACTCACACATACACACACACATGCACACACATAAATGTACAACTAAAACAATTGCTTTACTGTATAATGCATTGTATGTCAGCCAAAGAAAATGTTTAGCTAGTTAGAGGGTTTGTTCTATATCAGAATGCAGGTTTGACATGCATTACGAGTTGAAGGACAACAGAGAATGCAACGTACATAACATATTCCTGGGTAGTGAATATTACATTCTACACAGGTGAAGGTTTGACAGCTGTTGTGATCCAAAAAGTGTCCAGATTTTTAGCAGTAAAAAATGCATACATTTGAAGGTTGGACACAGGTTTGTGATCCAAAAAGTGTCCAGATTTTTATCAGAAAAAATTGCATACAGTGAATGAGTTAAGGATAGTGATAGGTATAATAAACAGTTATTTTATGAGCTTTCTTGCCACTTTGCTATTTTACTTGAGACTGTATTTGTGGGCTGGTTAGCTAGTGGTGGTTGAGTGGAGATGTTGGAGGTCGAAGTGGTGGATGTGGTGCAGAGGTAAGTGGTGCAGGTGGGGTTGGCAGAGGTGTAAGGTTGGTTCTATCCCTAAGTTGAGGGATCTATTGCCAGCTTCTAAAGTAAATATAATGTGCATTTATATTTGATGGCAAATGGTCCATGAAGCCGAAGTCAACTCCTTCTGGTATTCCCCTGTGATGTGGACCTTTAATTATCTTATGGTGTGTATGCTTATCTGTAATATATATAACTGATATAAAGAGAGTCAGCATGTGAGATATAAACCGAAGCCTCCCAGAACGGAGCGCTAAGACTCTCTCTTGTTTAACCTCTTTTCAGAACAACCTCTACCATTGCTGAAATTGTTGCATTGATGTTTAACACCATCAGTGCTGCAGCAATTCCCCCTCTGTGCTACTTCTGATTTATTCCCATTGTTCATGACGAGCTCAGCTCGTCATGAGCACACGAGCAGTGTACTGCATGACGAGCTGAGCTCGTCATGAGCATCAAAGGGGTTAACTCTTCTACCATATAGGACTGGTGATTGTTAGTTTTGTTTACAGGTACGAAGTCTATTATATATCATGCTAGGAGGAATAATTGCAGAGAACTACTACTTATCAGTATTTTTTGCTTTTCAGATCTCCCTCCCTGCTGATCCCTACCGTTTCCTTCCTCTGCTTGATCATCCCAAATAGATGAGCTATTATAGTAACCAGGGTTCGGACTACAGAGAGGTGGACCCCTTTTTGGCATCGAACCGTTCCTGAGGAATGACCGAGCTGACAGTAGGAGATTGTACAGAGGTACCTGTGAGTGCAAGGCTGTCTATCGGTGACAGCTGTGCAGGCAGAACTAGCATCCATGGCTAGTTAGCTAATGGATGGGGACTGGCAATCCTCAGAAGGAATCTGGGAGGAACAGTGCTTCCGGCAGTGAAGTGGCCTTCTTGAGGATGTTTTGTGTGGGGAAAACAATGTAATCCTTTTTGTCCAATACCCCCTCCTCCTCGACCAACTCTTTTTGTTCTCCCCCTCTTCTTGTTGAGCAGGGCTGACCTCTCTCCTTCAATTGTCTGCCATCTTCTACATGTATGTGATTAAGCATCACCATCCATCCCATTGTCCCCAGTACTGGGAAGACGAAAATGTCAACAGATGAAGTACATTAAATCCAGTTTTGTGTCTAAATTTCAACACAGTGGATGAAGATATTATATCTCATTAATGTGAACTCACTACCCCTAGCTACAGAGATGAGCAGTGCTGGCCTCTCTGCTCAAATTGCCTGCCGTCTTCCTCATGTAAGGAATTCAGCATGATTATCCATTCCAACATCCCTAAGAATCTGGAAGAAGACAATTACAACAGATGAATTACATTAAATACAGTTTTGTGTCCAAATTTCAACATAGTGGATGAAGATAGTATATCACATCAATGTGAACCACTAGCCCCAGCTACAGAGATGTTTATTTGGAGATCCTCTGTGAAGTCAGCTGCTGAACTGGAGTCCTTGCATTTGGTCTTTCCAAAGATTCTCGAGATCCAGCAGCTATAGAGACAAGGTTTAGGTTCAATAAATATGGTAAAACTATCGAAATCATCATGACGCTTTAGAAATACATACAGAAGAGTATACAGCATCTGAAAATATACTTTTACCATTTAAAACAATTGCAAACTGCCAAGATGTCGCCTGATGTCATAGTTGTGGATGTTCTTAAGTTGAACACCAGGGGCTGGTGTATGACAGAATCTGACGGGAGAAAAAGAGCCATACATAGAGGAGTAAGTCAATTTTAATCATACAAGAAGATGTAAGTATATGGTTTCAAACGTCATTTAAAGAATCGCAATGATTGTTATCCTGCAAGTTAAAACAAGTTCTAATATATTTTTTATACTATAACCCTTATATTTCCAAATGTAATGCTAATTTGTAAGGCAATATATAATATCTGATAAAATAGGATGACATATTGAGCATGATGCCACTAGGGATGCATGACAAAGGACACTGGCGCTCCAACCTGTTCTTCGTATGACATCATGCACACAACCTTTTGAATGACAATAAACCACAAAGGTTAGACTATTAATTTTGAAAAATCATTCTGTTTGTTTAGAGGGCGTCTGCCAATTGTAGTGTGCATACCCAACAGGGGCACATGTTAAGTCCGTGTCCATGACCTATGGATGAGGTCACTGTGTGCCATTGTGGGTGCATTTTCTTCTCATAGGCAAGTTTGGATGTCCAGTTTGCTCTCTTTATGTTATTCATGATAATGGTCAATAATGATATTAGCCTTCTGAGAACTATATAGCAATTTCCCTGGGTTGAGGATTAACAAAGAGCGATTTTCAACTTCAAATGGTATTTAAGCCCTTCCTTGCTGCCGTCGGCCATTGGCCGACGGCAGCACTACCTCCCCAGTGCTGCCGTCGGCCAATGGCCGACGCGACCACGCCCGTTTTTCGGAAGTGCCGCACTGTGGGAAAATCGCGGCCGCAGTAAACGGGTTAAAGAAAATAAGGAAATATAAGTGTAAGCATCATTGATAATTGGGCTTCCAATCACAATACAGAGAAGTGAAATGGCGACAGGTCAGTAGGCATCTATGATGCCTGTCGCATTCCAAACTCCTACTCATGTCTCCTTCAAGTCTCTCAAAGGCAGTATGCACCCTGAATATCGAAACCACAATATCTATGAAACATAATATAGAAGACATAATATTGAAAATAAAATAACTTTAAGTAAGTCTAAATTTTCCATACCTAACTCCAGATACATATACCTATGCTATCATCAAGGTAGGCAGATGTGGAGTGAGAAATAGTAAGTCTATACTTCCCTAGATGCTCTTACCTTTCCATAATTTGTCACTCAATATTGTGTCCTTGATATTCTTCTATCTTTTTAGAAAGAACTCTTTATTGGGACAAAAAGAAAGCAGGTTAGTCCACCTGCGAGCGTGGAAACCTTATAAAGATTTCCACAAATGATGTCACCTTAAAGCTTGCTTAAAAAACCTAGAAGTTCTTGGCCGGTGAATCTTTGCCTTCATTTTAGAATAGTAATTTACACAACAATGCAGGACCATGTGCAGATCCTCTGTGGCAGAAGCTTAGTCACAATGAAGCTCTTAAAAAGGCTTTTTCCCTGGATCCCATTGGAAAGCAGGAGAACAGTCACACAGGCCCTGCTTGTCAGGAGGCTGGACTATGGAAATGCACTTTTTGTTGTCATGCCAGACTACCTTTTCAAACGTCTGCAAGTGATACAAAATGCAACGGCTAAACTGGTGTGCAACAAGGGCAGATACAGCTCCACAACGGAATGCCTGAGGCAACACCACTGGCTGCCCATGCGCCTTAGAGCAAGATTTAAACTCTTAGGACATGCACATAAGGCACTCCATCGTACATGCCCAAAGATTTTCCAGAATAGAATTAAATTCTATTATCCATCCAGGTGCTTAAGGTCACGCTCCCTAGCGTTAACGGAGACTAAAAGAATTAGTAAGATGAGGGCAGGTGGACGCACCTTCTTGTACCTTGCAGCATTGCACTGAAATGAGCTTCCGCTGGAACTACGGTTAACTCAAGACTATATGGTGTTTAGGAAGAAACTTAAAACCTACCTATTCCCTTAGAACTGCTGCCACCGACCTTAACGAGTTTAACTTAGCTTACCACCCTCCCGCTACACCATCGCCGTGATATCCCATTGGGATGAATGTTGCGCTTTATAAATAAATAAATCAACAATGACATTAATCATTTCATTTGACATTCAGTCAATTAAGAGAGGGTGGTGAAGTTTTCAAAATGTATTTCCTCATCTTAGTAGATTAGTCAGTATTTTTGCTCTTTTATTCAAATTAGTGGCAAATCGATTGCATAAATAATATGAAATAAGATTGGTTTGAACAAACATAGAGAAATAAAACAGCATGTGCTACTCAAAGAATAGTCCCTATTCTAAACTAAAGTAACCTATCCTATCCTATCAATAACCCATAAAGAGTTCCTTCTGGAAAAGAGCGGGTAGATTTTGGAGCAAACTCAAATAACTAAGAGGAAGATCGAACTCCCCATATAGGGTAGTTCGGGAGACTCAGCGGAATTCTCCGAACAATTGCAGTAGCAACCGTCTATGCAGGTGAGAAGAAATCCCAGCTGTAGCTGTGATCAGTATAAAACAGAAAATCTCCTTACAAGGCATAAGGAAAACAAAGAAATCACTGTAAGCATTAGTTTCAGGCAATTCAGGCTACCTCAGCAACGTGCCAAGAGGCATGGCAGGTTAGGGATGCACAGTATGAGAACCTCTCTTGCTAGGAACACCAGAGCGAAACTCGTTGCAAAAACAGGTGAATGTGTCATCAGTGTCAAATGGTGGGAGATCTTCCAATGGTCCTTCAGTTAGAAATGGCTACAACGTACTACAAAAAGCTACATCTACAAAAATTCTGATGAAAACCTTTTGAAAGCCTTACTGTTAGCTGTCTGGTGTCCCATCGTATAACAATGAGCTACTCTATGAAATGAAACATTCAAATTTTTTTATGTCCTGGTTAGAGCACAAAGTGTAAGCTGCAGCAAGCATTGTCTTTTCATTAATAAACGTATTCATTATGTACATGTGGCAAAGAAAACGATCTAAATACAGTGAAGTCATATGGTGTGTGAAAAGAATGAAGACACTTTTCAGAAAATAGTGCATTTCATAAAAAGTCAAACCCTAGAGTTTGGTTATAATGTTAAATCACTATTTTATGAAAAGCATTCATTTTCTTAAAGTGATAGAGTAGAATAAATTAATAGTTCGGCCTAGTAAGTAGAGAACGATAGAAATGAAAGCTTTCTGCAGAAAATACACATTTTCACATTTGCACGTTAAATAAAGTCACATTTTCTACAGTTTACCTATGCATTTTTCAAGTTAATATTTAGTGTGTTTGTATATTA
This sequence comes from Lissotriton helveticus, assembly GCF_964261635.1. Lineage (NCBI taxonomy): Eukaryota > Metazoa > Chordata > Amphibia > Caudata > Salamandridae > Lissotriton > Lissotriton helveticus. Next base: position 1,798,194,730 of record NC_136067.1, on the reverse strand, counting down.
TTGTGTGGTGCAATTGTCATCAAAATGATTAGCTTCCTCACACCACAGTTTATCATCATCTTGTGTAGCTGCATACCAAATAAACTGTAGTACATAATGGACACGTTTCCTCCCATCCACATCCCGGCTTCTTGACCAGTGTGTCGACACATAGGACGATATGTATGAAAGTACAGAATTGCGATTCTGAATCTGCGAAATTTACCGAATCGCACATTCAGAATCGCAAATCGAAATGTATGAAAGAAATCGCTAATAAATAGCGATTTCTTAACAATCGCTATTTAATAGCGAATTCCCCATATGCGATTCCTTAACATGTAGGAATCGCATAATATGAGAATTCGCATTGGAAATTCACAATTATAGCGAAAAATCGCAAAAAAGAACGATAAATCGCAATTTTGCGATTTTCTAGAATGTTCCAATCAGGAACTCTGGTGCAGCATGATGACATCACAACCAGGAAGTGATTAACTACCCATGCTGCACCTGACTACCAGATTCAGAGGCAGAGTGAAGGTGTGTTTGGAACAGTGCAGTCACCTGGAGAACCATGGCTGAGAGTGGAGCCACGCCCAGGCAGGAATCCCAGCAGCAGGAGAGTGAAAGCTCAAGAAAAAGAAAACAAAAGTTTTCTGAGGCTGAATTGGAGGCTCTGATCCATGAAATGGTGACAAACAACGAATTACTTTTTGGAAGGAAATCCAGGGAGGTGCCAGAGAGTCGCAAAAGGAGGATCTGGGAAGACATACAGCACAAGGTGAATGCTGTGGGTGTGACACCCCGGAGTGTTGAGGACCTCCGAAAGCGATGGTACGACCTGCGGCTGCGCTCCAAGGAAAAACTAGCTGCCAGGCTGGAGCAGTCCAGGCTAACAGGTGGTGGGACATCATCTGTTTCTGATTCCACACCCCTGGAGGAACTGGTGGAGGGGACCCTGCAACCAGAGAGTGTGGGAGGAGTGGCTGATTTGGACAGCTCTGACCAGCCAGCATCTGCAAAAGGTAAGAACCATGCCCTCACATCCTTAACACCCCCCAACACCCCCCAGCAGTGAGCCAGGGTCAAGATACAAGATAGGTAGTCCAGAGCAGGCACACAGGCAGACCCAGCAATGCATCATGGGAGATGTAGTCACATGTAAATCAAAGTTTAAAATTTGCTGCTAAAATAGTCAAACATGTATTCTGCCAGGCTTGAGAGTGAAACAAGACACCAATGTACTTGTAAGAAGTGTGTAAATGTTATTTATACAGTGCAAGTCAGTGAAGTTAATTAATGTGTGCTGTTCTGTCCACAGCACCATCTTCGACACAGCCCTCAGCCAGTGTGACAGTTACTGAGTCAAGAGAAGCAGGCCAAGATGTCGACACAGAAGGGGAGGACAGCCCTGTGACCAGTCACAGACGAAGAAGGAGACACATAGTCAGACCTCTAGCGCCAATTCAGAATAACGCTGAAGAAAGTGGGGAAAATTTACCAAATGTGGACACACAGCCAGAGCAACAGGGACCAGCAACACAACAGCATGTCCCACGGAGTGCAGCCAGGCGCAGACGACGCACGGCCAACCTTTTTGATGAGCGAGGCGATGAATCAGTGTATGCAGGACTGGAACTGAACATGTTGCAGGTGCAGCACCTGCAGGCAAAAAACATAAAACTCTTCCAAAGGGAGGTGAGGGAGGGCTTCCGTGCACTAAGGAATGACATGAAGGATGGCCTACAGGCCGTATGTGAAGAATTGCGTTCTGAGGGTAGAGCTAGGCACAGAGGTTGGCAATGCCAAGACAGGTACAACCGGGCCATCAACCGCCTGGTGGCTACATGTAGCATCCAGGCCAGGCGCAGCATTGAGATGCAGCGGCAATTCAGCCATGCTGCACACGACATAGCAAATGCGCTCACGCAAGTGACCACTGCTGTGGATGAGTTGCGCCAAGTACGCACAACTGGGTCGGGAGTACTGACTCCAAGCGAAGAAGACAATCAGTCAGTTAGGAGCAGCACCACCCCACCGCCAACCTTAGAGAGACGCCGTAGTGGCAGAACCAATAGGGCTACACCTTCCACTGAACATTAGCCTGTGCATCATCCAACTTGTGAGGCACACCCTTACTGTTTTGAGCACTGTGAATGTAACATGTGCTAAATATATCTTGTTTGACTACTGTACGTTTTGAGTTGAGACATATCCTGCTATTAAGGATTAAAAACTACATTCACACTTACATGAATTGGCATTGTGTCGTTTGTCCTTACCTAGAAATAGTTGCGCGTAATCTCATCACGCCTCTGGCGCCCAGCCGCTGCAACAGCTCTACCAGCTACCATACGTCCAGGTCCAGGTCCCTCCACATCAGAGGATCCTGAGTCACTCAGCTCCACTGGTGTCCCTTTTCTCGTTGCAATATTATGGAGCATGGCACAAGCCACCACTATTTTACAGCACGTATTGGGGCTGTATTGGAGTGCACCTCCACTTTTATGGAGGCACCGGAATCTGCTTTTCAGGATCCCAAATGTCCGTTCGATGGTGCCTCTGGTAGCAATGTGTGCCCTGTTGTACCTGCGTTCACTTGCATTGTTGGGATTGAGGTAGGGAGTCAAGATGAAATCCCGTACTGCATAAGCACTGTCACCTGTGGATTAGATAAAAATATGTTAACCTGTGACATGCACATGGTAGTTGGTATTAATGACTGACCCCTATGTCTGAAGGTATTTACCGAGTAGATATCCCTCGCCAAAATCCCCTCTTGAGAGTCTACGATATATCCCACTGTGTCGGAAGATGAATGCATCGTGTGTGCTGCCAGGGTACTTTGCTACGATGTCTGTGATGATGTGTTGTGCATCACACACCACCTGAATGTTCAGTGAGTGGTAGCATTTACGGTTTCTGAAGATGTATTCATTGCTTGAGGGGGGGATATAGCAACATGTGTCCCATCTATGCATCCTATCACGTGTGGGAAATGTGAGATTTGATAAAAGTCCTTCTTTGTCTGTGCTATTGTCTGTGGTGTGCTGGGGAAGTAAATGTAATGTGGCATCCTCTGAACCATGGCATCTAGGAAGGCATGGAAGAATCGCGATAGGGCACTTTGTGACACCGCTCCTGCTGAGGCAATCACCCCCTGAAATCTTCCAGATGCCAACAAGTGAAATGAACACTGGACCTGTATTTCTGTGGAGATGGCATTTGTCCTGCGTGTGGGGTGTTCAAGGTAGGGTCTGAGTTCTGCTATTAAATCATTTATGCTGTCTTCATCAAGCCTGTAATGTGTGTAGAGCTCCTCCTCAAGGCGCTGGGAGATGGTCACGCGCAAACGGAATATCCTCTCCTGCCGTAGCCTCATCTGTGCAGCAGCTCTCAGACGCATCCTCCTTGCTATGATGTAAAGGCCCGCCATTGTGGTTAACAGTTTTTTTAATTCTGTTGCTGCTTAAATAGTTTGCACCTGGTTACCACCTGCTCCTACTTGGTGGTAATTGCGATTCTGTATTTTGCGAATTTCCAAAAATCGCTATTTGCAAATTTTTCATACATCTCGTTGCGATTATTTTTTTGCTAAAATTGCTGATCTGCGATTTTTCTGCGATTTCCAATATTTGCGATTTAGCTTTTGCGATTTTCGCATATTTGGAATTCGCAAATGTGCAATATCGCTATTTATTCGCAGAATGGCACTTCTCGCAAACGGTGGAATCGCATTTTTTCCAATTCCTTAATTTCAATGCGTTTTGCATTCATGCATGCCGATGAGCATTTTCGCATTCACAAAGACAGAAATTCTGCGAATTTCGGCCTTTGTGAATGCGAAAATGCTTGATACATATCGCCCATATTCTTTTATCTTGATATTGTTGTTGTCAATATTCAGTTGTACAATCCTCAAAGACTAGTTTAAATTTCCATCAGAAAGGGGAAAATGGACAATGACAAACAGGCCAATTGTTTATAGAACTGATTATAGAAGCAAAGGCCCCGATGTACAAAGCCTTTTTGCAGTCGCAAACTCTATGAATCACAAAATCAGAGGGTTTGCGGTAGCAAAAAATACTTTGCTTAATCACCAGAAACCATTTTAGGGTTTAGAAAATGTTTTCCAACTTGTAAAAAGGCTTTTGTGATCCTGTCCAAATGGCAAATAAAAGAGGGCCTGAATGGACACCCCTCTTATTTCCAATTCGGAAAGGAATTTATCAATGGTTTGTGCCTGCAACTGTGGTTGCAAACCATTGAAGAGTTGCTGACCCCCAATTTGGGGTGGTAACCGATTTGCAATTGAAACGGTGGCCCCTTGAGTCACCTTCCCGTTTGTGAATCATTTCAGCAGCATCAGGCCCCACAAATTTTAAAAGCCAAACATGCCTTTACTTGGCACAGTATGCTTTAAAAAGTAATGCTTCCCATTTCGGAAAGCTAAGCAGGGACAGAAGTTTGCTGTCCCATACACGTCTCCATAGCTGTTTTGGTAGCCATTAACAGAGGGTTTTCAAATTGTGAATGCTTCATTTATATTTATTATGCAGTTTCTTTTGCGGTTCCCTACAATACACAATTTGCAATTCGACATATTGGTTTAGAGGTCCTATTGCAAACTGCATTGTCCTTCACATACCAGTTGGTGTGCAAATTGGTCTTCCCTGGTTTTCTAATAAGAATGAGGCATGGTCCCAAGTTCCTTAGAATTACACTTTGTCTTGCAATTTAAAATGTGAAGGTTCTATTACTTCAAATATGTCTAAGTATACTAAGTCGTTGAAGCCAGTTTGCATTTTAATTACAGCGGAAATTGAACAGATTGCATAGCCTCTCCTGGAATAAGTAACCAGTGTTTCCAAATTATTAGACAATTATTTCTGAGAACATAACACTTTCCTAAAGCAAAAGGGATTTCATTCTTTACTGATGCTTCGAGTCAAGGTAATTAATCTCGCAGGTTTCTCTTCAAACTCACTGAAAGATTTTCTGTGTTATGATGAAGGTAATTATTTTCTTACATATGCACCCAGGAGCGTTTTACAACACTAAGGTTTGTCCTCGAGGTCCATCGTTCAAAAATCGTCGATGTCCATGCCAGGCTGCATCCATCCCATGGAAAAAGCAGAAATCTGAGATGAAATAGACCAATGGGTGGAGCAGCTCAAAGGTCACCAATAAAAGAAAACTCGATCAACTGAAACACCAGTGACAGACATCTATCTTGGGAAAAGGACAAGACATCCTAGAAAATAATAATGAAGGGATGAAAACAATGGAAAGACTTGCATACTAGTTTGATAGAGCAACAAAGCAGCCTCTGAGTACAATGAAATTTTGCACATATTATGCAAACTGACAAACTCAGAAGTTTAAAAAAAATACCTTGTACAGCACGCCCGCTAAAAAACGGGCGTACAGGGTATGGGTAATGTCTAAAATTCATCTTGCTTTAATGCTGAGCCAATATAGTCTCACTATTTTCCTTCAGAACCACAACTCTGAATGAAGGCCACAAGGCTGCCAAACTTGCCCAGCTTCCTGCAGAATCAGAAGTCCTGAACCAAAGAAACATCGATCAATTCTTCTACTCATTTCTACTCATTTCTCTTTTGTGCCATACCTTAACCAAATCTTTGAAAGGGTTTTGAAATGAGTGTTGTGAGACTAAGATCCTGGAGACAATATCCAGGACTCCATACTCAACATCAGCATGAATTATTATACCCTGGGATGCACCTCTATTGTGTTATGACCAACAATACTGTGCACTTGATTGGAGTGCCATTTTTCCTTCCACTCTATCTTAGCTCAAGCAAGAGATTATTTGTATTTATATATTCAGGCGTTATATAATGTGGCACTTGTCACCTAGGACACTCTGAGCAATAGAAGACAAATGATGAAAAACAAGGGAATGCGATGTCTGAAATATGTGACTAAGCCCAGATTTATTATGCTTTTGTGCAGCTATTCGCTACAGTCCGTAATGTTGTGATTGTCCAACATCTCAACTTCTTTTTGGGCTTTTCAGTGGGAATTTATTTTCCCCTCTTGCGCCTGGCCCCTCCAGCCCTCACATCCTTTTTTGCTAAAATTGGCTTCTTGTAGCAGATTATGCTCATTCATTGAGCGTTTCACTATCAAATTGACCCTCAAGTGTCTGTTACCATGCCATGTCCCTTTTCATGAATGGTTTTTTGTTGAAGTAAAGTGTAATTGTCTTTCTGTTTGACCTCCGAGAACCACACGATCTGGCACTTGATTGGCCACGTTACCTTAAGAAAGTTTCCCTAGACATGCTTTTTTGCCACTGCTGGACATCTTGGAGCTACTTTGTGTTCTGAATATCCTTGCTTTTGGCCTGATGATGACCTTGGAACCATACATAGAGACAATTGGCCAGGCATTGGCAGCTAGAAACAGCTTTGCGCAGCGTGGTGAGCGTGTTCTACTTTTTAAAAAAGCCCGTTTTGGTATTTCTGTTCGTTTATTTTTTTCTCCCTGATTTTAACAGGCAGTACTCCTGGGGCTCACCCCTTACCTGCACTTAAATTGAGAAGTACACCGCCGCTTGTGCGGGCCCGGTTCCGGGGTTGCTGAGGGTTTTCTTAAGCTCCCTAGCGGGCGCCATTTTGAGAAGGGCTTTTGACGCTCTTCCAGCGCCATCTTGGGTGTACCGGAGGGTCGTTTTGTTCCCCACATGGAGGGACTATTTAAGGCGGTCCTCTGACATAGAATATCCTGATAGAGACAATTGGCCAGGCATTGGCAGCTAGAAACAGCTTTGCGCAGCGTGGTGAGCGCGTTCTACTTTTAAAAAAAGCCCGTTTTGGTATTTCTGTTCGTTTATTTTTTTCTCCCTGATTTTAACAGGCAGTACTCCTGGGGCTCACCCCTTACCTGCACTTAAATTGAGAAGTACACCGCCGCTTGTGCGGGCCCGGTTCCGGGGTTGCTGAGGGTTTTCTTAAGCTCCCTAGCGGGCGCCATTTTGAGAAGGGCTTTTGACGCTCTTCCAGCGCCATCTTGGGTGTACATGAGGGTCGTTTTGTTCCCCACCTGGAGGGACTATTTAAGGCGGTCCTCTGACATAGAATATCCTGATAGAGACAATTGGCCAGGCATTGGCAGCTAGAAACAGCTTTGCTCAGCGTGGTGAGCGCGTTCTACTTTTAAAAAAAGCCCGTTTTGGTATTTCTGTTCGTTTGTTTTTTTCTCCCTGATTTTAACAGGCAGTACTCCTGGGGCTCACCCCTTACCTGCACTTAAATTGAGAAGTACACCGCCGCTTGTGCGGGCCCGGTTCCGGGGTTGCTGAGGGTTTTCTTAAGCTCCCTAGCGGGCGCCATTTTGAGAAGGGCTTTTGACGCTCTTCCAGCGCCATCTTGGGTGTACCGGAGGGTCGTTTTGTTCCCCACCTGGAGGGACTATTTAAGGCGGTCCTCTGACATAGAATATCCTGATAAAGACAATTGGCCAGGCATTGGCAGCTAGAAACAGCTTTGCGCAGCGTGGTGAGCGCGTTCTAGTTTTAAAAAAAGCCCGTTTTGGTATTTCTGTTCGTTTATTTTTTTCTCCCTTATTTTAACAGGCAGTACTCCTGGGGCTCACCCCTTACCTGCACTTAAATTGAGAAGTACACCGCCGCTTGTGCGGGCCCGGTTCCGGGGTTGCTGAGGGTTTTCTTAAGCTCCCTAGCGGGCGCCATTTTGAGAAAGGCTTTTGACGCTCTTCCAGCGCCATCTTGGGTGTACCGGAGGGTCGTTTTGTTCCCCACCTGGAGGGACTATTTAAACCAGTCCTCCGAGCGCAGCGGGATCGCGCAGCTGGTATGCCTCCGCTTGGCCGGAGTCTTGCCAGAGTCCTGCCCGTCTGCGCCCGTCAGCGTCTCGGCAGCGGACGGAGCTGGACGGTGGGCTGCTTAAATTTTGTATTTGTTTGCAGAATCTTTGTGTTATCTTTTGGATATGTTCTGCTATAATTCGGCAGACTTACTCGCTTTACGCCCCCCTCGTAACCTATGTTACTCTTTTTTTCCTGGCTGTCGAGCCTTAAGGAAAGGGTGTCCGACTTGCGGCTGGCGTCTTCCATTGTCTACTGGATCCGCGCAGGACAATATCCCGGCCCCATATCAATGTCTTCTCCTTAATACCAGATCGTTGACCTGTCACTCCCTTGATATTTGGAATTTATTACAGAATTCCAATGTGTCATGCTTATTTCTTACTGAGACTTGGCTGAGTGATTGCTCCGCACCTGATTTGGCCAATGCCATCCCTCCGGAATACAACATCTTTAGGAGGGATAGAACATCGGGCAGAGGGGGTGGTGTAGCTCTTGTGGTAAATAAAAACATACCCTGCTCAACCTTCCCGGTAGAGAATATCCAGGGATGTGAAGCCTTGGGTTTCACCCTTCAGCTCTCCCCCCTCCAGGCTTGTACAGGGATTCTCTTGTATACAGTCCCGGGACCTGTAGGGCCGTTCTTTGATGAACTTCAAGTAGCTCTCTCAGTCCCTTGTCTCAGATCTGAATATTGTATGCTACTTGGGGATCTCAATGTCCACATGGACAACACGTTGGACCCCGATGCAATGAAACTTAGTGACATCACAGCTCCATTAGGACTGTCTCCATTTTTGCAGAAACCGACGCATAAGAAAGGCCATACTTTAGACCAGATTTTCTCAACAAAATCTATTACGATAATGGCTTCGGAACCAGTACTATGGTCTGATCATTTTTTGATCTCCTTTTCCGTACCTGCCATTGCTCTGACTCGGGTGAGAGAATCAATTGTGACCACGCGAACTTCACGCCCTTTCCATCTGCTTTCAGTGGATATGTTATCTGAGGCCCTTACCACCTTTCCATGTCAGCTTCTGGGCAATTTGGAAGAGAACCTTAGCCTCTTTCATGATTGGCTGATAGCCAGATTCGAGATCCTAATCCCCGAAAAAAAGCTTACATCAGGTGAACGTAGAGCGTCGGCCCCATGGTTCACTCCCCAATTAAGGGAGCAACGGCAGGGTTGTAAAAGGGCTGAGAGAGTCTGGAGACGGGCCTATGACCCGACTGAGAAATTGAAATTTCGAGCAACAACTAAAGCCTATCACCAGTCAATCTGGAATGAAAAAAAGGCTTATTTCGAGCGTCGGATCGAAGAGGCTGAAAATGGATGCAAAGAAATCTTTAAAGTTGTGCTGGATTTCACCTCTCCAGCTACTTTTACACCAGCTCATGCTCATTCAGAAGTATGGATAAAACAACTTGCAAATGTTTTTGTTAATAAAATCACAACCATTCAGGCCTCTCTTTTCCACTCCAGCTCTCAGTCGGCTGTGGGTCCCTTATCCTCTTCCCCATTCAGGGAGGATCTAGGCCCTTCTCTTTCACAATTTCCACACCTATGCCTTGACACTTCCTTAGAGCTTCTGTCAGGCTTGAAATCAGGTTCTCCACTTGACCCCTGCCCGGCTAAACATCTGGGGAAGGTGGCACCTGCCTTAAATGCCTTGTTGAACCCTCTTCTAAACTCTTCATTGTCAACGGGAGTGGTCCCGCAGGCATGGAAACATGCTCTGATCCTGCCATTGATCAAAAAGCCTACCTTGGACCCCCTCATCCATGCCAACTATAGGCCTATTTCCCTTCTCCCTGCTCTGGCGAAAGTGGCCGAGAGATTTGCACATCGGACGATTTCCAATTTCATCGAAGGAAACAACCTGTTGCATGACACGCAATCGGGATTCCGTGCAAATTTTAGCACGGAGTCGGCTCTTCTCGAGGTCACTGATGCCATCAGGGAAGGACTCGACTCTGGGGGAAGGACCATGTTGGTTATGTTAGATTTGTCGGCGGCTTTCGACACCGTTCCTCATGATCGCCTCCTTATAAGACTCTGGGAGAGCGGCATTCGGGGAACGGTGTGGAAATGGCTTAAATCCTTTCTGGCCGACCGCCGGCAAACGATCTGGGCGCCCCCTTTTTCCGCTGATATGACTCCGCTAGAGGTAGGGGTTCCGCAAGGTTCCATTCTTAGCCCCATGCTATTTAACATCTTTATGGCCCCTCTGGCGTAGTCGCGGAATCCTTTGGCGCCCAGATCGTATCTTACGCCGATGACACCCAGCTCCTATTCACTTGTGATAGGGGCGGGTCATTCGACGGCGTAAAGATCAGAGATTGCCTTAGCGCGGTCTTTGAGTGGTTCAGGTGTAATGGACTAAAGTGCAATTCCGATAAGTCGGAGCTGCTCTTTTTTGGATGCACCTGTGAACCAGATTAGAAAGCTTGGTGGCCACAAGACTTGTTCCCTCCTGACAATGTGTCTCTCAAGGCAAAAAATTTGGGAGTGATTGTGGACAGTGAATTGTCCTTTGGGCCACATATCTCGTGCCTCTCAGGCAAATGCTTTGGCATTTTACGAATGCTGAGGAAGTTTCTTCCTCTAGTGTCTTTCCAGCATAGGAAGATTATTGTCCAGGCCTTGATTGGATCTCGACTGGACTACGCAAACGCTCTTTTTTTGGGTTTACCAAAATATCTTTTGAACCGCTTGCAAGTAGTCCAGAACTCGGCAGCCCGTGCTATTTACGGACTTCCGAGAAGAGCAGGAGCCACAGTTTTACTGAATTCTTTACACTGGCTGCCGATCGCTAAAAGAATTCTTTTCAAGTGTCTGACTTTTGCCTTCAAAGCCTTACATGGATCTGGCCCTAAGTACATAAGGAAACGCCTCTCCCGATATGTACCCAGCAGATCTCTGAGATCATCCTATCTATCTCAAATGACAGTCCCAGCGATCAGGCGTGCAAGGATTGGAGGTCGATCCTTTTGCTATTTAGCCCCGAAGGAGTGGAATGAACTACCACTCTCTCTCAGACAGGCTCCCAATCTCCTTACTTTTAGAAGAGAGCTAAAAACGTGGCTTTTTACTAAATAAAACTTGATCTTTCTCTTGTGTCTGCTTTTAGTTGTTATGTGGTTGTTTTGCTTGCTGTTCTTTCTTCACCAAAGCGCCGGGATGCTCCTTGGAGTAGCCGAGCGATATAGAAGAAATAAATTAACATAACATAACATAACATAGTTCAAAAATGTAGTTGACAATATACGGTGCAAAGACTAATAGAATAGTATTCGGGCTCACATTGAAAGTTATTGATAATGAATGAACATTTCTTTATTGTTTTTTTAATATCCATGCTTTAGATTAGCCCATGCACTATATCTGTATATATTTTGTTGTGGATCATACTTTGGAACTTTGTTTTGTGTTTGTGTCTCTCCCATTTGCACCTTGTGATCACTTTTTCACTGACCACTTTATTATTGTGTTTAAAGACCTAGTGTAAATGATTGATGACTACATGTACTGCAACTATTTGTCATATTTGAATATACATAATATATATATATGTGTGTGTCCATTGTTTCATTGTTTGTACAATTTAGTGGTTTTGAGTGTGGCTCAATGGTTAGAGCAGCAGACCCTGATGCAGAGGTCTAGCCCGGGACCAGGGTTCAAATTCCCGCCTCGGCGGGTCTTGGGCTCAATTTCCTCGGACCTGATAATTCTGGCCTCGGTGCCTATTCTAATCATGGGTCCCACTCTGCAACTCTGGGCAATCGCTTGCTTAATCTCCACAACGGCCCCAACAACTAGGATGCCTGGCTTCACCTTGGGGGTGCCCAGGAGTGGGCACTTCACAGGGAAAAGCCAGGAAGGGTTCCACAGCGGTATGCGTACAAGTGCCGAGATACCCTCATGGGTCGATTTGTGCACTATACAAGTACTACTACATTTACATTTACATTGAGTGACACCTAGTAGCACACCTGCTGCTTTTCTACAATGTGACACAAAGCAGCACAAATAGCAGCATCAGTCACACTTCCTAACTAACATTGATTTTTCACCAAAAATTGCTAGAACGATTGGTTGTGCTTTACGCAACCAATCAACAATAATGAATGCAAAGGGAGGAAAATGGGATCCAAACATTTCATGTGCCCATAGGATTTTGTGCAAAGCCAAATCTAGTAAAGTAGCACAATTTGGTTATGCACAAAATCCTAGCATCAAAGGAATCCAGATACAAACAATGAGCAAGTGGAATATTGGGTGATATTTCCATATTAGGATTACCACTTCCCTCCAGGTCATTGTGGACGCTATTTCCAGTGCTGGACGTTTGTGTGATAGCTTAATGCACTCTCGGTGTTGTAGTCTTCTTCTGCTTCACACTATTTAGACTAACACTTCTGAAATCCAAGGTTCATAGAAGGAAAGTTCAGGAATGGAGACAGTGTCTTTATTGACCTAAAGTGTAGTTTTCACCCTATGCCAGTATGTAGCCTGTAATTTTCATTAAATAGCAAATTGTTCGCAATTTAGGATTGGGTGTTTGTCCATACTGTTATGTACTTGAGGGTGTGCTTTGACTTCAAGTGTGATGTAAGATGCAACTGTTTTGCTTTTGCATCATGCCACATTACTTAATGGTGTACTAAAACTTCATTTGCAAGCACGTTTACCTTTCACATGATGCATAGCTGCAGATTTTCTTCCAGCACTGTGCTCCCTGGCTTTTAGTAAATCTTGATTGCAAAATTGATTGACACTGCCATTTGCAATGAAACTGTAGTGTTGCTTTGCATTAGGCGAGCCTCCATGCAAGTGTACAGTAAATCTTAGACTGCAGTCAAGTGCTCAGGATGGATGTAGATTTTACTAACCAATCTTGCAACCAAATCTGACACATCTTTTGGTGCAGTATTCCACAAGAATGTACCTACCCACTGACTGGGGAAGAACCCAGACAGCTAGAACTTGGCCCATGATAAAAAGCAACATAAAAGAAAACCTGTGCATTTTCAACTGGTAAAAACCTTACAGTTTCATAGTACTTTGATCTGTGCACACCCCATTCTGGAGTGAGGGATCTCTGCAGAACCTGGCTTCTCATTACACTACCGCTCCTATTTTTTATTGCAAATTTTCAGTTAAAATTGCCAAAATTAATCATTCCAAACATGTTACATTTTTAAGTCTGATTTATTCTTTTGAGTTAGTATTTATTATTTCACAAACAGCTTGAGGGTCATCATAAACAGTTAGACGGATATTTTGATCATCTGGGTTTTATTATTGTATCAGACAGCGAGTCATATGTTTACTCAACCTTCTACGAGGGCATATGTTTAGTTCCAGCTTCCAAAATGTATTTTTTCACCCATTTGCTTTCACTCACATATCCAGTATTTTCTATAATGAGTGTCCTGATATTACCGGTATTATAGCATTTTGATCCGTATTCACGTTATTACCTTGATTCCCTTCATTCCCAGACCAATAACTGATTGTTCTAGTTCCCAGTCGAGATACACAAGCTCCTTTTCGAGACTATTTCACAAAAACAATTCCTCTCTGGTGTTTTTAAGGTAACTTGCACAATATCTGTGAGAAACGAATAAGAAATAGGTGAAAGTGAAGCTATTGGTGAGCTACCACCATTTAACATTTGCTTTGTTTTTGTGATAGAAGTTTTTAGGGAAACAACTCATTGGGAGGCTAGTAAATTGATTACTTGTTGCAAGACCCCTACTCTGCTTTTACCTGCAAGAACATGTGACTCCATTTCTGCAGTCACTCCACTAGATACCTCTAGCTAGAAGAGCAATATTCAAAGCACTCTGCATCGTCCACAGAACCAGCCATGGAAAAGGTTCACTATACCTTCAAGCAATACTAATGAAACAGGTTTTCACAATGGATCATCATGTCACTTTATCCAAGAAATTCATAATAAGCACTGATTTAGCAGCACACGCAGGCAACCTCTGGAATTCACTTCCCATCAAGATTCGAAGCCTTCAGGAGCATATCTATTTCAGGAGACAGTTGAAAACATAGCTATTTAAATAGAATCACATTATCTGAAGTAACTATAACCCGTGCCCTAAGGTGACAAGCCGTTGACATGCACTACTATTTAACCCAACACTCTTGACATGTTCTACAAAATCATTGATAGTATGACTGCAACATCTGAAATGACATGATTGATGAGAAGACTGTGCGTGGCTGGACCGCAATTCATTGTTATCTTAGGGCCCAGGTTAAAGTCACTTGAGCTAACTATAACTGGTGAATTTCAGTGTTATTTTTAGTTTAAAACATTACAATGGCACTGAAATTTTCAACTAACTTGAATGTTACTTTAATCTTTGTTTTTTCCAGTGAATGATTCTATATACCTGGGCTTCACTAGCTTGCTGCAGCTTTATTATTTTCCGAGGTATTGGAAGGCCCAGGCCCTCCCCACAAGTTGAGCCAAGCAAGGGCGGCTGCGGTGCAGATTGTGACTTCAAGATGGGTCGGGTGCATTGTCATCCCTACCCCTGCCCGATGGACGTTTGAATTTGGGGGCAGGAGCATTGAGGGGACTCGAGATAGTTCTGAGACATTGCACCGACCAGGACTCTGTCATTAGACCACACCGTGCTGTGTCCTGCACGTCACCTAACCCACATGGACTTTACAACTAAATCCCCACGTAGCACTTACCTGGAGTGCAGCATTCTGGGACTGGTGGTTCCGACGAGCAGCCAGTTGGTGCACGATCACATGGATGGGGGGGAGCAATATTTCAACCAATGAGAAAAATGCTGGACATTTAAAAATGGAGGTGGTAGAGAATCCTGAGAGGAGTTGCATCTGAGGAAGGCCGAGACAGGCCAAAATGCATTATGCCTGTGCAGTCTATTATTATTATTATAGTGATCCAGGAGGCGCGTTTGCAGAGTGGTGGAGAAAGGGGGCATGGCCTCCGAAGTCCTCTCAGCAATTGCATTGTGTGGGACTTACTGGAGGTAACAGAAAGGCCTGTTGGGCCCCAAGTACCTTCAGCATCCAGGGGGACTTCATCCCCCAACCAGTAGTGTGCCAGGAAGTTTGTTTACACAGTGGTAGTGAAGGGGGGCGGGGACTAATGCAACTTTCTGGGTCAGTTTTAAAAAAAAAAATGTGTTTCATTTGGGAAGGTGGGACAAACGGTCCCCTTCCCTGGGCCAGTTTTGGCCCCAGGGACCCCATTGAGGAAAAGTGTTCTTCTGATCGGCATCATTTGTACCGGGACTCCATTGCTTTTTCATTGCCATCTCGTGTCAAACACCCACTTCCACACGATCCACCTGGTCTATTCTGCTGATGCCTGAGGAAATTCTAACTGACACGACAAAAACCATCTTGCAGCCTGCATTTCTGCCCAGGAACTGTCGCACACCCAACCCCCCCACCCCCCTGTTCTTTGCAGTTCAACTGAAAGCCACGAGACACTCACACCCTGAGTAAATGATTTATTTTCCATCTCCTGCTCCCAGCCTGGTAAACATCCTTGACACCGTGATCAGGTTATCTGGACAATGGTCTGACTGCTGTCCCTTGATCAGGGTGATTGAACAATGATTTGAAAGACCAGGCTTTGATCAGGGCATTTGAACAATGACCTGAAAGACTGAGCTTTGATCAAAGCCGAGTGAACAATGATTTGTTTACCAAGCCTTGACCACCATCTACAAACATCGTCTGGATCTGGTTATCAACTGCAAACACTGCCCTGATTGAACAATGAACTAACAGCCAAAAGACTGGGATGAAAAAGTATAAAAGGTTTGTAAGCTGCAGAGTGAAGCAGCAGCCTCCTCTGTCTTGTCTCTGTCAAGCTTGGGAGTCTCTGTTCCATAGCCCGGGCTATTGAATAAATCTGGGTTCCTCCTGCAGATGAAGGCTCTTGTGTCTCCTTTTACTAAGTATCGAAGGTATGGAAGACTTGGGCGGTTCCCCCAGCACCGAGACCCAGTAAGTGGGTTTAACCGGTTCTTCACCATCCCTTGTGGTCCGGTCCCTATACTGTTTGCCCTGGTCCCACATATTTTTTTGTTTTTATTTCCAGGTTAATAATAAATATTCTAAATTAATTTATATCATATATTAAAGTATATGTATTCATTTTTTTAAAGAATAATAAATGGTTAACATTTCCCCTATACTTACCAGAGGGAGATCTCCCGCTCAATGGTGAAGTTCTTCACCAACAGAGGAAAAGTTACTAGTAGTAATCTTACACTCACACATTCAATTGTAGGAAGGTTTAGATCATCATTTGAGATGATGTAGACAAGTAAATATATATATATATATGTAAAGCTCCACTCGAAAATGGTGAATACATTTCCTAGGTGTAAGAGTAAATGTGCATGTGAGAAAACATACATTTGTATATTGACCTTTGTGAATCAGGCTCTAAATGTTTAGGATGTCTGTCAGACCCATCTTCTCATGCCTCTGCCTCTCATAACTCTGCCCCCTTTACGCTTCCAACCCTTGACACCCATTACATGGGATTACAGAGTTAATTGTTTGCATTTCCAGCATTGGGGAAGCTCCTAATGAAAAAACAACCAGGTGACTTTCATTATAGAAATTAACATTTTGAATATAAAATACCTAGCAATGTTAAGTGAAGCAGGACTTTGAATGCTAGTAAACATGTTAGAGTGCTGAACATTAATGTTTTTTATGTACAAACATTTTACGTGACTTTGAAAGGTGATGGGACTAACAATTATGTTCCTTGTTTTGGGGGGGGTTTAATTATATTCACAGGTGGAGCGTCTCCCATGCAAACAATGTATACCGTTCCTTACCCAGCCTCTACATGATATAGCAGAAGTGAATAACGCTTTTTGCTGCTCTGCAACGTACTCCTATTGTGACATATTTTTGTAATATCTTCATGTATTGTGTAGTTGGGTCAACTGCATCTTTAAGTAGTGATACTACTAGTCCTTATGCCAGAACAATCTTAATGTATCTAAAGGTTGCCTTTGAATTGTTGTGATCAATATGTTTGGGTTTTTACATAAAAGTGTTTAAAATATATTTATATTTAAGTGTTTGTTTAAAAGATCGTTATAGTTAAAAGCATTTTACACTTTCAGCATTTTTTAAGTGCTATTCACAAACACTTCTCATAACTATGTCATTGTTGATGAGCTAATTGAAGGGAGGTTTGCTTTTCAAGGTGTCTCCTTTTAGGATTACCATAATGTTAGTTGAGCATTTTTATTTAGTGTATTTTAAAATGTATGGTTTTGAGCCATGGTGTATTTTACTAGGCTATTTTCCTTACTCAATTTCACCACTTTACTTTCTCACAAAATGGTAATGTCAAAGATGCAAACCTGTATTCTTGTTTTTCTGTTTTTACAAGGATCAGCTCCATCCGACTGTCATCAAACCTTAAGCACTTTTCATGCAAAATACCTGGTGGCAAACATTGGTGCTTTGCAGTAGGACACCTTGCTTTTAGGGGCTACTACATTGATCTCTTGACCTCCTATATATTGACGATGCAATGAAATTGTCATTGGACATCCTCGCATAGTGGCTGCTGAGCACATAGGAGGATAATTTCTGTCCCTCTGAACCCCTTTTTTGAGAAACGTCTTCTTCCTCCATGTGTCGAGAAACACCTGACGCCTCCGTTTGTTGAGAAACGTCTTCCTCCTACTTGTGTCAGAATGTCATGCATGAATTGTTAAGGTATATTTGTGGAGTCTTGCCTTTCCGGTACACTATGGTGATCCATGTCAATAGTTTTGCAGAGCACCTGTGTTACATGCTGACATATAGAAACATGACTAATACAAAAGGAAAAAAAGTAGTTTACTTTGACAGTGTAGTGTAAGGCAAACTTGTTTTGTAGATGCCACCTTTAAAGCCCCACATCTATGTCAAAACACCTGCTTACTATTCATTGAATCCTATAAACAATGTGCTGTGACTAAAAATGCAAGAATGTATCAGTTGGGTACTGTGTGGTTCGAGATTTTGCACTCATGCAAAAGCATCATTGCCTCGGACCCCGTATTACAATCTGTATAAAGCTACTTTGTACAAAAAAAGGAAACGCTGGCAGGCACCTGCTATGATTCATTGTAATTTTTTGTGGAGCCATCTATATGCAATTCACCCTGATTAGAAATCTTGGTTTATTTTCTCCTAGTTGAATTACCAGTCAGATCACAAATCATTTGCCATGCTTGGAATTCAAGCAGCATATGTTCCATATTAATGTAGATCTCAATCCATGGGGGTCACAGCACCAGGGCTGGTGGTGTGTAATTTATGGACAACGCATAGTTTTCGTGAGGAATGTTGTTTAAAGAGTTATAACTTGTGTCTCTACGGTTCAGTTTCTATAAGCACTATGAAAGGGTGCCGTGTTGGCCCACATTATAGAACATGCCCTTGATGATTTGATGCTTTGTCAAGAGACCAAGACAGTAGTGCGTGCAACATAGAGGCTGTCTGTTTTTGTTGTCTTTGTGTGCCAATGGGGCAACAATTGATTTTTTTTTAAGTGACAAGTTAATTACAATTGAAGATGCCATTTTGTTTGAGGGCCTTCGATCTGTCAGTAATTAAGCTGATCTATAAAATATTGCCCATAACTGTTAAATTGATATGTCTGTGTTACAGGTGCGGGAGTTTAAAAGCCGTGACACAACGTATGGTAAGTAAATAATTCCTTTATTTAGGACAAGAGTACATAGGCAACCAGAGAAGTCTTGCTCGTATTGTCCCTTGTTATCCACTCCTTCAGGTATGAGTGAGCCAGGGCCACCCGAACTGTGGATGCTCCTCAAAGAAAGGAGAGAGACGACTGATAAGTGCAAGATGTCAGATATTGTATCACGGTCTCACAGTATTCTGTCCTGGGGAAGTGGTCGTGCCTTGGGGTATCTCTCTTAATCAATTCACCACCAAGTGTTAAAGAATCGCAGTTCTAAGGAACGTGAAGGGCTAGGGAATATCAGCATATATATAGATGCTGTCCGCATAATGTAAGGAGTGACTCCGTATGTCACTATGCCTATATTTCACTTAATAATCGGGGATGAGCGTGTAACGGACTCAGCCATGCTCCTCCAGGAAAGTGGCTCAACTCCTTGTCCGTCCGGTAGCCCCCAGGTCTTGCAAGTGGGGCAGATGGAGGGATGGGCAGTTGGGCTCCGACCGACTGCTCTCTTCTCTGGGTGGCTTGTCTTCCACGACGACTCCACTTTACTCCATTTTACGACACTCCATTCTACTCTCCTTTACCCCACTAACTTTTTGCATAACTGAGATCTATTGGCTTTGCCAGTGCTTGTTGGCCGTAGTAACTTTAGAAGTGCTGTTTGTGAATAGCAATCGGCTTACTCTTTTGCCGTAAGTGCATGTCCCTCCCTACGCCCGTCCCTAAACCCCCTCCTTATTCCTCCTTAAAACAATCCTTTTTAATATTAAGTATGCCCAATTCTTCAGCTACAGCCATTGGTCCCACTCACATTTACTGCTAGGTTTTAAATGTACATGTGTGAGGATCTCCCCATAGAAAAGATAGGAGAGGTAGAGGTTTGGATTTACACTTGTAGGTTTGTGAAAAGCATTTTTAATGCTTTAATAGTACTATTGTCGTACTAGTAAACATACTACAAAATGAAGTTTGAGAGTAGGACCCTATGTGTAAAAATACTGTATATATAAATGTGATGTTCAGCAAAATGCAACATTTTGAAGGAGTCAAATCCCACAGCAGACAGTAATATTTATGAAATGTAGCTCCAATATATAGGGAAAAGGATTAGATGTACCGCTCGTTGCATCATTTTTATATGTCTCTGGCTAAATGCCCTATAGCATCTGCCATCTCTATTAAAAGACAGAAGAGTTCCATTTCATAAATGGATCCTGTATACACACATACAAAGAAGAATTCATTCTAGTTTAGATGGTATTTAGAGTGCTGCCCTGAGTCAAGCACACAATCAGCCATTGATGAGTGCAATGTCACAATTACTGAGCACAAGTTTAAAGTTACATTGCTCTTGACTTTCTTTTTCCTGCCTACAATGACATTCAGAGCAGTGCTTGCGGCCTGTTCACCATGGACACGGATAACTACAATGCACATGTTGTCATCATTGGGTGGGAAAACATAATCAGATACGAATCAGATGTTACATAAAGTTAACCGATATTTATTAATTTCTACAGCTAAAAGTGGCATGTTTCAAGGATAACAAGCATCTATGCTCCAAATGATGTTCACAATAGAAATAGTACAGGATGAAAAGGATTTGTGGTCGCATTCAATCTATGCCTTTGTGATTCTTTATTTACTGATGGGCATTACAAATATAAAAATATTACAAAAATCAATATTAAGTATGAAGAAAAATCAGGATGTAAATACAATTTGTGCCAATTAATTGATAACATTCATAGATTATTTTTAAATTACATGCCAATTTTCCAGATGTGTGAAGAAATTAATAGCTGCATTGTACACCCCCTCGAATGAGTAATCAGACACATATTAAATCTGGATCCATACATGTTTGGCCAAATAACCCTTACTTGGGAGAAACACACACACACAACCACACACACACACAAGCATGGACACACACATAGTCCTATTATAAGAGGACGACAAATGACCAGATTGCCTGGGATCTCGCGTGCAGATTGTGCACCTGGTAAATACTGATTCCATGGGGTTCAGTGTTTATCAAGTACACAATTTGTGCACTATTTTGATTTATGACCATTACAACTGGAGATATATAGAAATAGCACAAGTTATTCCCCAGTTAGCCATGTTCTAACACACCATGGGCTACTTGTATCAAGCTATTTAGCATTCACAATGGAGTCGGCCCATTTGCAGACGCTAAAAAGGCTTTTTACATGTATCAAACCCATTTTGCGATTCGATAACCTATTACCGAATCGCAGAATGGGTATGCGATTCGCTTTTAGGAAGGGGCAGGTTTAGGGCGTCCCCTAATACCGAATCGCATCCGTATGTAGGAATGTTTTGTGACCGAAATGCATTCGCAAAACATTCGCTTTTTACCAACCCATTCACAAATGGGAAGGGGTCCCCAAGTGACCTCTTCCCCTTATTGAATGTTTGTTACAGCATTTTCTGAGAGCAGGCAGTGGTCCCAGGGACCACTGCCTACTCTTAAAAAATGAAAAGAAAACGTATTGTTTTTGTTTTTGAAACGCATCTCGTTTTCCTTTAAGAAAAATGGGCTGCATTAAAAAAAAAAGTTTTCTTTATTCAAAAGCAATCACAGACATGGTGGTCTGCTGACACCATCAAGCCACATCCCCGTGATTTTAGCGATTCCTAGGGGGTCGCAAATTGCGATCTATCTGATTGATATTAATGAGGTAGTGCGATTTACGACCACCTAGGAATCCCTTTATCAAACTCCTTGGGGCACATGCATTAAGCCTTTTTCCGTTCGCAAATGGGCCGATTCGCAGAATCAGCCCGTTTGTGAATGGAAAAAGGTCTTTTCAGATGCATGTACCTTTTGTTATTGACAATTTAGGTAATCACAATTTTTTGCAATTACCTAAATTGCAAATGCATTTAGGGAATCGCAATATGCTAATCCCTATTTGCCAATGCATGTAGCTTTTCCTAAATGCAAACTGTGCATTCAGGAAATGCTAATTACCATCAACTTCAAGTTGATAGTAATTTGTGCATGCTTTGAAAAATGCACAAAAATGCATTTTTCGAAGTGCCATGTAGCGCACACATACCCTTAGGGCATGTGTGTGCGTCACATGTGTACACTTATCATTTTGGGGGGGTGCATCAGAGTGCCTTCGGTCCTTGGATTTGCATTCGCAATTTGCGATTACAAATTTAGTAATCACAGTTTGCGAATGCATCCTTTCATTCCTTTGGGTCTGTAGGCCCATAGGAATGAATGGAGCCACATGAGCTATTAATGATTTGCAATTTCCAAATCGCTGGTAACTAATGTTAAGGAATCGCACATTTTATTGCGATTCCTGCATGCATAGGCATTTGCGATTACCAAATAGCGATTCCTTAAAAATCGCTATTCGGTATTCACAAATGAGGAGTTTGATGCATGTGCTCCTTTGAGTTTCATACATTGTAAATTGTGATAACCTAATTGTGATTCTCAGAAATTCGCAATTAGGTATTTGTAATTTACACTTTTGATACATGTAGCCCCATATGCACTATTAGCCAGACAAAAGTGGGTGGTTTTCACCTAGCAAATGTTGTGGTGGCAAAAACCTCCAGTGTGCAAAATTTACACAAGGTCAGTAATCCTGACTTTGATGCAAACATGACATTACGTCCAAAGAGGGATTTGTGGGTCTCTTGAAGTGAGGGAACATTTTGCGAAAATAGTTAGACCCAAGGAATTTGGGTGAATTCTTCGCATGTTCACACAGCCATTAGGACATTTGTGGAATGTATGTGAGAACCAAGTACATTTATACGTTTCAAACATGCTAGGTTTGCTAATAGCATTTTCCAGGTCCCATGTAACATGGAGCGACTGATGATTGCTAGTTGTGCCGTCCAGCGGTACACATTTGCTGTTGTTATTGCTGTTTACAGGCGCTTCCAATTTTCAAGGTTTTCATCGGGTGATGTTTGCGTGGCTCCCTACTGGAACCAGCAGAAAACAGCTTTTCTCGGCAGCATATCCTAGTAACTATTGTGCTGAAAACAAAAAGACTGTGTTTGTTCGCAGATCCTTGGATAAAGAGTAAGAAACCACTCTTGATGCTTACTTATTACTCAGGCATGTCTGTGTGTGGCTCCTTCTAACACACAGTTTTTTTTCCCTTTGTATTGGCAGCTGTTTGTGCTGCAATAATACATTTCTTGTGTTGTTTCCAGATTCATAAAAATGACCATAAAATAACTTACATTGCGCATGCTCACTGGAACCTTGCTGTGTGAATCAATGCTGTTCCTGCCAGATATTAACACAATTCCTCGTGTCTCATATTACAATGGCTTTATCATTTGCTCTACTACAAAATACAAATGTGTCAAAATAAAACAAGTTAGAAAGAAAGATGTGCCAAATTTGGTTAACAGTCACAGAAGCAGTGGGGCGGTTTTCAGTCATGTGTGGGAAAATAAATCTAGCTCACAACATTTTTTTTTTATTCTTAATTGCCCTGGAGTAATTTTGTCAGGATTTTTTATTATCATTTGTTAAAGGCCAGCCACTCAGTGCAACTGGATAAAGACAAATATATTAAAAGTTAGTGAGATGCAGGAATGTTCTGGAACTAGAAACTGCACAGATGGCCCACAACCTCCTTGGATAAAGCAGGCCCAATTATTGATGGTTTCCCAACCATTAAAGAAGAGGCACCTACTGGACAGTGAACACTGAGCAACTTTTGTCACCAGGCCTGCTCCCCTTGGCTGACTCCCCGCTCGCCCAATGAGCTGCGCCGGTCTCCAGGGGTGAAGACAATGGTTGCTTTGGAGAGAGGGGAGCCTGAGTACACCATGTAGATTTAGGGCTGGATGGAGGGTTTTGTGCCTCGCCATGCCCATTACTCATCCGCTGGCAATGGGCTCTCGTGCTTTTGTCTGGGGAGACGGTAAACTTTCAATGCCATCTGAAAACAGAAGGCCTTTCACAGAGTGCAAGAACTCTGCCATCTCGATCATGTGAAAATATTGTAAACACTTTCCCAGCCCCCCCTTCAGCTGTCCCGAGAGCTGAGTTGGAAAACACCAAACAAAACCAACCGGGCAGAAAGGGATCATGTATGCGCTTATTTTTAATTTATATTCTGGGATGAATGGTTGTTTTGACTATGCAAAAAGGAGGTTAGCGGACAGGGTTAAGTATCCAGTGGTCACTTTCAAAAGAATGCAGGATAAACTGAGAAAAGGAGTCGCTTGCACTGAAACTCGAGGCTCCCCCCAGCTCTAATCCGCCGGGTGTCTATTACACGTACTTAGCACTTCTGAAAATGCCGATTACGTTTCAAAAAAAGCTGCAAAGTTATGAGTGTTCATCGGAATTTAAAAAATACCTTAAGAAGTACTTTCTGAATAGACGAATGTGTGGGGAAATATATTTAGTAGCATTATGTGATTCTATATTTCTAGGTTTATTTAAATTAAAATAATTACTTGTAATATACTGGGCTATTTAATGTGCTTGTCACTTTACAGACATATCTTGTCAATTACGGTCTGGTGTCAACATGTGCTGCTTCTGATAAAGATTCCACAGAACTAAATGTTGTTAATGAGAAATCAGTTCATTGTGGCTCAGATGAATGGATAGTACTTCAAAGAAATCAGATACTAAAATACCCCATTTGCTTTTGAAGCCTCTGAGGATGTCAACGACAGCGCAAAACTGTATGAGCTTTCTCTTTGTACAATAAATGATCAAAGAAGCCACCATCACGACTTGATTCTGCTGGAAGTTTTGTATCTCCAGATCCCCTGCTGCTCCTGCACCCTTCCCATTTTCTTTCTCCACTATTCTCTAAAAAACTCTTGCACCCTCTCCTATAGATCTGCTTTCCTTACTCACATCCATTATCCCTTGGCCCATATTTCCTAAATCCCTCTCCTCTGTCCACCCCCCTCTTCTGGCCCGCATACTCTTATTTCAATTCTCCTCCTATCTACCTTCCTATTCTTTGTAGTCTATCATCATAACACCTCTTCCTACTTTCTGCTGACCCACTTCCTCTCTTCAAGGACCCAACTTCCCTTAATCCCCTCTGAAGGTCCACCTTGTATATCACCCAACATTATGCGAATTTTTTTATCTCAGAAATAGCAAATAAACAATATTATTTGGGAGGGGCGGAAGGAGGAGGTGGACCAGATCTGATCTTCACACCAACTGTAGGGGCGTGAGATGGTTTGGCGATTTGTAATTAGGTTTTGGGGGAGGGGCAGGACTACAGTAGCTCAAGAAAAGCCTGCAAAGTCCATCCTCAGATTAAGGGAGGTCATTTAGTGTTGGGCAAAGAGGCAAAACATCTGTAAATTGGGGGTGCTCCTGCTGCGCCAAATTTCTCCTTCTCCCCCTCCATCTAGAATCAGCAGAAGCCCCTGCACTACTTAGAGTCGTGTGAAGCACTTAGGGGCTTATTTACATGGCCCTTGCACCACTTTTGCGTCACTTTTCCTATGTTAAAAGTGACGCAAAAATGGCACAAGGGCCTTGTAAATCCGCCCCTTAGTTTTCAAGAGTGGAACCTTCACTGGCTTCGCTGACTAAACCCTCTGACCTGATGGCCCATGTACCAGAGGTCCCAAGCAAGGAAATAGTCCACTGGCACAACACCGGGTGAACAACCCCTGCGCACTAGAGTCATTCAGTTTTTGTTTAAAGAAATAAATAACTAAGAGGAAGATCGAACTCCCCATATAGGGGAGTTCTGGAGACTCAGCTGAATTCTTCGAACAATTGCAGTAGCAACCGTCTATGCAGGTGCGAAGGACAAGCAGTGAAGGACTATAATAGAGGGTAGTGCGAAAGTGCAGGCTAGATAAACTACATCTACCAAACGCACTCTGACTTTCATGCTCATGTGCAGACCTGCGATACCTTTAAAGCACAACTGGAAAAGTTGGCACATGCCAATTTAACATGGTAACTTGAGATTCTATAGCAAACAGTTGCTACATTGTTTAGGAATTTCCTGATTTGTTCCTTTTTCCTGAATTTTTCTCACTTAAATCTTCTTGTTCTGCTCGTGACTTTTCCATATGTGAAATGTCCTTCTTTAGATTTGGTGCCTTGATATTCCAGTCTCTGAACCCCCTGTAGCTGCTTCTATTGATTTAGAGCCCACATATATTACGCAGTGGCGGTTGCCACTGTGTAGTTATATTTAAGTAAGACTTTCCATAGGTACAACGTTTTTTGTTTTTCTAATAACTTTGGTGCCATTCGACAATTCTTCATAAAACTTTCCCAAAAAAGCTCATCCATCTCCGCTCCTTCCTGAAAAGCTTTGGGGTTATCTGTCAAGTGGGAGCTGAGAAAAAAGGGCTCCCAAAAGACAATTTCCCCATGCAATTTCCATCGAGAAAAACACACAACGATATAGTAAAAAACAACTGAACAGAATTACAGCAAATTCGGCAGAAAGCTGGATATTTACAGAAAGTGTGCATTGTATGATTTGGTGTCAATCTGTTTAGTAGCTTTGGAGAAATTAAGGTTAAAGAAATAGAGATATGTTGAGAGTTGGTCCTTGGGAGTCCTAAAGTACCAGGAATGTAAAAAACAAAAGCATTATGTTTTGTTGAGTGGGCTCTTTCTCCTGTCGGTCATTTTACTTCAGAGGGACTGAGATCAGTCCCGCAGGAGTGAGCTGTCTGAGTGGCAGACCACAAAATCAGAAGAAATGTTGCAGCTCCCACTACAGGACACGGGTACTGGGTCCCCATGTCCTGAAAATGTTTTTAAAAATACCATATCAGGAGGCAGTATTGGGGTACTCTGACCACCTGCCCATTGTGGGGTTCAAAGAACAACTCTGATGGGCCGCATATTTTAAAACAAACTTGTTTCTGAGGTTGTTGTGATCTGTAAGGAGTCCTTTGGGAGTTCTGAGGAATTCTTGAGGGACTCCAAAGGAACTGGGAAAATGAATTACAAATAATTGTGAAGTATGTGTCCATGGGGGAGTAGGCACAGGGCCTGACCTCAAATTCAGAGTAGAACTCCTATCCAAACATTTTGAGTTCCAATATGTTTCACATAATATAGAACAACCAAGGCAGGAGTACCTAAAGGTACAATCATCGGACCACTACTCTTCATTGTTTACATATGCACTTAAAAATGGAGCCTGTAACATGCCGCAAGTTGAAAAACAAATATCCATCTACATTTTAGCCTGAAGAACTGGGAACACCACAAGCAACTTTATAAGAAGCAATACATTATCATAGAACCAGCCCTCTCTGTGAACCCCTGAAGTCAACCACATAACAAAATCTACATTTCATTTCATGCCGACACTAAAGCATATCTTCCTGCACCTGGAATTGCCTCAGAATATCCAAGTTACTGCTTACCCCAGATCATGCATGACTAGACTATGCCAATGGCATCGACAATGGAACTTTAATTATGGGATGGCTCTAACAAATCAGGATTGCAACTGCATGACAAGTCCTGCATGTGAAACTATGACAATACATCTCACCAGTTCTGAAGGCCCTCCATCTGCTCCTGCTGTGTCAAACATATACATGCATCATGCTCTGCATTACCCACAAGGAAATAAATCTATAGGAAAACAGATCAAACTACGATATACTCTCAGACAAGTATGGCACATTTCTGTTAGCACTTCAGCTAATTATACCTTCTTACAATAAGAAAAAACATTATTTTTCTCTGTCCAAGCCACTAAATTGTTGAACTTAATTCAAACAAGATACAAAACATTGATAGGGAGACTGGCGAAAACAGGGATTTTCCCCACTTGGATCAACTGGAGAAAACTGAACAGAATCACTTGCTGACCTACACGCAAGGTACGGAGAATACAATCCTATTCAGTACAACTGAACATCATGGCTGAGCTAAATGCCGCCATCATCAAACAGACTACACAGAAAATTCTACAAGAATACGACTAACCATAACAGAAACAATCAAAACACAAACCCTGTTACAACAACATGTTAAACAATACAATAGTAATATCTGTACATGAGTGGGAGCTGACACTAATTCATTAAAACTAAAATTCCTTTGATCATCTTAGAATTTGGGAATTAATATTTCATAACTTTTATCTGATTACATGACTCTGCTTCTTAGTCTAAACATGACCCCTCTACAATGTGCCTGGTCTAACAGGTACACACAAATGTGGATTCCTAAAATCCTGCTAACTCATTTGTCCAATCTAAACACATACCTATACTATATTTAAGCTCCCTTTACATTGTCCTACAAAACAGAATCTAACCCTAAAACAAAGGACAAAATAGTATGAATGATTGGCACGGCAATTAGATTATAATCCACGCGAGAACCACTCTCTTGTGACAGGACTGACATTTCTAATCATCCATTGACACAAAATTATGCTACTTATAATATCACAATAATTGGCATGAGAATAACATAGAATAACATAGCACTGACTGCAAAGAGCAGAGCTATTAATAACCATGATGTTTGACTAAAATCACTGACTCTGGGTTCCAAAGCAGCAGCATACTACCCATCCCAAAGGACCTCAGTGTCCAGTCAAGGGTATTAAGCGTCTTATAAATTGGGGGGTGGGGGCCCCGAGAAGGGGGGATCGGGTGGGGCACAGGAGGATCAGAGTGGTGGGGGGTCGGTGGGGCGGGAATTGGAAGCGTTGGTTTGGAATGCGGGGAGGAGGAGGAGGGCAGTTCGGGGGAAAAGGGGGTGGGGTTGGCGGGGCCCTGGTAGGAAGCGGGGGAGGTGCTGGGTCACCCTGGTGCATCGAGAAGGGCATTCAGCGGGATGGGGAGGGGGACAGGGGGGCATGGGGGAAGCTGGGGGTTCTACAGGGCCATGGAGTCGTATTAACCCCGGCATGCTGGACTCCACCTATTTCTCCCCACAGGAACGGCTGGGGAGGTGCTCGGGAGAGCAGCATGCGGCCCCAAACCACCGAAAGGATGGGCTGGCTCTGCTTTATGCAGGCGGTCGCGCTCCCACGAGGGACCGGGTGATAGAGCCCATGAGCGGCGGGGTGGTAGGTACCCGCCAGCCCCACCCCGAAGGGTTGAAATGGCCGCCGGGGGACGGGGGCGGAGGTTAGTCAGTTCTGATCGGGACCCCGTGATGGAACCGGAGGAGAGGAGAAGGGAGAGTGTGGACTTGGGTGAATTGTTGTGTAACTGCAGGGAGAAGGCGGGGCTTAATCGGTTGGAGCCCTTGGAGGGCAGCCGTTGGCGTGATGTGGATATGAAGGGCTTCAGCTGGATTATGACGAGGACAGCACGAAGCCCCTGGGAGCGCACCTGAATAAATGAATGAAAATATACTTGGTATAGCGCATGGCTACCCTAAGGCATCCCAGCGCTTAGACCCGAGTAACATCGCCATCACTCATTGGAAAAGAAAGGTTTTTAGTTGTTTCCGGAACATGAGATGGTTCGGTAGGAGTTGAATGCTCTCAGGAAGATTATTCCAGAATTTGGCCGCTTGCACAGAAAACCGCCGACCCCCCGTACGGGATCTTTTGATCCTAGGGACTGTCAGAAGATTGAGTTCACTAGATCTAAGGGTTCTGGAGGGTCGGTATGGGCAGAAGAGGGGGCAAAGAATATCTGGACCGTTGTATGTGATGGATTTGTGGACCATACACATGGCCTTGAAACCTATCCTCTCCTGAATCGGTAACCAGTGAAGAGCACGTAGTGCAGGCTTAACCAAACTGTGTCTAGGGACTTTGACCAAAAGTCGAGCAGCACAGTTCTGGACTGACTGCAGAATTTTGATAGTGCCTATCGGGGCGCAAAGATAGAGTGCATTGGAGTAATCCAATCGGGAGATGATCAAAGACTGGACCAGGAGCCGTCTGGAATCAGGAGGAAGGAGGTTGAGAACCTTCCTTAATGTCCTAATCAGACCGAAGCATGTTGCAGCTACCTTCTTTGCCTGTGCTTGAAAGCCGAGGGAGGGGTCAAGCCAGACTCCCAAACTCTTGATTTGTTTCTTAGGGGTCGGGGGGGGACCCAGGCAACTCGGCCACCATGGATTAAGGTTCGAAGGAGCCTTATGACCCATGATCATGATCTCGGTTTTGGTCCCATTTAATTAAAAAAATGAGGCTTCCATCCATTCACAGACCTTGATGAGACAGGGGGACAGATTGTTTAGTCCAGAGGTCCCGTCTTCAGACCTCGAGAGTGAGACCACCACCTGGGTGTCATCGGCATAAGTGACCAGTTTTATTCCCCAGGGAAGAACCACCTCGGCCAAGGGCCTCATATAGATATTAAATAAGGTGGGGCTTAATGAGGATCCCTGGGGAACGCCGTAGTGAAGAGGGAACTGTCTAGAAGTATACTCCCCGTCAAAAACAGAGAATGTTCTCTCTGCTAGGAAAGATTGAAGCCATTTAAGAGCAACACCGGAGACGCCGGCCTCGCCGAGGCGGCTGATCAACAGGGAGTGGTTGACCGTATCGAAGGCTGCGCTGAGGTCCAATAGGACCACCGCAGCGCAGCCTCCGGCGTCTACAATATTCCTCGCTTCCTCCACTACCACCACCAGGGCGGTCTCAGTGCCCTGTTTTGTCCTGAAGCCAGTTTGAGTTAGATGAAGTATTGCCTCATTCTCAATAAACGTGGATAAAGCAAGATTTACATGCTTTTCTGTAATTTTACTCATCCCTGGCAGCAGGGAAATAGGGCGGTAGTTTGACCAGTCATCAGGGTCAAGATTGGCTTTTTTTAATAGAGCTTTGACTCTGGCCTGTTTCCACAGTGGAGGAACCACTCCAGTGGAAAGGGAGGAGTTGATTACGTCCCTCATAATTGGTACTACCACCTCAGAGACTTGTTTTAGGACAGAGGGCGGGGCCAAATCCGCAGGAGAGCCTGATTTCAGATTCTGCAGAAGTTTTTCTACTGTGAAATGATCTATCAAGGGGAAAGTATCCAGCGTAGGTGACGAGACCAATCGGGTAATATGCTCAAAGGAGTGTCCAAGATCATTTGTAGCTTCCTTCACGCAGAAGGAGGAGTAGATGGTAGCAACCTTTGAGCTAAAAAAATTGGCTAACTCCTCGCACCGTTTTAGGGGATTGGCCACTTCATTCAGGTGACTAGGCGCAGTTACCAGAGACTTGAAGATTTTGTACATTTCCCTAGGGGAATTAGCGGCTTTAGATATCTCAAGCTGGTAAAAAGAGGCTTGGGCTGATTTTAGTTCGGTCTTGTAGGTCCTAAGAGTAGCTCTGTATTCCGCTTTATCCTCCAGGGTAAAGTTCTTTCTCCACTTCCTCTCTAGCCTCTTACAGTTCCGTTTAAGACATTTCAATTCTGCAGTATACCAGGGCATTTTATTGGAGCCTCCACGGTGCACTATTTTGCGTTTAGGGAGGGTGAGATCAAGAGAGGACTCTAGCCACATATTAAAGGAACTGTAGGCTTCAATCGGATTATCCTCCTTAATTAACGGAATGGAGTCCTTTAGAGTTGTGGCCAACTTCGACACAGGCAATTTTGACCAAGTCCGACCAGTCTTGATTGTAGTTATAGAAGGCTGGACAACATCCAAGGGTGTCCAAGCACCTTGGACACCAAGGAGAAGATTTGGAAAGGGGATTATGTAGATATTTTGAAGCTCCTACATCGTGAGCTGACGGGGAAGGAGGGATCGAAAGAGGAGCAGCAGGAATTGGTGAAGAGTCCGGAAGTGCCTTTGACCATAGAAAATTGGTCGGCGGGATTTTTGATATTCGCCAGCGTGTACTGTGAGAAGTGCCCAGAGCTGGCGGTCGCGCTTTTCAAATACATGGACGTGATTCATCGGGCACAAGTCACGTATGGGGGATACGCGTGGACGCACTATGACGAGGAGTTTCAGGCGCGATTGGCGGGGGACCCGGACGCAAAGTAGGGTGAGATTGATGCAGACCTGTACCAACTGACGATGGGGGAGAGAAGTTTGGTAGGACCATTTACACGGCCAGCGCCTTGCTGCTGGTGCCTCGTTCCCTTCAGGCTCGCCCCACCCGTGGGGAGGTGAGACAAGGGGGAGCTGTCACAAATGCCGCAATCAGAGCATGTTGGGACTACAAGGGTGCTTGCGGCAGACAGTATTGCCGCTTTCGGCATGAGTGCTCCAAGTGGGGGAAGTGCCACCCGGTGGTACACTGCTGGGGGGTTGGAGGCGGTCGGCAGTGACAGCAGCCTGCGACAGCAGGGACACAGACTGGGGTCGCGAGGAAAAGGGGGGTCAGGGGCGCTGGGAAAAGGCTCTTACGCCGGTTAGGCGGGAGCGGCTGGAGACCCTCCTAGCGTCTTATCTA
Source organism: Lissotriton helveticus (assembly GCF_964261635.1). Lineage (NCBI taxonomy): Eukaryota > Metazoa > Chordata > Amphibia > Caudata > Salamandridae > Lissotriton > Lissotriton helveticus. The sequence continues at coordinate 1,798,162,794 of NC_136067.1, read as the reverse complement.
CGGACTGAAGACGCGAGTGTTTTGCGCCGGGGGTTCCGGGAGGGTTTCCGTTTGTGATATGAGGGTCCTCGGATTGCTCGGTGGGTGGAGAACTTGCGTGGTGCCGAAGAAGGAGCTGGGGTTATTTCGCCTGATTCAGCATCTGTCGTGGCCGGAAGGGAGGTCGGTAAATGATTACATATCGACGGAGCTGACCTCGGTGTCATACTCGTCTGTGGATGTGGCGCGTTGGCTGGTGGCGTCGGTGGGTGTGGGAGCCCTCATGACAAAAGGCGACATTAAGTCGGCATTCAGGCTGCTGCCGGTGCATCCGGAAGATCACCAGTTGTTGGGGATCCAGTTTGACGGGGACATATTTGTGGATAAGGCGCTGCCCATGGAGTGTTCGATCTGGTGCGCTTTGTTTGAGCGCTTCAGTACCTTTTTGCAGTGGGCTTTTTCCTAGCACACTGGTAAGGTGACGGTGACGCACTACCTAGATGACTTCTTCTTGATGGGACGGCCTGGTTCGGCGGACTGCCAGCAGCAGCTGGACGGTTTTACGGAACTCATGGGTTACCCGGGTGTGCCCTTGGTGCCAGAGAAGACGGACGCAGGGTCCCAGTACACTGCCGTCATTTCTGGGCATAGAGCTCGACGCCGTGGCCATGGAAGCACACCTGCCGGAGACAAGAAGGTGCTTATGGTGGCATTGGTGGATGGCAGGGGCAGTGGTGTGCGGAGGAATGGCTGCCACATTGGCAAGGCGGGGGACGGAGCATTGCTTTCTTGGAGCTCTTCCCGCTCGTGGTGGCAATGACAGTGTGGGCGCAGGAGTGGCGCACAAGCGGGTGATTTTTAAGGTAGACAATATGGCGATAGTACAGGTCATTAACAGACCGTCCGCCCGGTTCCCGCAGGTGCTCAAGTTGATGAGGGTGTTTATTATGAGGTGTTTGGAGCATGATAATTTGTTTCAAGCTCTGCATGTTCCTGGGGGGACAATGACATTGCGGATGCTTTGTCTCGTTCACAGTGGCAGAGGTTCCATGCGCTAGCCACGGAGGCGGACGAACACAAGACGCCGGTGCCGCTGGGGCTGTGGCATGTGGGAGAAACCGGGTCGTACAGCTGGTAAGAGTATCGGTGGCGGTTTCTACCTGGAGAGGGTATGAACAGGCATGGTGGGAATTTCTGGATGGTGGGGCGGTGCGGCAGGACGATCGTTGGCGGCGGTGCGAGCAGGTTGTGCAGTTTATGCTGCGAATGATGGACAAAGGGATGTCAAAGGTGATGATTGCTGGTAAATTGGCGGCTGTCGCCTTCATGGGGAAGTTGTGGTGGGGATATGCACCATCTGCGGGGGAACTGGGAGCACGTTTGTTGGCAGGTTGGGCGCGGGAGAAGGTTGCCAGAGTGTGTTGCCACGGCCCCTCACTATGTGTCTACTTGGCACTTTGATTCAGCTTTTGCCGTCCATCTGCCACAATCGGGAGGAGACTGGGCTGTTTTCCATGCTCATGTCGTGGATGTATTTTGGGGCGTTTTGAGTTTCAGAGCTGGTGGGGAGCAGGGGGGCCTCGGTTCCTGTGGGGGGATGTGGAACTGAGGACCCGGGAAGTGGTGGTGAGATTGCGATGTTCTAAGACCGACCAACGGGGGCCGGGGACATGGGTCGTGCTCGGTCCGGTGGAGTCAAGTGAGGTGTGCCCGGCAGTTTGGGGTAGGTTGTTGGCGTCTGCGCGGCAGGCTGGGTCAGGCAAAGTATTCTGTCGGGGTGATGATAACAGGGTGACAGCGTCTCAGTTGTTAGGGGTCCTGCGACACCATGGGTGAGGGCCCAAGGGTTTTTGGGACACACTTGTTCCGCATTGGGGCGGCGACGGATGCAGCACGACAGGGTTGGGGGCCAGAGGAACTCATGCGTTTAGGGCATTGGAAGTCGGACTGCTATAAGATGTATATTAGGCTGTGGGAGTGGGATGGAGGACCGCGCTTGATGGCGTTTTTTCCTGTAGCTCACATATGTGTCTTTGCAGGTGCAGTGGTGGGGCCAGAGTAGGCTATCCTGTCCATCCTCATTGTGGGTCATTCCTTCGCGAAACGGGTGAAACGTGCAGAATGGGAAAAGGAACGGAGTTTGAATCTCGGATTGGACCCAGGGTTGTTTGTTTGTCACTGGCAGGGAAAAGGGGGTATGCGGTGGTAGCGTAGAGTAAGGTGGTCAGGAGGGGAGTGTGTCTGAATGTGCTGATTATACACCTAGAGGAGAATGATTAAGTACAGTGCAGGGGTCTGGCTTTAGTCAAGCAAATGAAGAGGGATTTGTTGGAGGTGTGGCGCCAGTGGTCAGGCTGCCATGTTATATGGTCTAAATTGGTACCGAGGCGGATATGGAGAGGAGCAGAACGGCTGGCAGCCAGAGATAGGGCGCGCAGCAAGGTTAACAGGGAGATGAAGTGTTTTTGCAAGAAGGAAGGTCTGGGTAGGATGGAACATCTGGAATTACTATATGGGGCAGTGTACTTTTTTCGGGAAGACGAAGTGCATCTATCTCGGTATGGGATGGAGTTGTACATTATGCAATTGAAGGAGGCACTAGATAGGGCCATAGAAGTAATCCGATACCCTAAGAGACAGGTTGCCTAAGGGGGGGGGGGTCGAAAGCCATTAGGACGACTTTCGAGTGGCGGTTTTTCCTAAAAGTGCAGGGGGGAGTTATGAGGTCTGGGTTTACAGTTGGGTGGATATAAGAAGTTATATAGTTAGGTAGGTAGGTAGGAAAGTTGGAAATTGCAAGTTGGTGTTTATAATTGTTGCAGGGGGACCCGAGTAACATCGCCATCACTCATTGGAAAAGAAAGGTTTTTAGTTGTTTCCGGAACATGAGATGGTTCGGTAGGAGTCGAATGCTCTCAGGAAGATTATTCCAGAATTTGGCCGTTTGCACAGAAAGTCGCCTACCCCCCGTACGGGATCTTTTGATCCTAGGGACTGTCAGAAGATTGAGTTCACTAGATCTAAGGGTTCTGGAGGGTCGGTATGGGCAGAAGAGGGGGCAAAGAATATCTGGACCGTTGTATGTGATGGATTTGTGGACCATACACATGGCCTTGAAACCTATCCTCTCCTGAATCGGTAACCAGTGAAGACCACGTAGTGCAGGCTTAACCGAACTGTGTCTAGGGACTTTGACCAAAAGTCGAGCAGCACAGTTCTGGACTGACTGCAGAATTTTGATAGTGCCTATCGGGGCGCAAAGATAGAGTGCATTGGAGTAATCCAATCGGGAGATGATCAAAGACTGGACCAGGAGCCGTCTGGAATCAGGAGGAAGGAGGTTGAGAACCTTCCTTAATGTCCTAATCAGACCGAAGCATGTTGCAGCTACCTTCTTTGCCTGTGCTTGAAAGCCGAGGGAGGGGTCAAGCCAGACTCCCAAACTCTTGATTTGTTTCTTAGGGGTCGGGGGGGGACCCAGGCAACTCGGCCACCATGTATTAAGGTTCCAAGGAGCCTTATGACCCATGATCATGATCTCGGTTTTGGTCCCATTTAATTAAAAAAATGAGGCTTCCATCCATTCACAGACCGTGATGAGACAGGGGGACAGATTGTTTAGTCCAGAGGTCCCGTCTTCAGACCTCAAGAGTGAGACCACCACCTGGGTGTCATCGGCGTAAGTGACCAGTTTTATTCCCCAGGGAAGAACCACCTTGGCCAAGGGCCTCATATAGATATTAAATAAGGTGGGGCTTAATGAGGATCCCTGGGGAACGCCGTAGTGAAGAGGGAACTGTCTAGAAGTATACTCCCCGTCAAAAACAGAGAATGTTAGGAAAGATTGAAGCCATTTAAGAGCAACACCGGAGACGCCGGCCTCGCCGAGGCGGCTGATCAACAGGGAGTGGTTGACCGTATCGAAGGCTGCGCTGAGATCCAATAGGACCACCGCAGCGCAGCCTCCGGCGTCTACAATCTTCCTCGCTTCCTCCACTACCACCACCAGGGCGGTCTCAGTGCCCTGTTTTGTTCTGAAGCCAGTTTGAGTTGGATGAAGTATTGCCTCATTCTCAATAAACGTGGATAAAGCAAGATTTACATGCTTTTCTGTAATTCTACTCATCGCTGGCAGCAGGGAAATAGGGCGGTAGTTTGACCAGTCATCAGGGTCAAGATTGGCTTTTTTTAATAGAGCTTTGACTCTGGCCTGTTTCCACAGTGGAGGAACCACTCCAGTGGAAAGGGAGGAGTTGATTACGTCCCTCATAATTGGTACTACCACCTCAGAGACTTGTTTTAGGACAGAGGGCGGGGCCAAATCCGCAGGAGAGCCTGATTTCAGATTCTGCAGAAGTTTTTCTACTGTGAAATGATCTATCAAGGGGAAAGTATCCAGTGTAGGTGACGAGACCAATCGGGTAATATGCTCAAAGGAGTGTCCAAGATCATTTGTAGCTTCCTTCACGCAGAAGGAGGAGTAGATGGTAGCAACCTTTGAGCTAAAAAAATTGGCTAACTCCTCGCACCGTTTTAGGGGATTGGCCACTTCATTCAGGTGACTAGGCGCAGTTACCAGAGACTTGAAGATTTTGTACATTTCCCTAGGGGAATTAGCGGCTTTAGATATCTCAAGCTGGTAAAAAGAGGCTTGGGCTGATTTTAGTTCGGTCTTGTAGGTCCTAAGAGTAGCTCTGTATTCCGCTTTATCCTCCAGGGTAAAGTTCTTTCTCCACTTCCTCTCTAGCCTCTTACAGTTCCGTTTAAGACATTTCAATTCTGCAGTATACCAGGGCATTTTATTGGAGCCTCCACGGTGCACTATTTTGCGTTTAGGGAGGGTGAGATCAAGAGAGGACTCTAGCCACATATTAAAGGAACTGTAGGCTTCAATCGGATTATCCTCCTTAATTAACGGAATGGAGTCCTTTAGAGTTGTGGCCAACTTCGACACAGGGAATTTTGACCAAGTCCGACCAGTCTTGATTGTAGTTATAGAAGGCTGGACAACATCCAAGGGTGTCCAAGCACCTTGGACACCAAGGAGAAGATTTGGAAAGGGGATTATGTAGATATTTTGAAGCTCCTACATCGTGAGCTGACGGGGAAGGAGGGATCGAAAGAGGAGCAGCAGGAATTGGTGAAGAGTCCGGAAGTGCCTTTGACCATAGAAAATTGGTCGGCGGGATTTTTGATATTCGCCAGCGTGTACTGTGAGAAGTGCCCAGAGCTGGCGGTCGCGCTTTTCAAATACATGGACGTGATTCATCGGGCACAAGTCAAGTATGGGGGATACGCATGGACGCACTATGACGAGGAGTTTCAGGCGCGATTGGCGGGGGACCCGGACGCAAAGTAGGGTGAGATTGATGCAGACCTGTACCAACTGACGATGGGGGAGAGAAGTTTGGTAGGACCATTTACACGGCCAGCGCCTTGCTGCTGGTGCCTCGTTCCCTTCAGGCTCGCCCCACCCGTGGGGAGGTGAGACAAGGGGGAGCTGTCACAAATGCCGCAATCAGAGCATGTTGGGACTACAAGGGTGCTTGCGGCAGACAGTATTGCCTCTTTCGGCATGAGTGCTCCAAGTGGGGGAAGTGCCACCCGGTGGTACACTGCTGGGGGGTTGGAGGCGGTCGGCAGTGACAGCAGCCTGCGACAGCAGGGACACAGACTGGGGTCGCGAGGAAAAGGGGGGTCAGGGGCGCTGGGAAAAGGCTCTTACGCCGGTTAGGCGGGAGCGGCTGGAGACCCTCCTAGCGTCTTATCTATGGACTGAAGACGCGAGTGTTTTGCGCCGGGGTTCCGGGAGGGTTTCCGTTTGTGATGTGAGGGTCCTCGGATTGCTCGGTGGGTGGAGAACTTGCGTGGTGCCGAAGAAGGAGCTGGGGCTATTTCGCCTGATTCAGCATCTGTCGTGGCCGGAAGGGAGGTCGGTAAATGATTACATATCGACGGAGCTGACCTCGGTGTCATACTCGTCTGTGGATGTGGCGCGTTGGCTGGTGGCGTCGGTGGGTGTGGGAGCCCTCATGACAAAAGGCGACATTAAGTCGGCATTCAGGCTGCTGCCGGTGCATCCGGAAGATCACCAGTTGTTGGGGATCCAGTTTGACGGGGACATATTTGAGGATAAGGCGCTGCCCATGGAGTGTTCGATCTGGTGCGCTTTGTTTGAGCGCTTCAGTACCTTTTTGCAGTGGGCTTTTTCCTGGCACACTGGTAAGGTGACGGTGACGCACTACCTAGATGACTTCTTCTTGATGGGACGGCCTGGTTCGGCGGACTGCCAGCAGCAGCTGGACGGTTTTACGGAACTCATGGGTTACCCGGGTGTGCCCTTGGTGCCAGAGAAGACGGACGCAGGGTCCCAGTACACTGCCGTCATTTCTGGGCATAGAGCTCGACGCCGTGGCCATGGAAGCACACCTGCCGGAGACAAGAAGGTGCTTATGGTGGCATTGGTGGATGGCAGGGGCGGTGGTGTGCGGAGGAATGGCTGCCACATTGGAAAGGCGGGGGACGGAGCATTGCTTTCTTGGAGCTCTTCCCGCTCGTGGTGGCAATGACAGTGTGGGCGCAGGGGTGGTGCACAAGCGGGTGATTTTTAAGGTAGACAATATGGCGGTAGTACAGGTCATTAACAGACCGTCCGTCAGGGTCCCGCAGGTGCTCAAGTTGATGAGGGTGTTTATTATGAGGTGTTTGGAGCATGATAATTTGTTTCAAGCTCTGCATGTTCCTGGGGGGACAATGACATTGCGGATGCTTTGTCTCGTTCACAGTGGCAGAGGTTCCATGCCCTAGCCACAGAGGCGGACGAACACAAGACGCCGGTGCCGCTGGGGCTGTGGCACGTGGGAGAAACCGGGTCGTACAGCTGGTAAGAGCATCGGTGGCGGTTTCTACCTGGAGAGGGTATGAACAGGCATGGTGGGAATTTCTGGATGGTGGGGCGGTGCGGCAGGACGATCGTTGGCGGCGGTGCGAGCAGGTTGTGCAGTTTATGCTGCGAATGATGGACAAAGGGATGTCAAAGGTGATGACTGCTGGGAAATTGGCGGCTGTCGCCTTCATGGGGAAGTTGTGGTGGGGATATGCACCATCTGCGGGGGAACTGGGAGCGCGTTTGTTGGCAGGTTGGGCGCGGGAGAAGGTTGCCAGAGTGTGTTGCCACTGGCCCCTCACTATGTGTCTACTTGGCACTTTGATACAGCTTTTGTCGTCCATCTGCCACAATCGGGAGGAGACTGGGCTGTTTTCCATGCTCATGTCGTGGATGTATTTTGGGGCGTTTTGAGTTTCAGAGCTGGTGGGGAGCAGTTGGGGCCTGGGTTCCTGTGGGGGGATGTGGAACTGAGGACCCGGGAAGTGGTGGTGAGATTGCGATGTTCTAAGACCGACCAACGGGGGCCGGGGACATGGGTCGTGCTGGGTCCGGTGGAGTCAAGTGAGGTGTGCCCGGCAGTTTGGGGTAGGTTGTTGGCGTCTGCGCGGCAGGCTGGGTCAGGCAAAGTATTCTGTCGGGGTGACGATAACAGGGTGACAGCGTCTCAGTTGTTAGGGGTCCTGCGGCACCATGGGTGAGGGCCCGAGGGTTTTTGGGACACACTTGTTCCGCATTGGGGCGGCGACGGATGCAGCACGACAGGGTTGGGGGCCAGAGGAACTCATGCGTTTAGGGCATTGGAAGTCGGACTGCTATAAGATGTATATTAGGCTGTGGGAGGGGGGTGGAGAACCGCGCTTGATAGTGTTTTTTCCTGTAGCTCACATATGTGTCTTTGCAGGTGCAGTGGTGGGGCCAGAGGAGGCTATCCTGTCAATCCTCATTGTGGGTCATTCCTTCGCGAAACGGGTGAAACGTGCAGAATGGGAAAAGGAACGGAGTTTGAATCTCGGATTGGACCCAGGGTTGTTTGTTTGTCACTGGCAGGGAAAAGGGGGTATGCGGTGGTAGCGTTGAGTAAGGTGGTCAGGAGGGGAGTGTGTCCGAATGTGCTGATTATACACCTAGAGGAGAATGATTAAGTACAGTGCAGGGGTCTGGCTTTAGTCAAGCAAATGAAGAGGGATTTGTTGGAGGTGCGGCGCCAGTGGTCAGGCTGCCATGTTATATGGTCTAAATTGGTACCGAGGCGGATATGGAGTGAGCAGAACGGCTGGCAGCCAGAGATAGGGCGCGCAGCAAGGTTAACAGGGAGATGAAGTGTTTTTGCAAGAAGGAAGGTCTGGGTAGGATGGAACATCTGGAATTACTCTATGGGGCAGTGTACTTTTTTCGGGAAGACGAAGTGCAACTATCTCGGTATGGGATGGAGTTGTACATTATGCAATTGAAGGAGGCACTAGATAGGGCCATAGAAGTAAGCCGATACCCTAAGAGACAGGTTGCCTAAGGGGGGGGGGGTCGAAAGCCATTAGGACGACTTTCGACTTGCGGTTTTTCCTAAAAGTGCAGGGGGGAGTTATGAGGTCTGGGTTTACAGTTGGGTGGATTTAAGAAGTTATATAGTTAGGTAGGTAGGAAAGTTGGAAATTGCAAGTTGGTGTTTATAATTGTTGCAGGGGGATCCAATTTTAGGGGTGGAGGAGTGGGGTATGTTATGAAGTATATATTTAGTGAGGCTTAGTTTTGTTCGGCACAGGCCAAGGGTATGTATTTGTAAGGTGCACCTGTTTCCAATAAAGCGGCCTTTTGCACACCAACAAGCTGGTCTGTGGTATGTCTGCCCCTCCCCATCCCAGTATGGGCCCAATAGGGATTTGGACAACTCTGGACCTATTTATAAAGGCATGTAAGAGATTGTTAAAGACTACTCCTGTAGTACCAACGCCCGTACTCCTAAATGAGTTTGTGAACTAGACGTTTAATGTGGAGTTTCATGACCCTCATATTTTGCAGCTATTAGATCTCAAAGTCATTGCAGCATATGTCGACCTAAGATCCCATCCACAACCATTGGCCATATAATATATCATGCCCTGTGCATAAGTGGTACTTACAACTTACATGCCTCTTTGCAAAACATACTGACCATAGCATAGTTCTGCAATACACAGCCCCAATTCTATACGTTTTTGACAAAAGCTCACTGTCATTCATTTTTCGTGACTTAAGAAAAACTGCACCAGCTGCAGGGGACATGAAAAATGCACTAGTGGATTAGTACAAAGCAAATCAACCATGTCTACCCGAACAACATTGATACATGATGAAAAGGGCATTGCATGATCACACGGAGCACCTCTCGACAGTTAAACAACGAAAATAAGAACAGTCACTACAGTCAGTCGCTATCACCATTGATTAATATACTTACATCACTTACTGAACCTACCTTGCATCTCACCCACATGAAGTCTGGCCTGCTAAGACTCTTATTTAAAAAAAAGCTTAGTTTGCACCACAAATTAGTGGAAATTATCCCAAATCTTTCTGAGTCATAACAAAAAAGTGTAGATATTTTCAGATAAAAGGGACTGTCCTACAATAACAAAAACCTGCAATTTGAGAGTGAGGGTCTAATGGGAATTCTCGTATATTTATAGACCTACTTGTACCTTGTCCCCCAACTGAACAATATACAACTACACGAGAGGTAACAAGGGTCTCGTCAAATTTTTCGGGCTTGGTACCAGATTGTGGTGCTCAAAAAACCGAGATGCTAAATAGTCATCAAGCAATATGAGATACATAGGAGAGGTGAGAAAGTGAACTGCAGATGATAGTCTACAATAGCCACATATGTCAGTGCAAGGTAAATAGAATATTATGCCACTGCATTGTGATGGATGTAGGGATGACTACACTGAAGTTATGTATATGGGTCATACATCTCACACGATTACAAATATATATTACGTCATCATAAGACAGAAGTATATAACAAGATCCATCTTAAATATTTCATAGAACATCACAGGGTTTTTAACTGACGATTGTACAACCATCATCACATGGGGGCACTAGGAAATTAAACTCCTTAAAGACAAAAACTGTTGCATGATAATGACTCTCGTGAGGAATAATGTCTTAATGGCCTCAATAAGTGGTTCAGACAGGTTTAGAAATATTGAAACTCCTTCAGGAAGACATACCCTTGTACTCTTTTTCTCACCTCGCTTTTAGCACCTGCATAATGGTTGAGCTACGAGTCTGGATGTGATCTCTTTCTAATTTCCTTACATAATCAAATCAATATATTCACTCATTACAGGATTTATAAACTTCGTGTAACGGAGTATAACATACCCCTTCACCGTTTTCTCGCCTGGAACGCAATAGACAGTTTGCTTACTTTTCTTTAATTTAATTCTCTATATTCCCCAGAACAAATGTGCTAATTTCCATTAGAATTTGTCGGTGTCCTTTTTATGTTACATGATCGTCTATCCCTGTTTGTCTCTACCTACATCCCCAGATCTTCTGTCTTCCTTTCTCTGCTCCCTTATTGCTCGCACCAGAAGCCCTTTTGCTTATGATGGAACTCTGCTTTCTGTGGCTAAACTTGTGTGACATTAAGAAATGAATGCTTCCCTTGAAATCCAAGGGCCATATGTATCAAGCGAATTTCGGCCTTTGCGAATGCTAATTTGCTAAATGGAATGTATGTAACATTTTTGCTGCAAAATAAGGAATCGCAAAATTTGCTATTCCTTATTTTGCGATTGCACTTAACGAATCGCAAATTTTGCGATTCCTTAAATGCAATGTATCAAAGAAAAAATACTTCAAAAATGCCCATAAGGATTCCAAATTACCACCAACTTCTAGTTGGTGGTAAGTTGCGAATTCTTTTTATAAAGCAATTTTCAAAAAAACAAAAGGTACCATATGACGCTCATATGTATGTGCGCCATATGCCCCCACACGTCATTTTCAGGGGTGCAGCAGGGTGTTCTTGAGACACCCCTGCATCCTTGAAAATATTCCTAATTTGCGATTAGCAAATTGCTAATCGCAAATTTCCCCTTCATTCCTATGGGCCTCCTGGCCCAAAGAAATGAATGGGTAATTTGCAATTAGCAATTTGCTAATCGCAAATTAGGAATGTTAAGGAATCGCTAAAAAGAAGCGATTTTGTACATACATACCGTTTTGCAAATTCTAAATAGCGATTCCTTAAAAATCGCTATTTAGGATTCGCAAAACGGAACTATGATACATATGGCCCCAAGAGCGGTGTTGCATGCTGTGCAGGTTGGCTCACAGAATCAACCGTTTTTTTATTAATGATTTTACTCAAGTGCACCAAGAAACTATAAAAATATTTTGATTTTGACCCATTTAAGAGACATAACTCTCCTACTAATGCCACGATCTTCCAGCACTCTGCCTTTAAAATAAATAATGATGTACTTTCTATATAATGAAGGGAACGTCGAAACTACTAGTAACCTAACTTATGTTATCTTTAGCAGGAAAGAAATGCTCTGTTGGTGACTTTTAGTCACTTGTTTGAAAGGATTTTGCTTCCTATTGCTACTTGTTGCTTTACTTTGCCGCACATCTCTTGAATCTACTCCAAGTACAATTTCTCCCCCTAAAGTAACAATATGAATTGCAATTACAAATACTCTTTTTTTTACTAACAGAGGCTCTGTACAGTTTGGAGAAAATTCAAAAAGAAAGTAGTAAACTTGAAGCTGTACTCCTACGCACAGGTATGATGTACTACTTTTTGGAATTCACAAACATTGCCAGTAGTGTGCTTGGTCCAGTTTCCAGGTGTACTTCTGGAATGTCATGTGGTATATTCTCCAAGTTACTATTTCCCCAATTGTCACATCTACATAGCATGGTCTTAGATATTGTGGGCATAGAGCACTATGTGCAAATGCACCGCTTCTCCTTTGCTTTTTTTCTCTACATGGAGAAATCATCCTTGCCCGGGGAGAAACCCCATCACCACATCTCCAAGTTTGTAAGTAATCTGTTCCACTCTTGATCTTAGAAAGGGAGTCACTCCAGACCCTTGGAAGAATAAACCACTAACCATTCTCAGGATGGGAAAGGGTTGGATTGGAACTTGAAGGCGTTGGCCTTCTTACCACACCTTGATCAGCGCCCTTCTCACCCGTGCTTGGGAGTTACTCAGTGCTTAAGTCCAGCCGGTGGTTTCCGGTTCTTAGCACTGGCACTTAATTGCCAACCCTGGCACTTATGACGCCTGCCACATGGTGGTACTGTCTGTCTTATGTAGATGTGAGCAGAACAACAGTTTATTATTAATATAACATACATTAAAAATGACTAATAGATGCCTCCCAAGCTATTCTTATAGGACCTGGAATAGTCTAATTTATCATTGGCAGTGATGGCCAGGGCAATTGGTGGAAAAGTTGCAGTGGCCTCCTTAGGAGACCCTGGCACACTTTTCTTAAAAAAAAAAAAAAAAAAAAGCACTGTAGCTACTACTGTGCATTTCTCCAAAGTAGTGGTGGAGAAATACATTGCAGTAAACCTATTTACGCCTGCCAAGATTCTGGTTTTGAATTCCTTACATGGATATATGTGAGCATCTACTGTACAAGGTTGAAGTTTTACGCACTATGCTGTTTATCAATGTTTAGAATACACGATTCTGACAGAGTAATGAAGGGATAAATGGAAGCTACACAGGGATAATATTATGAGTACCATTGAGAAATGATTGATTGGTCCTGAGGAAGTGATAAACATTGCAAAATACGTTAGCCAGAATCTGCCGGTTTGAAGTGACAATGAAGGGAGTTCTTGTTCAGAATGGGTTTTTGACGTAAACGTAGGTTTATTACTAAAAATGCCTTAATGATCAAATGCCAAGTGCATAAATCTTCATTTATTGATTTCTCCCCCAGAATAGTCTAACTCAGTGCTTGAGATAGAAATACAGAAGTGCAAGTACTTCTTTCCCAGATAACCTATTTGCTGCTGGGAAGTGCTGGTACTCCCCACTCAAAAGTATTGGAGCAGAGCTGAGGAGTGACGAGTTTAACCCTTCCAAATTAAAGTGCAGGTACTGAGTACCTGATAGTGCCTTCTCATTGAAAGCACTGATCTAACTAGGGCAACAGGCAGTATCAGCGGTCTTTTACCTAAAGAGTGCCCTGTGCAGCACACTTGCCTTCTCTCATATGAATTCTGTCCATGTTTAGACACAGTTAAGGTGGACTTTAAACTGATTTATGACATACCAACTTTCATAATTTATATGTATGTACTAAAACTGCGACCATATAACTCAATTAATATATAAGGTGGCATAGAAGAATTGAATAATTACCATACTTTGGATCAAATAAATGCCTTGAGAAAAAATTGTAAACTTGGTTTCTCAATGGGCCCTTCACAACCATTAGCAACATTCACCTGTCCTCACTTCTTACTCTGGGAGCAGTAGCGCAGCCAGTATGTCATTGGTCAATGAAGAAGGAAGGAAATGGGCCCCTGAGTGCTGTTTGAATGATAAAATACAGTAATAATCAGGGTTTCAATGGGTCCTTCAGGCCTCTGGGTCTCGGTGCCACTGCATCTGCTGCATCAATGAAATCGATGCCCCTGTTGTGGAGCAAACCGGTGTCACTTCCTCTTCACAAAAATGAATGTATCAACTATTTAATCATTCGTCTGAATGATAATAATTACAATATCTGGGCTAAATATTATGGCACCCCTGCTATCCATGTACTGTACCTGCTCTTTATTTGTATAAATACACACTCAAATTAAGAAGATTTATTGGTTTACCTTAGTTTGTTACATCTGCCACATTTTTACTTCAACCCCTCTTCTTACTCTCAAGGGCCAGGAAATGCTGTCAAGTCACCGAAACATGATTTATTGGGGTAATGCAAAATAGCAAAAATAAATCAATAAATTACTCACCTTCGTATTTAAAGAGTGAAATGAGAGAGATAGGTCAGGCAGCCAACTGAGCTTTCTGGGGAGCCGTTTGGCAAAAGGCAGAATCTTCTGGAAATGCTACGAAACGCTCAAGACGGCAATGCCGGCATATTACATGTTATCCCTTGCATACTTTTTATACTACATGTTTATTTTGGTGTAGTTAGCAAGAGAAAGGTGCTTTTGAATTGTTAATTGAAAGCAATAAGAGAAACACTAGTATAGGGTTTGCCTATCTGTGGTAAGAAAAAGACAAAAATATTTTAAAACAAAGGGTCTCATTACGATGTCGAGCAGACAGCTGTGGATTAGAACCTCCCGAACATAGGTTGGTGGTTCCAACTGCACAATTTGGATGTGGTCGGAAACATAAATTTATCAATGGAAGCTTGTGCGTAGTGCGGGAAAGGCCCGCAACACAGGCTGCCATTGAAAAATGGATGTTTATAAACAGCCCTGCGCCGTGTGGCCGACACCATGCGGTGCCTGCCACATGGTGCAGGAATGTTTCGAGGTGCCCCCCCGGTCCCATAGCTGAGACCGTGAAGGGACAGGGGCCCCCAAAACTCACATTCCAACAGCCTTTCCATGCCGAAAAGGCCGACATGGAAAGGCTGTCGGAAAGTGCCATCATAATCCCGACGGCAGACCTAAGGCAGGCTCCGCCGTCATTATGGGATTGTGATTGTTTCCGATGCTCCGACGGACTCCTTGAGCCTGTCGAAACAGCAGCGGATGGTCCCTCCACCCGATGCCTCAGGCTGCTGCATCGTAATGCAACGTGCGGATCGCAGGGGCAGATGTCGGGTGGAAGGCAACCGACCGTTGGTCAGTTGCGGTCTGCCCAATATTGTAATCAGGCCCATAGTTAGGAATATGGGGTTTTAGAAAGAGCACGCTTCACTAAAAAAACACATTCTATCTCCTCGAGTCATAGGTTTTTAAAACTGATGCATGCAAGATACAGGTTTTGATCGAAATTAAGGTTACATGCACGTTATAAGTCCACATTCCTCAGTGCAAATATGCCAGGATGCTAATATTTGGAATGAGTAGCATGATCAAACATCTACAAGCTATGTGCCTGAATGAGTTCTCCTCACTAATGATGCAAAAGCAGCAACAGAAGGAAGGGGAAAAGAAGACTGTTCCACTGGAAGTAACCCAAGCAGAGAAGAGGAAGAGGACCAAGACTGAAGGGGGTTTCCATTGTCTGCAAAACATTCAAGCAAATCATTGTTCTGGGTAGACAAACAAATGTGTCATCTAATCCTGAATGAACCAGCATCTGGAATATTACCACCAGCACTTGACAAGTTACCACCTACACCTTAGAAAGTAGCACATGTTTTTCTCCATTGATAAAGAAGTAAGGACGAGCACAAAAAACTGTTAATGAAAATAGACAAAATGTTTACAAAAAATAATAAAAGAAAGAAAGGTTTAAAATAAACAATAACCAACACTAGGATTCTCTTATAAAAACCTTATTAAGGTTGAACAGGATGGCCACTCTCTAGGCAAGCTCTGCCAAACAGCTGTTGTGGGGCTTAATTGAAGCTAATCAGGAGGCTCAGGCTGAACTATCTTCATACCGTCAGCGAAGGGAGATATAGGCAACCGGCATGCATGGAAGAAATTTAGATGATTGAAATGGAAGGGATTAGTGACAGAGAGTAGCACTGCTGGAGCTGACTGTGAAGACCTATGCAGAAAGTCCTCTGGATAAGAAGAAGGCCCTCTGCATGCATGTGAGCTGTAACTGCTGCCAACCTGACATTCAGTAGATAGCTGCCCGGAGATCACCAGACAAAACCAAGAGGGCCAACGAAGCAGGTGCGCCGAAGGTGCATGCATGAGCAAGTGAAGCCGACTCACCCACACTGAAAACTAAAAATCTAGTCACAATAGGATGCTAGAACTATTATTGTTCCTGACCGACCAGATTGCGTCCAGCATACCTACTTGCTGCGATGACTGTGCAAGTCAGTGATGCTGATGTGAATCTAACAGCTAATTTCTGCACACCTATGGAGCGGACTTTATGTTTTTTTCACAATCGTTTTCCCCATCATCAGGACTACAAATTAACAAAACATACAAAGTGAATCAACTGATTACCAAAGGCCCACAGTTTACTCCATATGCCAAGATGTAGATAAATAAGCAAGAAGGCCATTAGCAATATTCTGAGTTTATAAATTATTTTCAATGGAGTTGGTCATTGAAAGCGTACATGTGTTTCTTTCCCCCATACATATAAATAGCAATGTTATTTTCTTCAGCCCTTTAGACATTACATTTAATAGCATGGATCTGAAAAGAGTCTGCATGAGGTTTTCTGATCATAGATTGCAAACATCAAATTTGAATTGTGATTGGTATTTTCTAGCATATTTCTGAGTAGTGATCTTTCATTGATCCATCATAAATACTTAGAACTGCGCCAATTGACCTAAGCCATCTGTTGTCATATTGCCAGAACCTACCTCTCTGTGCACAAATTCCCCATACGGAATGACTTCCTCAAGGCCTGCCCTGCAACTTCTGCTAACGGAGGCACTGACAAGGTCTACGATTGCTTCTAACCCAGACCTTGAAGCGAACAAGAATGTTCGAATGATGGAACTCTCAACAATTCATCAATCCCTTTGTAAGCTTGCCACTACAGTTGATGCACTCTCTACAGAAATATACTCAGTCCAAACCAACCTCTCTTCCATCAACTCAAGATACAACTCATTGGAAAACAACTAACTGATGCTGAAGTTCTCCTTGAAGCAATCCCTGACTGGAGTCAAGGTATATGGTACTTGAAAAAGAATGTTGTTGACCTGCAAGATAGGATCCGGCTGTACAACATCCACCTACATGGCATAGCTGAAAACACAGAGTAATGTGTCACCCTGGGGTTTCTGAAAGCTCTCACCCCGCGTCTCACAGAACTTGCTTTCTTATAAACACTGGAAATCCAAAGAGTGCATTGGATTTGGTCATGCCAGCAGAAACAAAATAAGAGACCAATGCTAATAATAGCATTCTTACTCCAACACCAATACAATGCACATCTTCACGGATTTCTCAGCTGCAACTAATCTGAATAGGCAATGCTTATTAATGCTGCTACCCAAAGTGGGGATTAAATATGATCTATCAATTCCCAGTTATGGTCTGTCATACTTATAACAGTACAAGGCACTACAACAGAGTAGGAAAAAACTTTTTGGAGGCGTCAGACATGGAGATCTCCCAAATCAACACAGCAACTTCTGGACCGGAACAACAGAGCACTGGTGAGGACAAACATCGTTGGCCCAGGCAAGGCTCCCAAAACAAAGCAGTGAACAGCATTGTCACTCTGACTCGGAAGGCTTGAATAGAATAGAAAAAAAACTGCAGTGTGAAATGGACAAATTGTCGTCTCTGCTTGAGGCACCTTTAGAAACCCATGTCAATGATACCCGAAAGAAAACACCCCAAAGTCTATCCTCATTTACTGGGCTTTCTTAAGTATTGCTTAATGTTCAATAACAATCCCTACTTCTCTTGCAGGTCAAAGTCAGTGCATTTGATTATGGTGTTCATTTGATACTTTCATGATGATGAAACACTACATCTTTCTTTTGCCTACAATTGTTGACTTTCTTTCAGTTGTTGTTTACTTTGCATGAGCTTTGTAATTTCTCATCACCGTTCGATGCAAAAAGTTTGAAATTTGGGAACACTTTACAATTGCTTGTAATAAATGTTCACCACGTCTGTGTCACAAATATTAGTTTCTAACAATCTATTTTCAATAGGTGAAAAACTGAGATAAGGGCAAACAACATTGATTCCAGCATTATCGCTACTATGATCAGTCATTATTTCTAAGCAACTGATAACTCCCTTCTCTGCTTTCTCCCCTCACCTGATCATCTTTTTTCATAGCATACTTACTCTTATGTGGCACATACCCCAGCCAGTAGTACACATATTTCGTTTTGTATATTTCCTGACATGTATATTATAACACAGCTCACCCCAGCCAGTAGTACACATATTTTGTTTTGTATATTTCCTGACATTGTATATTATAGAACAGCTCACCCCAAGACAACTAATTGGTTCTACTGGAGTTTAGCTCCAAGACTACAGTTTTGAAACCCAGCACAATGTTTTACCTTTTTCTTTGCTCTTTCCCTGCTCCTTATCCCTATAACTCCTCTACCTTCCCTTCCCCTTTCCTTTACTTCTCCCCCTCCCTTACATTCGCACATCTGCTCCTCTCACCCATGCGTTCTCCCAACTCCTCCTGTAACCTAGGAGTATCTTCAGATCTTAAGAGTCAATAACAAATACACTTGTGCATCTGTGTGCATCAGTAGGCTGCTACTGTCACTTGTGATTCTTTCATCTTCTCTTCTCATTACCAAACATAGACAGATGACATACTTAAATGGGAGCAAGAGGGAGGTTCTTCTACTCTGCTAGCAATAGCTTTGCCTTCACCTGACAAAAGTATAATTTCTCCTGCATCATTGACTAAGCTGTTAGCTGTCATCTCCCTTAATGTGAAATGCTTATCACACTTTGTTAAGCAAATACAAATTCTACTACATTATCTACACACAAAGGATGCTCACACTGCTATACTGCAAGAAACGCACTTGTCAGATCCAGAATCATCTAAACTGTGACATGCTGTGGTTAGATTCCATTATCAGTAGTAGTCAATCAGTTTATTCATGGGTTTCACCCTCATCAGCAGCTAGCTACTCTAAGAAATGTGGAGTAGCTATTCTTGTTAAACATCTTGTATCTCACGAGGTGGGGCATAAGAATGATACAGGACACCAGCTGAAAAGAACACCCTACATGAGCATACATAGAAATATATAAATACTGTGAAATCCCAGCAATTAGACATACTGATGGTACGTTAAAAACACACAAGCATGAACTCACTGAATGGTTTGCTACATTCTATGAGTCCTTATACAGCTCAGATTAACCCAACACTATTATCAGCAGAGAGCATATTGGAAGGACAATTTTCGAAAGTAGAAAAGAGATTTCGGAAGCCATATCTACGTGCCCTTTTGCCAATCACCAGGATTAGATGTATCCTAAGGAGAACATAAACAAGCCAATGCTTACCCCCTTTTATAAAATCATTTAAGGTAGCTGAATCAACTGGCTACCTAGGATCCAATTCGAAAAGAACAATAATCCCTCTATTCACTTTATTTGGAATAGACCCCTTCGAATGTTCCAACTGTTGACCCATATCCCTTAATAAGATGAATATAAAGTTCTTAGCCGTTTTTTGTATAATCTTTATTCGGTAAAAATTGCTCACCATAAAAGAATACATTTTACAACAATAAAACAATATTAAAAAACTATCAGCAGTAAAATCCATGATTAAAAGCCTACACATTATACAGTACAGTTGTGATTATTATGGACCCCAGTCAAACATCCTCATCAGTACATTATTACATAATGGTTAATACCTTCAATTCCATCCAGTCAGATCATAGCGACCTGCCAATAAGGCCTGCTAACGATTTGGTAAAGTGGAATATAACTTCAATCTCCTGGAACAAGTCAACCATGCACTGCTCAGATATTTAGCCACCCCACATACCATGGCAGAGGATGTTGGGTCCGTAGTAAGTACTCGTAAGGCCATTCTGTGGCACCTCAACCCCAACCCCCTACATACTGGTTTCAGCCAGACCTTCCTTGCAACTTTGTAAGCGGGGCAGGCAAAAAGTAGATGCACCACAGACTCCTTAGGAGCCGCGCACCCGGGGCAGGGTCGCGAAGGACCACCAGTATTAGACCACCCCGCGGTCAACTCATGCACCGGAAGGGTCCCGTACCTAAGTTTTAAATAAAGGGCTCTGTCCAGAGGCTTGGTTATGAGGTCGAGGAAGGGTTCCAACTTTCTAGCCCATTTAAACTCTAGAAACCGTTCGGTGAGTAAACCCCCAGCCCCACTGCGTGTTGCCTCAACCTGAACCCAATCCCATCATAACTTCTTAATCACTGGTTTGGGGGGTGGCATTTGGCTCTCCCACACATCGCTCAAACCCACGTGGATCGCCAGTTGCCTCACGTTACTCAACCACCCAATCTTATTACCAGTATCGAGCAGTATTAGTTCATCCAGCCCAGCAGCGTATTTAGCAAGCTCCTTCGTCCTTCGCAACTGAGCCCAGAAGAGTAGTGGGCGCAGCCGCACTAGATCTTTGAAGGCTCGCCTGCCCAGATCTAGCCGCAGTGGGATTAACGGAGTAGAAACGGGGAGAGCCACCACATCCCTCAAGAACTTATTTTCCGCTAAAGATAGCTCAGAAACATTTTCGAACCCCCATAGCTCGGAGCCATATGATGCAGCCGGAAGTATCTGGCCCTCATAAATTCCAATTCATCCGGCTGTTTATCCGCACCCCTAAATAGTCGAATGAATCAACCAACTCCAAGGTTGCCCCATTGAGAGTAAAATTATTTTTAAATCTTTTGGAGGGTGAAAGAGCCATCAGTTTAGTTTTCGAGGTGTTGATAGTGAGACCTCTATCTATGCAAAAGGTACTAAATCGGTGCAAAAGCCTTTGCAGTCCCACCGGGGATTTAGAAATCAGTATGGTGTCATCCGCGAAGAGTAGAGTGGGGATTCTTTCCCCCGCCAGGGATGGTGCATCCGCCCCTTCCTCTCTCAGATGGTCCACCACTCCATTCACAAACAAGGAGAAGAGGGTCGGAGCCATAACGCATCCCTGGCGAACTCCCCTCCTCACGGGCACCCTGTCTGTCAGCTGTCCCTGGGAGCCCCATCTGATCCTCGCATAGTTCCCCTCGTGGAGCCTTGCAATAAAACTCAAAAGTGAACCGGGGAAGCCCATCCTCTCTAATGTCTCCCACAACTTTACTCGAGGGACCAGGTCAAAAGCCGTCTTGAGATCTATGAAGGCCAAGTAAAGGCTGCCCTTTTTGATGGTAACTGACTTCCAATAGATGACAAAAAAGCGAAAGACCTGGTCCATCGTACCCACCTTTCGGCGGAATCCTGCTTGGAGGTGGGAGAGGATGTGTTTCTCTTCCATCCATTCACCAACCCTTAAGATAATGACCCTCGCTAGCCCCCTTCTTAAACACAGTGACCACCTCTGCCCCCTTCAGGAGTCTGGCACAGGGTGCCCCCTGGCAATCAAATTCATTATAGTGGCAATTAAATTGGGCCAAGCCTTAGGTTCCTTAGGTTCCTCAATCAGAAGGTCCCCTGGGATCCCATCCGGACCAGCCGCCTTCTTCGGGGTCAGGTGTCTAATGGCCACCACTACTTCCGAGGCCGAGAATGGGTCCTCGGGCTCCCCTATAGGTTCCCCAACCCCACCTCTAGCTACCATAGGACAAGAGGTGACTTCAATTCCACCATATAAAGCCGAGAAATGGTCAAACCATTGCTGGCTTGTTATATGGACGGTTAAAGGCTGAGCACTTCGCTGCCTAGCTCTATTAATAAGGTCCCAGAATAGCCTCGAATTCCTCGTGCTCACTGCACCTTTTAGGTCCTGCCAATGTTGTTCCTCCCACTCTCGTTTGGCCAGAGCAAATGCTCTTGAGTAATCCTTCCTAGCCGCTCTAACTAGTGATGGATCTTTTTTAAGTAGGGCAACTGTTAGGTCTTTCCTTTTTCCCTTGCACTGGGCCGAGTACCAAGGGTTACTAGAAATGGGAGGTGTGTTGTTAACTCTATGGCTTTTCCCTTTAGAAAGAAAATAATGGCTCACTTGCTCTATTGTGGCTTTGTAGGCTGTATCAAGGGTAATGGGTGTCTCCGGGGCACTTCCACTCCCCCGATCCCATGCCTCCAAAGCCAAATACAGATCTACCACAAGAGATGTTATGCTCCCCAGTTGATCCTCCTGCAGTTGGGCCTTGTCCCATTTCAGCCTGCGGTTACTATTGTATGGGATAATCTCTTTAGTTAACCTCAGGGAGGCACTCATCCCCCTTCCCTTGGGGTTACCCCACCTAAACTTACTGCACAGAGGGTTATGGTCACTATCCTGTGTAGCTACCACCTCCATATCTATTAGGTCTTTCCACAATCTAACGTCCAGTAAGATGTTCTTAGCAAAAATGTCTTCTGCCAGATTCAGGATAGTACGTCGCTCCTTTGTGCACAAATCAGAAGTAGGATTTGTGTCATGAAGAACATCCAAAAATCACATGCAGGATCTGTCACACCTATTGTGGGGCACCAGGGACCACGCAGACAGAAGTACTGGTTCTCTAGCTTAACGTGGAAAAGCCTTTGACAAAGGGGAGTGGAGCTACCATTGCCACATCCTCGAGAAGCGTGGACTGGACCGAGATTTCATGACTAAAGGCCACTGGTTATACAAAGCTTCAATGGTGTGCATTAATTTTGAAGTGCAAGTCTCACACCTTTTCATGATCTGTTAAGGCACTCGACAGGGGTGACCTTTGTAACATATTTTGTATTTACTTTCCTTAGAGCCTTTATTGATGGGGAATCATAGTTCAGATGACATTACCTGCACACATACATTTGGGGGCCCGATAAATACATTATGATAAGCCATCTATAACTTGCTAACACTCACTAAGCCCACGGCTTCCTTCCCAGCAGTCATGTCTTTTATCTAAGCCTTCTTTGATTTTTTTGGGGTTGCAAAGTTAACTGGAAGAAGTGCAATTGCTGTCTTTGACTATATGTACCACAAAAGAAAGAATACATTGATAGCCAATTAAATCGATTACAAGAGGCTTACAATTAAGGTGAAAAGAGGGTCAGGGAATATGATAGAGGATAACTTGAATCCTCTGACTATATCAGATGAATAATGATTTAAACAATGGGATACTCTCAATTTTTGAAGGTCAGAAAAGATGTATGACACAAATATTTTTTCAAATATCGAGTTGCACGAATATTGTGTTAAAAATATTGTTAAGTCAAAAATATGGAGGAACAGAATACAGAAGGTAAGAATATTCTTTTTTATACCTACAATATAGCATTTTAAAATATTGTTGTGATCATTTACTTTAATATTGACCATTAAATATTGGTTCACAAATTAATTCATCATATGGTAGATATTACAATAAATTTAGGTATTAATAATATAATTGTTTTATATGGCATTTTAGTACAGTATGTACGTTTTAATGTGTAATTACATGTGTTTCCATTAAGCAGTACGTAATTAACTGTTAAATTATTGATAAGTTTATCTAATAACTGTAATTGTAATTTTAATTATATTTACACAGTGCTCACTACTCCTGACAAGGTGTTGAAGTGCTTTTTGGTGAGTAGATTACTACTCCGGAACCCAAAATGGATTAGTGGTGGAACAGTATAGGAAAATATGAGTTAATTTGAGCGATGGACATGCATGTCAGTTAGATGGATTGAGTAGTATGATGGAGGGGTAGAAGAGGAAAGAGTCTAGAAAGTGTTATTTGGGTGATCACATTAGTAAGATGACGTTTGGGATGAGTAAAAGGAGAGATGGAGGAGGAAAGAGTCTCTAGAAAGGGATTAAGAAGATCATAGTAGTAAAATGAGGTGTGTGATGAGTCAAAGGAGGGATACATGAGGAAAGAATTTAGAAAGGGTTGTTTGTGAGATCATAGTAGTAAAATCCAATTGCGGCTGGTTAACTGTAAAAGTGGTATGGCGTAGAAGTTGCGGATGAGTGTTATGCCACAAATGAGTGTAACAAGCAAGCCCAGACATAAATGTGGCACACAGGAAGGACACGCCCCATAGAAACTTTTCAAAAAGGCAGTGTTCAACTGGTGCCTTTGCATATGCACTTCCATGCTGAAATTTAGATATTTTAATTTCTTCATATTTTCAAGCAGAAGATCACAAAAATCAACAACAGTGTATCAGCCTTTTTATATAGAAAATTTAACAGTTCTACCACTTTCTTCTTCAAAAATAAAGTTGACAAACTTTTAAAGTTATAAGTTTGTAATTATATGAAAAGAAATTCTGACAAGATAGTAGCGAAACACTTCACGTTGGCATCTGGAACAACATTTTTCGACGAGTCTTTAAGCTGAAAGTATTAGTAACCTCTTGGTGAGACAGCAGTGCCGCATTTTGTTACTCAGTTGTTAAACCCTGTCACACAGGCCACAACAATAGTTAAACAATATTCCACCACTGTGTTCAACTCATTATTTTAACCTCTTATACTTCGTCTCCGACAACTGCTGCCCTTGAGCCGGGACATGTAATTTAATGCAACACAGAAAGAACATCTGGCAGCGGCTACAGGCTATGGGAGGAAAAGATGGTAATAGCAAACTCAGCTGAGCACCAGCAGTGAATCAAAGCAGGACCTGATCAGATGCATCCTCTCTCCTTGGCATGCTTTTTTTAAATGGAAACAATTGTTTTCAACAACGGGGAGTTTCTGAGCTCAGCTGAACGCATATGAATGTAAACCTCTTTGTGAGAGACAGGAGTGTGCCAGCCCAGCTATGCCGCCATTCTTTAATTTGTGTAACTACTGGTGATACAGTAATTGATGTACATTTGATTTAAACACTGGCATGGTGTTGGAAAAGCTTTGGGGATGTCGCACAATTAACATTGCCAGCCAGTCACATTCTAAAAGTATAGGACTCACACAGAGCCTCGTTATCTTTGATATTTATGCAGTGTGAGCTTGAAAGAGGAGCGCAGAGCCATTATAAATAAAATAATCACAAAAACGATGGCGGTGGTCCCAGCGTCAGCAGTAAGTGCATGATATTGCACAGGTCCATTCCATAATACAACACTGTGCCTGCATGCGGTCAGCCAGCAGCATTCAAATGTTTTCACAAGCAGAGCATTTAATAAATAAAAAGTGCGTTGTGGGAGTCTTCTTTTTGATTAATGCTTTGACGAATATTTGTATAAAACAACAATATCTCAATTGGGTTCACTTGAGCAACAGATATATTTACAGGTTTGGAATGTGTTACTGTTCTGGGATGTGCCTTCTATTACTGTAAATCCAGTGCTTAATTTGTGCCGGTACTTTCCAGGGCTTAGCACCGGCACTTATTTTTCAGGGCCGGGTCTACACATAAGGGCCACTGCCAAATCACATCAATGACTGAACTGCATGTGTTATGTCACGGTATAAATAATTGACTCACCACACTGTAATTCACACTACCACAGTCCTCTGAGTCCCCGGTGAAGAGTGCTGCTGTGCCGATAATAAATCAATCTCCGTGGTTCCGTGAGAATTTGGCTTCCGTTCAGCGGTGCTGTGGGCGGGCTGGATTTGGTTATGTGAGGTAGGGGCAGCAGCACCGTGCGTGTGCGTAACCTTTTTTATTTATTCCAACGCATACACATGCACTGCATGAGTCACCGCCAGTTTAGCATGACGTACTGAAGAATTTCAAGCACCCTGCATGTCGAGTTGGAGTGTATTGGAAGCAGGCCTAATAAAGAAAATGCCACCAGTAACCACGTAAGTACCCAAATTAACACTGCTTTTTTTTTTAGCGCATTGTGATAGTCACCGCGTTTAGTAAAGTTAAACAGACTTCGAGTCCGAGCAATCATGCCGCCTGCATCATGTGCAATGCTCTGGGCCTGGAGGCTGGTAGAAGGAGAGGGCCTGTTCTCCACGGTGTGCAATGTGGTGTACCTGTTAAAAGGTTTATTTCCTACGTCATCAAGCCTCGTGCTCATGGTTCAAGTTGTTTGTGCAGTGGTGTGCTTTCGTCACCCGTGCATAGCTGATCTGTTTTTGTAGTTTCTCTGCAGAGCCTGGAAACAAGTTCCTCTCGCACTTCACGGAGCGTGGGCGAGCCACTCGCCTAACAGGCGCGTGCATGCTACCATAAAATAATCTTTGGGTGTGCAATCCCGCCACATCCCGCAGGGTGCTCATCCAAACACTGCCCCCAAAAGGGGACACAAAAAAGAAGCGCTCACGTGCGGCGCTGTCACCTCCCCCACAGGCCTTGTTTTATAATTACCACAATGCCCGGTGGATTTCGGAGGATGTGGCATTGGCGGGTGGCTGGAGTTGCCCTATCTAGCGACTGGAAACAAAGGGGAGGCAGCACATGGGGGGGTACAAAGCAGCGCGGAACTCTCGTAAACCTGTGCGCTTTAGGACTGTGTAGTTGTTCTGGTTTAACACAATGCAAGGTCAAAACACGGCAGCATGTGCAATTTGTTTGGAAACATTGAGAACTTAGCAAAGGGCCAGCGGGATTGAAGAAGCTGGTGGACACCTGACATTCATGGGAGTGATACTTCCCCAACCCAAGCGACCTATACAGCATTTAATTAAATATTGCATAACACCCGCCGGTAGTGGAGTGATGCTCATGCCTTACATTCTAGTTAGCACATGGCCACCTGTGTGGTAAGTGATACAAAACACACAAACACCAGTATTCACTCTGTATTTTCGTTTTTTTATGCATGATGCAGGCCAAAGTAACTGCTGTGCCAGCAGCCAATCCCATCTTTGTAGCAAGTCCCTGTGAATGCCACTGGTTTCAGCAAAACCCTGTTCTCTTGCCATCTGCTGCCGTTGGCATGTTTTTCATTTTATTTCTGTCCTGTCCCCAAGTCGTAGTCCACACATGCATTGCCTGCTGTGGAGGTGAATTGGGATGTGCTGGCAGTGTTGCCCCTTCTCTGGGCCGCGGTGAGGTAACACTGTGACATCAGTGTGTAATTTGTCTCATGGCCCGTGCTACCAAACCAGGAGCTGATTTTATGGAGCGCAGTGTTTGCAAGTTTATTTTCATTTTAAAAGCTACTGTTGCGGGGTTCCTTGTCTTCAGCAAATTTCCAGGCAACAATAATGATTTAAAGATAACTCCGTGATTAATGTTCTTCCTTGATAGTGATGGGAATTGCGTCTCGTAGAGGTTTTGACTCCTCATTAGATTGAGGGGCAATGTGCCTGCTGTAAAGAATTTGTACCATGTAGATGAAAAGTGCACATAATGTAAATAGGTCTGTGTGTTACTGCTTTTCTAAGAGACATAATTTTGTTACAGGTTATAAGTTAAAAATCCAAATATAGAACAGTTAATTATTAACTGTCGTCAAAGAACTGCATGCACAGTTCAAAGTATAGGTTAGACCATAGATTAATGTTGCAAAAAGTGTTAATTTGGTTAGAAATCAATTCTTGTTATTATAGAGAACCCCCAGTTATGCTGATCCATTTTCAATCCAGAGGTTGCACTTCTCCAGATCAAGCACTCTTAAACTATACTGTCTACCTGTAAGGACGACATGTCACTCCAACAACTTGTAGTCCTTTAGGCCTGGCTTATGTACATTTTATATAGGGTGATTTACTTGCGTAGGATTAATTGTGTGGGGATCCACTGGAGGAAGTGGGTGGAGTCAGAGGAAAGTGGGTGTGGCCTCCGACACATATTTGAGGACCTGGACTTCATTTTTTACAAATTAAGCACTGTGTAAATCTTCTGTAAAATCAAACGAATATCATTATCAGAATTACCAACATCTAACATTCACCTTAATATAACTAAAGCCTAAATTCTTAATAGCAAACTCACTTTTCACACATTTCCAGACTTTTTATAAAACAAATACTGTACTTTTACATCAAAATACAGCAGGTAATTTGTGCAAGTCCTTGATTTACTGTTTGCCTTGCTGTCAATGATTTCCTCTGTTCGATTCTTAAAAGTTCCATGTAAAACAATGTTTATTTCACAAAGTTCCACAAAGTATTCTTGTAACAAAGGGTTTGAACCACAAAGTTCGTAGGAGATATCTTGTTCCAAATTGTCTTTGCATGAATCCAGAAATCGCCGTCAAAGTTCTTCCAGGTAATAAAAAGTTTTGCACTTACTTGTAGCTGAAAAGGGATACTGATCAGTCTAACCTTGTCCTCTTTCTATTTTGCAGGTCGATTGCAGTGGACAGAAGAGGGGCGAAGGCAAGAAGGAGCCGGAAACCGGAAGAAGGAAGAGGCAGCAGCCACGCCCGTTGAAGCCAATGAAGGTCTGGAGAGAGCAGGAGTGCCAGCGCCGAAGGATCTGTTCTCAGGTAAGTGGGAGGTAGACGAGCACAAGCACTGGATGAGGCTCAGGGGCTGCCTTTTATAGACTGGGCTGGGTGTGGTTCCAAGGGCTGGGTGTGGTTCGAAGAACTGGGTGTGGTTCTCACAAGCAGGTGTGCAGAGCTTCAGTTATTATCCTAATGAGTTGAAGTAACACATGGCCTACAGAGGAGAGCTCTAAATAAGTCTTGGTAAAAGCAAGGTCCAATGTGTAAACAAGACAGCAATGTCCAAACTTGGGAATACATTGAGCAACATACAAAGAAGTCTTAGGGAGGGGCTGAGATAACAAGAAAGGCTTTCAATAGTATGTTTAAAGAGAGCTTTTACAGAGACCACTAGTGCAATGAGAGGGGACATGCTCTTTGCTGTGCACAAACCCTAACACGTAGGCGGGCAGGGGAGTTGCCGCGAGTCTAGAAATGGGACATTAAATCCTCATATTCTTATCTCTGTGTCCGTGTGTTTATTATGGTAATTTTCCTTCTATTTGACAATATTCTCAGAAGAGATGCTTCTTCTTAGAAAGTGAAAGTAGAATGATTAAAATGGGACAGAACTTTCAACAGTTGGAATAGGAAGTGTTATGAACCAATGAAATCTCTTCTTTTAAAGTCTCATCGCTTTGCGTACGCTTACGATGTGGGTTCGTATGACGTTCCAACACGATTTGTGTAATTGCTTTTAAAAGTAATAATACGATTGTTGAAAGTTAAAAAAAACAATTTTCATAAGTATCCTACATAATGTATTCTATTAGTATGTTCATTAAATACATAAAGATATGTTTTTAAACAATTAAAAACATTTGCGTCTTTCACATACGGGGCGCAGTACGTGACGTCATACGTAAGCTTTGATGCGACACATAACCTCGAAGCGTATTCGTAGCGTATGCTGAGAATGATTAGCAGACAAATTATGGTGCGATCACTCTCTCACTGTCAAATCAGAGCACAAAGCGCGCTATGAGAATGGTTAAAAGTGGTCACTCATTGGAAATCTGATTCAGCTGTGTGGCTTATCCACGGTATCATAACGTTACTTTTTAGCCTGTTTAAGTTTGAGGTTTGTATGAAATACTATGCTATAGGCAGATATGGATCTTTAGGGAGCGCTTATCTCCATGAAGGTTGGTTATTACCATTTAAATATAGGTGCTTGAGGGAGGGAAAAGAAGTTTGTCAGAATGGCGAGGATTGCTCAATAGCACCAGATCACTCCTGACTTTGTGGACACCTACAATTGCATGGCTCTTTTAATCAAGATGCGGCTAATTTGGCCTGAGTTTTGAAAGGCACTCCGACACCTGCTATCATAACAACGTTCAGTTTACTGGCAAACGGAAGTTATTTACTTTGAAATAATGCAGATTGTTGTGTGATGTTAGCAGGCATCGCTTACATGATTACGGTAACTGAGCGTGTTGTTTGCTATAAAAAAGTTGTGTTTACTCCTCTGCTTGGGAAGCTGGATGTTTCTATCTGGTCGTCGTTTCCGACCTTGAAAGCAGAGTCAACCAAATGAGCCGTATAAGAGTGCGATTGTCTCAAAAAGAGGTCGCTCTTACATCTGCTAGAGAAACATTTGTCCTTCATGTAGCAAACACCCGCACAGAAGTGCATGCTTTATTAAATATAGACGTGCCCCGGAATTTTAGGGAGTTAATTTAGACTATCTTTAATGCTTCCTTGAGTAGGGGGTTAGCTTACTTTTTTAAAGTTATAAGCAATTGCCTTGTGACTTCTGTAGAAACTATATTTGGTGTCTTGTCAGTGTTTTTTCATTCGATTTTTTCCAGCATCTTTGGTGGATTGTCCTTAATGCTGACATTAGTTGCCGGTGTGCTTGTATAAATTTGTTTACTTAAATATGGATGCACATCTTGCAGCAGACGACAATATGTCCCGGTTGTTGCTGGCCGCAACCGAATGCTTAGTTATTACGGAGCACTGCCTCTGGCTACATTGAGCGCAGCTTATGGATTATTGTTTCGATTCTCCTTTTTCACATGCGTTCAACCTGTCTTTCATTGCCTGAGCTGCGATTTCGACTGGGCCCTGGATTTGTGTCTCTGCAGTATGGTGTCTCCCAACACGGATTATGACCAGCTGATGAGCCCCTTAGTGGTTTATGATTTGCTCTGTTCTGGCGGCGGGATTATGGCCTTAGCAGCGATACATGGAATAATTGGACGTTGGAATGTTTTTGCAGCGACGCATGACTTCTTGGCATGCAGTTACATTGAAGATGACCCGAGTTTTCCTCCGATGGTGATAGAGGCTCCGGTCGTTGAGCAACATGTATGTTCATTCCCACTATTGAATTGGATGGCTGAAATGTTTTCAGATGAGAAAAATGACTTCCTCTTGGAGGCTTTTGCTACATACTGTGCTTATGCGCTGTTGGATTAAGAGTCTTTGATTTTTCTACCTATTCTTTTTTATTTAGTTACTGCTTTTTATCAAAGATCGAATAATTTTTTTTGCAAAATTGAACTTGACTCTGCTTTTTAGGCTTGGGCTCTGCGTTCGTAATTTGCCCACGTTTATATTATGTGCTTTGGCCAAGGAAAGGTGTCGTGGGCTGAGCCTTGCACTTACACCGTGTTAAGTTAGCATGGGTTTATTAGAGGCTTAAACGCCATTTTTGTTTTCCTGCTCTGCTTTGCATACAACACGCACTTGCAATATTGTTTAGAGAAGGGTGAGTATTTTGCTTCATATGAGAATAATTTGATATACTACATTTGTAGACTGCCTCACTACTTTAGTGTGTATAGTGAGAGCATGAAACATCAAGGTTATCTTGGATACTGTGTGTGTTATTCGGAATGATCTTCGCAAGTTCGAGCCATAAGACATATGCTGCTGTGGCATCTCTGATACTGGCGCATTTAGTAATGCACTGTGCAGGCATGATTACACACAGTTGGAGAACATTCGTATCTTGACAGTTTGTGTAGAACTCAATGTGATCCACTACTGCTGAGTAACAGAGGTATGGGTCTGCCTTTATAGTCGTATGAATTCTTCTGTACTTATAAACTAACCTGCTAAGTAGGGAGGGTGAAATGTAGGTATATTTTAAATCAGTTTACCTTTTGTATTATAGGATGCTTTCTCCCTTTGTATTTTATGGAATAGTAACAATGCTGACAACTTTGTTTCTTTTTTTTTTTATTTCAAAAGATTTTATTAGATTTTTTTTTATGTACAGTACAGATATAGTGAAGGCATTACTGGTGTCGTTATACGCCGTTGGGGTTGCAGTAGGCATATCATTGACATGATTGGTCACGTGTACATTAGATAGGCAATCACGACCTTGGTGTATGCTGCATTGGTGGTCTTATGTATTACCCTCGAAGGTAGGAAACGGAAGCGGGAAAAGAGATAGAGAAAAAGAGGACAGGATGGGTAGCGCGGTCGTTAGCCGCCATACTTCCAGAGTTTGCGATGTGAGGAGGCTGGGTGTGAGGCTGTGTGTGAGGGTACCGAGCCCCCTGACCTTCGTATGGAGGTTTGTGCGAGCCCAGGTAGTTGTCCAAGGAGTGCCACATCTCGCCCTTTGGGGTGGGGGTTGGATGAGTATTTTGATGTTATGTTTTCCATCCCTCTTAGGAAGGTGATCCAATTGAGCCAACTTTTAAAGGTTGCCTTCACTGTGTCTTTCCAGTTCGCTAGGATAGTTTTAACAGCCGCTGTGAGCAGGAGGTCGATCGGTTCGCTGTCGTCTTTGGACTGAATTTCCTGGAGCCATGAAGGCGGCAACTACCCCTAGGAAGTCTGGTTGTAGTGAGTACCCCATTATGCTATTTATGAATTATCTTATTTTACCCCAGAATGTTTTGCCCTTGGGGCAGTAAAAGATAAGGTGTGCTAGGTCTCCTTTTTGTTTATGACAGTTCCAGCATAGGTCGCTATCACGGAGCCCGACAGCCGCCAGGCGTGCTGGGGTCCAGTACGCTTTGTGGAGGAGCCAGTATTTAGTTTGTGCTAGGGTTGGGGTGACTTTATTTTTGGCTACTGAGGTCCACAGGCGAAGCTTTTCCTTCTCGCTGAAGCGCCTATTGTGTTGGGTTTCCCAGTATTCTAATGCTTTGTCGTTTAGTCTTGTTGTTAACGGGCACAGGAGTTTGTATACGTGCGATGTTTGGTGGCCGATTTTGTTTAGGTTCGCCGTGTGTTGCAGAATTGATGGGACCTCCTTGTTAAGTTCTGCTCTCGTGAGCGCCGCCCTTATTCTTAGAAAGCTATAGAATTCAATATCTGGTAGGTTGTGCAAGTGTTTTAGGGTGTCGAATGTGAGAGGGGTACTGAGCTTTTCTAGCTGGTTGGGCGTGGAGATGCCCCGTTCGTACCAGGAGTTAATGTTAAGGATTTTGTCTTTATACTTTATTTTAGTGTTGAACCAAATAGATTCCCATCTTGTGTTTTTAATGCTCCTCTTCATTCTTTTGTCGACTTTAAGGAGGGCGTTCTTGGTGTTTTTGAGTATGGTGTTATTGGCCTCGGGTGTTTATTAGCTGTGAGTAGGGCTAAGGGGGGGAGACCTTTTAGGATTGCTTTCTCTAGTGCCAGCCATACCGGTGTGTAATCCTGCTCTGGCGAGAGCCAGTATATCCCTTGTTTGGCTAGGCATGCTGTCTGGAAAGTTTTGAAGTTGGTAAGGTTGAGTCCTCCTAAGGTTTTGCTTAGTTTTAGTTTCTGTATGCTTATGCTGGGTTTCTTGTCTCTCCAGAGGAATTTATTTGTCAGGATATCCAATTTTTTGTGGAAGTCCCCTGTGGTTATGAGTGGGAGCATACTGAGCATGTAGTTAACCATGGGTGTTAGCATAATTTTTATTGTTTCGACCCTGCCCCACCAGCTGACGAACTTTGGTGACCATGAGTCTAATTTCTCTTTCAGCTTGTTTAGTATTATTTTTTCGTTGTAGTCAAGTGTTGCTTTGAGATCCCTGCTGAAGTAAAGACCAAGATATTTCAGGACGTTTTTCTGCCAAGCCAACCCTGAGTTTCCTAATACTGCCCTAGTTGTATGCACATTTAGAGGTTTGCATTTAGACTTGTCCCTGTTGAGTTTATAGCCCGATAACTGTGCGTATTCCTCAATGGTAGACATTAGGGCTGCTATTGAGGGGCCGGGGATCTCTGTTGTAATGAGTATGTCATCCGCATATGCAGCTAACTTAACCGTATTCCCCATGATTGGGATTCCTTTTATTTCAGTATTATTCCTGATCATGGACAGTAGTGGTTCCAGGGAGAGTAGGAAAAGTGCTGGGGAAAGAGGACAACCTTGCCTCGTACCTCTTCCCAGGAATAGCGGCTCAGAGATGCCACCATTGACTATCACGCGGGCTTTCGGTTCGTTATAGAGCGCCATCACCATTCTTCGATAGTTTTCTCCTAGCCCGAACTTTTGCATGCATTGGTCAAGGAAGGGCCATGACACTCTGTCAAACGCTTTCTCAGCGTCGAGTGCGATCATGACTGCTGGTTCATTTTTGGCGGAGGAGTGGTTTATTAAGTGACATAAGAGTCTCGTGTTATTTTGGACATCCTGCTTTTGAGGAAACCAACCTGAGAGTTGTGGATTAGGTTTGGGAGCTGCGCGTTTAGTCTCGCCGCTAGGACCTTTGCATAGATCTTTCAGTCTACGTTAATTAGAGAGATGGGACAGTAGTTTTGTGGATGTTGTGTGTCTTTGCCCTCTTTTGGTATGACTATTATGTTGGCCTCTGCCATTGAGCTAGTCATTTTCCCCTTTTGAATACAGTGCGTGAAGACCTTTTCCATTGTGGGCTTGATTAGGCGGAGGTAGTGCTTAAAGAACCCTGCTGTGTACCCGTCTGATCCAGGGGCTTTGTTATCCTTGAGGGCAGCTACTGCTTTCTCTATCTCTGCCCCGGTTATGTCTTGTTCTAGAGATGAGCTCTGTAACTCCGTCAGCTTTGGTGGGTTTAGCTTGTCTAGGAGGCTGGCTCCCCCGTCTGCTTTAAGGTTTTTGTCCTCCCTGTATAGGCACTCATAGAAGTCTTTAAAGAACTTGAGGATTTCTTTGTTTGATGTTTGCGATTTCTTATTAGTGTCTGTTATTGCTGCAATTGTGTGTTGTCTCTGCTTGCTCTTAAGGTAAGAGGCTAGTGCTTTCCCTGCTTTGTTCGCTGTACATAGGTTTATTGCTTTATATTTGTTTATCCCGTACCCGCCCTCTCACTTAAAATCTTGTTGAGTTCATATTTCTTCCTAGTTAGCTCTGTGAGTGTGTTTTTGTCTGCTAGGTTGGCACTATGGCACCCTTCTAGGTCTTTAATCTGCACTTTGAGCTCTAATACTTTTTTATTTCTCTCTTTGTTCATTCTGGATTTGATGCTAAGTATTTTACCCCTGACTGTGGCCTTCATGGCATCCCAAAGGGTGCCTCTGTCTGTGTCCGGGCTATCATTGAACTCTAGATATTCTTTTATGGTCTCCTCTATTTCGGCTACAGTAGCAGGGTTTTTAAGGATGTTGCTGTTGAATCTCCACCTGCGGCTTACGTGCTCGTTATGTCGCCCGCTAAGTGTTAGACTGATGCACGAGTGGTCTGATATTGTTCTTGGGGCGATTTCTGTGTGTTCTATAAGGTGTGTGTGTGAGGCTGAAATGAGGATGTAGTCGATCCTGCTGTAGGAGTTATGTGGGTGAGAGTAGAAGGTGTAATCCCTGGTATCTGGGTGTTGGAGTCTCGAGGGGTCCCTGAGTTGGAGCTTGGCACATAGATTCTTCAGGGTATTCTGCCCCTGAGAGCAGTGGCTCATTCTTTGCGGGTGTCTGTCTGTGGCATGTCTAGTGCTTGGTTGAGATCACCAGCTACTATCAGGAGGTCATCTTGGGGGAGCTTGCTCAGTCTGCTCTCAACATCTACCCAAAATGCATTGTCCTCTGTGTTGGGCCCATAGATATTGGCAATGTGGATTGTCTCCTCCCCCCGTTTGAGGCTGCTTATAAGGACTCTCCCTTCCTCGTCGGCGTAGCTCTCATATAATGCTAGTCTGGCCTTCTTGTTTATCAGTGTAATTACTCCTCTCCTTTTGTGCACTGCAGGCGAGCAAAGAGATTGCCCTATCCGGTTCGCCCTCAGCCGATGTGCATCGTCTGCTGACAGTTTAGATTCTTGGAGCACGCACACATCGCTCTTTAGTTTGGTTAGGTACTCTATCACTTTACTTCTCTTAACCGGGTGGTTGAGCACTTTAACACTGAATGAGACTTCTTTGATGTTTGAAAGTAGTTGGTTTTGCATCGTTTGTGTCATTCCTTTTCATGAGTATCGCTCGCTAGTGAGGTGCTCCTGTGCGTGTCTAGCTGCCCTGTATATGGCCCCAGATCACCCTTTACTGTTGCTTCCCTGTGGTGCTTGCTTGTTCGTATTCGATGGCTTAGTAGTCGTTTGCCTCTGTCCGTGATGAAGAAGGGGAAGATAGAGCAAGAGATGGAAAAGGGAAAGAAGGAAAGCATAGAAAACAAAAAAAACTGTACTTGGAGACACCCCCTCCCCCCGGCCCCCCTCCCTCCCCTCCCCCACCTCCAAATGATTGCAATACGAGCGTACAACAGCAAAGTTCCCTCCCCCCCTAGGGTTTGTGGTGAGCTAAGTCCAAGCCTTCTTTAAAGGTGTCGCTTCTATGGTTCAGGTTGTGACTGTTAGAGGTTCCCCCTGTCCCAGTGACCCCACACGGCATTAACATCGGGGAACTCCCTTAAACATAAAGGATATGATCCTGCTGTGCAATTGTTTCCTCTGGCCGTGGACCGGCGCGGTGCATATGTATGATTGAGGTACTTGTTGTATCTTGAGGTAGTTCAGTTAGTTTAGTCTGTACGTATACCATACACTGGGAAGCCTTATATCTGCCATTTAGTGAAGCATCAAACTCCAGGTTTGGTGGTCTCCTGTTGGAGGTCTCAGTTGTCCTCAGCGCCTCCAGCTCCTGTGTTGTCTGATGATGCTCTCCTTTTTGCCACTCCTGGGCCTTGGGCCTCCATATCGTCTGGTGCTGGGCCTTGGAGATACCTTTTCAATTCGCTAGGCTCATCGAAAACCAGTGTTCGCCATTTGTCTGTGATTCTCAGTCTTGCTGGCCCCACAAAGCTGAAGGTGATATTATCTTTCCGCATTCTTTCCCTTAGTGCTAGGAATCCCTAGTCTCCACTGTTTGCCTTGAGAAGTCTTACGTAATTATTATTTTGTTGCCGTTACATTTTAGGTTCGGGTTTTTCCGTGCTACTGCAAAGATCGTTTCAGTTTGGTTTGATCTTAGGGGCTTGCTGATGATTGGCATGGGCCGCGACCTTGTGGCGGTTTAACTGCTGGCACTCTGTATGCCTTGTCTACTTTAAATTGTCTGTCACATTTGATTCCTGTTAGTAGTGGTATTAACTTTTCTATGAGGGCTGTGCAGGAGCCAGGTTTGTCTTCTTCCCCTTCGGGAATCCCAAGCAGTCTTATTTTGCCTCTTCTGCTGCAGTCATCCTGATCCGTTAGCTGTTTCTGGAGGGTGCTGGAGACCTTGGCGATGGATTGCGGGGACTTATTCAATTCGGCATTATCATCCTCTATGTCGCTAATACGCTTCTCCGCAGTGCGAATCCTGCTGTTCGTTTTGTGCTGATCCGCCCTCATGGCTGCCAGCTCTAGTTGCATGTTATCAATTGTCTGTTTAGTTGATTTGGCCAGGTAATTTTTTTGAGGATCATGTCTAGAGTTATCTCGTTCCTTTGCTTTAGTGGCGAGTCTGGTGAGTCCTTTTTGTATTTCTTAATCTCACGTGATAGTTTGCCCTCATGTCCTGCCATCGTTGCAAAGCCTCTTCTGGCTAGGTAACTGTCTAGTCTGCCGTCCTTCTGCTGTGTGGATAAGGGCTTGGTTGGGTCTCATTTTGATTCTGGCTGTCTCCTTCCTGTGACCTGGCGGTCTAGTCTGTACCTGCTTGGCTCCTGGATGGACCTTGTCCTGGTCTTTGCTCCTGCCAGCTCCGTACTTGTGTCGCTTCTGTCTGCTATGATGCCCTCTTGTCCTCTGGTAAGTGGGCACTTTGTAAGGTTTATCTGCCAGGCCTTGCCGCTTCTCCCTATGTATTTGTTGAGTTTCAGTGTCTGCTCGGGTGCGGTACCACGGCTTGTTAGTTTCCCCCTCTTACTATGCCAGTACACGGGCTTTTAAGCTTGAATCCTGCTTGTGGGCGTGCGGGTTGTGCTTTTCCTCTGTTGCTACTTTTGTCAGCACAGGCGGCCTTGAACCGCTAGTGGCAGTATTTAGTTAATAAGCCGTTGCTGAGGTCGCTGCCTACAGTGCCTGGTATGTAGATCGCGCTATTTGGCAGGCGGGCGGTCTCCTCTGGCTTGCCTGCAGTGATCGTTTTCACCTGCATCGGCCACTTCTGTCGGCGCAGCCTTGCTTTGGCGGCGGCGCTTGTCATTTCCCCTGTGCAGCTTGTGTCTCTGCTCGGGTCGGGGTTCTTGCCGCAAATAAGTCTTGGTTGCTTGTGGAGGCCTGGCTTGTTTATGGTCTGATCGACTTGTGCCTCCTTTTGCCGCTGCTCTTATCGGGCTGCTTTCGACAAGCTTGGTGCCTTCCCCTGAGGAGCGCTTCAGCACTAACAGGCACTAACAGATTTGCGGCGTGGTAGTGCTTGGGTGGGATTATCTGAGCCTCTAGCCGCTGCCGCTGTCATCAGCTGCGGTCTAGTTTAGGGGCAAGATGGCGGCTCCCAGTGGTGCGCCTTCAGTTTCATTTTCGTTTTACGGTGCTGCGCCTGGTGTCCCAATTGGTGATGGCTCCCCTCCGTTGGCCCTGAGAGCCCTGGTCGCGCTTCTTGTGCTCCTCTTCTCTACTGCGGCACCAGTGGTCGCTCGGCGGTCCCCTGCCCCTTTCACGCCTTTGTTTGTCTGCGAGATTGGGGTGTGGTTATGATAGAGAAAATGGCGGCCCCCATCAGCGCGCTTTCGTTTCGGATCAGTTTTGTTCTTGCATACAGCGTTACTGCGGAGCCGCCACCTCCCTTATCACCCTTTTAGCACTTACTTGGCAGTTACTTGGTCGTTTGTCATACTCGGTGGGTTTGTGTTTAGACTGCGCTTCTGCCAGCGTCTCCGTGTCTCCAGCGTCTCCGTGCCTCTAACCTCTTTCACGCAGATCTCCTGGTTTTATGTGGGCGTCATTTTGCAGGATCTTCGCCCGCTCTCCCTCTGTGAGATAAAATGCTGGCAAACTCTTTCAATGTCTTTGCTGGGGTGGACACCGTGCTCTCAGCTTGTGCCCCAGATGTTCCAACAACTTTGTTTTCTCTTCAGGTTCTGGACGATGCTCGTTTCGCCATTAAATTCGCCGTTGTTCCCCTCGGGGTTGCAGAGGTATCGGACCTAGGTGCCCGTCCTCATTGCCGTCCAAGCCACGCCCCGACAACTTTGTTTCTGATAATATGTTTGCTTGTATTATCAAAGGTACTGGGCATGAGATTACGGTGTTAGAAATAAACATTTGAAAGTTGCAGGTGTCTTTAGTTAGTGCTTGTTTTGGACTGGTGTAAGACTGTAACGAAAGAGTGCTCTTGTTATCTAACTTACCTGAGGTAACCTAAGTCGCATGTTGTGGGTTGAGTAATAATTGATAAGTGCAGCCAAGAAAGGGAGCAAGTGTGCAAATTTCATAGTGCCTTCGGCCGGGTTAGTTGTTATAATAAAAAGCGTCGATAAAGGGCCTGCACTTTGAATTTGAATTAAAGTAGAATGATTGATAACCCCAGTCAAGAAAGGAAGCAAGTAGGTGTGTGTATGTGTGGATGATGTGTTGATTGAGCAGAAGATGAATAAGGTGAAAAATAAGAAAGGCTGCAGACATGCAAACTTTGTACTTCTTTGTAAGGGAAGTGGCTGTTTAGTTTTCCTGTGCATATATATATCTACATATATATATATATATGGTCGCCAGTAGGTATATATAGTTAGGATTTTTTCTCTATGGGTTTTTTGAAAATTCTATGTCTAATAACTTTGGCGTTTGTGGACGGAATTGGCTGAAATTTTCAGGAAAATGGCACATTTTGTTTCTGAGCAGCCCTTGAAAATTTGGGGGGGGTTCGTCAAGGGGGGGCCGAGAAAAAAGGGGGGTCCCAAAACGTGTTTTTAACATTGCGTTTTCCATAGGGCGGTTGTCCTCACTTTTAGCCCGAACGGCTGAATGGATTTGCACGAAACTTGGCAAAATTGTAGGGACTGGTAGCCCGATGTGCCTTTTGTAGGTCTCAATATATGTGCTCCAGTGGATTTTGAGAAATTAACGTTTAAAAAAAGATATATATCTGTAACAGCGGACCTGGCAGCGTCCCAGGACGCGTACTTTACGCGCAACGGAGCTTTGTGAAGCGAAGCTGATTGGTTCTCCGGCGTCTGTCAACATTCCAAACAGTCCGTAGCGGCCGCCATCTTG
Source organism: Lissotriton helveticus (assembly GCF_964261635.1). Lineage (NCBI taxonomy): Eukaryota > Metazoa > Chordata > Amphibia > Caudata > Salamandridae > Lissotriton > Lissotriton helveticus. The sequence goes on along the minus strand of NC_136067.1, from coordinate 1,798,123,348 downwards.
TCTCTCGGTAGGATCGAGAGACAAGAGGAGGCCAAAGCGAAGGGGCAAATGACCATAGGGGGCATAGTACATTGTCGCTCACCCCCTAGGTTTGATGTGGAGGTTTTAAAAGGGCCCCGCGGGGCAAAAAAAAATAAAAATAATAATAATCGAACAGCTGAATGGATTTGCACGAAACTTGGCAAAATTGTAGGGACTGGTAGCCCGATGTGCCTTTGCTAGATCTCAATATATGTGCTCCAGTGGATTTTGAGAAATTAACGTTCAAAAAAAGATATATATCTGTAACAGCGCACCGCTTCGCGTACTTTTCGCGTTACGGAGCTTTGCGAAGCGAAGCTGATTGGCTCTCCGGTGTCTGTAAACATTCCAAACAGTCCGTAGCGGCCGCCATCTTGTCTCTCGGTAGGATCGAACAGCTGAATGGATTTGCACGAAACTTGGCAAAATTGTAGGGACTGGTAGCCCGATGTGCCTTTGCTAGGTCTCAATATATGTGCTTCAGTGCATTTTGAGAAATTAACGTTCAGAAACAAGATATATATCTGTAACAGCGCTCCGCTTCGCGGAGATAAAATTATATGTGTATTACCTAGCTGTTGCTAACACCAGTTAGCGACGGCTAGTAGAATATAGCGACCATCTTGGGCCCCACTTTGCATGTGAGTGATATTTATCACTAATGACATGCAAAGTGGGCATGCCAAGATGTTAGCGACTGGAAACAGTCGCTAACATCGCTATCTCCTATTATCAACTTTTGGAAATATTCGAGATAAGCGCGAATATCTCCAAAAGCTACCACCTGCCCTGAGCAGTTCTTAGCCATGTTATCCAATGGGAGGTGGATAACATGGCTAAGAGCATTAGCTCGGTAATGCATGAATATCGCTGAGTTTTCAGCGATATTAATGCATTGCGGTCGTTTTTTATCGTATTTCCGATAAACCTTGATAATAGCAAGGTTTATCTGCGATAATTTCTGACGGTAAAAAAATCGTTGCTAAGCATCGTTAGGGATAAATATCGCTTAACTTTGGTAATATGCCCCAACGTCTGTTAACGTTCGATTCGAAGGAAATCAGGAAGTGTTGAAAAACATTGTCTGCGCCATCTTGTCTTTTTTCAAATGCCACACTTTTGTCGTGCACGGCAGCCATTTTAGATGCCTTGACCAGACCCACTCTGTGCACGCTGTCGATCCTTAGCATGGCTCCCCACCCTCGCAAGCATCTCCCCCAGGCACTGGTCACCCCCGCTCTCTGTCTTATGCATGGGTAATAAACCTCCCCCCATCTGCGCTGCTCTTCCCTGAGAATCACACCCTGTGCCCGCCCGACACCTCCCTTTCGCCCTATTCACTACCGCACCCTCTGACACTCCTTTTCCTCTGTGTCCGATTGTCCAGGCTGGTCCTAGGGTATCAGCTAGCCCTGCAGATGTAGTTTATGGCCACAGCTGTAAAGAATCACCCCTCTTCAAAGGAGTTATAGTAGATCAAGGCCCACACTCGATGAGATCCGTCACAGCAGAAGCGTTGCTATTATCTGAAAACCATCCTGTATTGTGATTGGGGAGGGGACCGAGCCTGAAGCGGAAGATTCCAGGGATGACTCTTTGTACATCAAAGTTTTTACAATTATGTGTCACATTAAAAATATATAGCACTCCGACAAAGTAGTAAGATTATAAAACTTTAATAATTTATAAATATATACAAGAAAACAAAAATAGTAATAACATATAAACATTTTTAGGGAAAAACAACGAAGTAGCGGTCGGCTGTGCGAATAGTCCCAACGCAGCACAACGTCCAGATTTCCGGCGTGGGGCGTCGCGGGGGGTGGGTCATCAGTAGCAAACTGTTGTGCGAATAGTTCCAAGGCAGCAGAACGCGCTGAAATCTAGATGACACTAAAGTGATGTCTAGTAAGTTGCCACCCAGCAAATAACGGCATGGGGCGTCGCGGGGGGTGGGTCATTAGTAGCAAACTGTTGCGCGAATAGTTCCAAGGCAGCAGAACGATGGCACCAAGGTGATGTCCAGTAAGTTGCCGCACTGGTTTTGGTATCCTACAATGCTGCTCCGAATAACGGCGCGGGGCGCCCCGGGGGAGGCGGTGAACGGGCCTCTCCAGGTGGAGTGTCATCTGTTGTAGTGGGGCGCCCCTTTACCGTTTCAGTTGCCATTCCGTCCGTTTTTGGTCCACTGTGTCAAAAGCCGCAATTCAGCTGAGTTGCGCCCACTCTTGCGGTGCAGCGATAGGCGGCTGTCACAGGACTCTCAAAATGGCGGCAGGCTGTTTCCTTTTTGGGCCTGGTCCACTGAAATGGCCCTGGGACACCTTGGAAATCGGACGCTTGTCTGCTAGGTCTTGGACCCCATTCTCGAAAGCGTCCCCTCCGCCTTGAGAATTCATCAAAAGTTTTGGGGGCTCCGACTCCTGCAGGCTTCTGGTGGGGAGCGGCTGCCATGATTGTTCGCGGAATGACCACGACTGAGCTACGAGATGGTGGTGCTCTCATGCTGACGCCAGCTTCAGTCTGAAACATCCAGAAACAAGGTGGGGCTTTCATCGTTTGGGAAAAAAAAAAAGTTTTCATCCAATGAAAAGTGTTGTTTTTAGGTCACATGATCAAGCCTTCCATCATTAGGAAACCAAAATTAAAATGAACCAATGAAAAGTTTTATAAACAAGTCACATGACCTGTTATGCGGCATAGGGTGTAAAATGCGGAGAAAATACGTTGGCACGTGAGGCGGCGTCAGTAGCGGACCGATGTGCGAATAGGCCGAAGGCAACACAACGCGCCAAGATCCGGATGGCACCGAGGTGGTGTCCAGCAAGTTGCAGCACTGGTGTGGCCATCCTACAATGCTGAAAGTCGGCGTGGGGCGCCCCGTTGGCACGTGAGGTGGCGTCAGTAGCGGACCGATGTGCGAATAGGCCGAAGGCAACACAACGTGCCAAGATCCGGATGGCACCGAGGTGGTGTCCAGCAAGTTGCAGCACTGGTGTGGCCATCCTACAATGCTGAAAGTCGGCGTGGGGCGCCCCGTTGGCACGTGAGGCGGCGTCAGTAGCGGACCGATGTGCGAATAGGCCGAAGGCAACACAACGCGCCAAGATCCGGATGGCACCGAGGTGGTGTCCAGCAAGTTGCAGCACTGGTGTGGCCATCCTACAATGCTGAAAGTCGGCGTGGGGCGCCCCGTTGGCACGTGAGGCGGCGTCAGTAGCGGACCGATGTGCGAATAGGCCGAAGGCAACACAATGCGCCAAGATCCGGATGGCACCGAGGTGGTGTCCAGCAAGTTGCAGCACTGTTGTGGCCATCCTACAATGCTGAAAGTCGGCGTGGGGCGCCCCGTTGGCCTGTGAGTTTGCGTCAGTAGCGGACCGATGTGCGAATAGGCCGAAGGCAGCACAACGCGCCAAGATCCGGATGGCACCGAGGTGGTGTCTAGTAAGTTGCCGCACTGGTGTGGCCATCCAACAATGCTGAAAGTCGGCGTGGGGCGCCCCGTTGGCCTGTGAGTTTGCGTCAGTAGCGGACCGATGTGCGAATAGGCCGAAGGCAGCACAACGCGCCAAGATCCGGATGGCACCGTGGTGGTGTCTAGTAAGTTGCCGCACTGGTGTGGCCATCCAACAATGCTGAAAGTCAGCGTGGGGCGCCCCGTTGGCCTGTGAGTTTGCGTCAGTAGCGGACCGATGTGCGAATAGGCCGAAGGCAGCACAACGCGCCAAGATCCGGATGGCACCGAGGTGGTGTCTAGTAAGTTGCCGCACTGGTGTGGCCATCCTACAATGCTGAAAGTCGGCGTGGGGCGCCCCGTTGGACTGTGAGATGGTGTCAGTAGCGGATCGATGTGTGAATGGGGCCGAAGGCAGCGCAACAATATTTTCGGAATAGAAGACACCACTAGGCGCTGAGATTCCAAGATCCGGATGGCACCGAGGTGGTGTGTAGCAAGTTGCCGCACTGGTGTGGCCATCCTACAATGCTGAAAGTCAGCGTGGGGCGCCCCGTTGGCCTGTGAGTTTGCGTCAGTAGCGGACCGATGTGCGAATAGGCCGAAGGCAGCACAACGCGCCAAGATCCGGATGGCACCGAGGTGGTGTCTAGTAAGTTGTCGCACTTCTGTGGCCATCCTACAATGTTGAAAGTCGGCGTGGGGCGCCCCGTTGGCCTCTGAGATGGCGTCAGTAGCGGACCGATGTGCGAATGGGGCCAAAGGCAGCGCAACAATATTTTCTGATTTGAAGACACCACAAGGCGCTGAGATGCCAAGATCCGGATGGCACCGAGGTGGTGTCTAGCAAGTTGTGGCACTGGTGTGGCCATCGTACAATGGTAAAAGTCGGCGTGGGGCGCCCTGTTGGCCTGTGAGATGGTGTCAGTAGCGGACTGATGTGTGAATGGGGCCAAAGGCAGCGCAACAATATTTTCTACAATATTTTCGGAGTAGAAGACACCACAAGGCTCTGAGATGCCAAGATCCGGATGGCACCGAGGTGATGTCTAAGTTGCGGACCGATGTGCGAATGGGGCCAAAGGTAGCGTAACAAGATTTTCTGTATGGAAGATACCACTAGGCGTTGAGATGCCAAGATTCGGATGGCACCGAGGTGATGTCTAGCAAGTTGTGCCACTGGTGTGGCCATCGTACAATGGTAAAAGTCGGCGTGGGGCGCCCTATTGGCCTGTGAGATGGTGTCAGTAGCGGACTGATGTGCGAATGGGGCCAAAGGCAGCGCAACAATATTTTCTGACTGACACCACAAGGCGCTGAGATGCCAAGATCCGGATGGCACCGAGGTGATGTCTAAGTTGCGGACTGATGTGCGAATGGGGCCAAAGGCAGCGTAACAATATTTTCTGTATGGAAGATACCACTAGGCGTTGAGATGCCAAGATTCGGATGGCACCGAGGTGATGTCTAGCAAGTTGGTGTGGTCATCCTACAATGCTGAAACTCGGCGTGGGTCACCCCATTAGCCTGTGAGATGGCGTCAGTAGCGGACCGATGTGCGAATAGGCCGAAGGCAGCACAACGCGCCAAGATCCGGATGTCACCGTGGTGGTTTCATAGTTGAGAGGCTCTTCATCTGCAGTGGGGCGCCGAGATCCGGATGGCACCGAGGTGATGTCTAGCAAGTTGCTGTACTGGTGTGGTCATCCTACAATGCTGAAATGTAGTGGGGCGCCCATTTACCGTTTCAGTTGCCATTCAGCTGAGTTTCGGCTGCTCTTGATGCTACAGCGACAGGCGGCTGCAAGAGGACTCTCAAAATGGCGGCCTGTTCTTTGGATTTGGGCCTGGTCCACTAAAATGGCCCTGGGACACCTTAGAACTTGGACGCTCGATTTTTTTTTCCTTTCCTGTACATGCAAAAAAAGGTAAATGCCCGGTACGTTACACGCTTCATCTGCCACGATGAACTCTCCAGAGGAACCGAAAAAATATATAGTTGTGGTAACTATACCATGCATCGTCATATGGAGAGGTGGCACCAATTAATTATAGTGCTGCATAAAAGAGAGATTTGGAGGAGAACCCCTGACCTGCTAGTACATTCATCAAAGAAGTGGCACTGAGAGCTTCAGAGGCAAGGGAAACGGTCCCAAATATTTAGAAGAACTTTGGAAAGATTAAAATGACATGTTTAGATTGTGGTAAATTAATTTCATGTGGACAGATGAGTGTTACTCTAATAAATACAGCATATGAACATCATCATAGTCGATGGTTGGTAGAGACATTTTGACTATATCCTGGACCTGCCCGTCCTCGCCCAAAATGGCGCCGGAATAAATGGGACTCGTAACTCCTTGTTGTGTACTGGTTGCAGAACCTTGAAATCACGAGATACGTATGCAGTTTTGAAGCACATGGCGGGCGGGGACGAGAATTGATTGAATATTTCGACATCCCTATTGATATTAAGTTCTGATGTGTTATTGATTACTGTACTGTTGAAAGTTCGAATTAACGTCACCCATGGTACTTGCCCGCAAATGTATATCTAGATAATTTTATTGTAACTGGCCCTGTCGTATTTTAATTATAAAATGTACGTCCACCGATTCCGTAACTGTTAGACACCTTAGTTCTTGCAACCTAATGGCCCGCCCGTTACGTTCCTCTACAGTGTAAATGTCTATTCATCATATACGATTACAGTTTGCTCCGTGGCAGGCCCACGTGGTTATAGGCTCGTATTTGTATAATGAAATTTTCACAATAAAGGTTTTTAAAAGAAAACATGGTAGTAGTATATACATTGGTAAAGTTTTTAATAATAGTCACTGTTTTAGAATCATTAAAAGGCAAGTGAAATAAAGCAGACCAATTACATGAAGGGTAAAAGGTATAATACGAAGGAACGCAGTAAAGATAAATGGTCAAGGGCTGTTGTGTTTTCTATTCCTGCAACATAAAGTGATCGATAAGAATCTCATATTCAGGCGTATCGGCGACTAAGACAGCAGGTCGACCCTCTTTTGCTCAACGGCTCCGTCATGGGACGAAGAAACGCTCTTTTTCTCGAAAAAAGAATATATTTTACTTGCAGGACAGTTGTAAAATTTCCGGGAAAGTACATTAGCCTGGAACATTATAACATATATTTAAGAAAAAATAATGTTCGGAAGTAATTAAAAGCGTAATTTTTAGGTGATATGACCAAGGCTTTCATCATTAGAATAAGAAAAGTAAAATGAACCAATGAAAAGTTTTATTAACAAGTCACATGACTTGTTATGCTTACGTTACGCGCTGCGCGCCCCGGATGACTTCCGGATGCGCTAACGCGGCGCGTCATATGACGCATTACGCGACAACGCAGGTCCAGAATATAGTCAAAATGTCTCCACCAACCAGCGGTCGAAACACAACCCCTTTCAGCAGGCTAAATAGTTCTGTTAAATGACAACAGAAGGGACAGGCAACAAGAACCATCAGTCAAAGAGGGGAGGGCTAGTTCTTCTCTACCGGGTTACATTGGGGCGCTACCGGAACTGATCGAATTGGTAGTCTACAGTGTTTCTGGATGTTTCAGACTGAAGCTGGGGTTAGCATGAGAGCAGCACCATTTCGTAGCTCCGTCGTGGCCATTCCGCAACCAATCATGGCAGCCGCTCTTTATCGTTATTTTGGGCGGGGTGGGTGGCGGAGCCGAGCTGTTTTGCAGCCATCATTGTGTGGAGTTCAGTTCATCTCACTAGTTTTGTATTTGTCATGAGGGGTTGTTCCTAATGTTTCTATTTTAGCGAGGTCAAAAAGAGATCCCATTAGTGGCCTACTGATTTTGCTCGATTCCTTTTCTTTTTTTTTACACGATTTTTCGTTATCTGCAAAGACTAAACAGAGTATTGCGACTCTGTGTTTGTTTGTAAATAGAGAATGAACCAAAGAGAACTAATTCTAAAATAGTAAATACTTGGATAACAATCAATCAAATGGAGAGAGAAGCAGGCACGACGGATTACAACGGGGGCAAAGGCCTGCGTTAACTACCTTTCACTATCTGCAAAGAGAGAGTACTCCTAATAGAAATGAGGGGGGGGGCACCATTCAAAGCAGATCAGTGTGCATAAACACGAAAATGTTTTCACTTACCACGTACTTGACATTCGACAGCTTATGATATTTGCTATTAAAAAACCATTGAAATTCACTGAAAAAACCATAGGTTATAGACCATATATAGTTAGGAATTAGCATTTACAAAACCTTGAAAATTCACTGAAAAAACCATAGGTTATAGACCATATATAGTTAGGAATTAGCATTTAAAAAACCTTATTTTACTCACACAAAACCATTGAAATTCCATATATAGTTAGTTGCACTAACTATATATCGCGCACCCGCAATCCACTGCTGATCATGTCACATATTACATCATTCATGACATGGTCAGTGACATCACTGATGACATCACTGATGACATCTCAAATGACATCACTGATGACATCACTGATGACATCTCATTTGACATCATTCTTGTGCTAATACGATAAACCTCTTCAGACTCTAATATAACCTTAGATACACTCAGTGTATACAGACACTCACACACTGCCACTCATCCATGGAGTTACTCACACACCCAGTCAGTCATGCAAAGAAACAATCTCACCTCCATTTCTTCAACTATACAGTTAAACACACCTTACTTATTGAAACATATACTAACACATATTTACTCTCTTATACAATCCCTGATACAAGTTCACAATGATCGATACAACCACTCACTCATTCAGTGGCTCTCATGCACAGTTATTTATATATGCCAACTCTCACATGTACTGTGTTTAACATATGTACTATGACATGTAGCATTGAGATATCCATTCACTCATCAATACACTCATGCACACAGTCAACTGCCCATGTAGCTGTTTCCACATGCAGTCTTGAACTCATACACCTAGTGAATAAACTGCTCACACATCTATGCATAGAGTCACACAACTTCCAGCCACCCCCACACAAACTCAATCTGCCATAGAAATACTTGGGCAACCAATTAATAACACATATAGCCTCTCGTATAGCTAATGATCAACACATGCAGCAGTTTACAGAACAACAGACATAATGATGCACAAATTAAGACAGTTTAGTCACTAACCCATGCACTCAGTGAGACACATTTAATCACTCACTCATACATTCAGTCATGCACCTACTAAATCCTTCGTCCAGACACTTATACATCTACTCATTCTTCAATATGTAAAACATATTTAAACTTCACAGAAACACACAGTCACTGGATGACGTCATCAGTGATCTCATCAGTGATGTCATTTGAGATGTCATCAGTGATGTCATCAGTGATGTCACTGACCATGTCATGAATGATGTAATATGTGACATGATCAGCAGTGGATTGCGGGTGCGCGATATATAGTTAGTGCAACTAACTATATATGGAATTTCAATGGTTTTGTGTGAGTAAAATAAGGTTTTTTAAATGCTAATTCCTAACTATATATGGTCTATAACCTATGGTTTTTTCAGTGAATTTTCAAGGTTTTGTAAATGCTAATTCCTAACTATATATGGTCTATAACCTATGGTTTTTTCAGTGAATATATATATATATATATATATATTTCCTACTGGCGGTCGCCAGTAGGTAGTTATAGTTAGGACCTAGTTTCCATAGGAAATCCTCAACATTCTATTTGGATTAACTTTGGCCCTGGTGGATGAATCTTTGCGAATTTCTCAAAGAAGATGGCTCGGTCCGCTACGCTCCTTCCCTGAAAGTTTGGGGGGGATTGGTGAAGTGGGGGCTGAGATAGAAGGGGGGTCCCAAAACGTGTTTTCTCCATGTTATTTTCCATAGGACGTTTAGACACGGCTACAGGTCGAACGGCTGAATGGATTTATAAGAAATTTGGCAAAACTGTAGAGTCCGGCTCGCAGATTACGCTTTTTTTGGAATGGTGTAAATCTGTTCAGTAGTTGCTGAGAAAATTAAACTTAAAGTCAATTATATATCTATAAGCGCGCACGGGTGCGCGCACTCAAGCGGCTGCGCGCGAGCGGAATTTTTTTTTGCTGCGTGACGTCTGTTAACGTTCGATTCGAAGGAAATCAGGAAGTGTTGACTGCCATTTTGTCTCTGCGAGTAAATATATTGTCATTTCAAAGCGTTGGAACATGGAAAGGGGAGAAGGTAGAGATTGTTTTGCTGCGTAGGTTCTCTCAGGGTGTGCAGTAAGGCCCTTAAACGCGAATATATATATATTTAAAAAAAAAAAAAAGTTGCGGGGTGCGCGCACCCGGGCGCGCACACCTATTTACAAGAGTGTGAAAATGGAGATAAATCAGAAGTTTGAGTGCTTTGATATAAGGTGGCTCTGAAAAGAGCCCTTGTGTTAATTGAGTTTTTTCTGCATTTATAAGTCAGTACCGATGCAGAGTCTGATGTTGCAGAGGAAGATTCTGTCCCTCATCCGTGAAATGAACACCATCTGTCCTATAGATGTCTAGCATGTGGTAACGCAAGTTGTTGTGGTAAATAGAACCCATGCTATAATCTCTGAGGAAAGCAGAAACAGATTTATTAACATGTCTCCTTGCTTTCTCAATTTGTGCACAATGTTGATTGGACCAATTCCATTTCTGTCTTTGGCATATATTGGAATATACCAAGGCAGTTCGAGGAAAAAGTGTCATCAATTGTCGAAAGGTGTCTTTTAGAAGCATTTCCAGACCTACCCCAGTCAATGTGCCTCGATCGTTCCCACCACAGTGCACAATTATAAGGTCTGGTTCTGGGAGATGCATAAAAGTTTTCACCAATGGTATTAATTGGTGACATCTTAATCCTCTTTGCCCAATCCACGTTATCTGCACATTTGCTAAATCAAGGTTGGAAATTCGTCTGCTTGCTGCATATTTTCCACTCCAGTGAATATAGCTGTGTCCTAAAAGCCAAACCTTCATTTTCAAGGCAGATGCACTCGTACTCCGATGGGTTCTGGAAGTGGAATGGCAGTTAGAAGCTGAAAGTCAGGATGAAAAAATGGATGAAGCTTGGTGTGGTTGAAAAACGAAAAATGATTGGTTGATTCTAATACGTGAAGATTGAAGACTACGTTGCATGTTAATGTTATGTAAAAGAAAAAGTAGTATTGGGTGTGAAAAAAATGACATGTAACAGAGCTGTGGATAGGCAGGTGTTTCTGGAGGGAAAACAGTGTTGTTAGTTTGCTGTAGAACGTTGAGATATGAACTTTTGACCTGTGCCTTCAGCCAGGTGCAGAATGAGGTGTTACCATGGAAACAGTCAGAGATGGCAGTGGGTGATGGGTGACTTTTATGTGACATTGAAAATATTGTGAGGGACAACCAACTGAAATGTAAATTTGAATACAAAATTTTGCGGGAGGAAATATGATTGGCTGAAGAGACATATATGAGTCTGTATTGACTGGATATCTGTGCCATTGAATTTTGGTTGCAGTGATAGCAGCATAATTGAGACTTCCGTCAAACGAATATCTATTTTGTGACTGTCACTGCTGTACATCGTACAAAGCATTGGTAAAGGTAAGTCTGTAACTGTTTGTTTTGTCATGTACCGTAAAATATGGTTTACTCACAAACAATGATTGATTTTCCTCATAGTTTGAAACTAAACTCATTTTTGGCTGTCATAATGTGTTGTATTTCTAAAACTATTTTTAATTTAAATGTGAAATGTGAAGTATAAAATATGTTTAATATAAAGAGTAATTATTTGTGTGATTTTGAAGCCTTTATATATAATGAGAGAAGTTGTTTATGAAGTGAAAAAATGATATTAGCAGAGAGACAGATAATGCAGATAGAGAGAGAAATGGTAAATTACATGTGACACCGTCGTGAACATTTTTTAATGGTTAATGAATTCGTAAACTTTCTGTCACATGACAAAATTAGAGGGCGGTTTCTGGACGCGGCCTGCATTGGTGGGTGTAGGGTGAGAGGGGCAGGTGGTTGAGTGAAATAAAATGAAAAGTTGGTATATTACATGTGATACCGTGTTGAAAAAGTGGTAATGCTTAATGAATTCTTAAACTTTCTGACAGACGACAAAATTACATTGTAGTTTGTGGCCGCGGCTTGCACTGGTGGGGTGAGAGGGGGAGGTGGTCGAGTAAAATAAAATGAAAAGTAAAATGCTAATGGTTAATGAATTCGTAAAGTTTCTGTCACACGACAAAATTAGAGTGCGGTTTCTGGACGCGGCCTGCATTGGTGGGTGTAGGGTGAGAGGGGCAGGTGGTTGAGTGAAATAAAATGAAAAGTTGGTATATTACATGTGATACTGTCTTGAAAAAGTGGTAATGTTTAATGAATTCTTAAAGTTTCTGTCAGACGACAAAATTATAGTGTGGTTTGTGGCCGCGGCCTGCATTGGTGGGCGTAGGGTGAGAAGGGCAGGTGGTCGAGTAAAATAAAATGAAAAGTTGGTACATTACATGTGATACCGTCTTGAAAAAGTGGTAATGCTTAATGAATTCTTAAACTTTCTGACAGACGACAAAATTACATTGTAGTTTGTGGCCGCGGCTTGTACTGGTGGGGTGAGAGGGGGAGGTGGTCGAGTAAAATAAAATGAAAAGTTCTGACCATGAGGTTGTACACAGATTTGTGCAGTAAATGTCTTCGTAAATTGAGGTACCAAACGGAGTATAAAAATATCTCTCTCACTCCTGCTGTTTGACTGCATCTTCATCTGCCTTCTGTTTTCCGTCTCCGTTGCCCTGTGTTATCTTATTGTGTGTGTGTCTGTCTGTGTCTGCCTTCAGTCCGGGTTGAGGAACTTTGCTGTGGAGGCACACACAGATAGTCTCATCAAAGTAGTTGGAACGTTTTGAAAAAACTATTTATATAATTGAAATGCTTTTTTGAAGCGCTAGTGAATGTTTTCTTTCAGAATTACCGCTCGGTTGCTTCCATAGAGCAGAGGGTATGTTGTATTTCACTACTTAGTGCCTCTGCATCTGCACTCTGTTCTCTGGTGGCTGGCGGAGAAGTGTTTGTTATTGTGGAGATTAAAGCGTGATAAGGAGTGAAATACGACATAGCGTCTGGTCTGTAGAAGCGTGGGAGCAGTGATTAACACTGAGAGAAGCGGAACTGCGACGGTGCTTGAGAAGAGTAATAAATTATTTTTTTACAGAGGTACAACTGTCTGCATGGTGCGCGACCTACTAAGAAAGGGTTCACGGGCTGTTATAGGCCTGTGGGTTCTAGTATGAGTAAATCAGGTCGACAAAAGAAAATATTAAGTTAGTACAGCTGAAGTTACGTGGAACACATGAATACTGTTTCAGTATACAATCATTTTAGTTGAGATTATGGATTAAAAGAGAGAACGTGTATATTTGAAATGTTTATTCAGAATGCACTGTTTTCAAGGCAAGTTTCTAATCTAATACGAGTAGAGACATTGCAAAAAACAAAGTAATCGGTATAGTCAGTAGTACATAGAATACAAACGGTATAGTTGATGAAAAATGAATATGGTTTTGCAAAATTAATTATACACTCTTATGAGGAAGTATATTATATTTTAATAAATGGAAGAAGGTCTCTGGCCTTTCAGTTTAGGAACGATACATGAAAATGCTAGTGGTTAGACATTAAGGGGTCGATTAGGATGGCGGACGGAAACGTGTACCGTCCGCCGCGGAAGGTGGCAAGATACTCCGGACCTGTCCGCGGAAAATCCGCAACAGCAATTAGGATAAAACATGCAAAAAACGCCGACCGCGGCGTACGGAGCACACCAATCCCCGTCCGCGGCGGTCGGAGTACACCTGAGTCCGCGGCAGGCGGACGGAACAGTAAAAACACCGACCGCCGCGTACGCACATGACCGCGAATACATCCACCACCCCCGCGATACCTGCGCAATGTCCGTGTCCGCTATTAGGATAACTCCGCAAGTACCCCGGTAGTCACCGCCATCCACGTCCGCAGCGGTACAAATGCACCGAGAATCCGTGCACCACAGCGGAACGACAACACAAACAACATCCCTACTGTCAAACCAATGCCATACATTGGCACGGAAGTTAATCACCAAACACACGAAAAAAAACGCCCACCCACCGAAAACATCCAAACCAATCACAACACACAATGATCCACCGCCAAGCACCACACAATCCACACCTGGCAGCACTCCCACCTAGCACCTGACTGCCAATAACCATTCAGACACGGTCTAGACACACACCATAAAAGAACTCCCACCCACTCCACAACTCCTCTGCATCACAGCATAGCTGCTAGCAGGACACACCACTGAACTGAGACCAAAGAGAAATAGCATTCACACAACCCACACCCAAACACACCCACCACACAAACACCCACCACACCATTCTTACACACCACACACCTGCACCTCCCCATCCACGCAAACCCACACCCCGAGCACCACACACCATGGCACCAAAAAAAAAACCAAAATTCACTGACACCGAGTTGAAGGTTATGGTAGATGAGATTATCCGTGTGGAACCCCACTTATTCGGGGCCCTAGTGCAGCAGACCAGCATAGCCAGGAGAAACAGCATGTGGGACCGGATAGTCACCAGGGTGAATGCCTCCGGGAGCGTCCCGAGGACGAAGCAGGACATCCAGAGGCGGTGGCACGATCTAAAGACCCGAGTCAAAGCCATACGAGCCAAGAACTATCTCCGGGCTAATCACACCGGCGGTGGAACCCCTCCGGAGCCCTTACCCTACACCGAGTGGGAGGACAAGGTGATGACCATCATCCACCCTGAGAGCCTTGATGGACTTCCTGAGGGAGAAGAGGCTGGTAAGTACAAACCAAGCACCACGAGCACTACTACATGGTGTGCCTCACACAACTGTGAAGACACATCTCCCAGACCCCAACCCATGCATGCAGTCCACATACTCACCAACGTCGAAATCACTCCAACAGGCCCCCATGTCCATAGGGATGGCGGTGGTGGTGGGTGTGAGGGGATGGAACTACAACTCCCAACAGGCCCCCATGTCCATAGGGATGGCGGTGGTGGTGGTGGTGGGTGGTGGTGGGTGTGAGGGGATGGAACTACAACTCCCAACAGGCCCCCATGTCCATAGGGATGGCGGTGGTGGTGGTGGTGGTGGGTGGTGGTGGGTGTGAGGGGATGGAACTACAACTCCCAACAGGCCCCCATGTCCATAGGGATGGCGGTGGTGGTGGGTGTGAGGGGATGGAACTACAACTCCCAACAGGCCCCCATGTCCATAGGGATGGCGGTGGTGGTGGGTGTGAGGGGATGTAACTACAACTCCCAACAGGCCCCCATGTCCATAGGGATGGCGGTGGTGGTGGTGGTGGTGGGTGGTGGTGGGTGTGAGGGGATGTAACTACAACTCCCAACAGGCCCCCATGTCCATAGGGATGGCGGTGGTGGTGGTGGTGGTGGGTGGTGGTGGGTGTGAGGGGATGGAACTACAACTCCCAACAGGCCCCCATGTCCATAGGGATGGCGGTGGTGGTGGTGGTGGTGGGTGGTGGTGGGTGTGAGGGGATGTAACTACAACTCCCAACAGGCCCCCATGTCCATAGGGATGGCGGTGGTGGTGGTGGGTGGGGTGAGTACCAGTGCAGACAGAATCGGCAAAAAAAGTGAAAACAACCTGTCAAGTCCACATTACTCATCCTCACATTTTTGTTTTGCAGGTCATCCTAATCTGACAGCTGGAAGCAACACCCGCCCTCCAGACTCGCCAATCACAGACGTCTCAGGGGACGATTGGCCAGCCACCTCCGGGGCAGAGGATGATCCCGGCACAAGCAGCCAGCCAGGGCCATCTGGCTCCCAGGTCACCCCTGCACCAACAACTACGGCCTCTGCCATTGTGACAACACCGGCCACTGTGACCTGCACAGCCACCACCAGCACCACCTCCACCACCACCACTACTACCACCACTCCTGCCCCTGCCACCCTGCCCAACCCAACGGCCAACGCCGTGCCAGCGCCATCCCAGCCACGCAGGGAGAGTGTGAGGCAAGGCAGAGATGCAAGGCCAGATCCGGCAGGCAGGAGCATACGCCAAAGAAGACGGGAGGATACCAACACACCCAATCCAGTGCAACAGTCATTGGAGGCACTGGGCAGGGTGGAGGTGAGCTACCAACGTGGTCAGGCACAGGCAGACCGGGCCCACCAGGACTTTGTAGATAACACTGCAATGTTGGGGGCCATTGAGAGGCGGCTTGGCCAACTAGTGGACATCTTCACCAGGACAATCAGGCCACAAACAACGCCACCGCCACTGCCACCGCCAACGCCACCGCCACCGCCACCGCCACCTGCGGCGGATGTGGTACCCGATGCCCCAGCGCAACCAGCTGACTCCGTACCGGCACAAAGACGGAGGGGCCGTCCGAGGCTGGAAGTGGGCGACAGCAGTGTGGAAGCAGCTGCCACACGCTCCAAGAGGAACAGAAAATGACTGTACCAGTACCTGCGCATGCCATTCACCCTGCCAACTATCCGGTCCCACCTGCCACAGGCCTGCTGTACTAGGCAGACACCACCCTATGTGGTGTCCGCACGGACATTTCATCTGCCATAACCTTCTACTCTCACTCCCCCACCCCTTCACTCATTTGTAAATATGCACCTACACCCATGCACAATTTGTAAATAAAAGCCACTTACTCACTCAATCATGTGTTGCCTCCATGTTTATTCACATGAATGCATCAGAAACAGATGTTACTAGGTACAGGTATCCAACTGGTACAGAATCATGGCGCTGCGGGAGTGACCTAGGGAAAATAGAAACCGCAAAGACACGTCAGGAAACATGATCACACTCATCAGAACACACTGCAGTGCAACATTTAACAACCCACACGCATCACAACAGTAATGGATGAGACGACACACATCATGGAGACGTGCATTGGCCACAATTTAGCACACACACACACATGCATGCATCACATAGCAGAACACAGAGATGAAGCACACCACTATGCCACAACACCAGCACACATTCACAGGGCATACCCAAGCAGCACAAGAGGAGCACACTCACAATCAAGGGAAGTAGCGATCAATGATCTGGCGCCTCTGGTCCACACCTTCCTCCTCACCACTATCCTCATCAGTTGACATGGCTGGGTCGGGAGGGCGAGGAACTTGCAGTTCATCAGGGTCCAAGAGCAGTTCAATGTTATAGCGCACAGCCAGGTTGTGAAGCATGCAGCACGCTATCACGATCTTGCATACTTTGCCTGGTGAGTAAGGCAGGGCCCCTCCAGTCTTATCCAGGCACCGAAACCTAGACTTGAGCAGGCCAAATGTCCGTTCTACCACTCGACGTGTCCTACCATGGGCATCATTGTATCTCATTTCTCCAGCTGTAGTGGGATTGCGTAAGGGACTGAGCAGCCATGGCCTGTTTGGGTAAGCCGAGTCGCCTGTGTTGGTGGAAGAGAGAGAGAGAGAAACATCACAACCTGCATTGTGGGGCACACCATGCCACACAGATATCACTCCTGTCACCACAGCATACTCACCAACAAGCCACGCTTGTGCCGGACGCAGATTAGCCATCAGTTGGGGGACCATGCTGCTCCGCATGATGTGGGCGTCATGTGCAGAGCCAGGGAATCTTGCACACACATGTGAGATGATGTTGTCGGCCTGGCACACCACCTGCACGTTCAGGGAATGGAAGTGTTTCCGATTCCTATACACCTGCTCACGTGCCCGTGGTGCAATGAGAGCGATATGCGTGCCATCAATGGAACCCACAACGTGTGGTATACGACCCAGGGCATAGAAGTCAGCTTTGACCGCTGCCAACTCCGCCGCCTGAGGGAAATGTATATAGTCATGCTTGTACAGCATCATGGCTGTCAGTACATCCCGGAGTACCGTGCTGAACATGGCCTGTGACATTCCCCCGGCATCTCCAACTGTGTACTGGAATGTGCCTGTTGCAAAGAAATGGAGTGCCGCCATCACCTTTTGCGTGGGTGTCATGGAACCTGGATAGGTTCTTCGCGGCTGCAGGTGAGGAGACAATAGGGTCACAAGTTCCAACAATCGACGGCGATCCAGCCTGAATTTCCGGATCACCTCCTCGTCCACCATATCCTCCAGCACAGTGTATGGGCGATGGACATTTGGAGCCCTCCTGTGTGGGAGTAGATGGAATGGAAGTCAAATCACATACAACGCATGTGTGTGCACCTCAATCACATGTCAACGCCCTCTACCAACATGTAGTATCCAGTGTATGCTTGTCATATGTGTGACTCCTCTGATTGTCAGGATAACATGGATCGACGTAGCAACAATGTGCATCCACTAGCAACATGATGTTTAGCAACATGTGCAATGCACACTGTCTCACCTCAACATCACTGCCAACCAGACATGTGACATGACCCACATGTGTAGGCCCAACATCACATGCACACATGCAAGTTCATGCACACATACTAAATTAAACCCCCCCCCACCCCCCCATATCATGATGCACCAATGGCAACACCAGGAATGGTGGGCATACGGACATCACATGCATGGGGACACAATAGGCAACACACATGTACAGTACACAACAGAACCCCCACCATAGTCATCATCTGACACATACCACTCACTGACAACTGATTCACAGGTGCCCATACATACGGGATCTACTGTGTACATGTGAGGTATGACAAAATTGTGTAGGGTACTACCCGATGTGGACATGCACACGTGATGGACACTTGTGGCTCACCGATGCCCATGGTATGGACACACATGGGATGGAGCATGACATGTGTAGCCACGCAATCACGCACACAACCGTGAGCAGGCAGCTGCAGACAATGGTACAAGGTGCATCATCGGCTAAGATGCAAACATTGACCACGCCATGGCGGTGCACTGCATCCGCTGTTTACGTCTGGGCATACGCGGGCCGCCTTCGACATTCACATTGTCTGCACGTGCACAGACCGTCACGCCCACACACCGGCAAGTGCATGTGCAAGGTTCCGGGACGGATGGTCGATTTGCAACAATGTTGTATCACTGGCGCCTCCATGGCGGTGCACGTACACAGCGGGGGAGGTGCAGGCCTATACACCCTGTAGATGTACTCAATGGACATGCCAGTTCATGACCCCCCTTACAGTCACCTTGCATCATCCACCGTACACCGGCCGGAGCGGCCGGCCCATGAACAACCGCCGTGCCAGGCCCTGCCCAGGACCGCCGTGCCGGCCATGGCAACAACCGCCATTGCACGGCCCTTCCACTACCGCCGTGCCAGGCCCTGCCCAGGACCGCCGTGCCGGCCATGGCAACAACCGCCATTGCACGGCCCTTCCACTACCGCCGTGCCAGGCCCTGCCCAGGACCGCCGTGCCGGCCATGGCAACAACCGCCATTGCACGGCCCTTCCACTACCGCCGTGCCAGGCCCTGCCCAGGACCGCCGTGCCGGCCATGGCAACAACCGCCATTGCACGGACCGCCAGGGAACGCCGGTAGTGGAAGGGCCGTGCAATGGCGGTTGTTGCCATGGCCGGCACGGCGGTCCTGGGCAGGGCCTGGCACGGCGGTTGTTCATGGGCCGGCCGCTCCGGCCGGTGTACGGTGGATGATGCAAGGTGACTGTAAGGGGGGTCATGAACTGGCATGTCCATTGAGTACATCTACAGGGTGTATAGGCCTGCACCTCCCCCGCTGTGTACGTGCACCGCCATGGAGGCGCCAGTGATAGTACATTGTTGCAACTGAAGCATCCGTGCCTGAGGCTTGCACGTGCGGTTGCCGATGTGTGCCCGTGACGGTCCCTGCACATGCAGCCAATGGGAAGAGGGACGCTGGCCGCATACGGCCAATCGCAAGTAGCGGAAGCTGTGCACCGCAACAACAGGGCCAGTCATTGGCCCATTTCACGATCACGCTTCCAGGGCTGACCAATTGCTGGCGACGTATGCCACTGACACGTGCTGAGGGCCCTATATATGTGTGTTGGCCAAAATGAAACTTCCTACCCTGGGGACCATTGCTGCCTGTGACCATCACCTCGACCTGCTGCTGCTGCTGAGCTGACCACCGACTGCTGCCTGTGACCATCACCTCGACCTGCTGCTGCTGCTGAGCTGACCACCGACTGCTGCCTGTGACCATCACCTCGACCTGCTGCTGCTGCTGAGCTGACCACCGACTGCTGCCTGTGACCATCACCTCGACCTGCTGCTGCTGCTGAGCTGACCACCGACTGCTGCTCTAGTGCCATACTCCGTGATCTTGCCATGTCGAGAGGCAAAGAGATCCGGTCTCGACCCTTCACCGCCGCGGAGCTTGATGTCCTCGTGGACGGTGTACTCCGCAACTATGGACGCCTCTACGGCGCACCGGGACGGGTGGTAAGTGCAGTGTGGGACATGTTGGTGTGCATGAGGGGGCCAAATGATCAGGCCTATTTCTATCTTAGCTGTGTAGTGTGGGCTAGACATATGTTCCTGATTGTGCATGGCTGCTGACAGTAACGTCTTGCCCCTATGTGTGTGACAGGCCACCTGTCCACTGACTTACACCCTTTTGTCTCCCATCATGGTAGGTCAAGCTGCACCTTCGCAAGGACCTGTGGAGGAGCATAGCACGGGAAGTACGGGCAATGGGGGTGTGCAACAGACGACATACACACTGCCACAAACGCTGGGACGACATTTCCAGGCTGAGCAAGAATGTAGCGGAAGTAACACTGGGCCTGATTCCAAGGACGCCCCGTCTGTCCCGACGCTCCATGACCCCTCTCATGCACCGTATCATTGCAGTGACGCATCCTGAACTGGCCGAACGTCTGAGTGCCGATCAACAGCAAACTAGCGGTGAGCATACTGTCTGTGTAGGAAACTTGTGAGTGCTATGCATGTATTGGTGCACAGACACACTATTGAGTTCCGTGTTGCATATGTATGCCTGTGATGCCATTTTGGTCCCATTGGGTGGTACTCATTTGACATCCAGGTCCGCCATGTTGACACGCCACTTGCTTAGTAGTTGAGTGTAAAAGCACATCCCCTAGTGGTCCATGGCCCCATGGCAGAAAATGTGAGGATGACTGGTAGGGGTGGGCCATGTGCAGGATGAGGGCTCCTAAACCTTTGTCTGCTATGTGATTTGGCTATCCTGTTCCTTCTGTACGTGAGTGTGCCCATGACTCACACATCTTTTCTGTGCATTTCAGCTTTGACAGAGGACACTCAGCCACAGACGGTGGAGAGTAGCCGAGGAAATGAGTCCGGCTCAGACTTCGCACACACGCAGACTGACACGGAGGAGGCCAGCGCCGGAGAGGGGGACAGGACCGTCCCTGAGGACTCGCATGTGGAGACACCATCGTCCTCCTCGTCGGACACTCTTGGTGAGCCTGCACTGTTGTCACAGACTGGGAGTGGGCACTCATCACCTTCTGTCGTAAGACAGCACACAGGGCCCACACTTCCGCCAACTGCACCATGTACTGTTCGTGGCCGGAGGAGTAGGGGGAGCAGAGTGGCGTTCGGTGCAGGCACCGCTGCCCCTGCCACGGTGAGCCAAAATGCACTGTGTG
This sequence comes from Lissotriton helveticus, assembly GCF_964261635.1. NCBI lineage: Eukaryota > Metazoa > Chordata > Amphibia > Caudata > Salamandridae > Lissotriton > Lissotriton helveticus. The sequence goes on along the minus strand of NC_136067.1, from coordinate 1,798,102,213 downwards.
CTGAGGCCGTTGATCTGCTGCGACAGCTGTGTGTGGGGCAGACCAATATGACAAATGCTTTCCAGGACCATGATAGGAAGTTGGGGCAGGTGGTGGCATTCATGGAAGGGATGCATGGCGATCTTGCAGGTCTACACAGGACAGTGCAGTCATTGGCAAGCAGTGTGTCGTCTGCAATAGTACAGTCGAACGAACAGGGTGCTACTTCTGTTTCACCATCTACACCGCTGGATGTCTCAGGGGGTAGTGATTATTCTGAGCAGGACTCAAATACAGGTTATTGCACTAGAAGCAGCGTCAGACAGCACGTCAGGGCACGCAGGGCACAGACCCCATCCCCTAGATCAGCTAAATCTGTTCACGTAGACAACGTCAGATGCACTGGAGTACACACACAGGATCCACAAGTGTTGTTGGGGGACATGCCTTCCGGAGCTACACAGGCATTCAACACGAAAGGTACTCCCAAGGCAAGGGATACTCACATGTCCATGGACTGTTCCTTGGACAAGGCCAGTCAGAAGACAAAGGCACCTACTAGGAGCAGGGAGACTCCCAAGGGCAGGCCCACAGCAGAGGTAAGGGACACTCCCAAGGACAGTGAGGAGACTAAGGCACCTACTGAGAGCAGGGAGACTCCCAAGAGCAGGCCCACAGCAGAGGTAAGGGACACTCCCAAGGACAGTGAGAAGACTAAGGCACCTACTAAGAGCAGGGAGACTCCCAAGAGCAGGCCCACAGTAGAGGTAAGGGACACTCCCAAGGACAGTGAGAAGACTAAGGCACCTACTAAGAGCAGGGAGACTCCCAAGAGCAGGCCCACAGCAGAGGTAAGGGACACTCCCAAAGACAGTGAGAAGACTAAGGCACCTACTAAGAGCAGGGAGACTCCCAAGAGCAGGCCCACAGCAGAGGTAAGGGACACTCCCAAGGACAGTGAGAAGACTAAGGCACCTACTAAGAGCAGGGAGACTCCCAAGAGCAGGCCCACAGCAGAGGTAAGGGACACTCCCAAGGACAGTGAGAAGACTAAGGCACCTACTAAGAGCAGGGAGACTCCCAAGAGCAGGCCCACAGCAGAGGTAAGGGACACTCCCAAGGACAGTGAGAAGACTAAGGCACCTACTAAGAGCAGGGAGACTCCCAAGAGCAGGCCCACAGCAGAGGTAAGGGACACTCCCAAGGACAGTGAGAAGACTAAGGCACCTACTAAGAGCAGGGAGACTCCCAAGAGCAGGCCCACAGCAGTGGATAGGACCACTCCCAAGGGCAGGGACACACACAGAGAGCAGGTGTCTGCTGGAGACAGGTGCACCACAGACGACAAGTCTGCTGGCAGGAACAGGGCGGCGAGCAGGGCACAGGCTACATCCAGAGACAACACTCCACCTAAGGATAAGGCACATCCTACGGACAAGGCATCTAGCATGGACAATGGCGCTATCAAGGACAGGCATACTTCACCCCTGGCTGCACTGAGGCTGATGTTTTCTACTAAACGCCAAACTGATGTCTCCGCGGCGGAGTCCCCCCATACCTCCACTCCCATCCAGGCCAGTCAGAAGCAGAGGAGGGTGTCCCCTGTTGTTGCATCCCCCAATACACATCATTCCGAGTCCAGGCGGCAGGCACAGAGCAAACGACAAGCAGGCTCCAGCACGTCCCCCGAAACCAGATCCCCGGCAGCAGTTGCTCCACCTATGCTGGGTGGTGATTCTTTGGAGTCCCCACCACTTGGCAGTCCTGTCCTGTCCAGGGTGCACTCACACCTCCCTAAGAAACGCAGACACACACCATTGACACCTGCCAACCCCGATTTGGCTCTAGGTGAGCTATCCCCAGCTCCCAGGCCCACCCTGCCTCCTGGCCCATACAGCCCTGTGGCTCATCATTTCAGTTGTCCCAGTGGCGCTGGTGCAGTTGACTCTCATGTATCAGATGGTGGCACAGTGTCAGTTGTGCCCTCTCCTGTTGCAGATCCTGGCAGGGTATGTGGGTCTATGGCTCACGTGTCAGTTAGGAGATCTGTGGCTGTGTTGCACACTCCTGTTTCTGGTGCTGGCAGTCTGTCTGGGTCAGTGGCTCACGTGTCAGTGACTACATCTGTGGCTGTGTCTCACACTCCTGTTGCTGGTGCTGCCAGTGTGTCTGGGTCCGTGGCCCATGTGTGTGTCACTCGGGCTGTGGCTGTGTCTCACACTCCTGTTGCTGGTGCTGCCAGTGTGTCTGGGTCCGTGGCCCATGTGTGTGTCACTCGGGCTGTGGCTGTGTCTCACACTCCTGTTGCTGGTGCTGCCTGTGTGTCTGGGTCCGTGGCCCATGTGTGTGTCACTCGGGCTGTGGCTGTGTCTCACACTCCTGTTGCTGGTGCTGCCAGTGTGTCCGAGGCAGGTAGTTCACGCAGTCCCCCTGATTCTGTGATGTGAGGTGCTGTACACTTCACTCAAATGTTAGTTCACATGGTGTGTCCGTTGAGAACTGCGTGGCACTCTTGTGGTCCCTGTGACGGTTTGGTAGGGACACGTAGTTGTGCTGCCTCTGATGTACCTGCTCTGTACTGCACAATGCCCTGTTGATGCTCTGATACTGCATTCTGCCCTCTCGTTTACTGCCTATGATGTACCTGCTCTGTACTCCACAATGCCCTGTTGATGCTCTGATACTGCATTCTGCCCTATCGTTTACTGCCTATGATGTACCTGCTCTGTACTGCACAATGCCCTGTTGATGCTCTGATACTGCATTCTGCCCTCTCGTTTACTGCCTATGATGTACCTGCTCTGTACTGCACAATGCCCTGTTGATGCTCTGATACTGCATACTGCCCCTCTCACGTGCTGCCTCTGATGGGCCTGTTCTGTGCAATGGACTGTTGATGCACTTTGCCCCTCTCACGTGCTGCCTCTGATGGGCCTGTTCTGTGCAATGGACTGTTGATGCACTTTGCCCCTCTCACGTGCTGCCTCTGATGGGCCTGTTCTGTGCAATGGACTGTTGATGCACTTTGCCCCTCTCACGTGCTGCCTCTGATGGGCCTGTTCTGTGCAATGGACTGTTGATGCACTTTGCCCCTCTCACGTGCTGCCTCTGATGGACCTGCTCTGTGCAATGGACTGTTGATGCACTTAGCCCCTCTCACGTGCTGCCTCTGATGGGCCTGTTCTGTGCAATGGACTGTTGATGCACTTAGCCCCTCTCACGTGCTGCCTCTGATGGGCCTGTTCTGTGCAATGGACTGTTGATGCACTTTGCCCCTCTCACGTGCTGCCTCTGATGGACCTGCTCTGTGCAATGGACTGTTGATGCACTTAGCCCCTCTCACGTGCTGCCTCTGATGGGCCTGTTCTGTGCAATGGACTGTTGATGCACTTAGCCCCTCTCACGTGCTGCCTCTGATGGACCTGTTCTGTACTGCACAATGCCCTGTTGATGCTCTGATACTGCATGCCGCCCTCTCGTTACCTGCTCTGATGTACCTGTTCTGTACTGCACAATGCCCTGTTGATGCTCTGATACTGCATTCTGCCCTATCGTTTACTGCCTATGATGTACCTGCTCTGTACTGCACAATGCCCTGTTGATGCTCTGATACTGCATTCTGCCCTCTCGTTTACTGCCTATGATGTACCTGCTCTGTACTGCACAATGCCCTGTTGATGCTCTGATACTGCATACTGCCCCTCTCACGTGCTGCCTCTGATGTACCTGCTCTGTACTGCACAATGCCCTGTTGATGCTCTGATACTGCATGCTGCCCTCTCGTTACCTGCTCTGATGTACCTGTTCTGTACTGCACAATGCCCTGTTGATGCTCTGATACTGCATTCTGCCCTCTCGTTGACTGCCAATGATGTAGCTGCTGTGGTGCCCACTTTGCCCATGCTCACGCATACACTGTGATTTAACCCCTATTTTGTACAATAAAGGTAGTCTATCAGGTCTCGTGGTCTGTCGTTGTCATTCCTGCTTGCGTACTACTAATGTGTATTTGTATTTGCTTCTCATCATGGTTTCGGTAACATGACACTCCCCCACCCTACGTCACGTCCCTTACTGGTATTCCCCTGCAGACAGCCAATGGTTTGTGCCTTACCTGCGTCGTCGTCCATGGTGGGCCATGACTAGGACGTGGTGGATCGCGAAGAGCATCGGGAAAGCGTGTAGCGCTGGGTCCATGGTGTTGGTCAGCTTGCGGTGGGTATCTCTGCTATGTCACCTGTCTTCGCAGTGGGGATTCCGCCGTGTTCAGACAGGTTGTTTTTCCGCTGCGGTTTTATGTGTATTTTCCGCCATCTTGATTTGGGGGACGGTCTTCGACATCAGTACGTACGGCGGGGCCTCCGGATGTGTTCCGTCCGCCACGGTCTCGTGTGTAGTTCGGCGGCGGAGCGTGCTTTTCCGTCGCGGACGGAAATTTGACACGTTTTCCTATCCTGATATGGCGGACGGAGTATCCGCAGCAGGCGGACACGGAAAAGGCTTTTTCCGCCTACTCCAGGGCCGCGGTGGCTCTTCCGTCCGCCATCCTAATGAGCCCCTATGTCTTTATCAATCAGCTCTCTGCATGCGAAGCACTATCACGTTTCTGTTATGCTATTGTGTAAGGGAAAAAAAATGCGCCAAAACGGACAAAATGGCGAGAGGTGCATGTATGTAATCAAAATATTTCAGTTTATGCAAAATTAAATGATCAGAGGTGTCTGAGGCGGAATTAAGCAGTTCAAATGCGAAATTGCGTTTACAGTTTTAAAAAGTTATTCTATATTTACACATTAATTAGGGCACATGTAGCATATATTAGCGAGTTTTGGTTCGAGTACGTTTGAAATAACATAAGATAAGATATACAATAGAATTGTTGAGATTAGACTTTAATAAAAAATTAAGTTCAAAATCGAGTAGGTGAAGAAAAAAAATTTAGTCCACATAAAAGATCAAAATTTAACCAGTAGGAAATCATAATGTCCACTGTTAGTAAAGCCAATAGGTCTGTTCATGTTAGGAAAATATCCAAGAAAACGTTAAAAATATAGGGAGGCAAAACGAAATGTGGACGTCAATGGCTTGCATAACAGTCAACTCAGGATTGTATAGGCAAAGTAGGCAGCAACTGCTTCTAACAAGAAGTCACTGTTATGATCCGAAAACATGTCAGCCATCCAATTGAAAAGAGGAAAGCAGCATTCATGATCTGTTATTACCGGAGCCTCTAGTACCATCAGAGGACAGCTCGGTGGATTTTCAATGTAGCTGTCTGTCAGGAAATCTTGCGCCGCTGCGAATATATCCCAATGACCCAGAACTCCTTGTATCGCTGCAAAGGCCATAATCCCTCCGTTGCAACAAAACTGTTCATGATCAATTAACGGATTCATGAGATGATTGTAATTCACTTCAGGAGGTACCAAGTTGCAAAGACATAAGTCCAGGGCCCACATGAAATCACAGCTCAGGCAATGAAATACAGGCTGCACACAGGTGAAATAGGAATATCGAAATGATAATCGATATGAAGTATTCAGAGTCGAGAGTGCTAAGATGCCGTAGTAGTCAAGCATCTTTTGGCGAAATAGTTCTAAGTGTTCCGGCTTGTTTGCGAAGACAGGAGGGACATCCATTTTGAAATAAACGAGATGGGAACACAAACGTCGCAGCACTGGCAGTTCAACAGGAAGTCCACAGAAATAGGTCGTAGAGCATGGAGTGAAGAGTAGCAGAATGACTTGATATAATTTTTGGCAGTCCGGTCACTAAACCATTGCTTAGTAGTTATAAAAAAAATAGCCTGTCTTGAAGTGGAGGATGCGTTTAAAATTAAGGGAGTCACCTTAGTACATTGTAAAGGAAGGCCACTCTTTTATAAGGAATGGTGTTGTCTGTGATTCAAGGTCGGAATTTGCTGCCAGATGGAAATATCAAGGTTCACATGCGTGGCGTAGATAAACTACATTCTTAAAGGGAAGCAAATGCAGAGTGATTTTTACCGCGTAAGCTTTGTCGTTTAAAAAGTCATAGTGATTTTCATTATATGTAAAAAATAATATCACTGATGAAGAATGAAAAAAAAATCGTTATAATAATAGGCACTGGTGTATTTTTGGAAAGATATGCAACATTACAGGGATTCCACTTAAATAAGTCATGTAATTGAAAGTGCCTGCATGTGGACGACTAAATATATGTTTAGGCGTTTAATATGCAGCTTTGAAAAAAAACGTGCGTTTGTTTTAAAAATGAAATGTAAAGGTTTAGAGCAGGAGTTTCCAAAGCGGTCGTGGAGGGCTAGATGCATGGCAGATAAAAAAAATTACTACATGTTTTTCAATGGGGTTATCTTAAACATATGGGGGCATATTACCAAGCAATAGTGATAATTATCGCTATTGCTTGGTTAGAGACAAAAATGTACCGCTGCGCTGCAGCAATTTTTATCGCAGATAAACCTTGGTATTACCAAGGTTTATCGCAAATGCGATAAAAAACGGCCGCAATGAATATCGCTGAAAAGTCAGCGATATTTATGCATTACCGAGCTAATGCTCTTAGCCATGTTATCCACCTCCCATTGGATAACATGGCTAAGAACTGCTCAGGGCAGGTGTTAGCTTTTGGAGATATTCGCGCCTAGCACGAATATCTTCAAAAGTTGGTAATAGGAGATAGCGATGTTAGCGACTGTTTCCAGTCGCTAACATCTTGGCACGCCCACTTTGCATGTCATTAGTGATAAATATCACTGACATGCAAAGTGGGGCCCAAGATGGTCGCTATCTCCTACTAGCTGTTGCTAACTGGTGTTAGCGACAGCTAGGTAATAGGGAGATAATTTTATCTCCGCTTTCTTGGCTTTTAAAGCCAAACAAGCGGAGATAAACCCCCTTGATAATATGCCCCTCGTTTCTTTATCTACTGTGCAATTTTTCTGCATGTTGCCTATTCTTTGAATTTTACTGTTGCTGTGTCTTATACATTTTCCAGGGGCGGGTATAGGGTCATGGCAGCCCTGGGCAGGGAGCGTAGGTAGGGGGCTCTGTAACAGGGGGTTTGGGCGGGGCGGAGCGTGCAGCCCACTGAAGAGGGGAGGGGGTGGATCAAGGTGTTTGGAAGTGGAAAAGACGCAGAGCACGCCAAATTCCTGCCATGGTCCGCTACTCAAATATGTATGCATCCTTAGAGGATTATTATATTAAGGATATATATTAATATGGTGGCTCCTGGGGTTTGGTGGTCCTGTGCAGGTGTACTGCTTGCATATGCCCATGGTTGGCCCTGTATTTTCTGTCTATGCACTTGTTCTCCGTCACATGGGCTTTTAGTTATGAAGGCCTTGTGTCGCTGGTGCATGAGTTTTAACATGGGAAAAAGTGATATATCTGTGGCGCAATGGTTTCATAAATGAGACATTTTGTATCTTATTGTAATGATAGAGAATCTTGGGGAATTTATCTGTTATGCTTGTTCTTTGCTATAATGGCTCTATGTTGTGTAAGAAATAAGTCTGTAATAAGTTAATTAAATTTTATTATTTTCTTTTTACAGTGTTTGGTGCTGAAAAGCAACAACCTGCCTTCTGAATTACAGAATTTGAGGAATTATATTGTTTTTTTCAGGTGAGTTGGTATTTTTGCATAGGCAATTTTTTTGGGTGCACATGAAAATAATGAAGAAGATTTTTTTAAATGTTTGTAAAATTTCATTTTGGAATATGATTTTATCTTGAATTATTCACATGGGTTGTATCTGCTTATACTAGATATGTATTTTGAGATATTCTCCACTGACAGTTGAAATTATCTTTTAATGGGCTTGGTGCATGTGTTCTTTTTGATGGAGTTCAGATTTACGGATCATTGGAGTATAATTCTTTCATGTTTCCATTACTTAAATCTTGTGAAGTGCTCATGATTTTTGAAATCTTGTTGCATTATGTTTGGCAGTTTTTCTCCTTTATTTACAAAGAGGTATTATGATATGGTTCTAGGTGTGATGGGTATCTTTCCTGCATATCTGTGATTATACTATGTATAGGCATTGTTTTACATATTCATGCAGAGGTTTATTATGAGGTTGTTCTTCATGCTTAGTATGACATTTTGTATATGCTATGACTTTTACATGGTGAGTATGCTGTTGAAACATAAAAGGAACTGTCTCTGTGGGAAGTAGTAATCTGTTAAGTGAATGCTATGGTTTGTATAGTGTGAGCCTTCTCTTCAGAGTGCATATAGTTTACATAGCTCTTTGTACTGGTGAACTGAAAAAATGGGTCTCTAAAAATTAATTCTACAGATTATCAATATTTGTGATATCTAGAAAATCTAAAAAGAAATTTTACAGTAAAATGTCTTTTAACAACAGCAATTATTTAATGGAAAAAAAAGATCAGTGTTAATGTTTAGGGTTATATTGCCAATTTCTTTTCAAAACAAGAGGAACGTGGTATCTTAAAATATATAGAGTTAATAAGTTAGAAATTATAAAAATATATGTAGTTTAAAAATTAGTAAAGGTACTTTTAAGTTATACATTTATGAAAAAAGATATAATTTAGTCTCTATATTTTTTTAAAAGGATACAGAAGAATAAACTGAGTCTAGTTATGGAGAATTCCTCAGAAGAGAAACAAATTCATTTTGAAATCATTAACGAAGTGATGGAGGAAATTTTAGACGCAGTCTTTCAAGAGGAAATAGATGAAAAAAATTATTTTATGGACATGTCTTTAGACTCCGCTTACTTAGAGATGGTAGAAGGAGATGAGGACTTTGGACTTGAAGAAGTCCCTGATGATATAATGGTGGAAGTTCTACAAAATTATGAAGATTTCAATAAATAAACATTTTTTTGATAGTAAAGCATTCTTGAAGACAGTTTTCTTGTCCTATTCGTCGTTGATGTGCTTTAGGAGAGTGATAAGACATGTTCTCATGAAGTGTAAAAGAGATTGTAGTAAAAAAGATTAAAACATCTACGATGACCCATAGTTCTTGAAAAAAGTGTACTGTTTGTATGCTTTAAAAATTAGAATTAAAAACTGTCTATAATGTTAAAACAGATATGGAGTGTGATAAAATTAAGAACTTACATTCACTACAGGATTTCCTACTCTGTTCAGAGACTTTCTGTTATTTTCTTTATTCTACTTAGAAAATGAATCTGTGGTTTAAATTTGTACGTTATATGCTAGTAGTCAACTATAATATTTGTTATGTTTGTGTTTTACAGATTGAGAATTTCATCAAAATCTTAAATTAAGATGCCGACCAGAACTGAAAAAAGAAAGCTCTATAAACGGACTTACAATTTGAAGAAGAAAGGAATTGAAGAAGTATCAAAAGAACATAGGACGGATATAAAGAAGAGTGCTCCTGGTAAGCAAACCAAAAAGTTTTTCAGAGCAATATGTGGAAGGAAAAATGTTAGTATTGAAGTGCACAAGGAAAAAAGTATACCAGTATCGAGAAGGAGACATGGAACCAAAGATAAAAATGTTTCTGGAATCAGGAGACAGGAAAATCTGTACAGTAAAACTCGGATGAATCAATTTAGCCAAATCAGGAAGCGTATGTTTTACAACAGAGTAGTTTCGAATTTATTACAAAAGGAGAAAGTTTCTAAAAGAAGATCTGCTTTTCTTAAGAAGAAACAATATATAGAGGGTATTGTTGAGCGCGCGTTTGAGACAAAAAGAAAATTATTTATTTTAGTACTTAATAGAATAAATACGCTAAATAAGGCAATACGAGTTTTAAAAGCTAAAAGTAAATGGAAGAGACACATAAATAGGAGTAATTTTTGTAAAGTGTTTTCTGGGAAGTGGATGCATACTTCAACGTCTGAACCATTTTTTAATGAAGAGAGTTACTTTCAAAGTAACGATTTGTTGCATGCAGTTGACACCAGTGGTCGAGGATACGAGGTGAAGGAGGGATGTGTAATTGAGAAAGAGAAAATTGTGGTTAGAAATGCAGAAGAGGTGATGGCTGGAGAAGCTTCAGGGGGACGTGCTAATGTTCCTGTTTACAGTTGGAATTGTAGTAGCATTTGTAGTGTACGACAGGATTCAATTGATTTCTTTCGCAATTTCTTACGTAAGTACACTAAAGAAAGTCTTAGAAAAAAAATTGTTATGTTGCAAGAATTAGATCATTGCAGAGTGCGAGAAAAAAAATAGGTCTGCAAGGTCATTCTCTGGCTTGTCTTTCTAAAAAAATATGCCAGAGTGTGTTTCATCACTTCAGGATGTTAGCAGTGCATCATACTAAAATGAGAAAATTGGTGAGAAAGTTGTATTATGCAAAAAGTCTAGCACTTAAACTTAAACAGTTAAATAGTGCTCTTTTGTATGGATGTGAATTAGATGTTAAGAAGATTTGTGCAGAAATTGAGGTAAGTTATTTTGGTCCAGAGGAAGGTAATGCAGAAACTGATATAATTATAGAAGGAAATGTGTTAGAAAATGTTGGACATGTTAATATTGAAAATTTTGAACACGAAATAATAAAGTTTAAGGTAATTGCAGGTGAGAAACCAAATTTTTCTTGTGTCTGTTGTCGACGCATTCATTACAAAACTCAAACTAGGTTAGTTGATTTATATTTAAAAAGTGAAGATGAAAGTAATGGTCAATGGAAAGATTTTGCAACTTATTTGTTGGTGGAAAACTATTTTGATTTGGGTTTTGAGCAACGTATTTGTAAATATTGTTATAATAAATTAAATGAAAATAAAATGCCTGCTAGAGCTGTTCATAATAATCTAGAGTTGATAAATATTCCATCAGAATTGATGGATTTAAATACTTATGAGACTATTCTGATCCAATGTGTACATCCTTTTCAGGCTATTGTTCGTATGGAGCCTAAGACTGGTAAATTAAATCCTTCAGATTTACAAAGAGGATTAAAGGGTAGAGTTGTATATTTGCCACTTGATTAAAAAAAAAATATGGAAACAATTGGTGTTGAAAATGTAGAAGAGGAACCTCTAGTTATTCTAGTTAATGGTGTACCTACAAAGAGTAAGAAAATCTGGCAAGATTTAGTGGATGTTAGAAAAGTCAAAAAGGCAACGTTGTATTTAGTTCAAAACAATAAGTACTATAAAGATGTATACGTAGAAGAAGAAGATGTAAGTGAAGAAGAGGAGAGTGATTTGTCTATTGGACAAATTGAAAAAGTTGACCTATCCAGAAGTGAAGAAATTTATGAACATTACAGTGTTCATCCACTGCATTCCAAAGAAGCAATAGGGAATGCTATTGAATTATTTCAGATGAAAAAGGCAAAAGGAAATCCTATTAGTGTGTGGGAAGAAAGTTTGGATGGTCGTTGTTTCCCACAGTTATTCCCTACAGGTGAAGGTACACGATATGATGATCGACCTATGCAGATTCCTGCATCTGAATACCGGACAACAAGATTATATGCAGAAGATCCGAGGTTTCGCCAATGCATTCCATATTTGTTTCATCTTCTGTTTGAGAGTGACTTATCTGGTCTCTCTTATGCAGTAAATCATATCTTAAAAAGTGGAGTTCATCTGCATAATATTTCAGCAAAGGAATCTATGGATAAAGTGCAACAGAAAGATAGTGTTTTGGATTCACACCTAATTAATTTAATGGCTTGTCAGCGTGGTACTAATGAGTATTGGTACCGTCGTCATGGAGATTTGAAGTGCATGCTTAGAAACTTAGGAGCACCAACATGGTTTTTAACTCTAAGCTGTGCAGAGTATGCGTGGGAAGATTTACTTGAATTTCTTCAGGAGGCGTATGCAAACATAGAAAATATAAACTACAAGACACCCGGAGAACTGTGTTCGTTAGATCCGGTTAATGTTTGCAGATATTTTAATCATAGATTTGAAGCTATGATGTCTTTTCTTACAAACAAGAAAAATCTTGGTGAAGTACTGGATTTCTTTTGGAGAAAAGAATACCAAGCAAGAGGTGCTCCTCATATTCATATGCTGTTATGGATCAAGGATGCTCCTAAATTTGGAAGAGACTCGGATGAGACTGTACTCTCTTTTATTGAACAGTATGCCACTTGTGACATACCTAATAGTACAACTGATAAGGACTTAAGAGGAAAAGTGTTACGCTTTCAAAGTCATCATTGTGGAAAATATTGTCGGCGAAAATTCAAATCAAAGAGTAAATTCTACACCAAATGTCGTTTTGGATTTGCACGACCGGTACTTTCAAAAGGAAGAGTCAACAATTTGATGTCATCTTTGCGACATAACATCAGAAGAAGGTCACCTAAAAATACGTACAATTTAAGAAGAGGTGAAGAATCCAAATATATAAATGACTATAACCCAGTCATTTTGTCCATGTGGAATGCTAACATGGACATACAATATGTTGCAGACAACTCTATTGCTGTGGCTCGATATGTAACGTCTTACATCACAAAATCTGAAAAGACGGAACTGAAGGAGATGTGGGAAGACATTTCTCATGAAAAGAGCCTAAGCAAGAAATTGTATACGTACAGTTTGAAGATGTTGTCTCATCGAGAAATTGGAGCATATGAATGTTGTGACCGATTATCATCAGCAAGTCTTTATGCTAAATCAAGGACTATTCTCTGGGTGAGTTTGGGTCTTGCAGAAACACGAAACCGTGTTCTAAAACCTGTGCAAGAAATTGAATATTTAGCCCAGAAAGAACCAAACAGTACAGACATTCTGAAAACAAATATGTTGGATACATACTATCCAAATAGAAGTACTCTTCTAGAAAACATTTGTCTGTATGAAATACTTCAAAACTACACTTTTAAAAGGAATGTTACAGAGAACATTGATAAAGGTGTATATGCTGTAATTGGACAAGAAGGATGTCTGGTGAAGCAAAGAAAAGGACACTTGCTTAATCATCGGAAACTGAGTTGCGAAACACCTGACAAAAGAGAATTTTACTATTTTGCTCTTTTGCAACTCTTTAAACCATGGCGTAGAGAAGAGGAACTACTTGGGGACTTTGATAGTTATGAAGATTCATTCAACGCATCTAAAAGTAGTATTGAATGTACTGTTTTTAGTAATTATCTGCAAATGTTGAATGATGAAATAGAGCAAGAAGTGACAATTGCAGCGGAGATTGCTAGAGATAGTTCACAAGATAGTCAAAGTTCGGCTTCATTAAGTCAAGATCCACTGGGACAACCAATTATCCAAAATGAAGCAGCCACTGCCATGGATGAGGTGGAAAGAGCAATGCAGCAAGGTCAAGAGGAAGTAATCAACTTAGAAGAATTAAAGAAGCAATTTAATATTGAGCAAAGACAGATATATGATGAAGTGACAGAGCACATTGAGCATGGCTTTCGTCATGAGAGAAAAGATTGCTCATGTATGTCATTTGAACCTATTCGATTATATGTAAGTGGAGAAGCTGGAACTGGTAAAAGTTCCCTAATTAAAGGAATTACTACATATTTACAGCAAAGAACTCAGTCAACACTGTCGTGTGTTGTTACTGCTCCAACTGGATTGGCAGCACATAATATTAAAGGTATTACTTTACATCGTTTACTGATGCTGCCAGTTGAACATGAAAATAAATTACAATATCACAAGCTATCTGGAGAAGCTTGTTTTGAAGTTTCTAGAGTGCTTAAAAAAATGAAACTTCTTATTATTGATGAAGTAAGCATGGTATCTAATTTAATGCTTGCTTTTGTGCATTTAAGAATTCAAGAGATACTTAAGACAAAGTATGATGTGTTATTTGGAGGTAAACATGTCATAGTTTTTGGAGATCTACTCCAACTAACTCCAGTGAAAGGACAACCTGTATTTGAAACTGTTACGCATGAGGAGACTAGAAAGTGCCTGGGCAGTATTGGAAATGTTAATATATGCTCACATTTCAAATATACTGAACTGATTCAAAATATGCGACAGGCAAAGGATACTAAATATGGAAATATTCTTCAAGATATCAGGATTGGAAAACTAATTGAAGATGCAAAACACACTCTACGAACACGATTACTTTCCAAGCTGTTTCCTAATGAAGATAATGTACCTGAGAAAATATATAGTAAAGAGGTAGCAGATAAATCAGTGATATGCTTGATGCCAACTGTGAAAGAATGTTCAGTTTTTAATGATAAAATGTTGAATTTAGAAAATCATTTACAACAAGGGGTGGTGATGGACAGAGTCTCTGAATTAAGCAGAGTACTCTCACCCAGTCAAGAGATCAGGGCTAGATCCAACACCGTTTTTTAGCTCATTGCACCATCCCAGTTTCAGAACCTGGCTGTATGCAAATTAGTCTGTCCCTGGCCCAGTGCATCATGGGAACAGGGCAGACCAGACTACAAAAGCCAATTCTTACACTGGGAAGGAAACAAGCTTCCGGGGACCGGTTTCTGCCATTTCAGGCGTCTTCGGCCCGGCTTGCTTGAATCCTGATGGTGCAATGAGCAAGGGACTCACATCTGAGTATACCCTTCCACGCTTAGGGTGGACAAAATTATTTACAACAAGGGGTGGTGATGGACAGAGTCTCTGAATTAAGCAGAGTACTCTCACCCAGTCAAGAGATCAGGGCTAGATCCAACACCGTTTTTTAGCTCATTGCACCATCCCAGTTTCAGAACCTGGCTGTATGCAAATTAGTCTGTCCCTGGCCCAGTGCATCATGGGAACAGGGCAGACCAGACTACAAAAGCCAATTCTTACACTGGGAAGGAAACAAGCTTCCGGGGACCGGTTTCTGCCATTTCAGGCGTCTTCGGCCCGGCTTGCTTGAATCCTGATGGTGCAATGAGCAAGGGACTCACATCTGAGTATACCCTTTCACGCTTAGGGTGGACAAAATTATTTACAACAAGGGGTGGTGATGGACAGAGTCTCTGAATTAAGCAGAGTACTCTCACCCAGTCAAGAGATCAGGGCTAGATCCAACACCGTTTTTTAGCTCATTGCACCATCCCAGTTTCAGAACCTGGCTGTATGCAAATTAGTCTGTCCCTGGCCCAGTGCATCATGGGAACAGGGCAGACCAGACTACAAAAGCCAATTCTTACACTGGGAAGGAAACAAGCTTCCGGGGACCGCTTTCTGCCATTTCAGGCGTCTTCGGCCCGGCTTGCTTGAATCCTGATGGTGCAATGAGCAAGGGACTCACATCTGAGTATACCCTTCCACGCTTAGGGTGGACAAAATTATTTACAACAAGGGGTGGTGATGGACAGAGTCTCTGAATTAAGCAGAGTACTCTCACCCAGTCAAGAGATGAGGGCTAGATCCAACACCGTTTTTTAGCTCATTGCACCATCCCAGTTTCAGAACCTGGCTGTATGCAAATTAGTCTGTCCCTGGCCCAGTGCATCATGGGAACAGGGCAGACCAGACTACAAAAGCCAATTCTTACACTGGGAAGGAAACAAGCTTCCGGGGACCGGTTTCTGCCATTTCAGGCGTCTTCGGCCCGGCTTGCTTGAATCCTGATGGTGCAATGAGCAAGGGACTCACATCTGAGTATACCCTTCCAAGCCCTGATCTTTGGACTCGGTAAGAGTGGTCTGCTTAATTCAGACACTCTGTTCATCACCACCCCCTTTTCTGTATCGTTTTTGGCCACTATAGGTGTGGCAGGGTATACTCAGACATGAGTCCCTTTCTCACTGCTCCATCAGGATTCAAGCAAGCTGGGCCGAAGAGGCTGAAATGCCAGAAACCGGTCCCCGGTAGCTTGTCTCCTTTCTGGTGAAGAATTGGCTTGGTAGTTTGGTCTGCCCTGTTCCCATGATGCACTGGGCCAGGGACAGACTAATTTGCATATAGCCAGGTTCTGAGCTGGGATGGGGCAGTGAGATAAATAACGGTGATGGATCAAGCCCTGATCTTTGGACTCGGTAAGAGTGGTCTGCTTAATTCAGACACTCTGTTCATCACCACCCCCTTTTCTGTATCGAATTTAGAAAATCAACAAATTAGGAAACTGGAAGCTAAAGATAGAATAGAGCATGAAGGTAGTACTATTGTTTTGTCTGAAAAGTTGAAGTTAAAATTGGATTCTCTTCAAAAAAGTATATCTAAAACTGCTGGTTTAGAGAAAAATCTGTATGTATGTTTAAATTGTCGGATAATTTTAAGGAGAAATTTACATGTAGAAAGAGGATTGGTTAATGGAGCAATGGGTAATGTTGTTGGTTTTGTTAATTATACAAATAGAGATGAGATTGAATTTTTAAGAATAAAATTTGATGGAATTGAGGAAGTTCAGCAAATTAGTCGCTGTTCAAATCGTTTTTTGCTTGTGAAAGACTTATATGTCCGTCGGAAGCAATTTTCAATTTGTTTGGCATATGCAGTGACTATTCACAAATCTCAAGGTTTAAGTGTAGATTGTGCTTTGGTAAATATTGGAAGCACTGTATTCAAAGAGGGTATGGCATATGTTGCTTTATCGCGAGTTAGAACTTTATGTGGACTTTATTTAATTGATTATGATGAGACAAAGATTAGTGCAGATTTAAATTGTGTGAAGGAGTATAATAGGTTAAGAAGAGAATATGCTCCAAGTTTACCTCAATATCCTTTAATTGAAAGGCGTATGGTTGGTCAGAGAAGGAAAAATGAGGAGAAATGTGCTGAAGTAGTTGAGAAACGACGAAAAAAAGGGATTGGTGTCACTATATCGCGGATTATTACAACGCATTCCGTTACATCGGAATTTTTACAACGCAGGATCTATTACATCGGATGCCATTACAACGCATGGCATTACATCGCAGATGCTATTACAACGCATGGCATTACATCGTAAGTATAGGTAAGTATACTTTTTTAAAAAAATGTAATTAATTTAATTTAATTAATTTAATTTATTTAATTTAATTAAAATACATTTTAAAATAGTAATTAATTTAGTTTAATAAATTTAATTCTATTTATTTAATTTAATTTTAATAAAAATTGTAATTAATTTTAATTAATTAATATAATGAAATTATTTTAATTTAAATATGTTTAAAATTGTAATGAAATTAAATTAATTAAAATAATTTTTTTAATTTAATTAATTTAATTAAAATGTAATTAATATAATATAATTAATTTAATTTAATAAATATATTTTAATTAATTTATAAATGGTAACTATAATTTATTTAGCCCTAATCACAAACCCAACCCTGAACCCTAAAAACACCCCTGTACCCCAAAACCCAAACCCTACCCTAAAACCTAAAAACACCCTTGTACCCCAAAACCCAAACCCTACCCTGAAACCTAAAAACACCCCTGTACCCCAAAACCCAAACCCTACCCTGAAACCTAAAAACACCCCTGTACCCCAAAACCCAAACCCTACCCTGAAACCTAAAAACACCCCTGTACCCCAAAACCCAAACCCTACCCTGAAACCTAAAAACACCCCTGTACCCCAAAACCCAAACCCTACCCTGAAACCTAAAAACACCCCTGTATCCCAAAACCCAAACCCTACCCTGAAACCTAAAAACACCCCTGTACCTCAAAACCCAAACCCTACCCTGAAACCTAAAAACACCCCTTTACCCCAAAACCCAAACCCTACCCTGAAACCTAAAAACACCCCTGTACCCCAAAACCCAAACCCTACCCTGAAACCTAAAAACACCCCTGTACCCCAAAACCCAAACCCTACCCTGTAACCTAAAACACCCCTGTACCCCAAAACCCAAACCTAGCCCTGAAACCTAAAAACACCCCTGTACCCCAAAACCCAAATCCTGCCTTAAAACCAAAAAATACCCAAACACCCCAAAACATATACCTCAGTACACCAAAACATATACTCCTATACTCATACTTATTTAAAAAATTACTTAAATTAATAAATTTAATTTATAATATTTAAAAACATAAATAAATATTTTTATTTATTTTTATTTATAATTAATAATAATTAAATCAATTATATAATATTAAATAAAATAAAAAAAATGTATATACTTACCAATACTTACGATGTAATGGTATGCGTTGTAATAGCATATGCGATGTAATGCCATGCGTTGTAATGGCATCCGATGTAATGGATCCTGCGTTGTAATAGCTGCGTTGTAACAGCATTACGACGTAAAAGTTGCGTTGTAAGTGTGCATCACCGAAAAAAAGATGTAGCTGTTGTTGGTAGGCATAAGAAAACGGTTAGTATTGAAGAGATTGTTGGATTTAAGTTTGAAAACAGGTCTGGTGTCAACTGTTATGCAAATGTAGTAGTTAATGTTGTTTTTTTCTAAAAAATGTTAGGGAACAGATTGTAGAAAATCAGGAGCAAACATTTTGCTATTCCTTAAATTCTATATTTGAAAAATGTAGTAGTGGTGAAAGTGAAGTAGGAAGTGTTTCAGAACTAAGGAATGTTTTAGACATATGTGCAGGAGTAAATCAATTTTCACAGAATATTCAGCAAGATTGTCAGGAATTTATTTTGTATATGTTTACAGTTTTGGAAGATGAAGGTGTAGATATTGATAATCTTTTTGGCCTTTCTTATAAATGGGAACATAACTGTGATAATTGCTCATTTTCAAGTAGTACTGATATACACAGTGAAAGATTTATATATTTAACATTACCAGACTGTAAAGAAGTGTCTTTTAATAAACTAGTTAAAGATGCGCATCAGAACATGGTCTGTTCTCAATGTAAGTCTGAAATGTTATCAACTTTATTTATCCATAGATATGGACAATATGTAATATTAATGTTTCAACGATGCAGAGCTGATGGGAGTAAATTGTCAACTTTAATTAAAAATGTTGTGGCTACTCAAGTATCTATTTCTAGAAGAACATTTGTAACTGTAGCCATTATTTTTCATGAAGGGCCTTCCACATCATCAGGACATTATACAGCTTATTTGAAGTGTGGAAGTGGCTGGACGCTTTGCAATGATACCCAATTGACTTTTAAGAAACGTTTGCCTTTTGCCTTAACTAACTCCTATCTGCTATTTTTGGAACCCAATTTCAGTAGAATCACTTGCTGTAGGAAGATTAATACTGTAAAGATATGAAACTTTCTTGTTTACAAATATCATGTGACTGAGGGTCTACAAATCTATAAATGAAATTTGTGTTTGGTATAGTGATAACATCAGGTAGAAATTTAGTTAATGTTTGGTGGTATAAAACATGTTACACATTTTTAGTGTAAAGGTTCAGAAAAGAATAGATAAGATTAAGATTAAGAAATTTCAGAAAAAAACTACTTAACTCATATTATTTGGCCATGTGGAAAAATATGAGAGAAGAAAATGAGTACTTTAGATAATTATTTTAGAACATATATGGACGCAAGTTTTTGGGAGAGGTATTTAAAAGGTAATGAGTTAACTTATACAATTTGGCCATGCGGAAAGGTATTAGAGAAGAAAATGTATACTTAAGATAGATTTTTATAGGAGATACTTGCACGGTGTTTTTTTGAGATATATTTAAAAATAGGTTGTATAGTTTAATTAGTTTGTAACTGTGGAAGATGTAGTGTGCTTACTCAAGAAATTGTGAATTTGAGAAAAACATTTAAGAAATGTTTTTTTCAGGTATTTATAATATGTATGGAGATTTTGGATGGGTTTTTTAAACACAATCATTTTGATTGTGGTTTTTTTCCCCCGCTGTTATATGATGATTAATATTGAAATCACTGTTTATAGTGAAAATCAATGTATTCTGAGGACAGCAAAAATAAACCATTTAATATGTTGTTTGAGTTATTTTGTTACATTGAATTTAGAAATATGTATTATAACATATTTTTTTACTGTCTTCCACAGATATTATATTTATAAGGTAAGTACAACTAATAACATCTGAGAGTTTTCTCTGCCTCTCTCTTATTGACTCCTACTTTTTTTTATTTTATGAAATGTACATTATAATCTTATTTTTACTTTTCTTCCACAGGTACTACGTTTTTAAAAGAAATTTACTTTTTTATTATTTTTTAGGTAAGTATAAAAAA
Source organism: Lissotriton helveticus (assembly GCF_964261635.1). Classification (NCBI taxonomy): domain Eukaryota; kingdom Metazoa; phylum Chordata; class Amphibia; order Caudata; family Salamandridae; genus Lissotriton; species Lissotriton helveticus. The sequence goes on along the minus strand of NC_136067.1, from coordinate 1,798,082,227 downwards.
TAAAGAAACTTTTACATCACTGTGTCATTTCTTTGTCTATCCTGCTTAAAGCAATGTCATGTTTAATATAAGCACTTCCACATAGGATTGGGTGCATTGTTATAAGGCATGCTTTAAAAGTGATTTAATGAAATGAGCGACATTTCACTGAGTGAGTTCAGCAACACTGATATAAGAAAACATTGGTGGGAAATGATATTAAATGTTACATGTTGTTCTTTCCAGGAGTTTAAGTTCTTTGCTGCAGTGGCAATTCTGCCACAGCATTAGGGGGCCGGGGGGCTGAGTGGTACTTCTATGCTCATGATAGAGCTACTCCTTCATGAGGCACGGTTGAGATCTGTTCATGATACAGTGGTTCTGTCATGGCTCTGCTTAGTCAATAGAACGTGTCATGGAGGCGCAATATTAGTGCTGTGCAAGCACAGCGGCAAGCCCATGACAAAACTGGTCCATCCCGAGGACAGCTGAGGCAATGCTCGTGATGGAGCGGCTCTGTCATGAGCATGGAAGGACTTAACAGGTGTTAAAAAAACCTGAGGGGTCTCTTCAAAGAGAGTGTTGGTTGTAATTTAAAGGGCACTTTAAAACACATTGTGGCAGCTTTATGTTGACGTTGCGTCTCTTTGCGCCACAATTTCGTCAGTTTATTTAATACAATGACAGTGGAAATAATGTACCATATTTACAACGTTATGGATCTAGGAGATATGTCACATTCTAAAGCCCTGCACCATAAGGAAGTGTTCCTCTGAAGGAATGCGTCTTGAAAGTGGCTGACTGTAATGCATGATATTTCACTCAGTGACTTTCAGACCCATGCTGTTTCAAAACTGTGCATGTGCTTGAAGCAGGCGTAGGTATTGACGCAGTATTGTGAATATAGTGCATTGCTGAGCGTTGCTGGAGCTGCATCACACTTGCGATGCAACTCTAGTAATGTATTACTTTTTCAGCACAGATGTGTTACGCATGTATGGTGTTTTTGTACCATGGTGCGCCACATTTCAAATGTGGCACACCATGGGTAACGGAGCACTAGTATACTGTGGTGCACATTAACTGGTGCATATCTGGGTATGAAGTAGTTAACGTAAATCTGCCCCATAGGTTACAAATCCGCGTTTAGTAGAGTGTTCGGCCTTTGTAGTGTTATGTTTTTTCTGTTATTCTATGTAGGTATGTAATATTGCAAGATTTTTGTCACAAAAAAGAAGCCATGAGTATTGGGTTTGTGAAAGATTGCAAGATTTTTTAAAATTAAAAAGCAAGAACCATGGCATTGTTTAATATAGCATTGTAAATACTTATCTTTAATAATGATGAGAGAGTAAAAAAAGGTTAACCTGATGTATTAAAGTTATTCACAGGCTTCTTTAGAGGAAGTGTTCTATATGATTGTAGCGTGGGTGTTTGACTTTTTTATAGGTAATAGAATGCATTTTGTATGCTGTAGCAGGAGGAGTACTACATACTTGAATATTCTTCAGTGCTTATTTTCATTTTGTAAGTGGTATTGAGACCGACACAGAACTTCAATGGATCGGAGGGGCTGTTCCTGTGCATCTGGAGGACTGCCAAGCCGTTGCAGCAGTGGGAGTGAGGCCTCTCACGACACAGAACTTCAATGGATCGGAGGGGCTGTTCCTGTGCATCTGGAGGACTGCCAAGCCGTTGCAGCAGTGGGAGTGAGGCCTCTCACAGGGGCGTAGCGCAGCTCCTTTTGATGCTCACAATTGCAGATAACAGGGTAGAGATGTCTGTGGAATTTATAGATGGTTAGTCACACTAGAGTGTGGGCGGCGCCCCTAGCACTTCATTACGGCACACAGGGGAGCCGCGTTGCACAGTTTGAGAATCAGAGACTTAGGAGATAAACCTTCATAATAGGAAGGCTTCTAAGTGATAAAAATCGCTGGTGCTCGGCGTTAAAAATATCACTGCTATCGGTGGAATTTTCCACGGTGTTAGTGCTTCAACAGAAATGGGAACACATATCTGATAGAAAATCCTGTAACAATCTCAGTATTTCACATTATCGCGTGAAAAGAAAGTCTTTCGAAAGATGTTGAACGTTGTTCTCTTTTGAGAGTAGAAAAGATAGTGAGAGAAGTGGGTGGAGTTCTCCGTGTAAATTTCAGAATAGAAACTACTAAGAACCAATTGGAAGTGTTGTTTTCAAGTCACATGACTTCACATGCGCGTCTCAGGACGTGTACGCGGTGATAGTATCTGGTCACGTATGCCATTTGGAAGTAGCGGTCTAATTCAGCGAAGTTTCAAAACGTGAAAAGGAGTAAATCCAAACACATCCGGATTTAATATATCTTCTGAGCTCGATTGAAGCATACAATTGTTAAAGTATAAAACCTTTTATATTTTTTTTTTTAAATACCAAGGTGTGTACATTCGGTCACGCACGAAAGTTTAAAAAGACATTCGGCTCCATTTAATGAAAATTTTCATAATAATAAAAAAGAAGCCTAGGTTTAGTGTCTTTGACGTAGTATAAGTTCTTTGATGGGTCTATGAAGAAATTTAATAAGTTGCAATTGCAAAGTTTTCACGAAATATATAGGTGGGTGCGCGCACACGGTCGCGCACGAACAAAAGGCAAAAAAGCGGAGATAAACCCCCTTTATAATATGCTCCTGGAGCTGTTTTTGGTACAATGAGTTAGTTCTGAAAAGAACTTTTTTTTTTTTTTTTTTTAAACAACTGTTATGTTGTTTTTGATTTTTTAAACTTGCAACAACATTTTCAAGTGTGACACAGGATCAAAATGAAATGAATAAATGTATCTTTTCTCGGGGCATTTATGACTCTCAATTTTTAGTTTAGTAAGAATGAGGCTCTGCTATCCGTACAGAAGAATTTCTCCACACTCGTTGCATTTCATGTGCACCTTTGCAAGATATGGTCTCAAGTCCATCACAGCACTCGATGGAGATACAGGTCGTCCACCAGAAGATGTGCTGGCCACCTCTGATGGTAATAGCGTGGCCAGGGCTCTTGTCGATGCCTTTGCAAATTCCACAGGGTGCACTTGTTTGACATGCCGCACCATGGTATGTATGGAAAAGGAATATTTTTTTCTTGGATTTCCTCTTGAGAGAACCGAATTGCATATCGTGCAGGTAACTTTTGGCGCATTCACTTTCTTTTGTTCTTCAGGATAAGTGAAAAATTGCCAAATAAAAGATTCCTTTTTTCTTTTTAAAGGTAGTCGCTCATTTCCTTCAGATTCGGAAGATGAATGCGGGGCGGCAGCCATTTCAGCAAAGTCTTCCGAAGGGTGTTGAACGTTGTTCTCTTTTGAGAGTTGAAAAGATAGTGAGAGAAGTGGATGGAGTTCTCCGTGTAAATTGCAGAATAGAAACTACTAAGAACCAATTGGAAGTGTTGTTTTCAAGTCACATGACTTCACATGCGCGTCTCAGGACGTGTACGCGGTGATAGTATCTGGTCACGTACGCCATTTGGAAGTAGCGGTCTAATTCAGCGAAGTTTCAAAACGTGAAAAGGAGTAAATCCAAACATATCCGGATTTAATATATCTTCTGAGCTCGATTCAAGCATACAATTGTTAAAGTATAAAACCTTTTATATATTTTTTTAAAATACCAAGGTGTGTACATTCGGTCACACACGAAAGTTTAAAAAGACATTCGGCTCCATTTAATGAAAATTTTCATAATATTAAAAAAGAAGCCTAGGTTTAGTCTCTTTGACGTATTATAAGTTCTTTGATGGGTCTATGAAGAAATTCAATAAGTTCAGATTGCAAAGTTTTCAAGAAATATATAGGTGGGTGCGCGCAGTCGGTCGCGCACAAAAGCCTGGAAATGCGCTATCCATTTTATTGAGAACTGTTGCCGAGAGTGCGCACACCGGGTCGTGCACGAAAGTTTAGAAAGGCTATTTTTATTTACAGGCAAATTTTAATGCGTTGAAAAAAAGGCAAGGTACAGACTTTCTAATTCTGTATCGCTTTACAAGGAGTCTCTATGCAACTTGAACAGTGAAGAAAACGGCTTGTTTCCGAAAAAAATATTGCCAGAACTTTATTGACAAAAGTATAGGTTGTATACACGAGATATTTCAGAATTAGCATTTTAAAAACCAATGAAATTCACTGAAAAAACCATAGGTTTTACACACGTTATAGTTAGGAAGTAGCATTTACAAAACCTATGAAATTCACTGAAAAAACCATAGGTTTGACACCAGTTATAGTTAGCTGGAAATTTTACTGATATAAAACCAATGAAATTCCACGTTATAGTTAGTTGGACTCACTATAACTTGCGCGTGTAATGCACTGCTGATGACGTCACATATTACATCACTCATGACATCACTGATGACACCATCCAGTGAATGTGTGTCTTTCTGAAAAATAAATATGTGTTATATATGTATATATTATTGAATATCTTAGTGAATACATATATTACTGAGTAATGCTTAAATATTTAAATATATGTATTAGTGTTTCACTTTGTGTATAAGTGGCTGCATGGGTTGATGAGTAGGTACATGTGTATGTATATAGGTTATTAGATGTTTTTCTTAGTATCAGTATGAGTGTTTGCATGGTTTGGTGGGGGTATTACTTACTACATAGATGCAAGAATGACTGAGTCTCTGTTTGTATGTGTTTTGAAGACAGCATATGTGCAGGACTGTGTGGGTGGATTAGTGTGCATATGTCTGTGTTAGTGAGTGAATGACTGTCTTATTAGTGTCTTTATCAGTAACTACATATGTTTTAATGTAGTATATGTGAATATTGATGTATATAAGTGACTATATGTGAGAGTGAGGGATTGTAAGAGTTCCTGTTTAAATTAGTATGTGTTTCTATAAGTGATTTTTTAAGAGAGTAAGTATGTGTAAGTTTCCTTAGAAGTAAAGTGGTAGTGTGTGTATAGCTGTTTATGCAAATAAATGGATGTTCAATAGTTTATTTGCATGTGTGAGTATGTGTGTGAATAACTTTTGGATGACTGTCGGTGTGTAACAGGATGTGTACATGTATCACTACATATGATTAGTGAATATATGTATGACTGACTATATAGAACTGTTGGTGAATTAGTGCATGTGTATATAGATCGTGGAATTATTGAATTGGTTGTTGTAACTGGTATGGGTATCTCCATTTTTTTGAACATTTTAGTTTCTATTTTTTAATATGCGTTTCAAGGGTTAGATTACAGTGAAAGGAGGTCTGTCACTGTGTCACAAGGATGGTGTCATCAGTGATGTCATGAGTGATGTAATATGTGACGTCATCAGCAGTGCATTACACGCGCAAGTTATAGTGAGTCCAACTAACTATAACGTGGAATTTCATTGGTTTTATATCAGTAAAATTTCCAGCTAACTATAACTGGTGTCAAACCTATGGTTTTTTCAGTGAATTTCATAGGTTTTGTAAATGCTACTTCCTAACTATAACGTGTGTAAAACCTATGGTTTTTTCAGTGAATATATATATATATATATATATATATATTACCTACTGGCGGTCGCCAGTAGGTATATATAGTTAGGATTTTTTCTCTATGGGTTTTTTGAAAATTCTATGTCTAATAACTTTGGCGTTTGTGGACGGAATTGGCTGAAATTTTCAGGAAAATGGCACATTTTGTTTCTGAGCAGCCCCTGAAAATTTTGGGGGGGTTCGTCAAGGGGGGGCCGAGAAAAAAGGGGGGTCCCAAAACGCGTTTTTCCCATGTTAATTTCCATAGGGCGGTTGGCCTCACTTTTAGCCCGAACGGCTGAATGGATTTGCACGAAACTTGGCAAAATTGTAGGGACTGGTAGCCCGATGTGCCTTTTGTAGGTCTCAATATATGTGCTCCAGTGGATTTTGAGAAATTAACGTTTAAAAAAAGATATATATCTGTAACAGCGGACCGGGCAGCGCTCTGGTTCGCTGACTTTTCGCGCAACGGAGCTTTGTGAAGCGAAGCTGATTGGTTCTCCGGCGTCTGTCAACATTCCAAACAGTCCGTAGCGGCCGCCATCTTGTCTCTCGGTAGGATCGAGAGACAAGAGGAGGTCAAAACAAAGGGGGAAATAACTATAAGGGGGCATAGTAGATCCTCGCTGACCCCCTAGGTTTGATGTGGAGGTTTTAAAAGGGCCCCGCGGGGCAAAAAAAAATAATAATAATAATAATCGAACGGCTGAATGGATTTGCACGAAACTTGGCAAAATATTAGGGACTGGTAGCCCGATGTGCCTTTGCTAGGTCTCAATATATGTGCTCCAGTGGATTTTGAGAAATTAACGTTCAAAAAAAGATATATATCTGTAACAGCGCTCCGCTTCGCGTAACGGAGGTTTGCGAAGCTGATTGGTCATTCTGTCACTGGGCTATAGTTGGGCTACATCTGGCTGATATTTGGGCTACATTTGTTTTTGTGTGTGTCTGGCGGCCATCTTTGGGCTACATTGGGCTACATTGGGCTTCATTGGGCTACATTCGGCTAATTAGCAAATAGCTCATCGCAAACTAGGAATGGTAAAGAATCGCTATTTATTCCTTAAAGTTCGCTATTTAGGAAATGCAAAAAACTTTGATGATACATATGGCGGTTCATCTCTAACAAGATAAGAAGCATAGGGATACATTTATGATGACTGGCGCATCACCAGGGATGTGTTAGTCATTCTGTGCCGCTGTTCCGTCACCTATGGTGTGCTGCATTTACAATGCGGCGCATCATGGGGCAAAAACAGCACAGATGCGTGATGTATCTGTGCCGTAAAGGTGGCGCATTGCTGGAGTTGTATCGCAAGTGTGATGAAGCTCCAGCAAGGGTCGGGGGTGCCCCTGTCGCAGGGTTTCTGTTCTCACACAGAACTGTGGACAGAGGATTGGAACCTCGGCGAATTAGGGTGTCCCAAAACTCACGTTAGTAATCAAAAACTCCTTAGCAAGCTAGGTACAGTGTCACATTGGATATAACAAACTCTCAATGTTTAGACAATCCAGAATATGAACTTATAGTACCTCAGGATACGTGGAACTCATGAACAGTCGGTCGTTATAGATTTCTTAGAAACCAGAACATGGAGTTAAGAAGAACAGATGTGTATTTGAAATGTTTATTTACTAATGCCGTCTTCTCAGGCGTAGTACCTTAGATAATAAAAGTACACATATTATCAGTAGCAAAATTACCAGCATAGTTACTAGTACATAAAAAGTGAATGGTGATAGTATGTTAACATGCTGTAAATGAATAAGAGTTAGCAACACTTATAAGCAGCCGCGGGCCGTGGAGGGAGTTACGGTGAGGCAGGGAGGCGGGGAGGGGGAGAAGCAGGGTGGAGAATACAAGTACACATATTATCAGTAGCAAAATTACCAGCATAGTTACTAGTACATAAAAAGCGAATGGTGACAGTATGTTAACATGCTGTAAATGAATAAGAGTTAGCAACACTTATAAGCAGCCGCGGGCCGTGGAGGGAGTTACGGTGGGGCAGGGAGGCGGGGAGGGGGAGGGGCAAGGTAGAGAGGGCTCCACCCTGCTTCTCCCCCTCCCCGCCTCCCTGCCCCATCGTAACTCCCTCCACGGCCCGCGGCTGCTTATATCTCACCCTCCCTAATACACATATTATATTATTTGCTAAGAAGGTCTCTTTGTGTTGGTTTAGGGCGTGCCCATACTTTAGTGTCTTAGATTTGAAGGAATCACATCAGCATACACCAGCTCTCTCTTCATGTGAACCGCATCAACTGTTGTGTATGTGTGTTCGGCAAAGCAATATAAAACCCGCCTCATGCCCAGAATTGGCAGAAGTTGCACTTATGTTATGAGTATGAAGTCGTGGAGATCAGACCTCATAACAATTCTGTATCGTGTTGTTCTTGAAACTTTAGCACTCGCTGTACAGATATAGTTTAACAAGTAAAGCAGATAGTAGACCAATAACATATTATTCTCATGTAAACCACGATGAACTACTAGGTGGAAAGCTAAAGCAACAACTAAGTGTCGTGTGCAGAAGTTGCAAAAAAGGAAAAATGGCGTTTAAACCGGTAATGAGCCCATGCTAACTTAACACGGTGTAAAGATATCCAGGACCTAGATGACACCTCCTCATGATCCGGAAACGAACTGAATAAGATAATAGAAGTGCCATCTCATGAGAGCAGATTGCAAGTTTATATGTGGACGGTCCGCAAGGTAAAGCATTAAAAACTAGGAAAATTTAATGCTAAAGAAAAATAAAACAGCCAAGTACTTTATCGAGTCTTAAGCCAATAGGCAAGGTAAATAATAAAAACTTGACAAATAAGTCAATGAATTGTCAATGAAATGCTAGTACTCAGCATATCAAACATGAAAAAGGTCTATGACATAACTGTGTATGCAAAATAAGCTGCAACAGCCTCCAATAGGAAGTCACCGTCTTCATCCGAAAACAGTTCAGCCATCCAATTTAAAAGCGGAAAAGAACATACGTGCTCTTCCAGCACCGGATCCTCTATCACCATCAGAGGACAGCTCAGTGGGTTTTCAAGAAAGCTCTGTTCCAAGAAAGACTGTGCTGCCGCCAGTAAATTCCAGGGACCAAGTAGTCCATGCATCAATGCCACAGCCATAATCCTTTCGCCAGGACAAACCAACTCGTGAGTAATGATAGGAGTCATCAGCTGATTAAAGTCGACGTCAGGAGAAACCGGTCCGCAGAGACACAAATCAATGGCCCAATCGAAATCACAGGTCAGGCAGTGAAATACAGGCTGGACACAGGTGAAGTAGGAGAATCGAAAAGATAATCCATATGCCGTGCTTAATATCGCCAACGGCATTGTGCCATAATATTCTAGCATGCGATTGCGGAACAGTGTCAGCAGCTGCAGGGTGGGAGGTTGCATAGGAGGGACATCCATATTTAAAAATGTAAAAAAGCACAAGAGCGTCCGCTGGTAATGCAAGTAAAAATGCCAATCCACGAACCAGAGTGCAGAAAATAGAATGAAAGGAAGCAGGGATGACTCCAAAGATTTTCTCAAATGAAGTCACGAGACCACTGGTAACAACTTTAAAAAAGTGCGCCAGGGACTTTGTGGAGGATGCGTTAAAGATAGTCGGAAACATGTTGCTGAAATTGAAAGGCAAATCTTAATTGAAAAGGGTGTGCACCTCTGTACGGGTGTTCGCTATGTGAAGTACGAAAGTTTCACGGGCCGAACTCAAGGCCACCTCTCTCTGAGACAAAAGAGCTCTTATTCTTGCCATGCCGTTGAAACGTGTCCCAAGGTTGGTATTTGTGGCCAGATTGAAAACTCCCTATGTTCATGTGTGGGAGGAAATAGAACATTTCTGCAGCAAATAACCCGTTCACTTACTGTTACGATAAAAGGAATACTTTTAATTAACTCAGAACAATCTTCATTATTGAGCATCAAATAACTACCATTTTCCAACAACTTGAACGTGGGGATGATAGCAGGAACTGGCGTGCCTTGCAACACGCAAGCCATATTTGGTCGGTGTTTGTTGCATGAACCGTGTAACTGTATGTGCCTACACATTAGTGAATGATCTGGCGTCTCAGTGCATTCCTCTCCATTCAGATAAACTTCTTGATCATCTTTGAAACATCTGTATGTGTATGGAAGCGACCAGACCTCATGAAGAAAAGCACTACCTAAAGGTTCATAACGACCTATTGGTATATATTTCATACAATTTGAAAACTTATATAAAGCAAAAGGCAGCGTTATTAAACCGTGGATAAGGCATGTTGCCAAAAAACCCGCAATCCTCTGCTGATGATGTCACTGAGCATGTCATGAATGATGTAATATGTGACATCATCAGCAGTGGATTACGGGTAATGGTATCTCTAGTTTACTCCCTTATAGCTGTCTTTCTTTTAACATAAGTGTCTGTTTCCTTCCCTTATACTTACTGTTTTTGGTTCGCTTCCGGTTCGCGTACCGGCGAGCGAACTGGGAAGCGAACTAAGAGAAATAGAGGTTGGCACAGTTCCAAATATTGTACCAATTTTTTAATAACGGGGAGGTAGTTCTGAAAAGAACTTTTTTTTTTATTTTTCTGAACATTTTTTTACTGTTTTTGAATTTTTCGGAACAGTTTTATATTTTTTTGGGTTTTTCTTGGAGGGGGCAATGAAAACGATTCATTGTAAAGGGCTCAACAGGAGCAACAAAACAAAAAAAAGAAGTATTTATTATTTTGGGCGTTTCGGACAAACTTGCATATGATAGTCAATAGCTCTGTTGATCAGAGTGATGCTTTTTTCTCCGTAGGAAATGAATCCATCGCAAAATGCGCAGATGTGTTTTACATCACCAAATCTCATTTGTATATTTGGCACCATCTCCCTGCCCTCTGGTCCCGTTACTTCCGGTACAACAGATCTTCTGGCCATAATAGGGAGATTATCTAGGTCGTTCCGAAACTGTGCAGCACTGTAGTTGTTAGGATGCCACCTAGTCATATGGCGATGCATTGTGTAGTTTCCGAAACTGTATTTTTTGTCGGTCCCTCTGGACAGTCTATCTTGACATATAAGGCAAGTTACGTATCTTGCATTTACTTTTTTCTGACCTTTGGGAATTTAAAAAAATTGCCAAATGAAGTTTTCTTTCCGGTGAGACGTCCTGGGCTGCTCAGGCAAAAACTGCCTCTCTTCGTGCTCGTCCTCCTGTTCCTCTTCTTCTTCTTCTTGTTGAATTATAACTTGAGCAGGTGGTCCACTCTTCCTTGGATGTGGTGGAGGTGGTGGGGAAGCACCAGCTGAAGCTACTAAAGAAGCCATTGCTCAGTGATCACAAAGGGTCTTTCTCTCACAATGATGAAAGTCAGAGTGAGGAAAGAAGGAGGGATTTTCATCATTTGGGAAAAACAAGAGTTCTCAACCAATCAAAAGTGTTCATTTTAGATTATATGACCTAGTCTTACATCATTAGGAAACCAAAAGTGAAATGAACCAATGAAAAGTGTTATTACCAAGTCACATGACTTGCTGTGTTTACGTTAAGCGCTTTGCAGGGCCTCCCGGTTTGCTTCCAGAAACCTGCGCTTTGCGACTCGCTTCGCGTACCAGTTCGCTAACGTAGTACGTCATATGACGTATCACGCGACAACGTGAAACGTCATGCGGATGGGAGGCGTCACGATGTTGTTTTGTAACGCGGCACTTGCGGTAAAGAAACGTTTACCGGCTCGCGGTCTATTTCGCGGCATCAAGGTCAGCTAACGGGAAGCTTCCCGATTTGCGAAGCGGGAACGAAGAAAAAAAAATATTTAAAAAAAAAATTATTCATAAACATATAAAATATATTTTTGGATTTAAAGAAGAATACATTTTACAGCTACAGATATTAGCTGTTAAAAAACCAATGAAATTCACAGAAAAAAACCATAGGTTATGGACCATATATAGTTAGGAATTAGCATTTACAAAACCTTGAAAATTCACTGAAAAAACCATAGGTTATAGACCATATATAGTTAGGAATTAGCATTTACAAAACCTTGAAAATTCACTGAAAAAACCATAGGTTATAGACCATATATAGTTAGGAATTAGCATTTAAAAAACCTTATTTTACTCACACAAAACCATTGAAATTCCATATATAGTTAGTTGCACTAACTATATATCGCGCACCCGCAATCCACTGCTGATCATGTCACATATTACATCATTCATGACATGGTCAGTGACATCACTGATGACATCACTGATGACATCTCAAATGACATCACTGATGACATCACTGATGACATCTCATTTGACATCATTCTTGTGCTAATACGATAAACCTCTTCAGACTCTAATATAACCTTAGATACACTCAGTGTATACAGACACTCACACACTGCCACTCATCCATGGAGTTACTCACACACCCAGTCAGTCATGCAAAGAAACAATCTCACCTCCATTTCTTCAACTATACAGTTAAACACACCTTACTTATTGAAACATATACTAACACATATTTACTCTCTTATACAATCCCTGATACAAGTTCACAATGATCGATACAACCACTCACTCATTCAGTGGCTCTCATGCACAGTTATTTATATATGCCAACTCTCACATGTACTGTGTTTTACATATGTACTTACTATGACATGTAGCATTGAGATATCCATTCACTCATCAATACACTCATGCACACAGTCAACTGCCCATGTAGCTGTTTCCACATGCACTCTTGAACTCATACACCTAGTGAATAAACTGCTCACACATCTATGCATAGAGTCACACACCTTCCAGCCACCCCCACACAAACTCAATCTCCCATAGAAATACTTGGGCAACCAATTAATAACACATATAGCCTCTCGTATAGCTAATGATCAACACATGCAGCAGTTTACAGAACAACAGACATAATGATGCACAAATTAAGACAGTTTAGTCACTAACCCATGCATTCAGTGAGACACATTTAATCACTCACTCATACAGTCAGTCATGCACCTACTAAATCCTTCATCCAGACACTTATACATCCACTCAAGACATATTTTAACTTTACAGAAAAATACAGTCACTGTCATCAGTGATGTCATTTGAGATGTCATCAGTGATGTCATCAGTGATGTCACTGACCATGTCATGAATGATGTAATATGTGACATGATCAGCAGTGGATTGCGGGTGCGCGATATATAGTTAGTGCAACTAACTATATATGGAATTTCAATGGTTTTGTGTGAGTAAAATAAGGTTTTTTAAATGCTAATTCCTAACTATATATGGTCTATAACCTATGGTTTTTTCAGTGAATATATATATATATATATATATATATGTAGATTTACTACTCGAGCATCAGCTTTCTGACCGTGAATAGTAACGACTGCCCATGCTGGAGAAATCTAGCTGAGAGCCATCCTAGCATCTGCAAATCGTGGTAGGGGACGCCGAATCTCACTCATGCTTGCTAAATTACCGGCATGTGAGAAAACTCAGCCATACGGCTGTTTGCATAATATTGCAAGTGTAATGCGGAGTGACTAAAACTCCTTAATTCCGCAGGCTGAGGTGAATATATTGCCCACTCATAGCTATTCAGTCTAAGTTTTCTTTCCTTCACATATGTCCAGAGTGGTTTGGCTTGGTTAAGTAATCCGGAAATGTAGATACACGTGTTCAGAAGTTTCAGGTTGTAGAATTAACTCTTTGCACAATTCTTTATATGATCTCTCATAGTTAGTTTAAGGTCCAGTGTGATTCCTAGAAATTTGGCGGAGTCAGCTAGGGATAGTTCACAGTTCAGAGAATCAATTGGGTTTAGTCATTCTTGCATCTGCGGGGATGGTTCTATCTTTGATATATGGAGAATTTTAGTCTTATCTTGGTTGAATTTTAGGTGGTTGTGGGTTAGCCAGTGTTGTACTTCTTTGAGGGTGGCATTTACCTGGTGTATGTCGTCAACTGAGGAGATTTCCGTGAAGAGCTGGGTGTCAACTGTGTATAGATCGAAGGGGATATTTGCTTGATTGGATTGTGCTTGGTTGAAAATAACTGTGATATTGAACAGTGTGGCTGAGAGGCCTGAGCCTTGGGGGATGCCCAGGGAAATTGCTGTTGTGCCAGAGGTCAGGTTGTTTACTTTTATTGGTTTTGTAGAAAAGATGTGAACCAGCATAGGACCATCCCTTCTGCGCCAGTCTATTTTTGGATGGAATCGTGTCGAAGGCTGCTGATAAGTCATGGAGTATGAGCAGGCAGCATCGGTCTGTATCCAGGGATTTGTGAAGGTCATCTACGATGTTCAGACCAGCTGTTTCTGTGCTGAATCCTTTTCAGAAGCCCCACTGAAGAGAATACAGGAGATAATGTAGGCAAGATGTTGGTTTAATTGTGAGAGAACACATCTCTCTAGAGTTTTGGTTAGGACGTGGAGATAGGAGACAGGTCTAAAGTTATTGAGGTTGTTCTGGTGTGCATCTGTTTTTTTTAACTGTGACTTGACCGAGTGTGAGGCAGTCTGGCATCACTCCAGTCATCAGGGAGCTGTTGATTATCTTTTATCAGAAGGGGGTCAGGGCTTGTTTGACATTTCTTACCAGGAATGCTGGATGGTGGGCCACTGATGGTAAACATTTTGCCCCCATTACTCAAATTAAGGGAGTGAGATCAGGTGAACTTGTGGCTTTCCTTGCTTTTCAGAATGCCCCCTCTAGCTTTGTACCATTCCTTGCATTGCGGTGATGTGAGTGGACTGCCTTCCTTTATGGTCGATCCATACTCCCAAGTACTTGTATGCAGTGACTATCTCAATAGGTTTACCATCGACATTCCATTAGCCTCTCCTCTTTATTTGTCTGGAGATTGTCATCGCCTTCGTTTTTGACGTGTTTATTTTCAGATTGTTTACTTTGCAGTATAAAGACAATGCACTCAGGAGCCACTGTAGCCCGATCAGAGTTTGGTCTAGCAGTATTGTGTCATCCGCGTATTGCAGCTGTTGGATTTTAGTTCCAGCAAGTTTGGGGGGGAAGGCTCGGGCATCAGCCAGACAATCCTGTAAATCTGCCAAGAACAGGATGAAAAGCACTGAGACCAGTATACATCCTTGTTTTTTAATTCTTTGTTGGGTTTTTTTTGTGGACCTGCCAGAAGAGTCTCTTTTCTTGACCCGGGTTTCAGAGTATAAGGCAACCAGTGCTTTTAATAGTATGTTGTCAATGCCCCAGTATTTTTTATTTCATCCACAATCTCGGGTGAGCCACACTGTTGAAAGCTGTTTGGAAATCAATGTATGCCAGATACAGAGCCCTCCCTTTTTTTGCAACCTAGTCTTAATCAGGTGCGATGCGCAGACCAAGTTATCTTTGATGTGGGATCCCTTTTGAAAGCCTTTTTGCGTGTATGGGATCAGTTTGTGCACTTCTACCCAAGCGTGATGTGATGGCGTAGCACTTCAGCTTTTACGTCCTGGAGTGCGATCATTCGATATTTTTCAGGATTAGATCACAACCTGTTTTGTAAATTGGGACCAAGAGGGAGCCCCTCTGTGACTCAACGATGATTTCTCCCGACCAGTACTCCCAAAATAAGGGCTAATAATTGTGGCCCTTTTCCATGCTGTTCTTTTGAACACCATGGGCGGGATGCCATTTGGACCGGGCACCCCTCCAGGTCACATTTTTTTTACGTCAGGGGTAATTTCTTTTCCAACGTGGGATAGCTTTTGTGACTCTGTGATCTTTGATAAGTTGTTAGTATCCCTCATATTAGAGTTTGCGCCGTTGACTCCACATAGTGGGCTTCTATGTGGTTTTCCCAGGCTATTGGCGAGATGTTTGTAATTGTGGCTCACTGGTTTGATCTAAAGAGATTATTCATCCGGTTCCAGAATCGCTTCTGGTCTTGTGTCTTTATTATTTCATGTGCTTGCTCCGAGTGATTTTCTTCAGTCATTCTTCTAATGGAGAATCTTGCTTTTCTGTAGTTCCGGCGGATTACTGAAACATTTGCTTGTAATGATCTTTGTTCAAAAGTGTCAGTGGTGGTTTTGCGCATGATGTTATTTAATTTATGTTTTATTATGACTATTGATTGTTTTTGTTTTATAAAGCGATCATCTTTTGAGGATAATTTATTAGGTCTTGGCTTCATCTCGGAGGTTAGTTTATCTCTTATTTCTTCCAAGAGGGGTTCCCAGGTTTTTGTCGTAGATAATTTGCCATTTTCCTTGTTTACTTTTATCCAAAAGAGATTTCACACCTTCATTAATTTTTTCTTGATGTTCTCTCAACCACCTTATTTTTATTGGTTACAAATTTTCCTCCTCACCCATTAATTAGATATTTGGCTGGTGAAATTGTGGAAATAAGATATTGCAAGCGATGATTGCTTGGTCGCTTGCCGCTGATGGAATTACGGTACAAAAGGGGATGGTGATGGACGGAGCATCCGAACCAATCAAACACTCACATCCAGTCAAAAGATCTGGGTTTGATCCATCACCATTCTTTAGCCCACTCTGCCACCCCAGTTCAGACATGGCTATATGCAAATCAATCTGACCCTGTGCCTCATGGGAGTAGTCCAGCCCGAACTGCCAAGCCATGCTTTCCCTGGACCGGAAACAAGCTTCCGAGGACCGGTTTCTGGCATTACAGCCGTCTTTAGCCCGGCTTGCTTGAATCCAGTGGCAAAGTGAGCAAGGGACTCACGTCTGAGCATACCCTGCCACACTTATGGTGGCCAAAGTGGTACAAAAGGGGGTGGTGATGTACGGAGCATCCGAACCAATCAAACACTCACATCCAGTCAAAAGATCTGGGTTTGATCCATCACCGTTCTTTGGCCCACTCTGCAACCCAAGTTCAGACATGGCTATAAGCAAATCAGTATGACCTTGTGCCTCATGGGAGCAGTCCAGCCCGAACTGCCAAGCCATGCCTTCCCTGGACCGGAAACAAGCTTCCGAGGACCGGTTTCTGGCATTACAGCCGTCTTCAGCCCGGCTTGCTTAAATCCAGTGGCAAAGTGAGCAAGGGACTCACGTCTGAGCATACCCTGCCACACTTATGGCGGCCAAAGCGGTACAAAAGGGGGTGGTGATGGACGGAGCATCCGAACCAATCAAACACTCACATCCAATCAAAAGATCTGGGTTTGATCCATCACCGTTCTGTAGCCCACTCTGCCAACCCAGTTCAGACATGGCTATATGCAAATCAGTCTGACCCTGTGCCTCATGGGAGCAGTCCAGCCCGAACTGCCAAGCCATGCCTTCCCTGGACCGGAAACAAGCTTCCGAGGACCGGTTTCTGTCATTACAGCCGTCTTCAGCCCGGCTTGCTTGAATCCAGTGGCAAAGTGAGCAAGGGACTCACGTCTGAGCATACCCTGCCACACTTATGGCGGCCAAAGCGGTACAAAAGGGGGTGGTGATGGACGGAGCATCCGAACCAATCAAACACTCACATCCAGTCAAAAGATCTGGGTTTGATCCATCACCGTTCTTTAGCCCACTCTGCCACCCCAGTTCAGACATGGCTATATGCAAATCAGTCTGGCCCTGTGCCTCATGGGAGCAGTCCAGCCTGAACTGCCATTAACCCCAGATTAAACCCAGATCAGTTGACTGGGGGTGAGTGTTTGTATTGTCAACGCTCCGTCCATCAACACCTTTGGTTTTTCTTTTTTTTTTATTTTTCGCTGATGGAATTACAACAAAATTTTGAGTTTCGTGAAAGTGGGCAATCGAAATCCAGATGTAATCCAGCCTGGCCAATCTAGAGTGTGAGGAATGGGTGTAAGCTGCTGGCGAGTCGGTGGCTGATCTTCCATTTAGGATTCGAAGACCCAGTTGGTTGAAATAGGCTGACAATTTGAGTCCATGGTTGTCTTTCCATTGGTATTGACTGCTTATATGTGGGTTAGACCAGGTGAAGTCATCTAGAACTACCAAAGCGGAGTTTAGGTCTGATTCCATTAGATTAGCGTTGAAATCTGCCATTATTATTCATAGATCATCTGGGCGCTGAGAGAAGAGGGTGCTTATTGCTGGTAGCATTCTACTTAGTGTTGCTTCTCGTTCAGTCTTAGATGGATGAAGATAAAGAAGATAAATGCAACCTAAGGTCATGGAGTGCTGATTTTGGCTGAAAGTGTCATATTTTAGGAACCTTGCCCAGAGTAATATGTAATCTCCAACCGAGATTGGTTGATTTTGTGGGGACTTGCCTCTGAGTTGTCTGTGTTGTTTGCGATTGGGCACATCCAGGTGATCATTTCTTCTTGAGGGTGATTTGACTGTGCTTCCTGTTGTGATTTGTCACTGCTTGTTCTATGGTATGGAGATAGAGGGTCATCACTGCTAATTCTAGGGAGATTACCTTCCCTGTCATTTTTGTTTGTGGCCGTCAGGAATCTTTGTTTTACTTGGGTAGAAGGAACTTTAGGCACTATTTTTGATTTGTAATTGTCTCCTTGTACAGTACTTAGTTTGACTTTATCTAGGTAGGTGATGTTTTTGTTTGGATTGCTCACTTCAATTCCTGATTGACAACCATTTAGGGTTGAAGAGTCTTCTTTAAAATTTTCAGAGATGTTTTCTGATTTGGGTGATTTTTCTTCAGAGACCCTGATTTTAAGGTGGTCTTCTGTGCTGGTTTCAATGAGTTTTTTTCTCTTATGTCATTCGGCTCTGACAGGTAATCTTTGTACGTTTTGCTGCATAATTGGCCATAACTCTTGTTCTTTCATGTCCTGCTTTACAGCCAAGTGTCCTGTGGTTCATTTAGGATTTTTTACACTTGTTTCATCAATTTCAGTTCTACCGAGTTGCACTATCCCCGATGCTCTATAATTTAGGTTGGAGGGGGAACAGCATTCACAGTGCTTTCCTTCATTCCACTCTGGAGCCAGTGCAATAAGGGCCCTTTCCTATCACATTTGCTTTTGTTTAATTTATTTAATTTTCCTAATTTTTTCTTGTTTTTCTAGAGAAATGCTGGACTTCCGTGAAGTTTTTTTGGCGGGCTGGTGGTTATTTCTGTGCTTGATAATAGATAGAGGGAGGTTCTTCTTTCAATTTTGTGATCCATCTATGATTCAGGCACGTTGCTTCTTGTTGTTTGTTTAGTGTCGCTCTCCTCATTCTGGTAGATTTCCTGAGGTTTCTCCAGCTCCCCCTGTTTAGCATCGGCCCATTTCTCCAAATTTATATGAGTTGTTAGTTTTTCTCTTCCCCTAGGTCTGTTTGCATATTCTCTCATGTTCCCGGGGTGCTCGTGGTTTTCTTTATATAAGTTTAGTTGTGGAGCTTGATTTAAGTTTGAGTTTAGCTCTTGGTCTTGCTGGGGACAGGTTTTTCTTTTGGGGCCATCTGACTACCTCTCTCTTGAGGTTGTTGAATAGGGTACTCATTATTTCAGGCAACTTTTCCAAATTCTTTAGTTTAGGGCTGCATCCACATCCCTTCTGTTTAATGTTTAGCTGTGCACTTGCCTGAGTGCTATTGATCAAAGAGTTTAGTCGTTCGAGCTTGGTGGCAAAGCCCGATATTAAGCCAGCTATTGTTGGAAGTATGTTTATTTGGGTATCGAGCTAGTCGGCATGCATATGAGCTGCTAAGATTGGTACTGGTAAGATTCCATTGGGTTCCTCAGGAGCAGTACCCTCAAGAAGCCCACCTTCCAGCAGCCTTGACTCAAGCTTAACTGCACTGAGTATCAAAGTGGCTAGATGGGGGAAGGGAATTAGGGTGGATACTGCGGGGAGGAAGACGTGGAAAGAGCCATTGTCCTTGATAAACTTTTATTTCGTGGTTCGGAAACTCTGACTATATTTAACATGGGCTAAACAATGACAACATACCAGTAAAAGAAAAGCAGGTTATGCATAGAACAGTCGTGTACGACTTCTCAGGCTTCACTGGCAATTTCTGTTCCTATAATTCTCAAAGATACAATGTTATGACTAAACAACCATGTTTCAGAACGAAGCACACATTCATATAAAGAGCCACTTGGCTTTTAGACACAATGTTTCCGTAATGATGTGTTTTAACCACTGTTAAATATCACAGTGGTACTTCCAATTACCTTTTTGCAATACACAACACTTTACATATGCTAATGAGGAAGATTAATATTCAACCTTTCCCCCTGTATTCTTGTGACCTTTTTGCCCTTTTTGTGACCTTTCTTCCCTCTGTGCCATTCGTTTCCCCCTCAATTGTTGTGCCCTTTTGTCTTCTGTTTCCTTCGTCGCCCCTCACTGCCCCGCAACTGCGTCCCCTGTGGCTCCGCCGCCCTGACTGCCCAGTAGCTGCCCCCGCATTCCGCCTCCCAGCTGCTCCTCACTCCCACCTCCCCACACATGCCGGCCGCTGCGCGGTCGCGCCTATGGCAAGCGGCAAACCTGTCTGCGCCCACCTGTGCCTGGACTGCGCCCAGCGCCAGAACCCCTGGCCCCCGCACCTGCCACCTCTACGATGCCAGCACTCTACACGCTCTCAACCCCGGACAGACCCACCACTGCTTCAAGGCCACCCCGAAATGCACACACGGTCCCTTCACCTGCTAGAACTGCAGCAACACCAGCCTAAGAGCCGACAAACCACCCGCCAAGAAAGACCTCAACCACCTCCGATGCATAATAATGAACACCCGCTCCGCACAAAAACACGCCGTCGAGCTCTGGGACCTGCTCAACACAACCTCCCCAGACGTCGCCTTCCTGACAGAGACCTGATTGAACAACTCCTCCACACCGGACATTGACATAGCCATCCCAGACAGCTACAAGATCACCCGCAGAGACCGCACCAATGGAGTCGGAGGAGGAATCGCCATCGTCCACAAGAACAGCATCAGGGTTTCGACTAGCACCGACGACGCGCTCAGCACCGCCGAACACATGCATTTCCAGATCCACACAGACCCCAACTCCACCCTCAGAGGCACCCTCATCTACCGCCCCCGCGCCCCCGCCCCCAATTCAGCGACTCCATCGTCGACTTCATCAGCACGCATGCCCTGACCTCCACCGACTACATCCTCCTCGGAGACCTGAACTTTCACCTTGAGAACAACAACGACAACAACTTCCCAATCCTGATCGATAACCTCGCCAACCTCGGACTGAGACAACTCGTCACAACGCCCACCCACTCCGCCGGCCACACGCTCGACCCCGTCTTGTCCTCAAGCCCGCACGTCTACGTCAGCCACACCACCAAACTTCTCTGGACTGACCACCGCTGCATCCACTTCACCTTCCAGAAACCCACCACACACCACCGCACCCAACAGATCCCCCACCGCTGCTGGAGCAAACTCACTGATTACCAACTACTTGCCAACCTTTTTTTTTTTTCTCATTTTGCGATTGTGTAGATAAGGAGGCTTCGGGAGTCTGGTGGTCTCGTATTCTGTGCCTTCACTGCCCCGTTATTATTCGTAGAGTTTGGGGAGTATCCCTTTGGGAATTGTGACCGATCAGTTTTCTACAATGCTCTTTATCTTTATCAATAATTCCGATGATTGGAGGAGGAGCTAGCCTTCCTGGCTACTCGACAGAAATGAATTCTGCCTGGAATTATTGTCATCGCTTTAATCATTGGAATTTTATTTTCGGTGACCCAGTAGGAGGTATTATTATTATTATTATTATTTGGAGTTTTGTATAGCGCGTGGTTACCCTAGGGCATCCCAGCGCTCTTCATATCTCAAGGAAATCAAGCAAGGAGGACAGCTCTAGGCGGGAAACAGGTGGGTCTTGAGTAACTTCCGAAACCGAGTAATGCAAACCTCAGTCCGCAAGTTAAGAGGTAGCGCATTCCATAACTTGGCTGCGTTCACCGAAAATCTCCTGCCACCCGTCTGGGCTTTTTTAACTCTGACCACTTGTACCAGGGATTTATGGTCAGAGCGCAGGGCTCTAGTAGCCCTGTAGGGGAGCACCATATTAACCAGGATAGGAGGTCCCTTCCCATGAAGGATTTTATGGGCCGTACAGAGGGATTTAAATTTAATCCTCTCCCGCACCAGGAGCCAGTGCAGCGCTTTTAAAGCCGGCTTTGCAGACTGTCTCCTTGGGATGTTCATCAGGAGCCTTGCTGCTGCGTTCTGCACTTGTTGAAGTTTGTTAAGTGTTGCTTCCGGTGCGCCCAAAAAAATCGCATTACTGTAATCCAGTCTCAAGACAATTAATCCCTGGATGAGGAGTTTCCTAGAGGCCGGGGGAAGAAAAGGTATCACCTTACGGGCTGACCGGAGCATACCAAAACAGACTCCAGCGGTTTTTCTTGCATGTGTCTTAAAAGACAGGTCTTGCTCCAACCACACCCCAAGGCTTTTGATCTCATTTTTCGGGGTTGGAGGGTCGCCAAGACAGTCCGGCCAGCTACCTGGTGAAAGCGAAGGCCCCGAATGTCCAAGCAGCATAATCTCTGTGTGCACCTTGGACATACAGGAGTGGAGTAAGTCCGGTTGGTTTACCAGTTGGGAAAGTGCCACCACCAACTGGGTATCATCAGCATAGCTGATAATTTTAATACCCAGTGGTGCCACCACATCCTCCAATGGTGCCATATAGACATTAAACAATGTGGGGCTCAGGGATGAACCCTGAGGCACACCACATTGAAGGGGGATAGGGGCTGACTTTGCGCTGCCTTCCCAAACTTGGTAGGTTCGATGATTTAGAAAGGACGCAAGCCACCTTAAGGCCATTCCCGTCACTCCTACCTCTGACAGTCGCTGGAGCAGCACCTGGTGGTTTACGGTATCAAAAGCCGCACTGAGGTCCAGGAGGATCACTGCCACCGATCCTCCTGAATCCAAAATGCTCCTAGCTTCTTCAACGACTGCCAGCAGGGCAGTGTCAGTGCCTTGGCCTGGCCTGAATCCCGTTTGGGACTTCCGCAACAAGCCATTGGACTCAAGGTACTGTGACAGTCGCCTATTTACCAGTCTCTCCGCGATCTTACCAAGCCCAGGCAGCAGAGAAATCGGTCTGAAATTAGCCAGGTCAGATGGATCTAGACCCGGTTTTTTCAGAAGGGCTTTTACTACCGCTTTTTTCCAACTGGGTGGAACTACCCCCTGCACCAATGATAAGTTGATAAGATCTGTTACTGGTGCAGCGATAGTAGTTGCAATCTGCTTGAGGTATTTCATCGGGACGGGGTCGCTAGGTGAGCCACTCTTAATGGCTCCTAACACCTTAAGTACTTTGTCTGTTGTTACTGGTCCTAAAGCTTGAAGCTCGATTTCCACGTTACTCCCCTGCTTGCCTATATCCAATCCCCGGACTGGTCGTGGTAGGGAACTTACGATATTTTCTACTTTCATATGAAAGAAGTTAGCCAGTTCCTTACATTTCTCCTGGGGACTTTCATGGGTCACTGGGGGTTCGGGCGTTTTTAACAGGTCTCTAAAGACCTTGAAGGACTCTCTAGGAGAATTGACAGCATTGCCAATTCTCTCTTCGAAGAACTTAACTTTAGCTTCCCGGAGGGCGGCTTTATAACCTCTCATTGCCGTCAGATACTCTTTTCGGGTTATCTCTCCCCAATCCTTTCTCCAATTCCGCTCTAACCTCTTGCAGCCTTTCCTAAGAGTTCTCAAAGTCTGCGTGTACCAAGGGGCTGAGCCTACTCTCTTCTCCTTCTTCGGCATTCTCTTTTTTGGGAGAATGACATCCAGGGACTTGGTCAACCAATTCTCCAGGTTCGCATCTGCTGTTAATGGATCTGGCACCGGGCAGGGACAGGTAGCATCCAAAATGGTCGTCCAGCGCTCTACCGGCAACCTGGACCAGGCCCTATCGACAGAATAGGTCCTAGGAGTTATTACCTCTGTCCGATCGTACTGCCAATTAAAGGGGACCAGAAAATGGTCTGACCAAGGTAAGGCCAAGGGAGTCAAGGCTTGTATACCGACCAAATTCGAGAAGACTGGGTCGAGTAAATGGCCTTTACAATGCGTGGGTCCTGAATTAATTAGCCTCATGT
This sequence comes from Lissotriton helveticus, assembly GCF_964261635.1. Lineage (NCBI taxonomy): Eukaryota > Metazoa > Chordata > Amphibia > Caudata > Salamandridae > Lissotriton > Lissotriton helveticus. The sequence goes on along the minus strand of NC_136067.1, from coordinate 1,798,058,718 downwards.
CAAAAGTTTTCAACTCACATTGCAAATCGTCGGCGAGTTTATCCGCCGCGTCGCCAAAGTGGAGATTAAAATCTCCAAGTGCCATAAAATTGGCCGTTGATGAAGCCAGAAACGTGACTGTTTCCATCAATGAATTAACAAAATTACCCACACCTCCTGGTGGCCGATACACTAAGAGGCCTGATATAGAGGTCGTCGATGACATCCGTAGTGAGAATTGGCAGCTCTCACAGTCGTGGACTCCCGCATCCTGGGCTCTACAAAAAAATATGTCCTTATAGATAATGGCAATACCACCTCCCCGCCCTATAGGTCTGTCTAGATGGTAAATTAGATAGCCCGGGGGGAGTGCTTGCACCATATCTGGCCCTGAGCTGGATGTAGTCCAAGTTTCTGTTAAAAACAATATATCCAGCTCTTTGTCTTGCACTAGGGAATTAATTTCAATTGAATGGCCGGGAAGAGACCTACAGTTCAGCAAGGCCATTGATAAGGCCTTCTTGCCTTTGGCTCTCTGATATTTCGTACAATGTCTGCAGCTCAGGAAGGGTTTCTCTCCATTATGAATATAACTACAAGGCATATCTAACGGCGGTCGTAATAATATGAGGTCATTTCTAGTATATGTAATACCGACCTTAGGGGAAGAGCCAGCGTGTCTAGCCCTAAGCCCGTCTGGGCCCGGACGGGCACAGACGGGCTGAACTCTGGCGTAACTCCGGCGGAGTGTCGGCGGACCCGCTGCGCGTAACCGCTGCGCGTTTGCATGGCCTCCTTTTGTAGGAGGTCTAGCGTCCTTAACGGTCCATCTGAAAGTGTTGTTCCCATATTTCCCAAACGTTTACTCTCCTGGAGCTTTTCCCTTTCCTGTCTAGCTTGTTATGTTTTACTACAGAGTTTAACCAGTTTGCATGTGAGGGTGGTGTTGGTTTAACCCAATTTATACAGATCTCCCTCCTCGCTAGCAATATCAGTACAAATAGGAGGTTTTCCTGTTTTTTAGTTAGCTTACCCGTGCCCGCCTCGTTGATGTTGTATATCCCAAATATAATAAGAGTGGTACTTACAGTTATCTGGATTCCCAATACCGTGGTCAACGTCTTACCAATCTCATGCCAGTAAGGGCAGAGTGCGGGGCAGTTTTGGAACATGTGGGTGTCATCCGCCTTCTCCTCACCGCATTTGGGGCAAGACTTTGTGTTTGTTCCTTTAAATTTCGATAGTTTCTTTGGGGTCCAATATGCCCTGTGTATGGTGAACATATGATTCTTTTTTAGTGCAGCTGGTTTTATGCAGGACCAACATTTTTCAAGAGATCTTTGCCAAATAGTCTGTTGGTCTAAGTCTTGGTCAGGCATGTCTTTCCTCCATGTTGCTTCCGGGACTAAAAAGTCTTCTTCTCCTGCCCTGATAAGAGCCCAGTACCATTTTGATATTTCTTTCTTTACTGGTGCTGATTTTATCATTTCGTTTTCAAGATTCTCGTTACCCTTTTTTCTTTCTGGTAAAGTATTAGCCCAGCTGGTCAGTTGATAATATTTGAATTTCGATAGCTTTCCTTCAGTAATTACGTATAGTTGATCCCACGTAATTATAGAGTTTTCTGCCATCAATTGTCCCCATCTTTCAATGCCTGCTCTTTTTAGTGGTGTTGCCAGGGAGTCTTTCAGACATTCAGGTGTCCCTGGAGAGTCCCATATCTGGGCCATGGAACTGTAATATGGTATATTTACATTATTTCTGATCTGGTTCCAAAGCCTTACCGCATTATATGAGGTCTTTAGCTTAATTTTTTTGAAAAATTTTGGGTGACCGAACTTAAATAGGACGTGGTCTGTTCTGTCCGTTATGTTTTGTAGATAGTCTGGGTAGAATTGATGTTTCTTTAATAAGGGTCTGAAGTTCTTAAATTGAAATGATCTGTAATACTCATACAAGTTAGGGCTTGCTATTCCACCTTGCTCTTTCCTCCTCCTTAATTTGTACCAGGCTATTCTTGTGCTTTTAGATGCCCAGATAAAGCTAGCTATTTCCCCTTGGATTTTCTTCAGAACATCTTTTTTAAATTCCAATGGGATTGTATTAAAAAGGTATGTAAATTTTGGAACTATAGTCATTTTTATTGCACGCGAACCCACATTCACGCATGCGCACATCACAGCCACATGCATACACAGCCACACGCATACACAGGCACACACACACACCCCCCGTCGCCGCCGCACCTACACACACACTAGCGCACCTACACGCACACACAGAGACCCCCCCACACACACACCAGCGCACCTACACACACGCACGCACACATACAAAGACCCCCCGCCGCCGCCATCGCACACATACACATACACACACACACACAAGCGCACCCCCCTCCCGCCTAGAACTAAGCCCCACTTACCGCCATTCGGGACTTCGGTAGCCGGGGCTCTCCCTCGGGCATGGGAGCCCCGCTCTCAGGTACTCCGTGGGCGCGTGCGCGGGACTTCAGAAGACGGAAGTCCCGCCCAAAGGAAGTGGCTCCACGTCTCCTCCGTGTTTGCCTGTCTTCCTGCCTCATTCACCAGGGCAGAGATTTAAGAATTAATCATCGGAAGAATTAATCATCGGGGTCCGGTATTGAGGATAAGCTAGGTGCAGAGAGACCCCGACGATTAATCGTCGGGGTTCATTATTGAGGATAAGCTAGGTGCAGAGAGGGTGCCGAGCGTTGAGGGCGGTGTGCCAGTTACGCTCCCACCCCCCCTCCCGAGACCCATGGTGCAGTTAGCATCAAAAGAAAAAGTGCAGTAACACTCCTAAATCAGGAGTATCAAGGAATGGGCAATTGGTCATTCCATTTGCACTTTTTTACACCCCCTTTTTTGTTTATTTTTCACTTTCACGTCCCTAGGTAAGGGCGGGCCTTAGAGAGCCCATACCGCCAGGGTTTAGCACAAGTCCTGAAGAATGTCTGGTAAATTGACACCGTTTCCAGAGGCAGAAACATGTTGACTGATTTAGTGATTGTTCTGAACTAACCAAACTATTACATTTGGCTGTATTTTCAGACACATAAATATTTTTTACTCGTGTCATAGGGATCTACTATTAAATTTTTTTTTATAGATACCTTGAAGGCACTTTTTTCTTTAATTTCACTGCACGCCTACTCACACAACCCGCTCCGCAGTCTTCTGGTGTCGCAGCACACCAAAGAGGCACTCGGCCTCTTTGGTGGGGCCCGATGATGAAGCATGACACTGACCAGGTCGGTGTGTGAGGGCTTTCTTACCTACCTAAGTTGGGCCAGGTAACCTCCTGTTTTTGTGTTGCTCCGTCTCTGTGGTTGCTGAGACAACTGACCTCTCTTCTTTTGTTTATACATGATAACCGGGGACTAAGAGGGTGTCCTTGAATCTCCCTGCCTCTCCTTTTGTTGATTTGTTCTAGGTATATAATATTCATTAGTTCTGTTAATTGGTCAACTAAGGTTTCCTTTAGGGCCATATAAAATTCATTTGGAAGTGCATCAGGGCCGGCAGCTTTTCCTCTTTTCAAACCATTTATGACTGCTCTGACCTAATCAGGTTTGATTTCGCTGTTTAGTTCTATTCTTTCCTCGTCTGTTAATGTTGAAAGTTGTATAGTATCCAGGTAGTTCTTGATCTGTTCTTCAGTTGGATGTATATCTTCTCTGTATAGATTTGAGAAGAACTTTGAGAACTCATGTCTAATTACAGCGTCGTCAGAGCTTTGTAGCATTTGATCTTGAATCTGAATGCATGGTATATTATTCCTAGTTTGGTCAGTTTTAATTCTCCATGCTAGCATTTTCCCACATCCTTCCCCGTATTCGTGGTTTGACATTTTACTGTTTTCCCATTTTCTCTCACTATATCCTCCAGATAGTCGGCCAGGTTTTCTTTAAGCTTTCGGCTCATTTCTTCTAAGGCTTCCTTTGGTTCTAAATGAGATCCATTTTCTAATTGTGTCTCCACAAGTTTAATGTCCGTTTCCATTTTTCTGATCTCCGATTTCCTGGTCTTGGTTTTATGGGCTCCTAAGTTTAGTAGTTTCCCTCTGGCCACCGCTTTGTAGGTGTCCCACGTGACTCGTTTCGACGTGCCGACTAAATTATCTTCAAAATACTGTGTTGACATAGTTTCTAGTTGACTCACATTCTGCGGGTCATTAAATATGGCTCGCTCAACTGTCCATCTGGGAGGAGTTATGATTTTTGAAATTGAGAGAATTAGTTGTACTGCGGAATGGTCAGACAGGTGTGCTGGGAAGTGTTCGATGCCTTTAACGCTACCTAGGAGATTCCTACTTAGAAGAAAGAAATCGATCCTTGACCTATGGCCCAATTTTTTATTATGAAATGTAAAAGGGTGGGTTTTTTCACCTCTTTGTTTCCATATATCTTCCAAGTCCAGATCTTGCTTGTAGTTCTTTAGCCATTCCCTCATTTTTGGTAGATTTAACTGTTTACTAGGTGGTGTTCTATCCAGTTTAGGATCAAGTATAATGTTGTAATCGCCTCCTATGAGTATGGGAGCGGGGGCTGATAAAAGTTCCGTGTAGAGTTCTTGGAGAGGGGAAGGATCGTCCAAGTTTGGACCTTAATAGCCAGCAATAGTGAGGATGTTATCATCTATTCTGACTTTGATCAATACCCATCTTCCCTTCTTGTCTGACACTTTACTTTCGATCTTGGCTTTAAGAGACTTTTTAAGAATAATTGCAACCCCTTTTATATTGCAGTCTTGTGAGGTGTGTATACAAGCATCCTCCCAATTTAGTTTTTTTACTATTTGGTCCCATTCAGGGCTTGTGAGATGAGTCTCTTGGAGGATAATGATTTCGCTTTCAGCTTCCTTTAGATATTCCAGGATTCTTCTTCGTCTGCTAGGGGTTCTGAGGCCGTTAACGTTCCACGATAGGATTTTAACTATTTTCTCCTTTGTCATTTTTCATTTACATTTGTTGTAACCTGAGCTAGGCTAATAAGTATTTTATAAGACTCCCATTTGGCTCCTGATTTTTGATTGATGAGGACATTTTTTTTGTTTTTTTTCCCTAGTTTGCTCCCCACCCATGTTTTAACAAAATTGACATTATTAGATATTTGTGAGGTTCGAGTTTCCCTCCCTTCTTCTTTTGGGCGGAATTTTCCACCCGATGTGAGCTCCGCTTTCACTAGATTATTTTTACATTGGCTATTATATTTAAGAGGTCACTTTCCCTTCTTTGGTTAGTTTTTTTCCATTTGAACCTGGTCCTTTATCTGTTGAATAAAATTCTCTACCTCTTGGGGCTCCCTTATATTGTGCATTTTATTACGCCACATTATTCTGAGGGCCGCAGGGAACTTCATTTGAACGTTTGCCCCGAGGGATTTTAGCTCTTGCATATGCTGCCCCAGTTCCCATTGCCTGTCCTGTGTGGCTTTGCATATGTCAGAACGAATTTTGAAGGTCCAGTTGTCTTTATTTAATGTCCCATTCTTTAAGCCTTCGCTTAAAATGTTCTCCTTCAATGTGTATGTCTTGAAGTTGATTAAAATTTTCCTTGGGGTTTTTCTTTCTTTGATTTTCCTGAACGGATCCCTGTGGACCCTTTGGATGTCTTCCTTCAAATCACTATCTTTGGTCCAGGGAAAGAATTCCTCAAACAAATTGATGATAAATGCCTTGATGTCTGACCCTTCCATGTTCTCAGGTATGTTCAGGACTCTCAAGTTGTTCTTTCTTCCCTGGTTCTCCAGTGATTCCAGCTTCTCTTTAATAACACGGTCGCTCTCTTTTAATGAACTTATGCTTTTTTGGTACGTGGCTACTTTTTTGCTAATAGTTTCAATTGTTGACTCTACTGCTGCGACTCTCTCTCCTAGATCATTTAATTTTTGGTCTAGATTTTCACAACTTCTTTTATTTTATTTTGATTTGCTTCAGATACTGCAAATTTTTCCCTCATCTCTCCCATGATTTTATCCATTAATAGCTCCATTAATTTCCCAGTTTGGTTGTTTATCAATGGTTCATTACCCGCTTGGTCTGCAGGCTGTGTTGAGAGTTCAGGGAGTTCTGCCATGGGTTGTGTTGATATTTCCTCGTTTGAAATAGTATGGGATACCGTGTCAAGTGGTATATCCGACCTTTCTCCTTCACGTGTTTTAACTGCACTCTCACCCCAGTGTTCTTTAGCGCTGTTTCCTTGTCTGTCGGGGGGGTTATATTTATCTTATTGCCAGTGGTTGAGGGCGAGGAGGCGTTCTTGGTCTGAGGTGAAAGATTGCCCCCTCTCACTTGTACCGTCTGTTGGACTTTGAAAAATGATCTTAAAGAAGGAGTCACTTTCATACTTTGTTTTGCTTGTTCCTTTGGTTTCGTGGCTCTAGTTTTTATATTTTCTGATAGTTCCACGAGGTTAGGAGATGCTCTCTGTTTTCTTCTTGTGCTCCTGGGGGTTACAGTCTTCTTTGGGGGAGGCAAGGGGTTTTGTTTGGTAAGCTGACGATTTCTGAGGCAGTAAGCGGATCTCCCATTGCCCCCACTCTCCGTTGTTGTCTTCGGCTTATTTTGGGCTTGAGTTTCCCCTTTCCGCCTGTGTTCTTTCCCACCTTCTATTGTTTCTGAAGTAATTTGATTGCACCCTACGATTAAATCCGAGCTGCTATTCCCTTCTCTGCCGCTGCCCCTTGTTCCTGTGTCTGCAGTGAGTGACCGATAAGTGTTTGTAGTGAGACTGTTTTACCTGGTCTTTTAATCACTGGTTGCTGGTTATTGAATACTCTATGTATATTGTATTCCTCCACTTCTCCCCTATTTGCCTGAACCTGGTACGGTCTTATTTCTTTTTGCATCCGCCCGGATTCTCCCAGACACTCGGTGTGTAAAATGTAATGTCTTTTGTTTTCACTGATACTCAACAGTTCGCTCTTATTTTCAGGTTCACTTTTTCTCGAATCAGTTTCATTTTCATTTTTTGACTCCGTCTGCGTCTGGTCGCGAAGAGGCTTTCCTGAAACTAACAGCGAGTCATTTTCCTGGCTGCCGGCAGGTCCGCTGTCTCTGCCTCCTATCCCCCGGAACAGGAAGGGGATCCTGCCGAACGCTCTGCGGCAGCTTCGCTTCGCGCCGAGGGCTGCAACCCAGATCCCGGTGTACGATGGAACACCCAGCTCTAAATGCCTCCGCAGAGCGCGTCTATCATACCGCAGATTTCAACTCCTGGCAACTACTGGCCAGCCCGATCTCTGGGCAAGGTAGGGTGTTTCTTTTCAAGTGCTCTTACATTTTATTTCAATATTTGCAACGAAAATCATGTTTTGTGCCGGGAATAGCCTCTTACTCACGGGTTACATTTGGTGAAGTATTCGGAGCTTCCGACCGAGCGTTTTCAGCCGGCCGCCATCTTCCTCTCGCCTTAGGCACTTAATGTTGCTGGATTCCTTGTCTACTTGCCAACCTTGCTCTCAGCCCACCCACCGAACCCTCCAACACCGACGTCGCTGCCCACAACCTCAGATGCTGGATCGAGGACTGCACCAACACCCTCGACCCGGAAACTAGAGAAGAAATGGCACAGTGAACAAACTCCGGACAGCCACGCAGCACACAAGGACGCCATCCGCAACCACCACCACTTCATCAGGGCTGCCAAGAAGACCTCCTTCAAAGACCGCCTCGACAACAACGCCCACGACACCAAGGAGCTCTTCAACATCGTGAAGGAACTCTCCAACCCCAGCTCCAACACCAACGGCATCCCGCCGTCGCAAGCCCTGTGCGGCTCCCTCGCCACCTTCTTCCACCGCAAGATAGCAGACAATTCATGACAGCTTCAACACCCACACAGCCCCAACAGACAGCAACACAACAGATCCTCCGCACACCATCGACCACATCCCCTTGCTAGCCCGGACCAGCGTGAGCGTCGATGACACCATCAAGACCATGAGCACAATCCACTCCAGTTCACCGTCAGACCCATTCCCGCACCACATCTTCAACAAAGCAAGCAGCTCCATCGCACCCCACCTACGCAACGTCATGAATCTCTCCCTTGAGACCGCGACCTTCCCAGAGAGCTGGAAACACGTTGAGATCAACGCCCTACTCAAAAAACCCAAAGCAGACCCAAGAGACCTCAAGAACTTCCGACCCATCTCTCTGCTCCCCTTCCCGGCCAAGGTCATCGAGAAAATCGTCAACAGACAGCTAACCCGATACCTCAAAGAGAACAGAACCCTGGACCCGCAGCAACCACAGCACCGAGACTGCCCTCATCGCCGCCACCGACGACATCAGGACCCTGCTAGACAACGGGGAGACTGCAGCACTCATCCTCCTAGACCTCTCCGCTGCCTTCGACACCGTCTGCCACCGCACACTATGCACATGCCTCCATGCCGTTGGGTTCTGAGACAAGGCTCTGGAATGGACCACATCTTTCCTCTCCGGCAGAACCCAGAGCATCCGCTTCCCCCTGTTCCGTTCCAAAGCCTCCAAGATTATATGCAGCGTACCTCAAGGATCCTCCCTCAGCCCGACACTGTTCAACATTTACATGGCCCCGCTCGCACACGTCGCCTGACAGCACGAACTCAACATAATCTCCTAAGCCGACGACACTCAACTGATCCTCTCCCTCACCAAGGACCCCATCACCGCCAAAGCCAACCTCCATGAAGGAATGAAGGCCGTTGCCGACTGGATGAAGACCAACCGTCTGAAGCTGAACTCTGACAAGACGGAAGTCCTCATCCTCGGCTCCAACCTGTCAGCCTGGGACGACTCCTGGTGGCCAACGGCACTGGGGGCAGCCCCGACCCCCACCGACCACGCACACAACCTCGGAATCATCCTCGACTCAATGCTCTCAATGACCAAGCAAGTCAACGCTGTCTCCTCCTCCTGCTTCAACACCCTCCGCATGCTCTGCAAGATCTACAGATGGATCCCGACAGATACAAGAAAGACAGTCACCCAGACCCTCGTCAGGAGCAGGCTCGACTACGGAAACACCCTCTACGCGGGAGCCCTGACCAAGCGCATCAATCGACTACAACGCATCCAAAATGCCTCGGCACGACTGATCCTCGATGTACCACGACACGGCCACATCACCCCCCACCTGAGAAACCTATACTGGCTCCCCGTCAACAAGAGGATATCCTTCTGGCTCCTCATCCACTCACACAAGGCACTCCACAAGACCGGCCCAGCCTACCTCAACAGACGGCTCTCCTTCTACACCCCCAGCCGCCAGCTACGCTCCATCAACCTCTCACTCGCCACCGTCCCGTGCATCCAAAGAACAACCACCAGCGGGAGATCCTTCTCCCACCTCGCTGCCAAGACATGGAACACCCTCCTGACCTTCAGGAGGATACTAAAGACCTGGCTGTTCGATCAGTAGCGGCCACCACCTCTCCCCCCAGCGCCTTGAGACCCTCGCGGGTATGTAGTGCGCTTAACAAATGACTGATTGATTGATTGTTTGTTTTTTCTTTATGTCAAATGGAAGGTCTTAACTCCAACCGTTTTTTGTCTCCTTTATGATCCGAAACTATGGGGTCTAACCGAAGACTTAAGGCTATTAGGTCTTTACATATTCTAAGTTGAGGGTCTATTGGAGCTATCAAATCTTTTAATTAGTCTCTTAGGCCTTGATAATATAAGGCGGCACTTTAGTCCTCGGGCCACTTTGTTTCTGCTATTAAGTGATTGAATTGGGTACGATAATGGACCAGGTCTTTATTTACCTGTTTTAGTTCTAATAACTCTCAATCATGATCCTGTTATTGTTCTTTGGTCGAAGACCTTTTCGAATTCCGTTTTGAAGCGAGACCAAGTGTAAAGCAATGGGTCATCCGATTGCACAAGAGGGACTGCCCACATGGCAGCGTCTCCACTCAAATAAGAGATCAAGAAGGCGATTTGAGATTGAGCATTGGGGAAGGATGTGGGTTTAACCATAACGTGTAACTGCACAGGAACAGTCAATGGAACCGTACCAATACTATAGATGGATTTGAGCTACTGGCAGCAACTACCTCAGGAGGACGAGACAGCGCTAGTTGTGTCTATAAATGAGTGACCTTATTAGCTAACGCTGTAGTTTCCTGCCTAGCAGCTGACAGTTCATTCTGCATGATTCCCAACATAGAACACAAATCTTCCAAGGTGGCCATCCCAAAGATACTGCTCAGGAGGAACCAAATTAATGGGCTGGTTATTCTGTCAGAACTGGTAAAATTCTGTTGGATTCCTCAGGAGCAGTACCCTCAAGAAGGTCACCTTCCAGCAGCCTTGACTCAAGCTTAACTGCACTGAGTATCAAAGTGGCTAGACTGGGGGAAGGGAATTAGGGTGGGTACTGCTGGGAGAGAGACCTGGAATGAGAGGTTGTCCTTGATTAACTTTCCTTTCGTGCTTCGTAAACTCTTTGACTATATTTAACATGGGCTAAGCAATGACAACATACCTGTAAAAAAAAACAGGTTATGCATAGAACAGTCGTTATGTATGTCTTCTCAGGCTTCACTGGCAATTTCTGTTCCTATAATTCTCAAAGATACAATGTTATGGCTAAACAACCGTGTTTCAGAACGAAGCACACACTCATATAAAGAGCAACTTGGGTTTTAGACACAATGTTTCCATAATGATGTGTTTTATCCACTGTTAAATATCACAGTGATAAATCCAAAAATCTTTTTGCAATACACACTTTACATATGCTAATGAGGAAGATTAATATTCAAAGTCCAAGGGAGCTCTATTTATCAGAGTTCAAAATATGCAAATGTCCAAGAAGCGCTTCAGCGTGATGTAACATAATGCCAAAGTCACTAGGTATGCAAATGCCCCCAAGAGCGCTTCAGCGTGATGTTCCCAAAATGCCAGAGACATCAATATGTAAGCGCGATGTGCCAAGTTGCCAAAAATCACCAAGCATGTAAATGACCAAAGAGCGCTTCAACGCGATGTACAAAAATGTAAAAGAGTGCCAACATTTTCCAAACATCTAAATGCTCAAAAAGCACTTCAGTGCAATATGCAACTTTCTTTCAAAATGCAAAATAACAAAAACGTTTCCTTTCACGATGCTGTTGGTTAAGAATGAACAATCCTACCTGATTGTAGCTGAGAGATGACCTACAACCTGGGAAGAGAAAACAGAAGTTTTCTTGTTGCAACCGGAATCTTCTTTCAGCAACCGGAGAACAGGAACAGCTGCTGCTCAATCTCAGGGTTCCCAATAACCAGCAATGAGAACAGGGTGTGGCCCCTATTTAAAGGGCTCAGGAAGAAGCTTCCAGAACAGGGTGTGGTCCCCATTAGCTTCCAGATTCCAGCTCAAAGGTAAACTACTGGAGCTGAGAAGGGACAATAAGCCTTGATAACATCATAGTCTGCAACAAGCATTGGCACAGACAAGTGGCAAGTCACAACAAGCATTGGCAAAAACAACAGAAAACAGGTGCCAGACAAGGTACACCAGGAATCTGACGTGGCAGAATCGTGACAGCATTTGCCATTTAAAACAGAGCTTTATTAATCACTGAAAGGTGATTCTCGAGTTCTAAGTATCAGCGCCGGAGGATCCTCATCAGTTGGAGGAGATCCTGATTTTGGGGTCTCATTATCGTGAGTGAAAAAGCATAAATTCAAAAGATTTGAGCACCATCTCGCTAGTGAGCATAATTTTTTTGGGCTCAATGGCAAATGCCTCTGGTTGGCACTTTGATAAATTGCTGTTTTCTCCAGTACTATTTGCTGGCAATAAAGGGGCTTTGTCTCTTGTCATAGGAGTTGTAGTGCCAGACTGTTGTTTAGGCTGGTATGACTCCTTGAGATTTCTTTTGTTGTCACTGTTAGCTGATTGGTGTGGATGAACTTAAGAGGTGTTACTAGAATGATGTTTGAATTTGTCACATGGTCTTGATTTTGTGTCTCTACATTGTCACTTGTTGAGTTTATTCTCTTTTTACAGCTCTGCAAGCACAATAACTTAAGTGATGTTCTGTGGGGTTTTGTGGGTTGGGCAGAGAGACCCAAATGCGCGTTGATTGGGTTGCCTACTGATGTAGTTGATGGCGCCATCATTCTGGGGCTGCAGGAGATTCCAAGTGTGGCCACGTCTGATCAGTTTTCCCTCCTGTTTCCTCCTTGTTTGGGGTGCTGTTTCTCTCTTTAGGTTGCACTGCCTTTGTGGTATCAGTAAGTCGGTTTTCTGTACTCTTACACTCTTCATGGCCTTGGTCGACCATTGATACTTTCACTCCTTTCTCTATGATAATTATTTCAGGAGATTTTTGCAATTTTTGGAAGTGCTCTTTCTTGGGCTTCCTCATATTTTGTGAGATTGATGTCAACTCTCTGCCCAAGAGGTTCATTTGCTTTTTGTCCTTTCCTAGTTGTTGGGTACAGGTAGACTCTTATGTCTCCACAGCTATGGGTAATTTTCTTATATTCTTTCTTATTTTCATTATTTTCGCTTAGATTAAATGTGAGCAAAACAGCTAACATTTTTAAGTTTTGCACTACTCAATCAGTCAGCCTTCAGCTGAGCGGTCATGATGGGTGTGGGGTTTAAGTGCTTGACAGACACACACTCATCAGACAGTTAGCACCTAGGCCCAAGTGTGCATGTCGGGTTGGATGGTTGCCTTTCTCCAGCCAGCCTGACATGCGCAATAAAGGCACCTCAACCTATGCATTAGTGAGCCTGGGGTGAATCACAGTCGAATCCCCAGTCTCAAAATGAGCGGTGAGGCCGCAGGCCCGAGCCAATCCTGGCACTGCTGTGGCTGGAAGAGAGTGAGATCATAGTTACTAGGGTCATGTGTGTTCACGGGAGGCAGAAACCTGACTCTCTCACTCTCTCCACTTTCTTTCAAGCAGAAGAGAGACATAGGCATAGCTGGTTGTTACAGCATGGCAGACAGGCATTTTAAAAGAGTTTCACCTTCCACAACAGGCAAGTTTAATTAGCGAGTTCAGTGGGGGATAGATGGTATATTACCTTGGAGGGGCTCTGTGATTGGCAAAACGTGGCGAGCAAAGTGATTTGAAATCAGAAGTGCACATCTCATACAAGGCAGCATGTACTCTCCCTGTGCAACTGAGATCTTGTTTCTGGCGCTTTTTCTGCTACCAACAAATAGATAGTCTTAGTTATCAAATGGCCTCATTTCAGGTGTCATTTGCACTCACACCTGATACAGTTACATGTAACAGCAGTTCTGCCTTTAACACCAAGGGGGGACTTCACATGCAGGGATTTTTAGAGCCTCACAATGTTTGATTGAAAACTACATGATGCAGAATGCAACATGATGTTGGCAAAAATTAACAAGACTGACTGAAGGTTTCAAATATGAGTTGGGAGCAATTTTTCAGCCTTTGGGCTGTATGTCTTGCAACCCTAATACCACCTTCTGTTGTCCCTACATTTGCAAAAATCATCTGATTTTCAGTCATTTCTCTGCATCTCTCCACTAAATAAGCATTAGGTAGTAATGTGTTTAAATGAAAACTCTGAATGCCCATGCCATATAATCACGAAATTCAGACGATTTAACTTGTATATTGTGCAATACACATCTCCATCCCTTAAGCCGACAGTAAGGACCAGCCCATGTTAGGTGCGAGGGCAGCACAAATGCTCTGGGGAGGGGGCCATGCATCACCATAGTTCGAATTCCCCCATTACCTGGCCCCACCACCCCATCGCTGTTACCTGCATGGACTGCTGCTGCTGTGGGGTGATACAGCGGGGAGACTGAGCACAGTGCTATCGGTGTATCTCCATAGGGCACGGGGGACAGTTGTATGAGAGACTTTGATTGTGGTGTTATTGGGGTGGTGATTCGAGACCTGTTGCAGGACCTGGTTAATTTAATTTGACTGAGTAAGCACGGTTTTTTATAACCGCCAGCAGAGGGATCAGCTCAAGAAAGGACATGTGGAGAGTAGCCCTTTTCCACTCTGAGAGTATTATTGAGAGTTAGCATGATACATGTCAAGTGGGAGGAGTAACCAGGGTGGCTATCAATGAGATCCCTACGCCTGTTGCCAAGGCTCATAGCTGTCCTTTCAAGAACATGTGAATCGGCAAGGCCCCAGCTCTATTTGAGTAAAATAATCAAAATAGTTTAAGGCAAACTGCAATTAAAAAACAACAGAGCTGCCTAATGCACCTATTCACAGGCTCTATTTCAATTTTACCTAGTCATGAAAGGGGATTCAGTATAAAATGTTTGCATTACATCAACATTAACACATAAACGTGCAAATGTTATTATCAATGTTTTATTCACATTTAGATTGACTACAGCTAATGTAGGCCTATATTTTAAAATAGCTAACTTGGGTTGCCATCTTAATTTGTAACAAGTTAACATTTTCTTTCTAGGTGAAGCTGGAGCCCTAATTATGGAATGTTATGTTCTTTTGCTTTCTTTTTCATGTGAAACGTTTTCTCTGCTTTGTGATAATCATGGACTGTTTTAATGACTAGCACATTCACCAAGACACCTGCAAAGTAAAGGCAGGCCCCATGTATCTCAACTTGTTAGAGATATTACAAGTTTCAAGGATGCAGAAAGAAGTTTGATTGTGGAAGGTCCCAATAAGCTAACTGTGAGAAGGTTGTAAGTGGGCAACTTGCACCAATCCAGACAACCCATATGGTGATTTTAGAGGTCTTAGACAACCTTAGGAAGCTCTCTAAGTGGTAGCTGTGGATGGTTGCCTTCAGGCTTAGTCCAAAAGGAGTGTAAAGAAGCTTGTTTTTCCAGGACATCATCTTATAGGTATAGATTAAGTGAAAAAGAACCACACAGTGTATTTATATTATTATTTATTTATTATAAGACACTCACTAACACATACAGATATCTCCAAGCCAGAGATATACACAATGCACACAATACTTTTCAAAAGAAACAGGTAAGTAGCACGAAATACACAATGGTCGCCAGGGGGAGACCAAACCATATACTAAAATAGTGGTATGCGAACCACGACTCGAGTCAAGGCTATACCCAGAAGACGCAGAAGAGCCGGAGGTCCAAGAAACCACCCGAGGTACGTAACCAGGAGCACCATGGTGGCCTTGGCAGAGTAGGAACACGAGTACGGGATCAATGCAGGTCAATGGGTAAGTCATGGCTGCATTTTTAAAGAAGAAGAGCCCTTCCCAGCGTACCCTGAAGAAACCCTGTGGAAAATAGAAGGTTGGAGAGCCAACTCCCCGTGGATACCTTAGGAACCAGGATATCTGCACCATGGAATCTTTGGTGCATAGGTGTGAAGTGGTTTTGGCAACCGCTGTCGAACTCAATGGAGGACTTCAGGAAGATGCCGCTGCTGGAGAAAGTAAAAGCGTCCAGTGGAACCCAAAGCTGGATTCAAGTCAAGAAGGACCTGCAAGCAGAGGGCCCAGAGTCTATGCCACTTGGAAGTGACCAGGAGGCAGGGAAAACGAATGCCCACCCATGCAGAGTATTGCAGGAGAGTCGACTTTGAACTTGAAAGTGGAGCTGTGCGGACCAGGTGATGCTGTGGAAGACCAGGAGCCATGCATGAGCTGTCCCAAACGGTTGTCGAGATTTATGGTGTCAGTGTCCTTTGTCCAGTTTCGCTCCAGAGCGGGAGCCAACAGCTCCCTGACCTGGTTTTAACTGGACTCCGCAAGGCGGGCACCAAATGTGCCCTTCAAGCAGACTGAGTGGCTTTGGCAAGCGCTCCCACCCAGCCCCAATACACTAACCCTGTCTGGGAGGTGGTCACACCTCCATTTGACAGGATAACTATTGTTCTGCCATCCCCTGCTCAAGCTTGGCTCAGCAGCAGGAGGACAGAATCGTGTTTCTAGTCGGTAGCAACCATGTTGTGCTGTCCGGGTCTAAAAGACTAGTACAGGGAGCACTTAAGGCCTCCCGGAGGAGCTTTACAGTCCATGGAATCATACAGATTCCAACATGTTTGATATCAAACATGATATGGTTCGTTTCATCGCATAATGACGCATGGCCACAATTTGTATCTTAATGACTGATGCACTTACAGCCCGGGAGAATGGACTCTGAAAGCTGTAGGGGTGTCCTGCTCATGCTGGTGCACCCTCACACTTAGAACCAAGCACCCTGCCTTCAGGATTTAAAGGCCTGCTTTAGGGGTAACTTATAGGTCTTAAATGCAGTGACCCTAGATATAGGTAAACCTATATCTATCGTAAGTGATACTAGCACCCGCTTATACAGGCTGCCATGGCAGGCCTGTAGTTACAGTTTGAGTGGTCCCTCATGGGTGGCATAATACATGCATCAGCCCGTGGGGGACCTCTGGTGTACCTATGCCCTGGGTACCTCAGTACCAGATACTAGGGACTGATAAGGGTACAATAGTGTCATATCTGGGATGTACCTAAGTACTTACCATACCAATTTAGGGGAGAAAGCACAGAGACTGGGGTCCTGATTAGCAGGAGCCCAGTCAGACTAGTCAGAAACAGCATAGCACCAGACAAAAAGTGGGGGTAACCATAAAAGCAGATCCTACTTTCCTACACTAACAAACATACTCGAAGGGCGCGAGCTTCGGAGCTTCTAGAGCAACTTCACTGGCTTCCGATCGCCAAGAGAGTCACCTTTAAGATCCTGACTCTGGCTTTCAAGGCGCTTCATCGGATTGGCCCAAGCTACCTTGGAAAGCGGATTGCCTTCTATGTCCCCAGAAGAACTCTCAGGTCTGCTTACGAGGCCAAGGCTGTGGTTCCCTCTATCAGGCGCACTCGCATTGGTGGTCGTTCCTTTCGGTACCTTGCACCGCGTTGCTGGAATGATCTCCCCCGGTCTTTAAGAACGGCTACTAATTTGCTAGCCTTCAGAAAAGAGCTAAAGACCTGGCTCTTCTCCCTGTAAAATTTTGCCCTCTCTTTGAGCACTGCCATGTTGTACACTTTTCCTTGTTTCTCTCTTCGCCAAAGCGCCGGGACACTCCTTGGAGTAGCCGCGCGCTATAGAAGAGCTAATATAACATAACATAACATAACATAACAATTGTATTATCCGGATTGAATAATTTCATTAGAACTAGGTTTTGATGTAGTAAATGTTAGAATTATATGATTTAGGCTAGTGCACGCTAGGCTACAGTTCAGAATGCTTACCATTTCTGATTTAGCAGAGCATAGTATGAGCTTTAGGATACTGTTTTTATGAGACTTTCCTTTGCTTTTCCCTTTAAGGCGACCTCATACTGGTTCGTCATTCCGTTTGATCACTTTGAATTGATTCGAACTACGTAATAATTTATGCAATCATGTTTGATTATTAGATACTAATTTCATTTTGCCTTTTGTAAATGTTTATTCTTTAATAAACCTTTTGGTTTGAAACTTAATCTTTCTCTGCCTTTCTTATGGAGCCTAATGTGCCTCGCATTATTGAATGTATTGATTTGTTGAATAGCCTCAGTCGTGAACTTCGATTCATCTGAAAGAGCTTTATGGGTCC
This sequence comes from Lissotriton helveticus, assembly GCF_964261635.1. NCBI lineage: Eukaryota > Metazoa > Chordata > Amphibia > Caudata > Salamandridae > Lissotriton > Lissotriton helveticus. The sequence continues at coordinate 1,798,041,200 of NC_136067.1, read as the reverse complement.
TGATATTTGCACTATTTGGTTGCAGGGAATGGTTTCGGGCTCAAGATTGGATGATTTAAATTCACCACCAAATTTTGCTGCAATTCAATTTGCGTTGCAAATCTTCCATGCTCCCATAAGTCCATTATGAGATGAACCCCCAACCAATGCTTGTACAGTTTGAAGCACTGAATGCATGCAAACATGGAAAGGAGAAGGAGAAATGTAAAGCCAAAAAGAGAAATAAAGTCCGTAGTTGGATGGACTCAAGATGGAATGCGAAGCAACAGGGGTGGAGAGAGAATGTGATTGGGGGCATAGGTATGCTACCTGTGATGCTACCTGTGATAGTAAAGGAAGAGACAGAAGTGAAGAAATCATAAAATGGAGGTCAGGGTAATGAAAGAGAGTCAGAGGTTGGCAGTGATTCAAGGGTTAGTTTTTGGATGGTTTACTAACTTCCCAACCACCTCCATACAATGTTTTTCATCACTGCAATTGACTACAGTGTGAGGAGGGACACAACTTGTAGGAAGTGCGAGTGTGGCTGCTCAGCAGAGTTCCCCAGAGGAGGGTTAAACTTGGCCACTCTAGATCCATCATTAGTTGTTGTTAGTACATTGTCCCTTGTATGTCTATTATCAGGACAACCCCTAACATAGCTGCTGTTGGTACTACTCTATATTTGAGAGCACAACCCCATGCAGAAGTGCCCCCCCCAGAAATACATCCATTGCAGCCCCTGTTGCAGTGACAGAATCACAACCAGAGGCACAAGAGACCTTAATTTAAGGAGCCTGTAAGGGGAACTCTTTAGCATGATTATGTTAATTCACAAAATGAGGCTGAGCTTAGATTAGTGAGCAGAGAGGCTAAAATGCATGCCCATTCAGAGCATGAAAGATTGATAGAGTTAGCTGAAGAGTTGGTGTGAATAAAAATATACAAAAATGAACTGAAAAAAATAAGATCAAGCTTGAAAACACATTCCAGAGGATCGGTGGGAGGCGTTAGAGAGTGGAGGAGAAACAAAAGTGCAAGGATCAGTGGGCAAATTGGGATGATACGAAAAAGAAAGAGGATAAAGTTGAGACAGAAGGGGGGGCTAGTGTGAGTGACCCAGAGTTTGGAGAGTTCCTATTGAGAGAGGTGTACGGAGGTGGGTATGTTAATTTGCCCTGGAGGCATGGTGGTCTTTTGTAATTCATAAATCAATTTCCAGCTGCTGGATAATCCTGATAAATCATACACTGAGGTTGACAGGATTGTGAAGATATTGAAAGTGCTTTGGGTGACTTGAGTACCTTTCTTGACATTGCTGTTCCCAAGGATTTGAGGGCAGAATGTAAGTTGGCTGTGGACTGGAAACGTGCTGAGCCACAAAGAGATGCTCGAATGAACGTACCTTCCACTACTGTTATTGAAAAATATAACCAGGTGTGTGCTCACTTAAAAACGAAGGTCCCACAGAAAGAAGTTGAGTTCCTCAAAATAACCAGAACTACCAAGAGTCCAAAGAGTCTGTGCATGATTATTTTAGATTATGATTTGTTGGCAGTCGAAGTCCCTGAATGAGATTCTCTGATATGTAAAGTATTGCAATGACAATTTGGAGGCAAAGTAGAAGAAGCGTAAGAAGAAATTCATGCTGGCACAGACTAAATAGCACAAAGAGGATGTCAGAATTGCCCGAATGTGACAGATTCAGGGTTTAAGTCTGTTCATGGTTGCGGTGCAGGAATGCAGGGATTTAGTTTTCGAGGTGGTGGTCAAAGAGGAACTTTTGGTCTGCAAGGCAGAGGCCAAGGAATTTCTGCTGATATAAATGCAGGGATGGACATAAATATGTTGAAGAAACCCATTTGTCACTTTTGCAACAAGCTGGGCTATTGGAGACAAGAATATAGATTGAACCCAAATTGAATGAAAAATGAAGTTCAAATGCAAAATATGAGTGCAATGCCATTGCAGAATACAGTTCAAAGGTTATATAGTGTCGCTATTCCCCAAGCCCCAATGATGCAATAGAACATGGTTAACTAAAAGTACCACTTGAATCGGGAAACATCCATAACAACGCGGGCATTACCCCGCACTGCTATTACAACGCTGCTATTACAACGCAAGCCGTTACAACGACTTGCGCTGGAGGGCGCTGTAGGATAGGGAATAGTTTAATTTTCTATCCAACACCTTCCCTACTGTCAACGTGGGCTGGAGTTGGAATAGAAAATTAAACTATTCCACTATCCAGCGCCCCCCAACGCAAGTCGCTTTAACGACTTGCGTTTGTAAAAACTGCATTGTAATGGCATGCAGGGTAAAAGCCCACGTTGTAATGCTGTACAACCCTTGAACCCAAACCCAAAAGTTCAACAAAACCCTTTCGTAACTACTGATAATCTCCAATAGTTCCCAGTTTTTGATAGTCCCTTTGGACTGGACCCTGAACTATCACAAATACAGTTTGTGAGAGGGGAGGATGACTGCATGCCTGGCATGGTTCTAGAGGTAGACTAGAGTGGGCCATATGTGGATGGAAAGGTGAATAGCCACCCTATATTGTTTTTGATCAATAATGGAGCTACCTGTTCTGCTCTACGGTGAGAACAGTGGAGGTTCCAAACCTACACTTCTCTGGAAAGCAATTCCAAGAAGGTGTAGGTGCCTCCATTCAGCAGATTGTGAACCCAGTTTTAGCTAGGGTCCCTGTAAAGAAATGGTCCTCCCAACTTAAGATGTACGAAAAAAGAGAAAGTCTGGAACTCATCAGGCAAGGACATTGGTTTGATTAAAAGTAATGAGCAAGTGAGAATCACAGTGAAGCCTAATGCAGAGTATTGCTGAATGCCCCAATACCATCTCACTGCTGGAATTACATCTGTCATTGAATTCATGCTAGGAAAGGGCATCTTCAAGGATGTGCTAGCGAAACCTTGCATGTCACCACTAATGGGTTTGCAGTAACCGAATAAGAAATGGAGGATATTTCAGGACCTGGGAAAAGTGGATCGAATTGTATTACATGTTGTCCTATGGTACCAAATCCAGCTGTGATACTTTTTCAAATCCCATGTGTTACCAATTGGTTCTTGATAATCGATTTGTCACAAGCATTGTTTTTCATTTCCTTACAATAGGATAGTCAGTTTCCTTTTACATTCCAGTTTTTAAGGAAAATCCTTGTGCGTTGCCAAATCTCACAAGGGTATCCAGAGAGACCCTTTATCTTTAATCAGATGATCGAGAAAACTTTGGAGAACCTACAGTTACCATGCAACTTGGTTCTGGTCCAGTACAGTGAGGAACTAATGGTGGTGTCAATAACACAAGAGCTTGCAAGCACAACACAATTGCATTGCTGAATCACTTGTCAGAGAACGCTCACTCGGTGTCCCCTACAATATTGCAGCACTGTCAGAGGTTCTCTATTTGAGACATCACAATGAGAAAAGAACTACAAAAGTGTACCACTAACTTATCTCTACACACCTGCAGGAGCGGCAATCAATTTAAATAAAACAGTTTATCATCTCTATCTCACAACAAAACAAGGTTGATCCCTGCTCTCTTTCTCTCTCTCTCGCTCTCTCCCTGAGTTTCCTCTCACTACTCTGTGACAGACCGTTTCCATCATATATGAGAGGATCAGGAGCTATACAACACAAAAATCAATAATCACAAAACCTGTCTTGGTGGAGAACAGGGGCTCATCCCTCGCATGATGTAAACAGGAATCAGCTCAGCTGGAATTCCGGCATGAGGGTGACCTCAGCAGTGTCAGCTAAATACTCCTCTGCCCTAGAAAAGGAATGATGTGGTTTATATAACAAGGTGCACTCATGCAAGCATGCCAGACCCCCAGTTAGGCCACTATTGTTGATTTTAGCACAGTTGCCAAGCGGAAAATAACAAACAACATGGTGCTTAGTGAACTTAGCACTTGTTCAGAATGTTCATAGCACTTGATAATATGTCTACGAAGTAGTGTAAATGTAAGCAAAGTTCTTTCAGAGAATATTATCCTGCACAGGCAAGCAAGCTTTAAAACGTGAGCATGTAAAATGGTGGTGTACCTTCTTGGGCCTAAATGTGACCACATGACACCCATAAGGTAATTAAAAAGCTTCCTAAAATCATGTATGCATGAATTAAAAAGGATACTTTCATGAAAACCCTAAAATCCTAAAAAGCATTGTGCTCTTTAATAATAAAAGCATAAAGAAAGCCAAATTTGTGAACAAAAAACCACAGGATAGCATTCACTAGGAGCAGGACAAGAGATCTTTGACAATGTTGTAAATTTTGCTCTGTCGCTTTTTGTTGTGATTGATGAAATGCATATGTAATGTTATGGTGCTGTTAATTACTGCAAACTGTATTTTGTGATCAAAGATTGTCCTAAGTGTTGTGTTTTTCCGTCAATGACTCAATGTTTCATATGAGGTTGCTGCTGTTTCTTACAAACTATATTATACACCAAAAGTTGATATCTTTCAGATACTGTTTTTGTTGACAACTGCACTTTTTAGTTCTCGCCTGAGCCAGCGCATGCGCAGCTCGGTGGGGCATTTAGTGTGTGAGCTTTCAAAAGTTCTACAGACGCTTTTGCTGGCCTCGAGCGTGCGGTTACACGCACAATGACGAGCAGAGGTTTCCCCTATCGTCATGGTGTGCGCACATCGCACACCACTCGCCAGCCGGCTTTCACTTTTTTCATCGCGCACGCACCACTCGTGCCCTTTTTTCTTCTTTTAGAGCTCGTGCGCGCACACAACTCTGTGCCCATATACTTCTCCCAGGTCTTTTGCCGCTTTAACACCCCGCCCCCTCCCCACCACAGAGAGCCTCTCATGGCTGCGGGTCTTGTTTTTTAATGCAAAGGGCTTGTCAGTCAGTTCCCGTGTGCACCTCAACCCTCATTATTTTTGGCATTTAAATGTGCAATATTTGCAAACAGGTTACATTGTGTGCAGGAACTGTTCTTTTTGTTATATAGGCACCATAGCTGAGGCCTGCCTTTCAATGGTGGACACTTTTTAAGTCTTTGACTGTGCTTTTTTATGTTTCACTTCCAGTTTTGTTTCTACTTTAATATACCATAGTATTTGTAAAGCGTGCAGTCGTCCAGAACAATACCCTGGACTCAAGAAAATATCGGCCTTGACAGATGCTTATTGGGACTAATTGAGACATCCGCCGACATAGAAGTCATGGTTCACTGGTCTCTAAATTCCCAAATGAAGTCAGTACGGTAGAACATAGCTGTGAGGGTATTGTTGTCTAGCAGCTACAAAGAGAATGAATTACCACATTCCCTTACAGAGCTGACCTAAAGTATTTCAGAAGCATGGAAAATGAAGACCTGAGATATCAGGCTTGGTTGTGCATTATTGCGTTTTATTTTTTAGTATTCACTAATTTTTATCACAATGTATGTGTATCAAACCTTTTCACCTTCATATTGCCTTGTGTTTACTACAGTTCTCCTGACAGGTGTTTATTATTGTGCTTTTGGATGTTCTTGAGTTGTTTCAAGCAACATTTCTTCATTGGATGTGATCTGGCAAAACTGTTTTATCAACTATCTGGTCGGTGTTTGTTTATTAGAAGATTATTTGGGCAAAGTGAAATACGTGTTTCATCTATTAACTGCAACATGTTTATGTAACTTTGAAGTACGCTTGTAATCATGCGGGAATTACGCAATTCATTGTGAGGAATGGTTAAATTCCTGGGAAAGCTGAAACAGATTATATGTAAAAAATGTATTTACATAAACTAACTCCCCTACAATCCGTTAAGTTAGAATTAGCAACTCGTGCCTGTTGCATTTCTGGGCAAGGATAAGTAAGACATTTTGGGCCAGATGTAGGAACCCTAATACCGGTCGGTAACGGCCGAAATTACCGAATTTTGGCCGTTACCAACCGCTATTAGCCATTTGGGATGTAGGTGGCTACATTTCAGATTCGGTAATTTACCGAATCGGTATTTAAGAATTCAGTAAATTACGAATGAATGGGAAATACCGATTCGGTTAATACCGAATCGGTATTTACCGAATTTTACAGATTCGGTAAAAATTACCGAATTAATACCTACATACCATTTACCCATTCTAAAATACCGAATCAGTAAAATTCGGTATTTTTAGAATCGGTAAATGGTATTTACCTACATCTGGCTCTTGATGGTTATGGACCTCTTTCAAGGGAGTGGGTCAACCACCGTTTTAGGTGACAGAGGCCTAAATAGATGGTCTAGTGGACAATTGAAAACGTGGGATTAAGACTCGGAGTCATGGTCTATGTTTTTTACTCATATCGAAATGAGACTAGAAAGCAGGACCTACGTCCATTCTTTTCCCAAGGAGATACAAGGATGGTTTTTAAAGACACTTTATTGCAAACACAAACACCCTGATATCTTTATAAATGATTCTCAAAATTCATGTATCTGAAACATAGGTAAATCAATTCAATGCCACCCATGATTCTCCTTTTTGTCCAGGATGTTTATTCTCTGTTTTGTATATTTAACGGATATACTTAACTTGCTTCAATATTTTGATTTTATTTGCTTATCGTTTCTGCTGCTGATTATTAAGTACTTCAAAAAACATGGATTTCAGAAAACAAAGCAATAACATATTTGTACTTGTTTGTAAACTTAAGCATTACCAAAAACACGGTCATGAGTCAAATGAACATTTGTTGTAATAAAAGCCTGCTAAGGAATGCATGTGCATTAGTTGTTTTTAGGCCTTTAAAAGTTTAAATTAGTAAGTGAAAGCTGAATGCACCGTTGATGAAAGGAAATCAGTGACATGTTGGCCCCTATCGGTCACAAGGTTTATGGTATTTTTAAGCACTAAACCAGTGATCCATCTTCAACTGTTAGAGCAATGGGCAACATTTGTGTGTCTAATTAAAAGAGGAACAACACCCGAACTTGTAAATTGAGTGAAACAGAAGTAAGGACAGAAATTCACATTATGGTGTCGATTCCGATTTGGGAAACAAATCCGTACGACGATTCGTATTTGTAGCCGTTTCCCTACGAATCGTACAAATCCGTCCGAATTGCATAGTACGATCCATAGTAAAAAATACATCCGAATCATTGCGAACCGTACGAAAAGCAAGGGAAAATCCGTACAATACGGACCCTGAAAGTGAACTGTACGAATCGTAAACATGCCGTACGACCCAATAAGTATGATCCGGACCGGGGAATGCGTACGCGATGCTTAGGTAAACGTCGCGTATGAGCAATTCGCACGGAGAGCCACACAATCACATAGGGTACGGTTCGTACACCCCATGATCGTAGGGGTACGGTTCGTACACCTATGATCATGGGGTACAGTTTGTACACCCCATGATCGTAGGGGTACGGTTCGTACACCTACGATCATGGGGTGTACGAACCGTGCCCCTACGATCATGGGGTGTATGAACCGTACCCCTACGATCATGGGGTGTATGAACTGTACCCCATGATCGTAGGTGTACGAACCGTACCCCTATGATCATGGGGTGTACAAACCGTACCAGGGGTCTGTTTTGCACGCACTTCGAGTCGAATTCTGCTTTTCCAGACATTTTGAGCTCTCGTAAAAAAAGAGTTGTACGGAGTGTTAACTGGACGAATCGTACTTGCTGGATCGTAAAATGATGCTTCGATCCGTAGGGACATTCGTACGGATTATTGAGTCATACGGGCTTTGGTATGATTCGGACGGAGAACTGCTTTGGGTACGCATCGTACTACATCGTACGTACGGGGACGTTCAAGGATACAATTCGTACGGGGAAAATGCTCTGTACGGCTATTCGGATGGGATTTTACCAAATCGGAATCGGCCCCTATATGTAAATATATCCCATAAAAATAAACAGTGGTTCACTGTATTTTGCGTACAGTTCAGTAGTAAATTTTACATTTCAAATTTCAATATAGTGACAGTGACTAAAAGTGATAGAATTTGAAGACCAATTTAGAGCGGTGTGGGTTCCCCTCAGTAAATTTCTCAAAAATAAAGGCAAAAATAAAAACTTGAAACCACATAAACTACTCAATTTGTAGAGGAAAGCTCTACTGGGATGTTGGTGACTCTACATTCTAGATATTTGGGAAATAGTGACTCATTATTCTTGATGAAGACATTGGTAAAAACGTACTGGGATTTTATTACTATTTTCTATTTTCAAGAGGAATTAGAACATCTTGCCCAAGGAGCGTTTGAGAAAATTAGTTGTAAGTAATGAATATGAAACATTTCATTCCTCTGTGTTCATCAGAAAAATTGTATAATTAAAAGATCAGTGAGTTATGGGTCATCTCAAAGAAACATCAGTTAAATCTCTAAGAAAATTGTATTTTCATCTGTTAAAGTTATGATGATTTAACGAGTTTGGTCAAAATGTATTGGAATATAAATGCTTCTTTAAGATGGGCTGAGGTTGTCACCAAAGATGTTGTGGTAGGCTGAATGCACAATGGCGCAGTTTATAGCACAGTTGACCACTAGTGTTTTGAAACCCTGCGAGGATCTATCACCATTTTATGCCAAAGTCTTTGCACAGTCTTCTGTAATTCGGCAGTTACCACTATTTACATGTTTCCAAAGTTATTAAATTATGCTCTTCAAGAATACACACTGCCTCAAGGGCATACTTTCCAAATTGTATAATGACCTATAACACCCTCTTAATATTCATGGGTGTTGCAGTTGATAATCAGCGGCCAATGCAGTTTGTAACTTGTATGCCATTCACTTAGAATTGTGGAGAAAGCTTTCCTGCTTGACATTTCTTTAACGTATCCAAAAACAATCAGGAGGGTGGAAGACTCTTTCCCTCTTGATATACAACTGTATAATTTTTACTATGTTATTGTTCACCATATGCTGACTGCTTGAAATCCAGTTAAGAAGCGTTGAAGTAAGTGTGAAATTGAGAAGTTGTGATTGTTTATTAACATGGTACAGTTGTGAGCTCTGATAATCAGCTATATGTTCAGTTTTTTATCTAACGTGTTCTGTTGGATGTTGACTGTTTTTAGTAGAATGTACAATAGCTCTCGCCTTTGGGACTTTATAAGTGTTCAGCCATGCAACGGTTGATATTGTAGCACCAAGGATATTGTGCTGCATAACTAAATACTTATAAGGTCCCAAAAGCGAGACCTATTGGCTATGCCAATGCTCGTTACCTGTGTCGCCACCCTTCACATGCATTGTTATTTCTGTTGATGAAATGTTCATATTGAATTGTTGATGCATCTGTAGATAGCGCTGAGCTCAAAGTAACGTATTTTCAAGAAGTACACCATGAACATTTTTCCCCACGATTAGATCAAAAGCAAAGATTCCCCAACAAAGAAACTATGGTGGATTTTGTCCACTAAAACTACCAGACTTATCATGGAGTCACCATTAAAGCACATCCAAACCAGGTTCCCAACACAGCCTAAAAAACGTAATACATTTTGCCAAGAATGGCAAACCCACATGAAGGCATGCACATTTCCCTGGCCAAAGGAGGAAACCTGTGACATTATCGCACCAGATGAAAACACATTTCAAAACTAAATAACCAGGTCAAAAGAAAGACAGGAGAGAGGCATTTTTAGAACTCTGGCCCTCGTCGAGGAGGCCAAGATCAATAATCCTGCATTACAGATAGCAAGCAAAACGTCAGCACCTCCGCCACCATTTGCAGTTATGAAGGCACTCACGCCAGTTCCCCCCCCCCCCAATTAGGTTATTCCAATTTACCAATAATAGGAGTCAGAGGACCCCCACCCCACTGAACGACTGACAGTTAGGCACAAGTGTGAGCAACCAACAGGCCAGCATGCCCATACAATTCCAGCACAACCCAAGTCTGTTGGAAAAGCCCTCAGAAGTTTGACCAACCGTCTATCTTGTCCAGCACATAGAACGCCCACAGCATGGACAACATGCACTCCCACTGGTTCAGACAAACATGCATGAGTGACAGGGATATTTCTGGTGGTTCTAGAATGTGATACGCCAGTGGAGGTGAGGAAGGGAGCCCCAGTCTCCCGGGAACCGATGATGAAGGTGAGATGACGAGGGTGAGACTACTGGACTTGCCCAGTCAACCAAGTGAGAAAGATGTGAACCGATGCTCGAAGTAGAATAGGCACACAACCACACACTTTGTATTGGAAGGACAAGTGGTCAAAGTACTTGTGAAAAATACACCATACAACTTCATAATAGACAGGGTGCGACAAGACCATGCCTAAGGGAAGGGATGGTCCCCTTATCAAAATACACAACAGTTATATAAGGGTTCTCGGGTACGGTGTCAAGGATCCCCTTCATGAAACCCCTTGAACTAGAGATAGGAGGGAATCATAAGAGAGCACAGTTATTACATTCTCTCTCATCCCTGATTAATCTATTAGGATGAGATTTGCTAACCAATCTAACAAGCATTGGAAATGCAATAGGTCTCGCAGCATTAGAGTTAGTGCATTTAGAATTGTTTATGGGTTTTTTGTTGTAAATCTTTTGCATTTTTATTTTTTGTAGCCAATGCTAAAGAATTACAAATCAAAAAAGCAATAAACATTTGTAAAAGCTTTAACTAAAAATCCTGTGAGACCTATTGCACTGTGTGAGGGTGAGGTGTTGAGGGTGAGTGAGGGTGGGGGTGAGTGAGGAGTTGAGTGTGAGTGAGGTGTTGAGGGTGAGTGAGGTGTTGAGGGTGAGTGAGAGTGAGAGTGAGTGAGGGTGAGGGTGAGGGAGGGTTATTGTGAGTTAGGGTGAGGGGTTGAGGGTGGGTGAGGGTGAGGGTGAGGTGTTGAGGGTGAGTGAGGATGAGTGAGGGTGAGTGAGGGGTTGAGGGTGAGTGAGGGTGAGTGAGGGTGAGTGAGGGTGACTGAGTGTGAGTGAGAGTGACTGAGTGTGAGTGAGTGTGAGTGAGGGTGAGTGAGTTATGAGACGCCTCACGCCTGTATCATAGTGAGGTGCAAAAGGAGACGCACGGTGCGAGAACCTTACAAATATGAAAAGCTTGCAGCATGCCAGATGCTAGGATGCGCGGGCGTGTGTGAGATACAGGTACACGCGCGAGAAGCCCTGATGTGGAGCGGGAAATGCACAATGATGAGCATAGTTCGATATACAGAACGAGGTGGCTGTGTGTGGGTGGTACTCAGAAGTGTGGTGTTTGCGATGAACACAGCACGAGAGCCCGAGGGAGATACTTGAAAACTGTGAGAAACATTTCCAAGCGAGTACACCGCACGAGGTCACAAAAGAGCAGTGCATGAGATGCTCACAACACAAGCACAACAAACTCAAGTATGTGGGAGACAAACACATGAAGCATTTTGTATGTAATGCGTGGGGCTCCTCACACACGGGAAGGTGGAGAAGGAATAGAAACACAGAAGTGTGAGGTGGGAAAAGATCGTTTAACATGGGAAACTGGTGTGAGGTGCCAACAAACGAGCCCTGTGTGTGATTTTACCACACAGGGTAACCCTGGTGTGAGAATACGAGCGTGTACAGTGCGTGTGAACCGCTCAGAGCGCGAGAGGCTCACACACACGGGTGTGAGATAGACGCCGAGTATGGGCGAGTCTGACGCTCTCGAGACGCCTGGTGTGTGCCTGTGATGCCCCTGTAAAGCGCTCTGACACCTTGGATAATATTCGCGCTATATAAAATCGCATTAAATAAAATAAATGAAAAAAATAACATGGAAGATGCTCACAGACGCAGGAATAGTGTGAGATACTCGGAAACATAAGCGTGTTGTGTGTGACTCTCAAAAACAAAGTGTGTGAGGTGAACACCGGTACCATGCCTGTACGAGATTCAGGGTGCGTGAGATATACTCAAACACGTGGCGCCCGGTGCGTGAAATGTGTAGAGCTGCGACAAGCATTGTGTAGAGCTGCGACAAGCATAGTGCGTGCGACGCTCACAGGCAGGAGAACCGAGCTGCCCAGCCCACCCCCTCCCCCAGGTAGAGACTGAGGCCGGAGTCGTACACAGAAGCCGAATGCACGTGCGACACAACTGCAAAGACCACGAACAGTACTAGGGTCTTATGGAGAAATAACCCCCTGGGGACTGTAACTGGTAGTCAGACCGTGGGAGTTGCACCGATTTTATGGTATACGCCAAAATAATGCAGTTTAATAGGGCATTCTCGAAATCATGTACTCCTCCTGCCTAGACGTGTAGCCATATGCGATAGTTCTTGTATTGAAGGTGCAAAATGCGTTGTACGAGGCAAATAGAAAAGAATAAAAACAATAAGGTTCGGAGGTGGTAATACACGTTTAATCTCATTTCCATACAACACAAGGGCTTCTGTATAAATATGCTCAGATTCAAAAAAACATTTGTGTACGCGAAATGAGTGTCATTTCTCCCACCGAAGCCTAACAAATACTGCAGGAATAAAATATATCAAGCGTGTACAAACAGAGGAATCCGGGGTGAGGCGTTCAGGCTGGCTACTTGCATATCTCGTTCGAAGCAACAAAAGACTTGCGCTTCGTGTTGCCGCCACCCGTGGTGACTGGAAAGCCATTTTAAGTGAGCGAGAAGGAAGGCGAAAGATAATGGCCGATGCACAGGCTTCAAAGCGTGAGGCGGCTTTCTCTGCAGTGCTGACTCAGGGGAGGGGGCGGAGCGGGACAGAGCGGCATGTGGGTGTGAAGAAGCCGGGCCTTTGAAGTGAAGCTAAGCTTCACTTCAAAGGTGTCGGAGGAATGCGGGCGGCTGTGCACGCGCTTTTAAGCTCAATGCACATGCGCATTGAGCTTAAAAGTCACGGGCACTGCAAGGAATCGCCACGATTCCTTGCAAGTTAGATAAAGAGTCGATGAGCCCCTATAGTCTCGCTTGCTCGATGCGCATGCGCATCGACAGGCGAGACCTAAAAATGACCATACAATTTTCAGATGACAGGACAATGGCCTACTCCTTCCAGGACCTGTGTCATTGTAACACTTCCACATCAAAGGTATACAAGCAAACACAAATACAACAAAGGGGGGACACTGTTCCAGGGAGAAGAGTGCAAAAAGTCACTGCCTCACTATCTTTGAATAGAGGAAGAAGTAAAAAGGGAGTAAAGGGAAGGTGACCTAGGTCTAGGACTCAGATGGGGGAGAACAAGTGTTGCCCTCACACACCCCGAGGGATGTCATGCTTCATCATCGGGCAGTTCCTCCTCGTCGGGCCAGTGCTGCAATGCCCCATGGGTCTCCCGAAGGGTCACTTTATCTGAGATCTTTTGAGAACTGCCGTATGATGAATGCGGGTGTGTGGAGAAATGCAAAAAGAACAATTGATGGACAGAATGCAAAACAATGTCATACATTTACCCTAGTACAGAGATCTGGGCCGAAATCCATCGTTTTATTTGCTCACCATGCCATTCCAGTTTGGACCCAGCCATATGCAAATCAGTATTTACCCTGCACCCAATGGGAACAGTCCAGCCCGAACTGCCAGGCCAGGTCCTCCCTGGACAGAAAACAAGCATCCTAGGGCCTGTTTCGGGCTTTCAGCCCTTATCAGCCAGAATAGCTTGACTCCAGTGGCATGGAGAGCACAGGCCTCAAATCTGAGCATACCCGTCCCACTCGGGGTGACAAATGCAAAAAGAACAATTGATGGACAGAATGCAGAATGCAGGTGTGTGTGGAGAGTCCCTTGTGGAGGCGGATTAAGTGCATGCAGAATGTGAAAACTGCCCAAGAGTTACCAGGGAGTGCTTTAATAGAGTGGTACCCTTGGCAAGCTAAAAACCCGTAGGTTAATGAGTTACCCTCTAGGCTTAACCCCTTCGACGCTCATGACGAGCTGGGCTCGTCATGCAGTAGCCTCCTGCTACGCTCATGACGAGCCCAGCTCGTCATGAATGTGCGAGGATCGCGAAATCCCAGCACAGCAGGGGAATTCCCATAGCATCCAAGAGGTTAATGTGCCCAGGTAACTATCAAGTCGACATGCTTTACGCCTCTATTGTCATAACGATCGTTGGCGTTTCATCAGACCAGCCTCCCTCACTCATTTTAAACATGTCTCTCTCTCATTTTTACTTTCCCTAGGTCTCGATCAGGAGTGGAATCTACTGTTTAGTAAGATGCCTAGACTAAAGGACTCTTAGCCCCAGGCCCAGGCCCCTGTAATGATGTTGATGCAAAGTGCCCAGTGACCCAACTGGTCAGGCACTAGGACCGCCCCGAGTGAGTGAGGGACGAGGGCAGGCGGAAAGGGAGGAGCTGGGGACCAAGTGGGCAGGAAAGGGCAGTAAGCTGTTGGGACTTGGAGAAGGAGGATGATTAATAAAGAAGGTCCATGACCCTACCTCACTGTGTCCGCCTAAGTTATTGGGGCTGGACACTACAACTGGCGACGACGGCGAAAGAAACCCCAAGCGTGTGGACAGCCACAGCAGCAACCGGCGACCGACTGGCCCGGAGCTCGCCCCACGTCTGGAGGCTCGAGCGCGCTGCGAAAAACGCCCACTGAGTGCCCACCTCGGCGGCGGAATAGCGGTCATTTAAGCGCCTACCGAGTGCCCACCTCGGCGGCGGAATAGCGTTAAACAAAGCGCCTACCGAGTGCCCACCTCTGCGGCGGAATAGCGGTCATTTAAGCGCCCACCGAGTGCCCACCTCGGCGGCGGAATAGCGGTCATTTAAGCGCCTACCGAGTGCCCACCTCGGCGGCGGAATAGCGTTAAACAAAGCGCCTACCGAGTGCCCACCTCGGCAGCGGAAGCGCGCTGACAAAAGCACCCACCGAGTGCCTACCTCGGCGGCGGAAGCGTGTGGCCAAAGAAAACGCCTACCGAGTGCCCACCTCGGCGGCAGAAGTGAAGGAAATTGCCCTACCTTGATTGGTGACTCAAGCGGTGGACCACGGCTCCGGTGAGTGAAATCGCCGCCTAACTGGCCCCCCCCCGCCGAAGAAACGAGCAGAAACGACCGAAATCTCGCTGAAAACGAGATTCCCGGCGGCCATCTTGAAGTCAGGCAATATTGACCAATCCCCTGCGAGGGATCATCGGCGGCCATTTTGAAGTCAGGCAAAGAGCCTGAAACAGCAAATAAGCACTAACAAGCAACAAACAAGCATTGGCAAGTAACAAACAAAGCATTGGCAAATACAACAGCTGTAACAAACAAGCATTGGTAAATGCAACAGGAGTAACAAACAAGCATTGGTAAATGCAACAGAAGAAACAAACAAGCATTGGCAAATGCAACAGAAATAACAAACAAACTTTGGCAAATGCAACAGAAGTAACAAATAAGCACTGACAAGCAACAAACAAGCATTGGCAAGTAACAAACAAGCATTGGCAAATACAACAGCTGTAACAAACAAGCATTGGTAAATGCAACAGGAGTAACAAACAAGCATTGGTAAATGCAACAGAAGAAACAAACAAGCATTGGCAAATGCAACAGAAATAACAAACAAACATTGGCAAATGCAACAGAAGTAACAAATAAGCACTGACAAGCAACAAACAAGCATTGGCAAGTAACATACAAGCATTGGCAAATACAACAGATGTAACAAACAAGCATTGGTAAATGCAACAGGAGTAACAAACAAGCATTGGTAAATGCAACAGAAGAAACAAACAAGCATTGGCAAATGCAACAGAAATAACAAACACACATTGGCAAATGCAACAGAAGTAACAAACAAGCACTGGCGAGTGCAACAAACAGTATAAACAAACACTGGCAAGCGCAACGAAAGCAACAAACAAGCACTGGCAAGTGCAAAACAAATGGTGTAAACAAACATAACAAGCACCAGACAGTTCAAATCTCGAATGCGACAAACACAAGCAAATGCAGGTCTGAAACACAACAAGCACGAGCAAAGGCAAGTGCCAAAGTAAACCTTTAACGCTACGCAAAGAGAAGAATTAAAATAAAGGAGGAGAGAAACTAAATGGTCCAGAATCATACCGAGATAGCTGCGGATCTTACCAACCTAAAAGGAAACAGTCCTGTGACCGTAGCAGATCAAGATCTTCCTCCTCATGGCGGTGGGGAAAGCAACCCAACGATCCAATCCCTACATTGAAGTGCCACCCCCAGTGACACAGACTGACATTCAGAGTTTGGGTCCCAAATGGAACCGGTGGCTGGAATCACTGGACGACTTTCTTGACACCACCGGTGAGCGAAGAGATGGAAAATGTCTGACGTTACTGCTCCAGTTGGTGGGCCATGAGGGCCGACGTTTAATTAGAACATTTTCTGAAAAGGACACAGAGACTTATGAAAGACTACAAGATACACTACGCGCCCATTTCAACGCAAAGGATGACGTGGATCATGAACGCATCGTTTTCAACACAGCACGGCAGGAACCAGGAAAATCATTGCCAAACTTCATCACCCGTTTGCAGAGTCTGGTACAACGCTGCCACTTCAACACATTTACAAATGAGGACGCAGTTCGACTTCGGGTAATCGAAGGCTGTTCAAGGTCTAGTAAAAAGCACAAGATTCTTCAAGGGCATTGGTTGCTAAAGGAAATCATCAAGAAGGCCGAAGCCGGAGAGCGGGTCAAAGCAAGAGAACTATCAAAATAACCGCACCTATGTGCAAGACACCAAGATACCAGAAAAGAGACAACTCTAAGGTCGGTGAATAAAGCACAAGAAATAAGCAAAACCAGAAACGGGGATGATGAAGACGGATCAGAGATAAGACAACGAGAGAAACAAAGTAACATGAAGTACTCTGAGTCAACAACACAAAAGACCGAGATGATCCAGGAGTACGACAGTGTCACTTATTCAACCTCAAACTCAACGTGTAGTGCAAGTGATTATGAAGCAGATGAAGCATCAAGTGAGACAGATCGCACCAATGGACCAGATGACAGCCTGCCCAACAAATGTGCAAGAAAGGCAAATTAAAGAAGTCTGGACCAGTTACGCCAGCACTGGAATTCGGTACATGATCACACCCGTAACACAGATGTCAGTGCACAAAACAAGCGGGAAGGAGAAGCAAACCGGATAAGACAGACTGACTCACCCGGACACCGGGAAGAGGAAGACAAACACATCCACGACATCCGAGACAATGAAGAAACCGAGAGGAGGCCATCATCATCACACGAGAGAGGTAGAAATGAAATGCCAAGAGATCAACCACAAGAGATAGATATACCAAGAGATCAACCACAAGAGATAGATATGTGGTCATCAAACAACCCATCCAGTAAGACGACATCGAAGTCATTTCGAGAAAGGTACCCGGAGAAATATGCCAAAGAGAACTCCGACTCTAGGAGCAGCTCGTCACGGCCTACCTATTCAAACAACCCATCCAGTAAGATGACATCGAAGTCATTTCGAGAAAGGTACCCGGAGAAATATGCCAAAGAGAACTCCGACTCTAGGAGCAGCTCGTCACGGCCTACCTATTTCAAAAATCATCTATTCAAGACACACTCAAGAGAACGGTATCAAAGGACATCGTCAGAAGACTCCTCTGATTCAGAAAGCACGTCTGTTCGATCCCTCGAGTCGACCGAGTCATGGTCCCGACGACGGCCATGGCATCAACCACCTGAACACACCTCAGAACCAAAGGACATCAGTCACGTCAAGAGTAACGTATCTCACATCAATGTCCCTGAGTACTCAGTCACTTCACAAGACAACCTGTCATGTCAACCGCAGATACATCAAGATACAAACCATATACCTTCACCACGGATAGGGTCAGCGAGGCTGACCCACAGGGCCTACGGAAAGAAAATAAAGATAGTGGACACTACCAACCGGATGGGAAAGGAATATCCAGTCACCCCGCAAGGAAGACAAGACGTGTTAACAGAGACAGACCATCATCCGATGAGAGAGAAACATGCACAGGCCCAGACAGTCAAAGAGCTCACCAGTCCTAA
Organism: Lissotriton helveticus; assembly: GCF_964261635.1. NCBI lineage: Eukaryota > Metazoa > Chordata > Amphibia > Caudata > Salamandridae > Lissotriton > Lissotriton helveticus. The sequence goes on along the minus strand of NC_136067.1, from coordinate 1,798,023,262 downwards.
ACATGAGTGGGAGTGGGTGAGACAAACAGAGGCAGCGAATGAGTCCCCGAACCACACCAAGATGGTCTTTTCAGATAGCGCCTCACCGTCTGGTATACATGACTCTGAACAGGAAGGCAGTGTTGTCCTGGACCAGACAAGACAAAAGGAAGCACAGTCATACGCGGGTGCTCGGAAAAGAACCCGAACAACACCCCCTCATGAAGAAAATCGAGCGTCAATCAAACAAGAGCCCCATATGAAGACTGACTGCCGCCATCAAGTTGAGCTTTTCACAGTCACCTCAGAAACTGAAAATGAGTGGATCACCCCGAAGCTGATTGGAAACCACCACGAACCTGAGCACAAGAAGACCACGCGAGACGTCTCGCAATTACAAAGATACACTACTGTAACAAAAGATGTTCTCGTCAAAGCAACAGAAAGCCATACAAAAGAAATGGAGATGCATCTTCGTAGCCGAAATAGGCGGCCTGCAGACCCGTGTGGCTGACTGAGGAACTATTAAACATGTTAGACGCTAAGTTTATTTTGTCAACAAGGGGGAGATGTAATCGTGTGATGCAGTCCAGCGTTTCAACAAAACGGAACTATAAGAACTGCAGAGGCTGACGGAAGACGACTCACCCGCATCGTGAAACCGAAACGAAACTGGAACAGAGAGATCCTGAGACACTGCCAACTGACAGTCAGGCACTGATGGAGACTGCCGCTGAGAATGAGCCCGACAGGCCATACCGTATCACTTCATCGAAGAATTCAAAAGAAAGACAATTTCCTGTTTTGCCGTGGTGTATATTATTTTGTTTTCTTTTTATTCACAGAGGGGGGAGATGTAATGATGTTGATGCAAAGTGCCCTGTGACCCAACTGGTCAGGCACTAGGACCGGCCCGAGTGAGGGACGAGGGCAGGCGGAAAGGGAGGAGCTGGGGACCAAGTGGGCAGGAAAGGGCAGTAAGCTGTTGGGACTTGAAGAAGGAGGATGATTAATAAAGAAGGTCCATGACCCTACCTCACTGTGTCCGCCTAAGTTATTGGGGCTGGACACTACAGCCCCCACTGATCGTCTAGAGGGATACTAACCCCTCTATCTTATTTCTATATATATTTTCTTACGTGCACAACATCACTATCACTGATTTGCTTTGGTCCTGATGAAACGCCAAAGATCATTACGACAATAGAGGCATGAAACATGTCGACCTGATAGTTACCTGGGCACATTACGCCTACAGGGGTAACTCATTAACCTACTGTTTTTTTTAGATTGCCAAGGGTACCACTTTATTAAAGCACTCCTTGGTAACAGGAAGGTTCCTCAGCCGCTGCACCCCTGCAGCAGGGATCATGTAGTTGGACAAACATGTGGCAGCATTAACCACAGACAGTGAACTCAGCCCAACAGGGACCGGGGCCACAGCCTCGGCAGGGAGGGGTAACTATCTGGGGAGGTAATATCTTCACACAAACACAGAGTCCAAATGTGTAGTAAGATAAACCTCCAGAATAAATAGCACCTCTTCACCCACATCCCCCCAAAAATTGTACCAAACCTAAAGAAGGACCAAAGTGACAACTTTGGGAATTCAAACTTATTCATTCATGGGTTCAGGCTGTTGTATGTGTTCTGTCGACTGGGTAGCCTGACTAAAGCTCACCATCAAGGAAATCTGCGCGAGCCAAGGCTCCACTCTGCTGCTGACCCCTCAGGTTTGACTGGCCACATCCCAGGCGAAAGGCCGTCTGACAAGAGGGCGGGATGGCTCCCAGAAGAAGTACTTGAAAACCAGGAATTCAGGTCCCTGTTCCCAAAAGACAATAGGGATGGGTTCCAATGACCAAGCCAAAAGGTCCCGAGTATCAGGCACCTGACCTGGGACCAATGTTTCCTTCATGGCATGTATCCCCAACAGCGCCTTACAAAAAACAGAGGTCTCTACCTAATACCTTTCATTTCTAAAATGAAGCTGTCCTCTAGTGGCTAGAACCAAGATTCCCATATGCCTGTGATTGTGAAGACCCCAAAACCTCCATAGCACAGGCAAAAGAACCGATTAGCGACGATGTGTCTACATAATGTCAAATCCAAGTTCTGTGGTGGGGCAGGTTCACCAGAATAGACAGCCATCCCAGAATTGCAGGGGCAGTCCCTGTTCATCATCATCACTTGGCAGACTTCTGCAAACGTTGCTGGCCGTAGCCCTGGGCTCTTCATGTTCTTATGTTCCCAGCAAAGTTTTCCTTCTTATTTTTCTCACGGTTCCCAAATCTCCAAAGTCTGACCACTGCGCCATTCCTCTCCAAAATAGAGACAAAAGTATGCCTACTTCTTAGAAATCCCTAGCCATAAGCCAGGAACAGTAAGTCCAAATGTGCTGAAAGAAAGTAGTACATGGTCACAGAGAAATAGGGGTGCCTAGAAGAGGGGGGGATCCCGAGTGTCCACCACAGCTCCAGGATGGAGTAGATCACCTAAATGCGCTCCTCCCCATATCAAACGTAGAAACTAACAAACGCACCAAGACTCATGCACCATCCGGAAAAAGCAGTAGGCCCTGACCTCGGACACCACAGGACGGCATAATCAGGGGCACATGGAGGCTGCCGTAAACACAATTTCTCCCCCTGAGCCTCATGATAAAGGAGGTAGCAGATCACGTAAGACCTAGGAAAACACTCAACACCAGCAAACAAAGGTCAAAGTCAGCCCAAAAGAAGTTTCTAGAGAAAAGGCAGAGTTGAGATTTCTGCATCACAAGGGAGGGTCACATTGCACACATCATGCTGGGAACTGAGACATACACACGTGACATCAGGGCACGTTGCAACAAATAACAATGCTTATCAGTGACACACCCCCTCCTTGCACAGTCCCGTGCATTTGTAGGTTGGAAGACACAGCCCACACTCATGGAGCCCCATGTACACACCAGGACAGACATGTTCTTTGAAAGCTTGTGCCACCCATAGAACCCTAGCTAAAAACGGATGTGATCTAGCCCCATGATGACAAGACCACTCCATAAACATTTTGCACTAATCCAAGCACCCAGTTAGGTATAAAGGAGGGAGGGGGCTGAACAGCTTGTGAGAGAGATTCATTTGTTTTTAACTATCATAAAGATACCACGACTGGGGTCATCTTTCATTGCCAGAAAAATAATTCACTACGGGAAACATGTAATGTGTTCTAACTTAACAAAATGAACCAAGGACCAGATGTACGACCTAATTTTGCATGCGCAAACGGGTTTGCAACCCGTTTATGCATGCAAAATACTATTGCATACTAATGCATTCCTTTTTCCTTTAAGGGAAACGGGTTGCATTTAAAGAAAAAAAGCTGCTTTATTTAAAAGCAGTGCCAGACATGGAGGTCTGCTGAGCCTAGCAGGCCACCATCCCTGGGAGGGCCAGCCATTCCCAATGGGGTCGCAAATTGCGAGTGCCTCATGAATATTGATGAGGCATGCAATTTGTGACCTCTTTGGGAATCGCAAACAGTTTCTCAGACATTGTTGTACATGACAATTTGCAACTCTCAAATTGCGACTCACAATCAAACGCAATTTGTGGGTCGCAAATTGTCATGGTCGTACGTCTGGCCCAAAGTTCTTATCCAACAGGTCTACAACAGAACCTCCAAGTGCATCACCTTTAAGCTGTCACATCAACACCCGAGCATGGATCCAAAGTGTGAGAATGAAGATTGCGAACTGCACCACAAACATTTTGTTTGAACTGTTAAAAAGAGAAACCCTAATCACCAGGACTACAGACACTTCCCCTGGGTCCATATCAAGACCTGAAATGCTAAATTACAAGTTATTTATTATTGCACTTCTATGCCATGTGTTTCTGGCAAGGCCCATTGTCGTTTTCCCTATGTTAGTCTAGCTATGCACGTTGTAGGCTGCTTTTATTTTGCACACATTACTACACAACACGCTTGTTTTTGTGCCACATTGTATTTTCGCACAGACCCTGCACATGTTTTCGTATTTTATTCTTTACTGGGATTTAGTCTGAACACACTAGACAAGGTCAAACAACAATTCCCCTTTTTGTTCTCTCTGGTCAGACACTAACCCTTAGACATGACAAGAGAATGCAGCTACTGTTTATGAGCACATATACCTTGTCATATAACTGAGGACAAGAGTTCTGAAAAAACCACACACACACTGAGCGAAGGTCCTGAAGCCTGAGTGCTCCGTCAGCTGAGATATAGAACATCCACATAGGTGTGCTAGGGTACGGGCTCCACCACTAATCCCAGAGATCTATAATATACAATCATTTAGTTTCAGAAGAAATGGGAGGGGGTTTAGGCTAATCTGTCTTATAACATGACAAGGCTATTTATGGTATATGGTTTGTCATACATTCTAACAATATTTTTGGTATGCATTTGTCTATTAATTGTGGCTCAAATTATGCATCTTAGAACATGATAGTGTAAGTAAATATTATAAACTTCCTTTGTGTCGCCTGTTTATCTTTTTTTGATAATCAAATTTTATTGGCATTTTATACGAGAAACAAAACAGAAACCAGCGTATATTAGCATGAATATACGATAGCCATGAGCAGCAACCAGCATATCTCAGCTCTAGGAGATGGAAGGGAATGTCTGTAGGTCCGTAGATATCATCACATTTGCATTGAAAGACACATATCCTTGTGGAGGATATCAGAATGTTAAGGAGGTAGTAAATTCAGCCACTTGCCCCATATCTTCTGGAACTTCTCCGGACATCCCCTTGCCCTGAATAAGGGTTCCTCTTGAGCGGCACACCAATCCACCCCCTGCCGCCACCTTCGCAGGGTGGGGGACTTGGGACGTGCCCATGCAGCCGCTATATCACGTTTGGCTACTGCGAGAGCCGTGTCCAAAAAGAGCTTGTCGGCTCGGGAGCCATCTAGGTTGTCGAAGACGCCAAGGAGCAGGCTCATGGGATTGTGGGGATCTGCCAACCCAAGATGTGCGTAAGCTCAGATTCTATAGCAGACCAGAATGAGGTGAGTGGTGGGCAAGTCTACACCATGTGAAGGAAATCTGCGGGAGCCAGGCCACATCGGGTACAGTCAGGGGAGGGGCGCAGTCCAGCCTTATAAATTCATGTCGGGGTGAGGTAGGCTGTGTGGCGGCAGAGTTGAATGAGGCGGAGCTTAGAAGAGGGCATAAGGGTTTTGGGGGCCATAAGGGCATCATGCCAGTCCGCATCTTCCATGGGGCACAGCCAGTCCTCCCAGCGGCCTCGGAGCTTGTCTAGATTAGTAGGGGTGTTGTTAACTAAGGATCGATATATCCTCGATACCCCCCCTCGTCCTAGATTTCCCATTAGTACCTGTGCCTCTGGGGGACTGAACTCGGGTAGTGAAGTACCAGGGGAAATGTGTGTTGCGAGTGCATGGCGAAGTTGTAAGTAGCAATGAAATTGGGAGGTGTGGAGGGAGTGACGTGTTTGTAATTTGGCGAAGGTCCGAATATGGTCACTCATCCAAATGTCTCTGAGGAGAGAGATCCCAATGTGGTTTCAGGACCAGAAACCCGTAAGGGAAGAAGTCTCTTGGAGCCAGGTACCCTGCCACAGGGGTGTTTGTTGGGTAAGTTTCCTATCCCAGTGGGTGTCGAAGGGCGGGGCGCCATGCCACCAGGACTGATCTAGTAATTGGGGGGAGTGCTTGCGGAATAGGAGCGCCATATAGATAGGCATGCAGTTGTGGCAAATCCATGTATCTACGTTTGGTTTGATAAGCCGGGTCAGACCAGCCTCCTGTGCACCAATCATATACTACAAGGAGTCTGGTGGCAAGGTATTAAAGGTGTAAGTTGGTCACTCCCATACCGCCGTCATAGGGTGGGATCCAGCAGTGAGCCAGGGCAATGCATTGTCTCCCATGTCCCCACAAGAATCGGATAAAGGCCTCCTAGAAATCCCGAAACCAACTCCCTGGAAGGTGGAAGGTGGTATTTTGGAGAATATAAAGGAAGCAGGGGAGAATCATCATTTTAACAAGGGCACTATGGCCAGGGGAATTAAGCGGCAGAGCTTGCCAGCGTTTAGGATCGGTTTTAGCTTTGGTGGCCAGAGGGGTGAGGTTCAGAGCCCATTCCAATTCTGGGAGAAGGGCAATACAAATTCCCAAATATTTAAAGGACTGTCTCCTGATGGGAATGTTAGATTGCCAGTCAAAGCAGGCTCTCGATATGTGGAGGGGGACAAGGGTGGATTTAGCAGGATTAAGTCTTAGGCCAGAGACGCTCTCAAAACACCGAAGTATCTCCAGACAGCAGGGGCCGGAACTCTCCGGGTCAGCCATGAAAAAGAGGACATCATCTGCGTAAAGGGCGATTTTATCTACATTGTGGGGGTCCCAGGACCAGCCTTGGACCACCACGTCAGAGCGAATGAGGTAGGCAAAGGGCTCCATTGCCAATGCAAATAGCAAGGGTGAAAGCGGACATCCTTGACGTGTGCCTCTCCTAATTGGGAACACATCAGAGAGGGCCCCGTTGAGAAGGACTCTGGCCTGCGGATATGAGTAGAGGAAGCGAACGGCATGCAGGAGCAGGGGACCAAAGCCCATCAGGTGGAGAACCTCTGCCAAATAGGACCAGTCAACTGTATCAAAGGCTTTTTCAAATTCAAAGAGTAGTAGGGCAAGGTATGGGGAGAGGTGTTGATGGTGGGCAAGGGCAAGGTGTAGACGACAGATACAGTGCCGAGTACTGCGCGACAGCATAAAGCCACATTGGTCCGGATGGACCAGTTTGTGGAGGAGGGGGTGCAGGTGTTGTGCCAACACTGTTGCAAAGAGTTTCACCTCGGTATTTATGAGGGAGGTTGGGCGATGGTCCCTGCAGGGAGGAGAGGGTGGCTGGGTCTTCGGGATGAGTTGCCTGTTTATCTTATTGTGGGCAAGTATGAGTGAGAGAGCGAAAGGGTGTGTTCTGTTACTGTGATCCCTGAGAGGGTTTAGAGGGTTGTGTTCTAGGGTGCCAACTCACTTGTTTCTCTGGAAAGGTTAGGGGGCAAGTGAAGCACTTTAGCTGGTGGACTCGGGCTCAAAGCTACTGAGTTTGTATGGTGACTCAGTCCCCACATGCTGATATTCTATGGTCCCAAGCATAGTTCTGTTCTTGAGCAGAATCCCTGCAACATGGTGCCACCAATGTGTTGGTCAGGTACTGATGTGTGGGAGCCCTGAGTAGTACTTGTGGTTTTCCAGAATACTCTCACACCTTTTAGCAGAGAGGTCTGTGGTGTTAGGGATTAATCCTGCACGTTTGACTCAAAATGGAGTCCCTAATGCGGGCCCCCCCTAGAATCTTTGTTATAGAAGCAAATGCTGCCTTTCACTTTGAAGTGTTTTATTCTCTGGTCACATTCGCAGCTGTGGATGCTAACATGTACACTTTTCACGAATACCCTACATTTCTCGCATCGGCAGCATATAGACCTTATGCATTTATTGAAATTCCTCTTATCATCTAGAAACATCAGACTTGGTTTAATGGTGCCCCTCCCCATGTGCCTGGGATAGTACGGACGTGTCCTCTCAGTAATGAGTGGGCAATTTGCCAGCATTAGCTGGGTATACATCATATGGCATTCTGACAGACGGTACGGTTTTTGTGATTGTGGAAAGAAAGGAATTTCCTTACTTCCCATGGGACCAAGATCCAACATGGCCCCCTAATTCACAGACTGTTAGACTCCCTGACACTCCCCAGAAAGGTGGGCATTATAAAATGTAAGGCCCATAAGAAAGTGACAGATGATGTTGGGAAAGGCAATGCCCTGGCTGACCAGACGGCCAGACAAACAGCTCTTAGGAAAAGAGAAGGAATGTATGTAGGAGGTCCCGCTAGGTGGGTGACAGATGAGGGCATGGTTGAAAACACAGTACAAAGCGTGATTGATATTCAGTCCCATGCTACTCCTGAGGAACTAAGGGTGTGGAAGTAGCAATTAGCAAAGGAGGGAATTGATGGTTGCTGGGTCCGTACGACTATGGAAAGACAATGGATGTTACCTGAAAGTCACGTGCCACCAGTAGTTACAATGGCCCATGGTCCTGCTCACATTAGTGCAAAAGGGATATGCAAGCTGTTGGAACCTACGTGGTACAACTCTAAGATACCAGCATATGCTAAAAAGCTGGTTAAAACATGCATGATTTGCCTAATGTATGACCCAGGAAAAGGCCCAGTTACTCCTAAAGGAGAATCTCTCCTCATACCTTCCCTTTTGAAGTCCTCTAAATGGATTACATCCAGATGGACAGATGTAACAATCGAAAATATGTCCTGGTGGTGGTCTGTACCTTCAGCCGATGGGTGGAGGCCTACCCTGTCAAAGACTGCACCGCTATCACGACCGCCAAAGTACTATTAAAGGAGTACCTCCCACGATTTGGTTTGCCCCGCTTGGTCTGGAGTGACAATGGGACACCCTTTCCAGCCCAAATTATGGAATATGTCTGTACAGCATTGGGTATAAAACAAAAATTTCATGCAGCTAACCACCCCCAGTCAGCAGGTCTGTTAGAGGTGTACAATGGCATCCTAAATACTAAAATGGCCAAAATAGTAGCCGAGACAGGTGTCACTTGGGTTGATGCTCTGCCCCTAGCCCTACTGGCACACAGCCGGATAGGGCGAACCCCCCACGAGATCGTGTTCGGGAGGCCTGCCAATTTCTGGGGTGTCCCACGGCGTAAGAAACTGTCTGATGTTGAATACCCCGTATTAACTGATTATCTGTACAGTCTAAATAATACCTTTCGTACTCTTTATCACCAGGTGCACGAGGCCATACCTGACAAAAGCAAGGGCCCAGGACACGTTATCCAACCTGGAGAATATGCCCTAATAAGAACTTTTCAACGGACCTAGAGCCTCGAGCCCCGCTGGACACAGCCCCGTCAGGTGTTGCTGGCCACCCGCACCGCCGTGAAAGTAGAAGGTCGGAAGAATTGGGTGCATGCGTAGCATTGCAGGCGTGTGCCTCTGCCCCTCCCCTATGATCAGTGGGTAAGGGAAAGACAAGGAGATTCAGAAACAGAAACAGTACCGACGTTTGTCCCGTTCAGCGATGTCAGACTGCATTCTACATCTACGGAAGCAGAGAGTGACAGCATACTGAAAGGAAGGGTGGAACCCTCCCTTAACTCTGCTCAACACCAAGAACAATTGTTTACCGACCATACTGTCCCTACTTACAACCGATATAACTTGCGCCCCGAGGGAAGGCTTAACCTTGACTTCGCCAAGTATGGATAGGCTGTAGGGCTGTGATCTACCCAGATGAGAGTAGTGCTGGTGTGTCAGACTACGGTATGCCATAGGGCTTCTTGGCACCTGCGCCCAGTGAAGCAACCACCAATCACAGACAGCCACTAGAGGTCCCTGGCTTAGCACAATGGCCGCCGTCCAAAACACCCGAATTCAGAAACAAGATGTCGTCCTCCGACATAGTAGATGCTTCATGGTCACCTTGGTGACGCTGTTTGTCTCCCTCATCTTCCTTGCCTTGGGAGTAGCTGTCCTGGTCTCCTGCTGGTTGTGCTTTCAGTGCCAGCCAGTGCTTTGTACAATGTGTGTCCAGACATCAAGCCTCCACCCTCTAACATTCACAACACCAATATGATGATGATGATGATGCTCCATCAAGAAACAGATGGTCTTATGAACATTGACATTGCTTAAAAGTATTTGCCACTCAATTGCAAAAGGAGGGGCTGAGGAAAAGTGTTTTTCTGATTAGCATCATCTGTACCGGGACTCCATTGTTTTTTCATTGCCATCTCGTGTCAAACACTTCCACACGACCCACCTGGTCATTTCTGCTGATGCCTGAGGAAAATCTAAACTGACACCACAAAAACCATCTTGCAGCCTGCATTTCTGCCCAGGAACTGTCGCACACCCAACCCCTTGTTCTTTGCAGTTCAACAGAAAGCCATGAGACACCCACGCCCTGTGTAAACAAGCTTGTTTTCCATCTCCTGCTCCCAGTCTGGTAAACATCCTTGACACCGTGATCAGGTTATCTGGACAATGGTCTGACTGTTCGGCCCTGATCAGGGTGATTAAACAATGACTTGAAGGATTGGGCTTTGATCAAGGCAATTGAACAAAGACCTGAAAAACTGAGCCTTGATCAAAGCCGAGTGAACAATGATCTGTGTACCAAGCCTTGACCAGGTCACTAACTACAAACATTGTCTGGATCTGGTTATCAACTGTAAATACTGCCCTGATTAACCAATGGTCTGACAGCCAAAAGACTGGGATGAAAAATGTATAAAAGGCTTGTATGCTACAGAGTGAAGTAGCAGCCTCCTGGGTTTTGTCTCTGACTAGCTTGGGACTCTGTTCCATAGCCCGGGCTATTGAAATAAATCTGGGTTCCTCCTGCAGACGAAGGCTCCTGTGTCTCCTTTTACTAAGTATGGAAGGTATGGAAGACTAGGACGGTTCCCCCGCCGCCGAGACCCAGTAAGTGGGTCATCCCGGTTCTTCAAACAGTACCTGAAAACAAAAGGGAGACACAACACTCGTCTGAAGTGCAGATAAAGGAGGACAAACTCTTCAATATAAGACCCCGTTTCAGAAAAAGAAAGTAGCAGTTTTGACTGCTAAATATGCCACAGACGGTGAGAACCCTCCCATGAACAGGAGTTGGGCAGTGACTCTCCTCAACAGCGCAGCAGAAGTCACCATAGTATGCCAGAATCTCCAGGAGTCTCTCACAGCGACAGCAATTGAAACATATGTTACAGTTGAAACCGCGGAAACACATGTAATCCCTCCAGACAGATTATATCACTTGCATGTTCAAATTGTAGGTGACATTAAACGCACCATTAAAGCAATATTCTGAGAGACAAATTAACTATGTCTTATGACATCCTCTTGGTGGTGGTCGATTGGGCCCCACCAATTGTATTTGCATCCCCCCAAGGTGAGGATGTGATTGTTCCTTCCTTTTCTTACCTTGTCCCTGACAAAGTCAAACAAGCTTATGCATCCAAATGGGCCCTTGCATTGGTTCCTGCACTTTACCGTAATCATGTTGGTTGGGATAAGGACTCCCCTTATCACATTATTCCTATTTTGTCCACCCTCAGGTACGATCACAATATCCTAAAAAATGGGACACAAAAATAAAATGCCTTGTCAATCTTGAGAATGAACCTCCCCATGACACAAAAATAAGTATGGATGTTCTTGGAATGGTTGCCTACTGTCAGTTGAATTGCAACTTTTCCCAAGTGGACAAACTACTTCTACAGCGAATTACGCACAACGATGAAAGTGCTGAGAAGCAGCCATCCAACAATAGGAGTATTACATTGAAATACAAATAAACACAATTCCTACTTCTTGTACCATCTGTACATGAATGTGTATAGTTCACTATCCTAGGGCAACAAATGCATGAGCGCCTTTCTATACCTCAGTAACAAATTCTGTCGAGCACCAGCACCAGGAATGCCAAATTACATCAAGGAGTTTTCCCAGTACTTTCGTGAGACAGAAGAGTGCGATTGCATGTGTTTTGACGCGGACCCCGAAGCAAATCAGCCAGTGGTTATTTCTCCACTGAGAAAAATGATCCAGTTGCACCAATACTTCCTGGATTCCTTCAAGCAGTAGCTGTGGTGGGTGTTAGCATCCAACAATGTGAGGGTATAATTAAGGGCTACTCAGTTATTGTAATGGTTCCACATTTAGCTGAGAGCCTACGACCCACACTCACATCAGCACATGACAAACTGCAGGTTTGCTAAATATTAACTTGTGATTTTGGCAGCAGAAAGTGTATCTTTGATCTAATATTCTGATCCCTGCTGCTCTTGTACCCCTTCCATAGAGGGACTCAGATAATGATGATGTGAACAAAATATTGATGGATGAAATGCTGGAATTAATCTCAGCCATTGGTAAGTGCTTTGCTCTCATCACAGTCCATCATTATTTTGCACACCATGCCACAACAGTTTGGGCCCAGTCACATGCAAATATGTTGTGATCCTGTTGTTCTATCAGCCCAGCCCGAACTACCAGGCCAAGTCCTTCCTGAACCAGAATACAAGCAACCCCAGACCGGTTTTGCCCTTATTAGGGCTTCTCAGTCAGGTATAGCTTGGTTACAGTGGCACGGTGTGCACAGGGCTCACGTCCGGGCATATCCACCCTACTTAGGACTTCACAATGAAGTATAGAAAATAGTATTACTCTCAGCTACTGCTAATTACTCGGGACTGAATCCCAGTCTATCATTTTGCACACCGTGGCACCTAATTTTGTTCATTGATTTGTTGAACACCCTTAGGTGTGAGCTTCAGTTCCACTGATAGTGCTTTTTGGGCCCAGAATGTGCACGAGGTAAAGCACTAAGGGGCATATGTATCAAAAAAGAGTTCTGCGATTCGCAAATTGCGATTTTTAGCGATTTGCAATGTGAAAAAAATCACAAAATGCAATGGATGTAGGATTTGCAAAATAATTTGAAAGTCCTACATATTCCTTAATTGCGACTCGCAAATTGCGAATCACAATTAAGGAATACCTTCCCATTCATTCCTATGGGCTTAGAGGCCCATAGGAATGAATGGGAAGACAGTCACAATTTGCGATTACCAAATAGGTAATCACAATTTGCAAATGCAATTTCAAGGGTGCAAGGGTGCCAAAAGGACACCCTCTCGCACCCCTGAAATATGCATGTGTGCACATGTTGCACACATACATGCCCTGAGGGCATGTATGTGTGCCATATGGCACTTTGAGAAAAGCAAAAAAGTGTTTTTTTCTAGAAAAACGCTAATTACCAGCAACTTGAAGTTGGTGGCAATTTGTAATTCCTTAAGGCCAAATAGCAAGTATTTGGTGCATCCAAAATTGCATTTAAGAAATCGCAATTTGCAATTCCTTAATTGCATTCACAAAATAGACAATCGCACATTTTGCGATTCTCTATTTTGGATGGCCTTTTGGGATGATACATCCCAAAAGGCTTATTCCCATTCACAAACGGGCACATTCTGAGAATTGGCTCATTTGAAGACGGGTAAAAGGCTTTATACATATGGCGCTAGCAGTCTTTAATTATACCTTAAATATTTCCATTACCAAAATCACTTAAAAGTCAACAGCTGCCTTAGGCATCACATATTATTATTTTAAATTTGTATTATTTCAGCGAAATTATTTCCAAACTAACAGATGCGGAGAAAATAACCAGTCATGGGAGTAAAAGAAAATTAATGGAATCCCAGAACTACTCATTCACTAATAAGTTGCTGTATGCAGGGAAGTAATGTACATCCCTTCAGCCTCTGCATTGCTGGACCCTACGATCCACAAACCTTTAGCCCCAAAACCTTTCATGGGCCCCATTCAGCGAAGGCAAATGAATAGCTGTGAGATATGGAAGACTAAGGGCCCAATTATGACTTTTGAGAGTGCGGGGGCGGGTGTCCCACTATTGCCACACCCCCTCAAAGTCAAGAGTCGCTGCCACCCGCCCTCCCGCCCACCAGATTACAAGTCATTTTGTGGTCTGCCGAGCAGAATAATGGTTGCCGTGGCAGTGCCTCTTTCAAAGGCGGCGGTGCCTTTGAAAAAGGCACTGCAATGGGAACGCCACACATGTTCCTGCATGGTATAGAGTGTAAAGTCCATGCCATGCAGGACCTAAGGCACTTGCACGAAGGGGGGACATGTTGTGTCCCCCTGCATGCATCCCCAGGCTGAGGGGCACCAGGGGTCCTTTATTGCCACCTTTGTTTCAGCACTGCCAGCCTTTTCATGGAGAAAAAGCCTCCATGAAATCGTTGGTGGTCCTAACACTTGTAATGTACATGGCGGTGCCGGAGCAGCACTGTTAAAAAGGTAAGGGCCGAATTCGACCAAGAACCCTTCAGTATTTGCCCGGCGTTAGCCGCCTCTCATACCATTCGAGATTACCAAACAAAGAGGCAGGCGCTGGAGACAGAAGGCAGGAAACAGGAGTTTATTCCGACGGAGCAGAACACGTCAAATCAGACAACAGGGTATCTTCTCGAGGTGCTCTAACCGCATCTCTGAGGCCTGGCCTCTTATACACAGGTTTATGGCTTTATTACATACACTGCATCCGTAATGTTTCTTTGAAGGACAGAAAAGACATCTTCGGAATCCCCGGTCCAGGCCCGTTCCCACACATATCTACAGTAGAGTTCCCACCCCGATCTCAGCATGTGGTGGTCATCGCGCAGCTGGACATTCCGCTGGGAACGGGGGTATGTGTGATCAGTCGGATCTTCGGGGTGCGAAAGCATTGATTAATCCCCGCTCCTTTGATGTGAGGCGAGGTCCTACTGTAGGGGTAATAAACTGCATCTGTTGGGCTAGGTGATGGCCTGGGATCAGGCCGGACAATCGGGCAGAGAGGAAGGGGTTATCAAATGGGCCTGTTCTCTGAATGAGATGAAAGAGCGAGGGGGTTCAGCACGGGATGTGGCTCGGAGACAGGGTCGCGTTAGAGGTGCGTTTATGGCCCAAGCAGGAGAGACCGGGGGCTGTCGGGGCGCGGGGGAATGCTTGCGAGGCCGGGGAGTGAGGGGGAGAGACGCGCAGGCTATTGGCAATGGGCAGAGAGGCCATGACACACAAAATGGCTGCCACTTACGTGCATGATGGGGCCTAAAAGGGACAGGATGGCGTGGCCACTGTTTCACGATTTTCACTTTACATTCAACAGTGGCGGTGGGGAACATAAATGAACGCCGCTTATGTATACCTAATTTTAGTCATTTTCCACAGTCCCCAGTTTTTATCATAAGTTAGTTCATTCCTGTTCATGTCACAGGTGAGGATGTACAAGCTGACATTAGTTATACAATTCGCTTTGGTAGCCCATATGCATTACAGGCAGATGGAAACAATTTTGTTATCAATGCAGACAGAATCGTACATAACCATATGTAGTCAATGTGACGGGCGGGGAGACAGTGCATAAAAAATTACATTAGCTGCATCATACGTTAGACCTTGGAGACGGGGACATTACATTAGACGATGTAGGAGATTCGTTCGAAAACAAACATGATGTCATACAAAAAATGTTCTGGCAGGATAAGGGCTATTATCACTTGAGGTCTGGACTCCATGGGGGTCAAAACTAGACAGTATGTTCAAGTGCATAACTGGTGTTCTACAATCATCAAGATATAGAGTTAACGCCTTCTTAGTTATCCATGTACAGTTGAAAGTGACCGATGTAAGGTTTTGAAAGCTCAATTGGGTGATTAATCAATACAAAGTGGTTGGGAGAGGAATTCAAATTAATACAAGTGACAGTCAAGGGGTGGTAATGTTCAAAAAAAGGTTCGTCTTTCCAGTGTCTTAATTACAGCGAGCCATCACTGGTAGGCTCTCATTGTTTTTCTTCTTTCGTTGGCACTGTTGAGCACCGGCGGTGGAGCTATGCGTCCAGCTCGGATTCAGATTTTGCGTTGCAGGGTGTGGCCACTCTTTGCTCTTGGACCACAGTCCTGTTTGTCCTGTTACCTAACTAATCTACCATAGGTACTTTAGTCGGGGTACCCGTATCCCGTTATTCTTTCCGGGACAAACCCTATTCTATCTTTTGTGCAGTGTTTCTTCTTTAAGTCAAAGTTCAAAAACTCCATATGGAAAAAGGGGGTGATGGGGACGTGCTTTGGGAGGTCGAGGGAAAAAAGGGTGGAGTGGGATCAGGTCTGAAACGGACCAAGGAGGGCAGAAATTTCAAGCAAGTGGGCCCATCAATCGGGCACAATGGGCTGGGACTTTCGGCACGAACTCATCAACATGTAGAGGCTTCTGGACAGCCCTTCTTTCCTTCACTTTCCACGTTGAGAATGGTGCCTTGTCCCGCAACTCTTTGCTCTGTGGCTCCACCTTGGTCGAGGTCATAGATATTCCCCGATCTGCAGCCAGGCTGTACGTCACGTCCGGCCCCTCTCCTCCGACGACCGCACGTTATCTTTAAATGAGTACAAAAAAACAAGTTTTAGAGAACTGGCAGGGGAAGACGTTTATACACTTTAATTTCTCTCCCAACCCCAAGTAGTTGGGGAAACGTTTATTGGTCACGATAGGGTGGAGGCTTAGTAATCCTTACATCGGTGTATGCTGTTAACTCATGCATCATTGCTGTGGTGCAGGTCTGCAAGTATCTTTCTATTTTCAAACATCATGTCTGTCTGGTATTTATTCCTGTTATATTCGCGAGCGTGGCAAGAAGTCTGATATCCAACAATTACATGGTTCACTGAATTCAAACCGGCTTCTCCAGTAGAAACTTGTGTTTTTCTATAACAAATCCTGTTGAGCTATATTTTTCTTCAAGGTCTGCTAATTCATAAAAGTGTGAAGTGCTTATTATCTTACAGCTACTTTTTCCAGGGAAGGACATACGTTAAGCATTTTTTTTCTCTCTTTTCTGACAGCAACTGCTAACTTTTATCAGTTTTGGACGATTTATCTTTAAACACAAGGTCATCAGCTACAGTCTTTAAGATTTTCTGGGACAGCTGGTTACAGAACTTGGACCATTCTGGGAAAACGGGGACGTTTCGGACATTCTACTTTTGTGCAATGGGCGGTGGTAATCCAAATGATGAGGGTGGTGTTACTAAAGCACTAAAACAAAAGCCACTGACATATAGTTCCCTTATAAGGGTCAGATTAGGGGACATTAGTCGTCTTACCTGTCCTTTCTTTCTCAGCCAATTAAGTTCCATCATTTTACAGAAAGGAGAGGTAGTAATATGGCAAAATACGATTGTTTTGTTTCTGTCAATTTGTTCAAACACTGTCGTGTCCAAAGCCAATTATACCTGTACCGGCGAGGTACAGTGTCGTCATTTATTCAAAAGGAAGCAAGGGAGCCCTCAGAGGGAGAGAGCGTCATGTGAACCAAATAGGCTATTAGTACACATACAACATAAAGAGAGAGAGAGAGAGAAATGTGTATAATAATAGGTTATTCAGTGCACACACATATAGAACAGTACGGGTCGGTTTCACGTATAAAACACAAGCTGAGGGAAAACATAAATACATAGTTTACGTACACACAAATACCAGATAGGGTGCGACAGTACATACATCAAGTACGGAAACCTAAGACAGAACACAGAGCTATTTTGGGCAAAAGGACTTTGTCATGCATGTTGCGTATTCTCAGTATTCCCTTTAATTCATTCTGGGGGGTCGAGCTTTTTGTTCTCCTTCCTTCCTAATGGTAGACAATTTTTGTTGGTAACCTCGCTTCAAAAATACTTACTCCTTTTTAATTGGTCGGACACTAGTCCAGTCGTGCTTATACTCACGGTGGGGTCTTCCAACATCTAGCAAATGATGATCCAAGCTGAGGTAAAGGAGGGGTGTCAGTCGGACGTGTGGTGATACAATTCCGACTTTTCTATGAGGGTGGAAGAAGAAGGGGTAAATCTAAAAAATAACAATATCCCTAATATCTGGGCTGAGGGGGATTTTGGATGAACCCCAACCCGGGGTACTCTTAACTTTTCTTATTTAGTCAGCACATAAATTGACTCACTGGTGCGCATTATTTTGGGTGTACATTTGGGATATCGGTTGGGGTTGGGGTTGGGGTCGTTGTACTGAAATAAGCCTTCAAGTTTCTGGTGTAGGCCACTCTCCCATTCGCTAGCTCCAGAGAGAGTCGTTCCTAAGTAAGGAAAGTGCTATAGTTCTATTCGTCTTTCACATGCGGGTACCATGTTCGGGCTTAATTTTTCTATCCCATTAGCCGTTCGATCAACGCCTCAATCACACACAAAAAGCATTCTTTTATTGACCCAGACGTGCGCCACACATACGCATTCATACCGTACAAATCAGGGCCCATGCACACATTCATACCATACAATTTTTCATGCTCCCAGAGATAGCTCCTACATAAAATGTACCGTCTCACAGAGTTAGCCTATTTTCTTCGCGTGGAACACGATGCGGTTTTTAGGTCTTCTCCATACTTCAGCTGAAATTTCGATGTAACCTGCAGAAAGAAAAAGAGGGGGGGGGTGCAGCGTTCAAAGCACATCAGCGCGTATAAACACGAAAATGTTTTTACCTACCACGTATTTGACTTGTTTCTCTGGGATGCAGTCCCTTATGTCTCGGCATTGAAGCCCAGAGGAACTGGTAGTACGGCAAAGATAACCAATAGTAGTCTGTTCATTACATAGATCGTCCGAGGGCGGTAGTACAGACCGCGTGTAGGAGAGGGTCAAAGGCTAGGGGTATTCAGTATAAGGTGGGGGGGGTGACGGATTCATGTTTTCATTCGAGGAAAAGAAAAGGTTTACGGTGGTATAGGGTCGTTCCTGTTCGCAGAGCATGGTATTTTAAAAAAACACAACCTTATCAATCTAAATGACTGTTACGATGCTAGTTCCATATATTATTATTATTTTTTTTTTTTTGAAACCTTGATTGTAAAAATGTCAGCATTCAAATACGGGCCCCCAACCATACAGGTCGGCCACGGGGCAGACGGGAAACGCATGAGGTAAGGAGAGATTACACTGCAGTATAGGAGTACGTAACGAGCGAGCCATTTAATTGGAAAAAACTAAACGTGACAAACGGTTGCAGGATCAGTGAAGGTTGATTTTATAATTGAAAGTAAAGCAGGATCAGTTACAATAAAATCGTTCATACGCATACCATGGGCGAGTATCATGAGTAACATTACTTCGGAGCTTTAGTAATACAATGATCAATAGTAAATAAACCCGACATCAATAGGGTTGTCCGCATGCTCAGTCAGTACACTTCCCCACCCGCCATGTGCACAAAGACCGCATACATCCCCCATAACATCAAGGCTAAGTAACTAGAATCGTCATAAGGAGTTGCAAGTCCCGCCCATACTGGCGCCATTTTGATCGAGGCCAGGCGGGTCCAGAGTATAGTTCAAATGCCTCCAATGACTAGCGGCCGGACCAGAATCCCTTTCGGCAGTTCAAAAAAAGTTCCGTTAACGCCCGCAGAAGAGACAGGCGGCATGAACCGCGACTTAAAGGCGAGGAAGGCAAAATCTTCCCTACCGGGTCACGCTGAGGTCCCACCGAAACTGATCGAGTTGGCAGTCTATAGGGTCTCTTAGTCATTCGGACAAAAGCTGGTGTCAGCATGAGAGCATCACCATCTTGCGACAACGTTGTGGCCACTCCGGAGAGCGGGACAGCAGGCGCATCCCTCCACAGATGCGTTGAATCAGTCTCTCCCACGGCACCAGACGTGGACAAGGCGGCGGTCGCCCGGGGCAGCGGCACATCCATGGGGGACAGTCGAGCAACAGTGGCAGTTGCCCCCACCGGAAGCCCGCGGGAGTCGAGGGCCAACGACTCTCGTAGAATCTTTAAAGCTGAGAGGACGTCTTCAGGAGTGGGGCTCATGCCCGAGCAGGCAAGCATCCGAGTTCCAAGGTAGCCCAGAGCCATCCTAGTGGACCAGGCCCAAATCCGGGGTGTCGGCTGCCATCTTGAGAGCCCCCATCCAGCAGCCGCCCTTCACCACGGCCACCGGAGCGGGTCCTCCCGGTCAGCCAGCCGTGGGGGGCCCGCGGGTGGAACGCTAATGGCAGCCTTGGTGCAGGAGAGGAACCTCCACCTGGGGGGGCGCGGGGGAGAGGGGGCCGTCCGCGCCTCCTCTCCGGGGGCGCCCCACGCCATCTCCTGGCGTAGATATACAAGATGGCTGGACCAGGCAGCAAAGGGGGGAGCAATCAGTAAGGCATCCCCCGCACACAACTTGCTGGACATCACCTCTGGATGATCCGTGGACGGGCCTCGGCGCGTGGGGTAGCCTCCGGCCTATTCGCACAACGGTCCTCCACCCCAGGCCGCCACCGACGCTACCTCGCTGGCTGATGACTTTTATAGACTTTTCTATAGCCCAAAACCAACCAAAAAAACAGCCCAAAGTAGCCCAACATTGAAGGCGGGACAGGAACAGCGTCAAATGCATTGGGATTGTTGTTGCAGCCATTTGCCATGTAAATAGTTGTTTAATAAAAAAGTTTTAACATGTTACTTTGCTGGAGTGTTGTATATATTTATAATATTTGCATAGGGTTTGTCGTTATTTGGGCGGGGTGGGCGGCGGAGCCGAGCTGTCTTGCGGTCGAGCTCTGCTCTTCTCACTAGTTTCATATTTCTCATGAGGGGTTGTTCCTAATGTTTCTATTTTAGCGGGGTCAAAAAGATCCCATCAGTGGCCTACTGATTTTGTTCGATTCCTTTTGTTTTTCCTAACGATTTTTATGTTATAGTTTGCTAGCATGATACAGCGGCTAATCCGCATTTTTATAGACATGTCCTTTTTATTAGGGGTGTCCTCCGGTGGAGCCGGATGATCTTCCTCTAATAACGGTCCGGGCTGAACCAACTACCAACAAACGGGGCGAAGATAGGCATGACGGGTTACAAAGGGGACAAAAGTCTGCACTACCTATCCTTCACTATCCGCAAAGACTAAACAGAGTATTGCGACCCTGTGCTTATTTGTGAATAGAGAATGACCCAAAGAGAACCAATTCCGAACGATCAATGTTCGGATAAACAATCAATCAAATGAGGGATAAAAATAGGCACGACGGATTACAATGGGGGCAAAAGCCTGCGTTACCTATCCTTCACTATCTGCAAAGACTAAACAGAGTATTGCGACTCTGTGCTTGTTTGCAAATAGAGAATGATCCAAAGAGAACCAATTCCAAAACAGTAAATGCTTGGATAATAATCAATCAAATGGAGAGGGAAGCAGGCACGACGGATTACAATGGGGGCAAAAGCCTGCGTTACCTACCCTTAACTATCTGCAAAGACTAAACAGAGTATTGCGACTCTGTGCTTGTTTGCAAATAGAGAATCTCTCAGAAACAATCAAATGAGTAATACTAGTATTTTCAAACAATCAAACAATCAATTCGCAATGCGCTGCGATGCACGACCTTACCCGGACCGTATGGACAGTTTCCAGCGCCTGATCGTCCTCTATTCTCCGTGATTGCTGCGGCACTCCTGATGGTTCCCAGTCAGGACCGTAGATCACTCGAGAGAGGTCTGCTCAGAACCAGTGAAGTTCGGATGATCGGCTGCCAGACGAGGGTCTATCAGGCAGGTGCACTTCCCGATCGTTGCAGTCGTTCACTCTGTCGTTGGGACCTCTCCCACTGGATCCACGTGTCGCTGATGGGCCCCACGTTTGGGACGCCAATTGTTAAAAAGGTAAGGGCCGAATTCGACCAAGAACCCTTCAGTATTTGTCCGGCGTTAGCCGCCTCTCATACCATTCGAGATTACCAAACAAAGAGGCAGGCGCTGGAGACAGAAGGCAGGAAACAGGAGTTTATTCCGACGGAGCAGAACACGTCAAATCAGACAACAGGGTATCTTCTCGAGGTGCTCTAACCGCATCTCAGAGGCCTGGCCTCTTATACACAGGTTTATGGCTTTATTACATACACTGCATCCGTAATGTTTCTTTGAAGGACAGAAAAGACATCCTCGGAATCCCAGGTCCAGGCCCGTTCCCACACATATCTACAGTAGAGTTCCCACCCCGATCTCAGCATGTGGTGGTCATTGCGCAGCTGGACATTCCGCTGGGAACGGGGGTGTGTGTGATCAGTCGGATCTTCGGGGTGCGAAAGCATTGATTAATCCCCGCTCCTTTGATGTGAGGCGAGGTCCTACTGTAGGGGTAATAAACTGCATCTGTTGGGCTAGGTGATGGCCTGGGATCAGGCCGGACAATCGGGCAGGGAGGAAGGGGTTATCAAATGGGCCTGTTCTCTGAATGAGATGAAAGAGCGAGGGGGTTCAGCACGGGATGTGGCTCGGAGACAGGGTCGCGTTAGAGGTGCATTTATGGCCCAAGCAGGAGAGACCGGGGGCTGTCGGGGCGTGGGGGAATGCTTGCGAGGCCGGGGAGTGAGGGGGAGAGACGCGCAGGCTATTGGCAATGGGCAGAGGCCATGACACACAAAATGGCTGCCACTTACGTGCATGATGGGGCCTAAAAGGGACAGGATGGCGTGGCCACTGTTTCACGATTTTCACTTTACATTCAACAGTGGCGGTGAGGAACATAAATGAACGCCGCTTATGTATACCTAATTTTAGTCATTTTCCACAGCACCACTTACATCTTACAATGGCCCTGACCACCGCACCACCACCAGGGAACTTCGGTTCCCTGGCAGAGTCAGCGGTCCAATTACGATACGACCACCCAACTCATAATAAGGCAGTCGGACCGCCAGTGTGGAGGTGGCTGGACCACTACCGCCGCACCACCATGGGTCTGGCAGTCCTTGTAATTGGGCCCTAGGTGTCTTCTCTTCACATTTTGCAGGGGCATCATTTTCTTACTCTTGTTGAGTTCCAAGAGTAAACCTGGAGCACTTTTAGCTTAGTCTTGAAATCCAGAAGTAATCTAGAAGTACTAATCGAGTAAGTCACGTGAAATCATTATGAATCGGAGCCCTAAAATTGCTTCTGCACCCCATGGTAGTAATACATTTACTCCAAACATCAAGCATACAGGAGTAATTTTGGCTGTGTTTTGTAAATGATACATGTGTGATTGGTTTTGTCAAGTGGGAAGTATGCTTTTGAAGGTAAGAGGCATTTCTTTAGAGTGTCTGAGCATAGCCTCAGAATCATATTTTTTTGTGAAGCAACCATATATCAGCCTTTCATGAGACACCAAATAAAACCTCTAGCTTACACTGGGGATAAGATTCTGCAAGGCTGGCATATGTAGGTTTTACATACTCCAAATGCTTATTTGCCTTCGTCCTTGGCTAAAACAATATGAAAGATGGCAGATGGCGTATTTTCTTGCAAAACTATCGACCTTGTATTTTCGTGTACAGTAGCAAAATGCAGACTTACGTTTTTTCCAAGCACAAAGGAAGGCATGTACTCCAGTTGTTGTAGTCTGAAGGAACGTTTCTTTTCAGAAGTGTGCGGTCTTGAATGTATTAAAAGGCTATTATGTTTTCTGAAATAACACCTGAAGGAAGGGACCTAGTGATCATTAAAAGTGTCAATCAAAAGAATAAAGTATTCGTTTTCTTAATATGTGTGCTGCTATTTTATTTTTGCTAAAAAAAAATAAACAAAACAGTGTGGGCGAGGTATGCTTTAGCTATTAGTTACCTGGGCTTTTCTATATGTGTTTTCATATAATGTATTTACATTTTACGTATATCACAAGTAATCATAATGACAAACGTGGCAAGTAGTCATAAATAGAACTGAAGAGAAACCCTGGCAAATTATGTCCATGCAGCACCACACGTTCAGACTATGCTACTTATAAGAAAGTAACTCTCTCTTAGTTGCCAGCTTTTTAAGTACAATATCCATTCCCCAACCTTCAGCATTCTGGAGAATTACTCTTGTACCACTTGTTTTTTTGATTTTTGAAACCACAACCTGTCCTTTTTTGCACACCGCCTTCGTAGGACATTGAAGAGAATCACTTAAGGATTATACCGTATGTCAAACCACACAGCTTCAAATGTTCTTTCCATAGTGCTCTTCCAAATGTTGGAAACTAGTGAACATGAAAATAGACAAGGGTGTATGATTTTTTTTGCGCTGTCACTTCCAATAAAAGTCAGTTTTGCAAAGCTTTATTCGGTTCCTATTAGCTGGTGTCCAATGTTAAAAAAGCATATTTTTGCAACTCTCCCAAGCACATCACAGTTTGCTATGAATTGTAACTATCAATGTTTAATGGAACCTTTTGGACTTGGGCTGTGCTGCAACAGGTCTTTAATATATGCAACTCCATCCTCCAGTTAAACTTGTATTGCTGAATTATAACTAGGATTCATCAATTCTTTGTTCTGCCTCCAAACTCTCTTTTCCATCTTATATATGTTGATGTTTTCGTTTGGCCCTTTTCAGGCAGGACTTAAGAGTTCTGGTAATCTATGAAGGGATGCCCTTGAGTGATAATGTTCTTTCATAAGTAAGAGACCATTTATTGAGTTTCTTTCAATGAAAACAATAAGGGTCACAGTCAAAGAGGCAACATATTGCTACACCTCAGTCTTTTATTTGACATTGATATTTATTTAAACATTCCATCCTTCAACTTGCTACTTTGGCATTTAACACTCTAAGGGCTAGATGTAGGTAATTGAAATTTACCAATTCTAAAATACCGAATTTTACCGATTCGGTATTTTAGAATCGGTAAAGGCAATGTAGGTAAATATTCGGTAAGTATTACCGAATCGGTACGATTCGGTATTTACCGAATCGGTATTTACCGATTCGGTAATTCCCATTCATTCCTACGGGCCTGGAGGCCCATAGGAATGAATATGAATTACCAAATCGGTAAATACCGATTCTGTAAAATAGGGAAACATTCAAGGGTGCCAGGGTGTCACATTGACACCCTGTTGCACCCCTGAATAGTGCTTGTGTGCACATGTGGCACACATACATGCCCTGAGGGCATGTATGTCTGTCACATGGCACAGTTGAAAATGCACAGATTTGCATTTTCAAAGGTATTCGTTATTTACCACCAACTTATAGTTGGTGGTAAATAACGAATCCTAAAATGGGAAAAGCACTCATTTGAGTGCTCCCTACATTGCAAATTCGGTAATTTACCGATTCGGAATTTTAAGGAATCGGTAATTTACCGATTCCTTAAAATACAGAATCGGTAAATTACTGAATTTGTAATTTAGGCCACCTACATCTCAGTAGCCTAATACCGGTCGGTAACAGCCGAAATTCGGTAATTTTGGCAGTTACCAACCGGTATTGGGCGGCCTACTCTGTGTGCTGTGTATGCCCAGACATGGATCCGGGCCCACCGTGCTACTGGAAATAGCTATACCTGACTGAAGAGCACAAACTAGCATGGTGGGCAAAAAAATGATGCTTTGGGATACAGCCCTGAGTGATTGGCAGTGGTTGAGATTAATTCAAGCATTCCACCTATCACCTTGTTTCTTTTACTATTTGACCTTGGCCATAACACTGACATGTAGGGATCAACTACTCAATGAACAGCTGGGCGAGTACCACATCACAGAGTGTTAGAAATCAGTAGCATTTAAAAAGATTTGAACAACAGCAGATACATTGATGGGTGCAAAAAGGAGTAGTAATGCTGAAAGCACTTTATGTAAACTTGAGGGGGGTGGGCAAACACTGTCTGACATCCCAGCACTCAGTTTGCCCCGATGCAGCATAGTAAATGCACTGCATGATAACACTTGCTTCGGTAACAGGCTTTAGTTTTTCACCCTTGTTAGTGCAATCAGTGCTATGTATCTCTAGACACTTGTTTCAGATGCATTTACGATGATGCATCGGGGCAAACTGAGTGCTGGAATGTGAGCATTGTGCGCCCACCCCCCTTCTGTTTGAAAAGGTTCCCTTGAGCTAATGAGCTGATGAGCTCTGGTTGATGCACTTGCGCCCAGAGAGTGGTACATAGACCTGAGAAGACTTTGGGCAGCATTTCCATCACCTCCAAATCAATGTGTTGCTCTCTACTGAAGAATGACAACTATCCTGAAACACATATCTAGAGATGCACAGCACTGGCTGCACCAACAAGGGTGAAAAACTAAAGCATGTCACGAAGCAAGAGTTATCATGCACTGCATTTACTATGATGCATCAGGGCAAACTGAGTGCTGGGATGTGAGGCAGTGTGCACCCACCCCCTCCTTCTACTTTTCGTAAACTTGTTAGATGCATGTTCAAAACAAACGGTTTGCTAATTTTATTGTCTACGTTTTATAAGGCATAATATCTAAACGTACGCAGCAGCCATGTGTGTGTGTGTGGTGTATTGTGAACTTGGTGCTGCTGAGTTCATCGAATTAATTATTAGTGAACAATTTATGAATAAACAGCAACATGGAAAGACGACTGAAGACCCATACTACAGTCTTAGATGCTTTGTAAATCTGAGAATCTGTTGATGTAATCTACGCATGCTTAATAGCAACCTCTTAAATTAAAATTAGCAATCAGATGATAAGTCAGATGATTTATAAAATTGTATCATCCATAAAGACTTTAGGGAACATATTGGATTAAAATAATATGTGTCCAATGTACTCTTTCTTTTGTTAGTCTATTGCATGGTTCATGAGCTGGTGGCAGCACTGCTTACCTGTATTTTGATCTTACTTTGTTTTCTTGTGAACAGTTATCAAAAACGACTTTAGTTATTAAAGTTGCAGTTTAAAGAGACTGAATGATCGAAGAACTCTACGTCCAAGAGCTGCAATGTTATTTATTTACAGAATTATTTGTTTAGTTGTGCTCAATATGGATACCAACGGCAATGTGTGACTACGTTAATAGCTACTTGTGATGCATAGCTTACTAAGAATGTTTAGAATTTAGTTTTAGGCATGATTTTTTGTGATTTTTCGTATTATAAGCTCCACGTTCTAAATGCTTTTTGTTTTATACTCACGGTTTTTCAATGAAGTGCATTGCTAATCAGCATTGATTTTGCATAGTTATTAAAAATCTACCAGTTATTCCAGTGTTGGTCACTTTCCATTCAACTGGTATATTCTGAAATCCTCTTGTTTCTGCAGTACACTCATTAATTAGCAGTTTCACCTTCTGAGCTGTACTGCTCTGCAATGAAAAGCCTACAGCTCATGATATGGCTGTTACCTGGTCTCCTTATTTTAGATATCAACAGCGGTCATTATATTTATGAAGTCACTGTAAGTTCTTCTTATCTTCCTTCGACAATCCTTCACATCAAAAATTCTTGGTAGGCCAACCAATATTTATTGTGAGTTGTGCAAATGGTGCAGAGAATCTTAGGAAGCAGCAATCTTGCTGCCACTCTCTCTAATGCTTGCGCTGGGATTTTCCACAACTTCTCCTCAAATTTTGATACTAGTAATCACAATACTATTCTCTGCATTATTTCAACAACATGTGGAGTTGAAGCAATGGCCTCCCAATGGCTGACCTCTTTCTTGCTGAACTAGACTCAGCAAGTAAATTGACATCCGCCTCAACTCGCATCTTAGATGGAGTACTTCAAAATTCTGTCTCGAAGCCGCTCTCCCTTAATAGCGACATGGGGCCCTACACTAACATCACTGACAGCTTTAACCTTGGCCCTCACATGTGTAATGTAATGTAATGTAATGGGGTTTTATAGAGCGCACTTCTGCCCTAAGGCCTCGTAGCGCTTAGGACGGGTGGATGAAGCAACTGTCAGACGGTGCAAGTTAATGGAAAAGAAGGGTCTTCAGCTGTTTGCGCAACTTGAGTAGATCTGGTTCACTGCGTAGGGTGAGGGGCAAGGAGTTCCAGCGGGAAGCGGCATTCCAAGAAAACGAGCGCCCCCCCCACCTCGCTCGTTTGATTTTGCGAGTTACTGCCAGGCAGGTACCTCCAGATCGTAAGGTTCTTGGCGGATGGTAAGGAGAGACTAGGGAACAGACTAATGCTGGACCGTGCGCCACATAGCTCTGTGGGCTAAGCACATTACCTTACATTCGATCCTGGCCTGTATTGGCAGCCAGTGGAGTGTTTTCAGGGCGGCTGACCCTGAATGTCTGCGGGAAAGTCCAAGCAATAGGCGAGCTGCAGAATTCTGAGTGACCTGCAGTTTTTTAATGGTACTTGCCGGGACGCCTAAGTACAAGGAGTTCCCATAATCAAGGCGGGACAAAATGATAGCCTTCACCATGATCCTCCGGGCCTGGAAGGGGAGGAGCGGCAAGATTTTCCTCAGCATCCTCATCAGCCCGAAGCATGTTGCCGAGAGCTTGGTGGCTTGATGGCTGAACCCTAAGGTGTTATCAAGCCATACTCCAAGGCTTTTAATCTGATCTTTGGGTTCTGGCAATGTGCTCATACAGGTTGGCAAGTCGACAAATGATCCGGGAGAAGGGGACTACCCCAGGAACATCAGTTCAGTTTTCTCCCCATTCAGTTTCAGATGGGAAAGTGACATCCAGTTGGCTACAGCTTCTAAGCAGCTGCCCAGGGTGGTCGACGAGCCCTTGGGATGGGTCAGGCCAACCACCAGTTGGGTGTCGTCTGCATAGGTGACAATTTCAATGCCAAACGGGTGCACAATATTTGCGAGGGGTTCCATATAGATATTAAATAAGGTTGGACTTAAGGAGGAGCCTTGCGGAACCCCGCAGTTGAGGGGCCATGGCTTAGATTGAGTAGCACCCTCCGAGACCTTAAACACCCGGTCCTCTAGGTAGGATTGCAGCCAGGAGAGGGCAAGCCCCGTTACTCCGAGCCGCCTGACACGAGCTAGCAAGATGTTGTGATCCACTGTGTCGAAGGCGGCACTCAAGTCTAGCAAAATAATTGCTGTGGTGCCGCCTTGATCCATGTCTCTCCGGGCTGATTCTGTCACTGCCAGAAGGGCAACTTCCGTTCCGAGCTTCGGACGAAAGCCTGCTTGGGAATCATGGAGTAAATTGTAAGACTCCAGATAGTTGACCAGAGAGAGATTGATGTGCTTCTCTAACAGTTTGCCCAGCCATGGCAGGAGGGAGATCGGGCGGTAGTTATGTTAAAAAAGGGTCAGGCAGATCAGGTCGATTACCCCTTTTCAAGATTTGCCCGGCGCTAGCCGCCTCTCGCCCAACTCACGGTTACCAAATAAAGAGGCAGGCGCTGGAGACTGGAAGGCAGGAAACAGGAGTTTATTCCGACGGAGCAGAACACGTCAAATCAGACAACAGGGTATCTTCTCGAGGTGCTCTCAACGCATCCTTGAGGCCTGGCCTCTTATACACAGGTTTATTGCTTTATTACATGAAACACATTCTTGTCAATACTTTGATGTACGGAAAGACATCCTCGGAATCCCCGCTTCACCCCTGTTCCCACACATATTTACAGTAGAGCTCCCACCTCAACCTCAGCATGTGGTGGTTGTCGCGCAGCTGGACATTCCGCTGGGAACGGGAAAGTGAGCGATCGGTCGGATCTGGAGGTGTGAGGGTATTGATTAACCACCGCTCCTTTGATGTGAGGCGAGGTCCTTCTGTAGGGGGCAATAAACTGCATCTGTCGGGCTAGGTGATGGCCTGGGATCAGGCTGGACAATCGGGCAGGGAGGAAGAGGTTATCAAAAGGGCCTGTTCTTTGAATGAGATGAAAGAGCGAGGGGGTTCAGCACGGGATGTGGCTCGGAGACAGGGTCGCGCTAGAGGTGCGCTTATGGCCCAAGCAGGAGAAACCGGGGGCTGTCGGGCGCGGGGGAATGCTTGCGAGGCTGGGGAGTGAGGGGGAGAGACTCGCAGGCTATTGGCAGTGGGCAGAGAGGTCGTGACACACAAAATGGCTGCCACCTACGTTCGCGATGGGGCCTAAAAGGGACAAGATGGCGTGGCTACTGTTTCATGATTGTCGCTTTACTTTCAACAGTGGCTGTGGTGACCATAAATGAACGCCGCTTATGTATACCGATTTTAGTCATTTTCCACAGTCCCCAGTTTTTATCATAAGTTAGTTCATTCTGTTCATGTCTGAGGTAAGGACGTACAAGCTGACATCTAGTTATACTAATAAGGGAAGCATGTGGCTGGGCTGTCTATTGAGGTCTTTGGTAGCCCATATGCATTACGGGCAGATGGAAATAATCCTGCTATCAATGTTGACAGAATCGTACATAACCACATGTAGTCAATGCGATAGGCGAGGAGGCAGTGCATACAAAATTACATTAGCTGTGTCATACGTTAGACCTTGGAGACGGGGACATTATTCAGACGATGTAGGAAATTCGTTCGAATACAAACATGATGTCATACAAAAATGTTCTGGTAGAATAAGGGCTATTAACACTTGAGGTCTGGACTCCATGGGGATCAAAACTAGACAGTATGCTCATGTGCATAACTGGTGTTCTACAATCATCATGATATCCATGTACAGTTGAAAGTGACCGATGTAAGGTTTCGAAAGCTCAATTGGGTGATTAATCAATATAAAGTGGTTGGGAGAGGAATTCAAATTAATACAAGCGACAGTCAAGGGGTGGTAATGTTCAAAAAGGGTTCGTCTGTCCAGTGTCTTTTTACAGCGAGCCATCACTGGTAGGCTCTCATTGTTTTTCTTCTTTCGTTGGCACTGTTGAGCACCGGCGGTGGAGCTGTGCGTCCAGCTCTACTTCAGATCTCGCGTTGCAGGGTGTGGCCATTCTTTGCTCTTGGACCACAGTCCTGTGTTTGTCCTGTTCCCTAACTAATCTATCATAGGTACCTTAGGCGGGGTACCCGCATTACGTTCTTCCTTCATGACAAACCCTATTCTATCTTTTGTGCTGTCTTTCTTCTCAGAGTCAAGTTCAAAAATTCCATATGAAAAAAGGGGTGGGGGTGATGGGGGCGTGTTTTGGGAGGCCGAGGGAAGAGAGGGTGGAGTGGGATCAGATCTGAAATGGACCAAGGAGGGCAGAAATTTCAAGCAAGTGGGCCCATCAATCGGGCACAATGGGCTGGGACTTTCGGTACGAGCTCATCAACGTGCAGGGGCTTCTGGGCGGCCCTTCTTTCCTTCACTTTCCACGCTGAGATCGGTGCCTTGTCCCGCAACTCTTTGCTCCGTGGCTCCACCTTGGTCGAGGTCATAGATATTCCCCGATCTGCAGCCAGGCTGTGCGTCACATCCGGCCCCTCTCCTCCTCCGACTGCACGTTATCCTTAAATGATAATAAAAAACAGTTTTTAGAGAATTGGCAGGGGAAGACGTTTACACACTTTAATTTCTCTCCCAACCCCAAGTAGTTGGGGAAACGTTCATTGGTCACGATAGGGTGGATGCTTAGTAATCCTTACATCAGTGTATTTTGTTAACTCATGCATCATTGCTGGAGCGCAGGTCGGCAAGCATTTTTTCTATTTTCAAACATCCTGTCTGTCTGGTTTTCTACTCCTGTTATATTTGCGAACGTGGCAAGAAGTCTGATATCTAAAAATTACATGGTTTATCGAATTCAAACCGGCTCCTTCAGTAGAGACTCGCGTTTGTCTAAAACAAATCCTGTTGAGCTATATGTTTCTTCAAGGTCTGTTAATTTATAAAAAGTGTGAAATGCTATTATCATGGGCTTATAGCTACAGTCTTTAAGATTTTCTGGGACGGCTGGTACAGAACTGGGACCATTCTGGAGACGGGGACGTATCGGACATTCTATTTTTCTGCAATGGGCGGTGGTAATCCGAACGATGAGGGTGGTGTTACCAAAGTACTTAAAACAAAAGCCACTGACATATAGTCCCCTTTTAAGGGTCAGATTAGGGGACATCAGTCGTCTTACCTGTCCTTTCTTTCTCAGTCAATTAAGTTCCATCATTTTACAGAAAGGAGAGGTAGTAACATGGCAAAATACGATCGTTTTGTTTCTGTCAATTTGTTCAAACACTGCCGTGTCTAAAGCCAATTATACCTGTGCCGGCGAGGCACAGCGTCGTCGTTTATTCAAAAGGGAGCAAGGGAGCCCTCAGAGAGAGAGAGAGCGTCGTGTGCACCAAATAGGCTATTAGTACACGTACAACATAAAGAGAGAGAGAGAGAGAAACGTGTATAATAATAGGTTATTCAGTGCACACACATATAGAACAGTACGGGTCGGTTTCACGTATAAAACACAAGCTGAGAGAAAACATAAATTCATAGTTTACATACACACAAACACCAGACAGGGTGCGACAGTACATACATCGAGTACGGAAACCTAAGACAGAACACAGAGCTATTTTGGGCAAAAGGACTTTGTCATGCATGTTGCGTATTCTCAGTATTCTTTTCAATTCATTTTGGGGGGTCGAGCTCTTTGTTCTCCTTCCTTCCTAATAGTAGACAATTTTTGTTGGTAACCTCGCTTCAAAAATACTTACTCCTTTTTAATTGGTCGGACACCAGTCCAGTCGTGCTTATACTCACGGTGGGGCCTTCCAATATCTAGCAAATGATGATCCAAGCTGAGGTAAAGGAGGGGTATCAGTCGGTCGTGCGATGGTACAATTCTGATTTTTCTATGAGGGTGGAAGAAGAAGGGGTAAATCTAAAACATGACAATATCCCTAATTTCTGGGCTGAGGGGGATTTGGGATGATCCCCAACCCGGGGTACTCTTGACTTCTCTTATTTAGTCAGCACGTAAATTGACTCACCGGTGCGCATTATTTTGGGTGTACATTTGGGATATCGGTTCGGGTCCGAGGTACTACAATAACCCTTCAAGTTTCTGGCGTAGGCCACTCTCCCATTCACTAGCTCCAGAGAGGGAGAGAGTCGTTCCTAGGTAAGGTAAGTGCTATATTCCCTTTCGCCCTTCACATGCAGGTGCCATGTTCGGGCTTATTTTTCTTATTCCATTAACTGCTCGATCAACACCTCCGCCATACAAAAAAGCATTCTTTTATCGACCCAGACGTGCACCACACATACGCATTCATACCGAACAAATCAGGGCCCATGCGCGCATTCATACCATACAATGTTCATGCTCTCAGAGATAGCTCCTGCATATAATGTACCATCTCACAGAGCTGGCCTACTTTCCTCGCGTGGAGCATGGTGCGTTTTAGGTCCTCTCCATACTTCAGCTGAATTTCCGATGTAACCTGCAGAAATAGAAAAGAGGGGGAGGGGGCAGTGTTCAAAACACATCAGCGCGCATAAACATAAAAATGTTTTTACCTACCACGTACCTGACTTATCTCTGTGGGATGCAGTCCCTCTTATCTCGGCATTGAAGCCCAGAGGAACCGGTAGTGCGGAAAAGATAACCAATGACAGGCTGTTCATTACATAGGTCGCCCGAGGGCGGTAGTACAGACCGCGTGTAGGGAGGGGTCAAAAGCCAGGGGCATTCGGTATAAGGTGTGGGGGGGGTGACGGATTCATGTTTTCAGAAAAGGTTTACGGTGGTATAGGGTCGTTCCTGTTCGTAGAGCATGGTATTTTAAAAACAACCCTATCAATCTAAATGACTGTTACGATGCTAGCTCCATATATTTTTCTTTTAAAACCTTGGTTGTAAAAATGTCAGTATTCAAGTACGGGCCCCCAACCATACAGGCCGGCCACGGGGCAGACGGGAAACACATGAGGTGAGGAGATATTACACTGTAGGACAGGAGTACGTAACGAGCGAGCCATTTAATTGGAAAAACTAAACGTGACAAACGGTTGCAGGATCAGTGAAGGTTGATTTTATATTTGAAAGTGAAACAGGATCAGTTACAATAAAATCGTTCATACGCATACCATGGGCAAGCATCATGAGTAACATTTACTTCGGAGCTTAAATAATACAATAATTAATAGTAAATAAACCCGACATCAATAGGGTTGTCCGCATGCTCAGTCAGTACACTTCCCCACCCGCCATGTGCACAAAGACCGCATACATCCCCCATAACATCAGGGCTAAGTAACTAGAATCGTCATAAGGAGTTGCAAGTCCCGCCCATACTGGCGCCATTTTGGTCGAGGCCAGGTGGGCCCAGAGTATAGTCCAAATACCTCCAACAACTAGCGGCCGGACCAGAATCCCTTTCGGCAGTTCAAAAAAGTTCGTTAGCGCCAACAGAAAGAACAGGCTGCATGGACCGTGACTCAGAGGGGGGAAGGCAAAAATCTTCCCTACCGGGTCACGCTGAGGTCCCACTGGAGCTGATCGAGTGTCTCTTGGTAATTCAGACAAAAGCTGGCGTCATCATGAGAGCACCGTCCTCTCGCGGCAACGTCGCGGCCACTCCGGGGAGCGGGGCAGCAGGCGTATCCCTCCACCGATGCGCTGAATCAGCCTCTCTCACGGCACCAGATGGGGATAAGGCGGTGGTCACCCGGGGCAGTGGCATATCCATGGGGGATAGTCGAGCAACAGTGGCGGTTGCCCCCACCGGAAGCCCGCGGGAGTCGAGGGCCAACGACTCTCGTAGAATCTTTAAAGCTTGGACAATGTTTTCAAGAGTGTGGCTCGTGCCCGAGCAGGCAAGCATTCGAGTTCCAGAGTAGTCCAGAGCCGTTGTAGTGGACCAGGCCCAAATCCAGGGAGTCGGCCGCCATTTTGAGCATTCCGCAGCAGCAGCCGCTCTTCACCCCGGCCACCGGAGCGGGTCCCGTGGCCATCCAACCGAGTGGAACCCCAATGGCAGTCCTGGTGCAGCCGTCCGGCAGGTGGAACGCTAATGGTTGTCCTGCTGCAGCTGACCTGCGAGTGAAACGCTAAGGGTCGCCCTGCTGCAGCTGACCGGCGAGTGAAACGCTCGCCCTGCTGCAGCTGACCGGTGAGTGAAACGCTAAGGGTCGCCCTGCTGCAGCTGAGGAACCTCCCCCTGGGGAGGTGGGGGAGGCCCGTTCGCGTCGCCTCCCCCCCAAGGGCACCCCACGCCATCTCTTGGCGCAGCATTATAGGATGGCTGGACCAGGCAACAAAGGGGGGAGCCATCAGCAAGGCATCCCTCGCACGCAACTTGCTGGACATCACCTCTGGATGATCCGGGGACAGGTCTTGGCGCGTTGGGTAGCCTCTGGCCTATTCGCACAACGGGCCGCCACCGACGCTACCTCGCCGGATGACGGCTTTTGTAGACTTTTTATAGCCCAAAGCCTACTAAAAAGTTGCTCAAAGTAGCCCAATCAGGAACAGCGTCAAGCAGACGGCAAATGCATTTGGGTTTGTTGTTGCAGCCGTTCTTCATGTAAATAGTTGTTTATTAAAGAGTTTTAACATGTTACTTTGCTGGAGTGTTGTATATATTTATAATATTTGCATAGGGTTTGTCGTTATTTGGGCGGGGTGGGCGATGGATCCGAGCTGTCTTGCAGCCATCATGGCGTCTAGCTCGGTTCTTCTCACTAGTTTCATATTTCTCATGAGGGGTTGTTCCTAATGTTTCTATTTTAGCGGGGTCAAAAAGATCCCATCAGTGGCCTACTGATTTTGCTTGATTCCTTTTGCTTTTCCTAACGATTTTTATGTTATAGTTTGCTAGCACGATACAGCGGCTAATCCGCATTTTTATATATATGTCCTTTTCATTAGGGGTGTCCTCCAGTGGAGCCGGATGATCTACCTCTAATAAGCGGTCCGGGCTGAACCAACTGCCAACAAAACGGGGCGAAGATAGGCATGACGGGTTACAAAGGGGACAAAAGTCTGCACTACCTATCCTTCACTATCCGCAAAGACTAAACAGAGTATTGCGACCCTGTGCTTATTTGTGAATAGAGAATAACCCAAAGAGAACCAATTCCGAACGATCAATGTTCGGATAAACAATCAATCAAATGAGGGATAAAAATAGGCACGATGGATTACAATGGGGGCAAAAGCCTGCATTACCTATCCTTCACTATCTGCAAAGACTAAACAGAGTATTGCGACTCTGTGCTTGTTTGCAAATAGAGAATGATCCAAAGAGAACCAATTCCAAAGCAGTAAATGCTTGGATAACAATCAATCAAATGGAGAGGGAAGCAGGCACGACGGATTACAATGGGGGCAAAAGCCTGCGCTACCTACCCTTCACTATCTGCAAAGGGAGAATACTCCTATCCTTCCCCGTTTGTAGACAGAGAATCTCTCAGAACCAAACAATCAAATGCGTAATACTAGTATTTTCCAATGACAATCAAACAATCAATTTGCAATTCGTCGTGTTACACGACCTTACACGGACCGCATGGACAGTTTCTCATCTTCCGCTTCCAGCGCCTGATCGTCCTCTATTCTCCGTAACTGCTGTGGCACTCCTGATGGTTCCCAGTCAGAACCGTAGATCACTCGAGAGAGGTCTGCTCGGAACCGGTGAAGTTCGGATGATCGGCTGTCAGACGAGGGTCTATCGGGCAGGTGCACTTCCCGATCGTTGCAGTCGTTCACTCTGTCGTTGGGACCTCTCCCACTGGATCCACGTGTCACTGATGGGCCCCACGTTTGGGACGCCAATTGTTAAAAAAGGGTCAGGCAGATCAGGTCGATTACCCCTTTTCAAGATTTGCCCGGCGCTAGCCGCCTCTCGCCCAACTCACGGTTACCAAATAAAGAGGCAGGCGCTGGAGACTGGAAGGCAGGAAACAGGAGTTTATTCCGACGGAGCAGAACACGTCAAATCAGACAACAGGGTATCTTCTCGAGGTGCTCTCAACGCATCCTTGAGGCCTGGCCTCTTATACACAGGTTTATTGCTTTATGACATGAAACACATTCTTGTCAATACTTTGATGTACGGAAAGACATCCTCGGAATCCCCGCTTCACCCCCGTTCCCACACATATTTACAGTAGAGCTCCCACCTCAACCTCAGCATGCGGTGGTTGTCGCGCAGCTGGACATTCCGCTGGGAACGGGAAAGTGAGCGATCGGTCGGATCTGGAGGTGTGAGGGTATTGATTAACCACCGCTCCTTTGATGTGAGGCGAGGTCCTACTGTAGGGGGCAATAAACTGCATCTGTCGGGCTAGGTGATGGCCTGGGATCAGGCTGGACAATCGGGCAGGGAGGAAGAGGTTATCAAAAGGGCCTGTTCTTTGAATGAGATGAAAGAGCGAGGGGGTTCAGCACGGGATGTGGCTCAGAGACAGGGTCGCGCTAGAGGTGCGCTTATGGCCCAAGCAGGAGAAACCGGGGGCTGTCGGGGCGCGGGGGAATGCTTGCGAGGCTGGGGAGTGAGGGGGAGAGACGCGCAGGCTACTGGCAGTGGGCAGAGAGGTCGTGACACACAAAATGGCTGCCACCTACGTTCGCGATGGGGCCTAAAAGGGACAAGATGGCGTGGCTACTGTTTCATGATTGTCGCTTTACTTTCAACAGTGGCTGTGGTGAACATAAATGAACGCCGCTTATGTATACCGATTTTAGTCATTTTCCACAGTTAGCCATAGTTGCAGGGTCAAGATTTGGTTTTTTCAATAGGGCTCTAACCTGTGCGCACTTCCATGCCAACGGCACTAATCCTGTGGGAATGGAAGCGTTTAGTATACTCAGAATCGCAGGTCTAATTATATCTGCGACTGGTAGCAGATGACGGGGAGGGGCTGGGTCAGTGGGAGAGCCAGATGACACTTTTAGCATTAAGGTATGCAATGACTCCTCCTCAAGCAAAGGGAATTCCGTGGGAGGGCAGTGAGTGGTTACAGTGATGTCCTCGGCTTGTGAAGAATTAGATACACTCTTAGAGGGGGTGAAGGAGAGAGATAAGCTCAATTTTTTGATGGAAGTACTCCACCTGTTTATTGCAGCGGTTTTGGGCCTCTTTGGGGTCGGGGAGATTTTGAGGGATCTTAACGAGTGTTTTCGCGATCTGGAAGATTTCCCTTGGGGAATTGGCTGCAGTCCTTATCTTCTGCTCATAAAAGGAGGATTGCGCTGTTTTTATTTCCACCTTATACTTCCTTATCGCTTCTCTATAGTTTGTTCGACTTTCTACATCTGGGGCCTTTCTCCATTCCCCCTCTAATTTCCTGCATTTTTGTTTCAGCTCTCGTAATTTAGGGGTGAACAATGGTGCTTCTTTAGCCTTGTTTTTTTTATGTAAAATTTTTAGAGGGGCTACCGAATCCAGCGAGGTCTGGATCCAAAAGTTGAAGTTACTATTAGATATCTCTGGGTCTTTGCCCAGCACCGGGAGTGCGGTGGACAGGGAGCGAGCCCATTGATTGGTGGAGAGATTCGACTAATTCCTCCCCATCAGCGGAGCTATGGTAGGAGCCACGGAAGGAGTCACAGTTTCCCAGGTAAGAGGCACAAGCAGATGATCGGTCCATGTGTGGCGATGATACTCAGAAACTTTTCTGAACATCCGTGGCGTCTAGCAACCATCCTCCTGCCTTGGACTGCCTCAATCACATCAAAAATGGATGAATCTGAACTGGTCCTGCATAAAATACAGAGATCTTGCTGCCAAGACTGAGAAAACTCTATCTTATTTCAGTTTGATTCCCCCTCCAGTTACACCATATGCCTTGGCTTCTGTCCCAAAAGGTCATGATATGGGAATCATGCATTTTGTGCCTTTCACCTTTACCCTGGGCAATAAAATCACCAAAATGCATACTTACCATATATTGCTTTTTACCTTCGCTCCTTAGGCAGTTCTTTCCTGCACTGAATACCGCAAGCACAATTATAGTGAGCTTTCAGCAAAAATCATGGGCAAGCTCCAATGAGCACAAAATCATGTGGCGCACACCATCCACAGACGTAAGAGAATGAACAAGTGTGTAAGACACTGGTGATACACATTCTGCTGCTCAAGCTAACTGGGTACTTGAAAAGCTTATTCTTCGTTCTCAGAGCCCTGCATGGTGCCACGGCAGCTATCTCACCAAACCAATGCTGCCAGACCATCTGATTAGATGAGTAAGATGTGCAACCCAACTGAGGAGGCTTCCTTCCTGCCCAGAGAGAGGCCCATGTTTGGGGAAGGGTGATTGCCCTCATTCGCCTCATATATAGGGCTCTCTTTCACACTGCCCATCCCCTGGTAGCAGACTCTGTGAATTAAATACCAGCGAAGGTGTCTTGACTGAACTCTAACTGCTGTCCTTCTAAATGTGTTGTTAAATGTTCCCCTGCAAGCTCAGAATCCTCAGTCACCCTGTCCTTAGTGCTTAGAAGTAGCCACCAGACCATAGAAGCATTATATTAAAATAGAAATAAAAACACTTCCTACTTCCTATACCAGCTGCACAACAATAACTACAAGAACAAATCAAAATTCAAGCGGAAGGGATTAACATTAAAACACATATTCTGCGCAGAAAGTATTGTGACTGTGAAACAGGAAGGCACGGGATATCATGTTCTAGTTGCATGCTGGAATGAAGAGGCGATTCGCCAGCTAAACCGCCCCAACAGCCATGACTTGCTGACATAGTATATGTTACATTGAGAGAATTCCCAGACATATCCCTTAACAGTTTTACAGAAGCGAATTCCACAGCGGATGCTGCTGACGGCGCATCCAGCTCGTGGAGACGGACTGGTGGGAGGAGGGGAAGGCGGGTTGGTGGAGGGGGGGGGCGAGGGGGTATTATAGGGAGTGCTGTTGGAGATCAGATTGTCTCAGGGGTGATGCTCTGCAGAGCAGATGCTCAGGTCAGCAGTGAAGTTATACATTAAATGAGAGATTTTCTTGAGCTCTCAACTTTCTTCCCAACAACGTAACTAGGTTTATTTAGTCTTCAGGAAAGACAGTTATTTGCTTTGCTAATGTTCACCGTATCAAATGGTGCTCTATATAGTTTGTCCATTTCCCCGAACTAAGTTCTACTTTCAAGTAATGTATGTTTTTAAGCTATTGTGTTTTTTAACATCCAGAAACATGCAAAACATTCTAAATATTCAGGTGTCAATTGTAATTCTGTCAACTATTTCCTAACTGCTCAGATGATTTCATAAAAACTCAAGTTAATTTATTGTATTGGAAACAATTTGCTTGTTCGTCAAAACTTCTGAAACTTGGCCAGGGCTCTAGAATTCTAAAACAGGACCAGATTATTGTCTATTTAGCTAAAGCCGAGTAGTTTGCACATTCTTTTCATGTCCTTTCTGTTGTTATAGAGGCATCACATGTTCCATCACTGTCCCCACTTAAATCAACAATTCCTTGGGGATTCTCGAGTTTTATATACAGTTTATTTTGCGCGTTGCCCTGGTCATCTCTATATTCTGCTGACTCGGACGTGGAAGCCAAACGCAAACACAGCTGTCCAGATCTAAAACCAGCATCAGAGGCCGTGGAAACTGGAGCGGCACAGCGCGCTGCATTAAACAGGGATGGCTGACGTTTTAGGGGCTTAGTAAATGAAAGCAATACTCCATTCGATTAATTTCTCTGGGGAATATTACCTGCTTTCTGGAGAGCGAACCCTGCTGCTTAGGGGCGAGGAGGAGGGTAAGAAAAACCTCAAAAAGTTCCATGTCTGCTTTTGTCCTTTTGAAAAACACACCAGCTCCAATAGGCTGAAGAGCAGAACGTTCACTGCACACTTTGGCGCCATTATCCTCACTGTACTGGTCGCCAAGGTCACAGGGGTCGCAGAAAATCTCCTTCGCAGTTCTGTTCCTCCAGGCTGTTTTATTTTCTTTCTATTCTCCCCTGTCAGGCTCAGAAGATAGGGCTGGAATATGCTGGGATATGGCGAAGTTGAAAAAAATTTGATTTCATCTAAGCCTTTTGCCTGAGGAGCAAAGGTTGGGGGAAGGGTTGTTAAAATATACTGCCCGTATAACAAGCCTAATTGATTCTTAATGCTTGATGTATGCTGATAGTACCGGTAAATGTAGGTCAGGCCAAGCTCAGAGTGCAGTGTCTATAAAATGCCAGGCACCCACCTCCCCTCCATGAATCATTCTCAGTTAGGATGGAGCCACTAAAGAATGCCAGGGCATAAGAAGAGGTGAAGAGGTCGGGGTGCCTCTGGGTGCCATATCACAAGCCGGATTATTATGGTGTCACAGAAGTCAGAAGGGTGTGGGATTTATGGAGGTGCCTAGGGAAGGCGAGCACTTCTTTAGATGTTCTGTGGAATAGAATCTCCTTTCTTCCCATCTCTTAGCTATTTGGCCTTTTTCCAAGCCATGAGGGAAACCATCAATGTCAGACCAGGCTTGGAAAAGTAAAGCAAGCCTTTGAAAGCCAAAACATGGGACACTGGTGGGGCAGACACTTCGCAAAAATCGGCCGTTTGCAATCGCAAAATTTTCTTTTCAGATGCATCAAGGGTCAAGGCCCTCGCAATTTGAGAATTCGCAATTATTTGTGAATTCTCAAAATTGCCATTGCATTTAAGGAATTGCATTTAGCGATTCCTTAAATGCAATGCATGAAATTTAAAAAATCTGAGATTTTGCAAATAGGGGGAGAAAATTACCATGAAGTTCAACTTCATGGTTATTTGCAAAAACTTTGAAAAATGCACTTTTGTGCATTTTTCAAAGTTTCATGTTGCGCACACACATGCCCTAAGGGCATGTGTGTGCGCAACATATGTGCACAGATCAATTTCAGGGGTGCAACAGGGTGTCCTTTGGACACCCCTGCACCCTTGAAATTGAAATTCTCAATTTGCGATTCTCTAATTGAGAATCGCAAATTGAGAATGTCTTCCCATTCATTCCTATGGGCCTCTAGGCCCTTAGGAATTAATGGGGAGGTATTCCCTAATTGTGACTTGCATTTTGCGAGTCGCAATTAAGGAATATTTAGAAATCGCTATTTTTTTAACGATTTCTTCATGCATAGCCGTTTGCTATGCCTTATTAGCGAATCCTTATTTTTTGCAAATAAGGAATCGCGAATGGCATTGTTGATGCATGTGGGTCTTAGCTTTAAATGTACAGTGACCTGGATTGTTTGACTGCCGCTCCGTCAATAGTGCACAGCAGAGTCAGGCACTCAGCGGTTGCAGATCTGGTGACCACACATTTCAGGGGGAAATGGTGCACACAGAGCGCAGAGAAAAACACAAAGAAAGGACAAAAGGGGACAGAATACATTTTTCCTGCACTTACAGTGAAATCGAAAAAAACAATTTTTTAAAATGACTGAGAATGAAAAGATAACAGAGCACAGAAAGACGATAGATTTTGCTGGAGGAGATTTTTAGGTTTTCTTGTCAAGCTATAAACGAAATGCCATTGTTAGGACGTCCATTCCTTTATGCAACGAGGATCATCCGTTAAAAGGAGAAGTGACGGACAGCTCTCAAGACAGGGAGAATGCATGGATTTAAAGAAAGTTCGAAGGGTAGGATAACACACAGCAGCTGTATTGTCTATAATATTGGTTGAGTCATATGATGCAGCCTTGAGCATCCTGGTTCACCTAAACCTGGCCATTTTTGGTTTTTATTTTTGCAATTTTATATAGCGCGGACATGGCCTGGAGGCATCAGAGAGCTTTACAACAGTAGCATGATACAATGGTACAGCAAGTAACAGTTACAATAATTAAGTTCAGGCATTTGCATCAGTATCTGGGACTGGGGCAAATGCAGCGGTTGGGCAAGGGATGTACACAGTTCACGCATCGATTAAGATGGTGGGGTCGCACAATGAAAGTAGTTCATATCCTGGGTGGAGAGAGTTCTCCGGTATGGTTGAGGGTGATTAACCAATGTGTCTGTCAAATAGGAGGCAATTAAGGGCCTTTTTGAAGGTGGCTATGCAAGTTATTAGGCGAAGGGAGGGAGGTAAGGAGTTCCAGATTTTTGTAGCCCTACCAGAGAATCACTGGCTCATGTACCATTCTCGACTGAAGGTGACGGGTTCCAGGAGCAGGGATTGGGCATTTCTGGAACCCCTATTTGCTTTAAAGAATTTCAGTTTCTCATTAGATAGGAGGTTGAAGAGGAGTGCAGTGCTCTGTGGGTAATACAGGCGGTTTTGAATTGGGCCCGCACTTTAATGGGAAGCCATTGGAGGGATAGCAGGGCAGGGGAAATGTGGTCAAAGTTCTTGAGACTTAAAACAAAGCACGCTGCTGCCTGTAGTGTTGCTGTCAATGGGCTTAGGAGAACTTTGGGAATGCCTGAGAGAAAGACAGTTCAGTAATCTAGCCTGGAAAGAACTAGAGACTGCACCACTAATTTGAGGTCTTGCTCCGGGATCAATTGTCTGATGCCCCACAGCTGCCTGAGTTGGTGTTGTACACTTTTGGTGATGGCTGTGATGTGGCTGAGAACGTTTAGATGATGGTCAAGGGTGATACCAAGGAATCTAGCACACAAACAAATATTGGTTATTAACTTTTTATATACTAATGAGATTGCTTTTTTGGGCATGTATTCATCCAGGATCCTATGTTCGAGTGGGGAGGACTCAGGCAGCGATTGGTCCAGCGGGATGGCTGCTTGCAAAGCATGTTGGATCTGTAGGTATTTAAACTGTTCTGTTTCTGCAAGCTCTTATTCTTTTTTGCAACTGGGCAAATGGAATCACCTCCCCCTTTTTCCATAGGGCGCCCACCCGGGAAATGCCAATCGTATCCCAGGCTGCAAAGCCTTTTGCCACCCTTAGATTGCCTAATTTTTCTTTGTCCCATAGTGGGGTCACCTGCGTCAGTTTTCCGTCCCATCCCAAGCTTTTATTCACAATGTGCCATGTTTGGATTGTGTATTTGGTTGAGCCCGTTAAGTTGAATTTTGCTGGCTTTAAATACAGTACCCTGGTGTATTGACCTTCGGGAAGGAGCCACCTATCCATGCTATAGCCAGGGTACTCCCTGGGTCTATACATGCATTGGTTAATTGGCGTCAATTGCGCTGCCCAGTAGTATCTTTTTATGTCCAGGAGCCATCATACCATCCTCAGGTCAGTTTTTGAGTCACTGTTCGTGGTGGATGTCCCTCCCACAACAGTTCTCTCGGCGCGTTCTCAATTCTATTGAAATATTCTGCATTTACTGGGCCCGAAGAATTCTGTAGTACATAAAGGAATCGTGGCAACGCCATCATTTTAAACAGTGCGACACGCCCCAATATGGACAGCGGGAGGGATCTCCAGTGATCCTATCCTCTCAATCCTCTGCCCACCGCAAGCCTCTCATAGCTGGGCTCTTCCTTATCCACCACGTCAGGGGCTCCAGTATTAAGGAAAACAGCAGCGGGGATAGGGAACAGCCCTGTCTGGTTCCCCTCCCT
This sequence comes from Lissotriton helveticus, assembly GCF_964261635.1. Taxonomy (NCBI): domain Eukaryota; kingdom Metazoa; phylum Chordata; class Amphibia; order Caudata; family Salamandridae; genus Lissotriton; species Lissotriton helveticus. The sequence continues at coordinate 1,797,979,517 of NC_136067.1, read as the reverse complement.
AGCACAAACGCCCCGACTTTCTGTCGTTGACCACTACTTGTGCCTATGGTTCACTGGAGAGGAGTTTCACCCAGCCTACGAAGTCAGATCCAAAGCCCATTTTTCTCAGTACCGCCATCATAACAGGCCACCTGATGGTATCGAAGGCCATAGTGGTGTCTAGTGACACCACCACCCCCTCCTCTATCAATGTCTCTATTCTACCCAAGACTCCGTGTAGACACCGGAGGTTTAGTGAAGTATTCCATGATGGCATGAAGCCAGATTGATCTGGGTGTACAAGCTTCGTTATAACCCCCAAAAGACAGGTGGTCAGTTCTTTAGCTAAGATCTTGGCTCCTGCATTTATCAATGATATCGGTCTGTTGGAGGAACATCTATCTTTGGGCCTACCGGTTTTATGAATAACCACTATGGTGGCCAGCCTTTGATCCTCTGGGAGCATCCCTCTGGTACGACAACTCTCCAGGAACATGGCAGTGACATGTGGCGCAATCTTACTTATATGTTCTGGAAATATTCTGCAAACCCTTGCGCGATTTCTTGCGGTTCTGTCAGGTACTCCCTGGATTCCGTAGTCAGTCCCACCACTAGTCTATTAGCCTGTTCCCTTCTGTCTAGCAATGCCAAAAGTTTACTTGCTTTGTCCCCTATGTCGTACAGCTTGCTCTGCGTAGCTCAATATTGTTCCCGTGCCGCTTCTGTGGCCAGGTCTTTATATTCTTTGTTCTTAATTTCTATCATGTAACTAACTGTCATCTCATCTTCTCCTCCTAACCTCCCCTCCAGTCAGAGTATTGCCTCTTCAAGTTCCACCATCTGGGCCACCTTCTCCTTACGGGCCCCTGCTATATGGGACCCCTGATCACCGTTTTAAAGGCCTCCCATAACATTTGTGTCGATTCCACTAATCCCTCGTTTTCTTCAAGAAACATCCCTTTTTCTTTCGTTATTGCATCTTTGATTTTTGGATTTTTAAGAAACCAAGGATTTATTGGTGCCGCCCTTCCTGCTCGTCATTCACCAGTCTCCACTAAGGCCCACAGTGGGGAATGATCTGATATACTTCTTGCCATATATCGCACTACCCTGATCAGGCCTATCTGAGTCGCCGGCACAATTATATAGTCTAGCCTGGATAGAGTTCTGTGAGCACCGGAACGATATGTGAACTGGGTATTTGTCGGATGAAAGATGCGCCATGTATCTGCCAGTCCCATTGATTACATAAATTCCTGGATATGTGTTCTGGAGGATGAGTCCTCTCTTGGTGGGTGACTGTCTAACTGCGCGGAAACTATGGAATTAAAGTCTCCTCCCATTAATAATATTCCATCAGGAAGTGTCAGCAACAGTTTTCCCAGATCCTTAAATGCCGCTGTCTGCAGGCCCATGGGCACATACAGGGATAGAAGTGTTAATGTTTGCCTTCCCATTTGCCCGATATTGCGGTGTATCTGCCCATGCTGTCCATCCATGTATGGTTTATCGACAGAGGAAAGTTCATTTTGATCAGTATGTCCACCCCTCTAGAAACAGTTGTGAATGTGACGTGTGACTCTAGCCTATATCCCCATCTAATGAGGGCCTTACATGCCTTTCCCATCAGGTGCGTCTCTTGGAGGAGTACCACATCTGGTGAGTGCCTCCTTATAAACTGGAGTACAATCTCCCTTTTCAACTTGTCCCCCAAACCATTTACATTCCATGATAATAGTTTAATGTTTTGTTTCCCCATCTTATCTATCTATTTCTTGATCTACCTGACCTAGTTTGTTAAATGGTCCTATCTCCACATGTTCCCTTCTCGGATATATGACTCTTATGGTGTGGTGACTTGGTGATAGTATTTTGAAGCGTGTATCTCTGAGATCATCAGATATTCTTTTGTCCAGTATCTTGGTGTCAACTAACTTAATAACTAAAACTAAGCTCAAATGTGGCCCTGGTCCCCCTCCCTGCTTCCCTGCAATCCACCGCCTTCTCATTATGTTAGAGAGGCAAGAAAAAGAGGCAAAAGACAAAGATAAAATGAAGTCCCTCCATAATTCCTTTGGTAAAGAACTAGCAAGTCACTTTTCCCAATATGCCCAATAATTGCTTCAATGATAACTATTAGTCCTCTTTGTCACTCACCTGCTGTCTTTGCCATTGATTCGCTGCTGTTTCCAAGTTCTTGGGTGGTTGGTCTCTTCTGGTTTTGCACCCTTCCTTCGCAATTTTGCAGTAAATAACAGATGGTATTGAAGCCCTGTGTCTCGTAAGTGAGATTTGACACCTTGAAAAGATAGCCTCTGTCTTTGCACCTTTATTGTAAAATCTGGAAAAAGGTCACTGCACTATTTTAAATCTTGATTGGTGCAGTCGTTAGGGCCGTCTGTAGTACTACATCACACTCCCTGAAATTGAATAGGGGAGCCAGTATAGGTCTTGGAGGAGCTCCAGGTTTGGGCCTGCCGCCAGGGACCCGATGCGGCCTCTCCACGGAAAAAAACTTTGAGACATTCTTGGGTTGAAGATGCTTCGCTATTAGATCTCCCACAAAGAGAACAGTCGCTGGTCCCTCCGCCCGCTCCGGCACTCCCGGAATTCTAACGTTATTCCTACGCTATCTCCCTTCATAATCGTCTAGATTGTTTTCCATCATCCTGCTCGCTATCTGCAAGTCTTTGATTTGCTGCTGCATTTTATTGGACTTGTGAGAGAGTTCAGTTGCAACTGTATCTATTGTCTTGGAGCACCGGCTATCAGTCCCCAAGCAGCCTGTCGGAGTTCTCCCCGGGGTGCAGTTCGATCTTCTCATTTTTTGTTACTCTTCTTTGATGGCGTAGGAACTTTAAATCAGGTTACATCTGGCACTTGCAAGATCGTATTCACTGTCTTCTTGTGACCTCCCCCAGCCGTTCTCTATGCGAGGAGGGCAATGCCTTCACTTCTTGTCTGCCGTATTGACCAGTATTCTATGGGCAGTATTATTGCAGCTGCTTCTATACGCTGTGCATGCGGCTTTCACTGTTGTGTCCTTGACTGCCCGCAGGTTGTAGCATTAATTATCCCATTAACGCGTACTCCATCGTTCTTTCGGACCAAAATCCGCTCTTGCCTTGCTTCCGCCTTTAGTGAAGGACTCGCTGCCACACCCGGATTTCTCAGCTGCAGGTGCTGTCGTTTGGTATGCCTTTCACCCAGTGTCTTGATTAAGAGACTCACAAGCGGAGTGGGGATCGTCTCGCCCACCCTGCTGCCTGCCCGTCTCTCTTGCATGTAAGCGTTATCTGTTGGCCCTGGGCGGCGTCAAAAGCTGTTCCGTTTTGTTTCAGACCGGTTCCTTACATGCAGCCTCTCATACTCGCACAGATCTGCAGGGCGAGGGTCACTCCTCAGCTCTTACGTCTTTGTAGCGCAGCAGTGAATCGAGTTGATCTCTTACCTCACATCGCACTGCTGCTCACTACTGCTCCTTCTGCTCCGATGTGCGGCTACGCAATTCACGCAAGCCTGAGGCTTTACTTTGGGCCTGCCCTGCACTTCGATTCTTCGAGTCTGCCCGGTGTTAGAGTGATTCCTGCAAGTTATCGGGGCACCGCTTGTAGGACCTTAATCTGTAGCATCCCTCTCGTCACATTGGATGGATACATTATTCGGATAGATGGCAGTGGGGAATTGAGAGCGCGGGAGCTGTTTCACTCTGCATCGATCTTCGTCGGTGCTTAGTCATGCCCCGCCGCATTTTTACATTTTTAATGCATTTGTATTAATTAGCATGTTTGCTTTTTTGGATGCTTAAATAAAACACAGAAAAATTATTATTCAATTTTAATAATTTAAAAACAAATTAAAAAAATATTTTGCTAATTTAAATTATGTTTATCCATCTAAAATTTAAAAATAATATTTCATTTTTTATAAAAATGTGTATTGATAATTTTCTTAGTTGAAATTCATGTAATTAAGTTTTTTTAATATGTATAAATGGTAGGAAATATTTAAAAATAAATTTAGCTTACATCAAATTCATAATATACAGATTTAAATTTTAAGTTAACATTTTTATATAAAAGGTGATAGTTTAAAATATAAAAAAAATCTGTATTTGTAAAGCATGAACTACTCACCCTTACAGGTCTCAAGGCGCTGGGGGCTGTCGTGGAAATTAAGTGAGCTATTGCCCAGAGTCACACGGGGCTGAGCTGAGCTGCCGCCGGAGATCGAACCGTGAACACTGTGCTCCGAAGTCCCCTGCCCTGGCCGCTGCACCACACTTCTCCATCCGTTTGAATAATAAATATTTTTTATTTACTGAATTCTTAGAATGTTTAGTAGTAATTTTGTACTTTTATAATATTTTAGGTACATAAGAATTAATGTGAATTGGATTTATATAATTTGAATATTTTAGTATCCAGCGTCTTTTCTCAAATTCGTATTTATTGGGTAGGAATAGTAAGCGTTACCCATTTAATGTCCAACACTTTCCCTAAGTTGGTTTAGATTGGAGTGGGAATAGTACATTTCACCCCTTTAGTGACCAACACCTTCTTCTAGTTGGTTTAGATTGTAGTGGAAACAGCAAATGTCACCCTTTTAGTGTTCAATGCTTTCCCCATGTTGGTTTAGACTGTAGTGGGGATAGTAAATGTCACCACTTCAGTGTCCAACATTTCCTACAAGTTTGTTTAGATTGGAGTGGGAATAGTAAATGTCACCCCTTTAGTGTCCAACACTTTTCTTGAGTTGGTTTAGATTGGAGTAGTGATAGTTAATGTCACCGATTTAGTGCTCAACACTTTCCATAAATTGGTTTAGATTGGAGTGGGAATAAGAAATTGCACCCCTTTAGTGTCCAACACCTTCATCAATTTATTTTAGATTGGAGTGGCAATAGTAAATTTCACCCATTTAGTACCCAACGCTTTCCACAGGTTGGTTTAGATTGGAGTTGGAATAGTAAATGTCACTCCTTTAGTGTCCAATACTTTTCCCAAGTTGGTTTAGATTGGAGTGGTGATAGTAAATGTCACCGATTTAGTGCCCAACACTTTCCATAAATTGGTTTAGATTGGAGTGGGAATAAGAAATTGCACCCCTTTAGTGTCCAACACCTTCTTCAATTTGTTTTAGATTGGAGTGGGAATAGTAAATGTCACCCATTTAGTACCCAACGATTTCCCCAAGTTGGTTTAGATTGGAGTTGGAATAGTAAATGTCACCTCTTTAGTGTATATATTTTTTCTTTAATTAAGTATAATAAAAAGATTTCCTACATATCTCACATTTTTTATTTTTTGATAACCTTCAATTTATTGTACAGTTTTACATTACAACAAATATATTTTTATAGTTAAAGAGCGTAATTACCTAGTAAAGTAAAAAAATACCCTTTGTTGATTTTTTACCATAAAAAATAGAAGTATATCAATTGTTATTTTTCATTGTTTACAATTGTTTTACATCCATGAAGATTTTTAAATACATTTTATACTATTATTTAATTTATACTTTACAATTTATATTAAATTTTTGTTAACATTTATGAAACATTTTTACTATATCAAATCAAATCAGGTGTTTGTTAAGAGCGACTACTCACCCGTAAGGGTCTCTAGGCGCTGTCCATCAAGGAGGGGTCTATTGAAGAGACAGGTTTTGAGGTTTCTTGCGAAGATGGGGAGCAATGTTATCTGTCTGAGGTGGAGCGGAAGGTCGTTCCAGGCTCTGGTGGTAGGAGAAAGAGCGGCCTCCCGATCTGGTCTTTCTGGTGCTGGGGACCACGGCATAGGAGAGCTGGGCTGATCGTAGGGTCCTTTGGGGTGCATGGAATTTGAGTCGGTTGTTCAGGTATGCTGGTCCGGTGTCATGGAGGGTCTTGTGAGCATGGGTTAGCATCTTGAAGGTGACTCTAGCTTCGATGAGGAGCCAGTAGAGTGTGCACAGGTGCTGGGAGATATGGCAGTGGCCATTGCCTCGCCACTTTGTGATAAATTGATGCAGGAAACAGGGAAGATCGCCACAGTGGTGCATATCTGATATATTTTTTTATTTGCATGAGCCCAACCATTCTTTTCCAAACTTTTCAAATTGCTACCATTACCTCAAATCTGGTCTTTTATAATAACTGGCCTCTGTCTGTCAAAGAAGTACTCCCTGTGCAGTCTTACCTATAGCTAACTCATATATCGAGGGGAGATCCCCTTTTACATCATGTTGCCTATACCCATTACCTGCTGAAATCACAAAAGCCATCTGTTGTAAAAATGTTGCATAAACTGTGATATTATATTGCATATGCTATATGTATGTTATTTTTATGTGCAATTGTTTTGTATTATATATATTTTAATATATCGTGTTTAATAACTTGGTGATTTTATATATTTCTTTCACTGATGTGATAAAATATGCATGTTCATATTTAAAAAAGAGAAAAAGGATTTGATTTGGGGGTTTATAGTTTTCTGTAGTTTTTGAGGTGTTGGTAGGTTTATATTTAATTTTAATATGCTTTTGGCTATAATTGCTAAGTAATGTAGTCCTAGTCCTAGCCATAGCAACATTTGGCAGCGACATTTGGGCGTATATCCGGGGAGAGCACCTCCAGACTATGGAGAATACGTTTTTAAAACGACTACTAGGTCTCCCGCGAAGTGCGTCCAACCTAGCTGTTCACGAAGAACTGGGGGTCCAGTATGTCAGTGACATTTTCTCCCTGCGTCCACTGTCTTGCTGGCTAACATTATGGTTAAACCCTGACATCCCCCTGACACATATGATATTAAAAGATTGCCTGTCTATGGATAACTCATCCGCTATACCCTGGCTGAAATATTTGCAGAAAAGCTTCTCGAGCCTAGGGCAGAATGAGCTATTTGAAACTCCCGATTGTATTACCATGAAGGACGTGGAGGCAATCAAAATGGCATTCCTCATGGAAAGGAGAACATCCAGGGAAGCCATAGAGGTCCAGAAACTGAGTGTTAGAACATATGTTATGTTAAAAACAGCCCCACTCATTGAACCTTACTTAATGGGCTCTTTGACCTCTTATTAGAAATTTCTATTAACTAGATTCCGAATGAATCAATTTTATTATTAGCTGGTTAGGCCACAAAAAACTATTTTTAATAAAGAAGCAGCTCCCTGCGGCTGCGACGGAAAGTCTCCGCAGGATATGCTGCATTTTATGTTTTTATGTAAATTTTATCAATTTCCCCGAAAACGCTATCTGGTACCGCTTTTAAAGAAATTACATTTTTGTCAGATCAGACGTGCTATGATGTATTTACAACTATAACATAGTGATAGTATTCTTTTTGTACTAGAGTTCTTGAAATCAATTGTAAAGTACAGAAAATGCCTGAATTTGTAATGAATTTTATTTAAATCCTTTTGTATATGCATTTATTCACTTTAGTATAATCTGTGCTGCTATAAATTGCTGCTGGTTTCGCACTATTGTATCTTGTTGAGGATTTCAATTTTTTTTAATAATGAATTTTGGATCGCTGTATTTGTACTTTTGTGGTTTGCAAACTAAACTGAAATAAAGTTTTTATTGATTGATTGCTTGATGTAGTCCTTTGTTATTTAAGAAGAGTTTAATTTTAAATTGTAGCATGTTGTGAATTCCAATTACATTGTTTATATGTTTGCATTTTTGGGGGGGCTTTTTGCTTTCGGATTTGTATCTTTTTTGTGGAGTTCTGTTTCCTATTTCGTGGGGATCGAGAAAGATCTACAGCTACAAAACATTAAGTTTTATTTTGTGTGGGTGCAAACTGTGATAGTATATTGCATATGCTATTTGTATCTTATTTTTATGTGCAATTGTTTTGAATATGTGTTGTATTTATTTGATGTTATGTATTAAATCTGTTTACTTTGGTTGGTGGTTTATTGATATATTTTGTAAATAAATATGTATTATATATATTTTATTATATCATGTTTAATAACTGGGTGATTTTATGTATTTCTTTCACTGATGTTATAAAATATTTATGTTCATATTTAAAAAAGAGAAAAAGGATTTGATTTGGTGGTTTATAGTTTGCTGTAGTTTTTGAGGTTTTGGTAGGTTTATATTTCATTTATAATGTGCTTTTGGTTGCAATTTCTCAAAAATGTAGTCCTTTGTTATTTATGAAGAGTTTGACTTTAAATTGTAGCATGTTGTGGAATCTTTTAGTTTATTTGCTTAGTTTAGGGCTAATTGTGCTAACAGATTGCTGTATTCCTAGTCATTGGTAGCTTTGCTTATTTTTGTAATTCTTTGATAAATTTGATTAATATAGGTTGAGTTCTGCCTAGTGTAGATTGGAAGGCATTGTGCCATCCTTCCACTACATATCCTTTGAAATGCCATTCTATTTTAGGAGGCTGGTGGTTCACAATCCAATCACTTCCTGGGATTTACCTCTAGTACTTAGTGTACTTCCTCACTTTAGAGGTTTTTGTTTTAGTGGCTATTTCTTCTGGGTGTATATTAGGGAAAATTGGAACTCTTCTTTCCGATTACTTTTTACCTGGCTTTTTGTAGCACAAAATAGCCATAAAACCTTAAAAGATCTAATTCATTTTACAAGCTGGGCAACATAGTTGTTTAATTATTTGATTTGACTTGATTTTTGGGTCTTATAGAGAGCTCTAATGCCCTGAGGCGTCTTGGTACTAACCTGAAATCAAGATTGGTGAATAGGAACACTATTGTCACACAGACAATTTTCAGTTATAAAAAATAAATCAAGTTTCAGGTCTACAATAAGATCATGCCTGCTTAAAAAGACGGTGATAACCTGTGATCGACTACAGAGAATATATTTGAGGAAGGTAATGGCTTGTCTCTCCAAAACTCCATTGGAAAGGATTCAAACATCTGAGGGAACTGGTACCCTTTGATCTTAACTCTAAACACTGAGAAGACAGATAGTGCTGCTTAAGAATTCTACAGATCTTTGGCCAGGGGAGGCTGGCCTTGGTTTCTCCGGGGACATGGAAGGGCACAGACGTTCCTGCCTTTTGTAGACTGCCCTTGCACCTGCTGCACAGACCTCCTGCACAGAAGCACTACTAATGCCCAAATATAGATACCAGGAAACCAGGCAATGGCATATAGTTTGGCCATGAACTACATTCAGCTTCAAGTTGGTGCCTGCAAAAAGAATGGTGCAGTGACCAAGAAAGGGTGGGGAGATGAAAAAAGAAGAAACTGCCCATGCTTACACCCAATGGCAAGGAATACAGTCTTGAAGCAGAAGAGACAATAAAGCCTAAACTAAACTCACAGAAAGTTCATAAAAAGTTCATAGACAGTTCTTGAGAGTGATAAAGATACAAATGTAGCACCTAATTCAAATAACACATAGCAATGCACAATACAAGCACTTGTAGCCACAATAAGAGACAAAGACAATAAAACAGTTTCAATGTTAGCTTCCTAAACAACATCTACTAATAAATCTATCCAGAATAATGAGTACTGCAATGTTTAGCTGCACAGATGCGATCCTGATCCAAATATAGCTGTTTGGGAGAGAGTGCATGACCAGAAGTAATTATGGCTGGGAAAGGTTAGGGTTTATCTCAAGATCATGCCCGCAATAAGAGACCAGTATGTGACTAAGAAGTAGTGGAGAGTGGGAAAAAGAAGGACCTGCTGCTACTAACCCTCATTGACAAGGACTGCCCAAGCAGTCTCAAAGTAGAGGGAATAATAAAGCCAATACTAAGGGCCAGATCACGATCTTGTGGATCAGTCCACCATCACTTTTCTGTGGTCTTCCCGCCTGCTGATTTGGTGGTCCGCCTGCCCTTTTTCGATGTTGGTGATTGCATAGATGAAAGACCACCACGGTCCCGCCATCACCTCCAGGAAATCTCAACCTTGTTGATGGGGGCGATAGGCTAAATTGGCTGTCGGTGGGAGGACTGCCAGTTTCCTCACCAGGTCAATCACGATGTGCCTTCCCGTCGACATGACTGTGGTGGTAAAACCTCAAAACCTGTTTTGGTGGAATGGAAAGGATATAAGGCACAAACTCAGCTATACTTACACTTCCTGTACCACCATGGATCCGATCCTACAAGTCCTGCCGCTGCTTCTTGATTACGTGGATAACCAACACCGTCAAGGGCACACCTGACGGTAAGCCCCACTTTTACCTATTGTCACTGGCTTGGCAGTTAACATATGCACAGGACTCATGCACTTAAAAATATCACTCACGAGCAATAGCATATCAATGTGCAAAGCATATGTGGTTAATGTTGATGTGTTAGAAATTCAAATGAACACACCTGCAACATCACTCCAATCATAGATACATTTGGCGGAAGCTACCTACCTAAAAATGAACACATGCACAAAAAACGATATCAAAATATATGTCAAAATATCACCCTCCAGGTGTGCATAAAGAAATATCTCACTTGCAGACATAAACACATATGCAAAACCCATCATAGGGATAAGTGAAATGAAACATGACGTTGACATTGCTCTAAACTAGGTGTAACCATTACCATTTGAAATACCAGTTAAATCAATGTCAGTCTCAAATTTGAATCCTGTAACGTATCCATCCATGTAACAATTCCCCTTGTCTAGTTCACTGAATCCAAGTACACCAGATATAAACCTTTTCATACTGATCAGCAAATCAAGGTGAAACAAACTTACCAGTAGTAATAAATCCAAATAAATGTCACATCAATTAGGTGATGCAATTGGCCATTACAATGAGGAATGTCTGCCCATAAAATCAAATGATCATCACACAGCATGTCAACTAGTGTATGCACATAAGAAAGAAGACTTAAAAAAATATGTGGTATAACCTGGCATCATGTTCATCAAAGATGAAAAAAATCACATCTAACTCCGCAACATTGATAGGAATCTAATACTAGCCAAGAAAAAACTAATGCCACATCCAATTTGGTAACGTATTTATTGAACAACAAGAGAAATGTCTCTAAATAAAGTCCAAGCCAATTGGCAGTTCTATAGTCAAAAAAGTTAACTGCACTCCTAATACGCTGCCAAGGGAAACCTCATCAGGAAGGGGCAGGGCAGGACCCTCACAGATCTTACACTGGAGGGGCGGGGGGGGTTGGAAGGGGTGTGCTTATGTTGGTAATCAGTGGATTTTCTTTTGGAAGGGGCGGGTTGGGAAGTGAAAGGAGTGGTTTTCCATTTGGAAGCAGTGTGTTTCAAAGTGGAAGGGGTGGATGGGCTTTTTGTACGGGTGGATTTGGAAGGGGTAGGTTGGGGTGTGGGAGTGTGGGAGTGAGAGTGGGGGAAAGTCATTTGGTAGGGGTGGTTGGAGGGGTGGGAGGGGTTAGGGCAAGGGAAAAACTAGAAGCCTATTTGGGGAGCTTGGTAAACTGTTCGGGAGGGAGTGGGGTTTGAGAGGCAGAGGGAATGCCCGTGTGTGATGTGCCTGTGTCTGTTGAAAGTGCAGTAGCCTGTGGGTCTGGTGTATGTTTTACATGTATGGGTGTGTCTTGTGTCATATTTGTCTGTTGTGTGCTTGATTGTGTGCATCTGTGTTTTTTTGGGTGTGTAGTGAAAGGTAGGTGTGTCTGTGAATGCGTTTACTGTGGATATGCTGGTTGTGGGTGGTGTGCATGTGTCTTTAGTGTGTGTAGCTGTGCTGGTGGTGGGGCTGGTGTATGTGGGTGTGGTGGTGTCTGTGGAAGTGATGGTGGTGGGGGTTGTAACTGTGAGTGTTATGGTATGTGTGGATGGGTGGTGGCAGGGTGGTTCATGTGGATGTGGTGGTGTCTGGTGTGGGTAGATGTGATGGTGGTGGGGTGGTGCATGTGGGTATTGTGGTATCAGTGGTGTGTGTGGAACTGATGGTAGTCGGGTGATAACTGTGGGTATGGTGGTGTCTGTATGTTTAGATGTATGCATGTGTTTCTTGTGATATTTGTGTTTCTGTGTGGGTGTGCTGCTTGTGTCTGTATGAGTGGGTGAGTGTGAATGTGGGAGTGTGCTTGGGACAGTGAAGAACCGGAATAACCCACTTACTGGGTATCAGCAGCGGGGGAATAGCCCAAGTCTTCCATACCCTTCATACGTAGTAGAAGGAGACACAGGAGCCTTCGTCTGCAGGAGGAACCCAGATTTATTCAAATAGCCTGGGCTATGGAACTGAGTCCCAAGCTCGTCAGAAACAAGACAGAGGAGGTTGCTGCTTTACTCCGCAGCTTCCAAGCCTTTTATACTTTTTCATTCCAGTCTTTTGGCTGTTAGTTCATTGTTCAATCAGGGCAGTGTTTGCAGTTGATAACCAGATCCAGACGACGTTTGGAGATGGTGACCTGGTCAAGGCTTGGTACACAAATCATTGTTCACTTGGCTTGATCAAGGCTCAGTCTTTCAGGTCATTGTTCAATCACCTTGATCAAAGCCCGGTCTTTCAAGTGATTGTTTAATCACCCAGATCAAGGCCCAGCAGTCAGACCATTGTCCAGATAACCTGATCACAGTGTCAAGGATGTTTACCAGGCTGGGAGCAGGAGATGGAAAACAAATCATTTACTCAGGGTGTGAGTGTCTCGTGGCTTTCAGTTGAACTGCAAAGAACAGGGGGTTGGATGTGCGACAGTTTCTGGGCAGAAATGCAGGCTGCAAAATGGTGGTTGTCGTGTTAGTTAGTTTTTCCACAGGCATCAGCAGAAACGGCCAGGTGGGTCGCGTGGAAGTGTTTGACACGAAATGGCAATGAAAAAGCAATGGAGTCCCGGTACAAATGATGCCGATCCGAAGAACACTTGTCCTCAGACCCTCCTTTTGCCATTGAATGGCAAATACTTTAAGAAATGTCAATGTTCATAAGGCCAATGGTTTCTTATTTGAGCATCATCATCATCATATTGGTGTTGTAAATGTTAGAGGGTGGAGGCTTGATGGTCTGGACAAACATTGTACAGAGCACTGGCAGACACTGAAAGCACAAACAGAAGGAGACCAGGACAGTTAGTCCCAAGGCAAGGAAGATGAGGATCTTCCACCCCCACTGGGAAAGGAGACCCCAGATCCAGCCTGTGAGGGACCAGTTGCCTTCATCCAGATGAATTTTGGAAGAAAGGTAATGCAGACGTTGGATGGCATCGTACACTGTAGATGCGTTGTCTAGGACGTACAAGCAGCAGCTGGAGCCGATCAATGTACACACACCACCACAATTGGCAAGGATGATATAAAAAACCATTCTGTTCTGAAGCGTTATGAGGCGGTCCGCCTGCAGCTCTGCAGTGATGTTGGAGAGGGCACTAGCTGTTACTGTGATGGTGGCTTCAAGGACCCTGGTCAGTCCTCGTACAGCCCGACTGTTGGCCATGGGGCCCCAGAAAGGAAGGAAACCTTTAAAGAAGTCTCCGGTTTCCTGGCCTGCTGTATCCTCAGCTGATATGACGCCCCTACGTGAGCGGCGCAGAGCACCCTTCATTGACAGGTGGTAACCTCCATGGGTGGAATACGTTGGTGGAAGGAGGAAGGCCAGAAAGCAGGTACCAGACCAGTTACGGGGAGCCAAGTGTAGGCGGCAGTGCCACAGATGAAATAGGTGTTGGGGGATGCCACCAGCTTCGGAGGAGATGTAGAGTTTAAAGTTTTTGTGATATCACACCTACTGGTACCAACTTTCTTAGTCCCTAGTCCATGAATGCAGACACGGCCTTGCACATTTATGACATTCACAGTGTCTCGTTCATCAGGCAGTATCCTTCTTGTGCGGAATCTGGAAAATGTTCGTCGATTAGTTGAGTTGAATACTACCATCTCACCGAGTTCATCTGGTGATAGTAGCGTTGTGGATGAGCTGGTCGGGCAAAAAGGAGCATTGGCATGGCCCGGATCTGTTCCGCCAGAAGTCATCCCGAAATGTTCCAAGGGCAGAATTGGCAGTACCATTGACAGCGTAGGCCTCCTGCATCAACATCCACCATGCAAGACAAGACCCAGAGATGGAAAAGGGGTAGGGAAAGAATGCGACAGGGTGTATCATGGAATGCGGCATCAGTTCACACACCCAGCAGCTGGAAATGTTCATGATCAGCTGGTGATGATGCAACATTTGGATGAAGGTGTTGTTGAAGAATTCTGCACGGCAGGGTAACTCGTGGGCTGGTAACGTGTAATACTGGTGTTCTGCAGGTATCGGGGGTAGGAGTTGGTGAGGTAGCAGGATGGTAGATTAGAAACAGCCAACCAAGGATAGACAGGATGAGAGAGACAAACAGCGTCACCACGGTGACCATGAAGCATTTACTATGTCGGAGGCTGACATCTTGTTTCTGGATTCGGGTGTTTTGGACGGCGGCCATTGTGCTAAGCCAGGGACCTCTAGTGGCTGTCTGGGATTGGTGGTTGCTTCACTGGGCACAGGCCCTTTAGGCTTACCTTAGTCTGACACACCAGCACTACTCTCAGCCAGGGAAGATCACAGCCTTACAGAATATAGGTACTTGGCGAAGTCAAGGGCAAGCCTTCCCTCGGGGGCGTAAGTTGTATCGGTCGGAAGTGGGGACAGTATGGTTGGGAAACAATTGTCCTTGGTGTTGAGCAGAGTTAAGGGAGGGTTCCACCCTTCCTTTCAGTATGCTGTCACTCTCTGCTTCCGTAGATGTAGAATGCAGTCTGGCATCGCTGAATGGGACAAACGTCGGGACTGTTTCTGTTTCTGAGTCTCCTAGCCCTTCCCTCACCCACTGATCATAGGGGAGGGGCAGAGGCACACGCCTGCATTGCGATGAATGCACCCAATTCTTCCGACCTTCTACTTTCACGGCAGTGCGGGTGGCTAGTAACACCTGACGGGGTTGTGTCCAGCGGGGCTCGAGGCTCTTAGTCCGTTGAAAATTCCAGATCAGGACCCAGTCACTAGGTTGGATAACGTGTCTTGGGCCCACGCTTTTGTCAGGTATGGTCTCATGCACCTGGTGATTAAGAGTACGAAAGGTATTAGTCAGACTGTACAGATAATCAGTTAATACAGGGTATTCGACATCAGACGGTTTCTTAGGCCGCGGGACACCCCATACTTTGGCAGGTCTCCCGAACACAATTTCATGGGGAGATAGCCCTATCCTGGTGTGGGCCGTTGTTCTTGTGGACAGTAGGGCTAAGGGCAGAGCATCAACCCAAGTGACACCTGTTTCGGCTACTATTTGGCCATTTTCGTTTTTAGGATGCCATTGTACACCTCCACTAGACCTGCTGACTGGGGGTGGTTAGCTGCATGAAATTTTTGTTTTATACCCAATGCTGTACAGACATATTCCATAATTTGGGCTGTAAAGTGTGTCCCATTGGCACTCCAGACCAAGCTGGGCAAACCGAATCGTGGGAGGTACTCTTTTAATAGTACTTTGGCGGTACTGATAGCGGTGCAGTCTTTGAGGCCTCCACCCATCGGCTGAATGTACAGACCACCACTAGGACATATTTCAAATTGTTACATCGGTCCATCTGGATGTAATCCATTTGGAGGACTTCAAAAGGGAAAGTAGGAAGAGAGAATCCTCCCTTAGGAGTTACTGCGCCTTTTCCTGGGATATACATTAGGCAAATCATGCATGTTTTAACCAGTTTGTCAGCATATGCTGGTATCTTAGAGTTGTACCATGTAGGTTCCAACAGTTTACATATCCCTTTTGCACTGATGTGACCAGGACCATTGGGCCATACTAACTACTGGTAGCGCGTGACTGTCAGGTAACATCCATTGTCTTTCCATAGTCGTACGGACCCAACAACCATCAATTCCCTCCTTTGCTAATAGCTCCTTCCACACCCTTAGAACCTCAGGAGTAGTATGGGACTGAATATCAATCACACTCTGTACTGTATTTTCAACCATGCCCTCATCTGCCACCCACCGAGCGGGACCTCCTACATACATTCCTTCTCTTTTTCTAAGAGCTGTTTGTCTGGCCGTCTGGTCAGCCAGGGCATTGCCTTTCCCAACATCATCTGTCACTTTCTTGTGGGCCTTACATTTTATAATGGCCACCTTTCTGGGGAGTGTCAAGGAGTCTAACAGTCTGTGAATTAGGGGGCTATGTTCAATTTTGGTCCCATGGGAAGTAAGGAAATTCCTTTCTTTCCACAACCTACCGAAGTTGTGGGCCACCCCGAAGGAATATTGGCTGTCAGTATAAATATTTACCGTCATCCCTTTGCTTAACTCACAAGCTCTAGTGAGGGCCACTAATTCTGTTGCTTGAGCAGAGGACTGCGGAATCTGAGCTGTTTCTACTACTCGCCCTAATGTCGTGAGGGCGTAGGCGGCTGAGGTGTTACTATCTGACCCTCTGAGACATGATCCGTCCATATACAGTGTACCTTCTGGTTCTGCTATCGGGGTATCCTGTAAGTCAACCCGTCCCTGCCTCTCTTCCTCTGTCCTTAATATGCAGTTATGTGGGTCTAAGCGTGCATCCTGAGTATCCAGTGGGAGTAATGTGGCGGGGTTTAGTACAGTGCATCTTTTGATGTTAATGTGGCTTGCAAAGAGTGTCAGTTCATATCCTGTGAGTCGTGCGCTAGTGAGGTACTGTGTCTTGGTGTTATTAAGGAGGGTATGTACAGAATGGGGGACCATCAGAGTCAGGGGGGGAGTTCATGCCGATCCCCGCACTCTGACTGACCATGAGGGCGGCCACAGCGGCCGCACATAGGCATCCTGGGAGAGCCCTTGCAACATGATCTAAGGTGGCTGAAAAATAGGCACATAGCCGATGGTGACCTCCGAACATCTAGGTCAAGACAGCGCATGCACAGCCGTCTGTCTCATGTACAAAAAGAAAAAATAGTTTGTTATAATCAGGAGTACCGAAGACTGGAGCAGTACACATAACCATTTTTAAATCTTGGAAGGCCTGCGCATGCTCTCTAGTCCAAGGAAAGGAACTGTCTGATATGTCTTTAGTGGTGAGGGCAAGAAGAGGTTTGACCATGGCCGAAAAATTGGAAATCCACTGCCTACAGTATGAGGTTAGGCCTATGAAGGCTCGCACCTGCTTTTGTGTTTGTGGGGCCGTCATAGCATTGATAATGGCTACACGATCAGCGGTGAGCTGCCTTCCCTCCTTCGAGAGGAGATGACCTAAATAGGTCACCTTCTCTTGACAAAACTGAAGCTTTTTTAAAGAGACTTTGTGATTATGGAGGGCAAGGTGGCGTAACAAACAGAGAGTAGCTTCTTAACATGCTGGGGCAGAATTTGCAGAAATGAGGAGGTCATCTACATATCGTAATAATGTGGAATTATCAGGGAGTTCCAAGGAATCTAGTTGACTTTTTAGGGCCTGACTATAGATACTGGGGCTCTCGGTGAAACCTTGAGGGACACGGCAGAATCTAAAGCTCTGCCCACCAAGGGAGAAACCAAAAAATGTCTGTTGTCAGGATGTATAGGAATACTGAAAAAAGTATTCTTCAGGTCTATGACAGAAAAGTGCGTGGTGTCAGAAGGGACCATCGTTAAGAGGGCTGTAATGTCGGGGACAACAGGATATTGGGAGATTGTTATTTTGTTAAGGGCTCTCAGGTCAATCACAAATCTGTATATTTTAGGGGAGAGAGCATCTCCATTTGTCTTTTTAAGAATGGGAATAATGGGACTGCTACAGACAGCTGCGGTCGGTAGGGGAGTACCTGCCGGGCGGTGATGTGGGGAGGGGGAGGGGCAGGGTGGGGGTTAGTAATATATGGATAATGGAGGTTTGCGGGTAAGTAAACATTTAAATAAATCAAATGAATTTCGTTGCGCGCACTGCATCCCCTAATGCAATGCAGT
The DNA here is from genome assembly GCF_964261635.1 of Lissotriton helveticus. Classification (NCBI taxonomy): domain Eukaryota; kingdom Metazoa; phylum Chordata; class Amphibia; order Caudata; family Salamandridae; genus Lissotriton; species Lissotriton helveticus. The sequence goes on along the minus strand of NC_136067.1, from coordinate 1,797,961,710 downwards.
ACGCGCAACAAAATTTGTTTGATTTATTTAAATGTTTACTTACCTGCAAACCTCCATTATCCATACATTACTAAACCCCACCCTGCCCCTCCCCCTCCCCATGTCATCGCCCGGCAGGTACTCCCCTACCGACCGCAGCTGGTTAAAGATATTGCCACATGTCCATTAATTCAGATATTATTGTTAAAAGGGCCATTTCTCCTTTCATGGGCAGTCGATACAGCCGGAGGCGGGGGAGAAGTGCACCTGGCTGGATGCGTACCACATGAGGGAATATGTTGAGACACCCTACATAAGTGTCTGATGATGCCCAGAGGAAGGAAGGTAAAGACTGCAATTCTGGTGGGAGGGGACCGAACAGGTACATATAGGAAGCTGTGGTGGGAGAAATTGTTAGGGACACACCTTGGGGACTACATGATATGGTCGCATAAAGAGATTTCAGTAAATCAATGCCTAACAAAATTTCACTGTAACCTGTAGTAAGGACAAAGGGAGCGTCAACATGTGCAGGGCCAATATCGAGAGGAAGGGGTTCAGAGACAGGGCTAATCACAGGTGTTCCTGCAAAACCCAAGGAGACATTCATATTGCTAGAAAGGGGTGCCTCAAGAACTGACAGACGTGCAATAGAAGACCTGGTGGCCCCAGTATTCAAAAGGAAATTCTGATCGTTCCCCACAACTGACATTTGAACATATGGGCCCCTTTGATCCACTGGAATTTGCACTCTGGTAATACCCCTTTCCTGGCTGTCCTATGCTTGGTAGGACCCTGTCTCATCAACTTCATCATATCATCATTGTGATAAGTGCGTGTTGCTTTGTACCCATCAAACCTTTTGGCCGGGCGCTGCCGGATGGGGGTGTCATCCCTGGGCCTACATTCTTTATCCTGTGGATGGGGCGGGCCATGGTCCCTAGTCGGCCTCCCCTCCCTGGGATGGTGAGGCCGAGTCTTCCCTGTTCGGATATTTTCAGCTAACACAGGACACTCATCTAGCCAATGGCCGTACCCCTTACAATAAGCACACTGATCTGTTTGGAGAGCTCCCGTACGTTGAGAGCTAGAGGGGGTAGACTGGCGAACCCTCGGAGGGAGTTGGGGTTGAAGTCTGAAATTCCCGCTGGCATCGGGACCTCGGGGAGAGTAAGCCTGCTACAGAAGTGCCTTAGTCTTAAGATCCCTAACCTTCTTACTTTCCTTGTCTCTATCTTCATTCTCCCTATTCTCGTGATATTGTGTCATAGCCAAGATACCAATCATAGTTTGGGCAGACCACGTACTTTCAACTTTCTTAAGCCTGGCAGAGATCTCAGAAAGCAAGTTGCTGACAAACTTATCGACAAACACTGGGCCAGAACCTGGGGTCCGGGGATCTAAACCACTATGTCCCTTGTATTCTGTCTCAAAACGGGTAAAGAAGTCAGCCACATTCTCATCTTTTCGCTGCCTACAGGCGTTTATTTTATCCCAGTTAATGACAGTTTCCGGCAAAAGTGTTTTCATAAACATTATTATTTTACCGAGCAAAGTCAGGATGGCAGCTTCTGGTTTAGTCCCTCCTACCCTTGCTTCTTTCGTAGCCTCTAGGTCAGCCCTTTTTCCTCCCAACACCGCTTAATGGTCAGTATGTTGAATTTTGTCCCGAATTTCAGTGGGGACAACTGTACCAAAAAGTAAATCTATATCCTCAAGAATGAGAGTACCTGCAGAGATAATCTGACCTAATTCTCTGTAAAAGGCAGCCGGATTCTTCCGGGGATCTGATAATTGTCCTTTTAACTGCATTACTTTTGACCTTTTCCAAGGAACATGAACCCAAAGCCTGCACCAGTGTGCCTCAACAGCCCCTCGGCCATTATTTTGGGCATCGGTAAGTGCGTTAACAAGGACAGGGGCCGCCTCTCTCATTGGCATAGCTGTTTCTAGAGGGGTGTTGGGAAAAGCGGTCATATCACAGTAAGCCATTAAAGCAGACATAGCGCCAAACATCCCCTCTCCCTGAACATCGCCTCTTTTTATTTGCGACCTAACGTCCATTAATCCGGTGGGTATCTGCATAAGCGCATTCTCAAATCTTTGCATGACCAGGGTACACATGTATTCAGCCAAGGTGGTCTGTTCCATAATCGCCCACTGGGAAAAGGTGGACCATGTTTCTTTAATGGCATAAATATTCCCGTTATTTATCCAACATTCACACTGTTGCCTCTGTAGGTCATTTTCTCGAAGGGACGAAAAGCTGACTGCAGAGCGCAAGGAGGCCAGTTGGTGGGAATTTAACAATTTATATAAATCTTGCTTAACTGTAGACCACGGGGAAGTAGGAAAAGGGCGTGTAGGGGTAAAGCCGCAGGTGTTGGGCAGATGTAGACTTGTTGTCATTCCCGCAGCGGGCGTGGTCTATGTCATGGTAAAAATCGGGAGGTTTGGTGTGACAGAGAGAACAGTAAGAGGGGCAGTGGGGGCAAGAGTGGGCTGTTGCGGCGGAACATGCGGGGTGTGAGGTGTCAGGGCAGGGTACATTGGGGCATATGCAGGAGGGCTTTCTAGCATGGTATCGAGCAGGGAATCACCTGCTTCACCCCCTTCCATATGGCCCTTTCCTTTCTCCTCACGAGCTGGATAACATTTTTGTACGCGGGCCCCATGCTCCTTATCGGCTATTTCTACTGATTTTGTCATTTGATTTTGTAAATTTTCTCTGGCGTAGTCGGCCATTGACATACGTTCCTATTTTCTTTCTTGAGCCATATGCTTTCTAGCTCTCTGCTCTATCTTTTTCCTCCAAAATCGGACAGATTCAAACATAGACGGGTGCGTTTTCATGAATTGTTCCTCTAAGTTAGCGAGAACTTGGGAATTAAAGGAGCCATAAAGTGGCCACTGCAATTCCGCATTACTTTGTTTTGTATATTTTATCCAGAATGAGGAAAACATTATGGCAGAAGGGCCATGTTTAACATACATCGTATGGCATGGGGTCCCTTCTGGAGGAAGCGGACAGGACGCCTCTGGCTGGGAGTCCTGCGTACACATACAACAGCATAATCTCTTGAACTTACTACTGACTGGCATGCTTAAAAAATGGGTAACAGACACCAGCGGGTTTTTAAAAATCACCTCGCTTGCTTGGCTTTTGCAAAAGTCAATAACAGCAGAATCATACAGAACAGACACCAGCGGGTTTTTTAAAAAACTCACCTCGCTTGCTTGGCTTTGGCAAAAGTCAATAACAGTTTGGCTTTTGCGAAAGTCAATAACATAATCATACAGACTTGGTGGGTGATCAGTCCACCCTTACCTTACAGGGGTAGTTCTCTTCTCTCTTAGGGCTGTGTCCTGCTCCAGAAATTATTTGCTAGGGGACTCCAGCGAGAATGCGGTCAAGTGGCCCAGACCGGGTGGGGAGGAACAGCGGGCGAGTCGTTTGGCTTACTGGATTGCAAGAATCCCTCGGGTAGGGTACCTCCGTCGGAGTCTCTCCGTGCACCCCCTCACATCCACCGGGCCTGACCTTCAGGAGTCCCTGTTCAGGCGCCATTAGGAATCCAGGTTTATTCAAATAGCCCAGGTTATGGAACAGAGTCCCAAGCTCATCAGAAACAAGACAGAGGAGGCTGCTGCTTTACTCCGCAGCTCACAAGCCTTTCATACTTTTACATTCCAGTCTTTTGGCTGTTAGTTCATTGTTCAATCTGGGCAGTGTTTGCAGTTGATAACCAGATGCAGACGACGTTTGTAGATGGTGACCAGGTCAAGGCTTGGTACACAAATCATTGTTCACTTGGCTTGATCAAGGCTCAGTCTTTCAGGTCATTGTTCAATCACCTTGATCAAAGCCCGGTCTTTCAAGTCATTGTTTAATCACCCTGATCAAGGCCCAGCAGTCAGACCATTGTCCAGATAACCTGATCACGGTGTCAAGGATGTTTACCAGGCTGGGAGCAGGAGATGGAAAACAAATCATTTACCCAGGGTGTGAGTGTCTTGTGGCTTTCAGTTGAACTGCAAAGAACAGGGGGGTTGGGTGTGCAACAGTTCCTGGGCAGAAATGCAGGCTGCAAGATGGCTGTTGTTGTGTTAGTTAGTTTTTCCTCAGGCATCAGCAGAAACGACCAGGTGGGTCGTGTGGTAGTGTTTGACACGAGAGGGCAATGAAAAAGCAATCGAGTCCCGGTACAAATGATGCCGATCATAAGAACACTTTTCTTCAACAGGTTTCGGGAATAGGGAGTTTGGATGGGTAAATGGGCAGACTTTTGGACTCAAGGTTGGAATGGATGGAAGGCTGCAGTGAATGAGGAGGCCAGACTCTAAAAAGACCTCTGTAGGCTGGACATTGCACTGTGAATGCCTTCCAGGTAGACTGCTATTTCTTGCCTATGGTTGCCAAGCACCTGGATGGCATTCAGCAGTGCAGTCTGACCTACAAAGATGTTCTAGAGCAGGGCAATAGCCTCCTCATTCAGGGAAGCTGGGGGAGAGGGTCTGGGGGGAGGTGCCAGGAGCGAAGGAGATGCCACACTCCTCGTGCAGTCAACTAGGTAGGTAGCAACAGGGAGGGTGGAGGAGGTACTGTGGGTGGTGGACAAGGAAGAAACTCCTGTTGTGTTAGTGAGCACTAGGGAGTGTCCTCCAGACGATGCCTAGAAAAAGACGTTGACGAGTTGACATCCTCCGTTTTACTCCCCTCATCCTCCGGTCGGCTGGGTCCCTCAGTGTCGGTGGCCTCAGTGCCGGAACCACTGTGGCCAGCTGCTTCCCCGATGAAGTTGGCCCTTTCTCCTTTGCTTGCCCTGGATGATAATGAAATGACACACACAATAGTATAAAAAAATCTGTGAAAACAGAATTGACCATGACCTTTGAACAAAAAACATTTTCAAAGTTTACAGATTTCGCCTGCTTTAAGGGTACTGAACATTTACTTCACCATTAGCATGGCTCATGTATGTATGCAACATAATCAGAACAAAACATTTGGTCACAGTTATGTCATTCCCCCTGATAGTTCCTATATCAAGTATGTCTCAAATCCATCATTATGTATTCCATGGAACTGTTTCACCACTCTATATCTTTGGCTTTTGGAGTTTAGAAAAGTAAACTGATGTCACCCAAAAGGACATCTGGCAAAAATACATTTGTACGGTGTCTTCACAAAGTGCCTAAATTCAGCATACTGTACATTTTCAAAAAGTTATTTATCAAATAAATGAGAGTCCATAAATACTGGACGGCTGTACCAATATTAGCAAAAACTGAAATCATGTCACCTCTGTATGGGCATTTTACAATAATAACACTTACTACAAAACACTAAAGTATATGTCCACTGTCAAATTGATTAATGAAAGCTGAACTGAAGTATCTTCACAATGTTTCACATATTAAATAGATACCTAAGCAGTAGAAGACAGAAGACAGTCTGAAAAAACGTTTTGGGGGAATGATAGATAACTTCAACAGCATAACTAAATAGATAGCTCTCGAAACATTCCTAATACACTTCAGTACTGAACAAAAAGATTCTCACATTTCACTCGTAAATGCCTATGGTCAGTTAAAGCTTTTAGTGTCTCAGAGAAATTGTTTCACTAAATATGTTTGCTTTCACTTTAGAACATAATTTTTCTCATACATATGAATTTAGGACCCTAGTATAATTTTCCCGATTCATGCTCATATATAGGTATAAATCACCCTATCCTTATATAGGCATAGAAATCATAAGCATATTTAGACTTAGCCTATGCAGTCCAAATACGGCATGGCTACTTCCACTAGTTCCGAAAATCCACAACGATTTCTTGGCAAACCCCACCTTCAGCAGTCAGGAACTTCCCCTTGCTTGAATATTGATTTATCCAAGAACTCATGGAGTTTTCAAAGAACTGAGTCTTTGATGACGTTATTATGTCCAACCTTTCGTCAAACTAGGCACCTTCAAGGTAGAAATATGCCCAGGCAAACACACGGTGGTTTGGAGCAGTTCGACTATCTACGTACACGACATAGCTCGCCGAAGCAAGTGCCGAAGGAAGCAGGCCCTCCAGCAGACGCACTGAGAGAGACGCTGTCTTTTCTCTTGCCGAGAAATCCAGCTCCAGTGTTTCCAAGCTACCCTTGCGGGTTGTTGGGAAATCAAGTCCTGAAAGAGAGATACCAGACCTCCTTCATTCCAAAACCATGGTACGCAGCTGATTAGTGGAGAAGTGTGGCTCAATGGTTAGAGCGGCAGACCCTGATGCAGAGGTCTAGCCCGGGACCAGGGTTCAATTCCCCGCCTCGGCGGGTCTTGGGCTCAAAATTCCACGGACCTGATAATTCTCGCCTCGGTGCCTATTCCAATCATGGCGTCCCACTCTGCAACTCTGGGCAATAGCTTGCTTAATCTCCACAACGGCCCCCACAATGCTAAGGATGCCTGGCCTCCACCTTGGGGCTGCCCAGGAGTGGACACCTCACAGGGAAAGCCAGGATGGGTTCCACAGCGGTATTCGTACAAGCGCCTTGAGACCCTTGTGGGTGAGTAGTGCGCTATACAAGTATCAATTTACATTTACAAATTTACATTTACATTAGACCCGTAGAGAATTCTTGGATAGATTCTTGGCAAAGAATACTGAAACTAAGCTACACTTCGCTTACTTCTTCCCTTGTACTAGACCTAGGTTAGGTACACCAGGGTAGGCGTATTTTAGAAGCACCAGTTGATTACTTTTTAGTCTTTATTTATTAATGTATGTATTCTATGTATTTCTGGCTTAGAAACCATATCATGCTTTTACAGAATTATTTTATAATACTCTTCGCACTGTACGCATTGTACTTTGCAACCAGTATTACGATTGTAGCAGTTCATTTCTTCTGCATGAGACAGAAGACTGTTCAATAAATACTTTTTATTGAAAACCCCGTCTCTCTATTTTCTCTGCTTCTCTGGTGAAACGAAGCATGCACGATTGACTGAGTGAAATAACTATCTATTGTTTCTGCGACTCTAGAGATACATTTCTTATTCTTGGGAAACAAAGTTGTCATGTTTATGCAGTTGTCAGAAACTAATCCCTTCTTGTTTATTCGAGAAAGTTTCTAGTGACCTCTGAGCTAGCTGGCACACACAATTAAGTCTAGTATATTCGATAGAGACCTAGTCGACATAAGTCCTACGTCAAATCTATAGGATATATTATTCCAATACGCAGAGCCTTTTGGAAACATAGGAACTACACTACAACACTAATTCCCATTTAATACTTATTTCAGACACACATAAAACTCAGATTAGGCAACATATTACTCCTTGATGCATCTCAACAGTTGGGTAATGGTCATAAACTTGGCCTGATTTTGAGGTTACCTGATTGAATACACGTACACTTACACATATATGATGGAACTTTCAATCTTGATAAATCCCTGGAAGTATGCAGTTTATCTCCCTCATTGCGTTATTATCTGGACATGACAAAGGACATTGAGTAATGCTTTAGGGTACATGTTTCTCTGTGACAAATGTGTACACATTCCTGCCTGTGTATTCACAATACTTGTATACCTATCAAAGTTAGTTGTAAACATACAGACTGACTTCTATACCCATATTTATGAAGCAGTGAGACATCATGCTAAAATGACACTTTAAACGGGAATGAAACAGTATTTTTGATGTAAAACACCATTTGGGATATCCAAAATGTAGGCACTAATACTGACATCACCAGTGATTTTGGATCACATGCTCACTCATGTTTGTGTAGAATCCCATCTTACCAATGTGACGTTTCGCACATCCACAGCATAAGAAGTGCAAAGTATGATATGGCTACCATTGCATAATCAACATTCCTTAAGAAGCATCACACCTAACACAATAAAGACAATTGGCCTGTTTGGTACAACAGTTCTTGATTACATCCAACTACATGATGTATATGTGGAGTTTACGCAGCTATGTGTCTGCTCAGGAAAGTACATTTTTGTGGACAGAAATCAGGTGGGATGCTGTTCAAAAGTTAATAGACATATCACATCATCATTCTTCTTGTACAAGACTTACAACTTCAAGAACTCTTCTTGTGCATTGGAATTTGGGTCTCCCTTTATGTTGATGTGAAAATTCCGGCCTGTGACAAAAATGTGGTCATATAACATGTTATATGTTATACGAGACTTATAACGCGCTGAATTACTCATGAGTGTCCTGGCGCGATATGAGCTGCAGACTAGCCGGGGGAGGAAAATTAGATAACCTGATTAAAAAGATGAGTTTTGAGAAGTTTCTTAAATCGACAAAAGTCCTAGGTGTGGCGCAGAGAAACAGGAAGAGTATTCCAGAAAGTAGGTACCTTGACCGTGAGTGACTGACCTCCTATCCTGGAACGGCGGAAGCGGGGAATGGCCATCCGGCGGTGGGAAGCAGATCGTAGGGATCGCTGAGGGGTGTAAAAGGCCACCCGTTTCCTTATATAGGAGGGTCCTGAGTCATGCAGCGCTCTATGGGCTTAAGTGAGGGCCTTAAACTGCACCCGCTGAACCATGGGCAGCCAGTTACGGTCACGCAAGTGTGCCCTTATGCTAGATGTCTTAGAGATGTTAAATAAGAGTCTAGCCACCGCGTTCTGGATCAGTTGAAGTTTGTTCCCCAAGTATGCAGGGATGCCAATAAAAAGCGCATTGGCGTAGTCCAAACGGGATGAGTGCTCGTGCCACCATTTCCTTCGCCGGCTGAGGGAGCATAGGGAAGAACCTACTTAGCGACTTGAGTGTACCAAAACAGACAACCGTTAGTCTCTTGATGTGTTCAGAGAACCTGAGATACTCCCCGAACCAAACTCCCAAGTTCTTAGCTGGACCACCCTCAGAAAGTGGGCGGGGGAAATCTGGGGGCCACAAGGCTTCTGTGAAAAGCGGTGGGAATTGACCATACAGCAGTATCTCTGATTTCCCCTCATTGCACTTGAGTTTAGCCTGTGCCAGCAATGTAAACACGGCGGCAAGGCAGCTCTGTGCGGCCCTCGTACACAGGTCGGAGCCCGTTCCAAGTGAATAGAAGCTGGGTGTCATCAGCATAAGCCATGATTTTAGCAACCAGTTTTTCAGCCAGGGAGATCAATTGAGTCAAATAGATATTAAAGAGTAAGGGGCTCAGAGTCGAGCCCTAGGGGACTCCAGTCGACACCTCCCTGGCCGAGGATGAAAAAAGAGGCATCCAGACCTGCTGAGTACGGGCATCCAAAAAAGATTCCAGCCAGGCCCACACTGCCCCAGAGATGCCAATGGCAGAGAGGCGGGCAAGAAGAAGCTGGTGAGGTACCTTGTCAAAGGCGGCAGAGAGGTCCAATATAATCAGAGCCGCTCTGCCACCCAAGTCCAGGCACTCCCTAATTGCCTCGGCCATCTCCACCAGCGCTGTCTCTGTGCTGTAAGATGTTCTGAAGCCTGACTGGGCCGGATGCAGAGCCCCAGATGTTTCCACAAAGGTTTCCAGTTGGCGGAAAGCTACCTTTTCGCAGACTTTGGCCAGTGCTGGCAGTAAGGAAATCGGGCGATAATTGGCTGGTACAGAGGGGTCCGCTGTCGGCTTCTTGAGAAGAGGGAGAAGCTTGCTTCCATTGTCCCGGTACAGTCGCCGACTGAAGTGACCAGTTGACAATGGTAGTAGCTTCATCGCACACAATATCTGCAACCCCTGCCAGGACTCTGGCCGGACAGGGGTCAGAGGGAGAGCCAAACTTGAGGGATTTAAGAATAGCAAGGATGTCAGACTTCTCGGCTAGGGCAAACTGCGTGAATAGTGAGTTAAGAGAGGTACAGAGAGGGGGCGCTAGGGGGAAACTCTGCAGTGCCACTGAAGAAGCCATGCTATCTTGGATTAATTGAATTTTATTAATAAAGAACGCGGAAAGCTCCTCACACCATCCAGGGGAGACTGGGATGACCTTATGCTCCGCGCAAGGGGACATAAAGCTTTTGACAATAGAGAAAATCTCTTTACTATTATTATTGGCCTTCATTATTCTTTCAGCGTAAAAATCGCTTTTAGCTTTCCTAACAGCTGTGTAGTAAATTCTCTGTGCCGTGCGCAGAGCGGATTTAGCCACTGGACAGTAGGCGTCCTGCCACTGGCGTTCCAGCTTCTTACAGCCTAGTTTTGCCTCTTTAAGGAGAAGGGAATACCAAGGCTGAGAGGAGGAAGGCCTGTGAGTCTTCATAGCCAAAGGTTTGCACGAGGAATCGACTCCCTGGCTAATCCAGGTGTTAAACCCGGTCGACCGCACCCTCAAGGTCAGCAGCGGGGACTACCTGGGAATGAGTAAGGGCCTCTATTAACCCAGGAATGTTAATCTTGTGAGTGGGAGGGCCATGTGGCAAGGATAGCAGGCGAGAAGATTTTCCCATGTCCCAATAAAAAGTTATCAGCGAGTGATCAGACCATGTAACAGGCAGTGAATCTTCAACATGCAGTTCAAAATTAGAACATACCAAATCGATCAGGTGGCCCCTTGAGTGAGTTGGTTTAGAGACCCACTGAGTCAGCTGAGTCAAGGGCAAAAGGTCCAGCAGAGCTGCGGGTTCAGGGACCTCCGGGGTATCTAAATGGATGTTAAAATCACCCAGGAGGAAGAATTTGGAAAAACGCAGAACTCGTAGGGCAATGGCATCCCCCAGAGTCTTTAGGAAAGCACCAAGTGGGCCCGGGGGGGCGGTAGATCAGCGTGCCCCCCAGCGTAAAATGGGGCGATAAGGTGAAGTAAAGATCCAGAGCCTCGCCCTCCATCAATCAAGGAATTTCCATCAGGGTCGGGGACAACCACAAATGTATGTCCAGACACGCAGCCATCAATACTGGAAAACATAAAAGGTATCCCTGTATTCAACCTCACTAAGAAGGAGGTTAATCCGATGGCTGTGGAATTATTAACGCGTGGATTATCATTTGTACCCTCGGCGAACTTTGACAAGTTCGAATTTACTAAAGACCTACATCTCTTTTTCAGAAAGATTCGCCTAAAGAAATATTTCTTGCAAAGACCTTAACTACTGACCTAGAGAACAAATCTGGATTGAAACTTCCATCCTCGTTCACTCCCTCCATTGACATGCTAGGCCCTGAGGTCAACATTTTTGAAAAAACTGTGATCTCTAAGGTTGAAAAAATGATCAAATATGTCCCCATGCCAGAACCCAATCTCCGCAGGGAAGAAGAGGCCATTCTAGGATGACAGCAACATCACATTCAAGCCCTGCGACAAGGGTGGGGGCATTGTCATGTTTGAAACATCCAACTACATTGACAAAATGAATAATCTCCTCTCTACCTCTGGTCACTACCAAAAGATCACTAAGAATCCTGAACCTGCTCTCAAACAAAAAATCCTTCGCCGAGTAAGTAGAGCAGTGGGGCTCGACTGGATTTGCGAATCGGAGGCAGAATTTCTAACACCTGCCAACACCAAGATACCCATTATATATGGGGTTCCTAAAACACACAAGAACTGTACGGATCCCCCTCTACGACCCATATTCTCCACCATTGGTTCAGCAACTGAGCCGTTGTCTAAATATATAGACACATTCCTCCAACCATTGGTCACTGAGCTCGGGTCTTATGTTAAAGATACGGGACACTTCATCAGTCTCGTGGAAGGAACCCCATATTTCGCCAATCGAGAACTTCTCATAACGCTCGATGTCGAATCTCTCTATTCGAATATCCCCAAAAAGGAGCATATGACACCATTGAAAACACTCTTATGTCCAAACCCCTTATGACTAACTCGGAATTCGTACTACAATGTCTTGAACTGGTCCTCTATGAGAACTATTTTGAATTTAATAACTCTCTGTACAAACAAACCAATGGGGTCAGCATGGGGGCCAGTTGTGCCCCAAGCATAGCCTGCCTCTACATGGGAGAATTTGAGCGTATTAACATCTTCAATGAGCTAGCCCCTTTCTACGAGAACGTTAAGGGATGGCGTCGATTTATCGACGACATCTTCTTAATCTGGAAGGGGGACCACTCTACCCTAGAAGAATTCCTTGCATGGCTCAATGCTGCTGACTCGAACTTACACTTTACCAGCCATCATAGCTCCCAGAGGATCGAGTTCCTGGACATCTGGGTCAAACATCAAGATGACTTGTTAAAAGTCTCGCTGTATACCAAGCCTACAGCCAGGAACACCCTCTTACAATATCCCAGTTTCCATCCCAGGAACCAAAAAGACAGCATCCCCTATAGTCAGTTCCTTCGTATTAGAAGGAACTGCACGGATGACTATTTACTCCAATCGGACATCCTAAAAGAAAAGCTCCTACACCGTGGCTACCGGAAGAAACTCATCAAGGATTCATTCAAAAGAGCCAGATATGCCAACCGAGATCTGATGTTCGAGCCTAAGGAAACTGAAAACCTTGAACAACTGGTATATGTGACCCGTCACACGAATATGAATCACAAAATACGACAGATCATCAACTCCAGTTGGCATCTCCTTAATCTGGAAAAAGATCAAGCCTCCCTCAATCGACCAATATTCGCCTTCAAAAGAAACAGAAACCTCAAGAACCATCTAGTCAGGGGCAAAATACCGGAAACTCCGTCCAGTACTCAAAAGGCGTTCACTAACTGTGTACCGATTTTTGGCAACCATAAATGTGGCACTTGCCACGCTTGCCCCCATGCAATAATTGGAGAATCCGTGAGTACCACTGAGCGACCATCTCCGTGGCCCGAAACAAAAAAATGACCAACTGCAGAACAGCCAATGTCATTTACATTATTCTTTGCCCGTGTAATCTCCCATATGTGGGAGAAACCGGACGGGAATGCCGCCTAAGAGTCGGGGAACATAAATCTAACATCAGAAACAAGAAAACATCTACCCCCCTAGTCACCCATTGGCTGGACAAAGGCCATAATGAAAAAGACCTCTGATGGTTTATCTTGGAGAAAATCATGGCACAGCCTGGAATCGACCCTAAACCTTCGACGAAAAAGAGAGGTGTTTTGGATATTTATGTTCAATTCAGTTGCTAAAGGTCTCAATGAGGAATGTCCATGGCAAAACGCCCTTCTATGAGGCCGCCCATAGCCCCTACCCCAGGGCCCGCTGTGTTTGCCCTGAACCAGAAAAAACTGTAACTCGGTCTTCCTTATTGGGGGGTATTTCGAAACATCAGTCACTTCAAAATGGCCACCACATTATTCTCCCTTCATTCTATGCCCTTTCTTTTCCCGGTCATGTCGTCTATGTCCCTTTACCCGTTTCAAAATGGCCGCCGTACTTTCATTATCACTACCTTAGTCTCTTTGCGCTTTCCATACCCCCCAGCACACCTGATTTCAATCAAGAATGTTTCCCTTTAAAAACATCCGCCCTCTATCCAGGCCCTCCGTTCACCGATCCCCTTCAGAGGACACCGCCTCGCGGTCCGTGCCACCGCCGTATGACCGAGGTATTTTGATCTCTTCCTGGGAACTTGCAACGTGGATATATGGAGGGCACCGCGCTATCCTTGACACCTCTGCTAAATTCCCTATTCTCCTATTTTTGACAGGACGAGATACAAGAGTAGTTGTATCTTCCAGTAAAGAACCTAACTGACCCCACTGTGACGTCCCCTTCATCGCATATCTAAGGTAAGAGACCTGCGCTCCCCCCTTCCCCCCCCCGGATCAACCCACTATTAGCACACACGCATTAACTGCTACCTCCTCCTCGGGGAGTTTAACTCATGCACCTTTATTGCAGAAAAACCCCTGTACTGTTCTCCTCTTGACGGGGAACCAGCCCAGCGACGCCTTGTCCTAAGACTCCTTTCTACCCCTCGGGACCTCGGACTCGTATCCCGATATACAGTGAGTCCGAGCAATAGTGTTGCCCTCCTCTATCTACCTATCTATCACTACCTGCCGACCTGAAGCCCGCTTGGTCTCCTACCCCTGCCTTAATCGTTAACTTCAGCGGGCTTACCCTGACGTCGGTCGGAATATAATGCTGATCCTGCTTTTCCAAACACTGAGTCCAATGTATATTTATGTTTTACACAGGGGACCATTACCTCGACCCATAGTGATCTACATAAACGAATAGGAGCCTCTCTCCTCCCCCATTAAAAAAGCTCTTCTGCGGAATATCGGTTCCCCAGACCCGACCCAGGTATATTCTCCCTTTTTTGGACCCACGGTATATTGTTATTTAAATAAATGTCAAGTTTAGCTGAACCGACAGTCTTTATGAATTCAACCATACTCACTGCTTCCCTTGCTCTTTTTTCTAAGCACGTGGTATCATGTCTGATTCTGACTCGCACCTCCACTGTATCTTCCCCAGAACCTGGGAGCCCACGGGCGTCCAGATACCGAAAGCCCCATATAACATCTTCTCTGCTCTTCAGTGAGACACATGGGTAAGCCAACAATGGGACCGCCATGCTTCTAGACTCGTACTCATTGGATACCTGCCCTTAGCCCCCTATATGTTTTTTATATATATTAATCTTCGCTCCCACACTGTTTTGCGATGAAATGGCCCCTCTCCTCCTGAAATCCAATTACTAACCTGAATGAATGTGAGACTGAACGCATGTGAATACACTTTTTTCTTCCCCCTGAGGAATTCCTATATGTTTTGAGTGACGCGCACGCTGCAGAGCTGGAATACACGCATTGAGCCAATTTATCGCATTAATAATGTGTAAGAAAATCACTGCTTAAACCTGTATTACATATAAACTGTTGTTCAGAAGTTAAAAGGATAGGAAATGTCCTATGGTTTTAAAAAAAAAAACAATATATCATGTTTAAAGTGCATCACGAATACAAAAAATTTGTCTTTTTTTAAATAAGATTTCTCTCCATCCACAGTGTTCATGTCCCCGCCCACCGGTCCTCTTCGCCCTGATGAAGATGCAGCCTAAATAGGCTCAGCATCGAAACGCGCGTTGGCGTGACTCCCTTGGATGGCTACTTTGTAGTGTTTGTTTTACCATCTCTTGCACATTGTCTGGCCTCCATATTACAAGTTTAGCCTAAAGTGGCCATCAGATATCCTTACTGCAGGCTGCTATGTACCATCCCTATTGCTTATATATGAGCATATGACTGTTAAAGTGAGTGTGGTTGTGAGTGATAGTATCTTGAGTGGTTGTGAGTGAGAGTATCACTAGTGGATGACTGTGGGAGTGTGCGGGACCTGAATAAATGTATGTTACTACTAGCCTCTTTTGGCACATTGTATAATAGATTCACTATCATCTGATGTTTTATGTCCTTGATAATTCATGTTGAACCCCTCATAAAAATTCTATTCTGACCTATGGAAAATAAAATATATATATTTTTCTATAATAAATGTGTACGGACTCTATGTGATGAATTGCCAGCTCTGACGTGCATCTTCTTGTCACCGCATATCTGAGTGTTAGGATCCCCTTGTGGGACCTTGTAAACTACCCTGGCAGGGTTTTCTCTTGTTCTATTCAGCCGAAACCAGCAGCATGCCTGGCCCTGGGCGCTTCCGGGGCGCGGACGGGCGTAGACGGGCGCAGACGGGCTTGCCTTTGGCGCGCTGCCGGCGCACCCGCTGCACGCGTCCGCTGCACGCTCGATGTGGCATCTGTTTTTAAAGGGGAGTGAGGAGGCAACTAGAACGCCAACCTCCACCTCCGCTAAACCGGAAGTTGTCTCCCTCCACAGCAATCGGGACCAAAGAGCCCGCGGTGGAACGGGGAGTGCAACCGGCGAAATTAAAATGCAGGCAGGAACATAAGAGGTAAGAAACGTCTTACCCTCCCTCCCTCCTTTACAACTCCTTTGAATGCCTTTCGGTCAACATTAATTTGCCCCACCACAGCCCACTCCAATGCCTCCTCCTGTACCACCCTCCAGGTAACGCTATTGAATTTGGTGATCAGCTTTCGGATCTGATCACTCAAACCGCTCTCAACAGTGACTTCAGAATAATTCTGGGCGACCTCAACCTAAGATGAAATGAAACCAATAACCCGCTCATCCAATCTCTCACCTCCCTTCTACAAGACCACGATATGATCCAACACTGCTCAGAAGAAACACACCATAGAGGTGCGATCTTGGATGCAATCATTGCGGACAAAAAGACAATTTCAATTGACCACATCAAGCCAGTGGACTGGTCAGACCATCACGCCATCCTCTTTCAAATCAACCATTCGGCTCTTTCCCTCTGACCCACCCAAACCTCCCCCAAGTGGGTCAGAAACATATCGAAAGTCCCCCCTGACAAGCTAGAAGATGCTCTTAGCTCACTCCTCCCGAACTCGACGGAGCTCCTCTCAACCACGCTCTATCATTCCAACCTGGAGCGCGTCCTGGATCAGCTGGCACCTAGAAAACTAAAAAAAAACAGAAGCATACCCCCAGGTCTTGGTTCTCCACTGACATCAACGATGAGCGTAGACGCCTAAGAGCCATGGAAAGATCCTGGAGGAACAACCCCACTGCCCTCAACCAGGACCAACTCAAGGCAGCTCGCAAAACCTACCTAAATCATATCAAGAACAAAAAGTCATCCTTCTTCTGCTCTGCTCTAGACAAGGCTAAAAACCGCCCCAAAGAACTCTTCAATATCATCAGGAACCAGACCTCCATGCCTATGACAGACAGCTTAACAGCGTCCAAATCCCAGTGCGATGACTTTGCTAACTTCTTCAACGAAAAAATTGCCTTAATTGACCGATCTTTCAGCGACATGCCCTCCGCCCTCACAGAGTTGCTCCCCACTGCTTCTACCCACTCAAGACCAACAACCACAGCCACTAGCTGGTCTTCCTTCCAACCCATCCAAATTGAAGCGATAAGTGATCTCATTGCCACCGCTAATCCCTTGTCACACTCCCTTGATTAGCTACCCTTGAGACTGACCAAAGACCTAAAACTTACTCTAGCCCCGATCTGGGCCAAGATCATCAACAGCTCTTTGAGCGATGGCTCCATTCCTGACTGCCTTAAACTAGGTCAAGTCACGCCGCTCCTAAAAAAAAACGGCCTCGACCCTTTGGTCATGAACAACTTCAGACCAGTTTCATACCTTCCGCTCTTATCGAAAATTTTGGAAAAATGCGTGCTGTCTAAGCTAACCCATCACCTAGAGATCTTGAATCTACTTGACCCACACCAATCTGGGTTCAGAAAGGGCTGCAGCACAGAAACCACAATCCTCAATGTGATGGATGACCTACACATGTCTCTCGACTCCAACCGATGTAGCCTCCTCATCCTCTTAGACCTATCGGCAGCGTTTGACACAGTGGATCACAACCTACTACTCAATGTCCTCCAGAAGAGAGCGGGTTTGGAAAAGACAGTTCTCAAATGGTTCGCCTCCTTTCTCAACAACCGCGCACAAATTATCAAAATTAAAAGCTTCGAATCGGACCCCCTCCCCATTTCTAGAGGAGTCCCACAGGGGTCAGTACTCGCTCCACAACTTTTCAACATCTACATGAAGCCCCTCACTACAATTCTAAGGAACTCTAACATCCCCTTTCACCTCTATGCGGACGACACACAACTCTACCTGGAAACCACTTCGATCGCAGACATACACAGACTAAATGGCACACTCACAGAGGTCCAACATTGGCTCTCATCCAACCACCTCAAACATAATGAAGAAAAGACAGACGTGCTCCTCATCTAAAAAAAAAGTGAAAATCCCCAAATACTTGAATGGCTCAAAGCCTTAAATGCCCTCAATGTTCCTCTTGTACCTACAACCTCCGCCAAATCACTGGGGATCACTCTGGACCCAAAACTGGACATGAAAGAACACAGCTCTAAAACTGCCAAAAGTGCTCTCCTTAACCTGAAACTTCTCTACAAACTGAAACCCTTCCTCCCTTCGAAAGACCTGAAACAGGCCACTCAGGCACTGGTACTCTCCAGGATTGACTATGGCATTGCTACTCTGACTGGAACAGCCAAATCGCACCTGGGTCCTCTGACTGCTACCCTTAATGCAGCAGCAAGAATGGTCACGGGAACAAAGAAATATGAGTACATCACCCCGGCTCTCAAAGATCTGAAATGGCTTCCTATTAACCTACGAGCCAACTTCCGCACAACTTGCCTCACACACAAAGCCCTGCATACGGGAAAACCGGAATATCTGGCCAATAAACTCTTTAGAGCCGGTCAGTCTAGGAACCTCAGAAGCTCCAACACGCTACTACTCATTCCTCTGAAATCACAGTAACGTAAAACATCTAACAGGTACTTTGCGGGTAATGCTCCAAAGATATGGAACTCCATCCCCCCCACATCAGGATGACCGCCTCCTTCCCGAAATTCAAGATAAAATTCAAAGCCCTCTTTTCTGAGCGGGCTGGATCGTAACAAGAATCCCTCGTCTGACTTTGATAGTTCACTATTTCTATGGTCCTAGAGAGAACCAGATGACTCTCCCTGGATCTCCGCCATGTTATGCCTGCATGCTTATATTGTATTGACTTTTACTTCCCCATGTTCTCCCTGCCCTGCTTCGACCTACCTGTCTTGTAAATGTAAATGTAAATGTAAATGTAAAGGAATTTATATAGCGCAAATCACCAAGCGGTTTCTAAGCACTTGCTTAGGGAACCCGTCCTGGTATTCCCCTGTGAGATAACCCCGGCAGGGTATCCGCAAGGTGAAAGCCAGGCATCCCGCCGCGAGGGGCCGTTGTGGAGATTAAGCAAGCTATTGCCCAGAGTCGCAGAGTGTGAACCCATGAATCGAGTAGGCACCGGAGCGAGAATTGTCGAGTCCATGGACATTTTAGGACTCAAGACCCCGCCGAGCCGGGAATCGAACCCTGGTCCCGGGCTGACCTCTGCTTCCAGGTCTGCCTCCTCTAACCAGTGAGCCACACTTCTCCACTCCACTTCTCTTGTTGATGCTTATTTGTATTCGATGTGAAGCGCTCTGATACCTTCGGGTCCAGCTAGCGCTATACAAAACTTAAATAAATAAAAATAAAAAATCTATTAAAAAAATATTTTTAAAAGCTTTCCGTCAATTTTAGCAGCAAAAGTAGGTGTGAAGGCAGCTAAATGATTACAGTTCAATATAACATCATCAGACATACACTTCCACCCGTGCGTCCGCTGCGCGCTCGATGTGGCATCTGGTTTTAAAGGGGAGTGAGGAGGCGACTAGAACGCCAACCTCCACCTCCGATAAACCGGAAGTTGTCTCCCTCCACAGCAATCGGGACCAAAGAGCCTGCGGTGGAACGGGGAGTGCAACCGGCGAAATTAAAATGCAGACATATGAAACTCAGTTTAGTACTTACTCTCTTTGGCCCTCAACTGCCTATTAAACTCTGCATAGGCCACAGCAAGAATGAGGGCCAATAGGGGGGGTCAAGGTGCGGTGTGTCCCCCTCACATGTTGAGAGGACTTCCCCAGGTGAACTCTTCTGGTCCAAAGTCTTAGATCCTCAAACCTTTTGCAACGATGGACACTGCGCCACCTGTAGACCTTGAGGGCCCGCACCTTCCTGGTGATGGCCTTCCATATATACCCTGGAATCCAAAAAGTATTAGTGGTGAATTAGTATAGTAAAATATGAAAGTAATTTGAGTGGTGGATATGTTAATCAGTTATTTGGTTTGAGAAGAATAGCGGAGGGATAGAAGAGGGAAAATGTTTGAATTTATATAGCGCCTGCTACCCCTGATCAGGTGTTGAAGTGCTTTTTCGGCGAGTAGCATGCTACTCCGGAACCCAGAAAGGATTAGTGATGAATTAGTATAGTGAAATATGAAATTAATTTGAGCGGTGGACATGTTAGTCTGTTATTTCGATTGAAATGGATAGTGGAGTGATAGAAGAGGGAAGGATGTCATTTGAGATGTCATCAGTGATGTCACTGACCATGTCATGAATGATGTAATATGTGACATCATCAGCAGTGGATTGCGGGCGCGCGAGATATAGTTAGTACAACTAACTATATCGGAGGAATTTCAATCGTTTTGTATGAGTGAAATGTCCAGCTAACTATAACACCCCTAAAATCTACAGTTTTTTCTGTGAATTTCTAAGGTTTTTTAAATACTAATTCCTAACTATATCAGGCCTGAAACCTATGGTTTTTTCAGTGAATTTGCAAGGTTTTTTAAATACTAATTCCTAATTATGATGTGTGTGAAACCTATGGTTTTTCTGTGAATTTCTAAGGTTTTTTCAATGCTCATTCCTAACTATAACGTGTGTGAAATCTATGTTTTTTTCAGTGATGTTACAAAGTTTTTTAAGTTCTTATTCCTAAATATAACGTGTGTGAAACCTATGGTTTTTTCAGTGAATTTCCAAGGTTTTTAAAATGCTAATTTCTGTATCAATTTTTATATTTTTTATATATTTATTTTCCAACAAACTGTCTTTGTATATTGTAATACATTGACTGTATCCTGTAATATGCAACGTCAAAATATAAACAGTCAAATGTGTTAATTAATTGGGTTTTTTTTCAACATGCGCGCAACGTGCATGCACCTCGTGATTTTTTTTAAAATTTTTTTTTTGCCCTTCGGGGTCCTTCAGAGACCCCGTGAGAAGGCCTAGGGGGTCAGGGAGTCTCTACCCTGCCCCCTTTTCACGTTCTCCACTATTGTTTTTGACTCAGTTCTGCCTCGAGGGTGCGAGTCTACATCTTCAATCAAAATATAAACAGTCAAATTTGTCAATTAAATTTTTTTTTTCAAACGTGCGCGCACCTCTAGATTTATTATTATTTTTTTATTGTTTTTTGCCCTTTCGGTCCTTCAGGGACCCTATGAGAAGGCTTTTAGGGGGTCTGGGAGTCTCTTCCCTGCCTCCTTTTCACGTTTTTAAAAGCTTTTACGAAAATTGGGTAAAACGTCATTTATATGCGACGGTCGCGCAACGTGCATGCATGCGCACACGTTGCGCGCACGTAAAGTCATGTGACATGAAAACAACACTTTTGATTGGTTTATAGTAGTTTCTTTTCCAGAATCTTGAAAAACCCCACCCACTTCCCTCACTATCTCTTTTGGTTTCCTGAGAGAAGGATCTCTGCTTTGTTCCAGCTTTTTTCATATCAAAATGGCAGAACAGCAGCCACAGGATTCTTCTGAGTTTGTGTGTGAGTAACTCTATAGATGAGTGTCCGTGTGTAATAAGATGTATTGGTGTATGAGTACATATGATGAGTGAGTATATGTATGAGTGCCCATATAGAACTGTTAGTGAATGACTGGATGTGTATGTAGATTTTGGAATTACTGAATAGGTTGTTCTAACTGGAATTGGTATCTCCATTTCTTTTTTAAATTTTAGTTTCTATTTTTGAATGTGTCAAGGGTTATATTACGCTGAGAGGAGGTCTGCCACTCTTTCACAAGGATGATGTCATCAGTGCTGTCATTTGAGATGTCATCAGTGATGTCATCAGTGATGTCACAGATCATGTCATGAATGATGTAATATGTGACATCATCAGCAGTGGATTGCGGGCGCGCAAGTTATAGTGAGTACAACTAACTATAACGGGAGAATTTCAAAGGTTTTTAACGGGTAATTCCTAACTATAACGTGGCTGAAACCTATGGTTTTTTCAGTGAATTTCAATGGTTTTGTAAATGACAATCTTTAAATGTATTAATTGTTATATTCTTTATACTGATTTACTACATTATTTTAAATTATTTATTTTTAGATATTTTATTTTTTAAATTACATTACATATTTTTAATATAAATTGAAAAAAAAATGTTTTTACACCTCTCTGCAACACAGCCCCCTGACGCGTTTGCAGAGGGGGAACTAATTCCCCTTGCATACTGGGGGTCCCTGGGGGTCAACTAGCCCACCAGGAACCTCCAGTATTCCCCAGGGGGCTGCATTGCAGAGAGGTGTAATGAGGCCACACCCTTTTTTACACCTCTCTGCAACGCAGCCCCCGGGCGCGTTTGCAGAGGGGGAACTAATTCCCCTTGCATACTGGGGGTCCCTAGGGGCCACTAGCCCACCTGGAACCTCCAGTATGCGCCAGGGGGCTGCATTGCAGAGAGGTGTAATGAGGCTATCCCCCTTTTTATACCTCTCTGCAACGCAGCCCCCTGGCGCGTTTGCAGAAGGGAAACTAATTCCCCTTGCATACTGGCGGTCCCTGGGGGCCAACTAGCCAACCTGGAACCTCCAGTATGCGCCAGGGGGCTGCATTGCAGAGAGGTGTAATGAGGCCACACCCTTTTTTACACTTCTCTGCAACGCAGCCCCCGGGCGCGTTCGCAAAGGGGAAATAATTCCCCTTGCATACTGGGGTCCCTGGGGGCCAACTAGCCCACCTGGAACCTCCAGTATGTGCCAGGGGGCTGCATTGCAGAGAAGTGTAATGAGGCTATGCCCCTTTTTACACCTCTCTGCACGCAGCCCCCTGGCACGTTTGCAGAGGGGGAACTAATTCCCCTTGCATACTGGGGGTCCCTGGGGTCCAACTAGCCCACCAGGAGCCTCCAGTATGCGCCAGGGGGCTGCGTTGCTTTGCCCTGGGGGACGGTGGTCCCCGGGGCAGTGTGGGGGGGATTGGGGCCCCCCACACTTCTTTATCACTATGCCCCCGCAATTTGATCCCCCCGGGGGTAATTTAAAAAAAACAGACCGGGTTTGTAAAAAACATTTTTGGGGCCTTGGGGGTCCTTGTGGGACCACCTGGGCAGGCCTACGGGGTCAGGGTGTTTCTACCCTGCCCCCTTTTTGTGTTCTACACATTTGTTTTTCTGATTTCTTGTGCCTCGGTCTACCGAGCACAAGATGGCTGCCAATACTTCCTGGTTTGAAGTGTTGAAAGCCAATGAGCATGCAGCTCGTGCTGATTGGCTGCCACTGTCTATCAACACTCCAAAACAGAAATTGTTGGCAGCCATCTTGTGCCTCGGTAGACTGAGGCACAAGAAAGCAGAAAAACAAACGTGTAGAACTCAAAAAGGGGGAAGGGTAGAAGCACACAAGGACCCCCAAGGCCCAAAAAATGTTTTTTTTTTAAATCGCGGGGTACGCGTACCGTATGCGTACCGTACTCGTACGGTACGCGCACGGTGCGCGCTTATAGATATATATATTTGTTCTCTTTTGATTTTCTCAGGAACTACTGGAGGGATTTACACCATTTAAGCAAAAGCGTGATCTGCGAATCAGACTCTACCATTATGCCAAATGTCTTGTAATTCCGTTCAGCCGTTCGGGCTGTAGCCGTGTCTAAACGTCCTATGGAAAATAACATGGGGAAAACACATTTTGGGACCCCCCTTTTTTCTCAGCCCCCACTTGACGAATCCCCCCAAAACTTTCAGGGATATAGTGGAGAGGGCCATCTTATTTGAGAAATTCGCGAAGATTCATCAACCGGCGCCAAAGTTATTCCAAATAGAATGTTGTGGATTTCCTATGGAAACTAGGTCCTAACTATATCTACCTACTGGCGACCGCCAGTAGGTAATATATATATATATATATATATATATATATTCACGCTCCGTTTGCCCAACAAATTGAGTTGCACTCTGACACAGGCGAAAGGTGGCAAACCTTTATTTCCAGTATGAGCTGACATCTGCCTGTGTTTCCAAATCCAGTCTCTCCCATTCGTAATGCCTGACGCGTTTCTGGAAGATACGACTTCCTTCATCAGAGGCTTTTACAGGATTGATGTGTGCTTTAGGACTCTGTTCCTCTTAATCCAATGCGACTTTAATCTCCCCCAGATGGGCGGGTTCCTTAACCAGCAAGGCATTGTGGTATACAGAGTCCTGGCATTTCACGCACTATTTCTGGAGAAAACAGTTCGCGCCCTCAGATGGGCCCCCAACCAAAAGTGCCAGCTCTCATCCCTAGCCGGTGTCCCACAATGCGATTCAGCAACTTCCTGGTCGCGTGGTCCCCACCGTTAGTAGGGGTGGTGCAACTCGGCGACTTGGGCAGCCGCCTAGTATTCACGCTCCGTTTGCCCAACAAATTGAAGTTACACTCTGACACAGGCGAAAGGTGGCAAACCTTTATTTCCAGTATGAGCTGACATCTGCCTGTGTTTCCAAATCCAGTCTCTCCCGTTCGTAATTCCTGACGCGTTTCTGGAAGATACGACTTCCTTCATCAGAGGCTTTTACAGGATTGATGTGTGCTTTAGGACTCTGTTCCTCTTAATCCAATGCGACTTTACACGCCCCCAGATGGGCGGGTTCCTTAACCAGCAAGGCATTGTGGTATACAGAGTCCTGGCATTTCACGCACTATTTCTGGAGAAAACAGTTCGCGCCCTCAGATGGGCCCCCAACCAACAGTGCCAGCTCTCATCCCTAGCCGGTGTCCCACAGTGCGATTCGGCAACTTCCTGGTCGCGTGGTCCCCACCGTTAGTAGGGGTGGTGCAACTCGGCGACTTGGGCAGCCGCCTAGTATTCACGCTCCGTTTGCCCAACAAATTGAGTTGCACTCTGACACAGGCGAAAGGTGGCAAACCTTTATTTCCAGTATGAGCTGACATCTGCCTGTGTTTCCAAATCCAGTCTCTCCCGTTCCTAATGCCTGACGCGTTTCTGGAAGATACGACTTCCTTCATCAGAGGCTTTTACAGGATTGATGTGTGCTTTAGGACTCTGTTCCTCTTAATCCAATGCGACTTTACACCGACCCCAGAAGGGCGGGTTCCTTAACCAGCAAGGCATTGTGGTATACAGAGTCCTGGCATTTCACGCACTATTTCTGGAGAAAACAGTTCGCGCCCTCAGATGGGCCCCCAACCAACAGTGCCAGCTCTCATCCCTAGCCGGTGTCCCACAGTGCGATTCGGCAACTACCTGGTCGCGTGGTCCCCACCGTTAGTAGGGGTGGTGCAACTCGGCGACTTGGGCAGCCGTCTAGTATTCACGCTCCGTTTGCCCAACAAATTGAGTTGCACTCTGACACAGGCGAAAGGTGGCAAACCTTTATTTCCAGTATGAGCTGACATCTGCCTGTGTTTCCAAATCCAGTCTCTCCCGTTCGTAATGCCTGACGCGTTTCTGGAAGATACGACTTCCTTCATCAGAGGCTTTTACAGGATTGATGTGTGCTTTAGGACTCTGTTCCTCTTAATCCAATGCGACTTTACACGCCCCCAGATGGGCGGGTTCCTTAACCAGCAAGGCATTGTGGTATACAGAGTCCTGGCATTTCACGCACTATTTCTGGAGAAAACAGTTCGCGCCCTCAGATGGGCCCCCAACCAACAGTGCCAGCTCTCATCCCTAGCCGGTGTCCCACAGTGCGATTCGGCAACTTCCTGGTCGCGTGGTCCCCACCGTTAGTAGGGGAGGTGCAACTCGGCGACTTGGGCAGCCGCCTAGTATTCACGCTCCGTTTGCCCAACAAATTGAGTTGCACTCTGACACAGGCGAAAGGTGGCAAACCTTTATTTCCAGTATGAGCTGACATCTGCCTGGTGTTTCCAAATCCAGTCAGT
This sequence comes from Lissotriton helveticus, assembly GCF_964261635.1. Lineage (NCBI taxonomy): Eukaryota > Metazoa > Chordata > Amphibia > Caudata > Salamandridae > Lissotriton > Lissotriton helveticus. The sequence continues at coordinate 1,797,936,203 of NC_136067.1, read as the reverse complement.
AAGATCAACTGTGGAGTTCAGGTTTTGGCTCAGTCTTTTTTATTATTATTCTTTACCTTGAGTAGGTATGCAATACTAAGCCGGAGGGCAGAATGTTGCCGTGTGCCCTTTCACTGCTTCAGGGCGTTTGTTGGAAAAAATTACACGCGGCTGCCCCGGCCGCGGAAAGGAGCACCAACATCAGCTAGAGACGAACAATTTCCTGGCTGTTTGTGGCTGAGAGCTCCAACAGATGGAGCACTGACAGCGCAGCGTTCTACATGCACGTGAGCCCGCATCTACAGACCTACTACATACTCATGGTAAAGAATAATAATAAAAAAGACTGAGCCAAAACCTGAACTCCACAGTTGATCTTACTCAAAGGCGAAAACAAAGATCGCATGACAAGACTACGTGCCCCATAATTCACCATGGACGATGTAAACAGGACACGCCCTTGAGGGAGGCACTGCTTCAATAAAAGTCGTCATTGTGAATGCGAGTCATCTGTGAAGTTTGTTGGCAGCCCATGAAGAAGAGGCCCGGAGCCTCGAAACGCGTCGGCATGAAAATATTAATATGTGAGGTGGTAAATGCGGACTGCAATACTAAGCCGGAGGGCAGAATGTTGCCGTGTGCCCTTTCACTGCTTCAGGGCGTTTGTTGGAAAAAATTACACGCGGCTGCCCCGGCCGCGGAAAGGAGCACCAACATCAGCTAGAGACGAACAATTTCCTGGCTGTTTGTGGCTGAGAGCTCCAACAGATGGAGCACTGACAGCGCAGCGTTCTACATGCACGTGAGCCCGCATCTACAGACCTACTACCTACTCAAGGTAAAGAATAATAATAAAAAAGACTGAGCCAAAACCTGAACTCCACAGTTGATCTTACTCAAAGGCGAAAACAAAGATCGCATGACAAGACTACGTGCCCCATAATTCACCATGGACGATGTAAACAGGACACGCCCTTGAGGGAGGCACTGCTTCAATAAAAGTCGTCATTGTGAATGCGAGTCATCTGTGAAGTTTGTTGGCAGCCCATGAAGAAGAGGCCCGGAGCCTCGAAACGCGTCGGCATGAAAATATTAATATGTGAGGTGGTAAATGCGGACTGCAATACTAAGCCGGAGGGCAGAATGTGTCCGTGTGCCCTTTCACTGCTTCAGGGCGTTTGTTGGAGAAAAAAAAAAAAAAAAAAAATATATATATATATATATATATATATATATATATATATATATATATATATATATATATATATATATATATATATATATATATAGATAGACATATATGATCAAGGCGTCGGATCATCCCGTCGGAGATATTTTGTTGTAATTAATATCAGCGTGGTTCACCTGAAGAGGACGCACACGGAACGAAGCGCCACGCAGCCCCGCACCTGAACCTCCCTTGTTTGAACCGTTACTCGGACTAGGGGTCTGCGGTGCTCCCGGGGACTGGACTCCGGTATCCGGCCCCCAGTCAATCCGAAAAGGGGATTGACATAAGGGGGAACCAGCATCATGACATCGGAGCAGAGGTTTTAAAAGTGGCTGGCACCACAACAGGACAATCATCCACCACCCACGGAAAAAACATTTCATAAATCGGACGCTGACCATACTACAGGTACCAGAATGCCATCTAGAAACGGAAGTGATTCCTAAGGGGCGGAGCCATGTTGAGCTACGTTAAAATTGTTAAAAATCACCTGCAGTTAACCAGCGAACTGAATAGGTGGCAGGCGTAATTTCTTGAAAAAGTTTCCAGCAGAAACGAAACATGTCGATAAAACGCTGTGTCCTGTTCACCCTGCACGAATAAATGGTCAAAGGCAAGGTTGTGGCGACTCATCCTTCTCCCGTGGGAGACACCCTGTTGCAAAACATCGGCGTGAATTACCTGAAGAGGTACGCACAACTTAACGCAAGGCAAAATTGTGGTGAATGGATTTTCTCCCGTCGGAGATATTTTGTTGTAATTAATATCAGCGTGGTTCACCTGAAGAGGACGCACACGGAACGAAGCGCCACGCAGCCCCGCACCTGAACCTCCCTTGTTTGAACCGTTACTCGGACTAGGGGTCTGCGGTGCTCCCGGGGACTGGACTCCGGTATCCGGCCCCCAGTCAATCCGAAAAGGGGATTGACATAAGGGGGAACCAGCATCATGACATCGGAGCAGAGGTTTTAAAAGTGGCTGGCACCACAACAGGACAATCATCCACCACCCACGGAAAAAACATTTCATAAATCGGACGCTGACCATACTACAGGTACCAGAATGCCATCTAGAAACGGAAGTGATTCCTAAGGGGCGGAGCCATGTTGAGCTACGTTAAAATTGTTAAAAATCACCTGCAGTTAACCAGCGAACTGAATAGGTGGCAGGCGTAATTTCTTGAAAAAGTTTCCAGCAGAAACGAAACATGTCGATAAAACGCTGTGTCCTGTTCACCCTGCACGAATAAATGGTCAAAGGCAAGGTTGTGGCGACTCATCCTTCTCCCGTGGGAGACACCCTGTTGCAAAACATCGGCGTGAATTACCTGAAGAGGTACGCACAACTTAACGCAAGGCAAAATTGTGGTGAATGGATTTTCTCCCGTCGGAGATATTTTGTTGTAATTAATATCAGCGTGGTTCACCTGAAGAGGACGCACACGGAACGAAGCGCCACGCAGCCCCGCACCTGAACCTCCCTTGTTTGAACCGTTACTCGGACTAGGGGTCTGCGGTGCTCCCGGGGACTGGACTCCGGTATCTGGCCCCCAGTCAATCCGAAAAGGGGATTGACATAAGGGGGAACCAGCATCATGACATCGGAGCAGAGGTTTTAAAAGTGGCTGGCACCACAACAGGACAATCATCCACCACCCACGGAAAAAACATTTCATAAATCGGACGCTGACCATACTACAGGTACCAGAATGCCATCTAGAAACGGAAGTGATTCCTAAGGGGCGGAGCCATGTTGAGCTACGTTAAAATTGTTAAAAATCACCTGCAGTTAACCAGCGAACTGAATAGGTGGCAGGCGTAATTTCTTGAAAAAGTTTCCAGCAGAAACGAAACATGTCGATAAAACGCTGTGTCCTGTTCACCCTGCACGAATAAATGGTCAAAGGCAAGGTTGTGGCGACTCATCCTTCTCCCGTGGGAGACACCCTGTTGCAAAACATCGGCGTGAATTACCTGAAGAGGTACGCACAACTTAACGCAAGGCAAAATTGTGGTGAATGGATTTTCTCCCGTCGGAGATATTTTGTTGTAATTAATATCAGCGTGGTTCACCTGAAGAGGACGCACACGGAACGAAGCGCCACGCAGCCCCGCACCTGAACCTCCCTTGTTTGAACCGTTACTCGGACTAGGGGTCTGCGGTGCTCCCGGGGACTGGACTCCGGTATCCGGCCCCCAGTCAATCCGAAAAGGGGATTGACATAAGGGGGAACCAGCATCATGACATCGGAGCAGAGGTTTTAAAAGTGGCTGGCACCACAACAGGACAATCATCCACCACCCACGGAAAAAACATTTCATAAATCGGACGCTGACCATACTACAGGTACCAGAATGCCATCTAGAAACGGAAGTGATTCCTAAGGGGCGGAGCCATGTTGAGCTACGTTAAAATTGTTAAAAATCACCTGCAGTTAACCAGCGAACTGAATAGGTGGCAGGCGTAATTTCTTGAAAAAGTTTCCAGCAGAAACGAAACATGTCGATAAAACGCTGTGTCCTGTTCACCCTGCACGAATAAATGGTCAAAGGCAAGGTTGTGGCGACTCATCCTTCTCCCGTGGGAGACACCCTGTTGCAAAACATCGGCGTGAATTACCTGAAGAGGTACGCACAACTTAACGCAAGGCAAAATTGTGGTGAATGGATTTTCTCCTGTCGGAGATATTTTGTTGTAATATATATATATATATATATATATATATATATATATATATATATATATAGATAGATATATATGATCAAGGCGGCCGAAACACATCATATGCACCATGTTTTTGTGAGTCTGGGCCCGTATTATTTGCTGCATCGTCAAACTTGATAATTTCCCAAGCATCATCCACAGAAGAAGGCATGGACCACGGACTCTAGGTAGTCAGGATTCGGCATCTGTTTATTCTCTTAGGTCACCTTCAATCCCAGAGGTAAGAGAGACACATTTTGGCTTGTTGGAAGCCTTTATCAATCTAATTGGCGCCATTTACAAAAGCGAAATATATAGCCCTTCCGATTTACGTCATAGGTAAACATAAAAGACATACTATAAAAATGCACCCACAATGTGAGCCTTCTACAGCAAATAGATCCATGCATCCTAAAGCTGGATATCAGCAATGTTTAAGATAAAACATATTCAGTTATCTAAGTTGCACAGTGCATTTGAATAGTTGGCATGGAATTCCATTATTCTAAGAAGAAAGGGCAAATGATTCAGTATGATCAAAATGTATATCACCTGTCGAAAATGGTACATTGCTAGCTTATAAAATGCGCTCCCAAATTTCTCATCCTATGTTACAAAAATGTAAAACATAAAATATACTGAATGCATAAGAAGAACATGCTGCCACGCTTCAGTTGCTAAATGAAACCAGCCATTGTCAGGGAGTGTTCATCTCAAGTTGATAACAGGACCTCCGGTTGATAAATATATATTTTTTTTGTAAATCAATAGTGACGCAATTGTAGATAAATAGTATTGATAAAAGATGTACTTATTTATGCAGTCACTTATATACATATTAGAAACATAGAATAATATAACTATCAGTAATATGTACATTTGATAAGCAGAGCTAATGTATATCTATATATATATTTATATATATGTCTTTTTTTAAACATAATTATTCTACACGCTTATACAAAGCAATACACACATATAGGTACATATTTATAGTACAAACAAACGCTTATATACTGAGAGATATGTTGTATAGTTCTTTTTGTGTGTGGTGGTTATATGAGGAAGAGCCAATTCTTGAGTAGTTTTCTGAAGATAAGGGGGTTATCTGTGGATTTTATGTTGGGGGTAAAGAGTTTCATATTTTGGCGGCTTGAACAGAGAATGATGTGCCACCCATGTTTTTTTCTTGTATCTTAGGATTTTGAGGTGAGGTGCCACTCTAGAGCGGAGGTTCCTTTGTTGAAAGTGTTTGTTGATTGCGTCCCTGATGAAGAGCGGTCCCGTTCCATGTATCGCTTTGTGGGTGATACAAAGCAGCTTGAACGTGGATCTTCTGGCAACGGGTAACCAATGCTTGGCTTTCAAGGCAGGGGAGATGTGGTCTTGCAGTTATATATGTAAGAGTTGTCTGGCAGCCGAATTCTGAATCCGTTGTAGTCTTTTCATGGTTGTTAAAGGTGATCCATGGAAGAGGCTATTGGTGTAATTGAGTTTGGACAGAACAATGGGTTTGTAGCCTGGACTTTGTCTGGAAATCCCAAATGGGAGATGATTAGTTGCAGAGTATTTATAGTAACAAAGCTTGATCTTACTAATTTGTCCACTTGGACATTCATAGATAGCTTGGAGTCCATTGTCATGCCAAGGTTTTTTAATTCCTTTGATACTTTAGGTGGTTTACCCAGATTTTCAGGCCAGGTGGCGAGCCTACGATATAAACGATTGTCAGCGAAGATGGACACAGCCATTGGACTTCTATGGTTACGTTCACTAACAGTGGCCTATGGCTGTGTCTGTGGTGGAGGTTACCACCCACTGTGTGGCCGATTTCAGCCGCTGCTGTCCAATTCCAAATGTCCTATCAGGGAGGCCAGGCACCCACATTTCAAGAGTTCAAACAAGTGTGTTAGTGACTGTTAAGTGTGTCACCACGACTCCAAATGGGCCCTAGTGTGTTCATACAATCACACTTCGATGGACACATATTTCTGTGTTACTGTGCTGAAATACAATTTTAATTGGAGTAGTGTGGCTCACTGGTTAGAGGCGGCAGGCCTGAGAGCAGAAGTCAGCCTGGGACCAGGGTTCAATTCCCGACGCGGCAGGGTCGTGGACCTTGGTCAGCGGACTCGATAATTCTCGCTTCGGTGCTAACTCTAATCAGGGGTTCCACTCGGCAACTCTGGGCATTAGCTTGCCTAATCTCCACAACGGCCCCACCAATTCCGGGGATGCCTGGCTCCACCTTGGGGACTCCCAGCAAGGGACCATCCCACAGGGAAAGCCAGGACGGGTTCCCCAGAGTTATACAGCGCCGGGACGCCCCGTTGCTGGGGCAGCTGTGCGCTTTACAAGTATACTACATTTACATTTACATTAAAAAAAAAAAGATTTATATCAAGGCCACAAATGTAATTTGTGATGGATAAGGGACAAGAAGCAAATGTTAGTTGAAATTATGTATTAAATCATATACATATTGAAAAATTACATTGCTATTGTATCACTCATCAAATGTGTTGCTGTGGATGATGTAATAATTGTTCACATGTTTTTCCAATGTAGACATATGAACCCTGGGAAAGTGAGGAGCCAGCACACTCCAGTGTACTGCCCATTTCCAGACCTGGAAACCATGGAAGAGAGGGATATAATAAAGAAGTTCAGGTTGAATAGGCAAATCATACTGGGTTTATGTCATCAGCTGGAGTCAGATCTTGAGTCACACAATAGGAATCCCACATCTATTACACCAATTGTCAAACTCATGGCAGAGCTTCATTTTGTGGCCACGGGTAGCTTTCTCTGGTGTGCTCCAAGACGTTCTTTTTCAATGATGAGACACATCAACCACTTCATCTAGTTTCCACTACAGCAGGATTTAGCCAATGTGAAGAGTGACTTTTACGGTTTGGGTCACCTAGCACATGTGGTTGGAGCAATTGATGGCACACATTTTGCCTTAGTGCCACTACACACCACAGAATAGGACTACCAGAATCGGAAACACTTCCATTTAGTCAATGTGCAAGTTGTCTGCTTACTGGATTGATACATCACAGTCATCAGTGCCCATGAATCCTTTGTACTACGGACAGCCCCATATCCCTGCAAATATCACAACTTTGACCTGAGAGGGCCTGGCTTGTTGGTAAGTGCAATCTGTCATCTTATTGTTTGGGTAATTTCTGGAGTAATAATCAGAAATAATGTTCCATATGTTTGCTCTGTTTTTTGTCTTCCCTCTAGAAGACTCACCTTATCCCAAACAACCATGGTTTTTGGCATCGCTGAGGAATCCAACAATGCCAGGGGAAGTCTGCTTCAAGGTGGTCCATGGACGAACACAACAGCCAATGGAATGGGCTTTTGGCCTCCTGACGGTCACATTTCGCTGTCTAGACAAAACTGGTGGAGCCCTCCTCTACTCACCTTCTAAGGTGTGCCAAATCACAGTGACCTGCTGCAATTCCACAACATTGCCCTGTGACAGTACATCACTTACATTGCGCTGGATGGAAACCTTGAAGGGGCTACGGGTGAGGATCCTGATATGCCAAATGAAGATGATAGTGGTGAAGAGGAAGAAGTAGACGTATGTCGAGATGTCATTGACAACTTCTTCTCATGAGTGTAAGTCTATCTTTACATGTTATGTCTTTCACCGTTCCACCAACAAGTGTTGATGAAATGATGAGAGAAGTATGTGATGGTACTTTGTTGGGAAGGGCAAGTTCAGGGAAAAACAGACAAAAGGTGTTTGTTGATCCAAGCTCGGACACATTGACTACTGTCTTCAGTTTCATTGCTTTCCTCTGATTGTTTTGTGAAACTGTGTCCTCCACAAGTTGCCTTTGTAATGTGGCCATCACATTCTGTGTGATAGGTAATGTTTTTTGGGGGATCTGTTTTAGGTTCTTTCACCATGTCATCTTCATTTGGACATTTTAGAGTTCTGACATTTGCAGGTATATGGTGCTGTTTCTAAGTACAAAGGGAACCTGTATTGATCCTGGGAAAGACACACACAGACTTTGAATGTACACATTTTGCACCAAGGTAACTTGCACTGTGATTGAATGGAAGATTTGGAAGTTACATTGGACTTGTTCTCTGGCGTTTATTGACACTAAAGCAATATGTGTGTCATCATTTCCTCAAAACATGTGTTTGTGGAGCCAATTCATGAAAATCTACCTTCACATTTGTAAAATCCTCATTGTGTGTAAAGTGTATGTAGGTGTTGATGTGTCACATCACTGTGACATTCTTCTTGTGGCACACCACTGAAACTTTGTTGTGACATTCCATCAGCTACTGGAACAGTGGTTTGGAATGATCCTGTGTCTACAAAATGTAGTGTTGCCATAGTTTTGTCTATTGGTGTTTTTGAGGTGGGATTCCTTATGTGAGCCAGAAGATCCAGTTACAACTGATGACACAACTCAATGACAATATGTTGTCATATTATTTTGGACACATTCCCTGGAAATGTGCAAAAGGACATTTAATTTAAGTGTAATGTATGGATTGTAATGTTAGTGCAAATGTTGACAGATAAGTATTGGTTAATTAGAATGAATATAGTAGTCGAGGATTGAATGGTATGAGATAACTTGGAGTAATGTTTGGGAACTTGAAATGAACATTACCTACTTCGAAATCATCTATGTTTACACAATCTTTTGGTTTTTGTCATTGTCAAGTTATAATTGAAGAAAACAAATGCATTAATAGAATGTAAATGTATTGCGCTAAAGGTAAGAAAATTAAAGGGGTTGAACATAACAAAAGGAAATCCAAAAGTGGAGAAGTCATTCATGGTGAATGAAACCCTAGTTGTAGAGCCAGAGTTGTTTGAAGTCCAATGTCCAAAATACTACTAGCATCAGAAAGGCAAAGGTGTCCAGAAATAGTCCACAGAGTGAATGGTAGATACACACTGGAGAAAATTAGTGTTGAGGTTTCTGGCTGGCGGTGTCTGAGATCTTGTCATCCTTACCTCCTAGTGATTTGGTTGGTCGTCCCCTCTTGCGGGTGGGGGGAAACACAGCTGCAGGGGCCGGAGGGGCTGCAGGTTATTCTTCTGGTGGCAGGGCTGATGTAGATGGCTCAGATGTTGTAGAATGAACCACATGAAGGGGTAGATGGTGTTAAAGTCCTGCACATATGGGTATAAATGTCCTGTAGCACCCCAATAAAGGAGCCCATAGTAGAGTTATGGGCCTTCATCTGGTGGTTGTGCTCCCTCTGCAGCTGCTTCATCTCCCGCAGCTCAGTGAGTATGTAGAAAAGTCGGCCCATATCGCACCCGATGCCCAGGCTGCTGGTGCAGGGCGACTCTTCGTTTCCATCTTGAATAATTACCAAATAAAGAGACGGGCGCTGGAGGCAGGAAAACAAGAACAGAGTTTATTACTCCAGAGGAGAGCATGTCATTTGGGACGCTCGCATAGTGTCTTCGGGAGGTGCTCTAACAAGTTTCTCTGAGGCTTCGTCTTTTATACACAGGTTTATGACACACACACATCCTCCATTACAATCAGGACATTGTAAAGTACAAAGATATTCCAACACGTGGCTACAGTAGGGGCCCTTATCCTCCATACAATAGGAGGGGGCTGTCATGCAGCTGAGCGTGCTGTTGATTCCGTTGGAATGTGTGCTCCTGATCGAATCTCAGGGGGTGGGGTGGTCATGATCAATAGTGGCTCCTTTCAAGAGAGGCGAGTGCATACAGTAGTGGGCAATAAACTGCATCCTCGGGCTAAGGGATGACCAGCGGTCCGTGCAAACAATTAGGTTCAGAGGAAAAGGTCATCAAAGGAGGGGTATTCATGGAGGGACAGGAGGTGTTGGTCAGGCGCGGGGTGTGATTCTCAGAGACAGAGTCATACGGGAGGGGAGGGCTCGTGACTTGTGCATGTGATAGCGGGGGCGGTCAGGGTGCATGGGGGAAGCTTGCAGGGTCAGGGAAGGGGCGCTGGTGATCGATCGCAAACTGGGAGACCATGATACCTAAAATGGCTGTCGTGTACGTGTGTGCATGGGTCTATGCTAGCGGGATAACACAGTCAGTGTTTTAGCGATATTAGTTCTGCTTACAACAAGGGGTACAGTGAACACAAATGAACGCCGCTTATGTATATATATAATGCCAATTTCAACAGTCGCCGCTTTTAAACATAGCTAGTACATTTGTGTTTACTCCAACTGATGGAGTGTACATATAGTCATGTGGGGCCAATGAAATAACGTTCGTCGAATGCTAGCAAATTGCGTGTAGCCATATGCAGTCGATACAATTGGCGGAATACGGTACATATGAATTTACATTCGCTGCGTTATTCATAGGTCGGCATAACACGTAGTCGAGGGCAATCAGGAAAAAACGTTCCGACATATTGTAGACTCAGGTTCTGACTTTCTTTTCAATGACATCAACATATAGTAAAAAGTGCTATATGAGACCTTTGGACTTAAGTGACCAAAAACATTTTGAAAGCAACAAGAATTGAGAGAGAAAGTTCAGGAAGGGGGGTCTTAGTGAAAATGTCTTTTTCAACGACGAACCACTACTGGTAGACTCTGTTAGTCCGTTTTTCTTTTTGTTGGCGCTTTTGAGCACCGGCGGTGGAGCTATAAGTCCAGCTCGGAATCATCCTTACGCGTTGCAGGGTGCGATCAGTCCTCTGCTGTTAGATCACAGTCCTGTTTCCTAACTCATTTTCTTAGGGGTGCCTCATGCTGGGCACCTGCGTGTCTTTCTGTTTCCGTGGCAAAATCCCAGTCCATAGTCAAAGTTTATATGAAAGAGTTTGTTGAATAATCGAGGGAAGAGAGGGCGGAGTGGGGCCAGATCTTTGAACATACCAAGGGACCAAGGGAGCAAAGGACAACGAGCAGGCGAGCCCAACAGTCGGACTCAAAAGGGGACGGGGAACTTCAGGCACGAGTGGGTCAGCGAGTCGAGGGCTTCAAGGCAGCCCTTCATTCCTCCATCTGCTGAGTTTGAACGTTATGCCTCGTCCCGCGTCTCATTGCTCTGCGGCTCCACCTTTGGTTGTGGTCACACGTGTTCCATGATCTGTGGCCAGGCTGTGCGTCACGTCCAGCTCCTCTCCTCCGGTAATTGGATCTTTGAATGGGTAGAAAACAAGTTTTAGAAAAACTGGCAGGAGAAGACATTTATACATCTCAATTCCGTCCCCAATCCTATGTAGGTGGGGAATAAGTTCATCGGTCACAGTCAGAAGTCGTCATTTATGGAGTCTGTAGGAGTGCATTGCTTATGGAATTCATAACTCTGTTCGGTGCTCATTCGTGACGTACGTGGAGAGAAATTGGACCTTTATACACAGTGTATTATATCAAACTCAAAATCGAGTCCTTTATGTAGAGACTCGCCCTTCCCTTTAACCCAAGTATCGGCAATCTTACATCTCCCTTCGGGGTCGGCTGACTCTTGTAAGTGGGGCGTTATCGTCATGAAGAAGGGGGAGGGGGTGGACGTAAAACATGGCTTTCCTGGGAAATGACCGTTAATCAAGGTCGTCAATTACGTTTCGTGGGTAGCTGACATGAAGCTGGGGTTAATCGGGGGAAAGGGGACGGTTTGGACAGGGAGCCGGGGTCGATCGGGAGAAGTGGGGTATTCTGGACATCCACATTTAAGTGCAGGGGGGTGGGACAATCGGGGCATTGGGGATCGTATTCCTACCGAGCTTGAGAAACAGAAGGCCATTGACGTTATAGTTCTCTTAGAAAAAAACAGATTAGGGGACATCCGTCGTCATACCTGTCCTTTCCTTTATTACCAACTCGGGTTTTATCGTTTTGCAGAAAGGAGAGGTAGTAATATGGCAAGTCACAATTGTTTTGGTTTTGGTCAATTTTGCTGAACACCTTTGCGTTCGAGGAAAATCCAATAATGTTTTTGTGCCGGAGAGGCACAACGTCATTATACACGAATAGAGGAAACGGGGCTTTTGGAAAGAGAAAGAGAGAGAGATAGAGAGAGAGAGAGAGAGAGAGAGAGAGAGAGAGAGAGAGAGAGAGAGAGAGAGAGAGAGAGAGAGAGAGAGAGAGAGAGACCGCACCCTAAATGGTCCATTTGGTACACGTATGACATGGGGAGAGGAAGAGAGAGAGTGAGAGAGAGAGACGTGTATAATAATGGACCGTTCAGTGCGCGCACAACACAGAACAACAGGGGTTAAGTAACACGGAAACACAGGCAGAGGGATGACGTAGATTCATGCATCACGTACACACAAACTCAGACGGGGGAGACAATACATGTATTATATACAAAAATCCAACACAAAACATAAAACAGATATTGGCCAAAATTATCCCTTTCTGTATGCTGCGCGTTTTTAACATCCTAAGCTCTTTTTACCTTTTTCTTCTCTTTTAACCGTCGGTTGCCCTTACTGGTGGCTTTGATTGTACACACTTATGCCTTGGGCAATTGGTCATGAACTAACCTGGTCGGGCCAATGCTCACAGTGGTTTATTCGAGTCATTTTTAGCAAATGCGTTTCCAGGCTGGGACAACAGTTGGTGTCAATTGGAGAACAATGGGGCAGCTTGAAGCTACATGTCTAGGAGGGTGCGAAGAAGGATGCAGTAGATTTTAAATGTACCTCACCTCAAAATATTCCTTAACCTTCCCCATTCAATTAATTGTGGGGTGCTTATTCATTAGCGCACGTCATTTTAGTTGTACTATTCGGGGTGCCAAGCGAAGTTATATTTTGTGGTTTTCCCTTCAGGCTGCCCTCCCAGGCGCTAAGTTCAGGGAGAGAAAATAGTCATGGTTTGCTAGTTGCGGTTAGGTACCATAATCAAACCCTTTTTCCCGTCTCTTCGTCCGTTAGATCACCGTTTTCATACACTGGTCGATATTCCGATGCGACCTGCAGAGAGAGGGAAAAAGAAGGGGCAGGGGCTACATGGATAGACACATTTAGCGTGCATAAACCCAGAAAGGCTTTTACTTACTGCATACTCGGCCTATCTCCACGGGATGCAGTCCCTGCCAACTGGGCGTTCAAGCCCGGGTGGACCGTTAGTGTGACTCTTTTTATACAGGTAGCACATAAAGTATAGGCTACACACCAGGATCTTTAGTGGTTGCTTTTTGGCTGTACAAAAAGGAAAAACGCACACAACGAAAACTTGGACCCTTCATTTTTGCAATATTTCTCCGTACTATATATATTTTTTTTAATCCTTTAAACAGTGGTCATTCATTCGAAATTTACCAATTCACACGTGACAACTATGTTTGCTTTTTCCAAAAATCTTTAATAAGAATGTCGGTGCATAAATATGGGCCTACAACCCCGTGGGCCGGCCACGGAGCAGGCTGGAACTGTAGATGCGGGGATACTTTATTAGTAAAACTTTAGTGGAGTCAGTGGTCGTTTATTTCATAATAAAAGTGCGAAAAGCGCAATAAATCATGTCGAGACTTCAGTGTGAGCGAGTGTCATAAGTGTTGGGCTTCCAACTTTCAATAATCATGATGTGCGAAACTTAAACAACAATTCATTGTCCGAATGTTCAATCAATACCCATCTGATGTCAATTTACCGTCTGAACACATAATCAGTACCCATCCAATATCAATTCATTGTCCGAACCTATAACCAGTACCCATCCCATATCAATTCATTTCCCGAACTGACAGTACACATCCTGAATCCATTAATTGTCCGAACATGTAATCAGTACACATCCTATATCAATTTATGTGGTTAAAAACCCTCCATACATATCTCATGACACCAGGGCTGAACAATCGGGGTACAACAAGGAGTTGAAAGTTTCATTTGCATCGGCGCCATTTTGGGTGCAGTCAGGCAGAACCAGGCATAGTCTAAATGTCTACTAACTCGTGGTTGGCCCAGAGCTTCTTTTGGCAGTCCAAAAGTTCCGTTAAAGGGTAAAAGAAGGGATCGGTGGTCTGAACCATCAATCAAAAGGGGAGGGAGGCAACAATGTTCCTACCGGGTCATACTGTGCTTTCACCGGAACTGATCCGAACTGTGGTCTGCAGGATTCTAGTCATTCAAACTGAGGCTGGCGACAGCATGGAAGCGTCGACGTCCTGCGGCTACATTTCCATTGTTTCGTGGGCAATCATGGCAGTCATTCCCCATCGGGGGTATCTGCGGGGGTCAGGGACTCCCGCGGCTCCTCTAGAATCTTCAAGGTTGCGGAGAACTATAGTGGTGGAGTCAACAAGTGACCGGGCCATTCCTTCATGCTGGGCCCGCTCTTGCCAGGTCGATCGCCATTTTGAAAGTTCGGCAGCTACCGGCGATCGCGGGGTCAAATGAGCGGACGGGCTCCACCCTGCCGGGCGAGGTGTTGCAGCATCGCCACAGTGGAAGAACCCTTTTCCGGGCGCCTGGAGCGCTGAGGGTGCAGCTGGGAAGCCTCCACCTGGGGAGGCGGGAGAGGCTTGTACGCACCGTCTCTCCCTCCCAGTGCACCCCACGGCTTCTCGCTTGACATTTGTTATGGCCGGACCAGGCGATGAGGACGAGGGGGGGGGTCGGAGGCATGTGCAAGACATCCCCCCCCAGTGTTGTTGCGGCCATTACGGAAGAGAAGAGAAATGTCCCGTCCGTCTTCGGGCCGGGCCTCTGGTTAATGGCGGCCAGGCGCTCCTTGCCATGACTGGGAGAGAGAGAGGGACAACCTGCGACTCTCCAGTGTTACCGCCACCGCGGCCGGATCCCGTCGGCCTCGGCCTCTGGTTGATGGTGGCCGGACAGGGAGAGGGAGGGGAGGGTCGAGGACACAGACATTCCCTCCCCTGCAACTCTCCAGGGTGGTCGTAGCAATCCCCCTGGCCGGGTCCCGTTGGCCTCGGCCTCGGCCTCTCCTCCGACTACACCCTACGTGATGATCTCCTGTCGACGGTTGGCAGCAGGAACCGCCCTATATGTGTTGTTTCCGGCTGGGCGTAGCCGCAACCCTGTTGCACTTTGGAAGTTTCCAGAATTGGGGCGGATGTCTGCTGACTTGTATCTTTCCCAGTTTTGCCGTTATTTGGGCGTGGCAGGCGGTGGAGCAGACATGTTTAGGGCAGTGAGGGGCAGTGAAGCCTCGTTGCCTTGTGACCGTTGCAATGTCACGCTTGGTTTCTCTTACTGTTTTCAGGTTTCTTATTACGGACTTTTTCTAACGTTTCTTGTTTCTAGGACAGTCATAGGTTTTATCATTAAGTATTGTTATCGTTTCCTTTGTTCGTTATTTAATAAAAAGTTCATCAGTGGCCTACTGATTTTCGTTTTCCTATTCCTTTCTTTCCAGGTTGTTTCATGCTAAAGTTTCTGTTAACAGGGTATAGTGATCACTTCGTTATTATTGTATATGTCCTTTTCACTAGGGGTGCTCTCTGGTCGGACCAGATGACCTTCCTCTAGTAAATGGTCCGGGTGAGACTGGCGTATCAATCAGTGGGGAGTAGATAGGCATGACAGATTACTAAGCATGTGCGGATTTTGCGAATTGGCAATCCGCGAAATTGCGTATTTACGGATTCGCAATCCGCAAAATCCGGGAACTCTCGCGAATTTGCGGATGTTTAAATTTTTTTTTTGTGTTCGCAAGGATTTCTGCCAGTTCGCGAGGATTTTGTACCAGTTCGCAAACGCGAACTTACTTTTCAGGTAGCAACGGTCGCGAACATGTTGTTTCTACATCTGGTTCATCACAGCACCCTCTGTTTCACCACTGCCACCCTCTGTTTCACCACTGCCACCCTCTGGCTCACCCATGCCACCCTCTAGCTCACCCATGCCACCCTCTAGTTCATCACTGTAGATTATGGGTGGAAAAGCACACCTGCCCTGCCTCAACTGACATAAATGAATTAGGGGCTGATTAATGTGTTACTGAATTTGAACTTCCTGGCTGCAACCTGCTTCCTTATCTGTAATTGCTTTCTCTGAGCCTGCTGTGAGGGTCAGAGCAGGGTCATAGAATAGTTGCAAGTAGGCAACTGAACTCTGAAGGAGCCCCTCAGGAAGCACTACAGGGAATGGTTACTAATGATAAGATTGAACTTTTGCACCTGCTGAGTACTTTCAGTTTTGCAAAAATCCAAATATCCAGCAGCATCCACAAAAAGTAATCCTTCCAGGCAGTAGAGGGAATGGTTACTAATTATAAGATTGAACTTTTGCACTTGCTGAGTGCTTCCAGGTCAAGATCCAAATCAAAGTGACCAGCACATGAAGAAAGCACTGAGAGGAGCCTGCTGGACAGGAACAGGAAGTTGGAGACTGTGGGGCACTTCCTTCCTCCCCCCCCAAAATGGACTCCTTGCAAAAAAAAGTGCAGGCAAATGTCAACCTGAGGAGTTATTCTGATAAAAATCATAATTTTCAAGGTTTATGCTGCCTGCTGGTGGATTTCTTGTGCGAAATTGCAAATTTTGCAATCTCGCAATTGCGAGATTGTCGCTGCCCGCCGCATCTACGTTTTCACAAGTGTTTTCTCCCGCGAAATTGCATAGTATTCTAGTTGGCAAGTGCGACCAAGCAAAAAAATCTGCTTCGCACGGATTTATGAATTTTCGGTAAGTTCGCGAAAGTTCGCGGATTGCGAATTTACCGAAAATCCGCAAAATCCGCGAGCGGAACCGATTTTACGCCCATGCTTACAGATTACAACAGGGGACAAAGGTCGCATTACCTACCCTTCACTATTTGCAAAGACTAGACAGAGCATGGCGACTCTGTGCTTGTTTGCAAATAGAGAACACCTCCAAAAAGAACCAATTCCAAACAGTCAATGTTCGGACAATCAATCAATCAATGAGGAATGAAATAGGTACGACGTGTTAAAGGTTTGCGTTACCTACCCTTCACTATCGGCAAAGGGAGAGAGAATATTCCTATTCTTCCCCGTTTGCAGGCAGAGAAGATCCTTAAGAGAACCAACTTCGAACAATTCAATGCTCGATTCAATCAATCAATCAATGGGGAGAAAAATAGGTATGACGGATTACAATGGGGACAAAAGTCTGCATTACCTATCCTTCACTATCTGCAAAGACTAAACAGAGTATGGCGACTCTGTGCTTGTTTGCAAATAGAGAATCTCTCAGAAGCAATCAATAAGTAATACTAGTATTTTCAAACAATCAATCAATCAATTTCGCGATTTGTCGTGTGTCACGACCTTACCCGGACCGGACCATGTGGACAGTTCTTCGCCTTCCTTTTTTCCAGCGCCCGATCGTTCTCTTTTCTCCATGTTTTTACCGCAGCAGTCCTGTGGGATTCCAGTCAGGACAATAGGTCACTTGAGAGAGGTCCGTTCGGAATCGGTGAAGTTCATTCAATCGGCAGCCGGACGAGGGCCCTCTCAAGGCAGGTATACTCCAATCATTTAGATGTTCACCCCATCGACTGGACCTCTCTTACCGGACCTTATGTCGCTGATGGGCCCCAAGTTGGGCGCCAATTGTAGAAAAGTCGGCCCATATCGCACCCGATGCCCAGGCTGCTGGTGCAGGGCGACTCTTCGTTTCCATCTTGAATAATTACCAAATAAAGAGACGGGCGCTGGAGGCAGGAAAACAAGAACAGAGTTTATTACTCCAGAGGAGAGCATGTCATTTGGGACGCTCGCATAGTGTCTTCGGGAGGTGCTCTAACAAGTTTCTCTGAGGCTTCGTCTTTTATACACAGGTTTATGACACACACACATCCTCCATTACAATCAGGACATTGTAAAGTACAAAGATATTCCAACACGTGGCTACAGTAGGGGCCCTTATCCTCCATACAATAGGAGGGGGCTGTCATGCAGCTGAGTGTGCTGTTGATTCCGTTGGAATGTGTGCTCCTGATCGAATCTCAGGGGGTGGGGTGGTCATGATCAATAGTGGCTCCTTTCAAGAGAGGCGAGTGCATACAGTAGTGGGTAATAAACTGCATCCTCGGGCTAAGGGATGACCAGCGGTCCGTGCAAACAATTAGGTTCAGAGGAAGAGGTCATCAAAGGAGGGGTATTCATGGAGGGACAGGAGGTGTTGGTCAGGCGCGGGGTGTGATTCTCAGAGACAGAGTCATACGGGAGGGGAGGGCTCGTGACTTGTGCATGTGATAGCGGGGGCGGTCAGGGTGCATGGGGGAAGCTTGCAGGGTCAGGGAAGGGGCGCTGGTGATCGATCGCAAACTGGGAGACCATGATACCTAAAATGGCTGTCGTGTACGTGTGTGCATGGGTCTATGCTAGCGGGATAACACAGTCAGTGTTTTAGCGATATTAGTTCTGCTTACAACAAGGGGTACAGTGAACACAAATGAACGCCGCTTATGTATATATATAATGCCAATTTCAACAAGTACCAAGTCTTGGGACTGATGGTAGGCTCCCAAGACTTGTGAGCTGGTAGTCTAGGTGTCAATGACCCAAGTGGATACAGTATGCTGGCCCACAAACACCCTCCCATGCACCCTAGCCCTACTACCCTGTGCCCTTACCCCAGTGTGCTCCATCTGGTCCCTGGGTGAGCTGAAGGTGCGGGTGGTGTGGTCTCAACATCACCCAGGACTGGGGGGCACACAATCAGTGTCACAATGGGAGGAACACAAGAAATGGAGTCTTCGGGTGGCTGAAGTGCTACAGCTGGTATAAGAAGTGTCGGCGTGGGCACAGGGAGTGTCACTGGAGCCGTCTGCCCAGACTGATCAGATGTGCCATGCTTCTCAAGCTACTCCATATCACCAGGAGTGCTGCCCTCAGTGACAGCTTGATCCTGGGCTGGATTGGAGATGTCTTCATTGGCAGAAACATACCCATGTGTTCTTGCAGTTTGACCTAGTGAGAAATGGAAAACATTTTTAATAGTAAAAGTGTGTTTTGTACATTCAAATCTTTAGAGATAATGGTGACACCTAGAAGACAAAATAGGTAGAGATCATTGTGATGGCACCCAGTGTTATTGCATATATTTCCCTAACTTTTATCCATTTCAAACCGTACAAAATCAAGTCAGCTGGTGATAAAATGTCCTGAAATGTCCATGAAGTGATTGGGGAATATACCTACAATCTCCCAAACATTTAGGCATACACAGTGTAGAGATGAAATGTGTAATTGACAATTCCAAGGCCTAGCTGACTGCAAAATAGACATTTCCACTATTTGGATGGATGTTTGGCATTAGTCATCATGTGAACAATGCAGTGTAAAATTGTGTATGTACCACTGATATTTAACATTGTAATTTCCATACATATACTACTGTTGACAATGTTTATGCAAATAGTTTGATTTGTGAAACTCATGACATCAATACAATTAGTTGAGAAGAACAGGACAACATTCAGAAAACTACACAAACCATTTTCAGAAGAGAGCATTAAATAGGGATTCATCAGTACATGGCACTTTACTATATGTTGACATCTGTTGGAAAGAGAGAATGAGTAACGTTAAATAGCAATATGCTTTTAAGAAACAGAAACAGGGCATCTTGGTAGTTGCAGTCATTTCAAAGACAAGTTCCCAGCACTTGGAAAATGGTTAGTGGAACATAACTGTGTAAAATATTCAATGGAAATGGGAAAGACATAATATGACACACAAATGGGTAATGGGTTATTTGGAGTTGTAACAGTTACAGGTACCATACCATCATGTGACATATAATGGAGATTGACGCCTGTAATCTTAGATGCCACACAATACATTCACACACATAATCGCAATTATATGAAACTGATAGTTTCAGATTTCTACGTTATGAAACTATGTGCTGAGCTCATTAGCAACAGCTAGCCTCTAAGCAAACAGTACATTGAAGTTGATTGGAGTTTGTAATGTGTAACTTACCAGACTTCACTCCAACAAGTATTCCTGTCAAGCCATCAGTTTGTAGGATCTGCAAGACCTTCTCTTCCCAGGGCAGGAGTTATAAGGGGGGCCCGGGAGAACCATCACCAGTCCTGTTGGCTTCCAGGATACGCTTGTAGACCAGGGAACACACCCTCACTCGCAAGCCCTTCCACCTCTTCTTCATTTCCTCCTGGGTGCGCAGGTTGTTAAATACTACATTCACTCTGTCGACAATCCTGGCTCACATTTGCCTTTTCTATGACAGGGGAGTATTTTGGACTTGTGCTATAAACAATTGTAGCTCTACTCTTATGAATTCATCTACCATGACTGACAACTCACCCTCAGTGGAAGCGGGATTCTTGTACCCTTGTACTGTGCAAAAAAATTATAGATCAAATTAAATAAAGTGAACACAAGGTAAAAAGATGAATGGATAAGTAACAGGGAAAAAGTAACACAAAAACCTGACTCACTGTGTTTCGATCTGCTGTCAAGTGTTGTGGGGCAGTGGCACACAAAGGGTAATAGTTGGAAATGGAGTATGTTTTATAGTGTACTATGCAGGTTTTTCCATTTGACAAATGGACATCAGGTGTGTTCTACTGGCATCCATCCAATGGCCACAGTGATGGTGCATTGGGGCGCACAAAATTGTGGCTAGAAGACCGCCAGCACAACTATGTGATCTAAATCTGCTCGGCGGGAATCCACCACCTTGATGGCGACATAGAAGTATTCATCAGCATTAGAGACTGCCAGGTCAGCAGCGGTGTTCAGCGATGGCGGTGGAAAACACTCTATCAACACCGAAGGTGAAGCAGCCTGCATGCATCTAAATACCGTGGGCAAAAGACCATGGTCTCAGCAGAGTACTAGGGACCACCACCATGGCGGGACAGCGGGAAGACATTCAATATCATAATCAGACCCCAAGTTCCCAAAATGTTTACAGAACATTTTTGGCAGTGATAAAGATGAAGATGGAAATAGAATATAATATTGTGCAATACAAACACTTGTTGTCACAATATACTGCTTAAAAACTTTAGCTTTCAAAGCAATTGCTAACAACAAATATGCCCAGTCTTACAAATATCATAATGTGTGCTATCTGGTAAATGTTGTCCTATCACATTGCATCCCAGGCAAATTCTCAAAAGCCTTCAAAAGTGTGTTCTGCCTTTTGCCTTTCCTCAGGAACAGATCATTTTCTACACCTTAACTACAGACCTATAAATCTTCTACTGACTATTACACATTCTTTCTCTATAGTGGATGCCCCTTTTTTTTAAATGCCATATTGTGATACCTTATTTTGATTTTCAGCAGGATAAAACAGGGAATATATCACTACTATGACCAGAACTATCAGTAGAGGGAGATGTGTACTACAAACCCAACAAACAAAATAAATCCTATGTTAGATAATTTGCATAACAGTGGTCTCAAATCTATTACCCACCTCATTCCAATGGTATCCAGACAAAATCTAACATATCACAAGTTTGCCAACTTGATGAATTCCTCCACAAGCTCAATATTTTCCCATTTTTGGGGGGCAACCATGACCTTTATAGATCAATTATTCCATGATCATGTGCCACTCCATGCCTCTCTTCTAAGTATTCATGTCTGGTGCCCTACAGCTACCCCATTCATTAACAATGTCCCTGCTTGCCAACATAAGCCCAACGTTATACAGGTGTATTTTAAAGTTGAACAAAACCATCCCACCTATTATCCATAATAGAGTCAAAGTTTCCTGAGATCCAACTGCTCCCTGAAGTTCTTTATTAACCTTTGTTCAAAAGTTATTCAACAGTTCACTTTCTTACATAGTATGGTAAAAAGTATCCAGCTCAATTCAATAGCCTATACACATAAACACATGTTATTAGATCCTACCTGCAAAATAATGACTATGCAAAATGATGGGACTCCTAATGTGGTGTAGCCATATGTACTGGACCCAACTATGGCAGGATGGGTAGCAATCATAAAAATGATTGTTCTCCCTCGCTTCCTATACCTTTTTCTCAACATCTCAAAACCGCTGACTCAACAGACCTCATATTTGATGGGACACACTGATCCTCCCTTGTGAGCATCGCAGCTTCGAAGTTCCTAACCCCCAACTATACTTCATCACTGCACAATGCACATTTGTGTACCAATGGTACCAGCCAGATAACCAGACCCCTTATCTGAAACCAGAGAGAGGTCAAGCCAGGGAACTCCAGCTGCCCTTCATATTGCCAAAGGGCATCTCCATAGATCCATCGAACATACAAACCCTTTCAACCACCAGCTGGGCATGGCCAAAGCTTCGCTGTGTACTAGGAGGGGGCATCCTTTGTTCACTAGCCTTACCCATGGTCAATAACCCCTGGCTTCCCCTTACACTTGAACTTGCAACACCATGGCCTACATACCATGGGAGACATCTTTCCGGATCGCCATAGACTCACACACGCTGATGACGCTCATTTGCATGATGCCTACCATATGGACCATTTTGTACTTAGGCGATTCCACAACACCTTACGCTCTTGATTACCTACATACCCTTTAGCTCCAGACAACTTCCGTCCATTGAAGCTCATTATCAAGCCTGCGTACCTATGAAGCCTGAACCCTCCAGACGGGCTAAGGAGGCCTGGGTTAGCGACCTAAAGAAACCACTGTCCAACAAAGTCTGGAATTACTGCTGTACCTAGACTAAACCCATCTATGTCAATCACAAACATTTCAAATTCCTATACCAGGCCTTTACTACACCCAGAGATTTGGCGCAAATTAATCTCACACGCTCGTCCCAATGCCCTAAGTGCTATGCTATGGAGGGTAATTTTGCTCATCTAACCTGGATGTGTCCACTTATAGGGCACCATTGGGCCAACATATTCTCCCTAATCTCTGCTATGATGAGAGTCATGATTGCACCTACCCCTCAGTGTGGCCCTTTTGGGTTACGATCAAGATATCCACAAAAGCATTCCGTAGCTTTACTGCCATTGCATTGCTGCTCGTGAAACAAGACCTGGCACTGCATTGGGGCAGCAGAATCTGCCCCACAGACTCTGCTTGACTGAAAAACATGATCTATTGTTATAAAATGTGTGAGGACTATGCACAGTTGCTGCCCCAAACCTCCAGGCCCAAAGACATGTAGCAATCTCTATGAGACTGTTTTCTTACTCTGGAGTCATTGGTTCAGACTGAAGTCAGGCTCCCCGGCGGACCCCTGTCCGGCCAGAGTTCTGAGTGGTGTGGCGGAAGTTATCGCACCGGCAGTCACAGACCTGGTAAACGAATCCCTTTTAACAAGTAATGTTCCATCTCAGTGGAAACAAGCCAAACTTTTCCCACTAATTAAAAAACCTTCCGCAGACCCCCTGGTCACTTCTAACTATAGACCCATTTCCCTGCTCCCAGCAATAGCCAAGGTCTGTGAGAAAGTGGCCTTTCGCCAACTCGAGAGGTTCGTGGAATCTACTGGTGCATTACATCCCGCCCAGTCGGGGTTCCGCTCCTCCTTCAGCACCGAGACCGCGCTAGTGGAGGTCACTGAGGTTATTAGGGACTGTTTGGATGGAGGCGGCAGAGCGGCCTTAATTTTATTGGACCTCTCTGCCGCGTTCGACACGGTTCCTCATGCCCAGTTGATCTCTAGGTTAGAGGACATTGGCATCACTGGCGCGGCTCTCGAATGGGTCAAGTCCTTTCTCACTGACCGCTCTCAACAAATCTGGCTCCCCCCTTACCATTCATCGATTAGCAGGGTGGACACTGGAGTCCCCCAAGGGTCGACTCTAAGCCCCCTGCTCTTCAATGTATACATGACCCCCCTGGTTTATCTTGCAGAGAGTCTGGGTGCAAAAATAATGGCCTTCGCCGATGACACCAGCTTCTCTTCACGTGGGACAAGAACAACCTTGATACAAAGAGAGTCCAACTATGCTTGTCCTCAGTATTTGCCTGGCTGGCCAAGGCTGCTCTCAAATGCAATGAGGACAAGTCGGAGATTCTCCTATATGGCAAATTCCCAGTGGGATTTAAGGAATCCATCTGGCCCACAGAATTGCCGTGCCCCTCTGGAAATTGTGGAATTGCAAAGAACCTAGGGATCTGGTTTGGCGCTGATCTTTGCTTCCGAGATCAGATCTCGCGATTGGCGGGAACCTGTTATGGGACTCTTACCACTCTCCGGAAGTTTTTTCCACTTCTACCCCAGGAAGCGAAAGAAACAGTGGCCAGAGCACTCATCCTTTCGCGTCTGGACTACGCCAACGCATTATATGTGGGCGCCCCTGATTTCCTGCTTCGCAAACTTCAAGTAGTCCAGAACGCGACAGCGAGGCTTCTATTTAACATCCCCAGATGTCATAGTGTACGAAGACAGCTTGTGGAACTTCATTGGCTCCCAGTTGTTCTCAGAGTGCGTTTCAAAATCCTGACACTGGCCTTTAAGGCCTTACACGGCCCATGCCCACCCTACCTCAGTGTTAGGTTTGCCTTTTACCATCCCCCGCGACAACTGAGATCTGCCTCCCTCAGACATCTGGTCACTCCCAGATTTAAGAGAGCTCGCCTCGGGGGAAAATCCATGACGGTTAGAGCCGCCCAGTTATGGAACAGCCTCCCTGACCATCTGAGACACACGACAAACCTTGCTTACTTTAAAAAACACTTAAAAACCTTTTTATTCAGGCAAGTCACGTAATCCACATGCTTTCTTTTTTCTGACACTCGAATCCTCTCTCGCGCCAGGACAGTCTCGACTAGCAGTGCGCGTTATAAGAAATATATAACATAACATAACATAACATGTAATGCCCCCTTTGTGCCAGTTTCTATCTTTTGTTTTCTGCTTGTACAGACTCATCAGCAAGTCGGACCCTCAGTGGATCCCAAACTGTTACTGTCACCATACATAGTGGAGAGTGCTGGCAAAGCACTAATATATACATTGTTGCTATGATATCAGAAAGATGATAGACAGCTAGGTACATAATCACTGCCGCATTTCATTTGATCAATCTTCATTTGTAGAGCTCAGCGCTGGCACCCCTGGGAGTTTCTCGGCACTGTGGTGCAAGGTGCAAGGTCTCTGTTGAAACGCTATGTATTGAGGAAATGATGGGAAGAGGGAAGAAACCAGGAGAAAAAGGCAAAACCGAGCCCAGAAAAACAAGCAAGCAGAAAAGGCAAAATATCAGGCAGGATAACGAACAGAAAAGACAAAACAGAGGGCAGACAAAGAAAAACAAGCAAGCAGAAAAGGCAAAACATAGGCAGGAAAACGAGTAGAAAAGACAAAACAAAGGGCAGACAAATGAGCAGAAGGCAAAACAGAGCAGAAGAGGGCAAAACAGAGGGCAGAAAAATGAGCAGAGAAGGCCAAACAGAGGGCAGAAAAATTTGCAGAAAAGAAAAAAAGGCAAAATAGAGGGAAGAAAACCGAGCAGAAAAAGGCAAAACAGAGGACAGAAAAATAAGCAGAAAAGGCAAAACCGAACAGAAGAGGGCAAACCCGAGAAAAACAAAACAGAGAAGAAAACAAGCAGAAAAAGGCAGAAAAGAAGGCAGAAAAGTTTGCAGAAAAGACAAAACTGAACTAGAAACCGGAAGAGGAGGCTCAAACAGAGGGCAGCAGATAGGCAGCAGAGGATAGTGGATTTCAGGCAAGCTGAATAGCATGGGATCTTTCCTGCCCAGACCTCTTCATCCTTTGATTTGCTGTTGAATCATTCACATTTTATTTCAGCCCACTACAGCATACAGCAGGGGGCAATAGGTCAAACCACTTCAGCCATTGGCTCATCTGCATTGTGAATAGCAGCTTTCTGCTTTTTTATAAGGACGCACCCACATGCATATGTAGTTCCAGTCAGTACCAACAAATAGTATGAAAATGTACGCTTTTTGAGACAAAAAAAATATTTTTGCATTTTTCCAGTGCTTTTTAGAAAACACTAGCTTACCTGTCGCGCGTTGCTGCGATCTCCAAAGAAAGGAAATTCAAGGAAACTCGTCATGATAACATTCAATTTACATTGTGTCATTTTTATTGAAACTTATTCATTTTAATATGGAAAACATTTCAAAGTGTCGTTTTAATTCTATTTATTTATTCAAGTGCTTGTGGATACACGATTTTTTGTTTTTCCGTCTGGTGCGTACATCAGTATTCGAAAGATTATGAGGGCCCTGGGGGCCGATATTTAGAAAAACATTTATGCCAGAAACCTTCACGGGAGTGTACTCAACAACTTCCCAAAGTTTCCTGGTGATCGAATGAATGGTGTTTTAATTCTATTTATTTATTCGAGTGCTGGTGGATACACTATTTTTTGTTTTTCCGTCTTGTGCTTACATCAGTATTCAAAGGAGATTATGAGGGCCCTGGGGGGCCGATATTTTTTAAAAAATTATGGCAGAAACCTTTACGGGAGTGTACTCAGCAATTTCCCAAAGTTGCATGGCGATCGGATGAATGGTGTTTTATTTCTATTTATTTATTCGAGTGCTTGGGGATACACGATTTGTTGTTTTTCCGTCTGCTGCGTACATCAGTATTCAAAAGATTATGAGGTCCCTGGGGGGCCGATATTTAAAAAACATTTATGCCAGAAACCTTCGCGGGAGTGTACTCAACAACTTCCCAAAGTTTCATGGCGATCGGATGAATGGTGTAGTAATGCATAAAGGACAAACAGACAGACAGACAGACAGACAGACATACTTTCGTGTTTTTTATATATATAGATATTGTCATGTGCCTGGAAGTTCACACAACAATGTTTTCTAAAAACGTGTCAAAACAAAACAAGAATTATCAAATTGCTGGTTTCGCTAGCCAGATTGGTTTTCCAAATGCTTGTATCTTTCATTTATCCTGCTCAGTAAACGATGACTTGTGTTGGGCTTGTGTCAGTAAAGTAAATATATGTGCATAAAGTCTGACAAGTTATTGACAGAGCTGACTTTCCTTCAACGTATTACAAATGTTTCTAAAATTCAAGTCATACACCTTTTTGTACTCAACGCATTTATCTTGAAGTGATGAGCACCAGTAATTAAATTCTTACATAACGTGTATTTATCCCGCTGCTTACTACTTATACTTATTAATGGATTTTGTAAAGTATATTCAAGAACATGTTTCAGAGCAAAATTAGATGTGAATCTCTGTAGCGTAACATTAACCTCTGCACACCCATGGTGTGGAGGGACCTTTCTTCCAGGGGCTCCCAAGCTCCAGGGGGCCCTCTTTAGCACTGTGCATGGCCCCTGATCTGAGAGCTCCTGACATGTTCCGGGGGCCCCATCCCTATACTTTGCATTGGGCACCCCTCAAGCTTCAATACGCCACCAGGAAGTCTTCAACTATTTGCAGAACTTTCTTGAAGTCCGTCTTGATTCAAATAAAATAAATAAATAAAGGAAGCAAAGTCAACTGCAATGATTTCCAAAGAGAGGAGTCTTGTGAATGTAAATGACCTGGTTTTCAAGAGAAAGAATAATTGTGAGAAGATACCAAACCTATCTTTGGAAACTACAAATCACAGAACTCAAAAAGTGACAAAGAAATAGTTTTCAGGTGCAACAGCAACAGTCTGGAACTCTCTCCTAGTTGATTTGAGATATTCTTGCAGAACCTTCTGAATCATCTGAACCCAATATTCTAATCCGCCTAATTCTTAACCAATTAATTTGGCTCCCGATTCTCCAATAGAACTAGTGGTTAGAGACTACACTTCTCAAAACAAATATACATGTTAGCAGAGTAAACAGAAATAAATGAGGAAGCACTAATAACTGAGTTCTTGATCAAAAACAGGGAGAAATTAAATGTATTAAAGACATTTTAAAGAATGTGGTAAGGAGAAAAAGACATAGAAATGCCATAAAGACAAAATAACAGAAATACAGAATCGTAAAACTTGCCTAATTTATCAAATCTAGGTAAACTCTTAAGAGTCAGACTCCAAAAGAGTACCAACAGCATTCCCATAAGAAAGATATAAGATCAATGGACTAATCAGTCTCAGAAGAAAAATTTGA
This sequence comes from Lissotriton helveticus, assembly GCF_964261635.1. Classification (NCBI taxonomy): domain Eukaryota; kingdom Metazoa; phylum Chordata; class Amphibia; order Caudata; family Salamandridae; genus Lissotriton; species Lissotriton helveticus. The sequence goes on along the minus strand of NC_136067.1, from coordinate 1,797,908,344 downwards.
AGACCCCCATCAGCAGAAAAATGCGCCATGGAAACGCACCCATGGAAATCAAAAATGAATAAGAGAGCCCCCAATACTAAGGCCCAAGAACCTTTATGCACAAACCTAATTTATATTAATAAATTCTGCAAATTCAGCATGGTATGATAATTGTTAATCTCGTATTGGCAAATCAGAAACAGCAACATAATTTTTTTAATTGACGTCATTATCTAAAACTAGCCCATTTCTTATGGTAAAAGAAAATCTTCCATATACTCCCCCAGCAGCTACACTCCGGAGAAGATCAGCACAAAATTAAACATTTCTAAAACAATTGAACATAGAATTAACACCAACACATCTTCTGCAGAACTTCCAGCAGAAGTCCTTGAATATGATACTTTGGGTACACAATTGAAGGTTCACTCACAATATACACTTCCTAACACAACAGTTCAAGTTATAACCATGTACATCTTTCAGTTGATGCTCCTTGCAAAGAACAGGAGAAATTCATCCGTTACAACTCTATACATCATTAAAACCTTCAAACATCAGAAATAATTTTTACTCAACAATGCATATTTGCACATTTAAAAAACACTACTACAACTTTAAAACACTTCCTCAATTAAGAGAAAAATGAAAATGTACTTGTTCAAACTACATCTAGAGTAGCGGTTGTGCTCTTATGTATTAGTATTTTCTTCTTACTCTCCTCTCCTGTACACTAATTTTTGAACTAAATCATCTTCGCTCATCCTCTTCTTTTAATGTCCCCCCCCCATGATTTTCTTCCCTATCCATCTCCTGATCTCATGTGTCCTTTATCATCTCCCTGCTGGTGTGTCATGTTGTAGGTTTGATGCTTGGCTGCACTGATTTCTTCCAGTTGCATGGTTCCTTACTTTGATTGTATGTAAAGATGCTATGTGTTGTTTTGTTTTACTGTACAGCATGCTGAAACGCATTGGGTATAGTGTGCTCTATATACCAGAAAATCATAAATGAAAGGCTCGTCCACAAGAGTTTGCATCCGATTGGTAGCAAAAAGAATGACTGTTAGGAAGCCAACCATTGGCATACCAATGAATAGTTAGGCAGAAGGAGATTGGAATGATGTTCAAGGTCTCTCTTTTGTAAAGGTTCGTCGATTACGCAGGGTCCACAAGTGGACTGTTTGTTTAACCACATTGGTGCTAAGCCAATTCTCCCTGGGTGCTGGCTCTCTTTTTTTCCCATTGTTCATGACGAGCTCAGCTCGTCATGAGCACAGGAGCAGTGCACTATGAGCATGGAAGGGGTTAACCAGAAGGAACGCCGTTAATTATGGTGTGGATGAGATGTAAAAATATCTTTTAAGACTAGGCAGGAGTCTTGTGGCCTATGGACTGATATGTAAAGAGGCAGGTTGTAAATAATAGTCACAATTTGGCACTGACATTTTGCTACCTGTTTGTTTGTGATGTGACCTATGTATTAATTTTCTGTGACATAAAATCTCTAGTGACAGGAAGACCTTCCTAATGAATATTAATTTGGTAGGTTTCTATTTACATCCCACTGTGATTGGCTACAAGCACAAAGATTGTGGACTGCCATGAACAACAGACCAATCAAAGATTCAATGAAGAGAATGGAGTGGAAATTTTTCCACAGAATCCGTTTCAATAATGTTAGTTCAACGTCCTTTGAATTAAATTTAGAGCAAAGTCTTGAATCAGGTCTTTCCGCTAACTTTTATTTCCACTTTTCAAAATGCGAAGAGAAACAGCAGCCCACACACATTTCGCCCCCTGGGCTTTTTCAAGGCTCTAATTCGAACATTTATTTCCGTATCCGGTTGGTGCTGACTCTGCTTTATTAAAAAAAAACTCTGTATTGGTTCACGCAACTGTTTGTTACAGAAGAAAAATGCAAATGGAGTTTCAGCCGATGACGGGCAGTGAAGAAGTGTTAAATCCTGTTAAGTACTGCCCCGTGATACTGAGGACCTCTTCATTCTTTGGTAATTTGTAAACTCGATTGGGACCCTGATAAGTCCGTTCTGTGTCTTCTCGCCTGTGTCCGTGATCGAAACCAGCAGCTAGGTAGCTGTTGGCACTGTGACTGACAGTGCCTTTTATTTATCTGTTTTGCTGATTAACACATAAATGAAAGGCATTGTCATTTACGATGCCAATAGTTCAAACTCTTGTAAATGCAAGATATATTCAAAGAAGCAGCAGCCATTGTCCCGGGCTGCTCTGAAAGTGAAAGCACGCATAGCGTGCTGAATGTTGCAGGAAAGCATGTCGTGCCTGCAGTTGGAGAAACTAATTAATGTAAATAGTGCTTACTGACTAAACAAGCATTGAAAATGCAATAGGTCTCGCCTTTGAATAAGTTGGTATTGTATAGCAAAGCAAATGGCTTTAACTTAATGAAAGGTGAGACCTATTGCATTTTTAATGCTTGTTATTTATTTAATGCCATTTTATCTAGAGCCAACTTTACCCACAGGTGGCAGAGCGCTTTTACAAAAGAACCAATTAAGTTACATAAGGACTTCAGAGGACATGAGTTACATAAAAGTTAGAAACAGAAAAACTCTAAATTCACATAAGAATGGTAGTAAGTACACACGTCTACTACAGATATTAGTGGTTAGAGTTACATATGTACGCGTTGCAAGTTCACTCAAGATTACATTATAAAAAGCGATTAGGGTTGTACAATTATATATTACATACTTACAGAGCATGACATTGTTGCTGTCGTTCAGCCATTGTTTTGTTTGTTGTTTTTTTGCAGTTTATGTAGCGCGAACTCGACCCAAAGGTACTGGAGAGCTTTACATGAGCTCTCCAATACCTTACACAAGGACACATTCATTTTTTTTTTTTTTTGGGAAGGGAGATTAAATGATTTTCCCAGAATCACAGGATGAAGAGTCGAACCCGAGCCCTGAACCTTGGTTTCCCCAGCTCCAAGGTCGGCAGCACTGGCCATCAAACCACATCCTCTCCGTTTTACACTCACAGGCAGTGGACTGGGGTCTGTAGGGATCCCGAAGGCGGTGGTGGAGATGGCCGTAGGGGTAGAATGGCTGCCTTCCAGGAGTTCTGTTCGCAGCTCGTGCCCCAGAATTTCATGGAGCAAACCAGTGCATTCTGGAAGTTGTAGTGCAGCGCAGGGGCGCACTCGCCCTTTTGTGCTATCTGCCCTCCAGGTGGATAGTGTGAAGTCATCTTGAAACTATGTCTCCACCACATGCTTTAATGTACTCGACCAGTGCATTCTGGGAAATGTAGTCCTATGTAGAGGTTCGGTGTCCCTCCTCAGGATGGAGGGTGCAGCAGGGGGCTCTCCTTCTGTCCTGCTCCCAGCCACCCACAGAGATGACGTGTAATATGCTGCAGCCTGTCCCCTGACCCTGTCATAATGTTACAGCAGTGCCCTTGTTTGTAATGGGCACATTCCCCCTGGCGCTGCCTTAAAGCACTTCCAGCTCTCCACAGACCTTCTATTGGTCCCGGGGCAGACATGGGTAGCAGCGAAAGTCTGCCCCATCACGGAGCTGTGCCGTGTGACATGGGGGGACTGAAGCTCAAGGGGCAGCCTCTGACCCTGGGGGTCCGGGCCATGCAGGGACTGGCTCCCTCCCTCCGAACTTTAATGAAGGGAAAACTCCAGTGTCAGCCTGGGAAATAAGGTTCTGCTGTTTCGCAGCATGAATGGCTGCCGGGCCATAAAGCACCTTAATTCGGACAAGAGGTAACAAGCACCCTCGGTCGCGAAAGGAAAGAAAACTTGGGAATTCTGTAGGGATTGGTGGCCCCATTTACACTAATGTATCTTCTGAGTGCGTTTGTTATGCCATATTGAAATAAAATACTGGCTTTTTATTTATGTTTTATTTATGGTTGTGCTATGGTATTTTAAGCGCATTTTTACAGCGCCTACTACCATGTGCATTGTCATCGCAGAGTTTTTGTAATCTGTGCTTGTTTGTAAATGAATTATAATCACAAACTGTAAGCATGAAATTCTATATATGGAGTGTGTGTATTTATACATCTCAAACATAAACAAGCAAATGTACATATGTGCGAGCGCGTGTGTATGTATGTATAATCATCTGCCAGCTGATGACGGGGGCCATGGGCAGGACATGGAGGCTGGAGGGCCTGTGGCATGTGAAGGGATCGACACAGACACACCTCACACCACCCTCCCCATTGTCTGTAGTGTAAAGGCCTTCACAGTATCACCAACCCCACAAAAAACACACAGAGCAGAGCACATGCCAAGCGGTGCAAGCGTCCCAGACACACTGAGCAGGCATAGTACAGGCAGCAGTGCAACGTTCCCAGACACACAGATGAGAGGTGCAAACGTCCCACAGGCACACAGAACAGGCATGGTACAGGCAGAAGCAGTCACACACACTCCCGCGCCATTTGCCTCCGCAACTTCAAACACCAGCGAAAGAAGCTGTCGCCATTAAACCTGCGATGTTAAAATGAAAGCGGGCTTGTAGTTCTCCAAATTTATAAAGCGCAAACTCGACCCAAAGGTATTGAAGCGCTTTACATGAGCTCCAGTTACGTTACACAAGGACAAATTAATTTTCTGTTTTTGGTAGGCAGTGAGATTAAATGATTTGCCCCCACGTACCTGTCTCCATCGCACACGGATCGGAATCTCTACCATGGGAGGGGGGCAGACACAGGCACACACATCTTAGAAAATAGTCTTGTAAGTGAAAGAGGATATCTTGTCTTTATGGGGCTATGTGTTTCGAACACATGGCTCATAAAGATAAGAAACCTTTTGCAATGGGAGGAAAGCAGGCGAGCCCGTCCAAGTGGGCTGTCTGCAAGCCAAAAGTATACGTCACAAAAACCTCTTTTCCAATGGCTGGCCACCGTTTAGTATAAAAGGTGACGCCAGCCAATGGAAAAGAGGGGCGGGGCTTAAAGCCCTTTACTGAAGCTCCTTCAAAACATAAAATCTTGCCGAGCGAACTGCGCATGTGCGCAGCCACGCCAGCCGAGACGTAAAAAGACCTACCATGTAACAACTGAAGTAAAAGGGTAGGTCCTCATGGGAGGTTACAAATAAAGACAAGGCAGTACTAAGGAGAGACTAACAAGCTTATTAACGAATCAGGAGCCAGCATTTAGGAAGGACAATGACACAAGCCAATGACAAATATGGGCGGAGAGTGGGCGGGCTTCTATTCCATAATCCAATACGCATGCTGCAGAGCAATGCATGCTCTGTCCCAGCTCGACCTAAAAATCCTGTTTTAAAAGACAACCGAGAAACATGGAGTGTCTGCTGCCTCCAGGCCACTCAACGTGATTTCCAAATTGATAGCTGCAGAACGTGAGTAGTAATTACGATCATAAATCATTCTAAAGACCATTGCAAATCACATCTAGGAATGAACGCCCCTTTGATGCCCCCTACTATGTGCGTTTTGAGTGAGTCGATAAACCCATTTTTCATTCATAAAGGCTTTACCAAATTGAAAGATGGTTTTAGTGCATGCGAAAAAGAGGTCTCCTATTTGCAAACGCTGTGGGCCCTATTCACAAAGATAAACTAACACTTTTGGTGTAAGTTTATTATTATTTTGCTACGGATAAACTACAGGTGTAGTTTTACGTGCAGTATTTTTACAACTGCAGAGTGTGTCCTGTCTTTGAATGTGCAGAGTTTGCCACAGACGTAAAGATACTACATGTAAAACTACACTCTTAGTTTGTGAATAGTAAAAAAAAAAGTAAAGGTACACCAAAAGTGTAAGTTTACCTTTCTGAATAAGGCCCTCTGACTTTGTGAATCGCAGGGCATGTGAATACAAAATTCTTTAGTACGTCGGGCCCTTAGTTTTGAGGTTTTTTAACTATTACTGTTCGGAGTGGAAGAACTAATATGCTGACTCAAATAATGGTATATGAATGAATGTTTATTAGAGGGAATCACTGGCACTGTTCTTACTAATCCTGACCTAAGAGGTCAAGAAGGTCTCCAAGAAGATAGATTTCACACATTCCCCTTTCCCTAAAAACTCAGGACCAACTTGCTGGCTGTTGATGAATGACGGTGGGATGAGGGCTTAAACTTCTTAAGTCATTGGTGAGTAAAGCTATCCACCCGGCCTTTTGGTAAGAAAATACCCATGCATGCCTGCTGAGACTGTTACCATGTGTGATGTGGCTTAGGACTCCTAACCTCTAGTTATTGATCTGTCACCATGAGTCATTTTACACAATTCACCAAATAAGTGTAACCAGAATTAATTGGGATTACTAATGATCTGAGACCTATTAGAACATACGACTCCACAGATTCCCCGCATATCTAGGTACCATTGAGAACATTGTCAGTGTCCATACATGAGATTTTCTGATGCTGCCTTTAATATATATTGAAATGGAAAATATGTAGCATATATTGGGCTGCATTCAGATAAGAAGCATACCTTACAGGCAAAACACACACACACACACACACACACGTGTACGCGCACACACACACACACACATGAATATATTTGCGGGAGCACTTGCACGAACCAATACACAGCTTCCAATAAATAGAATTATTTTTTATACTTTAAATCTCTGCAAAATTCTCTAAAGGGAGAGTGATTCTGTCTTTATGAGTTGATGTAAACGCCATAGTGTCTGAAATCAACGCACATAAATATGAGTTTTTAAATTCCATGTTTAAATGTCAAATATTCTTTTGATCTATAGAGAGAGCTGCTAAGAAAATGGCATAAAGAACGTTCTTGTCCCCCGTAGCATTATATCTCATGGTAGAATGTCTAAAAGTGACCTTGTCGTCTGAAATCATTTCGTATAACCCGAGTTCAGACTCCTGTAAAGTACGGACATTGACGCCATGAATCTGATCTATAAATGTCTCTGATGCCAGCTCGAGGGTTAGGGGGAAGAGGTCTTCTTTTTCAGATGAGGGTGGAGTGTTAGCCTTCGGTTGACACCAACAGAGGGCCTCAGTGTGAAGGAGCTATCGTGCACTCATCCCTTCAGGCCTTCTCCTGAGCGTCCTCGGGTTGGAGTGCGGCTGTATATCTCTTTTTGTTCAGCCCACTCGCTCGTGCCTCGAGGAGGCCGCGGCCTCCATAATAAGCTGTTACGCGATCCTTCTGCCCGGGGGAGCGCGCGCTTTCAAGCCTCTGACACGCTAACCACATACATTAACAACAGAGCCTCCAGTGAAACAAAGCGCCGACAACACAAAGCGGTGATTATATCTCTTTTCTTGATTGATATATGTCTACTGACAGGAAAATTCACTTAAAATCAGGTTGCATCAGAAAACCAATGCAATGAGCTTCATTTTTGAAATAGACATAATTTTCTACAAAACATGAGCTGTACCCTGACGATTCACTTTGGTCTTCAGGAGAATGAAGATAGTTTAATTTCTGCTTTGCCAAAGGTTTCATCGGAACAAACTACTTCGTTGATTAAAAAAGCCAATGCGTACAACTACGACTAACTAGAAAGACCTCATTTTCTAAGCAGCAAACAGTGAAGAGTGCATGAAAGCACTAAGGGCCTCATTTATGAGAAGTGACGCATCGCTGGGCAAAAATAGCGATGCGCCACTTTTCATAGTTCTATCCTTACGACACCATGGTTGTGCCGTTTTGTAAATGGCGCCAGGTTTTACAGATAGTCAGGAATTCTGACTTATCTGGTAGTGCAAAAATGACACATTGCTGTAGTGTGTAGGAAAACTGCTTAGGCTAAAGATTTTGACGCAGGCAAGTCGTAGAAGTAGCATCGTGAAATCTCATAAATTTCACTGCGCCAGTTCTACAAAGCTGTTTTACAGGGGAACGCCCACCCTGCATACATTATACCTTATGCAGGTATAATTTAGCATAGGCCTTTATAAGTGATGCATCTGACTAGATGCATCACTTTGTAAATAGGGCGCAGTGTGGCATATTAAGTACGCCGCCACAGCGTCACAAAAAAGCGACCCAAAAGTGGCGTAAGCCCTTCATAAACAAGGGCCTAAATCGGGGGAGGCTTTGCTCAAATTAGAAATATTTTGCCCTTAAGAGGTCAAACTCAAAGTACAGCCAACACACACACTTAGGCCCTCATTACTAGTGCCTGGTTATTGCAATATGTATGAAAACACCCAATCCTCAGCCCTTGAATAGGATTTGCTTCTACATAATAGTGTGCAATCAAGTCATTTTAGGCCATAAACATAAATGTTTGGCTAAAACGACATTCGTGAATCTGGTGTTGCTGCATCAGTTAAGATTACAGCCTAAGGCCTCATTCATTACAAGCGGCCCTATAATTGGTGCGACATTCATTAAAACTGATAAAATCGGACTCCACCTAGTCGGAATTTTTCCATGCAGTTTTTTGAGCTTGATACACCAAAATCTGCATGCTCCGATAAATATCAAGCTTTTTCCGAGCAATGAATATCAGCAAGTTTAACCTGACAATATTTTTACCAAAACTCATAATTGCGATATGTGAGGCAAAATGAAACACAAGGTGTGGTTAGCATTGTGAGTATGTGAAAGCCCACAAACGCCAGTATGTGAGCATTCAGAAAATTCCCCAACATTTTCCCAGCCCAGAAAGAGTTGAAAATGAATACAAGGGCTAAAATGTTTGTTTTTTCAGGGTGTGAAGGGGAATGGAACACACCCATACTTGATAGAGGTGGCGCACAGGTGTGGAAAAAAACTCAGTTGCACACAGCTCATTCTTTGTCCAGTGCTGAATTTTACTAGACACACAATTCTGAATCTTGTCTCAAAAAAGTGACATGTAATGCCCAGCTGTAAAGATGGACTCTTGTGAATGGTGTGGCTCTCTACGTGTGTTACTGAAATGTTTTTTGCGAATTGACAAAAGTCATCCACATGTGTGCATAGGAGTACATTTACAGGTGTAATCTTCTGAACAAGGCCCCAAATTTCCATAACAATAATTTCTCATGCTGAATTCAAATGTTTTTAAAATGTGTGAATTTAGGTAAAATTGAAGTTCTGCTCTTTTACCGGTGTCTGACAACTGTATATATTACAGTAAATCAAGTGATGTGTTCACCTAACATTTTTCAATATTCTTAAATTTTTACAGGAAGAAGCTCTGAACATGATTAATTATAACAAAATTATTAAATGCCGTTCAAGTAGATGAATCTTGCAACAGTAGATATAAGTTCTTGCGAACAGAAGGCTACTCAATTGCCCATATTGTGCTTTGTAAATATATGAAGAGGGACTAACCTATCTTTCCACAATTGGAACAAATCTACTCAATATCAATAGAAATTAATTTGGATGTGTGTTGCACAGTCACACAGTAAAAAAAACTCCTCTTGTGATTGAGCACACATATTTTTCTATTGTCATGTAAGCATAAAACAACGGTACTTCATGGAAATATATCTCTCTGAATATCTAGACCTAGATAATCCTACAATTCCCCAACCTTCCCAACCTTTAGTTTACTGATTCAAATCTGTCCATTTGTTCATATAGGCTGTTTTCGAGGCAAATTCACAAAATCCTGATTTCAGTAAGGAAGCACTCTTTTCAGACTTACCAGGAAATGTGTGGATTCTCTTCCTCTAACAAGCGAAGAAAAGTATATATTTTACACTGCCCATATAATTATTAGATTACGAATGCACGTGGTAGACCAATGTAGAGATGACAAATTATTTGATTATACCTTAATGATTAGACACTTCTCGTTTGCTTGTCTCCGTATTTTGTCTTCTCTGTAGGTCAAGTTTGATGCTAAAGGGAACACCACCACCTTTATATGTTCTCCACATTCAACTATTTGTTAGAGACAGACTTTGGTAAATGCTCTTGATCACTCTTGCACAGCATCATACCACTTTCTTTATTTGTACATTGAAGCGACCTGAGCTCTCAGCAATGTCCTTGAATAAAGTGACTCACTCCACAATGTAATTTCAGACAGCAGAATTGACATTCTAGTTGTACAAAGGTGCACCATAAGTATGGAGCAATAGTGAATGGACAAATTGAATTTCTAGTTCTGGCAACAGACATTTTAGTTGCCATCAAATCGTCAAAGATATAGGATAAGAAAGAGAAAGAGAGAGCAAGAGAGAAAGACGATTTTGGGTAAGCCCCTCAGCCATTGCCTTTCATTTGTTTTTCATGGTTTGCGATTGCTTAGATGAATTGTCTGTCAACGCTGTGCCATTTTATGGCTGGTTACATTGCCTATTTGGTTTCGGTTACTTGGTATCAAGTAATCCGCTTGTTAGAGTGCAGACGCAGTAAGAGGTGTAACTTGTATTTAATAGTCAGTGTGTGTTCTTTGATGTATGTACTTTGTAAGTATGAAGACCTTTAATTCCTGATTGATGGCTTTTTTGTTTAGGAAGTATCTTAGCCTCTCATAAAGATATAGTGCTATTTATAATCTCAATTGCACACTCATTTGTTTTACTTCCCTGTCATCATAAAATGTTTTTGCCATTTTTGTTCACAAAGTATAGCCGTGTGTGCATATATAGTTTCCTAAAGATGGAACAAATCAACAGACCATTTCTCAAATGTGCCTACTATGGAATAATTTAGCTGTGTATGCCTTTTAAGTTCACGCTGATTCCTAATTGATCAACGCATGCCGGTTTTACTTTGTATTTATCCTTTTCTCACTTCTGTTGAGCATAGACTAAGTACTGATTTTCCTTCTGATTAGTATCCTTCCACTGCTCGCCCTGGGATTAAGGTACTTTTCTTTTTCTGTCATCATCCTTGTTGGTGCTTGTCCAACTGTTCTCCCCTTCAAAGTAAGTATGTATATCACTAGACTATCATTACCACACTACAACCAGTCTACCCACCACCCTACCCTACCCTACCCCACCACACTACCCTACAACCACCACACACCCACCTACCATACCAACTGCCACCCTAACCTCCAACACCGCCTTAGCCACTGCCACCCTAACCTAATAACTATCATATTACCCAAACTATCACAACCAACCTAGCTAACTTCTTTCCACCCTAATCACCACATCACCCTAGCAAACATTACCTCCGTAACCACACTCACCATCACCACCCCACGACCGCACCGTTGTAACACCACCCTAACCACCACCACTCTACCACCAATGTTCCATGACCACACCACCACCATCCTTACCACCACCAAACCTCCAACCTACCAACCACCACCATAACTACAACAACCCTAAACACCACCAACCTACCCACCATCCTACCCTAAACACCACTACCATCCTCCTAACCACCGTCAACACTGCAACAACCACCATAAACACCACCAATACAGCTACCACCATTCTACTAACGCCACACCTGCCTGATCCTAACAACCAGAACCAAACCACCACAAACACCCAACCCTTCCTACCACCATCCTAACCATAACCAGTCCAACCACCACACTAACCACTACTGCCCTAACTTCAAGCACCACCCTAACCACCACCTTTACCACCACCCACACCCTAACCAATACCACCACCTCCACACCCTACCCACCACCACCCTAACCAACATCCTAACTACCCTAACAACCACTAGCCTAACCCTTACCTTATGCAAAATTATCACTGTAACACCACTACCACCACTCTACCACCCCTTCTACTACCCTACCACCACCATCCTACAACCACACAACCCTAACCTCCACCGCCAGCCTCATCACCACCTTAACCACCACCACCTTCACCGCCATCACCACAATCACCACCCTAACCACCATCACCAAACTCTAGCCACTACCTACCACCCTACCCTAACCACCACCACCACAACCCTAACCACCATCACCCTAACTACTACCACCCTAACCACTACCACCTCCTTCACTATAACCACCACGAACACCCTACTCACCACTAGCACCTTAACTACTACCACAACCTTAACTACCTCTACTCAAACAACCATAACCATAACCATCACCAGCGTATCACCACCCTATCACCACAATCTCCATCACCTAGTCACCCTACCACTAACACCCCTTCACCAGCAGCCTAACTTCCATCCCACCTTAATCACAACTACCACCAACCTAACCACCACAGGTATCCTACCCTAACCACTAACAACTATCCAATATTAACCACCACCCTATTCTAACCACCAGCACCCTGAACACCACCCTCACCACCACTATCGCCACCTTCACCTCTACCCTCACCAGCCTTACCACCACCCTCACTCACCATCACCATCACCACCGTCACCCCAATCTACCTAAACAACCTAACCACTACAACCTCCTCACTGAAAATGGCTCTCAATTCTTGTAGACTTTCTTCATTTTGTAACAACCATTTTCAATGCCTTGCTGGTTTTTGTTTTAATTGAAAATTGTGGGTTCTGTTTATTTACTCTCTAACAGATTGCTCTCACCTGAAACTATGCATCTAGGGAATTAGTAAAGTTAAGTCATATCAAACATTTACACTTTGTCAACAGCTATCTATCTACCTTTTGTCCTCCTATATGGAAATCAATATGTGAACATTGAGAAGGACTCTGTGGTAGGATATTGCTGTCAACCCTAGAGCAAGTGCTTTCTGGGCAGATGCACAATTGCATAAGCTTCATATTTGATGTCCTTGTACATTCTAATTGTAGTGTTCATCACATTACATAGTTTGCGTTTAATAAAGCAACCTACAAACTCAGTCAATCCATCTACATGAATGTGTGGGCATTCCTTTCTCTTCTTGTGTTTGTCCCTTCCCTAGAGCACGGCTTCATTACTTCTATCCATCCACTGCTTACTTTTCAGATACTTCTTTTTTCTTTTTGGATAAGCACACTATGAAAGTACATGTGTTTTCCTGCTGTCTCCCTAATGCACTTCACTTTGTTCTTCCACTGCGCTCCATATTCCCCTTGCCTGTGTGCTTCTTCCCTACGCCCGCCATGTTGTGTTTAACCTTGTGTGCTTCTTCCCCTGCATTGCTTTCTCCCCAATGTGCTTCTCCTTAATCCATGTTACACTCTCTCTCCATGTGCATCCGTTTCTCTGTGCTCCATGTTACTCTCTCTCACAGTGTGGTGTACGTCTTCAGCTGCCCTTCATATTGCTTCTGACCCCGTCCTCCATGATTCTTCCCCCACCCGTGCCCTTCGTGTTGCTTCCACCCATGCCCTCCTTGTTGTTTCCCCCAACCACCCAAACACGTTGACTCTGCCTTTTTTTAAATTTACCAATCCAAATTGGACCAGTAAATAAAAAACATATCCCCTGCGTATTTTGTATGCAAGTACATTCATGTTGCATGTGCATACAAAATGCTCTTTAGCCTTGCTGCACATCATCTCCAAAAACCATTATCAAAGCCAATAGTTCAGAAAGGCAAGACCTTTTAGTTTTGCCAATCCTTGTTTTGTGTAGAGTGACATCTGACTTTCATTTATGTACCATCTTTGCTCACAATTTCTTTTAAATAATTCAAAATAGGAGGCCTGACAGAGTCCTAATAAATATATACATTTGACTAAACATGTATCAGGATCAACAAAGGAAGAGACATTGCTCACTTCTTGAAAACGTTTTTGCTTGAATCTGAATACCATTTAATTTCCTAGGACTGAGCATTCGTATTGTTCTTCTCATCCAGGTTTGGCACAGAAAGTCTAAACAAAGCATGCATACACAGGCAGGCTTCCAACTCTGAGCACAGACAACCGTTTGTGCACGTCGGCCAGGGCGAAATATCCACAATCTATTTTTGTTGATGACGAGGATAAGAATCCACTGTCTGTTTTCTTTGTATTAAAACATACAATTATCCCAAATCTTCAGCCAATATGTCTTTGTGTTCAACGAAAAAAAAATTGGCATCGATTTCGAAAAAGGAAATGAACTCATTATCTGATTTCTTTTTTATTTATGTTGAGTGGGGCTTGTTTAGAAAGAAAGCCTCAGAGGACGTGTCAAGTACAGAAAACCAATGTACTGTTCCTCAAGCTTCAGTGGGGGTGTTCAGAAATAAACAGTGTGCATGCTATGACATACAGACATGATTCAAACTGGTTTTAAAAATTTTTGGAAAGTCACGGTTTATGAGAACGTCCCACATTTAGACTGTTTTGGTCCAGAAGTAGCATTATGGTAGTTAAGTTTAGGCTGTATGCATGCATGTGGTATTTGTATAGGGCAAACATAGCCCAAGTTAGTGAGGAGCTGAGGCTCAGAGGATTTAACATAGAAGTCAAAAACTCTCAATGAGATCTAGTGAATCATTGTGCAGTATAGGCTCAGTTTCCTATTAGATCAGACATGCCACAAGAAGGATTACAACATTAGTTATTTAATATGATTGGCAGCCCTTGGTAAACTTTAGCAACAAAGAGAGTCAACCCTAGCTTAGACTCTCACCCCAGGCCCAGCATTTCAAGAGTTCATATAAATGGGGACCTACCCTATGTGAAGACCAAAACTGTCATCACCTTTCACCCTTCCCACAACATTGATGGCCCTCAAAATCTAATGTCACTCCTAAAAGATTACTACTGATGTTATCAAGTCAGGACACACCAAGGCAATGTTACAAAGCAAGTTCTGGTAACTTCTCAATCAGCTGTCTTAACCCCTTCACTGCTAGGCCTCCCCCCCCCTGCTAAGCCTTTTCTTGGCTATTTAGGGTAGTTCGCGCTTCAGCCCCTGTAACTTCTTGACCAGATAAGGTATCAACTCCAAATCTTTCCTTCCAACATCATGGGGATTCTAAAGATTCCCAGGGTTTAGTGGATTCCCCTGGAGCGGACCCAGAAACTAGCCAAAATACAACTACATTTTGTTTTTTGGGGGGAAAAATGGGAAAAAAGTGCTGCAAATGAAAGCGTCTGAGTTTTTCCCTGCAAATGTTATCAGGAAAGGGTTTGTGGGGCTCAAATCCCCATTTTCCCAGCTTTTAGAGAATGACAGACTTTTGTCAGAAAACCAAGGGGTATGTCATCAAGTGCATTATCGCCGCTTTAGCGGCACTTTTTGCCGCTAAAGCAGCGATAATCTTAACGCCCTGTCAGCAAAGTCACACTATCGCGTGAATCCTTGCCTTAGCGCCCTTTCCCTCAACCCCCAGCTTTGCATCTCTAATGAGATGCAAAGTGGGCGTTCCATCCTAAAATAACTAGAGAAATTTCGCTAACCGACATTTCTCCAATTATCAAGCTGCACGCTAACATGCATAGCGATAAGAAAAGTAGCGCTAACCGTGGTTATCGCTACTCTCCTTACACCTGCTTGCAGTCTGACTTAGCCATGATATCCAATGGAAGGTGGATATCATGGCTGAGTCTGCCCTGCCTTATCATCAAGCTTTCGCCATAATTTGTTAGATTATCGCTGGATTTCCAGCGATAATCGCAAATATGGCAGCTTGCGCCTGGAATTTTATCGCTGTTGAGATAAGCGTTGCTGATAGCACGCTACCTCAGCGATAAAATGCAGCGTTAGCTGGCGATAATTATCCTCGCGCTAAGCGCACTCAGCGATAATTATCGCCGGCCCTTACTGATATGCCCCCAAATTATTTTACAAGGTTTTGGCATTTTTCTGGGACATAGGCTATTTTTGCTATTTTTTGACTTTTCAACCCCCTTCCAGTTAATGGTAAAAATGGGTGTGAAAGCTGTAATGGATCCTGGAAAGTTATAGATTTTAGAAAAGTAGACACAATTCTGAATACAGCAAGGGTCGTTTGTGTAGATCCTTCAAGGTTTCCTTATAGAAACTTACAGTTAAATATAGGAAAAATTGAAAATTAGTTGAAAAAAACAGACTTTTGTGTTAACGTTTTCACCTGTAACTTCTTCTAATTGTGACAACTCTTTGAAAGCAATACACCATTACATCCGCTGGACCTTTCTGGCTGTGGGCATATATAGGATTGCAGGTTCACCAAGAAACCGACGAACCCAGAGCCAAAAACTGAGCAGCAACTTGCAATGGTTTTTTATTATGTACCGGGTATATAGCAATTATTCTGGGAAAGTGAATACATGGAAACATTGGTGTGAAAGACACCTATGTATTTCTGAAATGAGAACAAAATATAGAGTTTAGAAGCAGTAGATATTTGCACAAATTTCCGAAATTAGGAATACTCATACTAGCATGAGAATTATTCAAGATGGCCGCGGGGGGTAGTAAGCTCTGAAACCGAGCTCCTGGCTTCACCAAACAATACCCCAAACAGAGCCCCCCCCAGCGCTGCCCAACACCAGGAACGACGACCGAAGCTCAAGAAGGATAAGTGAAGCCTGTCCCGCCTCAGGAAAGCAGAGTCCAGCCGCCCGATCTCGCTCTACATTGATCGGCGCCCCTCTGCCCTCCTTGCGACCCCAGGACACTCACCCGCCTGATGCAGACCAGCGCCGGATCCAGCATTCCAGTACCATCGCCATTACCAGGAACGAAGGACTCCGCAACTCAAGCCCGCCGAACAGCGCAGGACCGCATTCCACCACCGGAGCTCCGAGACGCTCGCCTCCGGTAAGCCCCTACGCCTGTCCCCAAAATGGCGGCCATTAAGGACATCGCCTGACGAGAGCCGCTCTTTTTCACCCTGCAAGCGCTCAGACGGCCTAATGAGCATCAAGCCACAGCCCTGATCGTGATAAATAACAGCAATCCCTTCAACGAAGCTGCAGGCTCTTCTCCGCCTCAGACTTCTTGCCTGTTTCCAAAATGGCGGACAAAGTAGACGCCGCCTGACCCTAACTTACCCCGGAGTCGCCCCTGACACTCTAAAGGTAATTACCACGGCAGAGGCGCCAAGCTACAGCCCGAGCCACCGCTAGTGTAATTGTAAGTCCCCGCCCCGGTTCCCTCTGCTGCCCTTTCACCGCCTGTCCCCAAAATGGCGGATAAAGAAGACGCCGCCTGACTCGAATGTCCAGCGGAGGCGCATCTTCCACCTGCAAGGCAACATCTACTACGCGGGCGCCAAGCGACAGCCCTATCTTCCTCCTTTTTGTAATAATAAAGTCTCCCACTGGCTCCCTCTGCTGCCCACCGCCGCCGGCCTTGTGCCTGACCTCAAAATGGCGGCCAACGAAGACATTGCCTGACGTCATAGTGAAGTTTTGACTGCTAAACTCGAGTGGGGCATCCAACAGGGGGACAACGGAACATCCTCTCCCACTATTCACATCCACTTCCCCAAAATGACCAAGGAGACCCTGTAGACTCAAAATTCCTTACCTTACACCAGACAAGGTGCAACTACATCAGAATGATCATGGATAATAGAGCTTTTTGTCAGCAACCTTAGAACTGCGTCAGGTCAGATCCTGTACGGAGCTGGCCATTGGAGTGTACGTTTGGGAGGCTCTTTGCATGTCCTCTCCTGACCAGAATCTTCATCTTACTCCATTCTCAAGACGCTAATCTTCAAAAAGTCCAACTCCCAATCGAGTCCGATCACCTGCATACTCCCAAGAAGTACCACTCGGGCTCTAAGACCCTCTCCACCGGCCTGGAACGTCACCCTCAACACTCCACGGGAACACCGCGGCTCGATACTCTGGGCCACCTAAGCTCCTAGCTTCACATCGCAACTCATCCAGGCTCTTCCACCCCTTACTATCCACACGATGGCCCGGGACCAACCGCCCCCTCCTCCTCCAATCCCACTTGCCCACCTCAAACCTCACAGTCGGAACTCCTTCACCATCATCTTCCCCCCCCTCCTCTCTACAAAGCTCCGACGCACTTTCAAGCAGAAACTCATCCGCAAACATAAAGAAACCCTAATCATTGACATCTACCACTCGACCACCACAGGACCGATGAAGATGGACCTAATATTCCACACCGAAAGACCCGAATATTGGGTCTTCACAATCAGATCACGGATGTTCATCGCCAAAACCACCTCCACTGCCCACAGCTGCAAATTAACTACGATTCTTCCGTTCAGATCAGTTGGCAGGGGCTATACAACCGTGACTATCTTCACCAATGGCACAGTCCTCATACAAGCCAACAATGATAACCTGGAAGCTTTTGACTCCTTATTTCCCTCTCTCAAGTCAGCCCCTCCTACCCATCTCGCATCAACACCCTCACCATCCTCTCCCTCTACAGCCAGAGATGATCGCGACACGACCCACCCCGATCCACTCACAGCCCGTCAGGCTCCCCCTCCTCCGCCTCATCCCACCCCCCACGCCCATCCATCCACCACCAACAGGAAACGCAACTCTCACCCCCTTCACCCCCCCTTACCTCCCCACCCCCCACAGTTACTGCCCACCCCGAGGACATTCACCCCCCGGTCAACAGGCAGTCCACAACCTACGAGTCTCCCCTCTAATGTCCCCCCAACTCTCAAACATCCCCCGCCCCATCCTCCTCCCGACCCTCTCCCCTTCCCTCCCATGTCCAATCTCCCACCCAGCCCTCTTCCCACACCACCCCCTCCCTCTACCCCGATCCCTATCTCTCAACCCACTCTCCCTAACCACAACACGCTCGGCCCCACTGCAGATGCCCACAACACCCCCATTGATTCCATAACCAAACGGCTCTCAGCCTTGGAAAAACAGGTCGACTCCATCACCCAAGGCCTTTTAGAAACCCTCCTCAACCTCGGTTTTGCCTGTACTCCCCCTAAACACCCTCCCCGAACACCCCTCCTCGCCAACCCCAACATCACCCAGGGTCCCATAGTACCCCTCAGTACTCAATGTAATACCCCCAAACCTTCCAATACCCCTCCCCTAACGCCCCTCCTCGCCAATGCCATCATCATCCAGGGACCCACAGAAGCCCTCAACACCCACCCGATTGATCCCTATCCCAAGGTCCTGGCTTCCAGTCCCAAAAAAACTGAACTCCCCAGAACCTCACGGACCAAGCCTCCGACGACTAACCCATCTCACTCCCTAGCAGGCTCAAAACACCTGACCACCAGACCACTCAGATCAGAAGCCCCCATGTCAGACAGTGAAGCAGCATTACTAGCCACGACCTACGACTCTCCCATCTCAGTCTCACCTAAATCTAAAATCCAAGTAATCACTGGTTTCCGGAAAGATCAACCCACCCTCAAACGACAAAGATTACCAGTCCTCACCGCCATACCCAGAGAAGCTAAAGACAAAACCACCAGCACTCAGGAGAGAATCACCAACTGCCTCCTAATGAACTGCAGATCGGCCTCATTACATGCAACGGACATAGCTGAAGCCATCCTCACACACGACATAGACGTTGCGTTCCTCACTGAGACCTGGCTTAATAAGTCATCTCCCCCCTGCCTAGACATGCTGGTTCCACCGGGATTCTCCCTCATCTCCAAAGACAGGATAGAACAACGAGGAGGTGGAGTTGCTATCATCCATAAGGACAGCTGGAACATCACAGAAACCTCCCCCTTTGAATACAACTCATTTGAATGCCTATCCGCTTCCATCAAAACCAAAGACAATGACTCTCTATTCTGCCACCTTCTTTATCACCCCCCGGGCAGAAACAATGAGTTTGGAGACCAACTATCCAACCTGATCGCTCAAGACGCTCTCGACGATTCCAAAAACATAATTCTTGGTGACCTGAATCTCCGATGGAATGAATCCCATAACCCTCTAATTAGATCACTATCCAACCTCCTCACCGATAACAACCTCACTCAACATTGCACCGAGGAGACACATTACAAAGGAGCCACACTGGACGCCATCATTGCACAAAAGAATTCAATCACGATCAACCACATACTCCCTGTTGACTGGTCAGATCACCATATGATCCTATTTCACATTAATCACCCCATCATCCCGCTTAAACCTCCCCAAGACCCACCCAAATGGTCAAGAAACCTCTCCCAAGTCCCCCTAGACATTCTAGAAGGGCAGCTAAGTTCACTTCTTCTAGACAACTCCCCACACCTTTCGACCAATGAACTCATTGACCATTACAACTCTGAGCTAGTCTCCATCCTCGATAATCTAGCTCCTCCAAAGCTCAAAAGAAGCCGCGCCACCCCATCTAGAACGTGGTTCAATGCGGACCTCAACGCAGAAAGAAGAACATTGAGAGCCAAAGAAAGAAAGTGGAGAAACAACCCAACAGCCAACCTTCGCCTACAACTAAACACAGCCCGCAAGAAGTATAACAACGATATCAAAAACAAGAAATCCAGCCTCTTCCGAGAGGCTCTAGCCAATTCCAAAAACAGACCTAAGGAGCTCTTCAACATAATCAGACATCAAACATCCAAGCCTCTGCCCTCACCCTTGCAAGCGTCCAAAGAACTTTGCGATAACTTCGCCAGCTTCTTCAACGACAAGGTCCTAAAAATTGAACTATCTCTAGACATCAGTAACGCGGCCATCCCTCAGACCGTCCTCTCTGGCCCCCCCCGCCCCGTGGCTAAGCTTTCGCCACGTGCAGGAAACTGACATAATCTCGCTGATCTCGACCTCCAAACCATCAGCTCACATCTCAGACCCCATTCCACCCTCTCTAGTCAAAAAAATGAAGCTCACTTTAGCTCCCTTCTGGGGCAAAATCATAAACAGCTCCCTACAAAGCGGAGTGGTCCCTGACTGTCTAAAAATGGGCCAAGTTACTCCTTTGCTGAAAAAACCCGGTCTTGACTCTGCAGACTTGAACAATTTCAGACCGATATCTAACCTCCCTCTACTCGCCAAAACACTGGAACGCTGTGTTCTCCTGCAACTGACTCATCATCTGGATAACATCAATCTCCTCGATCCCCTCCAATCTGGCTTCAGACAAGGCCGCAGCACAGAAACCGCGATGCTGAACATCATAGATGACATTCACGGTTCTCTTGACGCTGACAAGTGCTGCCTTCTCATACTCCTTGATCTATCCGCAGCTTTCGACACGGTAGACCATAAGCTCCTCATCAAAACTCTGCAAGCAAGAGCTGGCCTCGGCGAAGTTGTTCTTGATTGGTTTTCTTCCTTTCTCCACAACCGTTCGCAAATAATAAAACTGAAGAACTTCACCTCCGAAACGCAGCAAGTCAACAAGGGTGTCCCCCAAGGCTCAGTACTTTCACCTCAGCTCTTCAACATCTATATGGAACCGCTCGCCAAACTACTCAGGAATGCCAATATCCTCTTCCACCTCTACGCGGATGACACGCAGATCTACCTGGAAACCTCTTCGCTTAATGACATCCACAGACTAAATGCTGCCTTAAAAGATGTTCAAGACTGGCTGACAAAAAACCCATCTGAAACTCAATCCCGACAAGACCGAAACTCTTCTCATCTCAAACAAAGAAGACAATCCTCAAATCACTGAATGGCTGAAGTCGATCGATGCTCTTAAAGGTTCTCTCACGCCAACTGATTCCGTCAAATCTCTGGGTTTCACCCTTGACCCCAAATTCACCTTGACAAACCACATTAAGAACTCGGCAAAAAGTGCTTTCTTCAACCTCAGACTGCTGAACAAAATAAAAACCTTTCATTCCAAACAAAGACCTTAAACTAGCCACCCAATCTCTAGTTCTATCTAGATTGGACTATGGGAACTCAATCCTTACAGGTATACCCAAATCACACTTGGCTCCATTAAAAACAACACTACATGCGGCAGCAAGAATGATCACAGGATGCAAAAAATTTGACCACATCTCCCCAGCACTCAAAGAACTTGAATGGCTCCCGGTGGAAATGCGTAGCTCCTTCACAACGGCCTGCCTAACACACAAGGCCCTCCACACCGGTAAACCAGAATACTTGGCTAACAAGCTCACAAAAGCAGGCCAAAGCAGATATTTGAGAAGCTCCAACTCCCTGTTGCTCATCCCACCAAAAACCAGAAAGAAGAAAACTGCGGACTGCTCCTTCACTGGAAATGCCCCCAAAATATGGAACTCTATCCCCCCTCATATCAGAACTCTACCTTCCTATCCGGACTTCAAGATCCAACTCAAATCCTTGTTCCTCACCCGTTCCCTGGGTCCTAGATAACTAGGATCTCCCTCTGAACTATGTGTTATCTCTGTATCCTTCTACCAAAAGTCCTACTGTTACGAACTGCTCCTCCCCCAATATTGTCTTTGAGGACTGCCTTTATTTGTTACGTATCTTTTTGCTCACCATGCCTTTCCTTTTACTGTAAAGCGCTCTGCTACCTTCGGGTCTTGTTAGCGCTATAGAAAACTTCAAAATAAATAAAATAAATAAATAAATAATTATCGGTCATTTTTCAAAATGACTTCTTTTTTACACATTGTCTTTCATTTGGAAGGCAGAAATGCATAGAAAGTCAATAGGTAATAACAGTTGCTTTACAAAACTGAATTACTTTAAGTCCCCCAATAAAAATAGTACCTCATTTATGTGGGTAGGCATCTTGTCCATGACAGGAAAGGGCGCACAATGCGAGGTGAACACACCACATTTTCACAATGAAAAATGACCCTTTTTTTGCAAAGTGCCTAGCTGTAGCTTTTGAACCCTAGCTGTGCCGGCACCTGGGGAAACCTAGAAAACCTATACGTTTTTGAAAACTAGACACACAGGAGATTCCAGGATGGGGTAACTTGACTGGCTCTCACCAGGTTCGATTACCCAGAATCCCTTGCAAACCTATTTCTGTGGTGGAAAGTTCTGGAATCTGCGTAGATCCACAAATTTCCATCCATCCCAAGTTCTCCAAAGTCTTCAATGAAAAATGGTACCTCACTTGTATGGGTATGCCTAGTGCCCGCAACAAGAAACAGCGCAAAACGCAACGTGGACACACCACAATTTCACAGTGAAAAATTACCCTTTTTTGTCAAAGTGCCTAGCTGTAGTTTTTTAACCCTACCTCTGCCGGCACCTATGGACACCTAGCAAACCTATACATTTTTAAAAACTACACACCCAGAGCAATCCAGGATGGGGTGACTTGACTGCCTCTCACCAGGTTCTGTTACCCAGAATCCCTTGCAAACCTAAACAATTGTAAAAACAAACACATTTTCCTCACACTTGTGTGGTGAAAAGTTATGGAATCGGAATAGATCCACAATTTTCCACCCACCCCGCATTTCCCGAAGTCTTCTGAGAAATATGGCACCTTACTTGTGTGGATAGGCGTAGTGCCCACAACAGGAAATGGCACAAAACGCAACGTGGACACACCACAATTTCACAGTGAAAAATGACCCTTTTTTGCCAAAGTGCCTACCTGTAGTTTTTTAACCCTAGCTCTGCCGGCACCTAGAGAAACCTAGCAAACCTATACATTTTTTTAAATGAGACACCCAGGGAAATCCAGGGTTGGGTGATTTGACTGGCTCTCACCAGGTTCTGTTACCCAGAATCCCTTGCAAACCTAAAAAATTGTTTAAAAAAACACATTTTCCTCACATTTCTGTTGTGGAATGTTCTGGAATCTGTGTGGATCCACAAATTTCCACCCATCCCGCGTTCCCAAAAGTCTTCTGAGAAAAATGGTACCTCAATTCTGTGGGTAGGACTAGTGTCCGCGACAGGAAATGGCACAAAACGCAACATGGACACACCACATTTTCACAGTGAAAAATGACCCTTTTTGGCAAAGTGCCTAGCTGTAGTTTTTTAATCCTACCTCTGCCGGCACCTAAGGACACCTAGCAAACCTATACATTTTTGAAAACTGGACACCCAGGGGAATCCAGGATGGGGTGATTTGACTGGCTCTCACCAGGTTCTGTTACCCAGAATCCTTTGCAAACCTAAAAAATGTACAAAGAAACTAATTTTCCTCACATTTCTGTGGTGGAAAGTTCTGGAATATGTGTGGATCCACAAATATCCACCGACTCTGCATTCCCCAAAGTCTTCCGCGAAAAATGGTACCTCACTTGTGTGGGCAGGCCTAGTTCCCGCGACAGGAAACGGCACAAAACTCAATGTGGACACACCACATTTTCACAGTGAAAAATGACCCTTTTTTTGCAAAGTGCCTAGCTGTAGTTTTTGAACCCTAGCTCTGCCGGCACCTTGGGAAACCTAGCAAACCTATACATTTCTGAAAACTAGACACCCAGGGGAATCGACGATGAGGTGAGCTTGCTGGCTCACAACAGATTCTGTTACCCAGAATCCCTTTCAAACCTAAACAATTGTCAAAAAAACACATTTTCTCACATTTCTGTGGTGGAAAGTTATGAAATCTGCGTGGATCCACAAAATTCCACCCACCCCGAGTTCCCCAAAGACTTTTGAGAAAAATGGTACTTGCTTGCATGGGTGGGTCAAGTACCCGCAACATGCAAGGGCCCAAAACCTATTGAGGCGACATCAAAATTACCTATCACAAACCAACCTGGTTTTGCAAGGGGGTCCCATGACTTTTTGGCTCGGAGCTCGGCGGCCACCTAGGGAAAGCAATCAAACCCACACATTTATGAAAACTAGACGCCCTGGGGATTTCAGGGAGGTATGGCTTGCATGGATCCACAAATGTTTTCTTACCCAGAATCCCCTGCAAACCTGAAGTTTAGCTGAAAAATTCACTTTGTTCACACATTTTTGTGTGGGAAAGTTGTAGCATCACCGGGCTGACACAAATTTCCTACCACCCAGCGTTGGCCGAAGGTCTCCCAATAACAATGGTGCCGCACTTGTGTGGGAAGCCCAAGTACCCGCGATAGGCAAGGGCCCAAAATGTATTGAGGCAACATCAAAATTATCGATCACAAACCAACCTGGTTTTGCAAGGGGGGTCCCATAACTTTTTGGCCCGGAGTTCGGAGGCCACCTAGGGAAGCCTAACAAACCCACACATTTCTGAAAATGTGTGCGCCCAAGTAAGCTGCTCATTATTTCACCCTCCTGAGGCGGAAGCCGGGAGGTTCTCTCTTCTCTATTTTAAAATCCTGTGTGTTCTTAACTTTGCCACCATCACCCTCGCTCGATTTAAGAAGCGTTTTAGTGTCTTTTACTCGTGGTGCCTTTCCGCTTGATTAAAAAGCGTTTACCTGGCAGACACCTCAGCCGCATCTCTCCGCTGCCTGGGCCCACTCTCAGCTGAGCACTGACACTGAGAGTGTGGTCCCGGGGAGTCGAAGCCCCTACAGCGGCCATATCGGGTGTGAGTAAGCGCTCTGGTGCGCTCTAGCTGCCTATAAAAGGGGCTTCTTTGCTTTCAGCGCCCAAGTAAGCTACGCATTATTTCACCCTCCTGAGGCGGAAGCCGGGAGGTTCTCTCTTCTCTATTTTAAAATCCTGTGTGTTCTTAACTTTGCCACCATCACCCTCGTTCCGATTTAAGAAGCGTTTTAGTGTCTTTTACTCGTGGTGCCTTTCCGCTTGATTAAAAAGCGTTTACCTGGCAGACACCTCAGCCGCATCTCTCCGCTGCCTGGGCCCACTCTCAGCTGAGCACTGACACTGAGAGTGTGGTCCCGGGGAGTCGAAGCCCCTACAGCGGCCATATCGGGTGTGAGTAAGCGCTCTGGTGCGCTCTAGCTGCCTATAAAAGGGGCTTCCTCGCTTTCAGCGCCCAAGTAAGTTGCGCATTATTTCACCCTGCTGAGGCGGAAGCCGGGAGGTTCTCTCTCCTCTATTTTAAAATCCTGTGTTTTCTTAACTTTGCCACCATCACCCTCGCTCGATTTAAGAAGCGTTTTAGTGTCTTTTACTCGTGGTGCCTTTCCGCTTGATTAAAAAGCGTTTACCTGGCAGACACCTCAGCCGCATCTCTCCACTGCCTGGGCCCACTCTCAGCTGAGCACTGATGCTGAGAGTGTGGTCCCTGGGAGTCGAAGCCCCTACAGCGGCCATCTTGGGTGTGAGTAAGCGCTCTGGTGCGCTCTAGCTGCCTATAAAAGGGGCTTCTTTGCTTTCAGCGCCCAAGTAAGCTACGCATTATTTCACCCTCCTGAGGCGGAAGCCGGGAGGTTCTCTCTTCTCTATTTTAAAATCTTGTGTGTTCTTAACTTTGCCACCATCACCCTCGCTTGATTTAAGAAGCGTTTTAGTGTCTTTTACTCATGGTGCCTTTCCGCTTGATTAAAAAGCGTTTACCTGGCAGACACCTCAGCCGCATCTCTCCGCTGCCTGGGCCCACTCTCAGCTGAGCACTGACGCTGAGAGAGTGGTCCCTGGGAGTTGAAGCCCCTACAGCGGCCATCTTGGGTGTGAGTAAGCGCTCTGGTGCGCTCTAGCTGCCTATAAAAGGGGACAGCCGATCTCCGCGTAGCGGACGCGATTGGCGGACGCGCCGGACTCACGCCGGAGTCATGCCAGAGTCCTGCCCGTCTGCGCCCGTCAGTGCTAAGGAGGCGCTAGGGGCTATGGACCCTGCATCTCTTACGTCTGTTGGTGGCCAGTATACTAGGGAAGAGTTACTTAGTCTCCGGCAGCTGCCTTCTCATTGTGAGCATCCCTCTTTTGTTCCGCTCTGCGGCCCCTCTCTGTGCTCTTGTAATAACCTTGTGCTTCCTTCCCCCGCTCCTATCAGCATATTTTCTAAGCCTCCTCTTATAGACCCCGTACCCTCTAAGCATTCGGCTACCCGTTACCTAAAGATCTGGCATCTCAATGTTAGGTCCTTGGTCAAACATCATGCCGAAATCCATGACCTTGTTCTGGACGAAGCCCCTGATGAAACTTGGCTGCATGATGATGCCAGCGTTGAGATGAACCTAGCGATCCCTCCAGACTATTCCATCTACACCCATAATCGCAACTCTAGGGGAGGGAGCATTGCAGCAATGGTTAAATCATGCTACCCTTGTGTCTGGAAGAAATTGGTTATAGCTGGCTGTGAGAGCGCTCAATTCGCCATTTCGATTAATAATCACTTTACCTTCTCTGGTCTTCTGATCTACAGACCCCCCTGGCAGTGATGTTATTTTTAGAAAGGCTTTCCCAGATATAGTGAGCTCCTTGGCTGTTGGGTATGCCAACTTCTGTGTCTTTGGCGACCTTAATCTTCATTTCGAACTTTGCCATTCCCCTGCTATTAGTGGTATACTCGCGATCTAGAGGCGTTGCAGCTAAGACAGGTAGTTACTCACCCCACGCATGAGGGTGGACATACCCTGGACCCTATATTTCCTAATCTGACTGGGGCTACGACCTTGCCGCCAATCCCGTTGGCTTGGTCTGATCATCATCTGGTGGAATTTCAACTTGCTATTAGTGCCCCCCCTTTTAAAATCTCAGATAGGGTCATTTTCAAACGCCCATGGAAGAAGTTAAAACTTGAGGACTTCCATCGCTTGCTCTGCGAACATCCGCCTGGCCCTTTCAATGACGTTGAATGATATTTTTTGCGACGGGGTCTCTCGGGCCCTCGATCTCTTGGTCCCTGCAACATGGAGTAAATGTCGCCGAGGCGAATCTAGTCCCTGGTTTGATAGCGCCCTCTTGCTCTTAAAAAAATCATGTAAACAAGCTGAAAGAGCTTGGCGTAAAACCTATGAGACAGAGAAAAAAACTCTTTACTTAGCTAAAGTTAAAATATATCATAGAGCCATCTGCAGGGCTCGTGTGGCCTTTTACGCTCAAGAGTTCAAGCGTAGCTCTAATCCCACTAAGCTGATCTTGAAAGTCCTCAAAGATCTGACGGCTAAAAAAGCCCCAGCAGCTGAGATCTGTTCTGAATCTCACTGTGAGGCACTTGCTATTTTCTTCCTGGATAAGGTGCAGACCATCTATCGCTCCTTTCCTAGCGCCGCCTTCCAGAGTGAGGATCAGACGCCCCGCTCCACCACTAGTGTGGTTCTTTCTATACTTCCAGGTATCTCTGAGGTGGAGTTGGACAGGCTGGTGGCGAAAGTCAAATCAGGGTCTCCAGCGGATCCGCTTAGACCTGTGCAGATGAGAGTGTCAGCTGCTATGTGTCTTCCTCCTATATGTGATCTTATTAACCTTTCGTTCTCCTCTGGCATAGTTCCCACTAAATGGAAACAGGCTTATGTCTCGCCTCTATTAAAGAAACCGGTGCTGGACCCGCTTAAACTGGACGACTATCTCCCAATTTCTCTTCTCCCTTGGGTCGCTAAGGTCGCTGAGGCCCATGTGAATGAGACCCTGTCTAAACATCTTCAAATTGCCAATATCCTTGACCCCTGCCAAAATGGGTTTCGGCCAGGTCATAGCACCGAGGCAGCTCTCCTTGCTATGATGGAACACCTACGTACCGTGTTGGATTCCGGTCAGACTGCGGCACTGGTGTTACTTGACCTCAGTCCCACGTTGTTCAACCTGTATGTTCAGCCGCTGGCTGCGGTCGCCAAGCAGTGGGGCCTGAATATGGTATCCTACGCTGACGACACGCAGCTGGCGGTTGCCCTTAGTGGGGATGCCGACTCCGGGGCTTCCAGGTTCAGAGATGGTTTGATCGGAGTGGCTGGCTGTATGACGGCAAACTGTTTACAGCTCAATGCAAAGAAAACAGAGGTTTTAATCGTGGGCAAACACAGCAACCTCTGGGGCGATCAATGGTGGCCCTCTGAACTAGGCCCAACCCCCATTCCAGTGTCTGAGGTGAAAAATTTGGGTGTCTGGTTGGATCCTGCTCTTAGTTTCTGCGGACACACCAAAAAAGTAGCCGCTACCTGTTTTGGTATTTTGCGTGTGCTTAGGCCAGCCCTGAGATTTTTTGACGCCCCGACCAGTCAGCTGATAATTCAGGCTGCCATACTCTCGCGATTAGATTATGCGAGTCCACTTTTGTTGGGGGCCAATCAGGCAGAAGTCATTTGGATGCAACGTGTACAGAACGCTGCGGCTAGAGCCCTGGTGGGCCTACCCAGGTTCTGCTCGGCGAAAGCTACCATTTATAAGCTCCATTGGCTACCTATGGCTCAAAGGATTGAGTTTAAGACTCTCTGCCTTTCTTTTAAAATTCTCAAATTGTCCTCCCCCCTGATTTTGGTGCATCTTCTTACCATCTATGTATCTTCCCATTCCTTAAGCTCATCGGGCCAAAATCTGGTGATAGTTCCACGGGTCAAACGCTCTCGGGCTGGAGGTCGATATTTCCGCTACCTCGCGGCCAAGCTCTGGAACTCACTACCAGCTCATATCCGTGCCCTTGAGGGCTTGTATGCTTTTAAGAGGGCCATTAAAACATTCCTTTTTCCTTCTGTCCCATTATAGTTCCCTGGTTTCTCCCTCTGTGCTTTGGTCAGTTCTGTTTTGGTATTTTCTGTTGCCAGCTAAAGCGCCGGGATGCCCCTTTGCTGGGGCAGCTGTGCGCTATAAAAATAACAATAACATAACATAACATAACATACCCGGGGAATTCCAGGGAGGTATGGCTTGCGTGGATCCCCCAACGTTTTCTTTCCCAGAATCCCCAGAAAACCTGAAAATTAGCTGAAAAAAATCACTTTTTTCACACTTTTTTGTGTGGGAAAGTTGTGGTATCACTGGGCTGACACACATTTCTTATCACTGAGCTTTCCCCCAGGTCTCCCGATAAAAATGGTGCCTCACTCGTG
The DNA here is from genome assembly GCF_964261635.1 of Lissotriton helveticus. NCBI lineage: Eukaryota > Metazoa > Chordata > Amphibia > Caudata > Salamandridae > Lissotriton > Lissotriton helveticus. The sequence goes on along the minus strand of NC_136067.1, from coordinate 1,797,878,881 downwards.
TGGGATGCCCAAGTACCGGCGACAGGCAAAGGCCCAAAACATTTTGTGTTAGGCATTTTTGATGTTGCCTCAATACCTTTTGGGTCATTCCCTGTCACGGGTACTTGGGCCTCCCACACGAGTGAGGCACCATTTTTATCAGGAGACCTGGGGGAATGCTGGGTGGTAGGAAATTTGTGTCAGCCCGGTGATGCCACAACTTTCCCACACAAAAAATTGTTAAAAAAGTGATTTGTTCAGCTAAATTTCAGGTGGATACACGCAAGCCATACCTCCCTGGAATCCCCCGGGTGTCTAGTTTTCAGAAATGTGTGGGTTTGGTAGGTATCCCTGGGTGGCCGCTGAGCTCCGGCCAAAACCTCATGGGACCCTCCTTGAAGACCAGGTTGGTTTGTGATAGGTAATTTTGATGTCTCCTCACTAGGTTTTGGGCCCTTGCCTGTCGCGGGTCCTTGACCCACCCACGCGAGTGAGGTACCATTTCTATTGGGATAGCTGGAAAAGGCGGGGGTAGAAAATTAGTTGTTTCTGTCTGCAGCGTGAACATTTAGGCACAATAATGAAAGAAAAATATGACAGACACAATTTGAGGTTTGCAGGACATTGTGGGTAAGGTAACTTGTTGGGATCCACAAGAGAGACCTCACCATGTACTCCCATGGGTGTTTAGTTTACAACAATATCTACAGTTATTCTTAGATGGAATGTACACCTTGGAAGAGAGACAAAAAAGACAAAGATTACTGCACAGCCATCTGTTCCTCAAGCGCACACACATACTGGTTGAATTTGGCATGAGTGATGGTTCAATATATAACATTTTATTAACAAGAGATTTCTCAAAAATGAAATGCACTGTCAATAGTTGAAAGGACAGAAAACTGAACCAGTGACTCACAGCTTGTGAGCTATAAAGCCATGTCAAGGCCCCAACCGCTTTACAGGCCATTCACACACCTTTCATATGTGAAACACACAAGACCATTCACACCACCAGGCACGAAACCAACACATTACAACATTCACAAAAAGGGACAAGGTACATCCGGCTTGAGAAAAACAGAAAAGACAAACATTTCTGCACAACCACCTATTCCTCAAGCACACAGACATACTGGTTGGATTTGGCACGAGGGTGAGTGATGGTTCAGTATATACAGTTGTATTAACCAGAGAGTTTACAAAAATGAAATGCACTGTTAATAATTGAAAGGACGAGAAACTGAACCATTGACTCAAAGCTCGTGAGCTGTAAAGCCACGACAAGACACCAACCTCTTTACAGGCCATTCATACACCTTTCATACGTGTCCCACATACAAAACCATTCACACTGCCAGCTGCTGGCCCAGCACATTACAACACTCACAACAGCAGACAGCACCATTCAAGGGACCATCACTTTCACATGCCCACATTCCTGACACAACAACCACACTAGCTCACAGATTGCGTTGAGTGGCGTTTGGCTAAGAGTGTGTGTAGTGACCAGCAGCTAGTCACTACTCACACACCGCCAGCCAAGCACCAGTCCAGGTACACCACCTGCCAAGCACCAGTCCGAGCACACCGACAGCCAAGCACCAGGCCACACACACTGCCAGCCAAGCACCAGTCCACGCACACCGCCAGCTTAGCACCAGTCCACACACACAGCCAGTCAAGTGCCAGTCCACGCCCACCACCAAACAAATACCAGTCCACGAACACCACCAGCCAAATGCCAGTCCAAACACACCGCCAGCCAATCGCCAGTCCACGCACACTGCCAGCAAAGCGCCACTCCACGCACACCGCCATCACATTTAGAATTTTTTTATACAAATAAGAAAACACAAACAAATTGCAAATAGATACAAATCTACTAACACAAAATCTGAAACTAAATACACTACCCAAATGGCAACCTTGAAACTGTACAAAAACTATTAAACAATAGAGGCCAGGCAGTTCACTTTACCACTCAATGATGTTCCCAAAAATTATTTTGCGTGTGGTACATTCTAAAACAAGCAGCCACACACAGCCCAGGGTTAGAAGCACACTTGGGGTAGTACATACGAGTCTCCTTCCAAGTACCTCTTCACCAGCAGTCTCAACATCTCCTACTGGGAAAGTCTTTTGAGGGTGTGGGAGGAATGTGGTCAGGAAAGTGGTGATCTTTCAATCTAGCCACATCCTCCACCACTCCAACTCTAGGAACACTTGCCTGTTCCACTAAAGCAAGGCTGCCTATTACAGACTCCTGAAACTTAGAAAAAGTCATCTTTGACTCAGGACAAGAATCCTTGAAAACAACAAAAGCATTAAAAGTTTCCAAGTGGAAAAGATGGATAGCCAACTTCTTACACCAAATGTAAGCCTTACGAAGAGCAGCGTAAGGTTCCAACCTCTGATCTACTCTGTCAACACCACCCATGTGCCTAGTATAGTCAAAAATGCACACAGGCTTGCTCGCTTCAGCAATCTGACCCCAAACAGTCACAGGTGAAGTGCTTTCATCATGGATGGTAGTCAGCATGTGGACATCTCTCCTGTCTGAAAACTTCACTACTAGAAGTTCCTCGCAACGCAACGCACTGAACTGTCCCCGCACAAGCTTTTGACAAACTAGTTCTTTAGGGACACCTTTACGGTTAGAGCGGATTGTGCCACAAGCAACAGTGTCCACTTTGGCCAATTCCCTGAACAACCGCACACCAGTGTAGAAGTTATCTACATATAAATGGTGACCTGTGTTAAAAAGTCCTCTACCAAGTTCCCACACAATTTTCTCAGTCACTCCAAAAGTGGACAGACAACCAGGGGGTTAATCCTGGATTTCTTACCGGTGTATACCCTGACATTAGAGACATATCCAGTCCTATTGTCACACAGAATATACAGCTTAATTCCATAGCGTGCCCTCTCACTAGTATTGTATTGCCTAAAAACCAAGCGGCCCTTGACCAAGACCAAAGACTCATCCACTGCTATTCTTTCCCTGAAGCATAGATCTCAGAAAATCGATCTACAAAGTGATCAATGACAGGCCAATCTTAAAAAGACGGTCACACTCAGGGTGATCTTGTGGCAACGCTAAACCATTATCGATAAAATGCAGCATCCGAAGCAGAAGCAAATACCTAGCACGACTCATGACTGCCGGAAATATAGCCCGTGACATCAAGGGACTAGTAGACCAATATAAAGACATTGATGGCTTCCTTAGCAAGTCCATCAAAAAAGTTAAACCCAAGAACTTCTTCATCTCTTCCAGATTTGTGGGAGTCCACCGGATAGCTCTTGAATGGGGCTTAAGGTTGGCACTGTTGTCCCTCAAAAACTGTTCGGCGTATAAATTAGTCTGCTCAACAATCTCTGCCAAAAACACATCGTCCATAAACAACTGAAAAAAATGTATAGGCAAAAAGTTTTCTGTATTCACTTTACACCCTGGAACACCAGTAAAGTCTGGCAATGCTAGCTGCACCATGCCTGGGGCAACCCAGAGGTCATCACTTCCAACTGGAAGCCTTGCAGCCCCAGGCTGCAACCCAGATGCCTCTTGCTGCACTATCGGCACATCAATGTTTTCCTCTAAAACAGGCACTTCATCCGCAGTAAGAGTCGCTTCATCCGCACTGAGAGTAGCTTCATCATCCAATGAGTCCGTGTGGAAAGAAAACTCACTGCCTGGACTTTCCCCTCCCTCCTCTGCCTCAGATGCATAGTCAGTTTCTGAACCATGGTCAGAGAAAAACTCAAAAAGCATACCAACAGCCTGCTGAGCAGTAATCCTGCGGCTAGCCATTATCCTTACTAAGAAAGGGAACTGCACAAACAAGTCAACAACAACCAACACTGTACAAAATAAGTAAGTAAAAAAAATGCGTGCCTTTATCACAAAGATCTATATACTCAAAAACTATACAAATCACTTGCAAGAGACAGCTACACTCACCGGCACCTACTCTGCAGAGAGACAGCAAAAAACGATATCCCATTAGAAAGAAAAAAACACAACCAATTACTCACAAGACAACAAAATATACATCGAGCACAAATGCAAAAGCTTTTTGACACTCAAAAAACAGAAGCCAAACATACAGCTATTATTACACCATTTGCAAAAAACACATTCATGCAGAGAAATGAAAAACATTTACATTGTACAAAAAAATGTCTCTTACCAAACAAATGCAACTACACAAACAGCAGAACCACCAGTAACAAAACCGCACCTGGAACAGTCTAAAGAGCAAAAGCCTTGAACTAGAACAAAAATGGAGAAATAAAGCATTACAATTGCAGTTCACAAGAAATAAAACAATTAACATTATAACACGCTATGTCACTACCCAAATGGGGGCAGAAAGGCCAAATAAACGGGCAGATCTGCAAACTCCCTGGTGTCTAGGGGGGCAGAATATACTTTTTAAATAATTAAGGCCCCTGGAAGGGACCCTTGCCCAAGGGGTCGCTTCCAATTTAATTAAAAACAATTTTCTGGTTCTAGTGGGCTTTTCTGGTCCCCCCCGCCCCCGCCAGAAACGGTCACAAATTCAGCCGATCTGTCCCCGGGGGGCAGAAAAGTCCTAAAATGATTTAACCCCCCCATAGGATGCGACCACTGCCCAAGGGGTCGCTTCCTTTTTACAAATGAAGACATCCCTGGTGTCTAGTGGGGTATTCCTGCTGCACGATCGCGACGTTGTGTGCGGTCGTGCCGCAGGAATGTCCTGCATTGAGCCATCAGGGGAGAGGAAACACTGTTTCCTCTGCCCCGATGGCTCAAGGCGTCTGGGTCTGCCCCCCGGCCCCAACGGAGACCAAACGTACCTTCTACTGCTTGGGACGCCTGAAAGCAAATGGCTTCCAGGTGTCCCAGCGCTTCCTGATGACGTTGGCGCGCACTGTGCGTGCTGACGTCACAGGATCATCAAGAGGAGGTCGGGTGGCAGCAGAAACTCTTCCGCTATCATCCCTGCCTGGGGTGTTGATGGGCTGCCCATGGGGGAACACCAGCGCTCCCCCTTGGGTAGGTGCCATGACAGAGCGGTTCCGTCAAGAACACAGCCCGGTTGGTGAGTACGGGGTTTTCCCAGGGTGGGTGTTGGGGGGGGAATGGGGGGGTAAGGGGGCACAACTATGTTTCAAAAAAAGAGCTCCAATCGGTTTGTGTAAATTACCTTCTTAACATTATGTTTTCTTCTCATCTTAAGCCACATAATAACAATTTTCTTGAACTTTCCAGTTCCTTCTTTTTAAAGTCAGCCATAACAATCTATTCTTCTTTTCTCTTTACAACCTAATGAGTAAATTAAAAATATTATCCTGGAATGTTAATGGTCTCCGCACCAAACCACGGGCTAACAAAATTATGCAGTATCTCCGAGACAGTGATGCGGGGATCATTATCCTCCAGGAAACACATTTAATCGAGAGTGAGATGCTCGATTTGGTTCGCAGAAATAGATGGATAGAATCAGCTATCTCAACAACACAAGGTTCTAACACACGGAGGGTCTCGATCATATTTAAAAAATCTGTGATATTTAAACTAACACAGTATAAAGTAGACACCGGAGGGAGATGGGCCATTGTAGCAATAGAACTAGGTGACACTAAGCTAACTCTTGTAGGATATTATGGCCCCAATATAGATGACCCCTCAGCATTGGAAACACTTTTTAGCCACCTACTTAGCTTCCCGGATCCTGTGATTATAGCAGGAGATTTCAATATAACTTTGAATCCACTTTTAGATAAATCCCCTAACAGTAGGCAGAAAATCATCTCTAAATCTAGAAATTGTCTATTAGGTTTAATGAACCAATACGATTATATAGATATTTGGAGATTTAAAGAGGGTCTAAAGCAAGAATTTTCGTTTAGAAACTGGAAATATAGGCACAGATCCAGAATTGATTTCATCCTCACAAGTAGAGCCCTAGCTGATTATATCATTGCAATACACTACTATCCAATACATCTCTCTGACCACTCTGCAGTAGTGCTAGATCTAAAACTGACTTCGACACCTCATACTAGAATATGGTCTTTTGACAGATCTCTTCTCTCTTCAACAGAAGATATTACTTTTTTACAATTAGAGACAAGATACTTCTTTAGTACTAATAAGGATACAGCCCCCATTGGAACAATTTGGGACGCATTCAAGAGTACATTAAGAGGTCTTATTAAAAATAAAGTAGTCTACCGTGCGAGACAATATACAGACAAAGTAACTTCCATTGAAAGAAATATCTCGACTATACAAAGGGATATAGATAACACCACTCCTACAGATAATCAAACCATTACCATTAAACAAGCTGAATTGAATAGGTTGAAGCTTTTATTGTCAGCAGTACTGGAGAAGCGGGTTATACAGAGATGGGAGGCAAGCAAACTTTCGCATTTTCAATATGGAGAGGGGGCAGGAAAGCTACTTGCCTGGAAAACAAAATCTGACCGGGTCCGCAACAATATTTGTTCAGTCACATCAGCGCAGGGCACCGTTACCAGGGATGAGGAAATCAGGGCAGTCTTTAGGAATTTCTTTAAGTCTATATACCAAGACGATCTTAAGCCTAAACAGATTGACATTATTAATTGGCTGGAAGGTATATCCCTTCCGTCCTTAACTACCGAGCAATCCTATTCACTAGATAAAGAAATAACCATAACAGAGGTCGAGGAGGCCATTAAGAAAGCTAAGAGTGGAAAGGCGGTGGGTACTGATGGGATGCCTTGTGAGATCTATAAAAAACTTGTTTCGGAGGTCGCACCAGTGCTGGCCATTTTGTTCAACCAAATTCTGAGAGAAGGCGAATTACCACCAGAGTCATGGAATAATGCCTCTATAACCCTCATCCTGAAGCCTGGTAAACCCGCTTCTGATTGCAGCTCATACAGACCCATCTCCATATTAAATGCCGATTACAAAATCTTTACATCTATATTAGCTAATCGGCTCGGTCGGGTGGCTCCGGATATTATAGCTTCGAACCAAAAGGGGTTTATTAAAGGGAGACAGCTTGGTGAACTTACATATGAATTGATTGGCTCAATAGATATTGCAATAAAGGAGAAAATCCCACTGGTTGTTCTTACCCTTGATGCCACCAAGGCCTTCGATAGGGTGAATTGGCTATACCTATCGGAGGCTTTGAAGAGGTTTAACGTGGGGGATAGGTTTCGGAGGACCATAGAGCTTCTGTATCGTAATCCATCTGCTTCTTTGCTAATTAATGGTGGCTTGACAGAGCCCTTCAAGGTTATGAGAGGAACCAGACAGGGTTGTCCCCTGTCCCCCCTCCTTTTTGACGTATATATAGAACCATTTGCTCAGACTCTTAGGGACAATAGACTTATTAAACCTTTTATTTTTGGTGGCTGGGATAAGAAGGTGGCACTTTACGCCGATGATATTATGATTTTCTCCACAAGTTACGAAGAGGCATACCCTGAGATAATTGATCAGGCCCTTACATTTGGGAAAGTGTCAGGGTATGAAATTAATGCCCTGAAGACAGAATCAATGTCCTGGAACTGTAATAGATCGAATAATAATGGGACATCAAAAAGCCAAATTCGCTATTTGGGGGTGAATATAGTTAATGACATTGACGCTATTGCCTCTTTAAACTTTAATAAAGTGGCTGCAGAGTGCCGGAAACTTATGAGAGACTGGTCTCACCTTCCACTTTCCATTTTGGGTAAACTTAATTTGGTGAAGATGAGCATTTTACCGAAAGTTTCTTTTTTATTTAACACAATACCACTTTATTTTGATCCAAAATTAATTTCTAAACTACAGAGTGCGATTACCAGTTTTATATGGAATAATAAAAGTGCCAGAATCTCTTGGAAAAAAATTAGGCGTCGTAGGGAGAAAGGGGGGTTGGCTGGCCCAGACCTTCAAATATACGCATGGGCGTTCCAATTATCGCATATGCGTATGTTGTTTAAAACCCCTATATCTACAGGGATGGGCCCGCTTTTCTCTACTTTATTGGTTTGTGAAGGAGTTGATCACGCCAGTTTCTTGTTTAAGTTTGGTGATCCCAAATTTTTTAAAAAGATAAAATTGAAAGTTCTAAAAGGGTTTGTATCCACGTGGTATAAAATTAGGCAAGCGATTAAGATTGGCTATTACTCTGCAAAAGCTCCAATATGGAACTTACCCGATCCTCCCTTATGGACAATGGATGCCTTAAACAATTCGCTATTAGAAGCAGATATCCATTGTTGGGACGACCTGTTTATGGACGGGTCTTTACTCCCATGGGATTATCTTAGCAATAAAGTAGGTCCCGGGTTGTCAAGATTTAAATATATCCAGATTTCCAGCTGGGCTCAGTCATATAAAGATCTGCCATTGAGACGTAACAAGCCTCCTATAGGCGGGTTTAGTGACTTGATCACTTGCTCATTGGACAGCCCAGTGGCAAAAAAAGAAATCTCACGCTGGTATAATAAAATCATAGATGAAATGGATGATAGCTTCCAGTTACCAACTACATTGTGGGCAGAATTAATGCCAGGCTTAGATGTGGAAGAGCTCTGGTCTGCCTCTTGCTCATTGTTATGGGAGTTAGTTAAACCTTCGTGGCTTCGTAGAAACCACCTTTTTACTATACATAGGGCATATTACTCTCCCTATAGGTTAACTAAATTTTCATCAACAGGTCCAATTAAATGTCCGAGATGCGGGTTAATTGAAGCCACGGATACACACATGTTCCTAGAATGCCCAAATCTAACAGAATTTTGGGAAGCCATTAAGAATAAGCTATCGCAATCATTGGGTGAACATGTCAATATAGACCTGGTTCTTGTTATCTTTGGTCTAAGAAATAAAATCCGCAATTCAGCAACCAAATTGATATTCTATTCCATACTTGCCGCACGTAGGGAGATTTGCAGACATTGGAAAGATGCTGAACCACCAACAGTGCATGAATGGCGAACATCTCTTCTTCAAATCTCCAAACTTGACCTAGCCAGGACAGGAAACTTAAATAGTAGAGCGTTTTGGGCAATGCTTGGATAGCCGAGACCATACCTGGGGTTTTTTTTTTTTTTTTTTTTTTTCCCCCCAGGTCCAATGATTAACGTGTGCACTGCCCATCCTGGCTATCAAAATTGACAGTCTTGGTACCAAAGTGGTCTCGATAAGCCGGGCACTATCAACTGAGATACTATCAACTGAGATACTATCCTAAGCTGGTTTAAGATTGGTCTCCGTATAAAGTGCTGAAAGGAACTGGCCTCGCTTCGCGCCCTACAATTTCCTTACCAGCTATAAGCTGAGTTGGCACAATACACGACTAGTCGGCCTATTGCTCTGTGGTGGTTTTCTCTTTGGTTTTGGTAGGTTGGAGCCTCGCACACAAATGAGGATAAAAAAAATAAATAAAAAAAAAAAGAACACAGCCCAACTGATGCTTATGACGGAACCGTTCCGTCATGAAGATCGAAGGGGTTAAAACCTGTATAAATGGAAAATAGAAACCAGAAGGTCCCACATTGATGAGGCTCCAAGCGACATTCATTGTATATGCTTAAATAAGAATAGATCTTCAGGCGTCTTCTCACTTGCTCCAAAATGGCAAAACTTTTCCTAGAAAGAGTGTAATGTAAGGAAGCCAGTTAAAGTCTTATGACTCAGGCCAACAGCACAAACCTGTCAACCTTTAAATAAAACTACTGCAAACTCAGACAGAGAGTCAGTTGTACAAAGCGTTTTAGCAGTCACATCCCTCTTAATTGATAAATCTAAGGATTTGCAAATGCTAAAATCCTTTGTCATCTGTACTAAACGCATTTAGCGATTTGGAAAATTGTTTCCAAATTGCTAAATGCTTTTAGAAATAGACACTGATTCAACACTCGGAAAGGGAGTATTGTTGGCCTCTTTTCCAAATACCCAATTGGTATGTTATCAGGCAAAAGTCTAATTGCAAAACATTGATATTTTACCAACATCTCAAAGGATGTGTAAGAGGAGGAAGTGGTCCTCTGAAGCTATTTTTTTAAAGTGCAGTCATGTTTCCTTTGAGGAAACCAGCTGCTTTTAAAAAAGTTTACTTTTTTAAAAAAGCAATACCACACAGGATATCGGCGGACCGCAGCAGGCCACAGTAGAGTCTAATGGCCCTCAATTTGCAACCTACCTCATTAATATTCATGAGATAGGTTGGATTGCCACTGATTACAATTCAGTCTTTGCAAACTAATCTATTAGTATATAAGTTGGTTCCCAATAAACCCCACTGCTCACAAAAGTACTGGTTGCATACTGCGCACATATTACCACATATATATCATCGTGCCACTTCCCCCGAACCCAAGCTTTGAAGACACAATTGCACAGAGAAAATCCACCCAGAACCAGTCCCTTAAGATCACCTTTCCTGGCATACTCCAACAGATTGACTCTGTTCAACCCCTCCCCACATCCCAAGAATGAAAACACTCTAGAAAATCTAAAGGTTTAAATATTACCAACTAATGCTGAATGTCCAAGTTACGCCAATTCCTACATTGTAAGTCAATACAAAATAAAGATTGGCATCCTTTTATTCCTACAGTCTGAATACACATGTTGCGTATGCAGGACCTACTATGAAAAATTAGTAGTCACATCATCTGTCTAATTAAGACATGGTAAGACAGTGGAGAAGTGTGGCTCACTGGTTAGAGGAGGCAGACCTGGAAGCATAGGTCAGCCTGGGACCAGGGTTCAATTCCTGGCTCGGCGGGGTCTTGAGTCCTAAAATGTCCATGGACTCGACAATTCTTGCTCCGGTGCCCACTTGATTCACGGGTTCACACTCTGCGACTCTGGGCAATAGCTTGCTTAATCTCCACAACGGCCCCTCGCGGCGGGATGCCTGGCTTTCACCTTGCGGATACCCTGCCGGGGTTATCTCACAGGGGAATACCAGGACGGGTTCCCTAAGCAAGCGCTTAGAAACCGCTCGGTGATTTGCGCTATATAAATTCCTGTACATTTACATGGTTTGGAGACAACCTTTGTTCATCTACTGCTCTTATTTTGTTTTTGTCAAAAATAGACTATGAGAGAGGGCTTGGCAAATATAGGGCCTTATTACATACAGTGCCACGGGGCACAGTGGACGTGTGTGAATACTTTTTGAACCCCAAGGAATTATGGTATTACTGAAGGGTCTGCAGATGCTTGTGTGGCCCCTTCTGTAATACAGATAGCTCTGGTGCATACAAATCACCAGTGATATCTTCAAAGGGTGTTCCCTCGTTGGCCCCAGAGGGAATCACTTTGTCCTGGCACCCATGCCGTATTATGGATGAGGGAGCAAAGGCATACATGACCTTAGGAGCAGGACTGATAGTGTGCCACAAAAAGGTGGTGCACTGTCAGTGCCTCCCATTAGGGCCGTCCTGCCGGATAAGTTAAAGAGGGACCCATTGACCACCAGATGGCCCCCTGCAGGTGATTGTAGCCACTCACCGCAACTGCCTGCTACAGGATCTCTCTCCTCTCTTCAAAGCACAGGTGGGTTGCCACCAGCAATGTGAAACATGTAGCAGATTTTAAGAGGCCGCTGCGTATTTCGAGCACGAGTTTGGGGCTGCCCTGGGGGCAGCACATTCATTGTAATAGGGAACACTGTCCTTGTTTGCACCCGGGCAACCTGTTTAAAGGTGTCTGGAATTATATAACATCATATTCCGTATATCAGGAACAATTAAACTGAACAGTTTATTTATAAAAGTGATAATCTACCATCCCCCAATATATAACAGCTTTTTACTGCAAGAATTCTTTGAACAGTCTCTTCAGAGGCAGACCATTCAAAAGAAAAACTTGATCAGGTATGATTTGAATCTGTGTATCAACAGACCCGAAACAAAGTCACCAGCAGATTTGCAACATGCAAACAACGGATCATAAACCAGGGAATGAGTGGCCTTTTTCACTCAGTTGAACAGGCACTTAGCCTAATGCTTGAACACAACATAGATAATATTACTTTACAACCCTAGACCTGTTCAAACAAAGATGTATTTCTGTCCCACACCACCATTGCATTACAATACCCAATTCCAGCCATAAAAAAGTATGGATATGTGGGAGGTACCATGTAAGTACCTTACAGGGAAACCCCATTGATGTCACAAAGAGTTGCTGAAAAGCTTCTCTAACAACACATCTAATTCTCTAGACTAGCTAACCTACATCTGAAAAATAAAATAAATTCTTGATACACTGAAATAGATAAACTGAAACATCAATTCCAACAATCCTAAAACACTCTCTAACACTTGGAACAGATTTGCAGTATATGTCAGAAACAATATAGATCAGAGGTTCTATAAAATGCCCTCAATGTGACTCCAGAAACTGAGAGTGAATCGCAATATCTGTTAAGGCAAAAAGATCGCTATTTATAACTATCTCAAACAATCTAAAACCTCCACCAAGTCCATCCCTGTCTTTATTACATCTTTGATGTTATCCATCCTCACCCTATTTATTCCCCTGGAGTTTGATGATACCTTGAGGCTGGCCCTTTAATTTAAAGCAAACAGAATGCATGGGAAGGCAGATTTAATCATTACCATAATAAATGCCTCCCACCTAGCAGGAGTAAGTCATGAATCCCTGGAACTTACCTGAATCATCACAATTCTCCTGAAGAAACTATTGCAATTCACCAAAGTGTTATGGATGTTTACCACCCAAAGTCTCACCTACTCTGCACAAACAAAATGAAAAAAGGGAGGTCATTAAGTAGTTTGAAAAATAAGAGGAGCTTATTATTCAGGATTCCTGCCTTCCAGTGGCACAGAATAGAGAAGAGACACTTTTCTCTGGATGAACGCTAGAAAATCATCTTAAAACTCGTCATCATATTGATAGCATTTCAAACAAGGTCCCATGATATTCTGCAGACCATAGGTCAGATACTTTTGCCTCAACCACAGCCTAAAGGTAGCACTAATAAAGGGGACTTGTATATTTTATTTGTTATTGGGAGTGCTTCAGAGGCCCACTCTAGCCTTCCTGCGGTTCAACATTTAACTACATAGGTCCTCAGGCACAGCTTTGAGACCAGTATAGGTGCATATCAAAATGAATGCTAATGACACACAAATCCACCTCCAAAGAGAGAATAGGCTGAAAAACCATACTAAGATTATCATATGGCTGGATGGTCTGTGTCTGTCAGGAAACAAAATCTTACTTTGCATAAACAAGCTGAGTCCAACATTCTGCTTCTAAGCAGGGTAGTGTCTGATTTATTATCTTTTAACAGGCCTTCAAATCTGGAAATGCTAAGACTTGCTGCTCCAGGGTAAAGCTTTGTGAAGTCGAGCTCTCATTTGCCCTCCAAGTCATTGCATTGGTAAATAATGTCGACTTGGAGTTATCAATGCTCTGTAATATACCCACAATTCTTCCAACCATCCATTGGATTTAGCTGGCAAGAACCTTGATGCTCTGATGTCTAGCCTATTACTATATTATCTTATCTCTGCTCCCCAAGAACTCCTTGACAGGCTGCAAAGGTTACCATATTGACCAGATAGAATATGTCTAAATCCTATTGTGACAAAAAGTAGCGGCTGCTACCAACTAGGGGTGGCTGGGTGCCGTCAGGGAAATAGTTTTTAAAAAGGTACTTACTTCTTTACCGCCGAACGCCGGCCGATGCCTCTTCTTTCTCCGTCTTGCTGGCAGGAAGCACAAAGCCCCCGCGAATCCCCTGACCAATCACAATACTGCCTTCACAGTGTTGTGATTGGTCTGAGTGCCGTGGTTCGGTGCTCATAGAGGGGCTGGCAGGCTTTGCATGTTCTCCACACAGGCTCTAATACAGCCTCCGTGGAGAACATGAAGAGTGCTCATGACGCTTTGGCCCACCCGAGACGACCAGCCAAAGCGTCATGTGCACTTTAGGTGCTGCCATCACTCCCCCACCTGTGGGGGGCCCAGACTGCATGCCTGACTCTAGCTGCAAGCTGTTTTTTGTATTCATCTTGCAGCTGAAACAGTGGGGCAACACTCCTCCGCCTTAGTGGAGGAGCCGCCACTGGTGACTACATGAAACCAATGCAGAAAATATTCCACTGCGCTCGGTGGACACAAAGTTGCCACTCAAAGCCAGACATTTGTTCTCTTCAACCACACACTAGGCCAATAAACAAGCTTTCAAGAGATTGAATCAAGCATGCAGATACAAAGTAGTCTAGGACCTCAAGCTATTCAAAACCCTAAGATCAAGCTTGATGGCAGAACCTAAGGGCATGTATTCGGGACAGGCTGGAAGGATATGTAGGATATGTTTTGTCTATTGTGAAAAATACAATCGAAATTATGGAGAGGCATATGGGGTCACTGGAACGTGGGAACAAATGTGGGAACAAATGTATTGAAAGGCGGACTGACCTTTTACATGCCTGTGCACTGACTACCTGTCATTACATATCGAAAAACATCTGGCTTTGTTCCCCTAACCTGATAGATTCCACAATATTCATTCTCACAAAAGAAACACATAATCCCTTTCAATAAATACCCCCAGCCAAAAACAAAAGACAGTTAGTTGGTTAATGCTAGTATTTCCTGCATGAATCTCCTTGTTGTGTGCAAGACAACGTATGACAAAATTATGGTCCATTCGCTATGTAAATCTGATGTTGAGCATTTTGAAAAGAGAACAAGAACAACACTTCTGTGGAATACATTGGAAAAAAGTACATCAAAGGACTACACCTTCCGACAGTACATTATATACATAAAATCACCATTCATAAAAAAGTGACTAAAACACAAAGGAGGCCCAGTTTATTCATAAGTTGAAATGGTTAAATTTACATCTGTAAACTCTTTAAAATAAACATGAATTTATACATATATATATATATATTCACTGAAAAAACCATAGGTTTGAGACCATATATAGTTAGGAATTTGCATTTACAAAACCTTGAAAATTCACTGAAAAAACCATAGGTTTGAAACCATATATAGTTAGCGGGATAATTTAATCATACAAAACCATTGAAATTCCCATATATAGTTAGTTGCACTAACTATATATTTCGCACACCCGCAATCCACTGCTGATGATGTCACATATTACATCATTCATGACATGGTCAGTGACATCACTGATGATATCCCTGATGACATCTCAAATGACATCACTGATGACATCACTGATGACATCATCGAGTCATTGTGTGTTTCTGTAAAGTTTAAATATGTTTTACAGATTGAAGAATGAGTGAATGTATAACAGTCTGGATGAAGGATTTAGTAGGTGCATGACTCACTGTATGAGTGAGTGATTTAATGTGTCTCACTGAATGCATGGGTTAGTGAATAAACTGTCTCAATTTGTGCATCAGTATGTCTGTTGTTGTGTAAACTGCTGCATGTGTTGAACAGTAGCTATATGAGTGACTATATGGGTTATTGATTGGTTGCCCAAGTAATTGTATGGGAGACTGAGTGTGTGTGTGGGTGGCTGGGAGGTGTGTGACTCTGTGCATAGATGTGTGAGCAGTTGATTCACTAGATGTATGGGTTCAAGAGTGCATGTAGAAACAGCTGTATTGGCGAATGACTGTGTGCATGAGTGTATTGATTAGTGAATGGATATCTCAATGCTACATGTCAAAGTAAGTAAATAAGTAAAACACAGTACATGTGAGAGTTGGCATATATAAATAACTGTGCATGAGAGCCAGTGAATGTGTGAGTGGCTGTATGGATCATTGTGAACTTGTATCAGGGATTGTATAAGAGAGTAAGTATGTGTTAGTATATGTTTGAATAAGTAAGGTGTGCATAACTGTATAGTTGAGGAAATGGAGGTGTGATAGATTCTTTGCATGACTGACTAGGTGTGTGAGTAACTCCATGGATGAGTGACAGTGTGTGAGTGTCTGTATACACTTAGTGTATCTAAGGTTATATTAGAGTCTGAAGAGGTTCATCGTATTATCACATGAATGATGTCATCAGTGATGTGATCAGTGATGTCATTTGAGATGTCATCAGTGATGTCATCAGTGATGTCATTTGAGATGTCATCAGTGATGTCATTTGAGATGTAATCAGTGATATCATCAGTGATGTCACTAACCATGTCATGAATGATGTAATATGTGACATCATCAGCAGTGGATTGCGGGTGCGCGAAATATATAGTTAGTGCAACTAACTATATATGGGAATTTCAATGGTTTTGTATGATTAAATTATCCAGCTAACTATATATGGTTTCAAACCTATGGTTTTTTCAGTGAATATATATATATATATATATATATATATATTACCTACTGGCGGTCGCCAGTAGGTATATATAGTTAGGATTTTTTCTCTATGGGATTTTTGAAAATTCTATGTCTAATAACTTTGGCGTTTGTGGACGGAATTGGCTGAAATTTTCAGGAAAATGGCACATTTTGTTTCTGAGCAGCCCCTGAAAATTGGGGGGGGGGTTCGTCCAGGGGGGGTCGAGAAAAAAGGGGGGTCCCAAAACGTGTTTTTAACATTGAGTTTTCCATAGGGCGGTTGGCCTCACTTTTAGCCCGAACGGCTGAATGGATTTGCACGAAACTTGGCAAAATTGTAGGGACTGGTAGCCCGATGTGCCTTTTGTAGGTCTCAATATATGTGCTACAGTGGATTTTGAGAAATTAACGTTTAAAAAAAGATATATATCTGTAACAGCGGACCGGGCAGCGCTCCAGTTCGCGTACTTTTCGCGCAACTGAGCTTTGTGAAGCGAAGCTGATTGGTTCTCCGGCGTCTGTAAACATTCCAAACAGTCCGTAGCAGCCACCATCTTGTCTCTCGGTAGGATCGAGAGACAAGAGGAGGCCAAAGCGAAGGGGCAAATGACCATAAGGGGGCATAGTAGATCCTCCCTGACCTCTTAGGTTTGATGTACCATTTTGCCAAGTTTGGTGTAATTCCGTTCAGCCATTCAGGCTGTAGACGTATCTAAATGTCAATAATCGAACGGCTGAATGGATTTGCACGAAACTTGGCAAAATATTAGGGACTGGTAGCCCGATGTGCCTTTGCTAGGTCTCAATATATGTGCTCCAGTGGATTTTGAGAAATTAACGTTCAAAAAAAGATATATATCTGTAACAGCGCTCCGCTTCGCGTACTTTTCGCGTTACAGAGCTTTGCGAAGCTGATTGGTTCTCCGGCGTCTGTCAACATTACAAACAGTCCGTAGCGGCCGCCATCTTGTCTCTCGGTAGGATCGAGAGACAAGAGGAGGCCAAAACGAAGGGGCAAATGACCATAAGGGGGCATAGTAGATCCTTCCTGACCTCTTAGGTTTGATGTACCATTTTGCCAAGTTTGGTGTAATTCCGTTCAGCCATTCAGGCTGTAGACGTATGTAAATGTCCTATGGAAAATTGCATGGGGAAAACACATTTGAAAGTGTTGAAATTTAGAACCAATTAAAATGTTACTTTGGTTTTGTATTTGTGTGTAATGAAAGTTAATTGGTTATGTATATATCTCAAATGAGAGGAAACCACAGCCATTTTGTGATACTACTGTCTGAGGTACATTTGTGAGGAATTTTTGGTGGTGAATTTCTGGTGTTTGATTTACACAGTACTAACACTTCTCCTACTTTTAAAAAGGTGAGTTGTTAATTTGTAAGGGGAACTATGTTGTACACTTGAAGATAATTTGAAAAATGTTTTCTGTTATTTATTTGCAGTCCTTCTGTTATACTAAATACTTGATAAAGTTAGTTTTATATTATGTATTACTAAAAACGATAAATGAAAGTGATTATTTTTTTCTGCAATTTACAGCAAGCAATTTCAAAATAAAATGGCTCACAATGAAGAGACCGTGGCAATTTCTTTTGCATTGTCCACTACATTGATTGAAATTGACAGCACCAATAATGAAATATTGTCACAAGGAGGAGATGACTTGAATGATTCCACTACATTGATTGAAATTGACAGCACCAATAATGAAATATTGTCACAAGGAGGAGATGACTTGAATGATTTTTTTGATCAATCTGTTGATGGCGAATTTATCGAATGTTTGGAGACCATAGAGTTACAAGAATCATCATTGCAGACTTTTAATGAGGAGATTCCAGATGAGATGATTGAAGAGGAAATTGCTGATGAGGACATGTTACTAGTTCTTTCAAATTTAGAAAATTCTGAAGAATAAATTTATATTTAGAAATCAAAAATTGTTTGAGACATTATTCATTTTTATTTTTAATTTATGAGGTTGTAGCGAAGTGATTGTAGTATAAAATGAGACTTATAGTATAGAGTGCAACATTTTTATGTTACATGGTAAGTTTACTCATATTTACTTCCCTTCTCCCACTATATTATCTCCAATGTGTATTTGACATCTCTTCTTCATCTCCGGCCTCCTTTCTCTCACTGTGTGTCTCTGATGCATCTTATCGCTGCTATTTTGTGTAATTACAGAAGAGAGTAAAATAAAATAGTTCGGAACGTGAAAAGGGGGCAAAGTAGAGTACCCCTCACCCCCTAGGCCTTCTCAGGCGGTCCCAAAAGGATCAGTTTCTGCTTTCCTGAGAGATTATGGTATGAGTTCCATATACCACAATAATTTGCATTACAACATGCAAGATATATATCTCCTATTACCAACTTTTGGAGATATTCGCGCTAAGCGCGAATATCTCCAAAAAGTAACACCTGCCCTGAGCAGTTCTTAGCCATGTTATCCAATGGGAGGTGGATAACATGGCTAAGAGCATTAGCTCGGTAATGCATGAATATCGCTGACTTTTTAGCGATATTCATGCATTGCGGCCGTTTTTTATCGCATTTGCGATAAACCTTGATAATAGCAAGGTTTATCTTCGATAATTTCTGACGATGCTTAGCGGTAAAAAATTCGTTGGTAAGCATCGTTAGCGATAAATATCGGTTAACTTTGGTAATATGCACCAACGTCTGTTAACGTTCGATTCGAAGGAAATGAGGAAGTGTTGAAAAACATTGTTTGCGCCATCTTGCCTTTTTTGAAATGCCACACTTTTGTCGTGCACGGCAGCCATTTTAGATGCCTTGACCAGACCCACTCTCTGCACGCTGTCGATTCGTAGCATGGCTCCCCACCCTCGCAAGCATCTTCCCCAGGCACTGGTCACCCCCGCTCTCTGTCTTATGCATGGGCAATAAACCTCCCCCCATCTGCGCTGCTCTTCCCTGAGAATCACACTCTGTGCCCGCCCGACACCTCCCTTTCGCCCTATTCACTACCGCACCCTCTGACACTCCTCTTCCTCTGTGTCCGATTGTCCAGGCTATCAGCTAGCCCTGCAGATGTAGTTTATGGCTCCAGCTGTAAAGAATCACCCCTCTTCAAAGGAGTTATAGTAGATCAAGGCCCACACCCGATGAGATCCATCACACCACACGTGTTCCTACTATCTGAAAACCATCCTGTATTGTGATTGGGGAGGGGACCGAGCCTGAAGCGGAAGATTCTAGGAATGACTCTTTGTACATCAAAGTTTTTACAATTATGTGTCACATTAAAAATATTTTGCACTCCAACAAAGTAGTAGGAATATAAAACTTTAATAACATATAAATATATACAACAAAACAAAAACAGTAAAAACATTTAAACAACGAAGAGACCGTGGCAATTTCTTTTGAATTCCTGATGAGGACATGTTACTAGTTCTTTCAAATTATGAAAATTCAGAAGATGTTGCCTGGGGGTGGGTCGTCAGTAGCAGTCTGTTGTGCGAATAGTTCCAAGGCAGCAGAACGCGCTGAAATCTAGATGGCACGAAAGTGATGTCTAGTAAGTTGCCGCCCAGCAAATAACGGCGTGGGGCGCCGCGGGGGTGAGTGAGTCCAGTAGGCACCACAGCTATTCTTACCGGCATTGCAGAATTACTGCTGGGGACAATGCCTGTGCTGTAGCAGGGTCACAGCAGAAACAAAAAGGATTCTGTTGAAGATGTTGTTGGTTTTCAATTTGAAAACAGTTCTGGTGTCAACTGCTATGGTAATGTAGTGGTTAATGTTTTGTTTTCTCTAGAAAATGTAAAAGAGGGGGAGGCAGTCCAAAGTTCCGTTAAAAGGGCAAAGGAAAGGATCGGTGGTTTGAACTATCACTTCAAAAGGGGAGGGGGTGCAACAATTTTTCCTACCGGGTCACACTGTGCTTTCACCGGAACTGAGGTCTGCAGGATTCTAGTAATTCAAAGTGAGGCTGGCGCCAGCATGGGAGCGCCGACGTTCCGCGGATACAGTTTCGTCACTCCACGGGCGATCATGGCAGTCATTCCCCATCGGGGGTCGGAGACTCCCGCGGCTCCTGTAGAATCTTCAAGGTCGTGGAGGACTACGGTGGTGGAGTCAACCAGTGACCGGGCCATTTCTTCATGCTGGGCCCGCTCTTGCCAGGTCGATCGCCATTTTGAGAGTTCGGCAGCTACCGGCGATCGCGGGGTCACATGAGCGGACAGGCTCCACCCTGCCGGGCGAGACGTTGCAGCATCGCCACAGTGGACGAACCCTTTTCGGGGCGCCTGGAGCGCTGAGGGTGCAGCTGGGAAGCCTTCACCTGAGGAGGCGGGAGAGGCCTGTTCGCACCGTCTCTCCCTCCCAGTGCACCCCACGGCGCCCCGCTTGACATTTGTTATGGCCGGTGGCGATGAGGACGGGGGGGGGTCGGAGGCATGTGCAAGACATCCCCCCCAGTGTTGTCAAAGCCATTTTTGAAGAAAGAAGTGGTGCCTGGCGTGTTGCCGCTGCTATTACGAAGGAGAAAAGAAAAAATGTCCCGTCCGTCTTTGGGCCGGGCTTCCGGTGGATGTCGGCCGGATGCCCCTGGCTCTGGCCCCATGAACGGGTTCCTTGGTTTATCGGCTGCAGCCGGATCCCGTCGGCCTCGGCCCCCCGACCGTTGGTGGCCGGACCGGAAGAGCATGTGGCGGGACTACCTGAAACTCTCAAGGGCCACCGCAGCCGGACTGGGAGAGAGAGGGGAGGGTCGAGGAGACATTCCCCCCCCTGCAACTCTTCAGCGTTGTAAAGGCAATCCCCTGGCCAGGTCCCGCTGGCCTCGGCCTCTCCTCCGGCTACACCCTACGTTAGGATCTCCTGGCCGAGGCGTGGCAGCAGGACCCGCCTTATATGGGCTGCTCCCGGCTGGGCGTAGCCGCAACCCTGCCCCACCTTGGAAGTTTCCAGAGTGGGGGCGGATGTTCTACTGACTTGCATTTTCCCTAGTCTATCGATTTTTTTGGCGTGGCAGGCGGTGGGACAGCGAGGGGTGATTTGGTTTCTCTTACTGTTTTTCTGGTCTCTCACCACTGGCATATTTCTAACGTTTTCTTGTTTCTAGGACATTAATAGGTTTTATCATTACGTTATGTTATCGTTTCTTTGTTCGTTGTTTAATAAAAGTTCATGCTCATCAGTGGCCTACTGATTTTCGTTTTCCTATTCTTTTCTTTCCAGGTTGTTTCATGCTAAAGTTTCTGTTAACAGGATACAGTGATCACTTCGTTATTATTGCATATGTCCTTTTCACTAGGGGTGCTCTCTGGTCGGGCCAGATGACGTATCTCTAGTAAATGGTCTGGGTGAAACAGGTGCATCAATCAGTGGGGAGTAGATAGGCATGACAGATTACAAATGGGGGAGAAAGGTCCGCTTTACGTACCCTTTCACTATTTGCAAAGATTTTCCTACGTATATTTGCAAACAGGGAATACCTCCAAAAAGAACCAATTCCCAAACAGTCAATGTTTGGGGAAACAATCAATCAATGAGGAACGAAATAGGCACGACGTGTTAAAGGTTTGCGTTACCTACCCTTCACTATCTGCAAAGGGAGAGAGAATATTCCTATTCTTCCTCGTTTGCAGGCAGAGAAGATTCTTAAGAGAACCAACTTCGAACAATTCAATGGTCGATTCAAACAATCAACAAGGGGTACTGTGAACACAAATGAACGCCGCTTATGTACATACACATTGGTATTATCAACAGGTTGTTCCTAATGTTTCTATTTTAGGGAGGTCAAAAAGAGATCCCATTAGTGGCCTACTGATTTTGCTCGATTCCTTTTGTTTTTTTACACGATTTTTCGCTATCTGCAAAGACTAAACAGAGTATTGCGACTCTGTGCTTGTTTGTAAATAGAGAATGAACCAAAGAGAACAATCAATCAAATGGAGAGAGAAGCAGGCACGACGGATTACAACGGGGGCAAAGGCCTGCGTTAACTACCCTTCACTATCTGCAAAGAGAGAGTACTCCTAATAGAAATGAGGGGTGGGGGGCAGCATTCAAAGCAGATCAGTGTGCATAAACACGAAAATGTTTTTACTTACCACGTACTTGACATTCGACAGCTTATGATATTTGCTATTAAAAAACCATTGAAATTCACTGAAAAAACCATAGGTTATAGACCATATATAGTTAGGAATTAGCATTTACAAAACCTTGAAAATTCACTGAAAAAACCATAGGTTATAGACCATATATAGTTAGGAATTAGCATTTAAAAAAACCTTATTTTACTCACACAAAACCATTGAAATTCCATATATAGTTAGTTGCACTAACTATATATCGCGCACCCGCAATCCACTGCTGATCATGTCACATATTACATCATTCATGACATGGTCAGTGACATCAGTGATGTCACTGACCATGTCATGAATGATGTAATATGTGACATGATCAGCAGTGGATTGCGGGTGCGCGATATATAGTTAGTGCAACTAACTATATATGAAATTTCAATGGTTTTGTGTGAGTAAAATAAGGTTTTTTAAATGCTAATTCCTAACTATATATGGTCTATAACCTATGGTTTTTTCAGTGAATATATATATATATATATTTGGCAGTGATAGTCCTGTTATCCCAGCTAACCGGCGATCTCTTGGCGATGCGGTTTCCAACGGTAGGACCACGCCGTTAAATAATTCACAATACTACTGCGTGATCAAGCAGCGGCTGCTACGAAACGCGTCGGCTTTTTGTTGTCTTGCCGAGTGTCCGATGAAAATATTACGCTAAATTAAAAGTAATCTTGCTGAAACGAGCTTCTTTGGTGTGTGCGATCCGTCTTTTCCTGGGTTTCCAGGAGTATTGGGATATATATATAGAGATATATATATATAGTGATATATATATATATATATATATATATCTATATATATATATATATATATATATATATATATATATATATATATATCTATATAAATATATATATATATATATATATATATATATATATATATATATATATATATATATATATATTCACTGAAAAAACCATAGGTTAGAGACCATATATAGTTAGCTGGACATTTTATTGACATAAAACCAATGAAATTCCATATATAGTTAGTTGCACTAACTATATATCGCGCACCCGCAATCCACTGCTGATGATGTCACATATTACATCATTCATGACATGGTCAGTGACATCACTGATGACATCACTGATGACATCTCAAATGACATCACTGATGACATCATCTAGTGTCTGTGTGTTTTTGTAAAGTTTAAATATGTTTTACATATTGAAGAATGAGTGGATGTATGGAAGACTGAGTGTGTGTGTGGCTGGCTGGGAGGTGTGTGACTCTGTGCATATCAATGTGTACTTGTATCAGTGATTGTATAAGAGAGTAAGTATGTGTTAGTATATGTGTGAAAAGTATGGTGTTCTGTGTTTAACTGTATAGATGAGGAAATCGAAGTGTGATTGATTCTTCACAGGACTGACTAGGTGTATGAGTGCATATGATAGTGTTGTAATAATGAGTGACTGTATGTATGAGTGATTGTATGGGTGAATGAGTGAATGTGTGTGTAGACGTAGGAATCAGTGAGTGCGTATGTAGTAACTGGTATTGGTGTGTCATGATGTCATCAGTGATGTCATTTGAGATGTCATCAGTGATGTCATTTGAGATGTCATCAGTGATGTCATCAGTGATGTCACTGAAGTATGGTGTTCTGTGTTTAACTGTATAGATGAGGAAATGGAAGTGTGATTGATTCTTTACAGGACTGACTAGGTGTGTGAGTAACTCCATGGATGAGTGGCAGTGTGTGAGTGTCTGCATAGGTGTATGAGTGCATATGATAGTGTTGTAATAATGAGTGACTGTATGTATGAGTGATTGTATGGGTGAATGAGTGAATGTGTGTGTAGACGTAGGAATCAGTGAGTGCGTATGTAGTAACTGGTATTGGTGTGTCATGATGTCATCAGTGATGTCATTTGAGATGTCATCAGTGATGTCATCAGTGATGTCATTTGAGATGTCATCAGTGGTGTCATCAGTGATGTCACTGACCATGTCAAGAATGATGTAATATGTGACATCATCAGCAGAGGATTGCGGGTGCGCGATATATAGTTAGTGCAACTAACTATATATGGAATTTCATTGGTTTTATGTCAATAAAATGTCCAGCTAACTATATATGGTCTCTAACCTATGGTTTTTTCAGTGAATTTTCAAGGTTTTGTAAATGCAAATTCCTAACTATATATGGTCTATAACCTATGGTTTTTTCAGTGAATTTCATTGGTTTTTTAAAAGCTAATATCTATAGCTGTAAAATATATTCTTTATTACGTGACGTATCACGTAGCCACGTGAGACGCCTCATGACGCGTCGCATAACCGTGACGTATCGGCTCTGCAGCGCAAACAAAACCCGTAACGTAAGCGTGCCGGAGCACGCTTACAGATATATATATTTTTTTTAACCTTAATTAGACAAAATCCACACGTGCACATATCTTGAGGCCTTGCAAAGGCACATCAAACAAACAGTCCCTACAATTTTGCCAAGTTTGCTGGAAATCTATTCCCATCATTTTTTTTTTACTGTTTCTCTTGGTTTTCCCCTTGTTACGCTTACCGGGACGCTACCCGGTACGCGAACCGGACGCTCCAAAAACACAAGATGGCGGACTCCCGTTACGCTGCCGGTTAGCTGCCCGGTTCGCGTACTGGGAAGCGCCTCTACCGCGAAAAATCGCGGGGGACTTTAATATCCCCCTCATCAATCGTAGGGGGTCTGGAGGGGTTTACCTTGCCTCCTTTCCTTCATTTCCCCCTTCTTTTTTCACCACATCTTGTCTCTCGAACCTACCGAGAGACAAGATGGCGGCCGCTCCGGACTGTTTACAATGTTGACAGCTACGCTGCCGGTTAGCTGCCCGGTTAGCTGCAAAAATTTTTTATTTTTTATTTTTTGCCCCGCGGGGCACTTTAATATCCCCCTCATCAATCCTAGGGGGTCAGGAGTGGTCTACCTTGCCCCCTTTCTTTCATTTCCCCCTTCGTTTTTCACCACATCTTGTCTCTCGATCGTACCGAGAGACAAGATGGCGGCCGCTCCGAACTGTTTAGAATGTTGACAGACACCGGAGAGCCAATCAGCTTCGCTTCGCGAAGTACCGTTACGCGCCAGGTACGCGAACCGGGGCGCTAACCGGAGCGCTGTCACAGATATATATATTTTTTTAAACGTTAATTTCTCAAAATCCACTGGAGCACATATATTGAGACATAGCAAAGGCACGTCGGGCAAACCATATCTACAATTTTGCCAAGTTTCATGTAAATCTATTCAGCCGTTCGAGCTAAAAGTGAGTCCAACCGCCCTATGGAAAAATGAATGGGAAAAACGCGTTTTGGGACCCCCCTTTTTTCTCGGCCCCCCCCTTGACGAAACCCCCCCAAATTTTCAGGGGCTGCTCAGAAACAAAATGTGCCATTTTCCTGAAAATTTTCAGCCAATTCCGTCCACAAACGCCAAAGTTATTAGACATAGAATTTTCGGAAATCCCATAGAGAAAAAATCCTAACTATATATACCCACTGGCTATCGCCAGTAGGTAATATACATATATAAACATATATAATCTGCATATCTATATAAATATAAATGCATGCATACATATACATATATGCATACATATGCATGTTATTTACATGAAAGTTTTAAAAACACTAATAAAAGCAAAGCTAAAAAGCCACCTCATTACAAACAGAATGGCTTTAACTTAAACGAGGGCGAGATCTATTGCATTTTCAATGCTTGTTTACTTTGGTTCTATCAAGAAGGCATTCAGATGTGTCACACATTTGCCATAAATTCTGAATGTTAGCACTCTAGTTGCTCATTAGATCACTGTAGTAAAGCTAGTGCTCACCAGGGAAGTCTGCTGCTAATCATGGTTTGCAGCCATTTTCCCGCATTTTTTATCCCGCAGACTTTCAGTCCGCATACCATTATCCCGCAAGGTCATTGACCTCGCATACCATTATCCCGCATTTTTTCAAAACGCATGTGCATTTATCGCGCATGCCTTTACAAAGAATTACGTTTTAAAGGCATGTATGGTAAATGCATTTGCGTTGTGAAAACCACGATGACGAGAGAGGTAAGTAGGTTTGTGTTAATTTTTTCGTGGGTTAGTGATTGTGTAGTGTAGTGTAGTGTTGTGTAGTGTAGTGTTGTGTTAGTGTAGTGTAGAGTTGTGGTGGTTGTTTAGTGTAGGGTCATGCTGGGGGTAGTGTTTTAGGGTTTATGGTTGTGTTGTAGTGTTTGCGTAGTGTAGGGTCATGCTGGGGGTAGTGTTTTAGGGTTTAGGGTAGTGTTGTAGTGTTTGCGTAGTTTAGGGTCATGCTGGGGGTAGTGTTTTAGGGTTTAGGGTTGTGTTGTAGTGTTTGCGTAGTGTAGGGTCATGCTGGGGCTAGTGTTTTAGGGTTTAGGGTAGTGTTGTAGTGTTTGCGTAGTGTAGGGTCATGCTGGGGGTAGTGTTTTAGGGTTTTGGGTAGTGTTGTAGTGTTTGCGTAGTGTAGGGTCATGCTGGGGTGTAGTATTTTAGGGTTTAGGGTAGTGTTGTAGTGTTTGCGTAGTGTAGGGTCATGCTGGGGGTAGTGTTTTAGGGTTTTGGGTAGTGTTGTAGTGTTTGCGTAGTGTAGGGTCATGCTGGGGGTAGTGTTTTAGGGTTTTGGGTAGTGTTGTAGTGTTTGCGTAGTGTAGGGTCATGCTGGGGTGTAGTGTTTTAGGGTTTTGGGTAGTGTTGTAGTGTTTGCGTAGTGTAGGGTCATGCTGGGGTGTAGTGTTTTAGGGTTTTGGGTAGTGTTGTAGTGTTTGCGTAGTGTAGGGTCATGCTGGGGGTAGTGTTTTAGGGTTTTGGGTAGTGTTGTAGTGTTTGCGTAGTGTAGGGTCATGCTGGGGGGTAGTGTTTTAGGGTTTTGGGTAGTGTTGTAGTGTTTGCGTAGTGTAGGGTCATGCTGGGGGTAGTGTTTTAGGGTTTTGGGTAGTGTTGTAGTGTTTGCGTAGTGTAGGGTCATGCTGGGGGTAGTGTTTTAGGGTTTTGGGTAGTGTTGTAGTGTTTGCGTAGTGTAGGGTCATGCTGGGGGTAGTGTTTTAGGGTTTAGGGTAGTGTTGTAGTGTTTGCGTAGTGTAGGGTCATGCTGGGGGTAGTGTTTTAGGGTTTAGGGTAGTGTTGTAGTGTTTGCGTAGTGTAGGGTCATGCTGGGGGTAGTGTTTTAGGGTTTAGGGTAGTGTTGTAGTGTTTGCGTAGTGTAGGGTCATGCTGGAGGTTGTGTTTTAGGGTTTAGGGTAGTGTTGTAGTGTTTGCGTAGTGTAGGGTCATGCTGGGGGTAGTGTTTTAGGGTTTAGGTTAGTGTTGTAGTGTTTGTGTAGTGTAGGGTCATGCTGGGGTGTAGTGTTTTAGGGTTTTGGGTAGTGTTGTAGTGTTTGCGTAGTGTAGGGTAATGCTGGGGGTAGTGTTTTAGGGTTTAGGGTAGTGTTGTAGTGTTTGCGTAGTGTAGGGTCATGCTGGGGTGTAGTGTTTTAGGGTTTAGGGTAGTGTTGTAGTGTTTACGTAGTGTAGGGTCATGCTGGGGGTAGTGTTTTAGGGTTTAGGGTAGTGTTGTAGTGTTTGCGTAGTGTAGGGTCATGCTGGGGGTAGTGTTTTAGGGTTTAGGGTTGTGTTGTAGTGTTTGCGTAGTGTAGGGTCATGCTGGGGGTAGTGTTTTAGGGTTTAGGGTAGTGTTGTAGTGTTTGCGTAGTGTAGGGTCATGCTGGGGTGTAGTGTTTTAGGGTTTTGGGTAGTGTTGTAGTGTTTGCGTAGTGTAGGGTCATGCTGGGGGTAGTGTTTTAGGGTTTAGGGTAGTGTTGTAGTGTTTGCGTAGTGTAGGGTCATGCTGGGGGTAGTGTTTTAGGGTTTAGGGTAGTAGTGTAGGGTCATGCTGGGGGTAGTGTTTTAGGGTTTAGGGTAGTGTTGTACTGTTTGTGTAGTGTAGGGTCATGCTGGGGGTAGTGTTTTAGGGTTTAGGGTAGTTTAGTTGTTTAGTGTATGCTAAAGGCATATTCGTTCTAAAAGTTTTCGTTATTTTAATTTGCGGCCTAATAGTACATGCGGGATTTTTTTTGCGGACTGATGGTATGCGGGATTTCGTCATATATTCGCTAATCATACTTTCTATGGCAAAATGAACCCCCTCATTTTGTTCCTTTTTAAATTAAATGTTTTAAGAGTTACCACTTTATTCCAATCAAGATGGCTTCAGGTGTGCCATACCTTTGTAATAAGTAGGACTGTTAGCACTCTAGTTGTTCTTTAGAACACTCTGGGACATTCTGTCATTGGGCTATAGTTGGGCTACATCTGGCTGATATTTGGGCTACATTTGTTTTTTTTTGTCTCTGGTGGCCATCTTTTGGCTACATTGGGCTACATTGGGCTACATTGGGCTACATTTGGGCTCCAACATATATATAGCCCAATGTAGCCCAATATATATTTTTCAAAGTTAATTTTCGTAAAAACCACTGGAGCCTATATCTTGAGACATAGCAAAGGCACATCGGGCTACCAGTCCCTACAATTTTGCCAAGTTTGGTGTAAATCCATTCAGCCGTTCAGGCTAAAAGTGAGGCCAACCGCCCTATGGAAAATTGCATGGGAAAAACACGTTTTGGGACCCCCCTTTTTTCTCGGCCCCCCTTGACGAAACCCCCCCAAATTTTCAGGGGCTGCTCAGAAACAAAATGTTCCATTTTCCTGAAAATGTCAGCCAATTCTGTCCTCAAACGCCAAAGTTATTCGACATAGAATTTTCAAAAATCCCATAGGAAAAAAATCCTAACTATATATACCTACTGGCTATCGCCAGTAGGTAATATAATATAATATACCATAAAATAAACAATTAAAATAGTGGAGAAAGTGCAATTTTCTACAATAAGCGACAAATTATGTGTATAATCGTAACGGATTCAAGTGATTACAACTTAAAATGACAAATCCTTCATTAGCCAGGTATTTGTATAAAATATTTCAACCAAAAGTGTGCCGGTCAAAATGACATAATGAATTTCTGTCTAAATTCTATGAGGAATACAGATATGAGAGGGACTCCATTATCAGTAAAGAAATTATTGTATTGGACTTAATTGTTCAAAAATACCAGGGAAAATATATGTCCAGTACTCAGTTCTATATTATTGGGATAGGAAGCCCTGGCTGCTGGCCTTCCAATACCATAAAGGAGTTGGAAAGAGTTGAGGTGAATTAGCTTGGCAATTCCAATGAAGAGCAGGGTATATTGGAATCCCATGAACTGAGGTTCTAGCCAACAAGGCTGTTGTTGCAGTTATTGATGGCATAAGGGACATAACAAGTGGTGATTGAGTTCCTGCAGAAGGGTCAGGTACTAGAGAAGCACAATCCAGGCAAGGACAACTGTCCAAAATAGATCTCTCTCTCTCTCTCTCTCTCTCTCTCTCTCTCTCCCTCTCTCTCTCGCTCGTGGTCTCTCTCTCTCTCTCTCTCTCAATAGATTGTGTTTGAGTTAAATTAATAAATAAATAAAATATAGTTGACTTTCTGGTCAACTATGACCAATTTGCACAGTATTATCGCAGTCACTCAAAGTGAAGGGAGCCAACAAATAAAGTGGGCTAACACATTGCTCCATTAAGCCTACTGTAGTGGATGGAAACAATATGTGAATGACAGTTTAGTAAGCCAATGTATGAAGCCCCCTGACCAAAAGCCACTCTATGTACTTATACTATGCTATGTTGGTGTGGAAAAACAATATTTTGTTTGAAGATCAAAAGCTTTCTCAAAGGCCAGCCCCAAAAAGAAAGCAGGTCATACGTCTATTACATGTTATAGTGCTTAGATACAGACCAGAATGGAGGCATTTGCTCTTAGCAGTACAGCAATGTCTGAGGTTTATGGAACAATGCTATTATTTATAAATTTATCAGGCTAATGATAATTTAGTTTCTGATATATCGCTTCCCAAGAAAGTTCAATAAAAAACTGAGGTCAAACTAGGCTTGGTGTGCCAAGAAAGAAAAAGCCCAAACCCTGCGTTTAGTTAGTACCAGACTAAAATCTGGGTTAAGATTAAAAACACCCACTGCATGTGTACGAAGATAAACTCCACTTTCTCCAGGACTAGGAACAATCCCTCATTTTATGCACATTTTCTCAGAGAAGGTGGCAGACGTTTCAGCATTTTCGGCACCTGGATTTTCATTGTTTCAATGAAGTTTCTAACATAAGGGTCAGCAGTCAGAATGAAATCAGAAGGGCTGTCCTTAATTAGATGCCCTTATTGGAACAGGAATATCCCTTGTATGGTGGGATCAGCATTCTCATTGCATGGTCTAGATTTACCTTTAGAGGAGAATGTGGCTGACCGCTGATGAAGATGGCCGCCAAATAATGAAGCTCTTGAGCCACTAAAACTCCCCTAACATCGTCCTAAAACCCTACACTGACTGTGCAATCGCATTCCAGAAGCAGCACAGACTACTAGCTGGGAGGTGGCGAGGCCAGAGGCTGCTGGGCACCACTAAAACATGCGGTCCTTGAAGGGGGTCTGGCAGCCAGGACATGATTACTCTGGCGCAGAGCCAGTAAGCCTGTAGCAACTGAAGAGAGAAAGGACAGGCGACGACCACCGGGCGACGCTGAGAGAACAGAAGAGACTGGGTGCTGGCTTCCAGGGTGCCCTCCCCATACACAACCCGCAGTGGAGGTAATGTAGGGGCCGCTGAGGAGGAGCAGGACGTCCAGAAACTAACGCACTGCAGGGCAAACGGATGGGCCTGAACCGAATGCTCCTACAAGTCTACGGAGCAGCATAGACATAAGTAGAGGGCCGACAACATGGCCATTAGACAGCAAAACAGTGGTAATTAACTATAATGTCCAGGGTCCCAGTACGGAGACAGTACAGATGCCACCGTACTAATGGAAAGCACCAACGCGAATGAGTATTCATGAAGTACTTCAACAACACGCGCTCAGCAGGCACAGCATCAGCTCCCTTGGGACTGGTTGAAATTGTTTCAAAGCGGAGCTTCCAAGACATATTTACAGGTGCAGTAGAATTGAACCCCCCCAGCCACCAGAAAGAGCACTGGGCTAAGGGACTGTAGTTTGCAACCAAACTAGGAATCAAATTGTCTGATTCTACCTAGTCTCTGCAAGGTGACCCCCATCACAGTCTCCTATAACTCTCTAGATCACGCCAAGCACAGGTGACTGGTGAAATCCGTCAGACCATGGCAAATAGACTCCCCCTTGGAGATGATCCTGCCTGGTAGGCACGATGAGTAGCACCTCTGCAACAATACTTTCTGGGCAGAGTCAGGGGAGGCATCAGGAAACAGTACCTAAGTGGAGGCGTATATACACCGCTCACCACCGAAGATGACAGAAGGAAGATGAGACAAGGCCATCTACCAGTCGCAATTGGATGAGTACACAAAACCAGTGGCCAATCTTGACTACCCGGCCCCACCAGGAAACCACACAAATGCATAGCTACAAAAAGAAGTGCAGAGAACAGAAACAGAAACCTTGATGCATGCTCTGTAGATAGAGATGGAGGCCTTGGAAGAACAAATGAACCACCTACTAAAGGGAAGTACCACCATGATGGCCAAGATGGATGTTTATGGATTGCACTCCAGGTGCACACATTTTTGAGTGGTGGGGGTCCGAAAAGAACACAGGGACCCAGTGTGGAACTCTTTATGAAAGATCTAATAATGAACATCGTAAAACCTAAGGGACTATTAAACTTTTTCTTGCAGGAACTGGCCGACAAAGCCCGGGTGCTGCCACACGAGCCAGGAGCTCCACTGTGAACTGTGATCACACAAATTTTCAATCACTTGGATAAGGATGCCTTCATGCAAGTAGGCCGACAATAGGGAGAGATAATGAATCTAATGACAATGTTGGTTGGAGTTGCCTCCAACCGACACCGTTTTGGGGATGGAACCGCCCACAGCACAAGCTCCCATTGAAAAATGGAATGTTTGTAAACATCCCTGCACTGTGTGGCGGGCAACACGCGGTGCCTGCCACACAGTGCAGGGATGTTTAGGGGGGCCCACATATGCCCCCAGGCCCAAATGCGGAGGGCCAGGGAAAGGACCCTGCTAGGGGCCCTCAAAGTCAGTTTCGACAGCCAATCCATGTCAGAAAGGCCGACATGGATTGACTGTCGTAAACCGACATCATAATCCTGAAGGCGGAAATGCCATCCTTAAGGAATTATGAGCTCCTTCTGACTGACCGATGGACTCTTTGAGCCCGTCGGAAAAGTTTTGGATTCTTCCACCTGTTTAAACTCTGACCGCTGTAATCACCGTCGACTTTAAACCCACAATGTTGGTCGGAGAGCACTCCGACCAGCAGTCGGAAGCTTTCTGACCGACATTGTAATCAAGGCCCAAAATATTAAAATGCAACCATCCTCCGCTCCCATACTTCACACACAAAGATCAACAACAAAGCAGAAGTTTTGAAGAGTTGAAAGAAGGAACTGAGAGAAAAAGAACTCAAATGCATGATGCTATTCCCAGCCAAACTCTGAGTGGTGGTGGAGGGAAAGATATGTTACTTTGGAAAGCCTGCAGAAGCATGAGAATGGCTACAGGGCTGGAGGCCGGCCAAACCCCCTGGCAGGAAGAGAGAACTATAATATAACCACACATTCAGCTCCCAAGCCTGTGAACCTGGACAATGGCCCCTGTGTTTTCCCTGAGCTAGTTGGATCTATTGTCGAGAACGTCCCCGATGTAGCAAATATTGAAATAATTGGGATTGCTCCTCCCGACACTTCTTTCTCTGCAACTTCTACTACTGAGCACTTGAGACTTATCTGGTGGAATGTGGCTGGACTTGCTAACAAGTTGAACACTCCGGACTGGACAACATATATTGAGACTGGGGATGTTTGCATGTTCCAGGAGACCTGGGCAAGAGAGGAACACATGCACCAGGGATACCAGTCATTCTTTATCCCGGCCAGGTGGGAGGGCAAAGGTCGTCCTTCTGGTGGACTAACAACATGGGTGGCATCCCATTTAGGCTGCGAGGCCTTACGCTTATCGGTACCATCTGACGATATTCTTGTGGTTCTACTGTCATGGCCGAATCAAGCAAAACTCGCTTTGATTAACATCTATTCGAGGCCAGTGGGAGTTGCCAGGGAGTCACCCACCATTGATGAGCTTTCAGCTTATCTAGCTGAAATACCGGGAGATCTACCCTATATAGTGGGGGGGGATCTAAACTCCCATTTTGAGCCGCTGCCCGGCCTCTTAGAGGGTTTCCCGATGGAAGAAGAGGCCAGGTGGTCAGTACCCTCGGTAGAAGCCCCTCCCCCGAAGGCATGGACCCCTGTAGCATTGCAGATCACAGCCCTAACCCTAAGGTTTGGAATTAGAGCCTGTAACGGGCGCACCAATTCAGATGTACCTAGCAGAACTACCTATAATAGAGCGGGAAGAAACTCCCGCTTGGATTATGTCTTGGTACAGATAGCGAACTGGCCAACTATTAAGGATTTTAGGGTTACTGAAAGGCTAGATAGCGATCACAATGCTTTAGAACTTGATCTCATTCATCCTGGCCTTCAAACCCCTGTAATAATGAGTGAGGAAAACATACCTGAACTTCTGCTAGCCAATAATAAAAAAAGAATCAGGTGGGAAAAAATAGCCTTGAGCCAGGAGAAACTCTCGAAGCTCTATGCAGGGTTAATCCCTATTCTAGAGAGTGTAGGAGATTTAGCCATTGAGACGGGCAATAAAGACACACTGGGCAAACTATACCAGGCACACGAGGAACTCATAAAGGGTGTGGCTCCCATCCTATTCAGTAACGTACAAAACTCGAGGAGGGGGCAGCCACATAAATCCTCGTGGTATAATACAGCCTGCAGAAAGGCAAAAGGAGAACTTCTTAGAAATATTAAGGAGGGCCTAGGTGGAGAGAAGGTAAGAGAAAGCAGACGGGCTTATAAAAAACTACTTGCCCATGCTAAAACTGAATGGGAGGTGAATCAATGGGAGGAGCTCAATAACTCCCTTGTAAAAGGAGATCACAGAATGTTCTGGAGAGTAGTGAATGGGGGGTCGGGGAATCTCCACTCAGCCATTGAGCCCAACATTGCAGCTGGGGTGTGGCAGGCTCATTTTCAATCCCTCTATAGCTCAGAGTTGGGAGAAACAACGAACGATATTGGTTGTGGCCAGGCGGCATATAAGGGGGAACCAATAACAGTGGGAGAGGTTAGGGTAGCAATAGCAGGTCTGACCTCGGGTAAGGCGCCAGGATTGGACGGCCTACCTGGGGACCTGTTTAAGCAGGAACCCGACGTTTGGGCCCCCTACCTTGCCGTTCTGTTTAACAGAGTTTTGAGCGGCATGGAAGTTCCGAGTACTTGGCTGGGGGCAGAGGTGGTTCCCATATTTAAGAAGGGCTCGCCCCTGCTCCCAGCCAATTATAGACCAATCAGCTTGATTGACGTACCACAGAAGCTGCTTGGTAGGGTACTGCTGAATCGGCTTCAGGACTGGGCAGAAGAAATGGGTGTCCTCAGCCCCTATCAGGCAGGATTTAGAAAGGGAGTTTCAACAGTGGACCAGGTCTTCCGACTGAGCGTCATCTATTGGAGGGCAGTGATTTGCGAAGGCGGCAGCTTATAAACAATATTTGTGGATCTGAGAGCCGCCTACGATCTGGTGCCTAGAGGTAAACTTTGGAGTGTCCTGTCTGAGATGGGTGTACCCGCGGACATCTTGATAATCTTACAGAGATTACATCACAACAACTATGCCCGAGTGAGGTTCGGGAAGTCAGGGGAACTGACGGATAGATTCCCCGTTGGCATGGGGGTTAGGCAGGGCTGTGTGCTTGCACCGACCCTGTTCTGCCTCTTTGTCAACGGGGTAATCGCCCACTTGAATGGCAACGAACATGCTGACGCCCCAAAATTGAACGGCAGCAGGGTCCCTGCAATCATGTTTGCAAATGATACCCTGCTGCTGTCCAAAACCCCAATGGGGATTCAG
Source organism: Lissotriton helveticus (assembly GCF_964261635.1). Lineage (NCBI taxonomy): Eukaryota > Metazoa > Chordata > Amphibia > Caudata > Salamandridae > Lissotriton > Lissotriton helveticus. The sequence goes on along the minus strand of NC_136067.1, from coordinate 1,797,843,421 downwards.
CGGATTCTCGACTCTTTTGTGGCCTTTTGTACAGATAGGGGCCTAGAAATTAACGCCGCAAAAACTAAATTTATGGTCCTGAACCCAAGTCAAAAACTGCGCCCGAATCCATTACTGGGAGCATCACGGTTGGAGAGAGTCTCCACCTTCGAATATCTAGGTGTGACCCTGAATGAGACTATGTCTTGGGGGCCACACCAGACTAGGGCCAACCTTAAATTAGTACAGACCACTGGGGGCATCGCGCGGATGTTGAAAAACTCGACATATCGGCCGTTGGGACCGCTCATCCAGATCTATAAGGCACAGGCAAGGGGCGCTACTATGTATGGGGCGGAACTGTGGGGACATACACCAACTCGCAGCCTGTCGGTAACTGAGAACAACTTTATTAGACAGATAGTTGCACTTCCGCCCAGTACCCCGCTCCTTCCCCTGAGGCTAGATCTGGGACTGAGACTAATAGCTGATGAAATAGGTCTCAGACCCATAGTCTTCTGGCGAAGACTATGGAGCAGTAAAGAACTCTCTGCTTATAGGGCGGAATTAAGGGAGCTTTTAACTCATCCGAAAGCGTTACAGATCCCTTGGGTAAAATATATTCAAAAATCATGCATGACACTGGGGCTCCCTGATCTTTGGTCTGATCCTGCTGACGCCTCACTAAACATCTCACGCAGAACTTTGGTCAATGTTTATCACGCCCAGAAATTATCCACTGCCATGGACCATCAGCGGGAGGGATCACTAACATCTGCATTTATGTTAGGCAAGGACTCATACAAGTTGGAAAGGGTTCTGGACGCCATGTCCCCCGTGCTGGCCAGGAAGCTGTTTCTCCAATGGAGATACGGCACATTGCCCTTGCGATCTTTTACCAGCTCCTGGACAACCCCGCCCTCCTCTAAGCAGTGTCCGACATGCTCTTATGCTGAGGAAAGTGACCTACATGTAGTCCTGTTTTGCCCAACCTACATGAAAGCTAGGAAATATTGGCTTCTCTCACTTATCAGAAACCTTGGTTGTAGGGAGTATCTCCCGATGTACAGAATTTTTAAAACTGATGTTTCGAGTCTAACCGTGTTTGCATTGGCAAAATTTCTTACTAATGTTTGGCATATCCGCACTAGTATTTTGAAGTCCCTGCCCTAGATTTAATTCTAAGTCTTTTTTAAATGTAACCTTGGTAGTTTTTAAATTCCATAAATGAATGATTTTATAGTGTATAAATATGTATTGTTGTTATTGGCGGTGATTTTATTATGGTGCATATGTTTTATTGTTGTTGTACATCTTGATGGCCACATGGCCGAAATAAAATAAATAAATAAATAACCACACATGGGAGCTAGAAGGGAAGAGCCCAACCAGAGGCGCACTAATCCCTTGTGATCATGAAACTCACAACATGTACGCCTGGTCATAAAGTGAATATAGTATGGCAAAATTCATATATCCAAATAGTGTCCTGTTACTACTTGATGTATGTGTGATGGAGCTGCCAGAGAACAAATACTTTTTAGGACAAGAACCCTCACTCATCCGAGGTTGACACGCTTCATCATAGGATTCCCTCCTCACACCTGGACTGCAAGGTCCTTGCTGTGGGCTACAACTCCCTTATGTGGAAGAGCTGAGGTTTCAGAAAGAGAGAACTCCCAAACCGCAGCCAAGGAGGAGCCAGTTCCTGGGGTACCCTTCAGAAAGAATCCTGGGGACAGCCTCGAACACAGAGCCCTAATGAAAGTTAGATTGATGGCAAGGGACATTCTGAGAAGACGACTGTGATGGGACCAACAGAGATCAGTAAGAAGTGGAACTACATGGTGAACTCTTCACACAGTTACCTGGTTTGGAGCGACATGCCCTCTGCACTGTTGGGGTGGTGGGAGTTACAAGCCAACCATGCAGGGAACCAGGGAAAGGGATTTGGGCGAATAGTTGGAGTTAAGTCACTTGGTTCCCACACCACACATGCACAGCATACCAGCAGGGACCAAATTCACCCCATACCAGAGAAGGGGCCCCCAAAGTCCCTGCCTAGGGCTAAATGGCGACCAGACTACATGACAACAGATTCCCGTCCTCGGATGAATAAAACCCACAGCATTAACTATATTACCCTGGATTGTCAGTGGTTTAGGTGGCAGGCTCAAATGAGGGGTGGTCCTACAACACATTAAGAGACAGGCACCAGATATTGTGTTAGTTCAAGAGAACCACCTTTATAACAACCACTCCAAGGCCTTGGACAGATGTGGTTACATTATGCAAGCACATAAGGAATGTACATCGGAGTCACGAGGAGTGGGCATATTCACCCATATGTCAACACCCTATGTCCCGTACAAAACCTGGGCAGACCCACTGGGATGGTACATCGCCCAAACAGGGCACTGGGATGAACTAAGATTGAACCTTTGTATGGTATACACCTCTCCCAAGTTACAAGCAGCCATGCATCCGAGACAGCCACACTGTTACTGGAACTCCCAAAAGGGATACTCATATTGGGAAGTGACATGAATGAGGTTGCCTCGGAAAAGAATGATAGACATCCTCCGAGGATGAGGAAACTGGAGACAACATTACTAAACACTTTCCTGAATGATATAGTAATAGTAGATATTTGGAGAGCACATAACCCTCATGCACAACAATACACATACCATTCTGGGGCACATTACAGACTTTCCCAAAGGATTATCTTTCGCACAGCACACATCCCTAATATGCCAAGCACCTTGTGAAAGGTATATTGGACCACTCACCGGCCTGGGTGACACTGCAGGGTAAGACGGGCAGAAAACACAAACAACGAGCACTTAACCATTGGTGCCTCAAAATTGAGGAAATACCAGAGGGACTCAGCATAGGTAGTGATAACTACTTCCCCAAAACTGAGGAAACAGTAGCCTCCCCAACTATGTTATGCTAAGCATACAAAATTGCAATAAGGGGACAGGCTCTGTCCGTGGTAGCTGGGGGTAAAAAAAGGAAAACAAGACGCTTAGATGCTTAGATACGCTAGGAAAAGAAACAGAGTCATTGCAGAGGAGAGAGCCAAGGCTACCTACCTCACAACACAATGACACTTCTTCGAGGTGCCAAGAAAGCAAACAAGTGCTTGGCCTGGCTCGATCAGAAGAGAAAACTGACCAATTAGGTCCTTGAGATCTAGGGACGGAAGGAGAGACCCACTCCTCAAGTAATTCGCAAATAGTGGAGGTGTTCGAGGGATTCTATGCAAAACTATACACACCTACATCCACTAGATCTTCATCTGAAACCTGTGCCCTTCTACAGGACCTAAAACTAGCCCAATTAACCAGAGGTGACAGAAAACAGTTAGAGGGAGATATAACCCTGGATGAAATAACCACTGCAATCAGAGAGCTGCAACCTGGAAAAGCGATGGGACTAAAGGGGCCCCTCTTTGAGTTATACAAAGATTAGCACCTAAACTCTTGCCACACTTGTTGACCATGTTTGAGGAGGCAAGGAAGGTGGGATATCTCCTGGGTGACCAGCAGCTGGCCACAATACTAACCATACAAAAAGTTGGCAAACCCCCTGAAGAATACACCTCCTATAGACCAATCTCACTGTGAAATGCTGAACCCAAAATACTTGCCAAAAGTGATTACCACCTTACTGTACCCTGATCAAGTGGGCTTCATGCCCAACAGAAGCACGAGATTCAACCTGCTGCACTTATTTGGGGTGTTCGATAACATAAAAGAGATAACAGAACCATTAATGGTAATGGCACTGGATGCCACAATGGCATTTGATGCACTAGAGTGGCCCTACATGTATGCAGTACTGGACAGGATGGGTTTTGGCTCTAACTTCATAAGTTAGATCAAGATCTTATGAGGCCACACCCTGGCTAGGGTATGGGTCAATGTTACATTCTCAGACATTTTCGAATTGAGGAGGGGGAACAGGCAGGACTGCCTGCTATCAACCATGGTATTTGTGTTGGAATTGGAACTCCTAGCAGCATGAATCAGACAAGATACACTGGTGGAGGGTATAAAATAGGAGGGACCACATCTCTCTTTATAATTAATATTATCATTAGTGACTTGTAGAGCGCATGGCTACCTAGAAAAGGTTTCCCAGCCCTATCCACCTCACTAAAGCAAGGACAATCACACTGTTACGTCAACAATTATAGAGGTGGAAATAGCCAAGTTTTAAGCTGCTTCAGAAAAACGCTGAGCGATTTACAGGCTCACTGAAAATGTGGAAGGTAATTCCAAAGCTTAGGGCTGAGATGTGCAAACGCCCAGCTACCCTGGTGGGAATTCCTAATCATAGGAACCATTGCCAAACCTGATGGCTGAATCTGAGTGTAAGGTTTAGATGGTATGCATACACCAATAGTCTCAGATACATTGGACCTGTATTAGCAAGACACTTGTACATATAGCATAAGGTCTTAAATTGGACTTGCTGCTCAATAGGCAACCAGTGCAGAGTATGTAGCAAACTGGCTGAGGAGGTGACCTGGGTGGATGAAATAGTATGCGGGCTGCCACATTTTAAACAATTTGGAACCATTTGAGCAAGGATTTTACAACACCCAGATACAAAGCTTTGCCGTAGTCCAGTCTGGAAATCGCCAGAGCCTGGACAGCTGTTTGTTAAGCAGGAACCATAATTCATGGCAAGATACTCTTTATCCATTTAAGGATGCCGAAGCAAGTGGCAGCCACTTTATTTATCTGGTGACTCATGGACAGCTTGTCATCTAGCCATACCTCCAGACTTTTTACCACCTGAGCTGGGAAGGGGGTCATACTCATAGTAGATGGCCAAAGAAGAGGACTCCAAAGGTGAGAGTGAATGCCCACAAGCAAAATCTCCATCTTGTCCCCATTAAGTTTTAGTGACTTGATGTTCATTCAGGCTGAAACTTGGACAAGGCAGTAATTAAGGGCTTCTGCATTGAGGTTATCATTTGTGGAAAAGGATACCACAATTTGAGTATCATCAGAGTGCGAGAAAAGTGCAAGCCCATGGGATTCCACAATCTCAACAAAAGGCCTTACATATAGATTGAACAGAAGTGGGCCATGGGTAGAGTTCTGTGGCACCCCGAGGCTGGACGTTATGATTTGGACCTGTATTTATGTGGATGTACCTAAAAGGTGCGTTTATACAGCAAGGATCTTAGTCACAACAAGGCTGTGCCCTGCTCTCCCATTCCTTCTAGTCTGAAAAGCAGAGTGGAATAATACACTGTGTTGAGTGCAGCCCTGAGATCAAGAAGAATCAGTGCTGCTCTTTGCAGACGATACCCTCTTGATCTCTAAAAGCCCGATGGGTTTACAAAAACTATTAGATCGTTTTAGCCAGTTCTGTGACTCCAGAGGCTTGTGTATAAATACAACCAAAACCAAGCTAATGGCACTGGCACCATCGAAAAGATTTCGAAACACCATCAAGCTGAATGACTCTCCATTAGAATTAGTCAAAGCTTTCGACTATCTGGGTGTACGGGTCAACAACTTGATGAAGTGGAACTCCCATCTGTCAAAAATGCTCCGTAATCACAAACGCATGTCGGGGGCCATCGCAAGACACCAGCGTCTTTCCCACAGCCGACCTGTGGCTCCTGCCATTAAGGTCTATGAGGGAAAAGCCTTGCCTTTGTCTCTTTACGGGGCCGAACTGTGGGGATTCGAGAACACCATGGACTTAGTGAAATCGGAGAATACGTTTTTTAGTGATCTGGTCTCGCTCCCTCCATCGACCCCACTAGTCCCGCTCTGTTACGACTATGGGAAACATCCAATAAATGAATTGGCAAGGTTACGCCCCTTACTATTTTGGGTATGCCTCAGAAGGACCCCGGAACTGTGTAACTACGCCTCTGCCCTGACCGAACTAGTCCGACTAGATACAGGCCATAAGATAAGTTGGGTATCTAAATTGAAACAGCTGTTGGGGGACATCGGACTGGCAGAGGCTTGGGAGAGCCAGATTCCGCCGCCAAAACAAGCAGGTAAGAAGGCCTATTGGGAGTGGGTTTCCTTAGAGGCCACACGAAATCAGAAATACGGTACCTTGACGGAGAAGTTCCTGGACCATAAGCTCGCCCCCAAACTGGAACCCTTTCATGATTTTATCGAATCCCAGAGAGACAGGGTACTCTATTTGAAGCTGAGGTTCGGCACTCTCCCACTGAATGATTTCATAGTAGGGTGGAAACCCACGAAGGTGAATGACAGCAGGTGCCCGGGTTGTGCTTCCCCCACGGAATCCATTCCCCATTTTCTTTTTGCCTGCCCGGCGTACAAACAGGCGAGAAGAAAATGGCTGAAACCCGTGTGCTCCAACCTGGGATCCAAGAACTATAGGGAGGTACTGCGTATTTTAACAACAGAGACCTCCATCCGTAGTGTAATCTGTGGGACAGCCAAATACCTGGGATGTGCCTGGCTGAAAAGAACTAAGCTTCTCGGGGCGAACAAAGCACAAATCCAGGAACTCCAGTAATCCCCCCCCCCCATTATTGTGGCCTCTATTTTTATATCTTTTTTTATATTAATTGTTCTTAATCTTGTATAGTCTTTTTTAAGGAAAGTTTTATATTTTGTATAACTAGTTATAAGTGCGTACCATCCTTTTTTGTACTGTTTGTATGACAAAGCGATATCATCTCTTCTTTTAACATTGGATGGTTTAAAATTATGAATTGATTGTGTACACTTTTATGATATCTGTATATCGAATAAAGTCATACAACAACACACACAAAAAGGATACCACAATTTGAGTGTCATCAGAGTGCGAGAAAAGTGCAAGCCCATGGGATTCCACAATCTCAACAAAAGGCCTTACTTATAGATTGAACAGAAGTAGGCCATGGGTAGAGTCCTGTGGCACCCCGAGGCTGGACGTTATGATTTGGACCTGTATTTATGTGGATGTACCTAAAAGGTGCATTTATACAGCAAGGATCTTAGTCACAACAAGGCTGTGCCCTGCTCTCCCATTCCTTCTAGTCTGAAAAGCAGAGTGGAATAATACACCGTGTTGAGTGCAGCACTGAGATCAAGAAGAATCAGTGCTGCAGTACTGCCTGAATATAATTGGCCTCAGAGATATTCCATGACACAACAGAGGCATGTTCAGGCTCTAGCCAGCCCTGAAGCTTCATTGTGCTGGGTGCAGTATCCCATTTAGCTCAACATAGGATGTACGTTGACCATTGAATTGATTTTCCAACACCTTAGCTAGAGTAGGCAAGAGTGAAATGCCCTATAAAGTTACCATTTGAGAGGGTCAAGGTTAGGCTTTTTGAGTAAAGGTGTGACTAAGGCCCTCTTCCATGCTAAGGAACCACTGCCTTCTGTCAAGGAGACATTCAGAAGGAGGACTGTGGATTTGCAGGTCACATACTATACATATATACAGATAACATACTACTCTACGTGACACAGATGGAACCCACCATTGACAGACTCATGCATATCATACCCAACTTTGGCAACTATTCCGGATATCAGATGAACTGGAACAATTCTATGATATTTTCCCTGACGGCTCCTGCACTGTACCTGCTCCGAAGCTGGACAATGTCAATGGCAAGGAAAGGCATTCAATACCTGGGAATGTACATTACACAAGACCCTGACAACTTTTTCCAATGCAACTTGTATGTGTTCCTGGAATACCTCAAGCAAGACGTTCATCACTTGAGAAAATTACTCTTGCCGTTAATGGGAAGAGCATCGATGTTTCAGATGATGGCCCTGCCCTGACACCTATATGTTCTCCAAAATATGCCCTACAAGATACCAACACAATTCTTCAAAAAAGTAGAAGGAGAGGTGAAGCTACTATTGTGGGATGGGGTTCGCCACCAGATCGCACTGGCAAAATTAATGGGAGGGCAGGGGTGGCTTCTCCTCAGGAGAGGAGGAGCGTTGGTCCGCCTGTTGTGAGTGCAGCAGGTAAACACAAATAAATAAAATGCCATATCAATGCCATTTTATTTATTTGCCACTGCACCGGCTCGCACTGTGTACAGCGCAAGGCTGGAGGCGGGGCTGAACCCTGCAAATGCAAGATGATAGCACTGGTCTACAGTGTGCATGTCAGTTTGGCTGGACGTTTTGCGACATCCAGGCTGACATGCGCACTGTAGACCCAGTAATCCAAAGTCTGTGAAATTGCCTGGGGATTGCTGGCACAGGCAACCAGCCTCAAAATGAGTGCTGGGTGAGCATGCTCCCACCAATTTTGGGGCTACTTTCACAGCATGAGAGCACCTCCAGGATTGGTTGGAGTTGCGTTTGACCAGCAGGAAGGAAGTCCTTTCTTTTCCTGCTCATGGACAGCAAAGAAAAGTGCTGCACCAGTCGTGCTCCTGCTCCCTAATATATGGTGAGTCATGCACCTTTGATCCCCATTGTTTTTAATTTAAGCTAGCCACGACTGTCGGAGGGGTTTATGAGAGAGGCATAGCCTTACCTGACTTCGATAGTTTTTCTCTCCCAATCGTATCTGTATTATCCCGTATTATTTGTTGTCATCCGTTTTACCGCCTTCCGAGTGTTTGCAAAGTACTCGCTGGGATGAGGAAATACTGCACGAGCAAACAATCGGAAGGCGGTAAAACGGATGGCCACAAATAATCAGGGATAATACAGATACGATTGGAAGAGAAAATCTATCAAAGACAAGGAACTATTTGGAGAAAAAGATAACACTAAACATACCGACGAAACAACCCTGAGGAAGTCGTGGCCACTTGCCATGGGCGACGAAACACGTGTTGGCTAAAAAGAGGCTAAAAAAGGAACTAAACAAGAACATATGAGAATAAACCCAACAAATACAAAGAAGGACAAGATTTGTTGATATCTGTTTTTATGTAGTACATGTTGACAATAGTGTATGCCGGGGAAACCTACTTTTTGTTCAAACTGGGCGATTTTGATCGTCCAACTGGGGAGTGGGTGATCACACTACCTCAAAGCAGTGCACATAAATAAGTACACAATGACTTTTAAGTGTACTTCTGTAGAACGCCACAGAACCTTCTGCAAACCTCACCCACGCTAGCATGCCTTACCTGACATCCACAAATACCACTGGGTGTCTCAGCTGACCATAATAAATGATTGAGGACACCCCCCCAAACAGAACCAGCACCTAGAATGGATAGTAAATCATGGGAACCAGAAGGGCCCCAGCAACACTATAAGGGAGGGGACCCATGGGGAGCATCCCCCACAAACCAGAACGATGGTGACAATATGGTAGGAGACTGCATCATATCTTGGTTGAAACTGTAAACTCACAGCAGAAGCCACACAGTGGGACAGTAAAGAGCTGAGAGCCCTATAGGTAGTGGGTAGCTGAAACATAATAGGCATCTCAAGGTTAGGTGATCTCTGGGAGGGATGCAGGTTGACCCCCCTAGAACTGCTCCAGGGCACTTACTACCTGTCCAACACAGAGACGCACCATTACCTCCAAATCAGACATGCACTACTTACTCACATTGCCATGGGAACTGAGATCCCAGAAATCACACCGCTGGAAGAGGGAGTGCTGGCGGAAACGCTCTACAAGGGAGTTATCTCCTCCCTGTACTGGAAAATAGTAAATCCTTCCCTGGGAGGCAAACCTGTTTTCATTCAAAGAGGGGGAGTGGGAGAAGGTGCTACAGGGTCCCAGGGATGTGGCGATATAAGCAGGGTCCTCAAGGTGCAGCTTTCGGTGTTGCACAGGGCATACTGTAATAAAACTGCTCTACTGAAGATGGTGAGAACACCAAGCGTGACTTGCTAAGATGGTGTGAAGTAGTGGGGTCCTTCTACCACATTACATGGAAATGTCCAATAATAGGAACATATTGGCAATCCTTCCTGGGATGTATCTCGCGAACAATAGGAACCCAGATTGACAGATCACCAAAACAAACCTTATTTAATATAGTAGTCGAACAGTCCACCGGATCACATCAAAAGACATAGATAGCACTTGGTCTAGTGGTGGTCAAGAGAAACATAGGTAGATTATGGGGCATGGTATAGGGGCCAAGGCTGGAGAATTGCAACAGAGACATAAACTGGTGTATGCTAGTCGAGAAAACAATCTATGAGCGCAAATGGGGGAAAACATGGGGGGCAGCCATCGGGAACTAGGCGCTGTTAAAAGACAGCATGTTATAATTCATTCAACCATGAGTTGCTGTGAACTGTGCAATGCTATTCTATTTTTATTCTTTTATGTCTCCTGAGTTTCCATAAATGCCAATAAAAACAAGTTAAAAAAATGTATTTCACTTTGGAGCACAAATCCGCAATGCAGCTAGAGTATCCCACTAATTTTAGAAATCCGATCAGTAGACTTGTCCTCTGAAGTAGGGTTTCCAGATTCTCTGATCTGGGCAGGGTGTCTGTTTGGAAAGGAATGTTCCCTGTGTAGTGAACAGGCATTTGCCACTGTCCCGAGTGCCAGACTTCATCATAACCTGATATTTGTTTGGCCAAACAATCATGCTAATCTACCAAATGCACAGAGGCCTAGACTTGTCCATAGTAATTCAAGGTCTGGAACGTATTCTCTGACCTCAAATGGTGGACCAAGTCTCATAAATGGCATCAGACTATTGTCCATGTTTTGAGGTAATCACATAAAAATCATTTTGGCGGAATAGCAGGTTTTTGTGTATCAATAGTATGGCTAAGGGCCTGATTTAGATCTTGGCGGTTGGGTCAATCTGTCATAACGGTGCCGGATATCCTGTTCACTGGTATCTTCATGACACCTAGCCTCCTAGGTGGGAGGGGACATCACCTGAAGTCTGCCTTTCTTGTTGGAAACATTGGGCCTCATGTACAAGGAACTGACACATCTGCTAGATGCGTCAGTTTACTTGTGTCAGCGCCATATGTCCTTGCGCCACCATGGATGCGCTGCATTTACAATACAGTGCTCCATGGTGCAGGGATTAACAAATGCGTCAGAAATTCTGAAGCATCTTTTGGCACAAAAGGGACGCATTGCTGGAGATGCTCATGAAAGGGATTTAACTCCAGCACTGTGCCACAACAGATAGGTGAGTCCCATTCAAAAAGCCCTGCATCATTCCTTAATCCTGGTGTTAGCAGACATAGGGATTTTGATGCAGTGAAGGCGTAGAGTGACGCAGTGAATTGTTGTAAATTTCAATTCATCAGTCCTACATGGCTTTTTGTGTGGGAAAGCCCACCCTACATACATTATACCTGACCCCGGTATAATGTGGTGCAGGGCTTTACAATGTGACATATCTCCCTAGATGCGTCACATTGTAAATGGGCAGCAACGTGGTGCATTGTTTACGTCACAGCTGCATCACAAGAAGGGATGCAATGGCAGCGCAAAAGTGTTGCAAGGGGCTTGTAAATCTGCCTCATTGAGCGTATGTCCTGTACCAAGAAACGTGCCTATATAGAACAACATGAGAAGGGTGTCCCCAATAATTAGGACGGACAAAAGAAGTTCCAACAATAGGGCCAACCAAAGAACATACACCCACAGAACAGCTATTTACTTTGAGTTATTTATTTTTCATAGTGATTCAAACTCATTGTCATATTTTAATAATCATAAGAAAAGTTCATTTAGGTCAAATAATTATATGTAAACTTGCGAATAATTTAAGTTTTATACATAAAAAGAGAAAGACACACCAGTCCCGACACACATTAGACAAAATGAAAGCATAACACGCTATTCAATCACTCCATCAGTCAACTCGTAACTCACTTACACACACCACATGCATTCAAACTCAAACAAAACAGTGTTCCTTAAAACATGAGAGGGAAAGCGACGACGCGCGTTTCGGAACAGAAATGTTAGAACATTCCTCCATCAGGGCGCATATTGTGAAAACATAAGTTAACACGGTCTTTTAAACTCCAGAATGTAATGAGAAGACCCATGAAACGTATCAGATTTTCAATCGAGGCTGACGTAGCATATCTGTGGGCGAGAAAAAATGGAAAAAATGTATATAAGCCATAATAAAAAAAAAAAAAGGAAATAAATCCAGGTCACAATCAAGAGCAAGGCAGTACTAGAAACACATATACTTCCAATCATTCATTAACACCCATCGGTGAAGCAGGTAGTTCGTGCCTCAGAATACCCCTTGAATGGAGAACACAAGGATGAAATCAACCATCACCAAAAAGGAGTAGCATAGAAACAGAAAAGAACAGAACATGATCCTTTCCAAAAACACACCTCTGGGAATGAAAAAATCAGGTACTCCTATAGAATAGAAAGAGGAGTACACGGAATAAAGCGACTCCCACAGGACGCGACTGTAGTAGAAGTAAAGCTTACAATGGTCTGTCTCCGCAACTCTAAACATGAGAGGAAGAGACAAGACAAAAAAGGCTCATTAAAAGGCTCTAATGCAAGAGCGTGTAGCCAACAATACACAGGAGTAGTCTGGACCAGATAGGGAGGGATTTAAATAAAATCTGCAAGGGTCCACTATTTAAAGGTGACAATTATCCAAAGTAAGATAACAAGTCAACATGGGACAGAAATGCTCACCTATCGATGATATCAAGCAGAGCTGGTAAAGTGGCAATGTCTGTACCGCAAATCCCGTTTTTGAAAGCTTTCACGTCGCTCAATACATAGTTTAAAAGCCTGGACCAGGAAGCAGCATATCTAGATGTAAAAAACAACATGCTTAAAATGTATCTACACGTTCAAAAGAACAGCCTGTCGTGGTGTCGAAAGTGGAGCCAACCGACTAAACATGAAGCGTCCACGAACTCGAAAAAAGGCCTCCATGTATAACATGCAGGGCATAAGGGGGGAAGAAATAAAGCACCGCCAAAACGATGACGAGTGAAATAGTCATTTAGTTAAAACCAATAAGTAGCATATTACAACATGAAAAGAAGGGAAAACATTGAATACCCCAGAGCAGTATTTAAAAAGAAAAGGGATTGATAGACACAACATACAAAAGATAGAAAATACCTGTCAAGGTCTGGTAGGGCATATAATATTCTTGTAAGGATGGAGAGAGAGAGAATCGGGGGCCCGGAACTTCCTGGCGTGTAGAGTCCTATAGCATAAAAATTAAAGTGTAAACGCCAAAGTCCCAAATCGAGCGGGAAGAAACAATGTCGACAAACCGAGTGTTCGAGATACGCTTACCTGTCCAATCTTACAGCGTGTATACGGAGTCAGGCTGTTCTTTTGAACGTGTAGATACATTTTAAGCATGCTGTTTTTTACATCTAGATATGCTGCTTCCTGGTCCAGGCTTTGAAACTATGTATTGAGCCACGTGAAAGCTTTCAAAAACGGTATTTGCGGTACAGACATTGACACTTTACCAGCTCTGCTCGATATCATCGATAGGTGAGCATTTTTGTCCCATGTTGACTTGTCATCTTACTTTGGATACTTGTCACCTTTAAATAGTGGACCCTTGCAGATTTTATTTAAATCCCTCCATATCTGGTCCAGACTACTCCTGTGAATTGTTGGCTACACGCTCTTGCATTAGAGCCTTTTAATGAGCCTTTTTTGTCTTGTCTCTTCCTCTCATGTTTAGAGTTGCGGAGACAGACCATTGTAAGCTTTACTTCTACTACAGTCGCGTCCTGTGGGAGTCGCTTTATTCCGTGTACTCCTCTTTCTATTCTATAGGAGTACCTGATTTTATCATTCCCAGAGGTGTGTTTTTGGAAAGGATCATGTTCTGTTCTTTTCTGTTTCTATTCTACTCCTTTTTGGTGATGGTTCTGATTTCACCCTTGTGTTCTCCATTCAAGGGGTATTCTGAGGCACGAACTACCTGCTTCACCGATGGGTGTTAATGAATAATTGGAAGTATATGTGTTTCTAGTACTGCCTTGCTCTTGATTGTGACCTGGATTTATTTCCTGTTTTTTTTAATTATGGCTTATATACATTTTTTCCATTTTTTTCTCGCCCACAGATATGCTACGTCAGCCTCGATTGAAAATCTGATACGTTTCATGGGTCTTCTCATTACATTCTGGAGTTTAAAAGACCATGTTAATTTATGTTTTCACAATATGCGCCCTGATGAAGGAATGTTCCATCATTTCTGTTCCGAAACGCGCGTCGGCGCTTTCCCTCTCATGTTTTAAGGAACACTGTTTTGTTTGAGTTTGAATGCATGTGGTGTGTGTAAGTGAGTTACGAGTTGACTGATGGAGTGATTGAATAGCGTGTCATGCTTTCATTTTGTCTAATGTGTGTCGGGGCTGGTGTGTCTTTCTCTTTTTATGTATAAAACTTAAATTATTCGCAAGTTTACATATAATTATATGACCTAAATGAACTTTTCTTATGATTATTAAAATATGACAATGAGTTTGAATCACTATGAAAAATAAATAACTCAAAGTAAATAGCTGTTCTGTGGGTGTATGTTCTTTGGTTGGCCCTAATATTTGGAACTTCTTTTGTCCGTCCTAATTATTGGGGACACCCTTCTCATGTTGTTCTATATTGATTTCTCCCTGGTGGGTTGCTCCCCGCGCCTTTATCTTACTTATGTTGTCAGGGTCCCTCTTCTGTTTTTTTGCATTTTTTTCCAAGAAACGTGCCTGCCATTTGAGAGAGGGAAAGAGTATGCTTGGCCCTGCAGGAGGAGGGTCTGTCCAGTAGGAAAGGTCCAACATGTTCCCAGCTTGAGGAATAACCAGAGGAAGCTGGATGCAAGAGGGAGCAAAGTATTCAGATACATAAGGACTTTCACTACACTTCACATTCCAGCATTGACCCTAGAGCTGGAACTTAGTGTAGTTGTTCTTTTTACACTCTCACCTTCAGTAAACTACTGAAACACACATTTTAGGGAGTCTTTGATACCAGTTTCCAGTCTTTTTAACGTGTTTAGTACTGAATTGTGCGAAAGCTACAAGCAAAACGGAGCTCTTACTACCTATCCATAGCACCCCATGGAAGTTTCTTAACAATTCAGTTTCAGATCCACGTTTTTGTCATGACCACAAGTGGGTTTTGAATTAGAACACCTTATTTTCCCCAGTTCACCATACATTTACCTAGGCGTTTGGTTAATGTAATTAATGGTGTTATGGCATAAAGTTTCTAAACCTTTTGAGATCTAGACTTGCTTTGTTTAATAAGAGGTATGCAGTGTACTACTGTACATTCAAAGCGCTACAGAGAGAGATTAGAGCCTGCAGTACATTAGACATAAAAGGAATAAAGACAGAACTGAACCAGGGTCTCCACAGCATTACTATTGGCTGTGAAACAGTGTTTATAATGCAGACAGAACTACATAGTGCCATTACAACGCAGACACTACAACAAATGAGTCATTACCTCACGTTCCATTACAAAGCAAGTTGTTACAACGACTTGCTTTAGGGAACGCAATTTTGAATTTTAAATCCAACACCTTCCCCTCTGTTTCATAGACTGGAGTTGGAATAGTAAAATATACCATTCCACAATCCAGCGCTTCCCTAAGCCAAGTTGTTGTAACAACTTGCATTGTGATGGAGCGTGTGGTAATGACGCGTTTGTTGTATTGTCCGCATTGTAAAGGCATGCGTTGTAAAAAAATGCGTCAATACGTCATTCATCCCTATTTGCTCTAAAGCTCTACTTAAATACTTCAACCATGTGTGTTTCTTTGCAATCTCTAGTTTTTTTTCTATATAATCATCAAGATTTACTTTGCTGCGTGTTCTAAATGGAACTTTTATATTAGCTAGAACATCCTAAAAGGACGCATTTCATTTGGCAAATATGTTTTCTATTAGTTGTTTAGTCTGCTTATGGATATCACTAATTTTGCAACATTTTTGGATCTTTAATGTTAGAGATATTTTGCATTTAGTTAAGATACTGGTTACTAGACAGAAGCCTTATTTTAAATGTGTTTGGCCGATTGAACTTCAAAATGGTGGATCAATCATCCTTGGAGAAGTTTGAGCTTTCATACTTTTAGCGGATCCCTCTGTTATTGCCGACTTTTAAAATGCAATATAAGTATGAGTATGGCAAACTTGGCACCATGTCCAATCATAGTTCTTGCCTTCTAATAGATCATGTTTCACCAACTCCAAGGCTAGTTACAACTTCAGCCAAAAATCAAACAACAGTCCTATCAAATGTATCTAGACCATAGATTCACTGTTTTGCAGTCCACCAAAGTGACTGGTAAGCCTTGTAACTTCAACATACACTACTGACCTACCAGTGTAGTGTAGTTCCTATATTCCCAATAGGCTCTGCGCATTGGAATAGTATATCCTGTAGTTTAGACGTAGAACTGAGGTCGACTAGGTCTTTACCGAATATACTAGACTTAATTGTGTATGTGCCAGCTAGCTCAGAGGTCACTAGAAACTTTCTCGAATGAACAAGAAGGGATCAGTTTCTGACAACCGCTTAAAACATGACAACTTTGTTCCCCAAGAATAAGAAATATATCTCTAGAGTCGCGGAAACAATAGATAATTATTTCACTCAGTCAATCGTGCATTCTTCGTTTCACCAGAGGTGCAGAGAAATAGAGAGACGGGTGTTTTCAATAAAAAGGTATTTATTGAACAGTCTTCTTTCTCAAGCATAAGAAATGAACTGCTATAATCGTAATACTTGTTGTAAAGTACAATGCGTACAGTACAAAGAGAATTATAAAATAATACTGTAAAAGCATAATATGGTTTCTAAGCCATATAGTACATAAAATACATACATTGATAAATAATGACTAAAAGTACTCAACTGGTGCTTCTAAAATACGCCTACCCCGGTGTACCTAACCTAGGTCTAGTACAAGGGATGAAGTAAGTGAGGTGTAGCTTAGTTTCAGTATTCTTTTGCCAAGAATCTAATCCAAGAATTCTCTTAGGGTCGAATCAGCTCCGTACCTTGGTTTTAGAATGTGGGAGGTCTGGTATCTCTCTCTCAGGACTCGATTTCCCAGCAACCCGCAAAGGTAGCCTGGAAACACCGAAGCTGGATTTCTCGGCTGGAGAAAGTACAGCGTCTCTCAGTGCGTCAGCTGGAGGGTCGGCTTCCTTTGGAACTTGCTGCAGCAGGGAGCATCGGGCAAGTAGATAGTCGAACTGCTCCAAACCACTGTGTGTTTGTTTGGACAAGTGTGGGCATATTTATACCTTGAAGGTGCCGAGTTTAACGTAAGATTGGACATAATAACGTCATTAGAGACTTAATTCTCTGAAAACTCTATGAGTTTTTGGATAAATTAATATTCATGCAGGGGGAAGTCCCTGACTGCTGAAGGTGGGTTTTTCCAAGAAATCGTTGTAGATTTTTGGAACAAGTGGAAGTAGCCAAGCCATATTAGGACTACTTGAGCTATGTCTTAATATAGTTATGATTTCTATGCCTATATAAGGATACAGTACTTTATTCCTATATAAGGGCATGAATCGGGAAAATTACACGAGGGTCCTAAGACGCTATAAAACACCCACTCCATGTATTATGTCTAATATTACTAAATCTATAAGAATAAAACATAACTAGAGCATGTGTTCATAATCCCACCCAAAATACATGAAATGCATCAAAACATGGTTTATACACGTACATGAGTATTTGTCTTGCACGTATTTTATAAGCAATAGCTGTCACTAAAGAATGCTATCTAAATGAATTATCAAATGACATTTATGAAATGGCTCTAAATTTACAGAAGAGAAAAAAGGACGAGACCATTCCATAACATAATATATAAAATGCCAAATATCGTCTATAGGAAGTATCAAATGAATTTCTTGTTCTCTATGAATAGTTCTACTTTAAGCAGATAACTTTGTGCCAAGTGAAAAAAGTTCTATTCTGGGATGGAGAGAATTTTTTTTTAAATGTAGATTGTAGAAACATAGAGCTCCCAAGTTAGAGGGTTTGTTTTGAAAAACTGAAGGCCGAATTTCAGAGTTCATGGAATGCTGTGTGCACTTTTCAGAACTTATTCTCGGTGTCGGGAGAAAACATCAAAGCATCTAAGCTGGCAAAGGAACTACTTCATCAAGTAGATCAAATGCGCATAGATGTGAAGCATCGCCGTCAGCGTCATCCGCATTAGCAATGTTCGCCCTAGATGGCACCTGTGTGCCTGTTGTTCGACATACCTCACCAATAGTTGGATTCGCCGGTGAGATCTCAATGAATGCCGTCATCAGGATTGGCAGCCGTTGGGGGCAACACGATGTATGAGTCGTTACGGTACCCAGCAAAGTGTCAACATCCATTGGCAGTGCTGATGGAAGTGTAAAACAAATGTCTAACACACATTCTTCTCCACAAAGCAGGCATCGTAGAACAGGTAAGATGCAATCTTGCCAGATTGGTCTGAATGAAAGGAACCAAGTGGTATTCAGATCTCTTAAACGAGCCAAGCCAAGAATCTGTGTAATTCTGTCACGATACCGCATGGCCAGGAGAGCTCGTTCCATTGTAGTCTGGGTATCGTCGGTGACTGGATTTGCCATATCGGAGCAGAAGGAACAAAAATAGAATTCCTGCTACGAGTCCCAAAATGAGAGGCAGACCACCAAACACAGAGTGCACGAAATTTGGAAAAATGCCAAGGACAACTTCGAATGGTGCTAACAGTCCTAAAAAGATTGTCTTAAATACATGTGCGATGCCACTGGTATCAGACATGTTTAAGATTTGACCTAACATTTCTGCGAAATGTACTGGGCAGTTTATTGATAATAATGCATGTATCTCTGCAGAAGTCCTTGCAACTTGCAGATCATAAGTTTCTCTAGACGAGGTCAGTGGCACAGTTTTTTGTAAAAGAATGGCTTTCATTCTGCTTAAAGTATCAATTCGTATAGAAGAGATATTCAGTGAAGGCCATAACGCCGTCTCCCTGTCTGTCTTGCTTTTTGGATACTATACTTGCATACAACAAGTGACCCTGGCCGACACACTAACTAGATAGGCTTTTCCTGGCAACATGCCACAACAGCTTTGATCATTGAGCATAACGTAGGTAGCTACCATTGGAAAGCTGCCTGAAAATCGGGTCTATCACTGCTGCTGGACTACCGTGCATGTGGCAAGAAAGGTTATTTAAAGAACCTTTGCAGGCTCCATGTAAATTAATACCTTCACATAAAAGTTTACCGCTTAGTGAGTTTTTACAATTTTTTGTACTAAGAAATACCTCCTTTCCCCCACTTCCACATTTGTGTGTGTATGGTAAAGTCCAGGTTGACTTAATGTATCCTTTACCAAACCTTTCATACAGGCCTGCTGGTATATGCCGTAGACAATACTGAAATTGGAAAATTGTCACTGGTATCGTGATGGTGCCATGTATTATCAATTCTATGACAGGCTTCTCAGAAACTGTTAATGGTAATCTTTCCAGTTTTTTAATGCTCAACACTGTATAGTCTGCCCCTCTTTGTGCCAAAGAGATTTGTTTATCTGTACGGTTAAAGACAGTAAACAATGACGTAGTATTGATTAGACGCCATGGCACGTAGCCTGAACGGAGATTTTGTAACGTCCAGCCGAGCAGCATTATAGAACGTAATTGAGACTGGCCATGTTGTAACATTAGCAAATCCTGTTCTATTATGTCAATGGCAGATGATACAATGCTGTCCAAAGAATACATTCTGGAGGACAGAGTCGTTAACCCATTGTCCACTACAGAGAGTGCTTTCTCTAAATTAATACGATCAATTTTACATATTTTTTCTGCAGTTTCCATTTGAGTTATTTTCCAAGCTTCGTTGTACACTGCGTACATACCGGCGTATATGAAACGTTTTTGACGTTGTTTACGAGGCCTAAGTAAGAAGTCCCGTAAGTCAACGCCTTCTTTAAGTAAAGTCGAGTGTTGTTTAATTTCTGGAAGTATGGATTTCTGTAGCCAGTCAAGGCATAGTTTTCCTACACTGTATGTTGTTACTATCCCTGGATGTTGTCTCTGGGAATATCTCGGATCTGGCCTATTAAGTTTGAACCCTTGTGTTCTGTTCATGAATCTATCTTGACAGTTGTTCGTGTCTATGGGCCAGATTAACCATTGTTTCCAATCAGGATTGGTTCTGTTGTGTTTTAAAATCTGTTTCACGTCTACCTCCTCATCTGAAGTTTTATCAATGTCAGGCGTGGGCTTAGGTGTTGACAGTTTGTTTAAATCTTTTATCTTAGCTAAGCCAAGACAAGATGTTTGTTGTACAGTGTCATTTAAAAACATTATTTGTTCTGGGATAATGCAGGCTCTAAATAAGGCTTCTAAACCTTGCACCTGCCAGTCTTTTGTGCCCCAGACAGTTTTTGTCTCAATATTGTCTTTCCAAAAGTTAAACCCTAATGTGGACAGCTGAGCATAAAAGTTCGCAGAATAAATTTGTTTAGTATTGGTCAACATGTTTTTCATTCCTGTCTTATTTATATTCTTAAAATAAAACGTTTCTGGATTTGTCACATTAAAACCTGTAAAGTATGGAAATTTCTCATAAAATGTTTTAGAGCTGCCTTTTGGTGGTGTTGGACAATGTTCCCATTAATTGTAATTAAAAACATTTCTAGTATTTACAGATTTGTGCAAATAATGGTGACCAAAATGATTATAACAATACAGTTCTTCATAACTTGTTGAACCTTCTAGGTGTTCATGTTTTTGAAATTTTGCTGACATTGCTAAATCTGTCAACATGTTATTAACAGTTTGTCCCATGCCATACCACCAGATATAGGAACGGCTGTGATGTTCACTGATGACAGGTCTCTTCGCTCACGATGTGAAGACTTGTAAGGTTGCAGGAGCAAGTTGATACTCTTACCTGCTGTGTCCATTGTACTGTATTTTCCATCTATCATTTGTCCCAAACCCAAAACAAGAATGAGCCACAGCAGGAGAAAAAGTACACCTAATGCAATCCAAAATTCAATCCATGGTGAAACCAGATATGTTCTCTCAAGTTGATGAAGGAGTTCTGTTATTTTTTCTTTAAAAAGTGTTTGTGCTGGCGTTATTTCTGGTTCACTGGGATCCTCAGAAAAGTTATCGAAGTTGATAAAATAGCCAGAGACAGTTCTGTCAATAGTTGGTATTGCATCCGGATTCTTTGAGATCACTGGAGCTGCGTCCTCCTTTAACATGTTTGTATAGTCAGATGCTACATCATTGTAGACAGGAGTTTCTTGACGAACTGATATTTGGGTATCAAGAGGGACTAGTTCCATGGCTGTGTTGCAAAGTCCTTCTTTTCTCACTGAAGGTTTATCAAAGGTGATAAGTCTTTCAGTTTGAACCTCTTGAATAGTAGCCAAATGTGGTTGTCTGCTACTTCTTGGGAGTCCACTGTTAATATTAATGTTAATGTTAGTAAAACTTATACAGCGCACGATTACCCTCAGGTGTCTTGGCACTTCCGGTGCAACATACTATGCTAAGTGCTACTATTGCTGAAAAAGCCAGGTCTTCAGCTGTTTCCTGAAATCCAAAAGGGAAGGGATTTTCCTGAGAGGCAAAGGAAGAATATTCCATTCTCTAATAGTGTTAAATGTAAGACCCCCCCCCCCCAAATTCATTTTTTTTTATCTTGATTGTCCGCATCACATATGCATTGGCTGAACATAGAGGTCTGTTTGGTGAATACCAATAGAACAGGTCCTCTAAAAATTTCGGTCCTTCTTTATGTAGCGCCTTGAAGGCCAGGCAAAGAGACTTAAACTTTATCCGCTGACATACTGGCAGCCAGTGAAGTTCTTGCAGTGCTGATCTTACAGACTGATATTTTGGAATAGCCAAAATCAGTCTCGTAGCGGCATTTTGCACAGCCTGTAACTTCCTCAGAAGGTTGGCCTGCACCTTAATGTACAGTCCATTACAATAGTCGATTTTAGACAAAACTAAGGAAGTTACTACTGACTTTCTGCATGTTTTCAGAATAAAAGGTAACATTTTCCTAATCATCTTGATCATAAAGAACGAAGAGGAAACCACCTTAGAGAGTTGAGCTTTGAAACAAAGCTTTCCATCTATTATGACCCCTAGTAGGCCACTGGGCCTACTACTTATTATCAGCCACATGATTGTGGTTTTACCAGGTCAATTGATACTGTTCTGTTCTCCTTTTTCCAGCAAGCGGCGGTAGTAAGACTGATCTTGTTCCAAGGATTGCTAAGACAGGTACTGCTTTTCTATAAGAAGGCCCAAATTCCTTCTTTACCGCAATCTTTTCCCTGACTAGATCCCCAATCTTTGGAATCCAGACAGGTCTTGCTGGGACAGGTGGTTTTCCTTCAGCGGTCATTGGGCTTTGTGTTGTGTTACTCAGACTTCTTCTTGTTTCATTTAAGTCCTGTAAAACAGGCAAACGGTCTTTAATATCAAAGGGTTTCTGTTCCACCACTGAAGTTTGACAATCAAGATCCTGGATGAGCATTCTAGTACCAAATAATAATTCATATGGAGTGACTCCCCCAGAGATTTAAGACTACGTTGGATACTATTTAGATGTTTGACCCATCCGTCACCCGAACCTAATACCCTAGCTGTTATAGATTGCTTTATGTCTGTTTTTTTTCTTTCCACTACCGCATTTCCCTCAGGATGGAAGGGACTTGAAAACCGCAATGCAACGCCCAAGCTGGCCATGGCCTCCTTGTAAGCTCGAGAGCTAAACGCAGGATCCTGGTCAGAATGTAGCGTGCCGATTGCGTATGGGCCGATAAAGACTCGCAAATCTTTTATAACAGTTCTGGCGTCAGCTGAGCGCTGGGGCCACATCCAAATGAATCTTGTCTTAATATCTGTGGGACCGTATTCGTCTATAATGACGTCTGCATGTAGATAGTCTAATGCTGTCTAACAATGGTGTCTGTACTGGGCTGGCTACACTGTAGTCAGTAATCTGTTTGTTTTCAAAGCTATGGTCCTCGTGACAGGTATCGCAGTTAATTCCAAATTTGTAGACTTGGACGCTCATTCCTGGCCACCAGTACCTCTTTTCTAACTCTATTAGAGACATTAAGATCCCTTGATGTATCAGACCCTCTCCCATATGTGCCTCGTGAACCAAAGCACCCCTCTCGTTCCTGTTTGGAATTACTCTATCTCCCACTCCAGGGATTCGAGCAAATGGAACTGAGTTTGCATCAATTATGTATGTATTACCGAGTGGATAATTCAGTGGTAATGCTGCATAGTTTCCTTTCATTGAGGAGTTGACTGCTAGCATTGTTTCACCGTCTATTTTCGTTTTTGAACGAGTGATTGCAGCTACGGAAGCCGTTTGCACAGCTGCCTTCGCGGCCTCATCAGCCAATGACTTCCCTTCAACATGAGCGACATCACGCTGATGACTCAGTGTATGAATCACGTGAGTCTTTTGTAGTTCTTTTTGTAAAAGAACTACTTGTTCCCATACCAGTTTATGCTTAATTGTGCCACCTTTAGTGTCTCTGAAACCGTTTTGAACCCAGTTCTGCAAATATTCGTTGTAAGACTGGACACAGTAATACGAATCGCACACTATTAGTGTGGGGAATTCGAGATCGGTATTTTCAAGCGCCATCTTGAAAGCCTGTAGTGCAGCTCGCTGAGCTGTACAGTCTCCGAGAGACTGAGTTTTTGTGACCATAGGTCTAAATTTACCTTCGCGCCAGCGACCTTTAACAATCGCGCACGCAGCACTATAGGCTTGTTTACACCCAATTCCGGGCTGTGCTGAGCCGTCTGTGGATGTGCTGAGCCGTCTGTATATATTATACAGCCGTAATGTTCAAGTGGAAGAATTTCAGTCGGCAGAGGACATTCTAATTCATATTGTAGGAATTCTTGTGTTTTTAAATATGGGTCAAAAACGTATTCAACCTCTGTTGCGGCAAGAGAATTAACCCATTGTATCCATCTTGGATGTAGAGCTTAAGCATTTGGAATGCTTGCCTTTGTCACTGCCTCTAAGGCAGGTACAGGTGTAACGATTTTAATGCGTTACCCTGTGCGAGGGCTCTATCTTTTGCTACAGCAGTCTGAACCGCTGTCAGAATCTTTTCTGTTGAAGTGAGTTTCATCTCAGCTTGTGTGTACAAATATGATTTGTATGCTATTAGTACTGTCTCACCTTCGTTAAAGGTTAGGTATGGGAATCTGCATCTCCCTGGGATGATTCAGATCACTAGGTTATACACGCTGTCGCGTGCTTGTAACTGTGTTTTTGCTAACATGTCTGTTTTCACTGAACGCAAAATTTCTGTGTGTTTTTGTGTCCAATTAGTAGGTTTGAAATCAGGTTTTATTAGTTCGTAGAGAGGTTTAACCCTTTCTGCGTAATTTAGAACATAAGTTCTTCCAACGTTCAGGAAACCTAGAATTGATTGTAAGTTTTTCAGCATTTTAGGAGGTTGAAGCAGCACACATTTCTCTAAAAAGTTTGCTGCCAGGTTTTTGCCTACACTTGATAACTCATATCCCCAAAATAGGATGCTGAGGTGGGCAATTCGTGATTTCTTAAAATTGAATTTATACCCTTCAGAAGCGAACCCCAGTATGATGGTGTTCACTCTCTTCAAGTGTACATCCAATTCATCATCTGTAAGATAGATGTCATCAACATAGGATAATGCCTCATCATCATACGTTTGTAGTAAGTCTGTTACTCTGGCTGAAAATAACCGTGGGCTATTCTTGAATCCCTGGGGGAGACGGCAAAATTGTCGCTGTGTCCCCATAATTGAGAAAGCGGTCAAATACCTGCTTTCTAGTGCAATGTTTTGACAAAAGAAACCATATGAGATATCTAATGTAGTTTTATATTTTTTGCGCACGATGTTATTCATCAGTGCTGCACTATGCGTGTTTTGTACTGCAAACGTTTTGCAACAAGAGTTTATATGTCTGTAATCAAAAACTAGATGATATGAGTAGTCCGGTTTGGAGACAGGAAACAAAGGATTGTTCATTGATGAGGTGCATGTTTCAATCACCCCTTGGTATTCAAGTTGATTTAAGATCTCCCTGACCTGTTTTTTAGCTTCCTGTTTTACAGGATATTGCCTTTGCATTGTTGGTTGAGTTTTCAACTGGATTTTATGGTGAGGGGAATCCTCATCATATCCTACAAGATTTTTGTATAGGGCTGGGGCCTGGGCTACAGCCCCTTTCCTGGCATAGGTGTATTTTTTATTAATTTGAATGTGATTTGAGAAGGCTGGCATAATTATTTCTTCGCCATGTGGGCACTCCCTGACAAATTCAGGTAGCCAGTCTTGTTCAGCTAGAAGGATGTCATAACCCTTAGAGAGCTTTTCCCAAAAGAATGCTCTAATTTTTCTTGTTTTGTCCTCCTCCATCCGGAGTGTTACTTCATATAACTTATGTGGTACACTAACCCTGGTATCTGCAGTTTCCACTTGGATGCTTTCATTCAAGTCCACTGTGTCCAGATGCTCCTTCAGGATCTTGCGAGCTATGGTTACCTCTGCTACGCTGTCTAGCATTGTCTGGGCCCACTCCCCGTTCTTGAGTTGTTTCCTCAAGATCCTCGGCATGTCTGATCTTTAGACTTGGTACCTTCTTTTTGGTGAATTGAGCTTTCTTATTTTTTGGAATGTGTTGTTCGTCTTTGGACTTTACTCGTTCTTCTTTTTGTTCTGATCGTCCTCTTCTTTCGGATTTCTGCAAGGAAGTCTGAAAGGTACGAGAGGAACATGTATCATTATCTTGATATCTATCAGGTTTTCTCAAATTATCCCTATTTCTGAGGTTGTATCTCTTTTCAGGGGGCTCCTGTTGAGGAGACATTGCTCTGGACTGTGAACGCTTCTCTCCAGGAAGTGTCTGTTTAGTGTTTTCCCACTTCTTCTTAGGAGTAGTGAGATTATTTTTAATAAAAACTTTTTCAGGGTTTTCAGTTAGTTGGGGCTTTACTGGTTTTCCACCCAAACTATCCCTTCCTAGTTCTTCATAGGATTTTTCAATAATTCTGGCAAGCTCATATGGTTGCTCAGAAATATCTGTTTCTTTTAGTTTTTGGTGGATTGCCACAGATGCTGCTTCACCTTTAATGTTGACTAATAGTATAGCCGAGACCTGTTTGAAATCTTTCAGTAAGTTCATACCCAGATTTAAGGCTGGTTCTCGACCGTATTCATTTTGAATCTGTCTCAGAACGTCTGGTATTACCGCCATAGACAGGACAGCATGTGTTTTTGTGTAGATTGAAGCAACAGATTGTCAGAATCCTGTGTTTCTCATGAGGTGTACTATCAAGGAATTATGCCTCTATTTGAGTAATGTTTGGGGCTAACACAGAACGGAATTTGTTCTCGTTTTGCGGGCAATATACCAATGACTGACTGTATAGTCTGTGGTGCAATTGTGTTTGTGGGATGTGCTGTGGAATTCTTACAGCTGGTTGGACTGTTAAAGTCCTCATGACATATTGAACCAACTGCCTGTGTATTTTAATCAGCTGTTTTAGCTGAGGTAACAGTTCAGGAGCTGTCATTCTTTCAATGTCAGGATGTGGTGTATAGCTGGCTAGTACCGGCCACGTGGCTCCTGGTCTACCTAGTGGACCGAGCCTGGTAATGTGATTTTGATGTTGTAGGGCACCATTGAACCAGAGCTGAGGCTCTTGGTATGTTAGTGAAATTTCAAAGTCCTCGAAAGGAACGTATTCCGCTGGTGGTTCCTCTAATTTATAGAAGTGGAACTCGTGTGTTACTGCATTTGCTGCAGGAAACAGAATCCATGAATAGAATACGTCTGTCTGCCGATATTCATGTGCCTCTATCACAAATATTACTTTACCACCTCTCGATGATACTCCATTTTCTATGAGTTTTATAGTGATTGATTTCCTTATATTTGCCGGGATGAGTATGGCATCCGCGTCATTTTGTTGGAGATTTGTGTCGTCTAAAACTGCCTGAGCTGCTAGTGCAGCTCTCTCCCTTTCATCGTCGCTCTCCGTCATTTTTGTTGACTGGAAGTGTTTGCAGAACAAGTTTCAAGGAAACAAAGATTAGGTGCACAATATTTTTGGAACACTGCATCCTTCAACGTTGAACAAACTAAAAACTAATACATAGGATTCTTTCGTCCTACTTAGTTTAAAGCAGATATTTTATCCTTTAACCCACTCCAGACGTCTATTGGAGTATTTTTACGGGAAATAGGGGTCTGTGTGAAAAGCACGACTGAGTTACTCTAGTATCTAGCATTAAATTATCGCCTTACCAAACGTTGGGCGCCATGTAGTGTAGTTCCTATATTTCCAATAGGCTCTGTGCATTGGAATAGTATATCCTGTAGTTTAGACGTAGGACTGAGGTCGACTAGGTCTCTACCGAATATACTAGACTTAATTGTGTATGTGCCAGCTAGCTCAGAGGTCACTAGAAACTTTCTCGAATGAACAAGAAGGGATCAGTTTCTGACAACCGCTTAAAACATGACAACTTTGTTCCCCAAGAATAAGAAATATATCTCTAGAGTCGCGGAAACAATAGATAGTTATTTCACTCAGTCAATCGTGCATGCTTCGTTTCACCAGAGGTGCAGAGAAATAGAGAGACGGGCGTTTTCAATAAAAAGGTATTTATTGAACAGTCTTCTTTCTCAAGCATAAGAAATGAACTGCTACTATCGTAATACTTGTTGTAAAGTACAATGCGTACAGTACGAAGAGAATTATAAAATAATACTGTAAAAGCATGATATGGTTTCTAAGCCATATAGTACATAAAATACATACATTGATAAATAATGACTAAAAGTACTCAACTGGTGCTTCTAAAATACACCTACCCCGGTGTACCGAACCTAGGTCTAGTACAAGGGAAGAAGTAAGTAAGGTGTAGCTTAGTTTCAGTATTCTTTTGCCAAGAATCTAATCCAAGAATTCTCTTAGGGTCGAATCAGCTCCGTACCTTGGTTTTAGAATGTAGGAGGTCTGGTATCTCTCTCTCAGGACTCGATTTCCCAGCAACCCGCAAGGGTAGCCTGGAAACACCGGAGCTTGATTTCTCTGCTGGAGAAAGTACAGCGTCTCTCAGTGCGTCAGCTGGAGGGTCGGCTTCCTTTGGCACTTGCTGCAGCAGGGCGCGTCGGGCAAGTAGATAGTCGAACTGCTCCAATCCACTGTGTGTTTGTTTGGACAAGTGTGGGCATATTTATACCTTGAAGGTGCCGAGTTTGACGTAAGATTGGACATAATAACGTCATTAGAGACTTAATTCTCTGAAAACTCTATGAGTCCTTGGATAAATTAATTTACATGCAGGGGGAAGTCCCTGACTGCTCAAGGCGGGTTTTTCCAAGAAATCGTTGTAGATTTTCAGAACTAGTGGAAGTAGCCAAGCCGTTTTAGGACTACTTGAGCCATGTCTTAATATGGTTATAATTTCTATGCCTATATAAGGATACAGTACTTTATTCCTATATAAGGGAATGAATCGGGAAAATTACACGAGGGTCCTAAAACGCTATACAATATACAACACCAGAATGAACTCTTACATGGGTAATCTTTCATGAAATCACATGTTAAGAGTATTACAGAACAAGATAGACCTGAAATAGGAAAAACATTGTCTATCTCAATCACACCTATTTTATCAACCTTCAGAGACAAAATGGTGAGTCAACCCTTCCAGAATGTACATGTTGCCTGCCATAAAAAACACATTCAGCAATGAAACTACTTACACTGAAACAAAATTTTACCATTTGTGACCACATGGGCTGAGATGTTTTGCAGCGTTCATCTTCAGCAAGAACCTAGCACAGTTGTTAACTTACAATAACAAAACTTGCAACATAATTTATTGTTGCTGATTGAGAAGGCCAGGGAAAAGGCACCTCCAAGTTCTCTTGCTGTCTCTAGACATGTCAGGGAGAGGGTAAATACAGCAGACAGTAAAGAAAAAGAAGTGTTAAGAGAGGATCGAGGGAGCAGGAGAAGGACCAGAAGAGAGGAAGAAGACACAACAGTTAGGTGAGATACTGAAGCAAAGGTGAATGTGTGTGAGAGATGGAGACAGAAAGAAAGAGAGAGCTACAGAGAGAAAGAAAAATAAAGAAACAACGGACATGGAAAGATAAAGACTTATATGTTGGAGAGATAAAGACTGACAGGTGTGAGAGAAACATAAGATACATTTAAGACGGACGGGCGATTTAAGACGGACGGGCAAGAAAGAGACAGAGGGAAAGAAAGATGTGACAGACAGATGAGAACGATACGATAGAGATAAATAGATATATGTTGGAGAAATAGAGTCAGACAGGTGTGAGAGAAAGCGAGAAGAGGGGAGTTTAAGACAGTGTCTAAAAGAGACAGTTGACAGACAGTGGAAAGGACGGAAATGTGACAGGCAAATAAATGAGAAAGGCGCAATAAAGATATAGAGGGGAGACCGGAGTGAGAAAGGGGGCTAAAAAACAGACAAGCCAGATCCTGCAGAGTGGTGTCCAAGTGAAAAAGAGGCATCTAAGAGATTGGTGAGAGACAGGTGAGTCGGAGGCAGTTAAAAGAGCAGAAATATGAGAGTAGGAAATGTGAAACAGAAAGACTGGTGTGAGAGAGGGAAAGAGGGGCTACAGGTGAGAGATACAACAGAAACTACTGAGTGGAGAGGGAATGGATAGGTGAGAAATAATTCACAAAGAGACCGCTAAAATAGAGGAGAAATAATCTAGAGAGGTGGGTAAAAAACCTGTGCCATGTATATGATATATAAAGAGGTGTGAAAGGGAAAGAGGTGGATGAGGGAATGAGAGGTACGAGAAAGGTGTGAGAAGTAATAGGGAGTCAGGTGAGAGAGACAGGTGATAAAGACATTTCAGGGAGGGGGTGAAAAGTAGGAAATACTTTGTTAAGAGAGATAGTATGACATGGGTGAAGGGGAAAAGTAAAACCGATGCGATTTCTTAGAGAGAAGGAGACAGGTGAGAGAGTGAGGGCTCATAAAGAGTTAGCAGTTTAGGTACAAATAGCATAGCTGAGGTAGGGAGGGTTGACAGGTAAGATGTAGATGACAGACAGCTGCAAAAGAGGGAAGAGAGGAGGGAGCAGAAACAGAAATGGAACACGCTGAGACAGAGCTGAGGGGAAGATGTGGGTGCTTTATAAAGAGGCAGATGGATGAGAAAGAATCAGCTGGATGAGAGGGACGCAGGTAAGATGGAGATCATAACGACAATACCTAACCTCTTTATCAACCCTGCATGTATTGCATGAATTGTAGCTGCAGTGATGTCCCTTCTCATGGTGTCATCAGAGTAAAGTGTCATGTGACCTCACTTCCTAAGATGATACAAGGTGAAAGTTTGTATGATGTCACTTCCTATGATGTAACTGGGGGTGATCAAAGGACAAGTCATGTCACATCCTCTACCACTGGGAATTGGTTGAATCGACGTCCATGATGAGCTGCTGTACTTCTTTAAAAAAGCTCTACGGCGTGGTCAGTGATGGCCACACTATAGCACTTTTCCCCCTTAATTTTAAGCCATGTTGTTGCACAGCAGCTTGAGCTGTTTTGCAACATGTCTAAAAAACAGCAACAAAGCCAATAGAGTTTGCATAAGTGAGACATATTGGCTTTGCATGTTGTTCTTTTTACATTTTGCAGGTGTCTGTGTTAGGAAAGACTCAGATCGTACCTGGTCAATAACATTACCCAGGGTGAGCCAGGGTGTGGAATTGCCAGGTGCAATAACTGCTTCATATTAGGAGTTTCTTCCTTTGGTACTGAGTCATAATGTGCGGAAATCTGCAGTTTGCCCATTTCCAGGCTCATTCCCCTGATATATTTCGCTGTGTTTTTTCCTGGTGAATTATGTCAGTATATTCCGACTGCACTATAATTATAAAACACCTCGTAATTCCAATTCCACTGCAGATTGCTGTTTATGCAGGGATCGGAAATGACAGCCTGACTTTTAATCATGCTTAATGGGTGGTTTGGCTACTCAGGTATTCGTGTGCTTTGGCTAAATATTTGATTGCTTGATTGTAAACAAATTTTTCTTGGCTGGGCGTGGTCATGAGATTTTGGTCTAAAAAACGAGACCACTGGTTCAGGAAAAATTGCTGTGATGTGCAGCTCTTCTGTTTGCCTTATGTGTACTTTCCACTAGTAGATGTGTTTGGTTTCCGCTGGTAAATATAACGGAGTTTGTGACGATATGCAACATGTCAGCCCCATCTTCGCTATTTTGGCGATGCAGTATTTACTCAATGAGTTTCTATATCCCAGGAATTTTAATTTTAATTTCCATTTGGTCCCCAAGTATTACAATTAACCGTGTAGGTTACTCAGACCGATATACCTGGGTGATGCCTGGATATATTTGAAATTGGGATGTCAAACCTTACAATAAGCAATATCATTTTATCTGCACACTTCTCGGCACCCCTATGCTAAAGCATCGCTTTCGGTTTTAGTAACGTGTGATTAAGACTTTTTGTGCTTTTGTCCTTATGATACTCCAATTAATGCATTTTATTTTATTTGACCAGTTTCTCATGCACATCTATTTTTTACTTATGTAAATACATTTGATTTTGATATGGTGACCACTTCACTCTTTTTAGTGGACACCTGCTGTCAATCATCTGAGCAGTTCAGTGATTTTGAAGAACTCGCTGCTTTCTAGTATGTGGCTTAATCCGAATATCACTTTGGATTTAGTTTCTGGCTGGAGACTTTCATCAAACGAGAATTATGGAAGGCTGTGTGAGGACAAGTGAAGGGATGTATTCAATGACAAGATCCATGACCTTCACAAGATTAAATAATTGCCCAATGTTACTCCACTCTTCTTGTCCTTACTAATCTTGAATACGCTATGGTTGTCTTCTCTCCTTCAATCTTTTATTTATTGGCACAATAACAAACAGGCTGTCCCTTTTTTAGTCTCAATGATAATGGTGTAAGACAGAGTGTAAGTAGACAGCCAGAGGGCCAGAATGACTAACATCATTAATAACATGTTAGAAGAACTTAAAGTCAAAGTTAATAATGCGCACTGTTTCATTATAACTCTAATTCCGTTGTCACTGTGGACCTCAAAATGACCTCAAAATGACATCAGGCACAAGAGGAAACAATTCAGAGGAGCTTCGACTTAGGCTTTAGGGTTCCCAGCAAACATTTACAAGCCTTTGTAGAATAGATTTGCTTAGCACTAACAATGTGAATATTATCTTGAAATCTTGTTATGTGTATTTGTAAAGCGCAATATCGCCCATGAGGGTATCCCGGCACTGAGCAGGTGTGTGTGTCTAGCCCTGCATATATTATGTTGGTTAATTGGAAAATGGGTCTTCATATTCTTGTGCCTGTGGCCTCCAGTTCCTGCTTGTCCTGGCCTGATCAAGTTGGCACTGTTTGACCAAGTGACAACGCAGCTGCATGAGTTTTCCCGACTGGGTTTTACCATACACTGATCTTCCCAACAACAAAAGCCCCACCCACCCCAGGACTTACTTAATGCAGTGCCACTGTGTAATGGGCGCACATAGCGGGCACAAAAAGAAAGCCTGTCTGCACTCATCCAAGCCTGGCCCATGCTCAGCGTTATGACGCTGGTCCACTTGCGACCTGGAGATACACCATCACTGATCTGTACACCCAGGACACTGGATGCAGCAAAAAACACTGCCACCGCGCTGACCCATGCTCTACAGTAGGTCCTTTCACCTGCGCCCACTGCCACTTCACCTGCCATGGCACACACACCAGGCCACCAACCAGCGCCACCCCAAATGCACCACAGCCACCACCTGAACAAAACACCAACTTGCATGGTCCCTTCTCAACACACGCGCACTATGCAAACACACCACCAAGATTTGGGACCTCAACTCCACCCTCACACCCACTGTACTCTTCCTCAGTGAGACCTAGCTCAACCGCACTTTCGCATTAGACATTGCCACCGCAACACCCGAAGGATACAAGATTACCCACCACAACTGCATCAACAAGCCTAGTGGAGGGATCACCATCATACACAAGGAATCTGTCCAATGCAGCACCACAAATGACAACATCACCCTAGCCATGGAACACTTCAAACATCGAACTCCAAACAGACAGCAAAACCTCTATCAGGGGCACCCTCGCGTACTGTCCTCCAGGATCATGTCCAGCCTTTTGCAACTTCATTGCCAACTTCATTGCCCCTCTCGCCATAGACTCCAACCACTACATTTTCCTCCGCGACCTCAACTTCCATCTCGATTACCATGATGACATCATTACTGCCATCCTCCTTGACAGAATGAACAACATCAGACTCACCCAACTCGTCTCTGACCCCACTCACATCACAGGTCACATGCTAGACCCCATCGTCACCTCCAGTGACCAGGGACAGCCACACCACAGAACTCGCCTGGACTGACCACTCCATCGCCCACTTCAACATCACCAGCTCACAGACCTCTTCCCAATGCCCCCCACCGCAGCAGGAGGAAAGTCTCAAAGGACACATGGATCAATACCCTCAACACCACCCACATCATCTACTTCAGCAACATAGACCAGAACATTAGAAACTTCAACAATTGGTTCACCAGCTCCAATCGGCAACAACAAGCACAGGAGGACCTCCAAGCAGACTAGCTGGATCACTGAAAACCACAGAACTGCTAAACCACACTGTAAACAACTGGAAAGGAGATGGCGCACGAGCAAGAACATGACTAACAAGACCGCCTTCAAGACAACCCTCAATCTCTACCACACACTGTTGAGAGAAGTGAAGGAAAAGGCCTTAGCCTCACATATTATTGAATCAAGCTCTAGGATCAGCAAATAACTCTTCAACATTGTCAAAAAATTCTCTAACCCCTCAGCTGCAACAAACAACATTATCCTCTCCAGGAACTCTGTGACAATCTTGCAAACCTCTTCCACAACAAGATCGGCAACATCTACAGAAACTTCCAACCCCAGTACGAAGCCACCGACTTCTTCAAGCAAAACAAAAACCCCACTACCACCACAAACATCAGACTAACCAAATGGAGC
Source organism: Lissotriton helveticus (assembly GCF_964261635.1). Classification (NCBI taxonomy): domain Eukaryota; kingdom Metazoa; phylum Chordata; class Amphibia; order Caudata; family Salamandridae; genus Lissotriton; species Lissotriton helveticus. The sequence continues at coordinate 1,797,809,365 of NC_136067.1, read as the reverse complement.
CAGCTTGCCCCATAGGACACCTTCTCCATCAGGAACTCTGTCCACTCAGGGGCGCCAATCGACTCATGCCCTTGCCACATTTTTAACCTAGGTGAAACCAGAATCAGCCACATATTTACCAGCCTGTTCAACACCTCAATTGCCATCACCATCCCCGAGGACTAGAAACACCCAGAAGTCAACACCCTACTAAAGAAACTATCAACAGACCCCAGCAAACTCAACAACTACTGACCGATCTCCCTGCTCATGTTCCTGGCCCAATGTATTAGCAACAGACATCAACCAACAACTCTCCTCATATCTTGAATGGAATTTCCTACTCGACTCCTCCCAATCCAGATTCTGCAGCAACCACTGCACCGAGACAGCCCTCGCAGCGGCTACCGAAAACATCCGAGCCCTACTCGACCGAGGAGAAATTCTGGTTCTGATCCTCCTAGACCTTTCAGCAGTCTTTGATAAGGTCTCCCGCCACACACTCATCACAAGACTGCACAACATAGGCATCCAAGGAGCCACTCTCAGATGGATTGCCTCTTTCCTCACTGGAAGAATGCAAAAAGTCCGCCTTCACCTCCGAACCCAAGGAAATCATCAGTAAAGTACCCCAAGGATCATCATTTCATCATTTAATCTTTATTTCGGCTCATTCGGCCATAAAAGATACATAAACAACAATAATACATTTTGCACAGTGGATACAACATACCAGTGGGAAGCAGAAGATATACAATTCATCAATTAATATGATTAAGTCATCTAAATTAAAATAAGCATAAGAGAAAAAAAGATTATATTACACAATAAATAACTATAAAACAGATATTTTGAATAGTACCACCACCAGCCAAGATCAGGGCAACCTAACCTACATACAAAGTGCACCCATTTTGTATCTACAAATCAAGGGCCAAGTATTTGCGGGTGTAACTAACACTCAATAGGAATCTACTGAAAAGCGTACAAATAAAAGACATCATAATTAAAAAGGCAAAAAACATATAGACAGTGATACAATGCGGTCAAATATCTACAGGTTAAGAGAACTACAAGTTAAAAAAAAACATGTGCCCAAACTTTTGAGGTACTTTCCAAATTTAAAAACGTGCAGTGTTTGAAACTGGGTTACCAACTAGGCTAATACATGAGACTGTCCCTTTATACAATTTCATCAGCGGTTACAGTTATTATACCGTGAATCTAGTCTCTTAGTTGCAAAAAAGTTACTACCACTGAAAGCATGAGAACCACTTCCCAGCAGATAGGTATTATCTGCCTTTGATCTTATTGGCGGGATATATGGGGTACTTGGGTAGAAGTCATGTAAGTCCCACACAGATATGGGGCCGTCTCCTTTTTGGGGCGGGTTGGATCGTAGATAGGGGACAATGTTCCTATTTCTGAATTTCACTAGAACCAGGTCCCCGCTGATGTCTTTAGTTAAAGACCCTAGCCAACCCACCCTTCTAACACACAGGATTCCACCGTCGTGATTGGGTGTGAGTAGTCTATTTTTGGAAAGCCAGAATATGACCTTAATTAAAAGTTCCTGGCATCTTTCGGGTTTCCCGTGGGAGGGTGCCGGTATTCCTGAGAGAACGAGAACAAATGGGGCGGCTTCTGGGGGTAAGTGTATGGATGCTTCTCTATTTGGGTCCACTCTGGCAGCAGTATACTTAGTAAACCCAGATTTAGGGGCGACTTTAGGGGCAGATGTAGCGGTTTTGTTTGAGAATTGTGGAGGGGTTTCGGCGGATTTACTTATGTTAACAGGCAAAGGAGCATTGGGGCCAATAAATAGGTCAGAACCGTTAGGTATTACCTTTTTAGAAGTGGACGGAGAGTTGATTTTAGTGGTTTTCTCTTTTCTTAAGGTAGTTAGCTGAGGGGCTCTTCCCCCACTAGATAGCTCTGTAGAAGTTGGCGGAGAGTTGGCTTGAATGATTTTCTCAATACCTGTTAATCTATCACCCAGGGCGTTAATTTTTTCTACCAATGGTAATACGATAGAATTTAACAATAGCTCTAACTGAGAAAATAAAGGGAGACGGGGAGAAGATATTTTGTCGTCACATATTCCAGCCTCCGCCATAGTTAAGGTGGGGTTAGTGACTGGCGATGTCGGACCAGTACACAGTTTTAGTATTTTCGGATGATTACCACTGTCATTAGTCCCGTCATGCTTCCTTTTAGCGTTTGGACCCTGAGACAATGCAATACCTTGGGTATTGTATTTTTGAGAAGGTAAGAATGAGTCACAAGGTTTCCTAATTGGGGTGGTGGTTCTGATGCCTTTTACGGGGGTTGGTGATACCACTAGGGCATACTTAGTGCCACACAAGGCGTTTAATTCCTCCCAAAAAGGCAAGTTCTGCGGACTATCAGGAATCAGTGGGGGAGATTGCCTAGTATCTATGGATTGGTGCGGGTCATTCTCAGCTTCACTAGAGATGGGCAATGTTCTACTAGTCACCATAAAATTTATGGTCCCCTGGCCTGGGTTGCGCTGCGAGGGAGATTTCTTATTAGTCCCCTTTCGTGTCATGATACCGTGTGGTACTATATAAGCGATGATGGTGGCTTTAAGGGGTGAATGAACTGTCCAAAGAAAGTCAATGTATAGTTCTAATCGATATACCTCCACTAGTCGAGGAACCAAGGGGAGTGGCCCGTCCCGTACTCCTCTGGCCTCCGAGGGCCACAGAGGGCCCGCAATTTGCCCGGGCCTAGCCCGGCGCACGTCCCGCACACGTCCCGCGACGCGGGGCTGCTGATTGAATTTAAGGCGCCTCCAGGCGCAGAAACGGGATCAGGCGGCTTCCTGCCGCAAAGGACACTGGGGGTTGTAGTCTCCCCCACTCGGCGGCCGCGCCGAGATGTCACAGGCTGCGACAGCGGGGGGGAGACAGAAGGCAGGGACCAGTGGTAAAACAAGCTTTCTCCAGGTGAGGCAGGGGAGGTCCGATTATATTGCTGGCGGCAATGGTCCAATTTCCCCCAAGGCAGCCCGCTCCACAGGGGCTGCTGATTGAATTTAAGGCGCCTCCAAGCGCGGAAACGGGATCAGGCGGCTTCCTGCCGCAAAGGACATGGGGGTCGTAGTCTCCCCCGCTCGGCGGCCGCGCCGGGATGTCACAGGCTGCGACAGCGGGGGGAGACAGAAGGCAGGGACCAGCGGTAAAACAAGCTTTCTCCAGGTGAGGCAGGGGAGGTCCGATTATATTGCTGGCGGCAAGGGTCCAATTTCCCTCATCCTCGTTCAGCCCCATCCTCTTCACCTCCTATATGACATTTCTGACCAGCATCGTCAAATTCCACAAACTCAACATGACATGATATGCTAAGCAGACAACACACAACTCACCCTCTCCCTCTTCGAAGACATCATCAAGTCCAACTTACACTACGTCATGACAGACAGGGCCAACTGAATGAAGGAAAACTGCCAGAAGCTCAGAACGGACAAGACAGAGGTGCTGATCTTTAGAAACAAAAGCTCCCCATCGGATGCATCCTGGTGGCCCGCAAAGAGAAAAGCGGCAGTAGTGGCCCTGAATGGGAAAATTACTGCACCTCGTGCTAATATTTAAACCCAGGTTAGATTTTCCGTGAGAATTGTCTATGATTCTAGTAAATATTGTATACATACAGAGGTGCACTCTGTACTCCCAAAGGTGGCCGTTGTACATTAGCAAAGCTAATATAAATCATATATACAATTTTTGGAACTGCACCCAGCACCCTCTTGAGCACTTGTTTAGAGCACATTAGTGTTGGACATTAGTAAACACAAACACACATAGTAAAATACTGAGCTGTTCAGTTCTCCAACGTATGATCAAGTCCAAATACTGGGCAATCAGTATTTCTCAGCTGTTGTCAACGATTCCAGTTGATTCACATAACATGTGTATATAGTTATCGATCGCCCTGTTTAGTATATGCGGGAGTCCATTATAAGCTTCCTCGCTGCATTATTTGAAAGCATACAACACTTCAGTCCGTTCCGAGAAGTAAAAATACCAGCTCAGTATTTTACACATTTGGCATTGTAGACCTTTTTGGGACTTTCCTGGAAGATACTTGTGCGATAATTTTGATAAAGCGTCTTAAGTACATCAAGACTAGCAACACTTATCTGCCTTGAAAAAGTCTAAAGGGACAAAACACGTGTTGGCTGACGTTTGGTTGGAAGTATTCCACAGAATAAATCAACATTGAAAACTTGGAACAGGAATTGGACTTGCCTATTTTTTGTGACAACATTTTTACTCCAAGCCCACTGGCCATGCTAGGAACCTAGGCATCATTCTGGACAATAAGCTAACAATGACAACTCAGATCAACTCTGTCTCTTCCTCCTCCTTGTTATTCCTCAGCATGCTTGTAAGATACACAAATGTCTAACCCAAACATCAAGCAGAACCATCACGTAGTCCCTCATCTCCAGCAGACTGGACTATGGCAACTCCCTCTAAGCGGGAATTGCAGATCACCTCCAATGACTACTGAAGACCACATAGAACGCTGCAGCCAGACTTATCATGGATCTTATTAGATGAACCCACATCACCCCCTACCTCAGGGAACTCCAATGCTCCCTGTACAGAAAAAGAAGCCAGTTTAAGCTCCTGGCTCACGCATACAAGACCCCACAACTGTGGACTCACCTACTTGAACCACCGCCTGAACTTCCATCAGCCCACCAGAAACCTCTGCTATGCTTCCTTTCTCTAAAACTCACACCCCACATCCGACGTAGCAGATGCAGCGGGCTCTCCTTCTCCTACCTAGCAATGAAACATAGAACAAGCTACCCTTTCATCTCTGGGCCTCCCCATCTCTTCCAGAGTTCCAAAAGTCCCTGAAGACCTAGTTAATCAGCGAATCAACAGGACCCTGCTAGCGCCTGGATACCCTTATGGGGGACCTGACGCACTCTACAAATCTACTGATTGACTTATTGATTATGGAATTCAAGAAAAGAGGAAGAGACACTGATGTAGAGTGGGTGGTCTTCCACACTTTAAGAACGATGTAAGAGAACGCCCGTCCGAGTGATCTGGTTCTGTTTATGCATGGAATGTGTGAGTTGGAATCCTGCGGAACAGAGGTGCCTAGGTGGTTGATAGGAGGAGATGCAACTGTTCACATAGATGTGGCCTAAGTTATGTAGTGCCTTGAATGTGTGTGTGAGGAGTTTGAAATGAGCATGTTTGTGTATCAGAAGCCAGAGGCGCTCCCTGAGGTATGGCGTGATATGAGTTCTGTGTGGGAGCTTGAGGATGAGTCTTGCTACCGAGTTCTGGATGGTTTGTAGTCTTTTAGTGAGTTGCTTGGTGAATCCAAAGTAGAGGGTTTTCCCGTAGTCTAATTTGCTTATAACTAGGACGTAAGTGACAGTTTTTCTGGTGTTGCTTGCGAGCCACTTGAAGATCTTCTTCAGCATCTTCAGGGTCTGGAAGCAGGATGCTTTGACAGTGTTGACTGGTGTGGTCATGTCCAGTTTGTTGTTGACGATAATTATGAGGTTCCTGGTGTGGGTGCTAGGTGTGGGTCTGAGTTTGGCCACCACCCATTGGAGTTCCATGTACAGGTGCTCTTGCAGAAGATCACTACTTCTGTCTTGCTGGTGTTGAGCTTGAGATAGTTGGCTTTCATCCAGTTAGCGACTTCGGTCATGTAGGCAGTAAACTTGTTTCTTGTGTTGAGAGTCTTGTCCAAGACAGAGAGAATGAGTTGCATGTTTTCAGCATAGGAGAGGATGTTGATACTCTGTGCATTGATGATGTTGGCCCGAGGACTCAATATAAGTGTTGAAGAGAGCGGGACTGAGTAATAAACCTTGAGGCGCTCCACAGATGAGCATGTGGGCTTCAGAGGAATAAGGTGCCAGGCTGACAGCTTGTTTTCAATCCATTCAGAAGGAGAAAATCCAGCGTTGAGGAGGTTCTTGGATGCCAATCTCGTGCAGGGCTATAAAATGGTGTCAAATGCTGCAGAGAGGTCCAAAGGAATGACTACCGTCATGTCTGCTCAGTCAAGGATCATTCAGATGTCATCTGTGGCAGCGATGAGCACTGTTCCTGTACTGTGGTTGGGCCTGATTCCAGACTGCTTGACATTGAGGAGATGGTGGTTACTGAGGCCATCAGTGAGGCGTCAGTTGATTAGTTTCTCTAAGACCTCTGCTGGGTATGGTTGAAGCAAGATTGGCTGTGGTTGGGAAGTGTAGCTACGTCAGCAGATTGTTTCTTCAGCAGAGAGGTGATGGTGGCATTTTTTCACGTGTATAGGAATGTGGGTGAGTCAATTGAGGCATTAAAGATGGGTGTTAGTGCTTAGCTGATTGGTAGGTATGCTGAAGGCAAGGTGGAGGGAAAGGTCAGATGGGGCCCGAGTGGAGGATCTTAATGCAGCAGTATTTTAATGGTGATTCCTGTGGGCCGTGATATCAGGGTTCCTTCTTCCACCATGATGGGAAGTTGACTTACAACAGTGATGGGTTCAGTTGAGGGTCAAAGTTGCCGTATAGGAGGTGATTTCTTTACAAAAGAATTCCGAGAGCATGTTGCAAAGGTCTTATAAGTAGGTGATGTTGCTGGAGGCAGGAGGAGGCACAGTGAAATCTTTGATGATGGCAAAGATTTTCTTACTGCTGGCATCAATGCAGTCTGCAAGAGCTGTACGCTTGGTGTTCTGTATCTGCTGGTGGTAGCATCTTAAAGCTGATTAGAAAATATATTTATCTGTGGTGTCTTGATTTGTTCTCCATTTGTGATCCAGTTGCTTGCAGTGGCGTTTCATCAGCATGAGTTTCTGTGTGTGCCAACTGGCCCGTGGTTATGCCCGTACCATTGGGTTGCACATGAGGGAAGCCAGGTTAGGGTGTTGGTACATGCGGTGATCCTGCTGTTGAGGTTTTTGATGGCTTTCAATAAGTGGCTGGTGTGCTCAGGCCAGCGCGCGGAAACAGCAGAAGCACTTTCCGCTTCTGTAATGCTTTTCCAGCTGTGGCGGATGGTTCCAATGGTAGTAGATCTGTGGTGGTACGGGATGGGTATGCTAAAACTGATGAGGGCGTGGTATGTCCAGGTCATTGTTGCTGTCTAGTCAACTGTGATGTTGCTGATCGAAAAGAATTTTGTGTCAAATAAGTGTCCCGAGGGGTAGTTGGGTTTGGTAACAGGCTTGGTGAGGCCAAGGTTTGCAAGATTTTCTACGAAGGCCATAGAGTTTGTGCCAGTAAGGTCTTCTGGATGAAAGTTAAGGTCTCCAAGGAGGATGAAGGCGCCCGCGTTGATGAAGAAAGGTGAGGTGAAGTCCGTGATGAAATTGGTGTGGGGTCGTGGTGGTCTGTATATGAATGTTCTGCCCAGGCAGAAGCAGGACATCTCAAGAGTGAGGTGTCCATGTAGCTGGTGGGGGTGTCTGTTCAGGTGGTGTAGCTGATGATATGTTTGAATATGATGGTGATTCTAGCTCTGTACTTTTACTGACGTTTTTGTCTGCCAATCTTATTGCCAGTGGGGATGGCTGCAGCGATGTTCAGTGCTAAGGGTGGGTTGAGTCATGTTTGCGTGAGGACAAGAAGACCTGGAGCATGATTGTGCAGTAGGTCCCATATCTCCGTGGCATGTTTGGTGAGCGTAGAGGTGTTGAGGAGCATGCATGCAAGTGTGGTGGGTTGTGTGGATGGTGTTTGGTTTGTGTGAGTTGAGCAAGTGGCTGGTTTCTGTTTCAGTGGGGTGCTGGATACTCTTGGTGTAGGAGTGGTGAGTGTAGGGTGTGGAAAAGTGCATGATAACTTGCAAGAGGAGCATGTGAATACTCGTTCTGTGTTGCATACTGTGGTGTGGCAACAATGCGGCGAGTAGAAGCCAGGGCTGAGAGCATGGAGGAGTGTGGCAGGGTAAGAGTAGAACCAAGTTTCTTGTCACTAGAACAGATGCAGATGGGTGAAGACAGACGTGCCTATGGGGTGCCTTTGGTGCACCAGCACTGTGCCCGCTTTACGTGTCTGCTGTGTGCCTGCGCTGCAAACCCCCTTTAAGTGGGTCCTTGGAGGAGCACAGAGTTCTGTGGGTGGGAAACCAGCGATGTCACTTCCTGAACAGGTGGATGATGGCAAAATTAGTAATGTCATTTCCTGTGCAGATGGGTGATGGGAAATTAAGCCCTCTTGCTTGGCTTCTTCTTTTAAAGACAGTTCCGACAGGAAAGCAGAGACGCCACTTCCTGTGCTGATGGACAATGGGAAATCCAGTGAAGTCATTCCCTGTGAAGATGGATGATGGGAAATACAGTGATGTCTCTTCATTTACAGATAGGTGATGAGAAATGAAGAGTAAATAAAAGGTAGAACTCTACTGTGTAGCTAAAAAAGTGAATATATGCAGGCATATAGATACACAGCAGTAATCAGGCATACTCCTAGGATGCTAACCCTAGCTATGTGTACCCAAGTGTACCTAGCATGAATGTAGGTGGAAAGCCAAGAATCCCCCTGAGAAAGAGCAACACCATTACCTGATGGGAGAGAACGAAGGACTCCATCTTGGTCTCGAGTTGGATACCATGCATGGGATGTCAGACCACTGCGTGCTGGAGTGTCTACGGGCAGGGACTTCAGCGTCTCGTGTCAGCATGGAAGTTTCTCCTCTGGTTTGCCAGCGACGAAGTGGTACTTATATACCCGAAAGGTACCCTCAGGGGTTCTCCCTAGATGTGTCATGGTACTGTGGGCATGTCAGCCAAGGATGACGATAGCGGTGACTTTGTATAGAGTTATTATGCAGAAGATGGTAATCCTGCTGTGATACTTACAATCCTCATGCATAGTAAATGAGGCTAGTTTTTGGAGAAAACCACACAACATTTATTCGGCACCTAACTAGGTAAAAGGTGACCGCCAGAACCGTTATGTAGAACAAGGTAGGACAAATATAGGTAAAGGTTGTGCAAATACCTAGGCGTCTATTGGGGTAAATTGGGGTTCATAACAACTCAAAGGAGTCCATTAAGAAAGTTGACAATCAAAAAAGTCAAAAACAGTAAGAAATAAAGACACACCTGAGAAAGGTTTGGTGGAAGTAAAACAAGGTTTTATTAAAACAAAATAAAATAAAATAGCACATATAAAAGTGGTATAAAACAGGAACGAAAAGAAAAAAGGGAATAGCTTGGTCGAGCCTTCTTATAACTTCCATTGAAAATCAAAATCTTGAAAAAATGGCAATAATCTAAATCCAAGAAAACATAACAAATTCAGTACACATTTATAAAACAATGGTTTTGTAACGCTGAAATGTGCTTTGGTGTTTGTTGTGCTCCTTTAATTCCAATACAAAAGTTAGAGAGTAGCCCTTTGCAACACAAAGGGAACTGGGCAAACAGTGACCTTCAACATAACATTTTCCCATTTTGTATAATATGCCTATATTTTGGTTTCTCACACACACTTAGTACAGAACCAACTACCACTAGATAATCAACTTCAAAGTGACCAACACATCAATTACTTGATACGTACCCAAGAAAATTTATCAGAGAGTAAAACCACAAAAAGCAAAATATGATAACAATATTGGGAAACAATAATTAGCTTAGACAATGCTATTCCACTTATGACTCTAAATGTATTAAAACAACACATCCAATGTTATTGGTTTTTTTTAAAACATAGATCCAATATACAATGAATCTTTTCAGATATATGAGTTATCTCAACTGTTGTTCTTTAAAACCAGTTTCATTCAATTTTTAATTTGCATGATCATAATTAAAATCAAAATAATACAATGAATACGAAGTGCAATAATATATATCACATATACAATGCAAAAACCAAAAATGTAAGTCAACGCATTTCGGTGGATCCTGCTATCATACACTACCTTCCTCGGGACAATATTAAAAACAATGATCTGCAAATAAAAATTAAAATATAACACAAAACATTCAGTGAGTCATTGTCATAGTACTATAATTTTGCTGTTTGTAGTGGTACTTTCTTGCATAAACAGGAGGAGAAAAAGGGCTATCAAAGCAAAAGAAAGAGGAGAAAAAGAAAAGGAAAAGCAAAAAATCTGCTCAAGATCAAAGGAGGAATATTTAAACACCACAAAACAAAGAAAAAAGAAAAAAGGAGAAAGAAGATTGAAAGAAGGATACCCATCATACTCATTTCTCTCACCATTCTTACTATTCAGCCGCTCATCAATCACTTAATTTCTTTGTTTGTGAAACTTTCCATTGCATCTTTAACTATTACTCTACTTTAATCATTATACCACTCATTCCAAATGGTTATAATGTGATTATAACATCATACCTTAAGTGATCAAATATACTCATCCCTCTCATCTATGTCATTAGGGAGTTTCCGTGATTATCAATAACCCTTCTTATGTCTGGAAGGATAAATAAGTCTATTAATGAACCTTCCTTCATATTGGACAAACCTAGCTCCTTTTTAACTGATACTGCTATACTTACATTCATTTTTAGGAGGGAGGTGTCAGCCAATTTCTTATTAATGCTGATATATTAATACGCTGAACCTCTATTATTATTCTCTCACGAGGTGCAGTGCCTATTATTAAAATAGAAAGAAGCAGGCCATTTTTGGCTTATAGGTACTTTTTGGTTTTGCTACTAAGTCTATTTTTACATGCTGGGGGCGGGGGACGTGTCATGGGACTCACAGCTCCAGGCGCGCAACATCCATTGACCTCAGAGGGCTACACTACAGCTTGCTCTACCAGCACCCCTCCGCCCCCCCCACTTCCCCTCCTCCCCCAGCTTGTGTATGTGAGCCCGGCTGAAACGGCTTCAGGGACACACACACACAGCCACACCCGAGTACTTGACAGGTCTTTAAGAGACCTTTTACTTGTTAATGAGGCTTTGATGTTTTTCACACCTCGGTGTGAATTAGGCCTCCACCGTGAGCACCCTCGATCAGCCCAAGCCAGGAACTGCACTCTGAAAGAATCTGCGGCCCCCTTCCAAGGACTCCACGCCCCCCCCCCGCGGGGTCGTGCCCCACAGATTGAAGACCTCTGTCCTAGATGGTTGTAACTTTCATATTATCAGTTCTGTTGTCTTGTAGTAGGTTAGCTAATGTCCGCTGACCTTTTCCTGAAAAGTGAACAGACACTTAGGGCTCTATTATGAGTCTGGAGGTCCACGGACTGCCAGACTTGGTGGGGGCGAGTAGGTGGCGCTCTTCTGATCAACCTATTACAATTAGGGCAGTCAGGCCGCGATTGCCGCACCACAAAAGACAGAGATCCGCCGTTCCCTGGTGGTGTTGCGGTGGTCAGGAGCCCGTAATATGCTTAGCGGGACCAGCCAAGCATATTATGTGTTTCTTCTCTGCCACGGTTTTCGCGGTAGTTCCTTCTCCATGAAAACCATGGTGGAAAGTGCCTCTGCGCCCTGCGGTGCATAAAGGGGAGCACAACATGTGCCTGCCAGTGTGCATGCAGCACAGTTCTTGCACAGCATGGACTTCAGAGTTCCTGTACGGCATGGACTTTATAGTCCATGCCGTGCAGGAACTGTTTTTGGCATTCCCCTTGTGGAGCCTATTTTTAAGGCACCGCCATGGGAATATAAATAAAAGTCAGCCAGAGACTAGAAATACTCATAATCTGGCAGGTGGCCCGACCACGGTTTGGCGGTGCGGTGGTTGGGTGGACCTGGTACGGCGCCGTCAAACTCGTAATCAGGCCCTTACTGGTTATGAACTAGGATTCCATGGAGAATGTCTTGTTTGAGATCATATGAGGGAGGGATGACTGTGTGACCATCTGCTCGATAAAAATGATGTTCACATGTTATATAGCTGTTGAAATCTGCAGATATCTAAAATTACTAACATAGACTACTGACAAGGGACCCTCAGTGTACTGGCTGGGTAAAGGGTTTCCCCATGTGCTTTCTTCCCCATCATTCAATGGAAAACATACATAGACAAAGCGAGGAAGAGAATATGTAGTCAGAAACCCTGGCTAGTCGATGTCAGCGCTAAGATTCTGGAAGCATTTTACTCATGTATTACACTTTCATTAACTAATGCCTTTGCCCATTAAAACACAAGCTGGATCATACACTATCAAGTCTGGTTACTTCCACGAACAATGCACTAGATCACTGACTTGTGAACAAAACCATTAAGCCATGAGTAACATGTGGGTTATAGACATATCTGTGGTGCAGGTGTTTAACTCAAAGATGGGATTGTATAGGTGGATAAGTGAATGGATTTGCAAGTTCTTAAACTATTCTCACTTATGTGATATTCCACATCAGCATCTTGAAAGTCCTTCTGCTGTTGCTTGGAGACTTGCAGTTTGAATTGATCCTTCCCACATATTGAGTAGTAGCCTTTACCTCATAGGTCATTCTTATTTGGTGCGGCTTGGCCACATCCTAGTGAACTATTTTCTAGACAAGTACACCTGTGTCACTCTTTTCAGTAAAGTTTTTAATGTGTGTACACCAGGCACTGTTTGATATCAGCATGGTGCTGCACATGTTCAAAATGTTGAGGTCCGCCACTGTGGAAACCTGCACTAAGAGCTTGAAAGAATTCAAACCTGTCTGCTGACAACCAAATGAATTCTGCTCCTTTTCTCTATATGTGGATTGGTGTCATTTATTTCTACCCAAAGCATTCTCATAGAAGTGTTTCTTAGAAATTAAATATATTTGCACCCCACCCACTCGATAGCTAGGATTTGTTTTCTATGTAGCAGCACTTGCATGGACAGATGAGCACATATTTATTTCAAGTTTCTGATATGCCCTACTCTCCTCAATTGAGCTGCAATCCATTATCCCGATCTGGGGAAAGTAATGACTTCACTCTAACACTGTTAATGTCTACGGCCTCACTTGGGCTCATCCAACAATCAGTCACTGCCAGGCAGCTGGGTACTCTCATGGCAGTGGCAGGCGGTGCATAAGACAGAAAGTGGATCCTGATGTGCAGGATGTACCCCGGTGCATGCCCGTGCGAAGACCAGGCCAAGAACTGACGCGTCTGTGCCCATCAGAGTCCGGAAGCAGCTGGCCTATGCCTAATATCTTTAGCTGTTGTCCACTGCCATGGTCATTTCAGTGAAACAGTTGGTGGCCATGGGGAAAAGGAAATCTCATCTTCCGGGTAAGGAAAATCCCTCAACTAACAGCATTGATACTTTTTAAACGAATGCGTTGGGGGTTATTAAGGACGAAATAGGCAATGTGAAAGAAATGTTAGCCCACACTCAGTTGGAGGCGAGGGTTGCTGCTACCTCTAAAGAAGATTCACATTTGTTTAGCAGTGGTGCAGTAGAAAGATATCCTCAAGGACTGACTTCAAGGAGAGATAATCCCTGTGTAACTCATGTGCCATTGTAAATTAAATCAGCCTCCCCAGTCGGATAGAGTCTACCTGCCTCCAGTCAAGAAACTGAAAGGGGCCGCATAGGGTACAAGAGAGAAAGATAAAATAACATTGCGGCCAAGACCGGGGGAGATGCAGAATGCCGACAATGCACCAACTAGTTTAAATTTGACCAGGGAGAATGTCAAAGCTTTGAAGAAACAGCTGCAGGAATCTATGGGAGACATGCTAATGCCATGGAACTTTTTTTTTTATTAAAGCCTCTTTTGAGGAAGTGTGCAAAAGAATTGAGTTCCTGGAGGCCTCATTCAATGTTCATGACAATTTGGTCAAACAATCTCTTATGAATAATCAAATTTTGAGCAGAGAGGACCCTCACAGGGAACGGTGAACACAGGAAATACCAACATAGTTCCCTGCAAGTCTTCAAAACAGGGTAAAGAGGCACTACTAAATTGAGGAGATTCAGGGAAATACACATTTCCAGAGGCTGGTCAACGTATGATATTTTCGAATGAACATATGTGAGAAGGTCAACAAGTTAATGGTAATTTAAGAAGGAATAGAAAGGTAGTCGATTCAGGAAATAGGAGAATGCTCCTTCATTTTCCTCCCGAAGCAACCCTGCTGGTGATTGTCTTGAAAGGGCTACCTTGCCTCAACCCAGGTTAGAAGGTGGGTTGGAATTAGTTATTTAACAAAGTGGAACACTGATGGCAAATTTCAATAACTGGTGAAAGACATTAGCATGGAGAGGTGTGTTCTCTGGATAGTGTGGCAACCCAAGGCTTATCCTGAAGGCTTTGTGGTTGTAAATTTCAGGTCAGCTGCTTATTGCAGGACTTGCAATATCACTCCTCGCTCCCTAATCACCAGATGATAAAGAACTTATGGCAGTTTCCCTGGGCTATATTTTTACCCTGATACTGTGAGAGAGGTGATGTATTTGAAGCTTAAGAAAGGTCTGAAGAGCTTCCTTGAGATTAATAATAAAGAGATTTTTATAATTTGGACGGGAGATTTTAATATCCCAACATGTATCGTAGATGCTAAAGAGGTTTGTGGCCAGGCTTATAACAAGAAGGGCGATTGAACCATTTCCTTCATAGTGCTTACTTATGAAAGAAAGTTAGATTTTGATCAATGATGTTCTTCCCTTACTGGCCACTTCTCCTTCAATTTATATTGGTAACAGTCATTGTAGTAATATTGATCATATTTAAATCTCGGAGAATCTTTTTTATTTTGTTGATCATTTTCTAATTCATTTATCAGGTTTGAGTGACCACAATCTTCTTCCTGTGGGCTTGAATAAGCTTCAGGTGGGGTTAAATCTGAGTTGCTCTCCCAGGGGACACAATGTGGGAAGGCGAAGTGGGAGTACTCTGTAGCGGGAGGGTGTGGATACCGAAAGATTGTTCACTGATTTAATCAGGATAATTCTGCAGCTACTTGCCTGGATGAGACATCAGAGAAAATACTGTTCTTACGCTCAGGGCGTTTGGCACGGCGCAGCATGACTCCAGTGATGGCCCGCATCTTGGCAGTGACTCATCCAAACCTGGATGAACGTCTGAAGGAGCATGGCGAGCAGGGCAGGGCTGGTGAGTATCGTGACTTTTGCTTGGAGTGGATGCATGTGTACAGGGCCTGTGGCAGCGGTGAGCCATGTGATGTGCGTGTGTTGCTGTGCTGTGCTGTGTCATGTGAGTGGCTGCTGTGATGTGTGCTTGTATCGGGTATTGTGCCACCATGGCCTTACTGAGCAGATACTCCCTGCTGTACTTTCCCATTGCCAGATGTGTTGGGCTCCACATGGTCATTCAGCGTTGGGATGGTGTGGGTGATCTATTATGGGGTGAACAGCAGTGTCCACTTGCTGAGTGTGAATTCATGTATGCCGACTTTGCCTGCACCAAGATCGTTGGTGCCCCAACATATGCAAATGATGTTCCCCAGATTACCACATGGTGCTTGATATGGCCTTCGTGGCAATGTGGATTGTGCTGTCCTAAGAGGTGTGTGTGTTGTCCCCTCCTGTTCCCTGAAGGTCAGTTAGTGGTTACAAGTTTTGTACCCTCATCATGTCCCAAGGTGTGGGCAGGCCAAGTTGTGTGTGGGGCACACTTCATGTAGGGGCAGGGTGTAGTGCTGTGTGGCATCAACATGCCTCACTCATGGCAGATTTTCAGCATTGCAGGCAGTGGTGTGGTCTATGTTGTGTGTAGCTGCACAGTGATTGCTGGGTGTGGTGGTTAGCATGTACATTTGGACCTCTCCTGTACTGCATTGCTTTGAATTCGTGTGACCAGATGATGACACTTACACAACCCTGTTTCTCTCTCTCATGCAGATTCACAAGAGACCACGGAGGGACATGAGCCAGAAAGCAGTGGTGGCGAGAGTAGCACTAGAGCTGCAGCAGAGGCCAGTGACACAGAGCCCACCAGCGCATCTGAGGGGGACAGAGGTATGCAGGAGGAATCCGTGCCTGAGACACAGAGTAGCACATCATCTGATGCCAGCGGGGATGCATCCATGTTGGCAGGCACAGGGGATGGGGAGTCAGCATCATCATCTACAACCCAGCGGCCAGGTCCCACCCTCCCATCCACTTCCTCAGGAACTGCCAGTATCCGTGTCACTAAGACATTTACACCTGGTACCTCTGCCCCTGCACCTGTCCCCCATGCTGCCCTCAGTGCAGAGTGTGTAGAGCTCCTGGGCCAGCTCTGTGTGGGCCAGACTGCCCTGCTCAATGCCTTCAGTGACCAGGACAAGAAATTAGGCCAGGTTGTTGCATATATGGAGGGCATACACACCGTACAGTCCAGGCGTTGTCATCCACAGTGACGTCAGCCATTCAACAGGCACATGCTCCCATTGCAGCTCAGGTGCCTTTGTCCACCCCCCAGTCAGTGGCCACATCAGGTGACAGTGACAACGGGTCACCTGCGTCACCAAAAAGATACAGCACAAGGAGCACACAACAGACACAACCCAGGCACTCCCTCCCCCTCTCCAGATTCCCTCGCTCCCTGCACAGCAAGTCACACAGGTGGTTTAACACCACCCTGAAAACTCAGCAACTTGAACTGCGCCAGATGGAACGCAGGTGGAGACGTAATTACTCGCCCACCGACAGAGAGTTATACGTCGCTGCACGGAAAAAATACAAACGTGCAATTATAGCAGCAAAATCCTTACATATCTCTGAAAGGATCCTCATTGCCCCTAACAAGTCCAAGGAGATTTTTAAAGTCATGAGTGAGCTCACGTCTGACGCCAGAACCCTTCCTTCTCAGGCCCCCACCCAAGAGTCCTGCAATGCCTTAAACAGTTTCTTCATCGAAAAAATTATTAAGATTAAGAATACTATTCCTCCTGCCTCTCCCGCTGCCATATTAGCTTCCTCTCTTGGAAACCCACTCCCACTATCATACTTTCCCGTCCTTAATTCTACCACTCTGGCCAAACTCGCTGCCTGAGTCAAATCTGGCTCGCCCAATGATTGTTGTCCCCCCTCTGTTTTTCACGACATTTGCCTGGCTCTGCCAGATTGCATTTTGCCTCTGTTAAACACCTACCTTGAGACGGGCGCGGTACCCAACTCCTTTAAGGATGCTGTTTTGGTTCCCCTGCTGAAAAAACCTGGAGCCGACCCGGAGGACCTTGCCAACTATCGGCCTATTTCCCTTTTGCCCTACCTATCCAAACTCTTGGAGGCACACGTCACAAGTTGCCTCTCTCAATTTATCGAGTGTTCCAACTACCTCGAACCCAATCAAGCCGGTTTTAGACCAGCCCACTCCACCGAGGCTGTGATCCTGGCAGTCATGGATTCTCTAAGGGGTAATGCTGATAAAGGGGCACCTCAGGCGCTCGTCCTATTGGATCTGTCGGCGGCGCTCGACACGGTGGACCATAACATCCTTCTCCACCGTGTCAAGCAGGCCGGCATTCAGGGCCTGGCCTCTGCCTGGCTTAAATCTTTCTTGTCGGGCAGAACCCAGGCGGTCCGTTTAGGCCCTTTCATGGCCGCTAAGGAACCATCCACCTGCGGAGTGCCCCAGGGATCATCCCTGTCCCCTCTGCTTTTTAATCTTTATCTCCAACCGCTCATCCACTCTTTGAAGAGGTGGGACATCACCGTCTTCAACTATGCAGACGATCTGCAAATTATCTTTCCCCTCAACACTCCCAATGCAGCTCTCGACTGTCAAGCGGTTATGTTACACATCCAGCAATGGATGAATCTGAACGAGCTCAAGCTGAACCCGGGGAAAACAGAGGTAATTCTCCCGGGCAACAGGCCCACTTACTGGGGTCCACAGTTCTGGCTGGTGGAGCTTGGCTCCCCGCCTGCTCCGGTCAAGTCAGCAAAGAGTCTTGGGGTCATCATTGACACGGAGCTCTCCCTCAAGCCTCAGGTGGGTGCTGTCGTGTCATCATGTATGTTCCAGCTAAGAAAAATCTGGAAAGTCTCTCACCTCCATACACCTGAGGCTTTGATACAAGTCTTGATTGCCCTGGTGCTCTCCCGCCTGGATTTCTCTCTGTACCATGGCCTACCCAAATCCCTTCTCCACAGGCTCCAAATTGTGCAGAACCAGGCGGCTAGACTGGCCTATAAAATCCCGAAGTGGCAGTCTGCGAAACCATTACTTCGCAAACTCCATTGGCTGCCGGTCGAACAGAGGGCTGCGTTCAAGATTGGCTGCCTGACATTCAAAGCTGTGTCTGGGACTTCCCCCGCCTTCCTTAAATCCCTGGTCACTCTCTATTGTCCGGTACGCAACCTACGGTCTTCTCATCGCCAGCTCTTAGTTGCCCCCCCAATCAAGCTTAATAAATTCGGCGGCTGGAGTTTCGCTCACTTGACTCCCAATCTTTGGAACCCGCTGTCCCTCCCGCTTAAATCTTCCAACTCTATTCTGGAATTCAGAAAACTCCTGAAAACCAGCATTTTCACACAGTTTGGCTAGACCCCCGCTCTTACACCTCTCAGCATCCAACCAGCGCCAGTAAACTTATGGTGTCAGAGCGCTATAGAAAACCCCCTTATGATAAGATAAGATAAGATCCCCACTGAAGAGCAGGGCCACCCCACAATGCACAGACAAGAGCCAGTCAGGGAAGACCAAGGCCAGGCGATCAATGAGGCTGACATCAGGCTCACATGCCGCAGAGGCATCACCAGCAAAACACTCTCCTGTCACTGAAACTTCACACAGACCTACCCATGCAGTGTCTGTGTCCGCTGAGGAGGTGTTGCATATCAGGGGTACACCTAGGAAGAGCACAGGGACACATCCACCCACCACTTTTACCCCAATTCCAAGTCCATTGAAGCAGGTGGAGGACGGCTCTGTAGACACCACCCCTGGCACAAAGGCAAAGCAGGGCACTGTAGACACCACCCCTGTGAAAAGGCAAAGCAGGGCACTGTAGACACCACTCCTGGCACAAAGGCGAAGCAGGGCACTGTAGACACCACTCTTTGCACAAAGGCGAAGCCGGGCACTGTAGACACCACCCCTGTGAAAAAGACAAAGCAGGGCACTGTAGACACCACTCCTGGCACAAAGGCAAAGCAGGGCACTGTAGACACAACCCCTGTGAAAAAGGCAAAGCAGGGCACTGTAGACACCACTCCTGGCACAAAGGCAAAACAGGGCACTGTAGACACCACCCCTGTGAAAAAGGCAAAGCAGGGCACTGTAGGGGGTACACCAGGAAAAGAGGGGAAGGAGGACCTGAGGCGTAGCCAGACCAAGCGTTCCGCAGGATCCAGCACATCACCTGAGGTAGTGCCAGTGTCTGCACCTGATGTGGGACAGTTGGTGTGTGTGCCTGTTGGGTCATCAACACTTCCCATCAACCCCAAGACAGGGAAGCCAATTCATATTCCCAAAAAGTGGAAGGGCACCCCTCCAACCTCTCCCTCCCACACTGTGTCAGAAGTCTGCATTACTCTACCTCCACGTGCCACTATGCCACCTGGTCCACACAGCCCTCAAGCTTGCCAGGCCACTGCTAGCCCCACAGCACTTGGGGCTCTGTCACCCCAGTTAAGTGGGCCTGCTGTCACTGACACATAGCCGGGTCCAAGTCTGCATGACTTCCAGGAGTGAGTTGACATCCCCCTCATGCGCCTGTGCCTCATACAGGTGTGCTAGTCCTGACCATTGTTTACAACCATGGACACTGGCCCTGTTGCTCTGCTGTGTCGTGCTCTCACCTGCGCCTTGGACACTGGCCCTGTTGCTCTGCTGTTCTGGCCTCTCCCCTGCCATGGACACTGGCCCTGTTGCTCTGCTGTGCTAGCCTCTCCCCTGCCCTGGACACTGGCCCTGTTCTGTTTCTCTGCTGTGTCGTGCTCTCACCTGTGCCTTGGACACTGGCCCTGTTGCTCTGCTGTGTCGTGCTCTCACCTGTGCCTTGGACACTGGCCCTGTTGCACTGCTGTGCTGGCCTCTCCCCTGCCATGGACACTGGCCCTGTTGCTCTGGTGTGCTGGCCTCTCCCCTGCCTTGGACACTGGCCCTGTTGCACTGCTGTGTCGTGCTCTCACCTGTGCCTTGGACACTGGCCCTGTTGCTCTGCTGTGCTGGCCTCTCCCCTGCCATGGACACAGGCCCTGTTGCTCTGCTGTGCTGTCCTCTCCCCTGCCTTGGACACTGGCCCTGTTGCTCTGCTGTGCTGTCCTCTCCCCTGCCTTGGACACTGGCCCTGTTGCTCTGCTGTGTTGTGCTCTCACCTGTGCTTTGGACACTGGGCCTGTTGCTCTGCTGTGTCGTGCTCTCACCTGTGCCTTGGACACTGGCCCTGTTGCTCTGCTGTGCTGGCCTCTCCCCTGCCATGGACACTGGCCCTGTTGCTCTGCTGTGCTGTCCTCTCCCCTGCCTTGGACACTGGCCCTGTTGCTCTGCTGTGTTGTGCTCTCACCTGTGCTTTGGACACTGGGCCTGTCGCTCTGCTGTGCTGGCCTCTTCCCTGCCTTGGACACTGGCCTTCCTGTTTGTGTTTCACCTGTGCATGGTATATAGCATTTTTGCATCATTTTGAGCCTTGCTGTTGTCTACTATTGTTGTTCCGCTGCATCTGTGCAATATGTGAATAAATACAGTTACTTCTGGTGTGTGTTTTGTCGGTGTCCTTGATGATTAAAGTTTTGTTTCTGTTCCCATTTGATTGCCTGTGCACCATGCTCCATGTATCACTTCAACATTGCAAGGCCCTTTGCAGCCATCATAATTTTGAGCAGGGGTGACAGGGTCTTAAGTCCATTATGAGCCTGCAAATTCTGTGATATATGATGGCTATTTTACCTGGCATGCAGTAATCTTGTTAGTGATTTGCTGTTGTTGCCTACACTGGTCACATGTGTGGTTGGGGGACACTGCCAGCACAGAGTGTGATGCTGTGCATGATGTTTGGAAGCTGGCTGGGATATGTAATGTAGTATGTGTGTGGATTGCTTTATGTGTGCCCAGCCTTGTCTGTGTATGGTCATCTTGTGTTGGGCCTTGGTCCTGGTGCCATGGCCTACATGAGATGTGTGGATTTGGGTGTAGCAGAGGTGTGCAGTGTGAAGGGTGTCAGTTTGTAGTGGATGTGTGTGTGCCCCTGTATTTTGTGAGAGACACATGTGTCACCCAGGAGTTGTATGCATGTTGTTTGTTTTGTCTTGCCCTGGGTAGAGGATTGTATGCCCTTGTGTGAGCTGTTTGTAGTGCACTGTGCTGTGTGTAGGTGTATCCATGGTGTTGTGTGAGACTCCTCCTTGTTGTGTTTGTCACTTTGGAGTGTACAAAGTGTGTGAGTTGCACGTCAGTGTTGTGTTTGATTGGTCCTCAATGTGTCTTGGGTGTTCTTGTGTGAACTGTGTGGCCCTGCTGCTCCACACTGGCATTGTGTTTGTGTTTGTCATGCATTGCAGGCATATGCTGGTTTTTCTACTCCTGTATGGCATGGTGTGAGTGGTTTTAGGCCATCCCCTATGTGTGCCACTTGTGCTTGGCCATTGTTGGTGTTCCGTCCCTCTATATGTGTGTGGTACACCCCTTACATGTCTGCCACTGACATACAGGCTGTTTAACTTAGATGTCAGCTTTTCCCTTGGTTTCCATGTGTGTGTGCCTCCCCATCACTTCATATGTGGGCTTGTGCTTTGTTGTGCAGTTCTTGGGCCATATGTGTTGTTCCACTCTGGACATTGCCCCAAAGGTTTATGTGTGCTGTCCTTGTGCTAATGGTCATTCTGTAGTGCTCATGAGCACTTCAGCTGTGTGTGCTGGCCAGTGCTGTGGTGGAGGTGGCTTTGCTCTTGTATCCCAGAGTGGTGCATGTGTAGTTGTTGTGTTGGATGTGTGGATGTAGGGTGTGGTATGGCTTCAGTTCCTGGGTGTGGTGTTGTATCTGTGCAGTGCTGATTTGTGGTGTGTGATGCGGTTGTGTTAATCATGCCTGTTATGCAGACAATGCTTGTCGTGCAGGCGGTGCTGTGTGCTGTGTGCTGTGTGTATGTGGCCTTGGCATTGCCTGATGTACATCCCCTGTAGTCTTGTGGTGTTTGTTGATAGAGGTTTCATGTGCATCTGTGATGGTTTGATGTGGCTGTGTGTGTTGGTCCCGATGCACTTCTTGTGTGTTTCCTGTTATGGTGTGTGTGTTTATTTCCTGGGTGATGTTGTTGTGTACTCCTGTTGTGTCTGTGCTCCCATTGATTTCCCCCAGTTTGGATGATAGGGTATGTGTGTTTGTGTTTGAGTTCAGTATTGGTTCCTGTATTGTTTGTGTGTTGTTCTTTTGCAGGCATCGGTTGAGGCATCACTGTTTGTGTGTGGTGTTTGTGGCTACACCCAGGGTGTGTGTTTGTGTGTGTGTGTGTGTGTGTGTGTGTTGGCAAGTATTGTGAGCCTAGAGTGTGTGTGGCAGTGGTGTTGTGTGTTCCTTGTCAGCCACTCCTGCAGTGGCTGTCTCCCTGGTTGTGTGTTGTGTGGTGCAGGGTGTGTATTGTGCTTGTTGTTGCAGTGCTTGTTAGTGTGAATGGAGGTGCACGGGATGGGCACCTGGCCTGTGGGTTGGTGGGGTGTGTTGCTGTGTGGTTGGGGGCTGTGTGTCCCTGTGGTGTTTGTGGCCTGCCCATGCCTTGGAGTGGCCCTGCCTTCTGCATAGTGCGCATGTGTTGACCGCGGCGGTGATGTGACCGGGACGTTGCTGCTAGTTGGCGGTCGCTGTGTGTCCCGGATGCTGAGGGGTGCCTTGTTGTGAGGTGGGTGATGTGTGGGTGCCCGTGTGGATGTGTTGTGTCCCCCAGCAGGGTGTCTGTGTGGTGATTGGACCCTGTGTCGGCATGCTGAGATCAAGCATGGAGTCACTGCTCACTCCGTTGAGAATCCAAACTACCTGGAATGGAGGCCGCGCCTTCTCCTTTTTGGCACCATCCCTTTGGAATAATATTCCCTTGATCCTTCGCACAATCTCTGAACACACCAGTTTCCGAAAGAAGCTTAAAACCTGGCTTTTCTGCTAAATTCAGCTGCTCACCTTTTGTCAGAACCGTCTGCAATGCGCCATGAGACTCTTTGGATGTGATATGTGCGCAATATAAATATCCTGACTTGACTTGACTTGACATGTGTGTTGTGTGTTGCATTTGTGTATTTGCGTACCTGCGGCGGCGTCCACGGCGGCCCATCTCACGATAGTGTTGTAGGAGGAACATCACCGGATGCATATGGAGGGCTGGGTTCATGGCAGTCAGGACCGGGTCTCGCCTATCTTGCTCTGCTGTCGAGTTTCCTCCTGCTCAGTCTTGGCGGTGTATCCGCTGCAGTGCGTCAGCTTGTTTGGGCCATCCTAATTTGTCGAGCGGGACGGACGTCATTCTGCACGGCGGTGAGTCTCAATTGGCTCCTTCCGCCGCGGTTGCGGGCGCACTTTGATGGCGGTGCGCGTCGCTCCGCGGTGGACGGGAAGTGATCTATGTTTACCTATCCTAATGTGGCGGACGTGAGTTCCGCAGCTCGCGGGCGGAAAAAGCAGTTTTTCCGCCCCGCCACCACCGCGGTGGTGCCACCGCCCGACATCCTAATGGACCCCATGTGTTTAGCAGTAGTAGCTGTGATTAGTAGCTGTAATGTGGACAATTGTGGTGGCTCCGCAGGGTAGGATGGGTATAATTTCTTTATCGCACCTTGTAGTCTATGATATGTAAATCTAAACAATAACATCTCATTGCTTATAAACGAAAGCTCATCAAGCGATTTAAAAACACCATTACAGTAGAAATCCCCCATGGTATCAATGCCTACCTGGCACAGCAGACCCATGCCCACCTCTTCCTGGGTGAGCGATAGTTCTGGATGAAAATGTAGAGGGAGTGCAGGGGCGTATAACGGTAACTTATTGGCCTTTCGGCCCATTGTTTGCCAAGCACTATTTGTCGTATCTATAGTGTTTATGCCTTGATTATGAAGTGGAGGCCTACTGTGCGTTATGATAGCATTTAACGAAATTGGTAGGGCATCACCTTCTTCAATGGCAACATGAGTTAGGTAAGGGATCTGACGATACCAAAAATGTGCATATTGTGCACATAGATAATAAAGTAAAAAATCCGGAAACTTGAATCCTCCTTGTGATTAGGGCAAAGTGAGAGCGCGCAACTCAATCCGGGCCTGTTTACCTGCCCATATCAGGCGAGGCACCATGGTGGATATCCTACAAAAAACTTCTGCTGGAGGCTTAATCGGAATATTATTAAAAAGGTACAATAATTTTGGCAGGATAACCATCTTTACAATGACTAGCCGGTCAGCCAATGATAATGGTAGTTGAATCCATTGCCCTTTTTTATCTTCTAAAACTCTAATTGCCCTGCCATAATTGGTGCGGATTACAACTCCTGGGTCGCGGTGATACTAAACACCCAGATATCTTACGGGCTCTGATTGCCACTCTAGGGGATAATCAGTGGGGTGCGGGTGTGTAGTGTCTGTTAATGGTATATTTAGTGATTTGAACCGATTTATTTTGAGGCCAGACTGTTGCCCAAATTTGATATATTCTCTCAGTAGAGGATTCAGATGGTTCTCAGGGTCTCGCACATATAACATCATATCATCTGCATATAATGATATATGCAAGGGTCTTTGCGGGAATTGAAGCGCTGAATAATGATGTCCCTGCCTAATCTTACATGCCAATGGTTCAAGTGCTATCGCAAATAATAATGGGGACAACGGGCACCCTTGCCTTGTCCCCCTGGCAATAGGTATGGCGTCAGATATGTATTTATTGACTCTAATACATGCCGTCGGAGCAGTGTACAGTATCTGTATCCATTGTAAGAAAATAGGGGGGGAATCCCATTCGCTGTAGAACCGTGTGCAAGTACGACCACTCAATAGAATCAAATGCTTTAGCAGCATCTAAGAGAATCGCAGCGGCTTTAGTAGTGGGAATCAAGTAATGCGATAGTGCAAAGAGTGTTCGTGTGTTTTGGGCTGTTGACCTTGAGGGGATAAACATTGATTGATCTGGCAGAATTAAGTTGGTCATCAGTGGTTGCAGTCGAATGGCAAGGAGTTTGGCCAAAGTCTTGGTATCTACATTAATAAGAGACAATGGCCTATAAGAATTACAATATTCCGGGTCTTTGTTAGGCTTTAAAAGGGCAATTAACATGGCTTCTCTCAATGTTGGCGGTAGAAGTTGCTTATCATGAGCATCCCCATACATCTCTATCAAATGAGGCGCCAACTGATCAACAAACGACTTATAAAATTCACATGTGAACCCATCAGGCTACATCTGCTAGGTAGTGCATTATTGCGTCTGGGGAAACTGTATGCTGCGAAGCATATAAGTCCGAATACGTGTTCTTAAATTCCCTCAATATTCCCTGTGTACCATGTTGCAGTACCCCATTTGCATCTCTGACCGCCCGGACGACCTGTGGCACATGACCTGAACATATTTTAGCAGCCAGAATAATACCAGGTCTACCACCTTCACCGTAGGATCTCGCTATCTGATGCTTTGCCACATATTTGATTTTGTCTTCTGCATATGTTTGGTATTCTGACAGTGCAACCCTAATGTCACCCAATATCTTTGTGCATTGTGTACGCTCATATTCCCGTTCCAGTGTGCGCAATTGCTCCTCGTGTATAGAGAGCTGCTGTCATATATCCCTAAGAATGCCAGCTGTGGTGCTTATGCAGACACCCTGAATAGTAGCTTTAAAAGCCTCCCATAGTAGGCCAGGATCTTCAGTAGTGGGTTTATTGAGGTCAAAATACTCTGTGATAGCTTGACTAACGGTGTCAGTATACACTGAGGGCCCGATGTAGGTCGGTCGGTAACGGCCGAAAATCGGTATTTTCGGCCGTTACCGACCGGTATTCAGTAAATGGTATGTAGGGCCACATATTTCACAGAATCGGTAAATTTACCGATCGGTAAATTTACCGATTCTGTGAAATACCGAATCGGTATTTATACCTATTCGGTAATTTTGTTATGTAGATGGGACTCTTCTGAGTCCCACAACCCTTACCGAATCTGTATTTTACCATCAAATATATTTGATGGTAAAATACCGATTCCGGTGTGCATGCACACCTGTGCCATATGACAGGCAGACCTGCCCTTAGGGCAGGTATGCCTGCCACATGGCCCCCGAATCTTTTTTGGGGGTGCTAGAGGGTGTCAAAGTGACACCCCCTGCACCCTTGTCAAAATCTGTATTTACCGATTCGGTAAATACCGACCGGTAATGCCCCATTCATTCCTATGGGCTTCAAAGCCCATAGGAATGAATGGGGCTTTACCGGTCGGTATTTACCGAATCGGTAAATACAGATATTTACCGATTCGGTAAAAGGAACATCTGGATGTTCCTACATATCCACCCCTTAGATTTACCGATTTTTAATTACCGAATCGGTAAAATTCGGTAATTAAAAATCGGTAAATCTATTTTACCTACATCGGGGCCCGAATCTAGTAATGCTTTTGCATTGAACCTCCAGCTGTAAGGAGGTGGTACATATTGTGGCATGGTCATGGAAAGTAATACTGGGTTGTGATCTGACAGTGTCCTGGACAAGTGGTTTACAGAACACGTCCATAGTAGTATGCTGTCAGAACTCAACCAATAATTGATTCGGTACCAGCTGTTGTGTGCTGCTGACATATGCGTGGCCTCCAGACGCCCAGGGTTTCAGGATCTCCAAACATCAGTAAGACGCATATCGATCATAATATCTTTTAATTTGTCCAATGCTCATTTGTGGGTTTCCACTGATGTTCCCGACCTGTCAAGTCCGTCATGTAGTGCGATATTAAAATCACCCCCCCCAAAGCAAGGGGATGTCCGGTAGATCATGAAGTTTGCGCCATAATGTATGGTAAAATTTGGGGTCACCTATATTTGGGCCATATGTATTAATTAAAGTCAGTCTCTGCCCCCTCAGTGTTCCCGTTATAATAACATTGCGCCCCAGCTCGTCCGAAATGGTAGTATCTATGTTAAATTGCAATCCTTTCTAAATCAGTATAACGACCCCCCTAGAATAGGAGGAGTAAGATAAATTGTGTATTGCCTCCGCCTATCTTCGCCCTATGTGAGTGTTAGAGTGAGGTGCAATATGCGTTTCTTGTAGGAGGGCGATGTCGACCTGCAGCCTGTCAAAATATGCAAATATGTGTCAAATCTTTTTCGGGTTATTAAGCCCCCTAACATTCCAAGTTAACAAGTTTAAGTGCTTAGGTTGCAGTCTCTCAGTGGACATCTCTAACCATTGATGCCCAGTGTGTTGACGTGTAGAGCTTGCAGCACGCATTGCTGTCATTTTCTAGGATAAAACTAATGGTGCTGTACATCTCGTTATGGCTCTGGACTTCAGCGATGCGTCTCAAGTACATTGGTCTGCATAACAGTTCCCAACACCCGCCCCCCCACCCACCACCCACTTCAGCATCCCAACCATGCCAAAGACATTCCCCTATGGAAAAAAACAACATAACCTAACTTTGATTGGGGAACCTCCACTTAGGGGGTCCACCAAGTGCACACAACTCCATCCAACATAGTGGATGTGGTCAGGTATACATTAGTGATGCAGACAGAACATCTCCTACATTGTATGGGTTTCCATAATGACCACCAGTTGTTTATACCTGGTTTGCACAACACTCTATAGCAAAGTGCCCGTAACCCCTCCATATAATCCACATAAATTGCAGTGATGCACAAAGGGAGGGCCCAGACAAACAATCTTGGTTTCTCAACCACAGATACAGTTTTGTTCATTAATTTGAAATAAGCAGGGCCAGTCGGGTAGACCATGCACGTAGGTCTACAGCATCTATCATCCCTGACAAGATCAGAACAAATATGTAGAGTGTAAATACTTCCCTCTGAAGAGAGTAGCACCCCCATTCGCAACTTCAAGTACATTAATTAATCATTGGATACTCCGGCATTTTTTGTGTTCTGAGCTAACGTATGCCTGGCCGAACATAGGCCTGTTCTTATCCGCCTACAATAAACTCCGGATGGAGCTGGAATTTTGTGCCTATGTTACCGCACAGTTGTGTCAGCAATTCAGTTTGTTATTATAGTGCACATACATGCCTTACCAGTCTATAATGTCCTAGATCCAATGATATCCTTCCCCCTAGGAGCGTTTACTCCGAGTCTTGGTTCTGCTCCGCTCTCTTTTGTTCTTTCCGCTTATTGATGATTTTCTTAAGGAAGTCTTGTGTTGCCTCCGGTGTCTGGAGAAGTGTAGAGCTGCATAGCGTACTCTATTCCCAGTTCTCGCAGTTTCTTTTTCGCTGGGTTGAATCATTTTCGCGCGAGTTGGACTGTCATTGTGAAGTCTGGGTAAAACTCCAATGCATTCCCCTGGTAGTTAATCTGTTGCTGCTCGGGAGCCAGCCTCAAGATGACATCTTGATCTCTATAATTGAGGACACAGGCGATGATGGGTCTTGGAGTGGCGCCAGGCTTCGGTCGCGGGGCCAAGGATCTGTGTGCACTTTCTATCAGGAAGACCGCTGAAAAGGGTTCTGTACCAAACACGCTGCGAAGCATTTCCTCCACATAGGTTTCCATCCGTCCTGTGTTTGTGGACTCCGGAACTCCCGCGATTCTAAGGTTATTGCGTTGAGATCTTGCTTCTAAATCCTTCGCTTTGTTTTTGATAACTTCCAGCTGCTTTTCATCTCCTTGCACTTTTGGGTCGCTCCATGCGAATCGTCCTCCACCGCATTTATACGAGTTTCGGCCACAACAAGACACTCTCCATGCTTGTCCAATTTAGGAGCCATATTGTGGACCCGTAGAGTGATCCCGTCCAATTTCCCATTTATGTCCTGTAGACTTTGTTGAATTGCCTGCAAAACACCTTTCATGCCAGTGCTTGCTGCAGTTTCAGTGTCGAGCTCAGTATCCGATTGACTGTCCCACCCCTGGTGTTCCTTTTCACTTCAAATGGCAATTTGAACTGTTGCGTGTCCGGCTTTACCATTGCCGCTTTATTAAGCACTGCTGTCTTGGGAATGAGGTATTGATTATGGCCTTGGTGCGCGCATGATGGTGCATAGATATCGCTTCTCAAAGTGTGGCCGCCCCCCTACTCAAGCCCTTCAACTGCTAAGTAATCGCCACTCCACAGCAAAGTCCACAGCCAACCAGCAGTAGGAGCGGCGTGGGATAGGAATTGAGGTGCCGCTCCAGGATCAGCTTCCCGCACCACAGAGACAGATCAACCAGTGAAAGGGCCAAACACACAGCTACTTCGCAGATTTGATCCTTCCTCACCCTGCTCTTGGTGCGATTAACATTTCACTGCGATCCCATCAGTCACAGACCTCAAGCCGCACAGAACAGGGGCCATTAGGACAGAAAGACAGTAGATGTCGCAGTCTACTCTCCTCATCACACCCTTACCAAGCAGTGGCAGTTCCAGCTTCACGTGCAGGTTTGATGGCATCCAGTATGGATTTAACAGTATGCCTTGTAATAGCGCACTATATCCTAACCTCCACAGGAGATTCTCCGCTTTTGACCTCCATACATCTCCAAGTTGGAGCGTGATGCAATAGGTGCGATAGTTAAATTACTGTCACAAGAGCTGGGAGAAACTGCCGCGCCAGCAGCGGTTTTGCATTGCAGATCACACACATTGAGGCAGGGCGCAATGTAATCTCCAATTTAGATGCCTCGCTATCTTAAAGATCCGCTATCTATGGCTCAGTGCGCGCTTCACACACCAAAGTTTGCCGCCATAATCGCTGCACGCCATTTTATGCCGATTGTCAGGGGTCTTCACCATAGGCGTCCCACCGTCTCCCTTCAGTAACTTCTGGGTGCCCTGGCTGTATAGCGCGGACTCTGACCCCGCTGTTGTACGATGAACACAGCGAACACCCACTTTGATGTGCCGCACCTCCATGCTCTGCACCGCATCCGCTCGGGTTCACCTGCACTTCAGGGCGCTGCCATCTTGTCCATTTCAGAGCACCTCGCACGCCTGGCTGTCTTTTACAAATTACCAGCGTTCACGGCGTGCTGTCAGGTTCTCGTTTCTCTCGCCTTAGGGGCAATATCTTCCTATCCTCAGTCCTGTCATTTGCAGTCGGTTTTGCATCCGCAGAATGCTCTTTTTATCGCATTTTGGGCCTGACCGGCGGAGTTGTTTTAGAAGGCAGGCCTCTAGCACCCCCCATGTTTTTTTTTAGATTTGCTACAAATTTGGGCACTAAGGGCCAGATGTAGGTGTCCAAATACCGGTCGGTATTTGGACATTGGTATGTAGGGGCATGTAAAATTACAGAATCGGTAATTTTACCGATTCTGTAATTTTACCGAATCGGTAAAATACCGAATTGGTAAAATTACCGATTCTGTAATTTCAGATGTAAGTAGCACTGTTTTCAGTGCTACAAGGGTTTAAGAATTCTTAATTTACCACCAACTAGTAGTTGGTGGTAAATTAAGAAAACAATTTAAAAAGCATTTTTTTTGCTTTTTAAACAGTGCCATGTTGCAGACATACTAAGGGCATGTATGTCAGCAACATGTGCACCCTTGCACAATTGAGGGGTGCAACAGGGTGTCAAAGTGACACCCTGACACCCTTCAATATTTCCCCCAATTACCGAATCGGTAATTACCGATTCGGTAATTGACATTGATTCCTATGGGCCTCAAGGGCCATAGGAAACAATGGCAGTTACAGACTCGGTAAATACCGATTCATTATTTACCGAATCATACCGATTCGGTAATTAATTCAGTAAATATACCTACATCCCGATTGCCAGTTCTTAAATACCGAATCGGTATGATTCGGTATTTAAGAATCGGTAATCAGGGATTACCTACATCTGGCCCTAAGCCTCTAAAATATTTTATTACCATATATAAAAGCAAATGTGTAGTGGGGGCAACCTATGGAGCTGGCATCTAGGGGTACTCCAATGCGAATATGATTCAGCAAGTGGAAAATAAGTGCCTGAAAAGGCTGTTTTCAGTTCCATATAGTTGCTCCAATGACATCTGTTATGTAGAACTCGGTGTGCCTTTTATAGGAGATCAAATTTAATTCCTGCCGCCCCTGTGTTATTGTGGAGAGCAGTATAGAAAAAAAGAGCACCTCTTTGAATAGGAAGATAAAAAGTGACTGTCTGGTCCTGGAACAGGTGCAGCAAGTTCCCTGGTTCAATCATATCAAGACCTTATATGCAAGCATTGGCTTGCCCACCTTCTTCGAGAATCCAGAATCATTGAGGGGAATAAATAAAAGGGATCGCCTCTCTAGGATCACTGCATAGATAATTGAAGAGAGGGAAGTTGGGAACCTTAGCAAGGCAGCTGTGATAGCACATTGTCCTTTGATAACAGTGTCTGGTCTGCAGTTTCTCCTTAATACGATCCAGAATATGCAACATAGATATTTATTGACTAGATTTTGGCTATAGGGAGGGAACTGCTAAAAGTAGGCAAGTAGGCAAGTACCACTGTTGTTTTTGGAGCACACTACTCTCCATCTCATCTTTTTCTGTGACTTTTATGTTGCACTGACGAAAAGATTTTCTTTACCACTGATAAAATCTGTAAACTGTTTACAATGCAGACCACCCTTGCGCTATATCCAGCAATTTAGGGGCATATTAGCAAGAATGGTGTTAAAATTATCGCTGCTTCAGGGGCAGGAAACTGCCGCTAAAGCAGCGATAATGGGCTTGATAAAATGCCCTTGAGAATTCCAATAGAAGTCCAGGTTCACGCCAGAACATGGGCTTCTTTGGGAATTAACAGGAGCATATTATCAAGCCCATTATCGCCGCTTTAGTGGCAGTTTCCTGCCGCTAAAGCAGCGATAATAGTAACACCATTTCTTGATAATATGCCCCTTAATTCCTGTTTTACTTGCTCTTCGATTGTCAACTTTTTGGTGCAAGTTAAAATAAGAAAGAGGGACATGGTATTTTACAGTGGATTTTTAATGAGTAATGGAATATTAGGATACAATATGATTTTATGATGGAATATGTATGAAGTTGGGGGGTTACATACGTTTAAATTTATTGTGACATGCACTACTCGCTGTAGGCTGACTTTTCATAACTTTGGCGAATGGGTATGTGGGAACATTTTTATATCAATGTTATGTGGATTTTAAATGTTTCTGAAACCTGTTATGCTTTGAGACTTTTATGGCACGAACAGGAATTTTTAAAGTAATGATGTGTGGTTTTTCAAAAATTACTCTTATGAAATATGATTTTGATGTGCACCTTATATGGCTAGGTTAGCAGGATAAAGTGGACTTGATTTGACTCAACCCTAATAGCATTAATAATACGAATGTGTCAATGTTTTGAACATTTCAATTCATTTATCATTTGCGTTAGCTGCCTCCTCCCGTGGAGCACAGCTTAATTACCGTCCTTTTGATTGGATGACTTTTCACTCCACTGTTTGTCTTCAGGAAATTACTTTTTCTCTCAGCACTCTGTGCGAGTGCAAGTGTTTTCTTGTTCTCTCCCTCTTGTTCTCTCCTTTCTGTTCCTTCTTGCCACTTCCGGCTTGTCTGTTCCTTCTCCCACTCCTCCCTGTCCTGCGGTACACCTCACGTGCTCTCTGTGCTGGTCCCCAAAAACAAAATAACAAAATGGTCCCTACCTCATGATGCCTGCACAGTTATTTGTGGTGATTAATGGACATTTGCATGTTGACATTGGGCTGCTGAGCATTACAGCACATGTGCCAATAGGAGCTGCCACATGCGCACACATATAGCGCTTTTTAAAAACCTTCTTGGGCAATCCTGTCAGTAAAGAGTTTTCATTTTTTCCAGATCATGAACATAATCGACAATAAAGCAGTGGCAAAGCCAATATGTGAAACCTATTAGCTTTACCACTGCTTGTTTGATGTTCAAAACACAAACTAGGCTAATCATACACTATGTTCACTTTAAAAACATGGGGCATCATTTACAAAAAATGACGGGACGCAGTGCCTCAAGCCATTTTTCTGCACTGAGCTGCGTCATTTTAGAAGCACAGGGATGCATTGTATTAACAACAATACGATGCAACCATGTGCTTTCCAGTGCACTGGCGCACAGTTGGCTGCATGCGCCAGCCCAGGCACCCAGGAGTCATGTTGCAAGGGTGCCTGCGTTGCAGAGATGATTGTTTTTGTGCAGGGGGTACCCCTTCCTGCACGAAAACAATAATTGATGGCATTTTGCCTCTTTAGCACGAGGAGAAATAAAGGATAAAGATGAATGCAGCATGCATAGAAAAATGGAAAAACATGGAGAAATAAAGGTATTTCTCCTCGTTGCACCACTCCTATGCCTGCCCTGGGGAGGCATAGGATTCTGACGCTTTCCCAGCTTTGCATAACTTTGTAAATCTGGGAATGTGTCAGGTTCCATGGATGTTGCGTGGGAATACCCACAGCAATCCCCATGGAACGCCCTCTCATGTAGAGTGATTTGCAAAAGGGGCCCATGTTTACAAAACCATGAAAAGTCCCGCAGGGTGACTTTACCTGGCCCTGTAAATATGGGCAGGCACACCGCGCCACTGGTGCATCAGAAAAAGTGACTCATCGGCGGAACAATGGCCTTGTAAATGAGACCGTTGGTCAGCAAATGCCTAAAAAACAAAACTGGAATTGACCCTTGGGGGAACCGAGAATATCACCTAAATGGCTCTTCTTTACAACACGTTTTTCCCAGCTGGACTTGCTTTTCCGCTTAGTGTGCATTTTGCAACGCTATAGAAATGACTTGGCGTTGAAAGCTGGAAATGTGCTTTCATTGTTTGGACGCTGTCCACCTGTACGCCGGTCCCTTTGTGATGCAACATTAGTAAGATGTGGCAACTTCATCACCGAGAGAGGTTAACAAGCTGTCAGCAGGCTGCTGGGACGGATGGATCAGCGCGTCCAAACAATTTTGCTTCACTTGGAGGGGATGACAGCTCCCCTTCTGCACTGCCCAAGTTCCAAAATGCTTACCAGTTCCAAAGAGTGAGAACTGACAGCCCACAAGAGGAAGAGTGAATGTGAGAGCTGACCTTGTGAAGGGCAAGGGTTTCCATCCAGGTGTTATTCCCAAAACAACTTGCTTCAGTAATGCGCATGAATCACAGGAGGTGATTGACTGTCGAGGGCTATGAGCGACCGAGGACAGAAGAGCACGGTGTGCATTTCAAACCAAACTACACGTCAGTGCTGTACCAAACTTTATGCAAGATCATGCTTAATTGACTCAGACCATGAAAATATTTTAAACCTCATACCTCGAGGCACAAGTACTAGATATTTGTGAGATCTGTCCCAAGTCCTTGGAGATAATGAACTTAATGATAGATGTGTTGCATAACACATATTTCATTCTGTTAGAACGCAACAATGATGCAAATGGAGTTTATCACAATGCAACATGTAGACGGTAAGACGACATTTCACTTTTCAGTGCAGTGTTTTTGTTCCTTAGTGAAGTCACTGGCTGGGGACACACAGTCATGCAATGAACAACAGGAACCATTAATCCCTTAGCAGAGACCGTGTGAGGAATCGTGGTGTGGTGACATCGACTCACTAGTTGCATCGGGACCCATGTGCCCCTTTCTTTGTCTCTAGTATTTTCATTTCTCTGTCTCTTCTGCTCTTGTCTATCTCTTGCCTGAAATCCTCACTTGTTTCTAGATCTCTTTTCCTCTCTCCCTCTACCTTGCCTTTGTCCCCTCCCCTCTCTGCCTCACTCCTACCCTTCACTTTGGGCATGTCTTTCGGCTGGTGCAGCCTCCTGCACTCCCTGGCTGGTCCCGTCTGAGACAAAACATAGAACATGCTATGTTTCATCTTCTTCGTAAGCTGGAGAGAGACTCTTCTTCAGGAAAAATCAATTTCACGATGAAGTTGCTGAGGGACAGCCTGGCTGCTCTGCACTCAGAAATTCAACATTATTGCTTGCTACTTATCAAGGTGATACAGTGAGGCTGCACCTGCTAATGTGGTCGACCTCTGTCAAAATATTTACAAAGTCATCATCGGAAAGTCTTCCCAAGTGGAAGATTCTGAAAACGTGATGCATAAACTTATTTTTGCATATGGGCCTGATTTTGTAGATTAGGGAAACACCAGGGGTTCTAATCGATTGATAGGTGTTAAGATACAAAAAATTCTCAGGAGGTCTCCTTCTGACCACAAAGAAGCTACACAAATAAACACTGAGTCGTTCTGAGAAAACCACGAGTCCCACATTTTACCATGGTCTCTAGCCATTTGTCACCACAGTTAACATTGCTTTTTGTCTACTTTTCATTCTTAAAACTAAAGGACCCTCAGTCACAGATATGATAAGCAATAAAGGTATGGGTTCCATTGGCATACACCAAAGAAGAAGATAAATCGTAGTCGCAAGAGTTAAGGGAAAGCTACCCAAGCTATCATGAGAGGCTTAAATACTTACTTCCCGGAATGCTTTAGTGAGGCCTAAATTTATACCAAGTGCCATCTGATCCACATGCCTTGCAATCTGTGACCCTTGTGTATCACAAGAGGTTTGGAAGCACCAATCGGTAACATTCAAGCACTAGCCATGCACAGTGATGTCATTAATGATGTCAATTTTCAGAAGTCAACCGTAATGTTATCGACACTATCATAAAACATGTCATGAATGATGTAATTTGTGATGTCATAACCAGTGCATGGGAGTGTGTAAGTTATAGTTACTTCATTTATTATAACTGGGTATTTTCAGTGGTGTTCCTTAGTTTAAAGATGTTATGTTTTAACTTACATTTTCACCTAACTACACCGTCACTGTTAGACCTGTCATTCTTACGGTGGTCTTCACTCAAACTTTTTGACTGCTTATCTCCTCTTTTTGCTATTTGTTTTTGTTGGCCTTAGAACTCTGAGCACCTTATCACTGCTAACCAGCGCTAGAGTGCATGTGCTTCTCCCTTAAACCTAGTGACATTGGTTTATACATGATTGGCATTTTTAGTTAACTTATAAGTCCCTTGTAAAATGAAATACCATATACCCAGGGCCTGCAATTGAAAGGTTGCTCGTGGGCCTGCAGCACTGGCTGTGCCACCCACACAAGTAGCCTTTAAAATCTGTCTCAGACCTGCCATTGCAAAGCTTATTTGTGCAGTTTACTACCACTTCGACTTGGCAATTAAAACCATTTGCCAAGCCTTAAACTCCCCTTTTTATCATACATAAGTCACTCCTAAGGAAGACCCTAGGTAGCCTAAGGATAGTGGGCTGTGCAAGTAAAAAATAGGGCATGTATTTGTTAGTTTTACATGTTCTGGTAGTGAGAAACAGCTAAATTCATGTTTCACTACTCTGAGGCCTTCTCCTCTCACAAGTTAGCACTGGGAACTCCTTAATGGACTTTTAAGCTGTAATTTCTGATTAGAAAGAAGTAGCTTCGTGATGTTTCATATTTGGAATAGTAAGGAGAAATCCTCTTAAAGTGGTAAAGATGGATTTAACATTACTATTTTAGAAATGCCACTTTTAGAAAGTGGAAGATCAAAAAATCGGATAAAGTATCCAAGACTACTAAGTGCACTACAGCAATTCACTGAAAGTGTACATCAATTGCAAATGACTGCTAAACTAATTCTTGGAAACGAATTCAATTCTTCAAGTAATGAATCTGAAAAAAATCCATGATTCCATGCTTCCCAATCAGTAACCAGACTCGGAGAAATGTTCATTAGCTTTTTATTGCCATAAGTTGCAAACCAAGGCAAGTAGAAATGATGAAAACTCAAAACGCATTATGGCAGCAAGAAGGTTAACACAATGATTGCTCCCAATGTATTTCGGGCTCTTTACTAGCCCTTCGTCAGGGGAACCTAGAACATTAATATAATACCAATTTGGTCACAATTTTCTGATATTTGCAAGGTAGTATGTAGGGACACAGGGGACACCAGATAGCATTACTCTAGGAATCCGACAGCCCTGAAGAATGCCCCAGACCTTTTAGGCTCCCCATCTGGGTAGAAACATGTTGGCAGACTGTAAGATGGACTAGAGGAATTATTCTCCTAAGAATCCTTCATTTGATTTGTTTTTAGCGCACCACAGGTCCTCAATAATAAAGGCGATAACCAAGGTACCTGAAGGAATTTCTTATTAAACTGGATCCCGATTTTGTCCTGCAAGTTTTCTGTAAGAACTCCCTCCTACAGCCAAGTCTTTGAAAAGGTTCCCATCTCCCTGCTTCCGTTCCCGGCGAAGGTCACCGAGAAAATCGTCAACAAACAACTGACCCGCTACCTTGAGGAGAACAACATCCTGGACCCATCCCAGTCCGGTTTCCGCAGCAACCACAGCACTGAAACCACCCTCATCGCCACCACCAATGACATCAGGAACCTGCTTGACAATGGAGAAACAGCAGTCTTCATCTTCCTGGACCTGTCAGCCGCCTTCGACACAATAATCAACAACACACTATGAACACGCTTACACGACGCCGGAATCCAAGAAAAGGCCCTGGACTGGACCACATCCTTCCTCTCCGGCAGAACTCAGAGCTTCTGCCTCCCCCCTTCTGCTCCAAGGCCACCGGGATCGCCTGCGGCATACCCCATGGCTCAGCCTGACGCTGTTCAACATCCACATGGCACCCCTCACACACATCGTCCGACAACACGACCTCAACATCATCTCCTACACCGATGACACCCAGCTGATCATCTCCCTCACCAAAGACCCACACACCGCCAAAAGCAACCTCCACGAAGGGATGAAGGACGTCGCCGAATGGATGAAAAACAGCCGACTGAAGCGGAACTCCCTAGACTGGGAAGACTCCTGGTGGCCGGCAATACTGGGAACAGCACCAAAACCCACCTACCACGCACGCAAACTAGGGGTCATCCTCAACGCCACCCTGTCCATGACTAAGCAGGTCAACCCCATCTCCTCATCCTGCTTCAACACCCTCCAAATGCTCCGCAGGATCTTCAAGTGGATCTCCACCGAAACGAGGAAAACAGTCACCCAGGCCCTCGTCACCAGCAGGCTGGACTACGGAATCGCCCTCTACCCAGGAATGTCAGCCAAGCTCCTGAGACGGCTGCAACGCATTCAGAACACCTCGGTACGTCTGATCCTCGACATCCCCCGCCACAGCCACATCACACCCCACCTGAGAGACCTGCACTGGCTCCCCATCAACAAGAGGATAACCTTCAAACTCCTCATCCACGCACACAAAGCCCTTCACAAGACCGGCCCAGCATACCTCAACTGACGACTCAGCTTTTACAACCCCACCCACAAGCTCCGCTCCGCCAGCCTCGCCCCTCACCACAGTCCCTTGCATCCAAAGAACTACCGGCTGTGGCAGATCCTTCTCCCACATTGCCGCCAGGACCTGGAACAACCTACGGCAGACCCAAGACCTACTGGCCTTCAGTAGACTCCTCATGACCTGGCTCTTCCATCAGTAGCAGCACCTCTCTACCCCCCCCCCCATGCCTTGAGACCCTATCAAGTATGTGGTGGGCTTTATAAATGTCCTGATTGATTGAATAATTGAAGTTGAGTCCGCCCTGGCAGTACCAGGTTACCACGGTCGGGAGAGGATGCTATGATGAAGCATGATTCAATATTGTGTGTGAGGCATCCTCTTCCACTAAGGATGGCCTTCTAGGTATAATACGACCCTGCATGACCTGCAGCATAAAATATCCATATCCAACCTTGGTTTTCTTGCTTATTATGTTGGTAAAGGCAACCCACTTCTTTTGTGTTTGTAGTATCATGCTTGGGGGCAGTAGGGTTGACTTGTCACCCCCTGACTCTCTCTTTAGTGGCCTGTGTACCCTCCACAGATAGCCTGGCAGGCCTGGAAAGGGGACTTGTGCACTCCAAGGGCCTGCTTTGAAGTCACCCCCACTTAAAAGGCACATGTGGGTATAAGTACAGAGGCTCGGACCCTACCAAGACAGTACATTACTAGGCTTCCTATGAATAACCTTGCCATGAGTAAGGACTGCTGTGTTATGAAGATTGCCACTCTTCTTGACTGCTGCTCTGAAAGAACAGCACTTGTTTTTGTATTTTAATTTTGTTTTCAATCCTGTGGAACTCTTGCAGGAGTAAGTGGGGTCATGCTGTCTTCACAAAAGTCCGCATGATCGCAGCAACCCAAAATATTTATTTTATTCCGCACCTGGTGGCTTTTATTGAGACCCCTTCACAGGGTCCACAGGGTAAGGGTATCTCTACCCTGACCCTATAATAGTTTTTATTTTATTTTACAGGCCACAGGGACCGAGTCTCTGTACCCTGTAATGGCGGATGCACAATTTCTCCTTATGTTGTGGCCAGCCAATCAGAGCGCGAGCTCCAGCCAGACTTCTAGGGGCTTCTTGCTTCCACAGGAGTGAAGCAGTTTATGGGGAAAAAGCTCCCTTGGCCAATCAGATTGCTCTATTATTTGATGTTGCATGACAGCTGGATTCCTGTGGGACTCTTGGGGACCCAACCATCCAGATATCTATTCATTCCAAACCTTAAGTTCTCAAAAACTACTGAACAGATGTACACCAAATCACAACATGCACACTTTCTGGTTGAAGATGTAGTTTTCTTCCAAAATGCCCCTGCTTGAT
This sequence comes from Lissotriton helveticus, assembly GCF_964261635.1. Taxonomy (NCBI): domain Eukaryota; kingdom Metazoa; phylum Chordata; class Amphibia; order Caudata; family Salamandridae; genus Lissotriton; species Lissotriton helveticus. The sequence continues at coordinate 1,797,769,761 of NC_136067.1, read as the reverse complement.
GGATCACCATGAAACTTTCTGGAAAAAGCTGTGGTGGATAAAATGTTTGTGGACCTTTTCATTAAGATCCATGAATTGGTGTCAAAGTAATTAGCAAACCAAAGAATCCATATCCCAAGGTAAACAGGTCCTAACTATAACTACAGAGTAGTGACCACCACGGTGTAATATATATATACATTTATAAGCATATATACATGCATTTATAATGGAAAAGTTAGGTGACTTTAATATTTAAAAATATTTACTTATCTGCAAAGTAAAAACTGCAAAGCTTAAAACGTACCTGCTATGTAATGACTCCTGACTCCAGCCATGTACTGATACCTGATGTAGAGCCAACGAAGTATTAGTAACATATCCCAGATACCCTCAATTTCACATTTCTAGTCAGTCGGAGAAAACCAGAAGTAGACCTATTGTTTACTAAAAAATAATTGAATATTTATTTTCTATTATTAGTAATAATAGATCAGATACATAACTACATAATCTTGCTTTAAAAAAAAATGTATTCAAAGTATACAAAATACAAAAAGATACATACATGAGCAATTTTAAAAACAAATACAAATGTAGCTAAAATGTAGTTACGCAAGAGCATGTTTTCCAACATTTCATAAAGTAAGGAGAATAAATTTTTTTTTAAACCAAGAAAGAAAGTCTCTAATCAATTATTTACCATCATAAGATCTAAAACCATGGTTCAGTCTAAGTTCTTAGATGCCGGATTGTTTCCCAATCCATTTCTCCATAGGAGCCCAGATTTACCTCCCTCTCCTGCTTGCAGATCGGCCTTTACATTTATATAGTGCTTTCTCCAGATGATATATAGCAAGCAAAGCGGCCTAACCAAGCCTGATCAGAGAGGGATCCTCATCTTTCCAGTGTGTAGCAATGAGAAGCCAAGTCACTGCTATCGAGATAAAAACAAAGTTGCTTTTATGATGGCCACATTGTGTCTACTCATCATATCCTAACATTATTAGAGTAGGAGTTATGTTAATTGTGATATCGATTGCTACTGATAAGAATTCCTCAATTTGTTTAATCAAGGAATCCAATTTCTCGCAGCCATAAAACATGTGGATTGGGTCCGCTGGCCCTTGATCACATCGGGGACATTTATCATCCTCTCTTCTACCCCAATGATGCAATTTTGCGGGAGTAAAATAGAGGTCATATATTGTGTAGTAGTGTTGGGCTTTTACATTGGCTGCAAGAAATGTATCCTTGGCTATCGCTATTGAGTTATACAAATCAGTTTCTGAATCATCTATCCTAATAGCCCATTTAGTTTCTACTGCGTCGAGATCATCAGGAAGAGTATCTATCAAAATTTTATAAATGGTTTTAATTCTTATCTGAGGTTCAAACATAGTTTCTATTAAAAGAATCCTGTTCACAGTGAATCCCTCCTCATTGATTTGATTTAAAAAACTGGTAAGCTGTTTATATTTAAGATATGTTCCGGTCGTTATACCATACCTTTGCTGTAGCTCAAGAAATGACAGTCTTTGTTCAATTAGATAAAGATCTTCCACCTTCAAGATTCCCTTTCCTCCCATTGCCTACCTAATTTGTCACACATTGCGATGGGAAAGAGGGGAGATCCCCACAATGGTGTGTATCTATTGTATTTTCATAAGTCCTACCATTCTTTTCCATGTTTCCAAAATTGCTATTAACACCTTAATTTGATTTTCTTGTAGTAGCTGGTCTCTATCTGTCGGAGGAGTATTCCCTGTGCAGCCATTCCTATGGCTAGCTCATAAATCAGGGAGGGCCCTATCTACGTCATATTGCCTATCCCTGGTACCTGATGAAATCACAAAAGCCATTTGTTGTAAGAAGGTAGCGTAATAATAATATCTGAGGTTGGGAGCGGACCATCCTCCTCGGTCTTGTGGTAATGTTAAGAATTTGAGGAATCATCAAGTCTTTGAGTATTTCCAGGCAAAGTTGCTAAATATGCTATCTAGTTTCTTTAAAAATAAGTCTTCAATTTCTAGAGGAATAGACCAGAACATATAAAGAATCTTAGGAAGCATAACCATTTTGAGTACATTACATCGTCCTATAAGTGATAGGTGAAGTCTATCTCGACAGCGTAATTCCGTACTGATCTTATTAATCACCGGCAGCATATTTATTTTCCAAATGGAATCTACATTGCTACATATCTTAATACAGAGATAGGCTACCTCATTTAAACTACGAGGGTCATTGCAGGGGGTTTTAGAGATACATAGTATCTGGTTTTCTCTGTATTCAGCAAATAACCAGATTTACCACCATACTCACTGGCTGATTTCTGAATTTGGGATATTGTATTTTTTGGATCAGTGGTCACAATTGCCAAATCATCAGCGTAGGCCATTATCTTTGTGTCATGCCCATTACAGATGACTGATAAAATTATCTGATCTTGAAGGATTTGCACTATAAATATATCAATATAAAGGGCAGGCAGTATGGGAGAACAGGGACAGCCCTGTCTTGTCCCTCTTTGCAATATTGATGTAGTTTGATTCTTGACCCATTATATTTAATCTTGCGTATGGTCTGTGGTACATTGCCTTTATGGCTGTCATAAAACCAGGCCCAAACCCTCTCTGTAGCATAGTCGCCCATAAATACTGCCATGAAACGCGGTCAAATGCCTTCTCGGCATCGAGGAGGATCATAGCCCTTTTATCACCAATTGTCTCCGTTATATCAAACAAGGCTGTAGCACATCTGATGTGATCCGTTATGCCTCTTGTTGGTATTAAACCATGTTGCCATGGTGAGACCAGATGAGCTATGATCCCTCCCAGCCGAGTTGCAAGAATTTTTTAATATAATTTAGTATCAGCGTTCATAAGGGATATGGGTATGTATGAGGCAGGGTTGTCAGTGGGTTTCCCTTTTTTTTTTTTAAATACCACGATGTCAGCTCCTTGCCAAGATTCAGGAGGTATCCCACTATACTGTATTCTGAGAAATAGATCTAACAGCAGCGGGGCTATTTCCTCATGAATTACCTTGTACAGTTCCAATGGGATTCTATCCGGACCTGCCGCTTTTTCTAATGCCATGGAGTTCAAAGCTGATAATACCTCTTCCATCATAATTTCTTTATCGATCTCCTGTTGCATTTCTGCGCTTAGCCTGCGCTGACTCCCGAGTACTAGCTCAGTTTCGTAAAAAGCATAGGGTCAAGATTATCCTGCTGATACAAATTGTGATACCATTTTTCAAAGGTCCTAATAACATCTTTTGTTTCTGTCTGGAGTGCACCCTGTTGATCTTTAACTTCATTTATATTGTTTTTGACTGCTGTCTGCTTGGTCCCCAGGGCCAGTGTCTTACCTACAGTCTCCCCGTATTCATATCTTTTACTTTTATAAGCCTGATATATAGCTGCTGCCTTCTTGGTGTAATAGCTGTTTATTTCAGCTTTTATAATCATTATTTTCTCTCATAGTAGTAGTTCTTCACTCTCTTGTTTTTGTCTAATTGCTCTAGTGTGTTTTTTCCAGCTCTCCCAGTTCTGTTATCAAAATATTAATTTCATTCTTCTCTTGTTTTATGGCTCTACCAACATAACTGATTGTTTCTCCTCGGAGGCCAGCTTTAAAACTATCCCGAACTACACACCTCGAGGAGCTATATCAGTTGATCTCATAGTATTGTGTAGCCCTTTGTTTAATGTTTTTGAGAAATTGATCATTAGATAGTAACGATCTTTCGAAAGTCCACTTAAACTGTGAACAATGTTCAGTCTGAGACACTAAATCCAAGACTAAGGGATTGTGGTTTGAAAATAATTTGGGTAGTTTCTTTATTCCTGCAGTTGTGACGAGAGCGGGTGATACCAGAAAATAATCTAGCGGAACATATTTCTTGTGGGGGTTTGAAAAATGCGTATAACTAGGGTCTGTGGGGTGTTTTACCCCCACACATCTTTCAAGCCATGACTGGCCCACAGGGCCGACAGGGCCTGGAGAACCCGGGGCTTTCTCCCCTGATATTTCTGGATGCTACCACAGTCAAGGTCATAATGAATATTCAGATCCCCACAAATTATCACTGTATTTGGCCATGATGCTAATTTGACTTCTAGATCATTAAAAAGGTGTGATCATCATCATTTGATCCGTATATTGTGCAAATGGTCAATCCTATCGGCAACTGGAGAATGGCCCACCTTCCCCACTTATCCTCCAAGACTTGCTTGGGTGGTACAATGCCATTCCTTACATGAATTGCGACTCCCCTAATAGTTGATGTTTGTGTGGAGCAGGCAACAAGATTGTATCCCCTTAGGGCTAAGATATCCCATTTTCCCCAGGGAATATGAGTTTCATGTTGCCATATAATGTCGACTTTTAGGGCTCTTAATATTTCAGCAACTCTATTACACTTTGATTTGTCATTGAGACCCCCAACATTGACTGAACAGATGGTAATTCTACCCATTAGGTTTATTTAATTTCCTACAGTTTATTTGCTCTTGCATGCTAGTATTTGCTATCTCATGTCTTTTGTTCAAGCCCTCTCCAATTTTTCTTTTTTTTTCTAGCTCGCCCTCCCCCGAACTTGCCCTGACCCCCTTCCCTCCCCATCCCCTCCATGCCCTTGCACCCTCCGCCCACCCTGCCCCTTGTGAAAAAGGCACCCAGACTAACTTAGTCTGTCGTGATGGTTGCTGCCCCCTAATACGTGTATTCTGTTTCCTGGCAGCTTGGAGGTATTGAAACTCTCTCTCATTTCTTCCCCTCCCATTTTCCCTTCACTAGTGCCTTCTTCTTCCCCTACCCCTCTCCATCCCTTCCTCCCTTTCTCTTTTAGAGATGTTAAGACAAGAAGTGAATTAAGATAGAAAATAGGAAGCCCAAAGTCAAGCGAGATATACAGACTACTGAAATAGCCATAAAGAAAAAAAATGAAAAAATGACAACAAAAAAACACCTCAAAAAAGGGGGGAGAATTCGAATGTCTAGTTGATCAGTCTATCCGTCTATTAATTAATCAATTGATTAGACTAAGGTGTTGGGGTCCCAGTCCTCCAAGTATTCCTTGACTTTAATCTCCGAGGTGAAGAATCAAGTATAATCTCCCTTGATCACCTTTAGATGAGCTGGATGCAACAAATATGCTTGTCCCCCTCGACACTAGCTTAATCATCTGGCAGAGATGCCATTGTCTCTCCACCGTGTAATGGCAAAAATCTGGCTGGACAAAGAAAAAATAATCCCCACCACTGCGCTTCGCTGTTTGCTTGGCCTTATCATATATTGTTTGTCGCAGTAGAAAATTGCCAATATAGACAAGTATGGCGTGAGGTTTCATGTCCGATCTTGCAGGTTGTTTAAGATTAAATGGGACACGATGGGCTCTCTGTATTTCTAAAGCCCAATTCCAACCACCTAGATCCAGGAATGCCTTAGATAGCATATCAATAACATATGCCGTGGTGTCTGACCCTTCCTTTCCCTTTGGTACACCCAGTAACCACAGGTTATTTCGGCGTTGCCGATTTTCATAGTCTTCTAACTTCCATCTATGAGCTGTTCTATTTGCACGTGTAGCCACTAGGACATTTTCCAGAGTTTCTGTTCGCATTTCAAGGGTTGTGAGGCGTTCTTTAATAATAGTGCAGAACTTTGCAAGATTCCTAACAGCCCCTTGGACCTAACGCATGGCTATCTGTGCACGTTTACTATCTTGGCGTGTTTCCTCACGATGGGAGAGTATGCATTTGATGACCGTATCTAGAGTTGGAGGGCCGGGGGACAGTGTATTATTGTCTTTAGAGGGTTATATTGTATCGGTGCTGAGTAAATCTGCTCCCGAGTGGGGTGACATATTCTTCTCACTGCTTTGTGCATTGTAGCTATTGTATCTCTTTTGTCACTGTCCAAAATTTCCTCACTAGAATCCCCGAGTGGATCAGACCCCGTGCCCGATGCCGACAAGATCCCGTCTGAGAGCGAGAAGAAATAATCCATGTCCTGCTCACTGTGATTCGAGGAGGTAGTATGATTTGTAACCATAGCGCCTCAGAGATGGGTATTGAGCATGGTAGCCCCTGGCGTTGTATCTGTGGTTTGAGCCCCAGGGCCCTCTATGATATATCCATCAGCATTGTCTCTTGCCTCAAGTTGCAGGCAGGGGGGGTAAGAGGATCAGGACGTGGCTGGCTGTTCTGCCTGGTTTTCGATGTGTCTGCATCTGCAGTCACGGGCAAGGTAACTGGTAGAGCATCAGAGCTAATATCCTCCACCTTCACCTCCCCGATCGCCCCACCATCTACATCGCCCCCCTGGCACCGCTCACCTTTTTCGTCCACTTGCCGCCTTGGGTGATTTACTCCTGGCGCCCCTCTCAGCAGGTCTAAAACTGAAGGCTCGCTTGAGGTCAGTTGGGGTGGAGCTTCAGTTTTGTTTTTTCTTTCCTCCAGCTTCTCTGTCTTGGATGATGCATTCCATACGGTTTGTTTTTTTCCCCCACCTAGTCTCGGGTAGCGGTCCAAGGATGCAGTCATTTTGGGTGACGAGCCGGCACTTGCACCCGCTCCTGACCACATTTTTCCTTTTGCTCCGGTGGACCGAGGGGGTTTGGGAGCCATGATTTCAGCTGAGCCTGCCTGGCAAAGACCCGAACAAAGTAGACACTGCTTCCCCTCCTCTCCGCTGCCGCCGAATGCAAATGTGGCTAAAAAGCCCAAAAAAAACCTCACAATCTCTGTTTGGCACCACACCTCTCCACACTGACTGGGACCGGGGAAGAGCTTCAGGTACTCAAGCGCCGCTTCCATTCAGCTCTTCGCCTTTAATTTAGCTCTTTTTTTTTCACCCTCCGAGTCATTCGAGTTTTATTTAGTCAATTGCATCTTTTGCCAGGCATTTTTTTCCCCGTTTCAGTCCATTGCTGCCGCTTTGACATTTTCGTGATATACCATGATCAGGGAACAGCAAATGACCGTCTCACACAGTCTCCATCTTGCCTTCCACACGAAGGAATCCCCATAACTACCCAATCTTTCAATACCAATATTTAAGATACTTCAACAGTTCAATGCACTATTGAAAGATTGGGAATAACTACACAATCTTTCAATAGTGAATTAAACTGTTGCATTTTCTTAAATGTCGGTTCCATGAATGCAAAAGGTCAGCATCACCAATCAGTTCAAAATGATTGAATGTCAAGACACTTGTATATCAGAATTTGGTATTCAGAATTATTGTGTTCTAAATCTTGGTTCTAAAATATCAGGTCATAGGGTGCAGATTTTCTATTATTAATTTTAATGCAGCTACACTTTTGTAGAAGATATTTAGAGCACAATGGTATGTCAGACAATAATCTGACAAAATATTATGGCACTACACCATCAAGATGTATTACTCTCAATATCTCTTAGATAAACCAAGAAGAAGTTAGTGTGTCCATAATCCAATTTCTCATTATATGCATTCTTGCTACTAATACCCCGTACATTATTAGCCTAGTGTCATAATCATAAGAGGATATCTCTTCCATTCAGAAAATAAATAAGGACATGTTCAGCTTTATCCTCCTCTTGGAGGAGATCTCTAATTGGTTGATCAACTTATTAACATTACGTTGAAAGAAGATAGCAAATTGCTAGCATAGGCTTAATTTAGCAAACAGAATTTGATATCTCGGCTACCTTTACAATAGAACATTTATCTTCTTGGGCCTATCTGGAGAAATCTATAACCGGGTGAGAACAAAAATGTTTTTCAAGTCAACAGATTTAAGCAATTTATGCAATAGAATACATTTTCCTATATACTCATCTTCTAAAGGGAGTCCCAGTTCTACCTCCCACATAGTACACTCCTCTTCATCTGATACAATATGGCATTCATTTGTCCTAGATAAGAATCAACAGTGTAGTAAATTATTTCCTCAACATTTTATCATTTATATTCACAGTCCACTTGTTCACCTTTGTACTTTTTTAGTGATCTATTAGGATTTATTTATCTTAGCATTGAAGATGTGGCTGAGCTCATGTTCAACAGAAAACTAAAATGGATGGATTTTCGGACAGTTAGACTATATATGTTTAATGCACTGCCCATTACTCAACAGTGCTAGTATGTTACTTTTCTTTTCAGCCCACCTTAATAAGTTGAGGTTCATATGTTTCAGTTTATTATATGTACTCTCACTTGTGAAAATAAAGCAAATAGTGTTTGTGAAGCTTTGTTCGTTCAATGAATATGTGTATAATGTCTGATCTTCTCCATCGATCCCCAGTCTTGCTTTTGTTTATTTTTTAATAGTATAATTCACTGATTTTTAACTATTCCACAAACGATTGAGGCCATGACATCTATTTTTAACTGTATGATTGAAAGCAGTTATGATGTCCTGTGTTTGTGAGGTTTAGCTTGGAAATTGAAGGATTAAATGTGAGGAAAGTTAAAATCCATAACTGATTAACCAAATTGTTATTGGATATTGGGGAAATTTAAGGGCGACTGAACATCCATTAGGTCCTTAACCTGGTTGATTGCTGCCTCATACAAATTTTTCCTGTATGCTACCTGACTTCTCTCTTTTAATTGCATTGTTAGTCCATAGTTGCCAGTGTGTTAAGCCATGTACTTTGACCTTTGATTTATACTCCCATACCCAAAGGGGTCTATTACGATGGTGGGCGGATCGCACCGGGAGATGGTACCGCCCGCAATGTGTGCAGCGGTCATGCATGTATAATTAGGATGCGCTCGCCACACTGGCGGGCGCATCCCGCATTTTGTGCATTGCAGCGGGCGGTGCTGTCAGCAGCACCTGCCGCAATGCAAAAAAGGCATCTGTGCATTTGCATGCACAACGTGGCAGGCACCGCCTGGTGCCTGCCACGTGGTGCATGCAAATGGTACCATAGGTACCCCCCATGTGCCCCCCACACCCCCAACAACATGGGGGCCTGCAACAGACCCCAAACTGCAAAAACGCATGCCTTTTCATGGTGGCACTGCCGCCACTGAAAGGCTGGTTTCCGCAGCCATTGTAATATGGATGGCGGTGTCTAGCAGACTCTGTCACCATATTCAACCCTTTTTGAAGAGTTGACCAGGCGGAAAAGCGGGGGACGGTCTTCCCGTCCGCTGCGGTACCCCCGCCATCATAATGTGGCTGGGGTAAATGGGAGGCGGGCGGGAGATTATGTCAGGCATATCACCATCGCCATGCGGGAGGTGGTGATCCGCCCGATATTGTAATGGACCCCTTAGTGTCTCTACCACATCTCTTATGATTTTATGTATTATTTCTAAGAGACTTGTTAGGTACTGGAGCTCAATATTTCTCTCTATATGTTGGTATATCTCTGTTGTCTTGGGCTGTGGTCTGTAATCTAACTTCTTTAGTAATTTAAAATGTGGTTTGGGAGGCATAGAAACCCTTTTTCCTCAAACCTCCCTAGACTCTGTTTAGTCTTAGTTTAGCCATCACTATCCAATGTCGTTTGTTATTCCTGAAAATCATATCCTACATGGTGCTGAAGAAGTAATGAGGAATTCTTTTTGGGATCTTTCTAAATATGTAATTGATAATTTTGGTCAGATCAGCCTCACAAAGACAACTCTTCTGTAACATCCTAAAATGTTAGGGTCAAGTTATATGTTATGCTTTTGATTATGAGGGGGCGTGGCTACAGCGCCGACCGGGATGGCTGCGTGAGCGAGTTGCTCCGCGCCATGCCCCGTCTTTTCTCCTGCTGACCGTCGCCCCGAGCTGCCTGGCGGTTGGAATCGTGGTCCGGGGGGCTAGTGACCTGTTGAGGAGCGTTTGGCTCCGTCGGGACCCTGGCCGGTGGCCGCGGGCGGACCTGGTGCTCGGCTCGCTTGGCGAGCGGACGAAGCCAAGATGGCGGCGCCGGCTGCCTGAGAGCTCCGGGAGCGGAGCTGTGTGGGGCACCAGTGCGGCTATAGGCTCCTGCGGAGCACTTGTGCGGCTGTGAGCAGAGCGGGGGCCCATCGGAGCGGACCCCGCGCCGTGGAGGAGACCGGCGGAGAATTGCCGGCGTGTGCGGCGTGTGTGGCGCCCCTCCCCCACCTGATCCTGGGACGGCAGAGGAGCGGAGCCTGCACTTGCGCTGTGCCGGCAGAGGCACTGCTGGCCTGGGAGGCCGCCCACCCGCTGGCTGACCCGTCATAAGGGCCAACGGGACGCAGAAGTGGACAGTGAGCTGGTGGGGCGCTGGTGGGGGCGGCCGCCCACGGCGCCTCGACAACCAGGGGCCCGGTGAATTGGAGGTGGCTGTCGGCCCGATCGGAAGCGGGGGTCCCGCCCGCTGGACGGCGAGGACGCGCCGGGCTGGTGGCGTGGTGCTGAGCCCCACGGCGCATAGTGTCTCACGGGGGCCGGTGTTGCCCGGGGCCTTGCCTGATTCACTGGCCGCCCCTTTCATGGACTCTGCCCCCCCTAGCCCTGGTGGGCCTTGCGGGTGTTTCCTGAGTAACTGTGGGGCACCGTGGAGCGCACTTCCGGACTGGATCTGGTCGGAGGATTGTGCGTGGGGTGCAGTTGACGCCGCGAGCCCCCGCTTGTCCTGAGGATTGGTGAGCCGCGCTCGTGGGGGTGCTCCGCTGGGCGTTTCTGGTGGGCCTCGCCTCTGTCCGGAGGGGCTGCTCGAGTGGCCGAATATCTGCATCCAAGATGGCCGCGCAGGGAAATGGCGACGCCGAGCCATCTGGACAGGGGAGCCGGAGGCCGGAGGACGTGACTGGCGGCTTCCCGACGGAGTCCTCGCCGCAAGAACAGAGGCTCAACCGCCGCCTTGACGCAATCTTAGCCGCGATAACCGCTACGAAGGAGGAGCTGCGCCAGGATATTGCGCAGGTGGCGTCCGGGCTCGGCCTGCTGAGGGCGGACCACGCCAAGCTCTCGGACCGGGTGAAGTCCAATGAACAACTGCTCCAGGAGCTGAAACCAGCGGTGGTCACGGTGGAGCATAAACTTGATGACGTTGTCCATCGACTGGCGACTTTGGAGCGTAGGGTGGAGGACGCGGAAGGTCGCAACCGCCGGAACAACGTGAGGGTGGTGGGGCTTCTGGAGAAAATTGAGAAGGATGATGCAGTGGCCTATTTGGAAGACTGGTTCCGCACTGTGGTGGCGCCGGAAGGCCTGTCCCCCTTCTTCTCTCTGGAAAGAGCGCATAGGGTGCCCGCGAAGCCTCCCCTGGAGGGCCGACCGCCCCGGCCGGTGGTGGCCAGACTGCTGCACTATAAGGATCGGGATCTGCTGATCCAAAAGGCGAGAGATCGTGGGCCCTTCCAAGTGGACAACAGCAAGGTGACAATATTTCCGGACTATACGCAGGAGGTGCAGCGGAACAGGGCTTCTTTCCTGTCTGTGAAAAAGGAGCTGAGAGAGGAGGGGATTCAATACTCCTTGCTTTTTCCAGCCAAGCTGCGGATCATCGTTGACGGCAAGACTCCATTTTTCCAAACGCCCGATGCAGCTTGGTCCTGGCTGGAACTGTATCGAGCGGGGACGGATCGGGCGCACAGGCCAGCCAGAGATCGGGAACAACTGGTCAGGGAGTCGCAGCGCATCCGCTCCCGGAATCGACGTCAACGGGCCGAGCGAGAGGCGCAAATGCTGGCCGATAGACGGAGTGCGTTGGAGGCCACAGCGTGCATAACGGGATCGCAGCAAGAGGACGCCTCCAGGGGTTCGGCTTCGGAGAGTGAAGGTTTGAAGACTGGTGATGAGGACTCAGAGGTGGGGGGAGCGCAGGGGCCGGAGGTTACTCCACAGACATCCGATGGTATCTTTAATGGGTGAGGCTTGTGGCGGCTGGACTTTGGTATGGCCTGGACGCTCCTGACTTCTATTGGACTGCCAGGTATGGGGCTGCATTGGCAGCACGGGGCTATGGGCGCGGGGTGGTTGCTCTGTCGTCCTGGTTCGGGGCTCCATAGTCCCCATCAGACCCTTAAGGTCTTCTGTGGTGTCGACCACAGATTAGTGTGATGTGTGGGGTGTTTGAGGTTTGGAACGGGGCTGAAGCTGGGTTACTAGGCCCTGTCCTGGGGAGGGGGAGGGTGGGAGTTGCAGGGGATGTTTTGAGGGGGTTGTACAATTGCTGCGATGCGGGTCACATTTATTGGCGTGCGCCACTGTTGGGTTTGATGCTCTATGGGGACGTTACCTAATTTGAAATGTGTCACATGGAATGTCCGGGGTCTTCGTACTATGGTCAAGCACCACAAGGTGCATGCCTACTTGGTGAGGCGGGGCGTTCAGATAGCGATGCTTCAGGAGACTCACTTGACACAGCAGGAATGCGGGGCATTGCAGAGGAGGTGGCGGGGTCAGGTGTTTGGCACGACTTACTCGGCATTTGCCAGGGGAGTGTTGATATGGGTCAGAGCAGGCACGCCATTCCAGGTCACGAGTCAGAAAATAGATCCGGAGGGTCGTTATGTAGTGGTGGAGGGACGGCTGTATGGTAGGGAAGTAGTGCTGTCTAACATCTATGCCCCCAACGCTGAGCAGGCCCACTTCTTTGAGAGCTTGTCGCGCTCATTGGCGTGCTACTTGGCAGGCCCTATCCTCCTGGCAGGGGATTTTAACTCCATTACGGATGTGCAGTTGGACAGGTCACACCCGCATTTGGTGGACTCCCCAGTGCGCAGACTTGCGTCCCATAGGCGGGACTGGCAGGAAAGATGGGGCTTGGTGGATGTTTGGAGGGCGCAGCACCCCGACACTCGGGACTACTCCTATTTCTCGGCGCTGCATGATCTGCATGTTCGTTTGGATTCGGTGCTGTGTTGTGAGTCTCTGGCGAAGGTGGTGCGGCACACTGAGTACTTGTCTAGAACCATCTCGGACCATAACCCGCTGCTGATTTCGGTGCAATGGCAGTTGGCGAGATCGGCGGTCCCCACATGGCGACTCCGCCCGGAGACGTTGGAGTGATGGAGCAGATTTCATCTGCAGTCATGCATTGCTTTATTTTTTGTGCTTCAGACAGGCTCCATTTAAATTGCCACGCACATTTTGGTGCAGGTTAAAAACATGGCACATGAAAAACATGAAAAGTGAGGCCTATTCACTTCAGACTGAAAATGCTTTTGCTGAATTAAATTAACATGTGTTTGTTTGCAATGTAGAGAAAAAGTGGCCTTTTTACCTTTGAAGATTTTTAATAGAATGTGTTTCTCTCTTCCCAGCACATCCATGTAAACTAAATGTATTATTCCTGTCTTAATAGACTTTGACTTGTTGCATATTTTGATAAACATTTTCAGTTAATAACACCTCTTTTTATAATGTGTGTGAATTAATAATGCACTTGGGACACATAATGGACTGATTTACATGAAATTAATATTATCTTTGTGTTTGTTTTATTTTTGGGGCCTACACAAAACATGGCTGCCTGTGAATCCATCAAGGCTTTGACTTTCAATTTAATGAGAAGGGAGCATGCGCAGACTGTGGCAGCTTTCCTCATGACAAGAACAGCGTGAACTGCACATTCTTGTCATTCTGCCAATGTACCAGTTAGTTAAAAGTATCCATCTACTGCGCTGAGAAGGAAGAAGGATGAATTAGATTGAAACATTTTTCCTAGTAAATGTTGCAAATGTTTATAAATGTATTTATTCATGTATGCTTCTTTTGTTAGGACTAGTGAAGTCAGGTTTTTAGAATGAGTCAGGGAAGTGTGACCTCATGCCTTTATGACTGACCAATCACGTAAGGTTCTCCTGAAAAATGTTACATCTTTGTGTACTCTGCCAATAATTATGGTATAAATACTGTCCTCTCTGGATGGGAGCCACCACTTCTTCTTTTTTCTCAGCTCAGCTGGCTTCTATGGGTTAGGTACGAGAAACGTCCCGGGAGATTGCTGAAGGGCGGACTTGCGTCCGAGGAGTGTCAGGGGGAGGTTTCTTGCTTCCACGTCATATCTTGGCACTTTATGCCACATTCCTTTGAGGCCTGTGAAGGGCGGGCTGCTTTCCTCTTTAGACACAGACAGACAGAGAGTGCAGTGGATCAGGATAGGATTAAATGCTAAACTTTAAGTTATGTTTTGACTAATTAATTAGGTCTGAAAAGATTTATTTGATTTATGCATTTATTTCTCTTAATAGCATATTTTTGTAAACTATTTTAAGTACTGATTAGCTTTGCAAGACTATTTTTCTTAGAAACTCTTTAAGACTTTTGCGCCACATTTTTCATAACTACATGTAATGCTTATATGCAGACTGTAATGTGTTCTGTATTATTGATATTTTTCCTGTTTTCCAAATTCTGTAACCTAATTGATATTTTACTAATGAATAAAGGGTCAGAGAAAAATTAACTTTTTGACTAGAAAATAAAACCCTTTAAAATAATCAACAACTCTCTTTTATTGGCTTACAATAATAATTGCATTTTGACTGTTCATCTTTATTTAAATTTCTCCTGATGGTAATACATGGTGTGAAGGGCCCAACACCTTTTGAGCGGTAAAATAGAGGTAGCATGAGGGTTTTGCATTGAGAAACTACCAGAAGAAATTACCGCTCTCCATCAGGAGGACCCAGCGTTCTGCGATACGGTCCGTCAAAGCGTTGACGACTATTTCGCGATCAATGCTGGGTCGACGGCGACCAGAGCGAATGAATGGGATGCGATGAAAGTGGTGGTGAGGGGGATATGCATGGGCCGGTTTCTGACTGTGAGGGGAACCGTGCTGTCTGACCTCGCGAAAGCGGAGACGGTGCTGAGAGGGGTGGAACAGCAGCGTCCAGAGAAGCCGGAGCTGCAGGACAGCCTGTTGCGTGCTAAGGAAGCGGTGGCGACTGAGACAGAGAGACTGCGGTGCTATGACTATAAGTTGTATGCGGTGAAAGTGCATGAGGAACGTGATAAGGTGGGCACGCTCCTTGCGAAGCTGGCTGATCCGAACCCTAGGGGTTGTCCGGTGCTGAGTGTACGAAAGGGGGATGGGGTGGTGGTTTGCTCGCAGTCCGCGGTCCTGGAGCGCTTTCAATCCTACTACACGGGCCTTTATACCAGCCACCTCGAAGTGGAAGCCACGGACATTAGCGATTATTTAGATCAGATTCCTTTGCCGGTATTGGATGAGGAGGAGGCCCGGGGTATGGGGGGCCCTGTCACCCTGGCCGAAATTAGAGGGGCGATTAGCCATATGGCGCGGAATAAGACCCCTGGGGTGGATGGGCTGCCGATCGAGTTCTACGCCAAATTTATCGAAGTGCTGGCGCCCAGACTGCAGGCTGTATATGCGGAGGCGAAAGAGCTGGGGCGACTGCCTGATTCTATGACGGAGGCGCTGGTTGTGCCCCTGCTGAAACCGGGCAGGGATGCTTTAGATGTCGCTTCTTTTCGTCCGTTGTCTATGTTGACTGTGGATTATAAGATTCTGAGCCGAATCCTGGCCACCCGGCTCCTGCCATTGATGACCTCTTTGGTACATAGGGATCAGGCGGGATTCATCCCCTCCAGGAGTACCTCGATGAATATCCGTCGGCTGATTGGGGTCATTGATAGTGCTGCCTTGTCGGATCCGGGCCCGGTGGTGCTGGCGGTTGATATTGAAAAGGCGTTTGATAGTTTGGAATGGGATTTTTTAGATGGTGTGCTGTTGAAGTTCGGGGTTGGGGAGGGGTTCCGAGGCTGGACAAGAGTGCTCTATTCATCGGCTAAGGCACGGGTGCGGCTAGGGACGCTGGTCTCCTCGGTTTATCCGGTATGTAGGGGCACGAGGCAGGGCTGCTCGCTATCCCCTCTGCTCTTTGCTCTGGCGATGGAACCCGTAGCGGCACAGGCAAGGCTGGGAGTTGTTTACGACGGGATTACGCAGGGACTTGACTCGCATTATATATCGTTGTACGCTGACGACTTGTTACTGTACCTAGCGGACGCTGGAAGGGCTCTGGAAGGCGCGGTGGATATGCTGGGCAGGTTTGGGAGGCTTTCAGGCCTCAGGGTGAACTGGACTAAGACGTGTGTGTTTCCGCTGCGGAAGGCCACGCTCTGCCCACAGCTCACGAGGCCGGTGGTGTGGGAACCATCTTGTTTTCTGTACTTAGGGGTGCGCATCTACCATGCCACGGCGGACCTCCTTGAGGGGAATGTGGGGCGCTGCATTAGGGCGTTGAGAGGCAGTATGGACTTCTGGGCCTCCCTCCCGCTGTCTGTACTGGGCCGAGTGGCGCTGTTGAAAATGGTAGCACTCCCGAGACTGCTCTACTATTTTAGAACATTGCCGGTGTGGATCCCGCAGGGCATCTTTCGGGAGCTGAGGACGATGGTGACTGGTTTTCTCTGGGGCCACGGTCGCAGACGGGTGGCACTGACCACCCTGCTGAGACCCAAGTGTGAGGGAGGGATGGCCGTCCCCGACTACGAGTTATACTATTTGGCAGCGCAGCTCCAGGTCCTGACGCAGAACGTGGCCAGAGAATTCAGGGGGCCCGAGGTTGGCCGGGGGGTCGGCGTTCAGAGGCATGTCTTATCGTCTATCGTGATGCAACAGAGACTGGCCAGTAGGGAAGTCACGATGGAGGAGTGGACACTCAGATTGTGTTGGAACAGATATATGAAAAGGGCTGGGAAGCGCCGGCCGTACGCCCCGGAGATTCCGTTGGGAATGCTCACTGCCTTACCGCACGGGGGTGATTGGTCCCAATTGTTGGAGTGGGAGGACCTGGGCTTGCAGATGGTAGGTGACCTGTATGTGGATGGGACGCTGGCCCCGTTCCAGACCTTGCAGGAGCAGTTCGGCCTGCCGAATGGTTCCTTCTTGCTGCATGCGGCGGTGGTCGCGGCTCTGCGGAAGCACTGGGGGGGCGGATTGGCTGAACCGGAGGTGTCGGCGGTGTGCCAATATGTGGTGATGGCTGCGGGCACCGTCAAGGCGGTGACCTGCCTCCACAATAGGATGCTGAACGAGGGTCTGGCTCCGTTGGTCGAGTTGAAGTCGCGTTGGGAGGCCAGCATCGGTAGGCCAATTCCGGACTCTGTTTGGGGTCAGGTGCTACACAGGGCCTGGAAAGAGACAAGGAATGCGAGATTCCAACAGGTGCATTATTTTGTGCTCCATAGGGCATATTTGACCCCGGAGAGGTTACGTCGACACTTCCAAGTGCTTGACGCCATGTGCCCGAGATGTTTGGAGCCCGAGGCAGATCTTGACCACATGCTGTGGGGTTGCCCGAGGTTAGGGGACTACTGGGCCGAGGTGGGAGACCTCTTGAATGCTGTCACAGATCGGGAGGTGGACTTTGACATGGCCGCGTGCCTGCTTCTTTGGTTCCCGCATACCAAAAAGACCAAGGTGACGAGTAAATTCATTGGGTTGGGTCTGATACTGGCGCAGCGAGAACTCACTTGGCATTGGAAGTCTAAAGAGGGGCCGTCTGCACGGAGGTGGAGGAACGAATTGGTGAAGTGGTCGGCCTGTGAGAGTGTGTCACGAATGCGCCAGGCGACTAGAACGGGTAATGAAAAGAGCTTGGATCTGGCACGGTCATGGGAGATGGTGGTGCAGGCATTGAGGGACCACTTAACTGAAGGCGACGAAACTGATCAGTTATGAACAGGGATTCCATGTGACCGCTTGTTTGTTACAACTTCCTGATAGTTGTCAACCTAGAGCAGGAGGGGATTGGAGATACCCGCGTTAGCAGCAGTTGGGGGGGGGGCTTAGAGTAGGAGTTGTGGGAAGGGGTGGGTTGCCAGCGACTTCCCGGAACCGGATGGCCCAGGAACGTAGTCGTGTTGATTTTGTGATAAGACATTGAAGTGACCTGGGATTGGGTGGGGAGGAGTTGGTTGGTTGTTTTGGGATAAAAGCAGAAACGAAGGACTACACTTGACCCGTGTCCCGCATAGGGCATGCACCGAGGTACCTCCAGCGAACGGCTTCATTAACGCGCCGCCCAGCCTCCGGGATGTGGGCTAATCGGCTGTGTATTGCATTGCAATAGTGCTGTATGATGGGACCCGCTGGTGCATGGGTTGGTTTGTTGGTTGTGTTTCTTCCTGATTCTGCAATAAAAATATATTAAAAAAAAAAATGCTTTTGATTATGAGAATGATGAGGTTACCTTTATTTTAAGTGCTTCTCGATGGCATTATTAAATTGATGGCCAATGTATGGTAGAAGACTTGCCTGCCACATCAGAATGGTCTATCTGTAAAACAACTATTACATGACATGTTTAAAGGCATACATTCAAATATCAATTTGTTAAATGTGTGACTTGAGGTATCTGAGTAGTCATCCACCATTTAAGTATGTCTGGAACTGATTTCTCTATGTCAGCGGCAAATATAATGATGCTGTCTACATAGGCATATTCTACTGAAAAAGAACCTCAAAAATTTAAAAATGTTGACTGATTGAGTGATGTACTGTATTATCTTGATGAATAATTGAGCAGAAGTATGAACATGAACTGTGCTTTGATTTCTGTCCACTGTAACAAACTAAAATCAGTATCTCTTATCTAACATATGTGTGTTTATGAGGTCATTTTAATTTATTCAAATTTCATATACATGATCACTGCTCTGCCACCACACAAATACTAGTTGCATCCTCACAGAATGCCATTGCTTTGCCGTTTCTGTTCAATAGAATCATTTCTAAAAATACCATTGGTATATTTAATTTGTAGCTCAGCTAGATGGAGATAGAGCTTATCCAGCAGGATTTTGAGAATATTTTGTTTTTTAAGTGGATAGATTGGTGTGTTACCTCGCATAAAAGCTTTGAAAGCATCCCAGACTACATGTGGTTCAGCACAGCCAAACATGATGGCCAAAAAGTCTGAGACCCATTATTCCTTATGGCTAATATATTGAAGATCTGCTAAAAGAGCTCTCTTGAACGTCCATATAGATATTGTCTGCTGATTTTTTTCATATAATATTTCCAAAGTTCAGGAATTGGGGTCTGATATAGTCTTTGGATGTTTATATAGATGTGCATTTTGGGCAAGGTTGGGAGCTGTATCCCATAGACCATTCACTTACTTCATTGGGGGCCTGATTCACAAAGGGTCTCTGCACTCGTGGTGGGGGCTCCGCACTCACGGGGGAGTAATCCCACTTGCGGCCTGATCTCTACATTTCAAATTTTCATTGTGGAGATTCTGCCCCAAGTGTAGATACTACCCCACAACTGCAGATCCTCCTCTGAATCAGGTACAATATGTATAGTCTGTCCTACTTTTTTCCTGTGTGTTTCCCAGGGAGATTCATTTTATTGATGTTGCAGTTCTTATCTCCACAGACAATCAGTGGTGAATGCATTTGTGCTAGTTTCAGATATAAGTTTTCATAAAACTCTGGATCATCATCGTAAAGTCTATAAATCACACAAAAAGATAGGGCCTGATTTAAGTCTTGGCAGGACCACCGTCTTTCTGTCGCGGCAGCGGTCCCAAGTACTCCGTCAATCTGATGCCGGTTAGTCTGCTGTTTTTACATGTTGAAGCAAGAGACAGGAGACCACCGAGGTGGCGTTCTTATAACTGTTGCAGCAGTCTTCTCTGCTGGCTAACAGTACTATGTTGCTGTCATTCTGGCAGGTTTGCCCCAATCAGATTGAGATGTTTCTGTTGTGCTGGCGGTGTCCTGGTGGCGGTGTCATGAAGGATTGAGACCATGGTGGTGTGGAAACAAGTAAGTGATACTCATCATTATCTTAATACATATATATGTTGTGAATGTGACATAATGTATATGTATGTATATGTATGTGTTGTGCCTGCTTTTGGTACGTATTGCATGCCACACAGACAACTTACACACACTACTGAATGCACATCCACAAGCACCACAACAACCAATTTTTCTTTTAAGTGTCCATGATACATAGGACGATCGTATCAGTAGCTTACAGTAGATTTTGGAGACAACAGAGTTGTTAGGCATTGTGGTGCAGTCCGTGCAGCAAGGAGGGATGTAGACAATGGGGTACAAGATGGAAATGGAAGCATGAAAAAAGGTAAGTATTTACCTCATTTCCTTAGATTCTGCCAACTCGAATTAGGAGGGATTCCCACCACAGTTGCCATGGCAAAAAAGCATATTGTATTCAAGACAGCGGGAATCTAGACTGGAGTCCCGCTGACAGCCACTTCTGCCTATGCCGCTGATGATGCGGTTGACATTTCCTGGTGGAGTTGGTGGGACTGTGGCGGTCTTTCATCTATGAACCAGCCAACATCTAAATACGGCAGGCAGACTGTCAAGTTGGCAGGCGGAAGACTGTCGAAAAAGCGACGTTGAGACCTGATCTGCCCAGGCCCATCTCACTACTCCCTTTCGCCGCCAAAGTCATTGAGAAAGCTGTCAACACCCAGCTAGCACCCTTCTTAGAAGCCAACAACATCCTCGACACCGCTCAATCTGGATTCTGCAGCAAAGAGAGCACCGAGACTGCCTGCATAGCCGTCACCACTGACATCTGCGACCTCCTCGACCAAGGCCACATAGCAGCGCTCATCCTCTGGGGCCGTTCAATAACCTTCAACACCATCCTCCACTGCACACTAGCCACCAGACTCCACGATGCCAGCATCCAGGGAACAGCCCTAGACCTGATTTGATCTTTCCTCTCAGGCTGAACACAAAGAATAAGACTCCCGTCCTTACTCTCCAAACCAACAGAGATCAGATGTGGAGTACCCCTCGAATTCTCCCTCAGTCACAAGCTCTTCAACGTCTACATGGCCTCCCTCGCAACCATCATCAGAAAACACAGACTCAACGTAGTTAAATAAGCCAACGACACCCAGCTCATCCCCTCCATCAAAAAGGAACCCAACATCACATGGCACAGTTTCCAAGAAGGGATGAAAGATGTCCTAACCTGGTTGAGCATCAGCTGCCCGGAGCTCAACTCTGAGAAAACAGAAGTCCTCATTATCGGCTCCACTCCTCCGCATGGGACAACACCTGGTGGCCCCTACCTTCAGAAACTCGTCCAACCCAATGGACCACGCACGCCACCTCAGTATCATACTCCACTCTTCACTCACCATGAACCGCCAGATCAACTCTGTTTCCTCCCCTTGCTTCAACACCCTCCACATGCTATGGAAAACCTTCAAATGGATTACCCCTGTTTTCAGGAAGATCGTCACCCACTAACAGACTGGACTACAAAAAAGCCCACTATGCTGGAATCAATAAAAAACTCCAAACACCAGACTGTCCAGATCGCCGCAGCCAGACTTATCCTCAACATCCCATGACATGACCCGAACACCTCCGTGACCTCCACTGGCTCCCCGTTGAAAGAAGAATAACCTTCAAACTGCTCACACATGTCTACAAAGCCCTCCGTAACACCAGACTACAAAACCTCTGCTCTTCTGACCTCAACCTAGCCATGGTCCCCTGCATCCACAGGGCCAGAGCAGGTGACAGATCCTTCTCCTACCTGGCAGCCAAGATCTGGAACGAACTCCCCCTCAGCATCCGACGAAGACCGACACTAAACCAATACAGAGAGGACCTCAAGACTTGGCTCTTCAAATGACCTCGCGAGCTGCTCGTACCACCACCCCCAGCACCTTGAACCCTCATGGGCGCGTAAGTAGCTGCTGAAGAAAATTCCTCAATGACAAAGCTTCCCCATTCAATCAGATAATTTTATATATTTGAGGCATTTCCATTTAATTAAAAGTGCTACCCCATGGATAGGAGTGTGCTGTGTAGTACAGGCTATGTGAATTGTTAAACCTGTTTCTATTTGAATATGCAACATGGGTTTCTTTTATGCCAATCAAACAGCATTTGAATAGCTTTAGCTCTTGCAAGAATTGTTCTATTTTTTATGGTCTGGCTTGACAGGGCATCTGTCACCAGACAATTATGTAAGCATCACCAGATAAGGGCTTTGGCTCTGCCCACACATTGGGATCCATGCTGTGATTATTTTTTTGTTTATCTATTTGCCATAGAGTGAACATTCAGGGATACACACCTTACATAGATTGAACATTTAGGGGGTACACACATAACATTGGAATGCTATTAAAGTGTCTTAGTTAATAAGATAATTGATGGTTTTTTTTCTAGCAGCAGCAAAATGGGAGGAGATGGCCTTTGAGGTCTGGCTTTAAAGTGCAACTGTCACCTTAGCTTTTAACCTGCACCAATATTATACTACAGTTCTTTGCTTCCACACAAATATGTATCTATTCCCATGCTATTTACTTGCTTCACATTACCATACAACATTACTTTAAAGCCAGACCTTTTGGCATTGCTAATGCTTGCTTCATCTTAATGAGCACTCTGATATACAGTGACAATATTCTGAATTTAACCATAGTAGTTGCTATTTTGTTTCTTGCCCAAGCTTGTCTCATCATCATCGGCAAGCTTAGTCTTTCCACATACATTTTTTAATAAGTACAAAACCTTTTTTTTTGCACACCATATTCTGAGACCAAGCAACTTCCAGTCGCACATCCCTATCCTGTGCAACTCTGTGCTGCCCCCTTCTACCCCTATGGCCCTACGTCCTTCCTGGAGGAATTTTATTTTTAACTTTAAAACTTTCAGACATGCAGGTGGCAACAAAAGGCTTGGATAGATTTGATTATTTGACAGAGTCACCGACCCCGATGATGAAGCATGTCACCAACCAGGTTGGTGAGTGAGGGGTTTATAAATGAAAGAAGGACTCTCTTCTCTTTCTACTGTAGTCATCCCACTCAGGTTGCTCTTTGAGCTAATCTTGATGGTACTCCTCTTATGTTTGTTTTGATATTTAAGTCCAGGGGACTAGGAGTACTCTCCGTTCACTTTCGTGAATATATTCCCTTGCTCTCCCATTTGTTTATATATATCTAGGCAGCGCACAGCTGCGAGAGTTGTCCATCTTTAACCCTTTCCTTAAAAAATCCTTTCTTGCACCTAACTAACACAACTTACACACAAGGCACACGATGGGGGAAAATAAAGGCCTTTCCTATTCCACTGAGGAAATCGACGCCATCTTGGAAGATATCTCCAGGTTCGCTGACGCGAGCATTTCACAAACCATCTCCCAGACAGGCGACTGGGAAAAACTATCCGAAATGAAGAGAAACAGGATAAGGACAATACTACATGGAACCATCTTAAAGGAATATGTGACAAACAATATGGCCCCCAAGGGCCTCCTGGTAACAAATGCGCCGCACATTTTTCTTGACGACCCGGCCTTTAGGAAAGACTGGGCTTTGATAGCGTGGCACTGTACGCATGACTGGATCATGCTAATCCTCAAAACAGCTCTAAGACTGTCGGAAACTATTTTAATTGAAATCCAAAAAACAGAAACTCACATAAAAACCAGCATTTCTGGGTACAAGAAAAAACTGGACGAGATAAACAAAGAGATAAATGAGTACAGGGAAAACCTCACGCAACAAAAAGTCACAAAATTTCAAAAAGACCTGAAACGTTTTTCCTTCGTAAAAACCTATCCATACTCTGACCCTGATTTCGTACCATCAACAAAACCAACATCAGACTCCGATGCTTCAAGTATTTCATCCAACAGTAGCAATGGCTCAAGTACAGGCAGTATGAAACAAAAACCAAGAGGCGGATACAGAAGCCAGAGTCATTGGCCACCATTTAATCCACCAATGTTCTAGGACCCTTACAATCAACCGCACCATTTTCCGATGTATGGCTGGCAGCCACCTTTTCAACCGCATGTTCAACCACCACCATTCCAACAAAACCAACTTCGGCCCCTTTTTTTAGCCACAGGCAGGCGTGGGAAAAGGAAGAAGAAGACAAATGAACCAGGTACATTGGGAGGAAGACGACCCGGTGAGCGGCCAGACCAGGAGCAAAGCAGGAACAAGCAATGCGAGAACCTAGTGACAAATCTATCCATGAGAGCCCTGTCAAAAACAGAAGAGAGTGTCCTTAACAAAGGCTTGGGCTTTGTCCCAACTGCACGTTTGGACAAGTTTCAATTACACTGCGAACTGGCTAATTTCTTTACAAAGCTAAGGTTGAAAGCTTTTTTTGAGAAACAAGGAACCACTACGGAAACTGAAAACCAGAATGAAAGCGGACTAAGGACTAAATCTACCTTCATTCCGCCCCCTCATACAATTTCGGTAGAAGTGATTACCTTCGAGCAGGCCATCTACAATGATGTGGAAAAAATGAACACCACATCACAGTTCCAGAATATGAGCCGAGCAGAGTGTACTGCACTATCAGATCTCCATACCTGCGATACTATTACTATAAAACCCACCGACAAGGGCAGTGGACTAGTAGTCATGGACACAAGCGCATACCGCGAGGAGTGCCACCGTCTGCTGAACGACACAAAGAACTACCAGATCCTGGAATCAGACCCCACTCTGGAACTCTAATCAGAGATAAAGGAACTAGTGGAAACCGCAGAAATGCTAGGTAAAATATCTAAACAGGAGGCAGACTACCTATGCAACAGAGAATGCAAAGTACCATATTTTTACACCTTGCCTAAAATGCATAAAGAGAAGCTACCACCTCCAGGCCGTCCTATTGTCTCTGGCATTGGCTCCCTACTGGAACCTCTGTCCGGATTCTGCGATTTCTTTCTTAAATCTATTGTGCAAGCCACCTCAACCTACTTACAAGACACTTGGGGTCAGATGTAAGAGCCTAAATACCGGTCGGTAACGGCCGATTTCGGCCGTTACCGACCGGTATTTAAGAATTGGCATGTAGGGGCATTTATTTTACAGATTCGGTAAATTTACCGAATCGGTAAATTTACCGATTCTGTAAAATACCGAATCGGTAATTTTACCGATTCTGTAAATCCAAATGTAGGTGGGACTCTTCTGAGTCCCAGAGGCTATACAGATTCGGTATTTTACCACCCAATTCAATTGGGTGGTAAAATACCGAATCCAGGTGTGCATGCACATGTGTGCATGCACACCTATGCCATGTGACAGACAGACATGCCCTTAGGGCATGTCTGTGTGCCTCATGGCACCCATGCCTGTATTTGGGGTGCTAGAGGGTGTCAAAGTGACACCCCCTGCACCCTGGCAGGAATTGGTATTTACCGATTCGGTAATTACCGAATCGGTATTTCCCATTGATTCCTATGGGCTTCACAGCCCATAGGAATCAATAGGAAATACCGATTCGGTATTTACCGAATCGGTAAATACAGAATATTACAGATTCGGTATTTCAATTTCTAGAAATACCTACATCTCCCCCCTTCATATTTACCGATTCATAAATACCGAATCTGTAAAATTCGGTATTTATGAATCGGTAAATACGAATTACCTACATCTAGCCCTAAAAGTCTGCTGAATCTTCTACAGGATATTGACGTGGATGAAAATACCATCTTACTCAGCTTCGACATAGAAAGCTTGTACACAAGTATACCACCTGTCGACACAATATCAGTCCTGGAAAATACATTGGGCAATATCGATTGGACATACAACACACCCAGAGCCTTTATAATTGAGTGCACCAAATTGGCACTGAAACGCAACTATTTTGAATTTGAGGGGTCCCTCTACTTACAAACGGGGGGCACATCAATGGGCAGTGTCTTTGCTCCAAGCGTGGCAGGGCTTTATGTCTATGACTTTGAACAGAAGTTCATCCTGAGCAACCATAACCCATTCAAGGACAATGTAAAATTCTGGAAACGATGAATTGATGACGTCCTTGCAATCTGGCAAGGACCTATTGACCAGCTGATGGAATTCACGACTTGGATTAACACTTGTGATCAGAACTTAAAGTTTACCCATTGCTTTGACAAAAAAGAGATAGTGTTCCTCGATGTAGTCATCACCAAGGAGAATGAACGTCTGGAGACCAGAACGCATTACAAGCCTACCGCCAAGAATAATCTGCTTAGGTTTGAAAGCTTCCACCCTCGGCCCCTTAGGGAAAACCTCCCTTATTGACAATTTTTGAGACTAAGGCGCAATTGTAGCAAGCTGACAGAATATAAAAAACAAGCTCCTAACTTAACTGAAAAATTGTTGGCACGAGGGTATCCAACAAAGATTGTAAATAAATGCCAAAAGCGGGCTAGGAACCAGCCCAGAGAAGCCCTCCTGGAGAAACCCCCCCCTCAGAAAACACTATACCACTCCCTTGTGTGACCACTTTTAATGCCATCTCCAACCAGGTCACTAAAAGCATCAACAAACATTGGTCGATCCTGAGCACTGGTAATCTTCATTGGGAAAAGCCAATGTTTTCTCACAAGAAATCGCATAGCCTGAAAGACACACTGGTGAATACCAAGCCTAAAACAAAAAACCCAACCGACAGCCAATCAATCACAAAAGCATGGGGCCTACCGGAAGTTATTGGGCACTATCGCTGTGGCAACTGCAGCGTGTGCCACTTAACAAGAAACACCAAAACTCTTGCCATTGAAACAGGCAAGGTGTGGAGACAACAATCTCACACTGACTGCAATAGCTGCAACGTGGTCTATCGCATTGAATGTACCTGCAACAAACGATACATAGGGATGACAACAAGAAAGATAAAGCAGCGTATCTGCGAACATCGCAGCACAATTCGCTGTAAAAAAAGTGCCACCAAACTGACTGACCACTTCTTTGAATACAACCACACGCCCAACGATATGATGTGGACAGTTATTGAACAGATCACCACTGAACCCAACATGCAGAACCGCCTGTACGAGAAGGAACAGAGATGGATATATAGATTATCCACACATGTGACAGGACTTACGACAATATTCCTTGGGCCAACGTTCTGTGAATTGGTGCTCTACTGACACGCCCTGCCCTGTGCATTATAAACTCCCCTGCATTGAGCCACTATGAGCACCTCTACTTTGACCCTGTGTGCGGTCCTTTCGATAACTATCAATGACCGCTTTTGCACGTTCTAATATTGTGCCCATACCTGTAAATCAACCTATGGTCACTATTACTAACCTTTCTTTCAGGGTTTTTTCACGTAGCTTAGCTCCCTCTTCTGTTTTTTTGTATATAATGGGCCCCCCTCCCCCACCCCCCCTTTTTTTCCCCTTTTTTCCCCTGTTAATTGTACTTCGAAAAATTGCCCGATTTTACGTGTGTAATGACAACCCTATTACACACTGCCTATTATCCTAAATACGCTTCCCGCGTATACATTCTCCACAACCAGCCCAGCGTCTCCAGAGTCTTCACCGGAGCTTTTCCGATTCAGCATGTGTATTGTCATGTTGCTTAGCAATAAGCTCACTCTGAGCTTCTTGTCCTACTACTGTTTTTACCAAGTAGACGCACCCAGCACGACGTCCTCACGCATGTCACCCACCCCGCCCACCCCGGAAGCCGGTAACAGTTTACAAAACACGCCGGCCGGCTTTCCACTTTAGCGGGGCGGCATGGAGAGGCGAGTAGATATCTTTCCACTGAACCTCTGCAAAACTGTAAGTAACCAACTTTTTAGACGGCCCGGCTGCCGACCCGGGGTCTTTAAATATTTCGTCAGTTCGGCACTTTGACAAATTTTTGCAATCCTTCTCCCCCACAGAATATGTCCCTTACAGAGGCCAACCGTCCCTCCACCCCGTGAAGCCTTAAGACCCGGAACAGGAGTAAGTCCTGTCCACCTACGGTCTTTTTATGTGTGTTGAATGTGTGTTCGTCCTGTCGTTGTAATCTCACGCTATTGTCAGTGTGAGTAATCGAGCCACGCACCAATAATTGATGAGTGTGTTAGACCGATGAAATAACGATGTTCTGATCACTGAGCACGCCACGATTGATAGGTATGCGAGTACAAGCCTTACAGGGGCTTTGTTATAGTACGTGTTAGTTAAACAAATGTAAGCACCATCATAAGTAGTTACTGTTGGGTAGTCTTACATAACACGACCGATTTGCATTTGCTCTGAATGGGATGCACAGCGAGTAAGCAGACACGTGAGAGTCAGCACTGCACTTCACTACAGGTATGTAACAGGTCTATTTCCTTTCTTCTCCCACAGGTCTTTTTGCTTTTTTCTCGCCCAGTTGGGTTTGAGATTCTTTCCTACGACAGATTTTTTTCAGTAGGTTGAAGGAATCTAGGACTGGCAGTGTGTTAGCGTGCCCTCACCACCCATTTTCTTACGGTCCTGAAGAAAACCCAGCATTTTCCATCCACGGGTTGAAACATGTAGACCTATCACATAGAGATACACTTGGTCATAACATACCTTTATTGTATCCACACACCGTTTTTAATATTGTCCAGTAGCTTTAGAATAAATTTGTATTTCACAGAAGTTATACCAGGACAATTTTTAACATTATTTTTTTACACCATTCACACAAATACCAGCTCCACTGTAATCCAGGTGTTGAAGCACACCCTGATGGCACTCGGCTATCAGGGTGGACCCCGATGATGAAGCATGTCACCAACCAGGTTGGTGAGTGAGGGGTTTATAAATAAAAGAAGGACCCTCTTCTCTTTCTACTCTAGTCATCCCACTCAGATTGCTCTTTGAGCTAATCTTGATGGTACTCCTCTTATGTTTGTTTGATATTTAAGTCCAGGGGACTAGGAGTACTCTCCGTTCACTTTCGTGAATATATTCCCTTGCTCTCCCATTTGTTTATATATATTTGATGGAGTCGCCATCTTCTCTCAACTGTACCATTACAAAAGTCTGGTCTGGCAAAAAATATATGTTTATCAACATTCTCTGAGTGGCCTTCTCGAAGATCTTTTGTTCGAGAAGGAAGTTGCCAAAAAAGACAAGATCACTCTCGGCCTTTGTGGTGATTCCTTACTTGACTGCCCTAATCTAAGCAGTAAGGAATGTATATGTTAAATCTGGTGATCCCAATCAAAATGAGTTAGCATGGGGAATGCAATTCAAATAGCTGTATAAGAACTGCTCTGGTGTTACTAACTTCTGCATCTTTTGAAATGCCAAGAATTAACAAGGTTGTTTAGTCTTTGCCTGGTTTCAAAGACTTCAAGCTTCCTGTTGGTATTCAACATACTGTCATTCTGATAGATATAATTTCTTTGATTTGTGTAAAACCCTTTTCAAGTTTGGGAGTATGTTCTCGATGCTCCTTTATGCATTCTCCAATATTTGCACAAACATTTGCAAATTTCCATACAGCACCTTGGACTTTCTGGGTGGCAGTGTGAACCCTTTGATTGTCTCAATATGTTTCCTCTCTGTGGGCTGCAATTAGTTCATAAATCATTCCCAACTTTGATGACCACATGCCCTCCTTGAAATGTACCTATGCAGTGGCAATTGGCAATAGATCTTGTTTCTAAAAGACATGTTATCACTGTTATCATATTGTTTATCCTATTTAGTATCGTTATTATGCACAGTGAGCCCAGGATTACCAGGGTTTCCCATCAATTGAGAGTCACTAGCCATCTCTTCTAAATTGCTGCAATCTAAGAGAGCTCAGGAGACAGAACAGATAATGAAAACTGTTCCTTTAGCTCATGTTCCTTAGTTCCGTTACTAACCATCATAATACTACTCGCTATCCCTGATTCGATTCACAAACCAGAGTCTTTTTGTAAAACGGTACAGCATCTGAGTTATTGAGGTCAGAGATGTTCTGGTTGGTACCTGTCACAGTTGTTTTCCTTGAGCTGGATTCTGAGATCTGTGGCTCCACTATATTTTGTAGTGCCTCTACATGAGGGTTAATAATCACAGAGCCACTTGCGTTATTTATTGATTCACTGATATCACTAGGCATAGCAGCTGCTAAGCTAATACTACTAAAACCAGCATGCAATAGAACTAAATCACTACCACCAACTCAGAGTAATGAATTATGGTAACAAAGTTCTCACTTTGCAGGTTGATAATGTTGCCAATCATTCTGCCTGAGATAGATCAAAAGAAATATTCCCTTCAGACTTGCCAGATTTCGGAGAGTCAGAGTAATCAGGCAACATTTCTGCTGGTAAACAAGCTGTTGCCTTAATTAAAGTAGAGGACAGGGGCGAGCATGTTTTCCTGCATACCGCTGTTGTCTTCTGGGGAGTTGAAGTCTATGGAGAGCTAATGGAGCAGTTTCAACAACGCAGCAGAGTGAACAGACTCTGAGACAATTGAAAGCCTGCCACAAGTGAAAGCGATGGGGGGCATTCCTTTTAAATTTTACCAAACTGTTTTTCCTATCATAGTAAGTGCTTTACTCCCTTTAATGAAAGATGTCTCTCGTGATTTATATATTCCACATTCATGGACACAAAATAATATCATAGTTAAAAGGAAAAAAAACTTTAGGGCTCCAACTGCCCCCAGGTCATATCATCCTATTTTATTAATTATTACAATACAATGCACTTTATCTAAGTGTCAGTTTAAGGATGGCTAGCCTCAAAAAAAGTTGAATTATGATCTATTAATATAGAGGATACAAACAGCTTAAAAACTGGAACAACCTACATCTCACCCTAAGTGGCCACTGTAATATAATAAAGATGGTGGTCCTGCAGAAGATTTTATATCTATTTCGAGCTATACCTCTAGAGTTACACAACACTTGGTTTGAGAACATTGATTCATTATGCATCCCATTTTTATGGGATTAAGGGGAACCCGAGAGAGCAACAAAATATCTTAGACTCTCCATTGCTAGATAAACTAGGACACTCTCTAATTTTAGATATCATTATTTTTCTGCAATGATCCTACACATGAGTTTTCTAAGAATGGACAACCATGCCTCCACCCAGGAGAACTGCAATCCTCCCCTAATAATGAATTACTCTTTGGAAGAGAAACACAAAGTTTTTTAATTGATTTTATTAAACAAAGTTACTTCAAAAATGTTTGATTTAAAATAGTTCAATCAGCTGTTAAGATATTGAAGATGTGGACTCAGACGTTTAACAAAGAGAAATATCAGTATTACACCCCACTATGGAGTTCCTCATCATTACTGGTAATATTTCATGGGAAATATCCTATAAGATGGGAGTTGGCTGAAATTAAATGGTTGGAAGATATCTGTAGTGAAAAGTCAATAAAAAAAATTCTGCCGGCTGCAAGAAAAAATGGCCTTCCGAAACAGTCATTCTTTAAATATTTACAAAATAGAGACAAAACCTATTCATTGAAGCCTCTGTCTACTTCACATACATTCCGCATTGTTGAGGCAATACGCCAAACATCTGAACTACTTATACATTGACAGACAAATCCTGAACCTGCTCTCTGCCTTTGAGATCTGAAAAATGTCATACAGTTCAGGGACAAATGCAAGCAATCCTTCCTTTAGCATCACCCTGTGCAACAAAATCAAATTCTCCACTTTCAAACCTATAAAGCAACACACAAGCTACAATAAAAACAAAGGTATTCAATTTGCTGGTTGAAATTCCTATCCTTCTGAAAGCATCCAATGGTCACTCTCACACATACAGGAGAAGGACGCCCGAACATAGAGACATGACTCTGAAATAAAAGAATCTTTTCACGCCGACTCCATAAGGATAACTGAAGAGAACCTGGTGAGAAAAGTATACTAGTAAATAGAAAAGAGGATCTACCTCCATAGAAAGAAAAAAGATAGAGGAGGAGAGTATGAATGACATTGAGTTCGAAACCTGATATCAATTTTGAAAGCGGAAGTGTGATGTTGAGGAACAATTGAAGTTTCTGGTTGGGGGTTGCCCCTGTCACCCAGTAAAGAATATAACATGATCCAGAATCCATGAACACATATATTTTCCACGAATAGTATACAGATTACTGTTGTCATATAATAATGTGGACCTAAGTGTTTAATACCTCTTTCAGAGAGTACTACATTTAACCTCTTGTCTAAGAAACATAATACAACTGAAGCTATGGTTGGTACTGCCACAGTTTGGGAGCATGAGATCTAGAGAGTCATTTGTGCTATAGCTCCCAGATATTTATTTTTGCCTAGCAATGAATGAATGCACTGTTGGTGGGCTTTTCACTGTGATGGTTGAACTGCCTTAGTCAATTGTTTGACTATGATGAGGCAATGCTGGGGTTGAATTGTGGGAAAAAACCTGGACCAGATGGTTTCCCTCCTCGAATACTTCTGTAAATTCCAGAACATTTTTTCTCTTTTAGTTACTTAACTTATACAAGGAGGAGAACAAAAAGGACAACTTTCCACTGTAACTTTACGTGGCCACTATTGTGGTCATCCCTAAGCCTGACCACCCCTCAAATCAATGTGCCTCGTAGAGGCCTATATCCTTGATTAACACAGAGCTTAAGAAATTCTCAAAAGTTTGAGCCACAAGGCTTTAACGAGTACTGGCCTCCCTAGTCCACATAGACCAATGTGGCTTTATGCCCAACTGCGGAATGCACCACTGTATATGAAATGTGCGCATTGGCCCACCTTCGGGATGAAAAAGGCCCTCCTGCCCTCCTGCTAATAGACTTTGAGAAAGCATTTGATTCAGTAGACTGGATATTCCTGAGAATGGTCCTTGAAAGGATAGGACTGGGCCCATGAATCCAAACTGCTGTATTCAGAGCCTCAGGCACGTGCACTTCTCAATGGTGTGACGTCCGACCCCTTCCCCATGCAGCAAGGAACTAGACAGGGCTGTCCACTATCTGTAATATGGAGTCTCAATATTTCCCCTTGTATCTAAAATGAAAACAGACCTTCAGCGATGGACACTACTGCTGCTTCACGTCCTGGGTAGAGTGGCCCTATTCAAAATGATTACATTAGCACAATTCCTATACATCCCCCAAACTTCCCACTGATGATCCCTAGCCACTGGTTTAGGGAACTTTTATCTATGATCCACTCTTTCCCGTGGGTGAGCCAGCATCCCCTCATATCCCTGGATTAATGTAAGCTTACAGTTTATGATGGATGGGTGGGATTGTTTGACCAGCGGTGCAAACTCCGGTCATCAATGACTAATTGAGTGGAGGATGGGTTGACCCAGCTTATCAAACAGAACTGTCCTTCCTGGGACTATTTAATGTGATTGGGATACGATACGGAAACCCCATTCCATAAAATCTTCCAGAGATAACTTAAGTACTCTCTGTGAATTGGTGCTTAGCACCTTGATCCATTGTTTGGGCTAGCAAACTAAAGCAACAAATCCCACTATAGCAGGGGAGGCGACTCTAACACACTGCACAGCGAACAGGCTTCTACAGGTGGAATAAAATAGGCACTACAAACTTGGAGACGTCTGCAGGGAGATCACATTTCATCATTTCAGGACCTGCAAACACGTGGGATTACCCAAACACAGTCCACTTGAGGCAAAAATACTAATGGACTAACGCGGAACATTATCATTTATTTATGGTAATTAATGCCTCCAATGGTTTCACAGCTCTAAAGTGGAAATGGGAGGACTGGGTGGGCCCTCTTGATGATCTAGACTGGTGAATAGCCTGTATGGCCCCCCGAGAGATTGCCATATCCTCATGCCTCAGACTAATCAAACTGAATTTTATGCACATGGCCTACTTTACTCCCCATTACCTATGGCACACTGGCAAAATCCCTCGACCCACCTGCTTCTGTTGTGCATGTCCAGAAACAGACTTCTTCCATGTCACTAGGCGATGTCTCAAAATTTCTGGATATTGGCATCAAATTTAGGGGGTCTTATCATGGGTTATGGGGTGGTCAAATAAGCTGATGCCATGGTGGGGATATTAGACAACCCTGGAAGTACTTGTGGAGACCCCTACATGGTGGGTACGGCCACAATGATTGCCAAATGAGATATTGCTTGTAAATGGAAATCCCAACCCTCACCCCCACCCCCCGCCCACACACTAATGGAGTGGTAATCAGGATTGGATTGGTGTGCAAAACATTATAAAAGGCCATCATATATATCGCTAGAGGAACACCAAGATTTGGGGCACAGATGGAAATATTAAGGACTGGGTTTGTCATGTCCAACTGTAAAACTAAAACATATTATCTGGATCGGTGTTAAGTCAGATGTGTGAAAATGGTGGAACTGAATGTTTTTTTAACATGTGCAAAAACTAATAGTTGATTACAAAAAGTAAGGAGCATTTCAAATATGGAAAAAGATGTTCTTTCGACCGTCTACTCAACCATGAAATTTAATCATTGATAGGGTGCGTGTTTCAGCCTATTCCAAATGTCTTTTAATGTCCAGAATGGATCAACAAGAACCAGGACTTTTGGACTCTTTTGTTTCCCAGTATTCTAGATAGCAAACAATAAGCCAAGTTTGAAGTTTTTATGAAGGATATCTTTCAATGAAGAGCACTGTGACACATCAAATGTCTCTCGCTTGATAGCAATTTTGATTTTATTAAATATAGTTAAATTACTTGATACCATTTTAAAAGTATTAAATAATACATCAGTTTCTTGGTTGCAACACAGAAACTCACTTCCAAGGGCCCAGGACTGGATTTGGCACCACTTTGCCTAGCAATGCCCGCAGCAAAGGAGCCCAGCGGCTGGTAGCAAGATGCACGTGAAGTCTTTGATATCCCTGAGCCTTCAGTAACAGGAGACCAGCTCAGCCAAGCCATTGGTGACCCTTTAGATGTAGGAAATAGAGAGTACATTCCAGTCTTCTCACTCTCAGACACGAGCCAGCAGGACAAGACAGCTAAACAAGCAGCAAAGTGGCAGTCCCTCCTGGTAGCACAACAGCTCTTCTTCCTGGCAGGATGTCAACAGTCCTAAAGTGTCCTGAGTATATGGTGTCAGAGGCCCAGTGTTATACCCATTTTAGCCTTTAAATTAGGGAGGCGTCAATAAAAAGGTCTTTGTAGTGCACAAGCCCCCCCCCTTCCTGGCCCTGGCTCCAGACACACTACAGGGGGGAAGTCAGCTCTTTGTGTGGGGACAGGAATAGCCCTATTCAGGTGCAAGCATCAACTCCTCCCACCACTCCAGCTCAGGAAGTCCCATCAGTCTGGTGATGGGCCATAAGGATATCCATGGCACACCTCAGCTCCCTTTGTGTGACCGTGAGAGGGAATGCACAAAGCCCAGCTGTCACCCTGACCCAGATGTGAATTCCAGGGGCAGGCAGAGACACACAATGGTTAAAGTAAGAAAATGACAACTTTCTAAAAGTGGCATTTTCAAACCTGCAATTTAAAGACCAACTTCACTAAAATATGTATTTTAAATTGTGAGTCCAGAGACACCAAATTCCAATTTTCTATCTGCTCCCAATTGGAAGATACACGTGTAAAGTGTTACAAGGCACCTCCAATGCTAACCTATGGGAGAGATAGGCCATGCTGTAGTGAAAAACGAATTTAGCAGTTTTGCACTACTATGACATGTAAAACTCAAAGGTACATGTCCTACCTTTTCATTACATTGCACCCTGCTGTTGGGGATACCTAGGGCCTACCTTAGGGGTGTCTTTCATGTAATAAAATGGAAGGTTTGGTCCTGGCAAGTTCAACATGGCTGTTTAAAACTGCACAGACAGACTCTGCATTGGAAGGCCTGAGATATGTTTGAAGGGCTACTCGTGTGGATGACACATTCAGTGCTTCAGGCCCACTAGTAGCATTTGATTTACAGGCCCTGGGCACATGTAGTGCATTGTACCTGGGACCTTAGTAAATCAAATATGCCAATAAAGGAGAAATCAATCATACCATGTTTTAGAGGAGAGAGCATATGCACTTTAGCACTGATTAGTAGTGCTAAAGTGTCCTAATACCAGCAAAAACGAAGTCAAAAACAGAGGAGGAAGAAAGCAAAATGTTTGGGGTAAACCCGCAAAAAGAGCAATTTCCAACAACTGTTTTTAATATATTTTACATAAATGATTCAATTGTTGCATATTTGTTTAATACGTGTTAGTAGCGTGGATTTGTCCACTACATAAGGGGACATCTCTTTGTATTGATTGACATGAGCCAAGCTGAAGATTACCAATGGCATGTGATGCAGTGGAAAGGATGCTTCTCTTGTAGTGAGTGGAAAAATTGGCAGGGTTCAGCATTCCACAGGATCCTCACATTCTTTGTGGCCAACACGAATAGGCCAGATTTGGTAAGTCACTGCTGGTACAAATGGTGGAGAATATGGATTTATGAGGCTTGGCACAATTTACATTTCAGCAACAATTACAATTTTAAATGTACACAGACGGCACATGGATCCACATAAGAATTGAAAATAGTCTTGAAAAATGTTACAATATCTATTAGAGTTTCAGCTATATCTTCTTTTGGATGAGGATTTGGTCCTTGTCCTTCAGTGGGTGAAAGAAAGAGATCATGGAGATTGGGAACAATTCTCTAGGGGAGATATTACTGAACTGCCCCAAGCGTGAAATGTGTATTTGCACTTGTTTGTTTTTCAGTCAGTTAATTCCTTTATACGAGTTTTTACAAAGAAAACCATAAAAGAATACATAAAGCATTAACAATGAAAAGTTAAAAAAGATGCAATAATTAGAAATCCATCAAAGATCTCAATTTAATAGCAAGTCCTAGAAAACAAGCAATAGAAAGACAAACGTGATCACTTGGCAACTGTAAATACAGCAATGCTGGCCTAGCTTGAGTACAATTCAGACCTCTTATAACGGTAATATATACCTCAACCTTAATTGGGTGTAAAACCCCCAGAATAAATTCAAGTGCGACGTGTCCAGGACAGAAAATGAGTCACAACCACAAGGGCCCAGACTTTTGACCAGGTGCCAATCCCTTGGCACAACAAGTACCAAATGTAACCTGAACCTTGTTAAAAGGTACCAATGATTTGTACTTGGCACTGAGGCCAAATGTGGTTCCATGAACAGTGTAGATTTCACATGAGTGAAAGCTCCCACAGAGAGTTTATTTAATTCATGGATTTTTTTTCTTTTCCCTTGTATGTGAGAGGAAGTTATTTTAAGCGTATCTCAGGTCCGATTTTCTAATACAGTCCAGCTTCTCAAAAGGTTCTGGATGCCCAAGCACTCTAAAAATAAATTTAACGTAATTCAACCAAGGGATCCTATGCACCCAATCAAGGTTCATACAAGCCCTCAAATTGGCTACATTTAGCTCAGTTTCACTGTTAACCCACTCAGAGAGTCATTTGAGTAGAGGGCAAAGGGCAAGGACATCAGAAAAATAGGCCATCCTAATTTCTCATGAGCTATATATTCAGGGATGCTCTGAGGAAATGACATCAAATGTCTTGCAAATTAAATTATTCTCAGCAGATTATGATCCGGAGATATCTACATAGCCCCAAATATCACAACCATATGAAACATCTGACATACGTTTATCTTGATAGACCATTAACATAGTTTGTTCCCCAGTCTACAGCCAAAGTCAAAAATAGCCGAAACAGATCTTAATAACAGTTGTTTTTTAGAGGTCAAAAGCATGGACCATAACCATTTATTGTCAAATTGCACAACCCAATAGGGGAAAACTGAGACCCTACTAATTTCATGTCCTTGAACAAAATGTCTTGATTTTGTTGATTTAGGGCTGGCACCATTATGTTAGATTTCCTAAAGTTGGTACAAATGTTTTGGGAGTACATGAAGATGATACAATATTGTGCTTGAGACCTAGAGATGTTCTTGTTATCAGGACAACATCATTGGCATAAAGAAGTGAGGAATGGGTCTAGCACCCACACAAGGCAAATCCTTGGCATCTGTGAGGAGCGCAATTTCCATTCTGTTAATATATACAGAGTACATCAGAAAGGGGCCAAAATGAATCCCTGTCTGACTACCCTCTTAACCGCAAAACTCCTGCTGCATTTACTTTCCAGACCATATCTCGTCTAGGCAGACATGCCATTATGCAAATCTCTTAAAAAATAAACAATATCCAAGTTTCCCCCCATGTCAATCAATAATAACCAGCAAATGTAAGGTCCATATTGGCCAAGCGTATACTACTCCACTTGGCCACAACATATTTATTAAAAAGCAGGTGTAAATTTAAACATTGGTCGAGCGTGATCCGACGGAAAAAAAACATATTTCAAATCAGTAACTACAAGGTTATCTTCCTCCCAGGCAGTTTAAAACCACCCACCCGACCACCTTAACTACAGAATCAATAAGCGAGATAGGCATGTAGCATCAAAGGTCTTTCTTTTTCCCTTTTTTAAAACCTGGAATGATGATTGAGTGGACCCGAAAAGGGGTATTTCTTCTTTAGCAGCAGTATTCCAAATCTGGGTAAATAAAGGGACCCATGGATTAAAATCCACTGCTGAGGGAAACCCATCAGGGCCAGGGGCTTTATTCCTAGTTAACCATGTAAGAGGTTCTGCGACCTCCTCCTTCTGAAAAATTATATTCAAAGTATTCTGGTTGAGAACCTCATTAGACTCTGATGGGGTAGGTCTACTGAGCTATAAACCCCTTCAAAGTGTTTATCCAACTCTCCCGTAAAATATGACAACACACAGTGTAGAAATTGAGCAATTCACTATTTCCCAAAATAGAGAACTCAGAGTGAATGGGCGAGCTTGAGTAAGTTGGTCCCACGCTTCCTCTCAGGTGCCATTTCCTCTCCTTTACAGTGATTTTGTACTTCTGTTGACAGACCACAACACAGTATCTCTTGCCCTGGGTTTTGCCCTATTTCCTTTAAGTAGATCCCCATGCACCCTAGAGCACTTAACATCAAACCTTCTGCACTTAGGGACAGAAGAGTTAGAACCATGACATGGTAAATTCTTTTTAACCTTGTTACAGATCGTTTTGAAAGCTGCTAATATTATGGTATTAACTCAAGCCTCAGAAAGACATACCTTGAACTCCTAACCACAAAAGCAATCAGATTGTTATGTAAGGTCTCAGGACTACTTTCGACCACCTTAACCAAGGACCTTGATCAGTGAGTACTACGTTTCAAGTAAAAAGTTGGGTAGATTTGTGCTAAAAGATCTGTAATCTTCTACAAAGACAGACTTACGAACTACACATGCTTCCTGAAAACAAACACTTTTAAAAGTGAATGAAATTAAGTCATAAACACTCATTGTCCTTGCTACCCAATTCAGCTATGTTCCAACTTAAAAAATGTAATTGTGGTGGAGCTGCCTTTAATTCTATTATATAATAAATCAAACAACATTGGTTCACTGTGGTCTAATTTCCTAACATCTATTTTGTAATTATTATAGTGGATGACGTTGTTATCCACAGATGGATAGGTAAATCACAAAAGAATATTTAAGAACAGTACGTGGTGATATAGTGACTTCAAGAAAGATTAAAAAGCCTAGCAATATCCACGAAAACAATGCAATTTATTTGATTGTTTTAAAAATACCATAATTATGGGTGATCCAGTGCTCACAAATGTGAAGAGCGTGCCAATGGGAAATACCAGTGAAAAAGTCCATCACAAATAAAAAGACGTATATCTCTAGACTCCTTGAATTTTTTCTGGGCTTGGAGTCAATAGTCAAACTCTATATATGTCTGCAGTCAACAGCGTTTCGATCTCTGGTCAATGGGCAAAGAAACACGGAACGGTATGGCAAATTAATGGGAATTTGACACTCCTGCCCATAGCAGCTATTTTCCTAAGCCTTTCATACACTAAACAGGCACCATTGGACACCTGATCCAGGTATATTAGCAACAATTAGCAACTGATTGGTTCTGGTTACATACTGAGAGGCGCCTTTTATTGCCATTTGCCACCAGCTTCAATCCTGACTTTGGAACCTTCATTGGAAACATTTTTATCCAGTCAATCAGTAATGCCCAAATAACTAAGAGGCTCAAAACTATTTTATGTAGGAATATTAACATTGCTGCAACCCTGGAAGACACATGGGAGGCGAGAACAGAGGGACTATTACATTCTTAGGGCAATCGGAATTGGTAGAAATAGCCAAGTGGCCATACCTGTATGGATGACTGAGCATTGTGGACACACAAGAGCTGTGAAAGCAGCCTAGCTACTACCTCTGGCTTGTCAAAATTGATCACCACATGTTCCTCCAATTTTCTTAGAATAAGCAGCATAACATACATCCATTTACAAATTCCTTTAATGGTGATTAGTCTTGGAATGGTTGGGTATTCCACTTAAATATTGACTCAAAAATATCTTGTGACCATATTGTGATGACACAAAAACATGAACACAAATATTGAAGATAAATATATCATATTTTGCTATTTCACAATGATGTTGATTCTTAAAATATTGTTTCAACTACTGCTTTTTATGAAGTTGTATTGTTATTTATTATTAAATATAAAATACATGAATAAAAGTAACATTTCTAAAAATAAATACAAAAACTTAAAGAAAACAATAAGTTAAAATATAAAATTAAAATAAATAATTACCTTAAAATGAAATAAAAATATATCTAAAATGCTAAATACATTTTTAAACATACAAATAAAAAATACTTTAACATGTTCACAAATACCTCTATGAATGAAAAATCCTAAAAACATAAATAAAAATATAATATAAAACATATAATTCCAAGTTCAACTCCAATTTAATGCATGATTAAAAAAGCAAACATACAATTCACCTCTTTAAAAAAGGAAATGTATAAAAACAATAAACCAATTAAAATATAGTTCTCAAATTCCATCCTAAGCAACCGAAGGATACGTATTTCACTTTGCAGGATCAGATTTTCTTTTCAAACTTCAGCTTGAGCAACAGTAGGGAAAGTTTTGAACTTTGGCCAGATTTACTATCACCACTTAAAAGAGACAAGAGAGTAACAGTAGAGGAAATGCGAAACTTTGGAGTGGTTGGATTTTCTATTTGCACTCCAATGTAACTAACTGTGGCTACAGTATTAGACTTGAGAGGGGCCAGAAATACTGTTCCCAACCACAGCAACAGTTAGAAACCATCAGACTTTGGTGGGGTCAAATGCACTGTTCCCCATCCAACATAACCAGCAGTAATGAATCTGTTGGCCTTTGGAGGGGTCCGATTTACTATTCCCTCTCCAATGTAAGCACCTAGGGAAAGTGTTTGGTTTTTGAGTGGTTATATATACTATTCTCAGTAAAACTGCAGGAACAGTATGGAAAATTATAGACA
The DNA here is from genome assembly GCF_964261635.1 of Lissotriton helveticus. Lineage (NCBI taxonomy): Eukaryota > Metazoa > Chordata > Amphibia > Caudata > Salamandridae > Lissotriton > Lissotriton helveticus. Next base: position 1,797,728,687 of record NC_136067.1, on the reverse strand, counting down.
CAGAAGGGTTAGATTTACTATACCAACTGCAACTTGAGCAACATTGCTGGACGTGTTGGACTTCAAAGTGGTTAGACTTAGTATTCCCACTCCAACCAAAGCAACAGTAAGGAAAGTGTGTGACCTTCGAGGGGTCAAGTTTACTATTGCCACTCCAATCTAAGCAACAATAGCGAAAATGTTGGACTATGAAGGGGTGATATTTGCTATTCTCACTTCATCAGAACTGACAGTAGGTAATGTTTTGGGCTTTGTTGGGGTCAGATTCACCATTCAAAATCCAAAATAAGCAACCATAGAGAAAGTGTTGGGCTTTTGAGTGGTCACATTTACTATTCCAAGTCCAACCACAGTAACAGTAGTGAACATTTTAGAGACTGGAGAGGTTAGATTTACTTTTTAAACTCCAACTTGAGCAATATTGCTGAATGTGTGTTGGACTTTGGAGGGGGTTAGATTGACTATTTCCACTCCAACCAAAGCCACAATAGGGAAAGGGTTTGATTTTGAATCAATAAAGAAAACATTGGACTATGAAGGGGCTAGATTTACTATTCTCACTTCAAAGTAACATACAATACGTAAAATTTTGGACTTAGGAGAGGTTAGATTTACCATTCCTACTACAACATAGGCAGCAGTAGGGAAAGTGTAAGACTTTGAAGGTCTCAGATGTAATATTCTGAACACATTGGTGAAAGTGTTGACTTTGGATGGGTTACAATAGTAGAGAATGTGTTGGACATTGAAGAGATCAAATGTACAATTCCCAATCCAGCTTGACTATCAGTAGAACATGTTTAGACCTCCTATAAAATCACAGTTCTTATTCCCAAACTTAAATAAAAAAAAGACATTGAATCAAAGTGTAAAATATACAGAAATATACACATGCACACACACACACACACACTCAGATATATATATATATATATATATTTGAATATATGATTCCAAAGTTTGTCCAACAGCATGAGTCGCCCTCACATCAAATCCACAGCAGATGGTAAGCTCAAATTCAGGACCCAGCCTCATGCCTTATGCATTTCGGATGATGACATCCTTGTCCACAGGCAGCCTTTTCAGAAATGCGACCAAAACTCCAATATTTATCTAAATAGGTGATCTCTGTTGAATTGCATCACATGACCAAATGACTCATGGAATTATGGAATGTGTAGTCTAATCAGACTTCATAACATCCCAAGTGGGTGTCGCACTTGCAACAAAAATATATAAAATATGTCCGTCGCCCCAATGGGCTAAATGCTTGCCATAAAATTCAAATTTCAAGCCCCCTCGATATTCCATTTGGTCTTTAAAATACGAACTTATAAAAAAGAGAGAGTTTTCCCTGCTTGACCCAGAAAGGACCGGGAGATAAAGTAACAAAAAAGAAGATTCCTTTCTGTGTGTTTGGATTCTAAGTCAACAATAGCATTTGTTTTGATCAATTATATCAACAGCACCCCAAAGATTGCATTTAAGTCAAAACATAACATTTGATGTATCTAAATATATTTTATTTTTTCTTCTTAAAAACAGTTTCTTTCATGTACTCAATATACACAGTTTATTTAAAACTAAATCATATAGGTTTTTTCAGAAGGACATTTTACATGTATCCATTCAATTTATCTTAACAATTTACAATCTTTGCAGCGGTGCTGACTCCATGGCTTGGACAGCCGTGTAACATGATTCCAAAGTTCGTCCAACAGCATGAGCCGCACTCACTCATGCCTTACAACAACTTAATGACAAATATATATTTAACATACCTACCACTCTACTCCCCCACAAACCCAACGATCTGTCAACAGAATAAAAATATTATTTGAAAAAAATCATAGAAATTTGTGATATATAAATCAGACATGTTGCCATTACATTACACAACACAAACATTGCCTGACATGAACACCTTTAACTATGAAAGGCAATTATGCCAGGATCAGTGGAATCTAGTGTGTCTAACTCAGTCAACAGGAACATGTTTGCTGGACCTATATAACAAGGTGCAGTTGTTGCCACTAGGACATTGGTATGTGCGTGTGTGTGTGTATACATTAGTGCATGGCATGGCCGTGTGCATGCACAAAATGCACACCATAACTCACCAAACTAAAAACACACATTTACAAATGGCATGAAAAAAAGACACTTAAATAAGAAGAAGATATGGGCGGTGGGAAGAGTTATGGTGTGGGTTTTGTGCATACATTGTAGGTCCCGGTGCCATAATAAACCACAAGACTGAAAGCTGAGTTTATTGTAACTATTACCAGAATCCAGTGATTGCAAAATAGAATGATATCGAACATGCTGCTTGTTGCATATTTATTTTGAAGTAGTTAGCTTGAAAAAACAGTTTTCTTCACAGTGCAGCTAACAATGGATGCTGTTTGGACTTAACATTTTTAGATGTATTCAACATTCATGAATTAATTGTTATTAAAACAATGGAAAATGCTGAGGGCCGGAGGATTGAAGCAATTCTGCGGCTGCAGCACGTACAACTCAATTAAGGAGTTACCACTTTTGCCACAAAATTGCTCCCTTAATTTGTAGATTCCATAAAAATATTTTCATTCAAAATAAATGAAAATAATACTGCAAGACAATGTATTGCATAATTTCCATTTTTGCTGCCAAATGTAAATAGCCTTGGCCCATGAGTTGGTCCTCCATACTGCCTAATCTTATTAACTCCTACTATGGTAAAGCTCCGCAGAAACGTTTGGGGGCTGTCATTATGATAATCAAACCCATATTTCCCAGGGAAGCCTTCATATAGTTCAAAAAAAGAATGCACACACTACTCAACTTGGATAACTGAAGGTTTATTGAGGAAACAACATACATATTTTGATTTCAGGCTTTGCTAACAAATTGGGAGTCTGTAGCAATGTGTCCTAGTGTAGTCATGCATCATAATAGAATGTGAAAAAAAAGTATACATTTTTTAACAGATCTTAAAATCTCAAATAATGGATTATTCAATATTTCTACCCAATTATGTACAAGGGAAATATATTACTGCCAGTACCTGTATACGAATATAAAATAAACCATTACATCTTTCAGAATTTACACAGAATTAGTCATCACTGAAAAAGATAATTAAAGGGCCCTGATAAGAATATGATGCATTACCACCATATAGGTTAATGCTGAGATAGACTTTGTCACCTGCCAAGAAGCAAATCAATGTAAGCATATATTCAAACATCTTTATTATCTATCATGGTGTTAAGTGGGGAGAAAATTACTAATATTTGGCACAACTCAGCAAGAAAAGTTGCTGTGCCGCATCAAATAGAGAGGGCAGGAAGCAGCCATTTTTACTTACATAAAGCGCATTTCTGCTCTCTCTATGAGCTGTTGCAAGGGTGCCTGCATTATGTTATGTTATGTTATGTTATACCGGGGTTTTATATAGCGTGCGGCTACTCGAAAGAGTGTCCCGACGCTTTGAATTGCACACTAATCTCATAACACAACAAGGAGAGTAAATAAAGGAAAACCAGAGGAGAAGAAAGCCTAATAGAGGCCAGAGCTAAGAAATAAAAAGCCAGGTTTTGAGCCCTTTCCTAAAGGCCAACAAATTGGGAATGCTGCGCAGGGACACAGGCAGTTTATTCCACAACTGCGGCGCTAGTAATTTAAAAGAGCGGCCACCGATGCGCGCTCTCTTCACACGAGGAACCGCCGCAAGAAACAGGGCTTCAGACCTGAGCGACCTGGCAGGACGATAAAAAGTCAACCTTTTCTGAAGGTATTTTGCTCCGGAGGTGTGCAAGGCTTTATGTGCCAGGGTGAGAGTCTTAAAAATTATCCGCTTCCGGACAGGGAGCCAGTGCAGAGCCTCCAGGAGGCCCGAGGCTCTAGCACGGCGAGATAGTCCAAAGATGGCACGTGCTGCCGAATTCTGGACAACCTGTAACCGTTGAAGCAGGTATTCTGGCAGGCCGAGATAAAGGACGTTGGAATAGTCGATTCTCGAGCCTATAATCGCCTGCACCGTGATTTTCCTATGTTCCTCCGATAGCAGGGGAAGGAACTTGCGTAGCATCCGGAGTAGGCCAAAGCAGGTACCAGTGAGACCAATTACTTGTGAGCGTAGTGTGAGGCCATTGTCGATCTTAATCCCAAGGTTTTTAGCTACCTGGGACGAACTTGCTGGTGGAAACATGTTCTCAGGCCACCACACTTTCCAGTCCGGATCCGAACTGCACCCAAAAAAGAGGACCTTGGATTTATCCGAGTTGCACTTGAGGCTGTTATGATGGAACCATTGAAACACAGCCTCAAGGCAACCCTGGATCCTACCTCCATCGAAGTCCGCACCCCTCTCACAGGTGAAGAGGAGCTGGGTGTCATCGGCATAAGAAACGATCTGGGCCCCGAAAGACTCCGCCAGTGCCGCCAAAGGGGTCATGAAGATGTTAAATAGAGTTGGGCTCAGGACAGAGCCCTGAGGAACTCCGACCCCCAGTGGCGACATCTCGGCGGAGCAAGCAGAAGCCCAGACCGTTTGTCGACGGCCCGCCAGGAATGATCGAAACCACTGGAGCACCGTCCCACAGAGACCAATCTCTGAGAGTCTTGCAAGAAGACCCTCATGCGGGACGGTGTCGAAAGCCGCCGACAGATCTAACATCACCAGCATCGCTCTCCCGCCCAAATCCAGCACCTCCTTTATCGCCTCCGAGACTTCCAGGAGAGCTGTTTCGGTGCTAAGATTGGCGCGGAAACCCGACTGGGTGGAGTGCAGTAGGTCATGGGACTCCAGGTAATCGGCAAGCACCTTATGGACATGCTTTTCAGTGACCTTTGCAAAAGCCGGCAGAAGCGAAATAGGTCGATAATTCGCCAACACCTCCACATCCAGGCCAGGCTTTTTTAGCAGGGGAATAATCATTGCCTGCTTCCAGGACTGGGGAACCACACCCTGTGCAAGAGAACAGTTCAACAAGGGGTTCACGAGTGGGTTAATGACAGCTGCCATTTTAGCCAGAAATTTTGCGGGGCAGGCGTCCCGGGGGGAACCTGATTTAAGCCCAGCCATCAGGTCAAGTGAAGCGGACAGCGAGAGAGGAGGGAAAGCTGCCAGGGCCACACCCGCGTTAGGTCGGGAAACAGCGGCATTCTCCGCCAGGCCTGGCATCTCCGGCTCCAGCACATGGAAGGAGTCCTGGATCCGCTGGATCTTAGAGGTGAAAAAGTCCGCAATCGCCCTGACCCAAGGCGCAGGAGGAGGGGTCTGAGTTGGTGCTGCGCGAGATGTTGTAAACTCCCGCACAATGGCGAATAGCTCCTTACAGGAATTGGAAGCAGCTTCAATTTTTCTCGCGAAATAAGCCTTCTTCTCCGCGAGGATGTTCCGATGATAAGCTTTCGCCACAGACCTGTAGGCGAGTTTCGCCGTCGCGTCGTATTTCACACGCCATGCTCTTTCCGCTACCTTGCATTGCCGCCGCGAAGCCGCCAATGCTTCCGTAAACCAAGGGGCAGATGCACCTTTTCCAGGTTTGCGGAGGGGTCTCAGAGGAGCAAGATCATTAAGTCTCTCTGAGAGCCAGACCTGCAATCGCTCCACATCCTCCTCTGAGTTCCCCGTTGACATGCAGGGGTGGTCCACACAAGCCTGTGCCAACAATTCCGGAGTAATCCGGTGAAGTGCCCTAAATCCCACCGAAGTCTGCCGGGGGACGCCGGAAGGCTTCCTAACTTCCGAGAAATAACATTTGACCAGCCTATGGTCAGACCAAAGCACCTGGATAGGAGCCAGCATCTCTATAGGGGTCGTAGAGAAGGTCAAATCTAGGGTATGTCCCTTCTCATGGGTCGGACCAACATGATAGGGAACCAGGCCCAGAGGGGCTGTGACCTCCAGCAATTTGATTGCATCCGCATCCGTTTCCACGTCCATATGGACGTTGAAGTCCCCGGCAACAATACAATGCTCAGACGTGAGTAACAAAGAAGAAGTCACCGACTGGAACTCTTCAATAAAAGAGCCCAAGGGCCCAGGCGGCCGATAGACTAGGAGACCCTTCAGCGATTGGTGTGGAGAAAGGACAATGGCGAAGGCAAGGGATTCACAATCCTTAATCGCGTCCGAGGGGATGATGGTACAGGTGGCTGATTTATTTACTATTAGTGCAACGCCCCCTCCCCGCCCCTTCAGCCTGTCCCGCCTGAAGATGTTATACTCAGGCGGGAGAGCAATAGCGATATCTGGGTTGGACGCCTCGCCCAGCCACGTCTCGGTGAGCATCAGAAACATGGGTTTTTCTGACTCCAGCAGATCAAATATGTCCAAAGCATGCCGGCCCAGGGATCTAGTATTAAGCAGCAGGCCCAGATGTTTAGCGCTAATCGCCGCCTTCTGCGGTGCCCTGCCCAGATGTTTATGCGGGCGCCAGCCACACTCAGGGTAGCAATGCTTGCCCTTGTGGCGAGCAGGAAAAACCGTACGGCAGGAGCCACTAATGTGTTGCCAAGAACGAAGTTCCGAACCCGAGTAGCGAATCATAATGCTCACATACACAAGCTACATATGAGATAAGATCGCCCAGTCCTGCCCGTCGCCTCGAACGCCTCCGGGACGCTGACGGGCGCAGACGGGCAGGACTCTGGCACGACTCCGGCTAAGCGGAGGCATCCCGCTGCGCGATCCCGCTGCGCGGGAGAGGACGACTTTAAATAGGCGTCTCCCACAACCACTCAAGCGTCGGGACGCTCCAAAATGGCGCCCGCGCACACACACACTCACCCCAAACAAAGATGGCGCCCGCAATTGTTCAGCCCCGGAACCCGGACCCGCCGAATGACGGTGTGTTTTCCAAAATTAAATGCGGGTGAGGGGACAGGAGCCCAATGGAGCGGTGAGTAAAATCAGGGGTTAAAAAACCTAAATAAACCAAGATAGGCAAAAGGAAGTTTTAAAATATCCAGTTGTAAGAGCCAGATGGCAGCGCGACCTGCGCTCGTGTAGCAATAATCAGGACGCCTGAAAATGCAAGTCCGCCTTAAATAGGCGTCTCCCACAACCACTCAAGCGTCGGGACGCTCCAAAATGGCGCCCGCGCACACACACACTCACCCCAAACAAAGATGGCGCCCGCAATTGTTCAGCCCCGGAACCCGGACCCGCCGAATGACGGTGTGTTTTCCAAAATTAAATGCGGGTGAGGGGACAGGAACCCAATGGAGCGGTGAGTAAAATCAGGGGTTAAAAAACCTAAATAAACCAAGATAGGCAAAAGGAAGTTTTAAAATATCCAGTTGTAAGAGCCAGATGGCAGCGCGACCTGCGCTCGTGTAGCAATAATCAGGCAATAATCATTACAGGCAAAATTATATTGTGCAGAAAGGGGCACCTTCGTGCACAAAAATAAACCTCTGAGGAATTTTCTTCTTTCTAAACGGGGCTGCGGATTAGGAAAAAATGAGGAGAAATAAATATATTTCTCCACCTTACGTCTCACCTCAAAAGGCATAGCATTTTGATGCATTCCCAGGTTTACTAGCGTTGATAAATCTGGGAATGTGCCAACACAGAGTAACGCAAGGCGGCGCTTTGCGCTGCTTTGCGTTATTCCAGATTTACAATGTCACGCAGAGGCACTAAAGGACTCAAGGGCTTTAGTCGCCATGTGACGCAACAGTGATGCAGGCCCTTAGTAAATCTGGACCTTGGTGTATGCAGAAGCACTAGTTTCACATTAACATGGTACTCACATCACACATTCACACATCATCCCACATGCCCCTCAACAAACACACAAATATATATTTTTTAAAAGACAGTTAAAAACTGAGCTATGGCTCAAATGTGCAAAAGTATGAAATTCCAAGCAACACCAGGCACAAACACATGCCATAAACTGCACCACCCACCATGTTGTACGCTTGTTCTTGTGCTTCTCTGTTGTTGGCAAATTTGTGTTTTGATTATGGTAGACATCTCAAATTATGGCATGTGTTGTGTTTGTTGATAACCATAACTGCCAAATGTCAGTGTTTTTATTCAGCCCAGGCCCACTGCCCAACACCGCCTGTCACAAAGAGAGGCCATGCACAGCTGGCATAGACGAACTGTGGTTGTGAAAGAAAATGTGTTTTCTCATTTTAGCTCCCATAGGAAATTTTGCTTGCACCTGGCTGAAAGGATTTACATCAAACTTAGCATGAAAGCAGCACTTTACCCACAAAGCATGTTTACATTGGATTGACGTAAATCCATTTAGTAGTGTTTGAGATATATTCATTTAAAAAATCTGCTGATGAGGCTTTAAGGGGTTAAAACCTTTTTATATAATTTATTGTGGAGGATTCAAAGATCCGATCTGTGGGTATCGCGAATCCAAATTTGGGCATCGGTCAGATAAGCTTGCCCTGGACTCATACCCAACTAGGTGGCACATATAAAATAAAAAATAAAAAACAAAACATGGCATGGACAAAAAACAGGCTCCGTGGGCAAACCCGTAAGTGCAGAGAGGTTGGGACACAAGGTCTGGCTGCACACAACACAAGTAAAGGGAGTTGGAAACTAAATTGATTATATCCCATGAAATTCACTGAAAATCACCATTCGGTTTCTACCTGCCTGTTTTTTTAAGTAAATATATTCACTCTAAAGTGCTTTGTAATGTTTCAAACCTGTGATCAGAAGATTACATACAGATCTCTTCAGCATGCATTAACCTTCTGAGATACCTTACCGGTGTTATACACTAAGGTTTGGTGATTACTCATAGATGAAAAGAGCAGATGCATTAGCCGCCAAATCCTTCTTCAAATGTAAACAGTTTTAAAACTTAAATCACAAGTTTACTGTTATATGTTTCCTTCTTAATTTCTTGGATATATTTGACTTTGCAAGCATAAAGCACATGGACTGGATTGAATTTCACTGACTGTTCTCATTACTTTGCCCCTCATCACTATGCCCTCCCATTCCTGATTCCACCCACTTTCTATTGCCTCATTCATTTGTGGCTCCCCCAGAAAATATTTTTTATTTCCTGCACTGGTCTGGTTTACTTTCTAGTGCTGCTGCAGCATTCAGTATCCCTGAGACCATGGGTATTAAAGGCTGTGCCTATGGTACCAAAGGGTAAGCCAAGGGTAGCAGCTGCTACTGCTGGTTAGACTACCCATAATTGACGTCCGTGAGGGATTGATTTACAGCATGTAAATAACGAAACATTATCTTAAGACATCACTGTCGAAAGAAACACAAAGTAATCCGAGATCCACACATGCCCAGAAAGCATGTGAAGAGTTTGGAAGTAACTCTATGGATAAAGTTAATTCTTAATTAGAACACATTAATTTCCTGCCTGGCTACACAAGATCACATTGGCATTTCCATTTGCAATCCGGGAATATTTCCTCGTTCTTTGCCATGATGTCAACCAGCCCCAGAGGAGGCTCCATTTTGTAAGGTTTGCTGCCCCTCAGCCCAGAGCCATCCAGTATATTAGGAATCCATTTTGTAGAAGTGTAATCTGACAACACTAGAAACCAGCACTCAGTGACACTAAGGCTTAGCAACACCATCAACAATACACAGCCCTGACATGCCATCACTAAAGCAGAAACTAGATTGCTTAAATTTAGCACAAATAGGTATCAGAGCATTTCTGAGAAGTACACATCAAACATGAGACAGATGCAACTGATAAGTAAAGAGCTTTAGGCTTTTATTTTTATGTGCAAACGTCCAGCTATATTTATCTGAAAGAGTTATAACCGCATTCTTTGCAGAGTTATTTCTGCAGCGTTTGCTGTCTAGACACAGAGATATTAAACGAGCAGATAGGAATTTCTGGGAACATGCGGGTAGGAGCAGTGCCCCCTTAGGGAGCAAACAGCAATGTTTTATGTGGATCCTGAAGTGTACGCTTTAGCACGTTTGCCTGCTAGGCCATTCCATACTTTATTATCGTCTCCATCAGTTTTAAAGTGTTTCCAAATGTTATTTTGTCTCTTAAGTTTCAAACAAGTTTACTGCACTCAAAATATTATCTCACTATTGCCCAAGTGCTATGGCGTTTACAGAAACAATATTTCAAAGCAGTCATTGTGGCGTCGTGGGGATATTATTCGAGAGACACCCAGAAAATATAAATCATTGTGATAATTATGAATACATTCATTACAGGATTTACATAGTATATGCTGAAATCCTTGAATAAACACCGTATTCTGCTTGGCATTTCTATTGGTATGTTATGTGATGTCATCTAAATTATGTCGTGTTTTTTTATGTTAGGTTATCAATTTATATTGGGCGATTTTATCAAAATATTAATTTGAATTTCGGTTACGCATTTTACACTGATGAATACCACGGGCAATATTGATTGCAAAATACATAGGCTTTCACTCAAGCATAAACACCCAATAAATACCTTTAAGCCCGGTCATATTACAGGAAGTGCAATCCTTGATCAAATGGCACTTTGTTCCCTGGGCATTGCAGGAGACATTTTTTCCAGTCCCTTCTGTAATACCAAAGCTCGACCACTCTCCCTCCACCTATGTCTTCTCATTGGGGAATGCCTTGCTTTCAGGCGGGCATGTAAAGTATGGTGATCACAATTGCCACACAACAACATCTCATTACAGAATATACAGCTGACAAAAAGGGAGACAGAAAAATGTCACCCAGGTGGTGGGGCACATTTTGCAGACCCCCTCTGTCCATGGTGGGAAATGTGGGAGGGACAAGGCAAAGCCAATCTTAGTTAAAAGGTAACATGCATGTTGCCCTGCCAACTAGCCAGACATCACAGCCAGTGCTGTTCAGGCTGGCTCTGAACCTGAGAACTCAGTACTCACCAATATTGGTGATAGACCTGGCATCTTTTGGCGTGATTTCCTCTGTCTATTTTGCTTCTGACATCCTGTTTTTGACTGTGTGCTTAATTTCGTTTTCGCTGGTTTTGGGCGTTTGGGCACTTTACCACTGCTGACCAGTCCTAAATTGCAAGAGCTCCCTGTGTACATTTTGTTGGTTATTGGTTTATCCATGATTGCCATATTTGATGTAGTAGTAAGACCCTAGTAAAGTGCACCAGGTGTTATCACGGCCTGTAAATCAAATGCTACTAGTTGGCCTGCAGCAATGACTGTGCCACCCAAATGAGTAGCCCTGCAAACTTGTCTCAGACCTGTCACTGCAATATCCGTGTGTGCAGTTTTAAACTACCATTTCGACCTGGCAAATACATACACTTGCCAGGCCTACACCTTCCCTTTTACTACATGTAGGTCATCCCTAAGGTAGGCCCAACGCAGCCCCATGGGTGGGGTGCAGTGTATTTAAAAGGTAGGATGTGTACTGGTGTGTTTTACATCTCCTGATAGTGAAATAGTTCTAATTTCGTTTTTTACTATTACTAGGACCTTCTCTCCCATAGGGTAACATGGGGATTGCCTTGAAATATCTTGTAATTACCCATCGGGAGTAGATAGAGATTTGGAGTTTGGGGTCTCTGAATTCACAATTTAAAAATACATCTTTTGGTGAAATTGTTTTTTAAATTGTGTGTTTGAAAATGCCAACTTAGAAAGTTGGCCTCTTCTTGCTTAACTATTCTGTGCCTTGGGGCATGGCAAAGATGGCGGTAAGTGTGGACGCCTAATTCAGAGCTCCATAACAGGCCGCTCTAAAAATCCTGGCGTACACCGTCTCATGCTTGTTGATCGATGGTGTAACTACGACAGGACACCACTGGACATCGTGGTCCCCTTCCGGTGGGCCACAGTCAGTCGCACTGGCGCTTGGCCATGGGAGAGACCATCCAGAGTGGTGCGGCCTTGCAGCTGCTGACACGGCCCTACGCACTTAGCCAGGAATCACGGGTGGAGTTGATCAGCTTTGACTGCTTGTGCTGACGGTGGACTGACACCGAGCTGAGGTCAGCGCTTCCTCTTCGTAGAGGGTGGATGGTTGTGCGGGCCGGTGGTCGGGTGCTAGTTGTGGATCGTGCATGAACTATGCTTCCCAACAGTGGTATCGCTGGTCTACCCTGTGGACCTTGGGCCTGCCGTGCATGCAGATGAAGACGCTTGGTGGGTTTTTTCCCTCTCACCTCTGCCTGCAGTGAGGCATGCGGCTGCCCCCTTCTGTGTTGGCTGGGTACCGTGGCTGCATTGGGATGTGCGCCCGGGGGCACGGGCTGAGGCAGATCGGTCTGGGGTGACGCGGAGAGGGACTGCTGCACCCACCACAAGCTTCCATACCGTGGGGGGAAAGACTAACCCAGGCTGGATGATGTTTGGGGGCGCATGCCTGCGTGGGCCCACGGGGGGTTGGGGGCCTGTGGCTGCCCCCAGACAGGCATCACATAGATGCTGTCGGCCCCATGTCTGACCCCAGTGGACTGCACTGTGGATCCTAGGGCGACCGTACAGGGGGGCACCGCTGCTCAATGACTGGCCTTCACCCTCCTGTTTTCCCCTCACTGGCAGAGGGTAGTTTGCCATCCCGACTTGGACAGAAGTGCCGGTTTGGCCCTAGCACTGCCTGTAGACGAGGCCATGAAGCCCCTCACTGGAGCATGTCACAGAGCATTTGGAGCATCACCTTGCGTCTGGCTGCCGCGGCCACTGTATCCAGCCAGTTAACTCCCTAAATGGTTATGCCTCCCCCTGGGCCGTAGCCTGCAACACTAGCACCCACTAACTGCGCAGTGTGCATGTACCCTAACCACATGCTGTCTGTGTGCATGCCGCAGGGCCCTTCCTTTGCCTTCAGATTCACGTCACAGTGGTTTATCTCCCTGGCCAAATACTGTTCCCAGTATACCCCCACCGCAAACACCAGCAGGGTTTCCACCCAGACTCTATCTCTTGTGGCTCACAGCGCCTAGCGCCTCCATTGCCACGATCTGGGCACTTAGACACTGCGGCTCGCATATAACCTGACGTGCTCCCCAAATCGGCACACGTATAGACAACTGGGAGGCATGCCCTATAACCGCCTTTGTTAAAGACATGCTGCCACCTGACCGGGGTGGTGAGATCCTCGCTTGGGCTACCGCAATGGGAGCTACAGATCCTGCACAGGGTGTGCACTGCCACATTCCATCATAATGGGTAAGCCCAGAGTGGAGAAACGGCATGCCCTACCAGGGATGTGACGAATCAGACCTCTGCTGTGGAGGGAGTCGCACAGTCGATGAGCACGAAGCCCACAGATCACGCAGCATCGCACACTGGTTCGATGAAATAATGGCAGCAGTTCTGGACATTAAATCCAAATTGGGCTGTAAGATAGACACACTCTGTGTGGATATTGGATACCTGCGGGAGGACCACAAGAAACTAAAAGGCCGAGTGGAAGAAGCCAAATTGTCATTGGCCTCCCTGCGCCCCATGATGGCTCCGAAGTCGGAACAGGTCAAATCGCTACAAAAAGAAGTGGAATACCTAAGGAGCAGGGTGAAGGATCAGGAGGGCAGATCCTACAGGAATAATGTATGCATCCTGGGACTCCCGGAATGTGTCGCGGGTCAAAGCATGGAGCTCTAACTAGAGGCCTGGTTCTCCAAGGACAATCTTAAAGGTAACTACTCAAAAATTCTTCTCCATTGAACGGGCTCATAGAGTGCCTGTTGGCCCCCCTCCGCACACAATCCTCTGCGCCCAGTGGTTTCGCGCCTGTTCGAGACAGGGATCATAAACTTCAGATAGCAAGAGCCCATGGCCCGTGGCAGATAGAAAATGCTAAGGTCCATATATATCCGTTGTCAGTACATCATCACAGATTCTCTTACATGGACGTCAAACAGTGTCTACATAGTCACGAAGTCCAATATGCGCTGCAATATCCCGCCACAATACGCATCCACCATCAATACAGCACTACTCTTTGTCACTACCCCGACGAGGCTTGTTCCTGGGTGGAGCAAAATAGGTTTACCAGCACTCCAAAGCCATTAAGGGCGGCTCCCCGCCATCAGCGGAATAATGCAAGTGCACATAGAAGCTGTAATAAATCTTATTTGCAGCGCCCCACTAGGGCCCAGGCAGCTGAGGGGAGAGAGCAGGCTATCAGACAGGCAGAGCGACACAATAACCTGAACTCACCCTCCAGATCAGAATCTGAAACTGACATCGTACCACATCATGTGTATCAGCTCACGGAGTACCGGTATTCGGCACTGCTGGGTGATGGCCCTACAGTGACGCCGCAAACTGCAGAAGAACTTGAATGGCTCCCTTGCAGGAATTTACGTAGTACTCAATGAAACTTCCATTATTGTAACCTGCCCCAACACAAGCTACTCTGGAACGATGAACATTTGTTGGCACCACGCTTTCATCAAGCATACAGGACTGATATAGCATCGTTATGGTTCCATTTTCACTCTCTGCTCTTTTATTGCTCTCTTTTTCACTATTCCTTTCTCCATACTCTTCAATCTTTAATTTGTGGGTCATTCGATATTCTTTCGTTTTGCATTTCAGTGCAGATGGCCTGGGGTGGGGTGTTGGGTATGGTAAATATTCTATATTATCTCTCCGTTCTGCTCTGGCACACACCTTGCTCTCAATATGTACAAAGCTACCTTTCGTCACACGAACTGCGCACAGTGCCAGGGGGAGACCGGCGACTAATGGCTGCATCAACTAGGCAGGTACACACCCTTGCTAGCTAAGTGTGGCTCTCTTTTGAAAAAGAAAGGATGCCAGACAATAATTATTTACTACTCACCTAGAATGTCCGTGGATTATTTGTCTGTGCCAAGCAGCATAAGGTATATCAATACTTGCACGGACACAAAATCTCAGTGGCTTTGCTGCAGGAGACACACCTCACCCAGCAAACCCTTTTGTCTCTGTGCAAACGCTGGAAAGGCATGACAGTGGGGATTACATATTCAGGGTATGCCAGGGGAACTTTGATATGGGTGGCACCCGGGACCCCAGTGTAGTTACTACACACCTTGGTAGACCCACAAGGTTGATTTGTGACCCTAGAGATACTTCTGGAGGGCACCCCGATAGCACTCATCTCACTATATGCACCAAGCTCTGGACAGGCTCTTTTTCTACAAACTATGACCCTGTCCCTATTAAGTGACCCGACGGCCTGGCATACCGGGGGGCAACTACAACTGTGTGTAAGATCTAAACTTAGATAGATCACGACCACCACTCCCAGGTGCTCAGTCTATAGGTTAGACATTACACAACAAGAATTGGGCCAGAGAAATACAGCTACGCAAAGCCCGGCACAGTTAACACCCCACCGGGTGTGTCTACTCACATTACTCGCCGATGCACGATTTGTACAGTAGAATTGACGCAATATTTTGCTCAGCGATTGCCTTATCCAGAGTATCCCAAGGAGAATATTTGACCCGCACGCTGTCAGATAATAGTCCCCTTCAAATACACCTGGCCTGGGGCACACACAGAACTAATTTTCCAAGTTGGTGTCTACCCTTGGAGGCACTCCAGGATGCACCACTACACACCTCCATAACGCAATGTATCAAAACATACTTTCAAATAAACGCAGGTACAGCCACATATGGGGGTATGGAATGGGATGCTTTTATGGTCGTATTGGCGGCCTGGTGATTAAAGCTGTGTATGACTCCAGCATGACACTCTTGAATGCACTTCGGGAGAAAGAGTCCGAAGTAAAGCGTTGCAAACTCCTTACTCCCATAGACCCACATATTGCACCTGCGTTGGCCGAGGCTCGCTTAGCCTATAAAGAGACGCAAGACAAGTTATGTGCCCTAGACTACAAACAATACCTCGCCCGGCAACATGCCGATGGCCATAAGACAGGCAGGACACTGGCACGGTTGCTTAATTCCGACTCTGCAGAGCCTCCAATCATGGCCATACGTACATTAGAGTGACATTTGGTAAACACACAGGAACAGATTAATGATTCCTTCTACAAATTTATTTATTTATTTATTTATTTATTTAATGGTTTTATAAAGCGCGTAGTAACTCGATGAGCATCCCAGCGCTGACCTGTTTCTCCAGGGGGTTTCAGCCGTCTAGACGAAATTATGTTTGCGGGAAAAGGAGAGTTTTTAAGGATTTCCTGAACTGGAGGTAATTTGATTCTTTCCTCAGACTTCGTGGTAGGCAGTTCCAATGTTTGGCCGTGTGGACCGAGAAACGACGGCCACCGGTTTTGGCTTTTTTGACTTTGGGGACTGAGATAAGGTTTTCTCCATTGGACCGGAGATCTCTTTCCACTTTATAGGGGATTAAGAGTTCCTTGAGAAGGGGGGGGCCGTTGTTGTTGAGGGTTTTATGGGCCAAGCAGAGGGCCTTGAAGACGACTCTTTCTCTGATTGGAAGCCAATGCAGAGATTTGAGAGCTGGCTTGGTAGAGGATCTTGCAGGTGTGCCCGTGAGTAGGCAGGCGGCGGCGTTTTGGACTTTCTGCAACGTGTTAAGGGTGGCTTCAGGAGCTCCCAGATAGATGGCGTTACAGTAGTCCAATCTCGCTAGAATTAGGCCCTGAATAAGGAGCTTCCTTGCGTTTGCGGGGAGCAGAGGGAAGATCTTCCTGCAGGCTCTGAGGAGACCGAAGCAAGTTCCTGCTGTTTTTTTGCCTGAGTTTTAAAGCTCATGTCCTTCTCAATCCACACACCTAGGCTTTTGACCACGTCCTTAGGTGCGGGGGGGGTCGCCCAAACTGCTGGGCCAAAGATGAGGTGGTAGGGAGGGCCCTGTGTGACCTAGCAAGAGTATCTCAGTCTTTGACCCGTTCAGCTTTAACGATGAAAGATTCATCCATCGGAGGACTTCAGCGAGGCAGCTGTGAAGATCAGAGGGGGCGTGATGGGGATGGGAGAGGGTGACAACCAACTGGGTGTCGTCGGCGTAGTTGATTAAAGACACGCCGAATGAGCTGACCCTCTTCTCCAGTGGAGCCATGTATACGTTGAATAACGTAGGGCTCAAGGACGAGCCCTGCGGTACTCCACATCGGAGGGGGATGATAGGTGAGTGGCTGTCGTTCTCCCAAACCTGGAAGGAACGTCCTGATAAGAAGGATTTTAACCACTTCAGAGCCATACCCTTTACTCCAATTTCTCCCAGTCGTTGGACTAGGGTAGAGCGGTCTACAGTGTCGAAGGCCGCACTTAGGTCCAGGAGGATCACTGCCACTGATCCTCCCGTGTCCAGAATGCTTCTGGCCTTCTCCACTGCTGCCAGGAGGGCGATGTCAGTGCCCTGGCCTGGACGAAACCCTGTCTGGGAGATCCCCAATACTATGCCTCCCTCTATAAAGCCCGAGTATCTAACATGTCACAGGACATTCTGCATTTCCTGGCACGTACTACCATGTCACAGATAACACAACCTCATGGGGTCCCTCGAGTCCCTCGAGGCCCCCATATCTGAGGTTGAGATCTCCGAAACAATAAAACTGTTGGCAAGAAATAAAGCACCAGGTGTGGATGGCTAGTTATCGGAATTCTATATGACATATGTAGATTTACTTGCACCCCGTCTGTGTAGCATTTATCATCAGGCGTTTGATCGTGGAGCTCTCCATCCAACCCTTCGGAAAGCAATATTGGTGGTGTTGCCTAAACGGGGAAGAGATCCACTATTAATGGGCTCATACCGCCCTTTGTCATTACTGAATGCCGATTATAAGATTCTGGACAAGATACTAGCTCAGTGTTTCCCAAACTGTGGTTGCGGACCCCCAGGGGTCCATGACACATTCCCAGGGGGTCCTCAGGCAGCAGTTTTAAAAGTACCGCAAAGTTCCTTGTATAATTAGCAGTTTTGAGCAACAATAAAAGTGTCAAGCTAACATCAGTGATTAATGTACCTGCTGGAGAGAGATGAGAGTTTTGTCCAGAGGCAGCTTTGACTTATCTAATGTAGCACAGAGGTTTAATATGCCTACTGCAAAGAACGTGTACCATGCATTTTAAAAAACTGTATTTTAAGTGCATAGGTCAGTGGGTTACTGCTTTTGGGACGGAGAATATTTTGTTACTGTGCAGTTCATATTTGACAATCAAAATCTAGCACAGTGACTTATAAACTGTCCTCAAAGGGCTGCTTGCAAACTGCATGGTACAAGTTAGTAACTTATGTTATTTCCCAGTCCTTCATTATCCTGATGCTGCTGAAAAGGTTTATTTGGGTGGAAATACATTTTTATTGTTAAAGTCAATGCTAACCTCTGTGTTATGTTCTGAAACCTGAGTTTGTGCTTCTCCAGACCAAGCACTCTTTACAAATGCTTACCAGTATGAATTACATGTGAATCCCACACCTTGTGGTCCCCTTTTCCTTATGTAACATTTTCTATACACTGATTTACATGTATGATTCATATGTGGCTGATATGAAGTGCTTTGGCATCCTAAATGCTACAAAACAAATGAAATACATGTGACAGAGGTGAGATGAGAGGCATTGTTGGAGCGTGATAATAAGGGAATCATTGGAGAACCCCAACAAAGATTGTCGTATCCTGGTGCATAGTGAGGTCCTCATTTACTTTTCTTTCACAACTAATACAATTCAATACAGTGGAGAAGTGTGGCTCACTGGTTAGAAGCGGCAGACCCTGAAGCAGAGGTCGGCCCGGGACCAGGGTTCAATTCCCGACGCGGCAGGGTCTTGGGTCAATGTCCGCGAACTCGATAATTCTCGCTTAGGTGCCTAGGCTAACCATGGGTCCCACTCTGCAACTCTGGGCAATAGCTTGCTTAATCTCCACAACAGCCCCAGCAATGCCGGGGATGCCTGGCTTCACCTTGGGGTGCCCTCTCACAGGGAAAGCCAGGACGGGTTCCCCAGCGGTATACAGCGCCAGGACACCACGTAACGAGGTAACAGTGCGCTTTACAAGTATACATACATTACATTACATTACATAATGATAAATGTATTGTAGAATGCACCATTGTTTCCTACATTTTCTTGGGGGGAGAGCCTCCAAAAGCCCCCTTTGTAGTGGTCAGGCTCACTCACCGCACTTGGTGTTCACCTTATGGAGACTAGTCTGAAAACATTTGCCAGGGCTGCTTTGGGTTTCCAGCCTAGCCCTAGCATGAGCAGTTGCCTTGTGTTACGAAATAAAATCAACCATTTAAAAGTTAGTCACTGAGATGTAGCACCAACCTTCACCATTAGAACTTTTAGTTTTTTACAAATTCTTTCAATATAAAATACTAAAATCCTTACTAATTTGAGTATTTATTTTGTGTGCACACGTGTTTATTTTTTTCGAATTACTGTTTTAATGTTTGAAATTTAAATCATACAAACTGCTTGGGGGTCCCCAACTTCCAGTGGTGACTAATGAGGGTCCTCAGGAGTCAACTGTTTGGGAACCACTGAATTAGTCCATTCTACATGAGTCTGTATCATCTGGATTGTACAGAGAGTGTGACAGTTCTCTCTTATCTTAGTTGGTTATACAAAGGACTCCACATTCTGTGACAACTCTGGTAGTCTCCATGTTAATTTTCTCTACCGAAAAAGAGTGCTCACCTGCTTTTTAAAAAAAAATTGCAGATGTTCTTTCAGTTTGATGTTTGTTTCCAGTTCCCTTCTCCTGGGGTTACTGGGCTTTCCACTGTAATTTCTATAATTGTGGCAGTCAGGAGATTGTTGCATCCATGCTGCCTCCACTATCAAACAGGAAAAAAACACATTCCAACAAAAAATCTGACAGAGCACTGAGGAATTATGTTATGGTATTGTTTTTTTAATTCCACGCTAATCACCATTGAGTGTATGTGGGCACTTTAGAGCAGGTGTGAGGCCAACCCTGATGGTTTACACAAAAAGCCAGGTCTTCAACTTTGTGCGAAAGTTAAGAAGAGAGGAGAAGGCTGAGATATGTTGTGGGAGATCGTTCCAGGCTTTAGGAGCTGGGTACAAGAAAGTGTGGCCCCTGCTTTCCTTTTGTCTATGCACAGGGTGTATGCTAGTGCCAGACCGGCAGAACGGAGGTGTCTGGAAGTTTGGTGGAAGTGAATGTGGGTGATCAGTTAGGCAGGTGAAGTGTTGTGGAGAACTTTGTCAGTGTGGGTGAGGAGTTTGAAGTGTGTACACTTGTGTAAAATGAGCCAGTGGAGTTTCTGAAGGTGTGGTGTGATGTAGGCTTAGAGTGGGTGGGCGAGCACTAGTCTTGCTGCTGATTTTTAGACAGTCTGCAGTCTTCTAGTGAGATGGTTTGTAATCCCTGCATACAGGGTGTTTCCACAGTGTAGTGATGATGGCTTGGGTGATTGTTTTCCTGGTGTTGTCTGGTAGCCACTTCAAGATTGTCTTCAACACCCTTAGCGTGTTGAAGTAAGATGAGACCACTGCCTTGAATTGTAAGCAATCGTGTCCAGTTTATTTCCATGATGATTCCAAGGTTTCTCGCTTGCAAGCAGGGCATGGGGGTGGGTCCAAGGTCTGTGTGTCACCAGGTGAATTCCTATGGTGAGGCGTTCTTCCCAAAGACTACCACCTCGGTCTTGTCCTAGTTCAATTTGAGGCAATTGGATTTCATCAAGGTTTCCACTTCTGCCATGCATGTGGTGAAGTTGTTCCTGGTTTTGGGTGCTTTGTCTAAGAGGGACGGTATCAGTTGGTTGTCATTGGTGTAAGTGAGGATGTTTATGTTGTGAGATCATATGATGTGGGCCAGCAGGGTCACATAGATGTTGAAGAGCCTTGGTCTGATCAAGGAGTCTTGCGGGGCTCCACAAATACAATCTTGCAATTCAGAGGCATAGGGGGCATGTTTATGGTTTTGGGGCTAATATTCTTCCGGAGCAATGGGTAACCCATTTTAGGGGTTTATATAATTATGAGCCGGGCACCCATGTGGAACCACCGGAATTTTCAAGACAGGCCCCACCAGTTACATTCTCTCTTAAGGAGATTGTGACAGGGATGGAGGGTCTAACTAAAAATAAAGCCCCGGGCCCGGACGGAATTCCGCCAGACCTGTTCCTCAGTAATATAGATCTATGGGCTCCCTTGATGACTAGGGTCTTAAATACCGCCATTACCTGTGGTCTCCCCCCTTCATGGTCCAAGGCGATCATTGTACCAATTTTTAAGAAGGGCAATAGGGATGACCCGAAGTGTTATCGGCCCATTTCCCTGATTGACGTATCGGCCAAACTTTTGGGAAGGGCAATCCTGAATAGATTGACCGAATGGACAGAAGAGAACAACATCTTCTCGGATACCCAGTATGGGTTCAGGACAGGGAGGTCCACCAGTGACCAGTGCCTAAACCTATATATGCTGACTGCCAAGTATACCCTGGCCAGCGATGAACCCATGTATATGGGATTCATGGACTTGGCAGCAGCATTCGACCACGTCAACAGAGGAAAGCTGTGGGATATGATGTCAGGTATGGGGATAGAAAGTGGCCTAATCACCATATTGAGGGAACTGCACAGTGACACCACGGCCAAGGTTAGATTCAACAGGGAGGGAGGACTGTCTGACTCCTTTCCATGTAGGAGTGGAGTCAGACAAGGTTGTATACTTGCCCCTTTTCTGTTCTCTCTTTATATCAACAACCTGGAGCAGTTCCTTCTGGGTCTAAAGACAGACTGCCCGAGGGTTGGGCTGCGGCATATCCCCGTCCTGCTTTATGCAGATGATGCGGTTTTATTAGCAAGAACACCACGCAGCCTACAAACCCTGATAGAGGGGTTTGTGGAGTTCATGAGTAACCTAGACCTATTTGTTAACCTAGGGAAATCATATGTGCTTCTGGCCGGCAAAAAACCTTCCACCAAATTCGTTTACACAATTGGCTCACACTGCCTGGAGCAGGTCAAGACGTTCTCCTACCTCGGGGTAACTTTTGACGGTGCCCTGCAATTTACCCCTCTGGTGACGGAACGTTGCACAAAAATGATTGCTTCTAATGGGGCAATAGCTGGATATGGTAGGAGGGTGGGCAGATGGAGTCCGGAACAGGTGATGAATTTGTACGGCTCCATAACATGCTCCAAAGTAATTTATGGGGCAGAAGTCTGGGGGTTTGTGAATACAGTTAGTATCCAACAGGAAGAAAATAGGTATCTGAAAGCAATCCTGAGGGTGCCACCCAGCACGGCTGGTTTCATAGCCCACAGGGAGTTAGGGAGGCCATATTTGGAAGATTTGGTAAAACTCAGACCAATAGTGGCCTGGTTAAAAATATG
Organism: Lissotriton helveticus; assembly: GCF_964261635.1. Taxonomy (NCBI): domain Eukaryota; kingdom Metazoa; phylum Chordata; class Amphibia; order Caudata; family Salamandridae; genus Lissotriton; species Lissotriton helveticus. Next base: position 1,797,706,479 of record NC_136067.1, on the reverse strand, counting down.
GATAAACCCAGATGCGCATTTAAGTAGAGAAATCCTATTGGACTGCCTAGGTAGGACCCATTCAATGCGCATCCCCTGGCTCAAATACGTGAAAAATACCTTGGAGGAGATAGGGCTGGGGAATCTTTTCACAAACCCTGCCACTATTTCAGCACAGCATAAGAAGCGAGTTGGGGAATTATTTTTGGGGCAAGTAACCCAACGTCGAGCGGATGCGGAAGGAGTGAAAAAGACTGTAAGGGCCCATGGTTTGGTAAAAAGTGTGGAGGGTATGGAGCCTTACTTATTCCTTCTGCATAATGCACAGGACAGATTTTTAATGTGCCGTCTCAGACTGAATCTGCTCCCCTTTATTCTGGCTATACCTGCAGGGTTTACCTCATCTATTGAGCAGAAGGGTCCCTGCGGCTGCGACAATCGGTCTCCGCAGGATACCCTTCACTTTGTTTTGCTTTGTCCCTATTTTTCCATGCCCAGGCGTAGATTCCTTGTAAATATTTTAAAAAAAGCGCGACTGGAACACGCCAGGGATGCCCTAGTATTTCTGTTAAAAGCCTCTGACCCATTAACTCTATGTAGCATTCTGAATTTTATTAAAGTTGCTATTCGTTTAAGACAGACAAGCGGAGATGAATGAAAAATTGTGAATTTGTATTTATTTGGCCCTTATGTTGGCAAATCTTTTTATTGTATCAATTATGCACAAGGATCCTAAACCAGTATTTAATAATGTTTTATTTGTTATTTGTGTATATAAATGTGCTTTTATGGTGTTTTTTATTCACCGAATAAAGATTCTTGAATTGAATTGAATTGATTCTTCCAGTATGGAAGGAGCACATGCATTCAAGGTCCCTGGACACCTGCATCCTGGAGTCACTCCATTAGGATGGAGTAAGAGTGAGAGTGGGAATAAGAGTGAGAGATAAGGCAGAAAGGGTGCAAGAAATCGCACAAATGTCAGAAGGAGAGAGAATCCGAGGTGAGAGAGAGAGCAGGGGGTAAAGAGGTGAGATGGGTGCCTCAAGGTGCTAGAGCTGGGTTCGAAGAGGCCCGGACAAGTCAGAGGAATGGTCACAGGTAAGTCCAGTGGGGCTGAGCCAGTGCACCTGCCTGAATATTGCTACAATGTTTGCAAAGCCATATTACTTGTGGGGTTAGCATAGGTTCATCTGTGCTTTAGTATTAGGTTGAAAGGTTTCCTTAGGCAATGAGTTGGTGTGTGACGTGTAGTGATTACAGAGTGGTCAGAAAGAATTTAAGAAAAGAGGGTGTGCTGAGTTGATTTAGAATGCAAGTTGAAGTCATCATGAAGACTGGAGTGGTGGGTGCTAATGCTTCAATGACTGTTTAGTTAATCATTTGTGCCAGTTAGGTGGCATGTTTGCTTTGAGTGAGGAACAACTGATGTGCAGTGATATTTGAAAGTGGATGGGATGTTGGATGGTGCAGGAGAAGGGGTAGATGTATGACACCTAGAGCCCTATTTTAACAGCTGCTATTACGGAGTGTGAGAGGACGGCATGGTCATTGTGGAGTGCTTGTAGTGTGGTTTTGTCTTTGGAATGAACTGAGGTTTTTAAAAGAAGTAGTCAAGTTTAACGAAGGGTTGTGGTTATCAATGCGGTCAGTGCTAGTGGTGTCAGAGTACCACCTCCCTGAAATCCAGTTTCTGTGGGAATAAAGATAATCTACTTTCTCACCTTCAGGGTCGTGAGAGTACCACCTCCCTGAAATCCAGTTTCTGTGGGAATAAAGATAATCTACTTTCTCACCTTCAGGGTCGTCCTCAAAAGTCAACAGGAACCTGAGTTTGGGGGATTCAACTTTGTGACAAAGGGAAAAGGACGGGATGAGATGGCAAGATATATCGGCTCTCTTTAGGCTCTGCTATAGTGGTTACTCAGGCTGAGATTCTATTCTTCATCTCTTAATACTGGCTTCCACAAATGTCATGCACACCCCTTTAAAAGCAAACACATAGAGGTAAGTAGACAGTTAGCACATGCATCATTTATCATAAGTGATACATTATCCTTGATTTAGTTCCTCCCTCATGTCTTACACTACAAGCTTCACTCACAAGGGTCTTTGGCCTCCAAGGTTGCCAGTAGAATAAAGAGATTCCTATTGTTGGCATAGGATACTGAAAACAAAGTTATGCCACCTTTGCTGACTATAGAAGTTTAACATCTTAGAGGAAGTCTCTTTATAATGCCTTTATAAGTTGAAATAGTTCAATTAAGATGCAGTGAACTGACCTCTGTGGCCGAGTATTGTGCAGAATCCACAATGAATATTTATTGTTTGCTTGTCTTTCTTTACTTTTCCAGGATGCATTCTGAGGAGCTGATTGAGCCAACGAGGTATCCAGATGGTTGCATCAGTACTCCATCTGGTTTGAAGAGCCAGAAACTTAAGCAGATGTTGTGATCCAGGAACCGATGTGTGGTGGTCCTATTACCAGGTAAGTACATGAAGCCAAGTGAGGTAGAGGCTTAGGGAGAGGTCTTTATAGCCCGCATCGCATGATTGCTGCCAAATATTGCAGTAACTCAAGATCTCATGAAATCTTGAGTCCCGCTTTGTTTTCTGGATAAGCGGGTGATAGGGGCCTAATGAGGAGGATTTTGAAAAGGAAGTGCTCATTTAGTTTCCTCGGTCATATGTAAAGAACCAAGAGGTATGGAATGATGTACTATAAACAGGCCTCTAGGCCTAATACTAACCTAATAAGGGTGCATAGAAATGTGAAAGGATGCAGGAAGATTAATTCTTGTGTGGAACAGAAGTGTAGAGAATGGGACGAGGGAGTCATTCTGTATAATATGCCATGAAAGGCCAGGCAGAGGGTTGTACTAAAGACACATGTGACGTACACAGCGGACATGAAGGGTATTCTTTATAATAAGCCATGAAGGGCCAGGCAGAGGGTTCATACTAGAGACACTTGAGGTGTACATGGTGCGCATGAAGTGCAAGTCATGGCAAGTGGTGTGGGGTGATATGTGGTAGTGGTTAGTGAGACTGGCCACTCATGACAAATCTTTGAGGGATTTCATGGTAGAGAAGGAGAGGGATAGAAATGTGGATGTTGTAGTCTAGTACAGTTGAACTCATAGTTATGGCTTCAGCATGTACAACATGCAAGAAAGCACATTTGCAATATATTGTTTTATGGATAAACACTAGTTATATAGTGATAAATAGATAAGCAACGGAGGTAGATAAATGGATTATGACAACAAAAAGGTTCCAGAGGGTCAAAAAAGGGTGTGAGTCTATGGTGAGCAAGGAACAAACAGTGAAGAGATAACCCCAGACCGACTACTGAGATGGTTCACAGTGACAACCTAGTGGATAATCAAGAGTACAATGGATGCTCGAAAATACCCATCAGTCACCACTCGAGACCGCCCTTCATCATTTGGGATTTTATTGAAACCATCCTTATCATTAGGTAGTGTCATAGAACGTGAGGAGACTCGGTGGTAAGTAGTACTCCCCCGCTGAGTAGTCAAGGTATGGTTTATCACTTACAAAGACTGGTAAGTGGTTAAGGCGTAGTGTGACTGAGGGTGTGCAGTGCAAAACCAAAATAAATGTGAAAAGAAGAAAAAGTGTCTAAAATTGGATAAGGGAGCATGGAACAGACTTTATTGAAGTAATGCTCGCTTTACCAGATTAAAAATTATTATGTATAGACAGTTTGAAAAATATGCTGTCAAGAGGTGGAACCAGGCCAACATGTTTCAGCAATTCACGGACATGATTGTCCTTGCTTTCATCAGGACCTCATAATAAACATGTGCTACTGCAAACAAATTAAATGAGTGAGTATAAAAAGACAAATATTACAGTTCACCTGCAGTCTCCAGGTAAAAAGAGTTTTGTCCTACCTCACAGTAAAATCAAAAGGACAAGGGTCAGATCTCTGACTGATTGCATTGCTCACTGTCACTCACAAATAGAACTAGGGACACGAAATGTAAACCTTAGTTCAAGTCAATCAATTGACTGCTCATACTCATGAAAGTAGTTAGTTTAAGTACTCAATATCAGGATGTGAAATTCATATGCCCAATAGAATAAAGACACATCTTACCATAGACTGTGGGACGTGAAGACCTCACCCCACCTGGCAGTGGCTCAGGATAGGAGTGAAGCACCGCTCTAAGAAACATGCAAATCAAAAGAAAACATGTTTTACCACACTGTGCAAACAACCTTCCATCAACAGAAAACCTCCGACACCCCATCAACAAGGAGGGCAGGTCAAAGGTATAATATGATCAACCAACGTTTTTAGAGTGGTAATAGACCTCTTAAAGTAGTCTTATCTTTCAGAGCCCTTATAGACCAATAATATGTTCTGTGTTGAATTCTGGGAATGTAGTCTCAGAGCCTGAGTCATTCGAAATCTACTACAGCGGGGACGCGTTTCCGCGTAAGCCTTTCTGTAGTGCACCCGCGAAGGAGTACAAAATCATACAAACTCAACTCCAACTAAACTGAAAATAATGCCCAAATGATCGTAAGCGCTGAACGCGCGACTCACCTAACCGTCGGTACTTCCTGGCCGGCGTCTGAACCGACTGGGGAGGTGCCGACCGGCTGGGAACTCCATTGTTAAAAGGGGAACGGTGATTTGCCCGGTGTTCACGTGACCGGCAAATACTCGTTCCTGATTTGTTACCGTGAGTGAAGAGCTCGCGCTAGCTATTGGTTGTGAGGCTTCACCATGGTAACCAGAGTCGGAATAGTATCCTCCGGCCGAATTACAATTATATTATCGTCTGTGAAAACAAGTACTTCAACAACTAGAAAGTATACTGTATGGGTCAGCTGAAATACTAGTAAGAGTAAGAACAATATAGATTTGCTCAACGATCACTGTCATGGACATGCAATGAAGGGAAAGATCACGCAGGATGTTTAAAAGGTAAACATCCCCGCAAGAAGCAAAAAAAGGAGGGTGTCAGTCTGACCGATTGATGGTTCTATAATCTCATTGTCACATGATGGTGGATATATTGTGTGAAGCAAACTCTCAAATACAGTGATGGTACAGTTCCCTTGTTCATTAGGAAAAAAAACTGACAGGTGTACTAAGTAATGGCTCGTTACTGATCAACACAAGGGTAGGGACACTGGTAGGGAGATACTGTTCTTCAAAGGGATTGCGAAGCAAGGAATACCGGCTCACAATTATAGACTGGACCAAGGGATATCATCGTTGAGTCCCTGTTTATGGGTGTTCAGCTTCAGGACCCATTTTTGTTCCTTGATCAACAAAAATTTTGCTATATCTACAGTGTGGGAAGGATGCCCACAAACAAGAAAATCGTTGGAGCTCGACATAGGAACATCTAGACCATGGAAACAAATAAAATTCACTAACTGCAACAGCGACCGACTAGTGTATCTGATCGTTTGCCCATGTGGACTCAAGTACGTGGGCATGACCACCCGCAAGATACGAATCAGAATATCGGAACATAAAAGCACCATCCGGTGCAGGAGACAAGCTACCAAACTAACCAACCATTTTTTGGAAACAAATCATTTGCCTACCGAATTTGAATGGACCGTGTTAGAACAACCTTTCATTCCTTCCCACACTGTAGATATAGCAAAATTTTTGTTGATCAAGGAACAAAAATGGGTCCTGAAGCTGAACACCCATAAACAGGGACTCAACGACGATATCCCTTGGTCCAGTCTATAATTGTGAGCCGGTATTCCTTGATTCGCAATCCCTTTGAAGAACAGTATCTCCCTACCAGTGTCCCTACCCTTGTGTTGATCAGTAACGAGCCATTACTTAGTACACCTGTCGGGTTTTTTTCCTAATGAACAAGGGAACTGTACCATCACTGTATTTGAGAGTTTGCTTCACACAATATATCCACCATCATGTGACAATGAGATTATAGAACCATGTGGAGAAGTGTGGCTCAGGGGTTAGAGGCAGCAGACCCGGAAGCTGAGATCGGTCCTGGACCAGGGTTCAATTCCCGCCTCGGCGGGTCTTGGGCTAAAAATTCCACGGACTCGATAATTCTCGCCCCGGTGCCTCCTCGACTCTCGGGTTCACACTCTGCGACTCTGGGCAATAGCTTGCTTAATCTCCACAACGGCCCCTCGCTGCGGGATGCCTGACTTTCACCTTGTGGATACCCTGCTATCTCACAGGGGAATACCAGGAAGGGTTCCCTAAGCAAGCGCCGGGAAACCCACTGCGGGTAGCTGTGCGCTATATAAGCTCAACTACATTTACATCAATTGGTCAGACTGACACCCTCCTTTTTTTGCTTCTTGCGGGGATGTTTACCTTTTAAACATCCTGCGTGATCTTTCCCTTCATTGCATGTCCATGACAGTGATCGTTGAGCAAATCTATATTGTTCTTACTCTTACTAGTATTTCAGCTGACCCATACAGTATACTTTCTAGTTGTTGAAGTACTTGTTTTCACAGACGATAATATAATTGTAATTCGGCCGGAGGATACTATTCCGACTCTGGTTACCATGGTGAAGCCTCACAACCAATAGCTAGCGCGAGCTCTTCACTCACGGTAACAAATCAGGAACGAGTATTTGCCGGTCACGTGAACACGGGCAAATCACCGTTCCCCTTTTAACAATGGAGTTCCCAGCCGGTCGGCACCTCCCCAGTCGGTTCAGACGCCGGCCAGGAAGTACCGACAGTTAGGTGAGTCGCGCGTTCAGCGCTTACGATCATTTGGGCATTATTTTCAGTTTAGTTGGAGTTGAGTTTGTATGTTTTTGTACTCCTTCGCGGGTGCACTACAGAAAGGCTTACGCGGAAACGCGTCCCCGCTGTAGTAGATTTCGAATGACTCAGGCTCTCAGACTACATTCCCAGAATTCAACACAGAACGTATTATTGGTCTATAAGGGCTCTGAAAGATAAGACTACTTTAAGAGGTCTATTACCACTCTAAAAACATTGGTTGATCATATTATACCTTTGACCTGCCCTCCTTGTTGATGGGGTGTCGGAGGTTTTCTGTTGATGGAAGGTTGTTTGCACAGTGTGGTAAAACATGTTTTCTTTTGATTTGCATGTTTCTTAGAGCGGTGCTTCACTCCTATCCTGAGCCACTGCCAGGTGGGGTGAGGTCTTCACGTCCCACAGTCTATGGTAAGATGTGTCTTTATTCTATTGGGCATATGAATTTCACATCCTGATATTGAGTACTTAAACTAACTACTTTCATGAGTATGAGCAGTCAATTGATTGACTTGAACTAAGGTTTACATTTCGTGTCCCTAGTTCTATTTGTGAGTGACAGTGAGCAATGCAATCAGTCAGAGATCTGACCCTTGTCCTTTTGATTTTACAGTGAACGACACTAGCTGTGAGGTAGGACAAAACTCTTTTTACCTGGAGACTGCAGGTGAACTGTAATATTTGTCTTTTTATACTCACTCATTTAATTTGTTTGCAGTAGCACATGTTTATTATGAGGTCCTGATGAAAGCAAGGACAATCATGTCCGTGAATTGCTGAAACATGTTGGCCTGGTTCCACCTCTTGACAGCGTATTTTTCAAACTGTCTATACATAATAATTTTTAATCTGGCAAAGCGAGCATTACTTCAATAAAGTCTGTTCCATGCTCCCTTATCCAATTATAGACACTTTTTCTTCTTTTCACATTTATTTTGGTTTTGCACTGCACACCCTCAGTCACACTACGCCTTAACCACTTACCAGTCTTTGTAAGTGATAAACCATACCTTGACTACTCAGCGGGGGAGTACTACTTACCACCGAGTCTCCTCACGTTCTATGACACTACCTAATGATAAGGAGGGTTTCAATAAAATCCCAAATGATGAAGGGCGGTCTCGAGTGGTGACTGATGGGTATTTTCGAGCATCCATTGTACTCTTGATTATCCACTAGGTTGTCACTGTGAACCATCTCAGTAGTCGGTCTGGGGTTATCTCTTCACTGTTTGTTCCTTGCTCACCATAGACTCACACCCTTTTTTTGACCCTCTGGAACCTTTTTGTTGTCATATATCCTTGGGGGTGGTTCCTAGAGTCTGGTCTTTAAATATTCCCCTGGGTCCTATCACACCGTTATGTTTATATTGTTAGATAAATGGATTAAACAACATCTATCGGTGAACTAAAGTGACATGGCAAAGCTCATATGAAAAGCCAACAGTGACAGATTAAAGTCCGGTATTTGGGGAGAAGATGGTTTAGAATGACTAGCCCACTGGGCCCTTGCTGGGTACAAAAGGTGCAAATGGAAAAGGACCCTTAACTGATGCTCTTTACTGGAGCACTTCCGAAGGAGACCATAGAGGTAATAAAAGTGAGGGAGTAGAACACTGGCCTTGAGTGGAGTTAGGCAGGAAATTTCCAAGAACAGGCCCCCTCCAAAGAAGACACTCTAGTTCTTCTTTTCCCATAAAGATGACCTCTGCTGTCAACGGTAACCAATGGAAAGTGTAGGGGCTTTGTTAGGTACCTGATGTGAGATTGTTTTGTTTTCCTGTGTGGATGCTGTGGCCGAAAGGCACCAGCAGTGCTGGTGGGATGGGAGAGACAACTTCTCCCACCTGTTGCTACCCCTGAGATATTAGTGTGCCTGGTACGGCACAATGACCCCTTTGTACATCTGCACTGGCGGTGAGTGGAATCAGAGAGGAGATCTCTGAGAACCGGTTCTGCCCAAGATGATGACCTAGTTCTTCTTCTCCCTTTGTCGATTAAGATTAGTCCAGTTTAAGATGGCCACCACTGCTGAGTAGTGGCTAAGTAAGTGGGAGGAGGCCCTTGTGGTTGCTGCTTTGAGAATATATTAGTGCTGGATTGGCAAGGCAGCAGATGCTACTGCACCAAATGCAAACTTAAATATTTGTGCTACTTCTTCTTAATTATACTCAACATGATATCTACAAAATACAAACTAGAATTGAGGTCTTCTTAGGTTGTCCCTATATTTTCTATCACATCTCATGGCCTTTACGAATTCTTGTGGCTAGATTTTGCTTTTCGATGTATTTTATCTATGAAAGGTTTCCCCATTAATAATCATTAAGTATTTGTGATGCAATAGGTCTCACATTCGCGAGAATTTAAGCTATTGGCATTAAAAATGACAATGCTTTTTATTTATCTGTTTTGATAATTAACACATAAATAAAAGGCATTGTTATTTACAATGCCAATAGCTCAAACTCTTGTAAATGCGTGACCTATTGCGTTTAAAAGAAGCGGCCGCCATTGTTCCCCGGCTACTTGCCAAGTGAAAATGCTCATGGCATGCTGAATGTTGCAGGAAAGCATGTCTTGCCCGCAGTAGAAGGAACTCATTAAAGAAAATAGTGCTTACAGACTAAATAAGACCTATCGTGTAACAACAGCAGTAAAAGGGCCAGTCCTCATGCGAGGTTACAAATGAAGACAATGTGATACTAAGGAGGGACTAACAAGCCTATTAACGAATCAGAAGCCAGCATTTACGAAGGACAGTATCACAAGTCAATGACAAATATGGGCGGAGAGTGGGCGGGCCTTCAAGTACATACTCGAATACAACATGCCTCGCAGACAGCACATGCGCTATCCAGGCTTGACCAAAAAATTAGTTCTAATAGTTATTATTGTCTTTCAAATTAGGAGGCATTCTGACCAAAATTGAGTATAATCTCATTTAAATATTGCAATTTAATGTTTCGGAGTTATTTTATTTACAGACCTGCTGAAGTTTACAGTCTTTAGGGATCTAGCATTTGCATGTCTTCCTATAGAGCCTTATCATTGACTTACATTTTGTTTAAGACACCAAATGATGCTGCTTCTGAATACGTTTGTATGTGTTATTGCCTCCACGTGTCCAGGGCCGGACTGGCCATAGCGGGCACCGGGCATTTTCCCGATGGGCCGCGAGGGTTGGGGGCCGGTTTTGGGCCCCGGGGGGTCGATTTTGTTACAGGGCCGTTTTTGCAGCATAGCTGCAATATCGGCTGCTGTAACAAAATTGGCAGAAACCATCCCTGGCAAAGCTCAGCTGCACCCCCAAACCCCTCGGATGCTGGCCAAGCACTTTGCCAGGCCGGTGTTGGGTCCCAGTCCGACCCTGCACGTGTCTGACTACATTACAAATGTGGGAGAGTTTTAGATTTTTTGACTTCTACAGAACAACACTTTGCTGAGCTACACCCATAATTTATCTTTGTAATACCATGCTTATTTTGAGACAATTGGACTCTCCTGATTTTCTATGAAGCCATAACAGCAGATAAGTACCATCAATTTCACAATATGGGAAAGTTTCCCCTCCTGGGTGTTTTCAAAATACTAGCCACTTACCTCAGGAAGTATATTTTCTCAGATAATCTAAGATTTATCCTCCCAGACCTAAAAATAATTCATCAACAAATTATATGCTGCAAATAAGAACCTAAGGAGTGTGCAGTATCTCACTTTCAAGCCACCCTGCATATGAAATTATTTTCCAATTTCAATTATACTCACTCTGCTTCTGCACTTCAAATATACTCTTTTCTCCTCCCTTAACTCTTAAAACCTTCAGTTCTGTTTTCATGTCTGAAAGTATTGAATTTTATGCAGTCATTTATGACTTTAGGTGTTTCGATTTCAATGATGCTAATCATCTTCCTTTTGCCTTTGTACAGACATAGTGCAATCAGGTGGAGAGTGCTATCTAAATATGCAAAATTAATTTAAATCACAAATGGGTTAGTTTGATTCTTTGCTTTACCATAAACCTGTGGAGATCGACTAGAGTCGGAGTGATGTGGTCTGATCTTCTTAGAATAATGCCGAGCATTGATGCCTGCTTTTTAATTAAATGTCTTGATAAAATTATAGTGACTTTAGCATTGAAAATGTTGCAAAACTATAGCCCTGACAGTTCATTTGAATGACGCTCATAAGCATTACAAGCAGAAAATGTGTGCTTTGCATGACTGCCATGATCTTCTACAAATAGAAATTTCCACTTTGAACAAAATGAACAAAATGCCTAGAACTTTGACTGTATTGAGCCATTTTGGATAAATATCTTCTTAATAGGAATACGATCTCCAAGAATGAAAGTAAACCAATCTATTTAATGCTATCATTATAGAAGAATTACAGTCTAAGCAGAGAAGACTTTGATTTGGTAAAATAAGCCTCACTTTGTTATGGGTTGAAGAATTGTAGGGTGGATTTGAATCTGCTAAGCCCCAATGGCGGCCGGCATGTCTCGAGGGTGGTGAAGCAGGAGCTTGGGGGCGATGCGTGTGGGTCGCAATAAAAAATAGAATAAACACTTACCTTGCTGCTGGGTCTCACATCTCTGCTTCTCTTCTCCTGCATTGAACTCCAGGAACAGGAAACACTCACCACTCAGGCTCCCCTGACTGATCCCAAAACTGCAATGCGGGGGCTGGAGGGGTGGGCATGTTCTCCATGCAAGCTGTAATGCAGCTTGCATGGAGAACAGGTAAAGTGCGCATGCCTGTTTTGGGCAGCCTGAGAGGGCCAGCCAAACAGTCATTGCGCTTTTAGGAGGGTTCTGGGTTCTACCACTCCTTCCCTGCTATGCAGCCCCACCCTACCCCCTCACGCAAAGGTGATGCAGCTGGAGGACAAAATATAATATTAATAACATTACCTTAGCGGATGAGCCACCATTCTACGCCCATGATTACAAGTGAGTCATTGCTTTCCAACTCCTTTATTAATGCCTGTTTGGGGTCAGGACTACATATTGGTATGTACTGCATCCGGTAGGTACCTGGTGTGTTCAATATGTAACCTTTTTAGGTCTCGCGACCTATCAATGCGCGCAAGCGCATTGAGCGGAGCGAGAATTCAAGTACTCGAAATCCTCGTCAAACCAAGGGCTTCTTGGTGAGGTTTTCTATAAGTTCACGTGAATCACGTGATTAAACAAGCACGCGCATCAGCCTCCCTCCCTCCCTCCCTCCTAGTTGCATTTTTTCACGGCCGCACAGCACATCAAAGGGCTTCTCCCAGCGTGTGCTGTGCGGCGTCTCCTCCCCTAATTATTCATGGCTGGCCGGCCGGCCGTACTTTCAGTTTCCCAGCCGCTCTTGTTTAAACTTCAATTGAAGTGCAGCTGGAGGGCGCTGCGGCCGCTCTGTGCCCGTGTTGTTAATCTAAAATGACAACCATATGCCGTCTTTCAGTAAGCAAGTGACGGCATTTGGTTTTGCAGGTCGTTCATCTGTAATCCAGCATCTGTGACTTCTTTTACAAAAAATTATTATTAGCATAAAATAAAAACCGACAACACACTCCTCACAGCATTTGCTTCTCTGTTTAACCTCCAACCTAACTCCTGGAGATCTCTCCGCTCAACATGGCACAAATGTACAGCTTGCACTTTGTAATTGCTAAACTCGTGGGCACCCGCCTCAACAGGTCCCGCTGGTGCTTAGTCACCTCTTTTGTTATTAGCAGACTCCTAATAGCCCCTCGGGACCGGTGCCTCTCTTCGCTTCAGCCCCCCACACCCAGCCACGGAGCGTGCATTTCCGGTTCTCAGACACTCGCATCATGTTCATGTTATTTACCTTCAACATATCTCTGCAATCCCTAATTCACCCCTGCCGTTGCTGCTCTGGTGTTTATGTTGGTTTCCCCATGCCTCATCCCAGCTGTTTCCGCTTGCTTTCCCAGCCCACCCCGTCCAGCTTTAATTCCAACCAACTTTCCTTCCCCTTCCCTTGTGTTGCTAATTACAGCTGGCGCATTAGTAATCCCGGTAACATCACGAAAAGTAGAAAATGCATTTTTAGCCAGTCTTTGAATAAAATATGGGCAAACACACCAACCTGTTAATTGTTTCTACCTTTTAATTTAGGAGCGTGCCTGGACAACCAAACTTCGATGTGTGTAATCGTTTCCCCACACCGCCTTATGGATGATGCACTGAGCTATTGGTCCCATGTTGCTTATTGGGTGAAGCTTTCCACGGCCATCCAGATTCATTCAACTAAAATCAATAAGGATCAATTTATATAAATTGTTTTTCTCCCCGAGCACACATTATGCATTAATTTCACACTGAGCCTCATGGAGTTGTCCCATAACAACTGCAATAACTCGGTAACTCATCGAATGCAAGCACGTGACACGCTCCCAGCTCCAGACTGGATGCTTCACATATGTGCAACAATTCATTTATGTGCCCCACTTCATATTCATACACTCCGAATGCTCACTGCAATCACTGTCTGCACAGAGCTGCGACAAGGTGACTTGTTTCTATCAGCTCAGCGCCCAGCAGAGAGACGAGGCGATCCAGGTGCCACCGCCTCGCCATATGGTACGGAGTGACGTAGTACGCAGCTCCGAGTCCTATCGACATCAGACATCCTACCCCCGAGGCAGCCAGGCACTACAAATCACGAGAGAATGGCAACACCACCTGGCCATTTGTAACACTTTTGGAAACACAGCCTCGGCGTTGATATGATAATTGTGTCAAAACAGAAAGGCTCTGGTGACTATCTCTATTACAGCCCTCCTGACCAGCAGCGGCTTTTATTCTAGCAGGAAAATAGGGTGTTTTAGTGAATTAGTTCTGGAAGCAAACGCCCTTCATTTCGTTGGTTGCTTGCGCACGCTGTTATTTCGTCCCCAAAGAGAGTGAACATTAAACGAAATAGTGAGAGCTCTGTCTGCCTAAAGCCACATTGGGTCTGAGGCTTAAACCCTTGCAGCGTGATGAGACTAACCTTTCACCTTACCAGTCAAATGGTATCTGATAACAAGCATTGGCATAGCCAATAGGTCTCGCCCTTGGGATCTTATAAGTGTTTAGCCAAGCAACAGTTGTTGTTGCACCAAGGATATCGTGCTGCATAACTAAATACTTTGAAGGTCCAAAAAACGAGACCTATTGGCTATGCCAATGCTTGTTTAAATTTCAGATGGGTGAACCTTCTAAATTTAAGAGGGGAAATGTGTATGGTATGTATGGTACTAAGCAGATTTTGGTTCAGTATGTACCAAAAAACGCATGTTTTTCCCCCCCCAGAAATCTAATAATAGCTACCCATGGTATTGTTACTTATCTGGTGCTGTAAAAAGCACCTGGATTTGACAACTTCAACATTAATATTAGTAGAAATACCTGATAACTCTCTCCAACACTGTTATATTTTTATACTTGAACCATCTAAGCTGATAACACAGGGCAAAATTACTTAACTTGGATGGTGATAGATAATTTTGCACTCTGCCTTTGAAGTTTTGTACAGTCATTCACAAGTTTCGATCAGATAAAACGTTTATTTTTCTCTGGTTTGACATTGCCAGTGATGTTCTTGCATTGGTAATGAGTACAAAAGACAGTGTAAAATTTCAAGACACATGAACTTCTGCGTCATTCAGTATTAAAAGAAAATACCTCCAATCAGAGGGATTATCAACGTAACAAGATGATAGACAGAGTGCTGAAACATTTCAACCACAAACCCCCAGTCAAATTTGGGTTTAATCCATCGTTATTTTGCTCACTATGCCACCGCAGTTGGGACCCAACCATATGCAAATCAGTTTACACCCTGCTCCTCATTGGAACAGTCCAGCCTGAAACTGCCAGGCCAGGTCCTCCGTGGACCGGAAACAAGCATCCTGGGATCGGTTTCGGGGTATCACGCCTTATCGGCCAGGTTAGTTTGGATCCAGTGGCACAGTGAACAAGGGACCCACGTCTGGACATACCCATGGCCACTTAGGGCAAACATAGCGAACACAACAAGATGATGGATGGAGCACTGAAACTTTTCAACCACTTCCCTTAGTCATTTCATCTGTTAAACACGTTCTGTTTGAAAATATGTAGTGTATGTTTACGGAAATCGTATATGGTACTTTCAATCCATAATCAAGCTTTGCGGGCATAGACAAGTGGTAACAGGCACCCTCACGTGGCTGATCAGAAACACAGGTGTAGACATGCAATTAAACGCTAACCGATGCAAACAAACTGTAATCTAAAAAACAGTGAGAGGACATTTTGAATGACCCCTTGCTGAATTCAGAATGTTGTCTACTTTTCAGAAATGTATACTTTTCCAGGATCCATTATTAGTTTCACACCCATTACTACACTAACTGGAAGAAGGTTAGAAACACAAAAATAGGAAACATAGGCTGTATCCCTGTAAAAGGCCAAAACTGTGTAGAAAATGTTGCTTTTCTGACACAAGTCTGCTAGTTCCTGAAAGCTGGGAAGATGGTGGTTGTAGCACCACACACCCTTCGTTGATATTATTTGCAGGGAAGAAATCAGACTTTCTTCTGCAGCACTTTTATACCATTATCCCCTCAAAAACATATTTAACTCGTTTTTTGCTTAATTTCTTAGGCTTCTCCATGGAAATCCACAAACCACTGGTACCTTTAGAATCCTCAGGATGTTACAAGAAAAGGATGCAAATTTGGTGTAGATACCTTATGTGGACAAAAGATTATGGGGGCCTAAGCGAAAACTACCCCTTTTATGGGCTGATTTCTGGAGTGAGAGAGAACAATTAGCACGGGGACACACCAATGGTGTAACCAGGCTCTCTATAAACGCAGAAACAAATAAATAATCAAAAATGGGCATGGCACAGGGTGGGAAAAGGCCTGTCAGCAAAGGGGTTAAATCTGAACCTGTGCTGGCCCAAATGACACACCTTCCCTCCTCCTACATCTACAGACAACACCCAATGAATACCTAAGATCCATCCCCATAGCTGGCTCACAGTTCCTTTTGACAACCAAGCTCACAGGCCGAAGAGATTGAGTCCAGAGATATCTCTGAGTGAAGCAACGGGCTTAGCCAAAACGTATGATCTGACGCTAACCCAGGACAACCCCACCACCTATATCCAGGTGATCACTGGAAGCTATTAGATACAAAAGCACAACAGCAGCAGTAATATCAACTGCATGGTCATAAACTGCAGATCAACAACCAAACATGCAATCATCTAGCTGAAGCCATCCTAAACCATGGCATTGGCATCGCATTCATCACAGAAACATGAGTAAATGACTTGTCCTATCCAATCCTTGACCCACTAGTCTCTCCTGGCTTCTCCGTCATCAAGAAAGACAGTGAGAACTGTCATGGTGGTTGCATAGCCATTATCCGCAAGAATAGTATACACATGGCAGAAACAGCCATTTTACATACCTCAACATTTGAACATCTCAGCACGAAGAAAATGACGAAGAACAATAAAAGGACAAACGTCAGCATCTTTACCACCCACCAGAGAATGTGCTCTCCTTCTGTGAACACCCATCGGAACTGATATTGCACTGCTCACTCTCCAAAAAGAACATAATTTTAGGCGACTTCAGTTAATATTGGAATGATGAGAAAAACTCACTTATCAACTCCCTAAATGAACTCTTACTTAGCCAGGACCTTATAAAGCACTGCAAATACCAAACGCATGCCAGAGGCACAACCCTGGATGTCATCATATCCCACAACGAAGTGGTAAACATTGAGAACATCCTTTCATTTAACTGTTCGGATCACCACATCAACCTGTTCCAAACCAATCAAATGGAACTACCCCCTATTCACCCTCAGAAAACTATGCAATGGTCAAGTAACATAAGACAGATGCCCCTGGATGATCTAGAAGACAGAATGATATCTCTACTCCACACCAACAGATAACCTCTCAACAGATGATCTTATATCCCACTATCAATCAAAAATGTCAACTATCCTAGACCAATTAGCTCCCCTGAAACCCAAAACAATTATAGAAACTCCCTCAAGAACCTGTTCAACAAAGACCTCAACAATGAAAGAAGATAACTTTGAGCAGCAGAAAGATTTTTTGGGACCAAATCTGCCCACAACCCACCTTCAACAGCTCTGAGTGGAATACAGGAAATATAAAAACCATATCGTAAAAGAAAAAGCCACATTCTTCTGCAGAGCGCTAGATAAAGCAAGAAACCACCCAAAAGAACTTTTCAACATCATTAAACAACAAACTTCAAAACCAGCAGAAGATTGTGACAAATTCGCAAAATTCTTCAAGGATAAATTCACGAAGACGAACTCTCTCTAGACTTCCACACTCTACTGGAAACCCTCTCTTTAGAATGGGGGGATCTAGAGCCCTCAGGGTTCAGTATATGATCCTAGGATCCCCTCAACTCACCTCTGCTGGAGGATTTTCAACTCACTCACAGAGGAGGACATCTCAAAGATGATTGCAAACTCCAAGCCCTCCTCTAACCCAGCAGACCCTCTTTCAGCCTCCCAGGTGAAGAGTCTCAACCATTTTTTTCAGAGTTTTATATAGCTTGAACTTGACCCGAAGTTGTCAGAGCTCTTTACATGAGCAGCAGTTGCATTACAGATGGACGCATTCATTTTTGTTGGGCATAGGAAGATTAAGGGCCAGATGTAGGTAAATGTAATTTACCGATTCTAAAATACCGAGTCATACCGAATCGGTATTTTAGAATCGGAAAATGAGATGTAGCTAAAAAATCGGTAAAATTTACCGA
The DNA here is from genome assembly GCF_964261635.1 of Lissotriton helveticus. NCBI lineage: Eukaryota > Metazoa > Chordata > Amphibia > Caudata > Salamandridae > Lissotriton > Lissotriton helveticus. Next base: position 1,797,688,915 of record NC_136067.1, on the reverse strand, counting down.
TTCGGTATTTACCGAATCGATATATACCGACTCGGTAAAATCCGAATCGGTAAAACCCATACATTCCAACGGGCCCATGGCCCATAGGAATGAATGGGTATTACCGAATCGGTAAATACCGAATCGGTAAATACCGATTCGGAAATTTGAAACTGACAAACAAGTGAGCCTGTGACCCAATCAGGAACTCCAACCACACCCAAACCCAAAGGTACTGGGGAATCAACCAATCAGAATCAAGCACCCCTCCCCAGTACCTGGGACTGGCCACGCCCATGCAGGTGCAGAAACCAACAGTCAGGAGAGCAGGAGGACAGACTGAGGAGCAGGCTTCCCTGAGCTCACCTGTACAGCACCATGGAGAGTCAGGATGCACAGAGGGATGCTGCTGAGCGCAAATGAAAGATGAAATTCAGCCCTGAAGTACTGCAGGTGCTTGTTGCAGAGGTTGTCAGACATTACAGCAAGATCTTTGGGAAACAATCACTGCATGTTGCTGAGTCCATCAAGCCCACAACCTGGATTGACATACAAGGCAAGGTAAATGCCATTGGTGTCACCCACCATGAAATAGACGATTTGAAAAAACGGTGGTATGATCTCCGCATCATCACCAAGAAGAAACTAGCTGCCCACCGCAAGAAAGCTGCAGCAACAGGGGGAGGAACAAACCAAGCCCCACGACTCACCGACATAGAGGAGCTGGTGGAATCCACCCTTGAGCCTGAATCCATCCACGGCATCGGGGACGCTGACAGCTCTGCTAGAGCTGCAAAGAAACAAGGTAAGATGCAAGTACATTGTCATTAACCCATTTACCTGTTCCCCTTACACACTCTGTGTGCCTACATCATACTCCAGAACAGGTTTTACCAATGTCCTGCAATGCATCATGGGAAATGTAGTCATAGGTAGATACCTCTATGCAGTCAGCATGCCATGCAGCAAGGGATGCAACAGACCACTAGCATAAGCAAATGAGGGACAGGCAAATGTGCTATAGTAGTGTGTTTAATCAAGAGACACAGGTGAACCACTCCACTGACACAATGTCCGTGTCTGTCCACAGGAGAGTCATCGCGCAGCACAGCAAAGGATAGGGAGAAGAGGAGGGAAGAAGCTGGACCCAGCACAGGACATGGAGGGAAGGACAAAGAGCAGGCAGCCAAGTCACCTGAGGAGCCAACACCACCACAGCCACAGTCCCATCTGGTATTTGAGAGTCAGGAGTCAGGAGCGGCTGCACAGTCCCCCACCCCCACAGCTCCATCCCCAGTACTGGAAAGGGCAAGGCGCCTTGATGTGTCCCCTCCCCGCATACTGGAAACATCCGAGGAGGAAGAGGATGAGGGTGACATGGCCATCAACCCACAGGAGTCAGCCGACGCTGAGCAGCTGCCCACTCCCAGAGCTGTGTGGGCCAGTGTCCGAGGACGAAGGCCACGGGAGGCAGATGAAGTGCGTCACGGTCAGGGGTCTTCTGCGGACTGGAGGCCACCATGGTCAACGTCCAGCGCCTGCAGGCGAAAGCAATGATGGGGGTTCAGAGGCAGGCACGCACCACCAACAACAAGCTGGATGAAATAGGCAAGGGCATTGGAGACATTTCGGAGAGCATGCAGTCAATGGCATCTGGCATTTCCGACATGACACAGTGCATGACTGTCCTGTGCGACAAGTTGGACAGGGACCATTTGGAGAGACGCAAGGCTCGTGTCGATGTGTGGCAGCAGACAAAAGCCCTGAACAAATTTGCAACAGCAACAACCCTGCTGTGCAGACGGTCAGTGGCGATGCAGGATGCCATTGTGCAGTGCTGTACCACTTTATCAGTGGGAATGGCCAGAGTGACCTCTGCAATGGAGCTCATGCTCGCACAACAGACTGCCACACGAGGCGACACATGTGTGGGACTGTGGGTGAAAGTGAGGAGTCCACAAGCAGGAGTGGCGCAAGCACTCCTGTACAAGAAGTACGTAGGAGCGGCAGGCGTCATGCAACTGAGACAGGCCACACCGAGAACATTGACACACAGCCACAGCAGTCCCACCCTGTGGTCCGTGGCCGTAAACATTGATTATGCCCTCCAGCCAAGGAACAGGTCACGGTGGTGTTAACCGTGACAACACTGTCATGGACATTTATATATCGTGTAACCAATGTGTGCTATCATTGCACTTGCGTAGTGAAAATTAAACTACGTACGTCATGAACTTTGCCTGTCTGTATCTCATTACTCACTCAGAAATATTGCTGTGTGACCTCTGCCCGTCTCAGTCTCCCATCTGTAGCTGCTGCTGCTACTGTACCATGGGGCTCTGCCAGTTCTGTGTCATCATCAATGTCCTCATGATGTGTGATCTCCACCTCTGCGCCTTCCTTGGTGGCGATATTGTGTAACATTGCACAGGTCGCAATGATTTTGCAGCACAGGATTGGGGTGTACTGGCGTGCCCCTCCACTCTTGTGGAGGCAGCGAAACCTGCTCTTTAGGAGTCCAAATGTGCGCTCCACAACGTTGCGTGTAGATCTGTGAGCAACATTGTACCGCCTTTCACTCCTGGTGGATGGGTTGAGGTAGGGGGTGAGCACAAAGGACCGCAGGGCATATGCACTGTCGCCTAAGGGGGAGAAAGATTGACATTAATTGCATGCTCATGATACATTGATCTGCTGTGTGTGTCAGGGTGTGTCAATGTCATTTAGTAGGTATCCATTTCCAAATTCTCCGGCAACTAGGCGTGTGTATATTCCACTATTCTGGAATATGTACGAATCATGGGTACTTCCAGGGAACTTCGCAACGATGTCTGTGATGATGTTGCCAGCGTTGCATATGACCTGTACATTGATGGAGTGCGTAGACTTGCGGTTTCTGTATATGTGTTCTGTGGCTGCAGGTGGACAGAGTGGTACGCGCGTGCCATCAATGCAGCCTATCACCTGAGGGAAGTGTGCCAGTTGATAGAAATCTGTCTTGGTTTTTGCATGTTCCGCAGGTGTATCAGGGAATGAAATGTAATGCTCCATCCTCTGCATCAGGGCGTCAAGGAACCTCCTGAAGAAGCGGGACAGGCAGCTCTGGGACACACCACCCACTGCAGCTATCACACTCTGGTAGCTCCCGGAGGCAAGCAGGTGTAAGCTACACAACACCTGCACATGGGGTGGGATGGCGTGGGCCCTGGGTGTTGGGTGCTCCAGGAGTGGGTGTAGGTCCCTGATCAAGTCCTGGATGGTTTGGGGATGTAGCCTGTACCTCTGGAGTATTTCAGGCTCTGTCAGTTGGAACAGTGTTATCCTCTGCCTGTACACTGTTCCTCCCTTTGCCATTCCCTCTCTTCTGCTGCCTGTAGTCTTTGTCGCCTTGCAATGACGTAGAAAGCCGCAGTTGCATTTTGGGACTCTTTTTATGGCCTTCACCTGGTTACCACCTGCATTCAATCCATGGTAAATACCGACTCATAAATACCGAATTGCCGAGAATTCGGTATTTTTGGGCTTTCCTACATCTCCATGGCCATTTTTTACCATTTCTTATTTACCGATATGGTAAATAAGAATTCGGTAACTATGAATTCGGTAAATTCCGCCTCGGTAAAAATACCGACTCATATTTACCGAGTCGGAATTATACCGACTCTTATTTACCGAGTCGGAATTATACCGACTCATGTTTTCCGATTCGGTAAATTTTAGGCTCCTACATCTCATTTCATGGATACCGGTCGGTAACGGCCGAAATTACCGATTTTCGGCCGTTACCGACCGGTATTTGCCTACCTACATCTGGCCCTAAGTGATGTGCCCAGAATCACAGGAGGTTGAGAGTCCCTGCCTAGACTCGAAGCCTGCTTCCCCAGCTTCAAGGTCAACCGCTCAAGCCGTTAAGGCCACATCCTCTCCCCTTACCATGTCTTAACACCTCTCTGGACTAAGATGTTAAACAGCTCTCTGAGCAATGTGCCCAATTGCCATAAACTAGGTCAAGTCACCCCCTTGCTAAGAAAAACCGGTGCTGACCCAGATGACTTCATCAACTTCAGGCCCTTCTCCGACCTTCTGTTCCTGGAACAAAGTCTTGGGAAATGATTTCTCTCCCAACTCAACCAACACATTGATTCTATCAATATTTTTGACTCACTCCAGTTGGGTTTTAGGAAAGGATGCAGTATGGCATCCATACCTAATATTGCAGATCACATACACAAAGCCCTGGACACGGATAAATGCTGCCTCCTCATCCTCCTAGACTTATCATGGGCCTTTGGCACGGTCGATCCCAAGCTGCTTTTAGAATACCTCCAAAAATTAAATGGAACTGATGGCCTGGTTTTGAAATGTTCAACACTTTAAATCATAATCAATGTCAATACAATAACAAAATTGAACTTCAGTTATTTAATTCATAAACTGATTCTTTCATAATCATCACAATGTTATAACCAAGTACAATCCAAATTCAATTGAACACATTATCTTGTAGTATTCAATGTTTTAAAGAAAACCAAAATTTTTAGTTCATGTTATAACCACACAAATTTCATAGCACTTAATTTTCATATTCATGCCCAATGCATTTCGGCACTACATTGTGCCTTCATCAGGGGCTGATCTCTAATGGAAGTGAGTCTGTTCAGTGAACTAAGTGTATCTGAGACTTGGTACCCTGATCTGTGTGGAGTGTTCCGATCTTAAGAGTACTGTTTCCTGTCCTGTAGATGACGTCGCCACTATTCTAAACAGTAGGGTCAAACCCGCGTTCTCCTGTTTGCAATCGAGTGCTCTCAGGAGAACGCGGGTTAAAATGTTGGTTTTCTTTAAAACATTGAGTACTACAAGATAATGTGTTCAATTGAATTTGGATTGTACTTGGTTATAACATTGTGATGATTATGAAAGAATCAGTTTATGGATTAAATAACTGAAGTTCAATTTTGTTATTGTATTGACATTGATTATGATTTAAAGTGTTGGATAACACGTGGTGAACAGTGCGCAACTAGATGAGATTAATCTCACCTAAACTAGCATTCGAGATATACGGGACTGACACACCTGATTAGTTGCAGCACCGATTGAATAGGGTGAATATTTAGTTTAAAACGGAGTGCTCCCCACAAACCCTTTAAACTTTATCTGGTTTTGAAATGGTCATCTAATATGTACATAACTGCTCCCAACTAATAAAAAGAAACAACTTGATCTCAGATGCTTATGCCATAACCAGGGGTGTCCCCGAAAGCTCAGACCTCTCACCTACACTCTTCAATACCTACATAGAACCCCTCAACCCCACACTTAAACAAGCAAGCATTCCATACCACCTCTATGCAGACAACACCCAGCTTTACATAAAAGTATCCTCACTAGAGGACACTTTTACATCGTTTAAAAAACTACCCTCATAAAAGTCCAAAACTGGCTCTCACACAACCACCTGAAACTCACCCAAGACAAGACGGAAATCATTCTACTTCCCAACAATGGACAAACCACCTAGGTCTAAGAGTGGATAATTCCATTGAAGATTTTAACTGCAAATTGACTCTGGTTGAATCACTCAAATCTTTGGGGCTCACCCTGGACCCAAATCTGAGCATAAGCCTACACAAAAAGAATACAGTCAAGAGTGCATTCTACAATTCCAACACAAAAGCGAGCCCTTCCTCCCTCCAAATAATCTAAAAACTTCCACACAAGCAATGGTGTTGTCTAGACTGGACTACATGAATGCCACCCTCACTAGCCCCATAAAGTTGCACTTGGTCCCCCTAAAAGCCACACTAAATGCAGCAGCAAGGATGGTGACTGGGGAAAAAGACACAATCACATTCTAACCCCCCTTAAAAAAATCAAAAGTGACTCTGAATTGAAGACTTTTGCTGTTTCAAGACTGCCTGACTCACTCACAATGTCCTTCAAACTGGGAAACCAGTCTACTTTGCATCCAAAATCACAAAGACAGGCCAGACGAGAAATTTAAGAAACAACACCACTCTACTTCTCATCCCTCCCAAAAAGCATAAACATAAAGCCCTTGCATCCTCCTTCTCAGGGAATTCCCCTAAAATCTGGAACTACCCCCAGTTCGTATCAGGACAAACCCCTCCCTCATCAGTTTCAAAAGACAATTGAAAGATCTCCTCAGTACTTCAACCCTACGGACTCTAACACCAAGCACAAAACCGGAGTCTGCTCCTCAAAATATATACTGGCTGTTTGTTTCCTCTCTAGGAATTGCTCTGATTTTACTTTGTAATCAGTGTTTTCTTGCACTGCCTGACTATGGGGCCGATTATGATGGCGGACGGACCTGAGTCCGTCCGCCACCATAGAGTAGGAGGGACCGTCTGCAGGGGCAACGGCGGTCCCTCCGTGCAAATTAGGATGTGACCGCCACCCTGGCGGTCACATCCTGTATTTTTATCATTACGGCGGGTGCTGCTTGAAGCAGCACCCGCCGCAATGATAAAAATGTAAGTTGTGCATTTGCATGCACAAAGCGGCAGGCACCTCGCGGTGCCTGCCGCTTTGTGCAGGCAAATGCAGGGGGGTACCTAGTACCCCCCATGTGCACCCCCCAACACCCCTTCACCCCTGGGGGCCCGCAACGGGCCCCCAAACACAAATCCGTATGCCTTTACACGGCGGAAACGCCGCCGTGTAAAGGCATCTTTCTGCAGACATCCTAATATGGCTGGCGGTGTCTGATAGACACCGCCAGCGGGGGAAAAGCGGAGGACAGATAGTAAGACCCACCAGCCATCCTAATATGGCGGTGGGTCTTTCAAGGCTCTGCGGCGGATTTCCCGCATCCTCCGGGCCGGCGGTGGCTTCCGCCAGCCCGGTGGATGCGGGAAATCCGCAATCGTAATAGGCCCCATAGTCTGTAAAGTGTGCTAATACCCTCGGGTTGTGCCAGCGACATATAAATCTTGAAATAAAATAAATAAATAAATAAATATACATAAGGTGTTTACAGGTACGTTTCCCATTCCACCCTAAGCTATATTGGGACATGTATTGGAAATTCAGGAGTTTACAGTTACTATTCCAAGTCAAATGTATGCCAGATTGAGGAAAATGATGGATATTAAGAGGTTTAAATGTTCTATTCCCAATTCAACCTAACCCACATTGAAGAAAGTATGGGACATTGAGAAGTTTAGATTTACTATTCAAATTTTAGTCTAAACTACATTATGGCAAGTGTTTGAGACGGGATATTTAATATTCCCACTCCAATCAAAGCTACATTGGGGAAAGTGATGGACACTGAAGGGTTCAGACTCACTATTTCCTCTTCAACCTAAAATATTGGGGAAAATGTTTGACACTGAAAGGGTTAGATGTACTGTTCCCACTCAAATCTAAGCTACTGTGGAGCAAGTGTTGTATATTCAGAGATGTATTATTTCCACTTCATTCTAAGCTACATTGGGAAAAGTAATGGACCCTGAAGAGTTTAGGTTTACTATTCCCACTCCAATCTAATCTAAATTGGGGAAAGCGCTGGACATTAAATGGTTAATGTTTGTTATGCCCACCTTAGTCTAATGTACATTGGGGACATTTTTCAATATTAAGGGGTTTAGATTTACTATTCCCACTCCAACCTAAGCTACATTGGGAAAAGTAATATATTATTCCCACTGCAAAATAAGCTATTGTGGGGAAACTGTTGGACTTTGAGGTGTTTACACTTACTATTCCCATACCAATCTAAATAATATTGAAGCAAAATGATTATCATTAAGGGGTTATAAATTTACTATTTTGACTCCAACAAACTAACATACAAAATAACCATAAATAACCAATGATAAATATTACATCAAAAAAGTCCAATATATTAAAGTTCACTATTTGAATCTCACCATTTCAAATGAAAAGAAGCATAGACATATTAAATCAATATAGAAATAATAATTACCCTAAGAAATATATAAATACATTTCAATTCATAATCATAATAAAAATTAACAACTATAACTTTTTGATTTTTTTAAAAGTATACATTACATCATAAATTATTTACAATTTTGACTTCTTTTTAAAAAAGACACATACATTACATTTTGTATCAATATTTTCTTTGAATAAAATACATTTAAAAAAAATATTTTTGACCAGCAAAAATGTATATTAACATATTAAGGTTAAATTTAAGAAATTCCCCTTTATAAAATATGCATTATATAAAAACACTTGCCACACACAAGAGCTGTAATACTGAGCAACCCACAATTGTTTAACAAATCCACAATGTAATAAACCTTCTAAAATAAAATAAAAAGTCAAATGTAATTACACACGTATTATTAAATGTACATATTTACAAAGGCTAAATTTAAATAAATGTTTTTAAAAAATCATTAAATACTACCCACCATAAACCCCTATATTTCCCAACCACCCAAACAAATCCCAAAATTTTAAACATCAATTACAATAAGATTTATGTTCTGATTTATTTTAGACTACTTAAAATAACATTAATGTTGAAATTTACAATTCATAGTACTACAAAATGTGTTTTAAAAAGGTTTTCCATCCCAAATCTCAATAATTCCGCAAACCCCAATGATACAAAAATATTGAAAATTAACAAAATTAAAAGTCAAAAATACTAACTAAAAACATAAATATCACAATCATTTATTTAATTTGCAAATGTAACATCTAAAATAATTATGGGAAAAAAATGAAAAATATAACTACACAATTTTAATTATTAAAGCAAACAAATTGCTGGTTTCAGAACAAAACACTAATAACGCATGAATCTATAATAATGCTATAACATGACTACAATACAAAATATAAAAATTAAAAACAAGAGGTCAAATTACGATATTTTTCACTTTGATATAAATATAGTGTAATGCTTCAAATGAAGCAAGGGAATTTAAATTACAGATTTTACTAAATATTTTCCCTTCCACTTTATGCCAGAAATTCCAGTATTTCATATCCATGATTTCAATGGCAAAAAGTAAAGGTGAGGGAATTTTCACATTATACACAGGCAATAAATTGGTTAAGTGTCTGCAGCCTAAAGATCTATCAAGTGATAAGAGTGTGTCTGTAAGTGACATTGCTTTACCTGTTTGATCTAAAGTGTCTATCACAATAAAAATACTCCAATGGACCAACCAGTGGTCGGCATAGATGGTGTGTTTCCTGTGCTCATGTACAGGGACAGAACAGGGGAGAAAAATATATATGAGGGGAGCCCCTCTACTGAAAGGTTGTACTAATCACAACCGTGTGTCTGGGGGAGAGCACCTTTTGTTTTAATTACCCTCACACACCCTGGTGGTGTCATGCTTCATAATCGGGTCACCCCGACCCCTAAAAGTCGGGGTGGGCTCAACCACTGTGTTGGGAGCTCCTCAGATAGACGAAGACCAGGGGGCTTAAAGATTAAAAAACCTCAGTCAGACCCCGGTTTCCCTTTATTCTTGGGTCTGGCTGGGTCAATAAAAATCGAAAAACGGTTCTTATTGGAGTTTAATGGTCCTAAGACCCTATTGACGACATGTTTCAGTCCAAAGCGGCCGTAAAGGTCCTGGGCTTTCTTCAGGGCAAGAGGAGAACCCCTTATGTGTGAAGGGATGGGAAGTCCCTATCCTCTCCGTGAAGCGAGGGCAGAGTGGCCACTCCTCGCGGTGTGTGAAGTATTAGTGTGTCTGTATGTTGCCAGGCTCCATCTGTAGGGTAGATCAGGAACAGACACAAAGAAAGAATTTATAAAAAACATTTAGTTAGTGCTTCATACCCAAAAGGTGTATTGTGCGTAGCATGCCAATACTTGTGTGCATGCCTCTAAGGGAGAAACCCCCCCTCATTGTGCCACTCATCATGTTATCTCTGTGACATACTATTTATATGTGACAGACCTATGGAGTGGCGATATTACTCACATTCTAACACTCCCCAGGGTAATTAAAAACAAAAGGTGCTCTTCCCCAGACACACGGTTGTGATTAGCACAACCTTTCACTAGAGAGGCTCCCTCATATATATTTTTCTCCCCTGTTCTGTCCCTGTACATGGGCACAGGAAACACACCATCCATTCCGAAAACTGGTTGGTCCATTGGAGTATTTTTTATGATATATATTCTAAAGGGAGGATATTCTCTGGTTACAATTCCTCTTGGACACTGGGAATCCTGCCGGTATCTTTACTTGTTAACTGATCTAAAATATCTTCTGTCACAGAAAAGTTGGTGGAGAACATTTTGCATATATTAACAGATTCCAACTCCTGCCTTCCTAAATGCAATTTGAAATTTCCCAGCTTTCCATCACCCTTAGCTTTGCAGATCATCACTTTACTCTTATTGATGTTAATCTTTACAGAATGGCTATCAGCCAGATATTTAGGTTTTTCAAGCTTCCGTCACAAAATGGGTCTCTCTATGTAGTTGAAAGTCACAGAAAAAAATCAATATATGCACCATAAACTGACATATTACGTGGCAATATGTATTTCTCCAAAATGAATTGGAGGACTGTGATATTATCTAATGTTGCGCTGTCATGTTTGAACCAAGCCTGCTCTAACGGTATGGTATTATTAGCATCCACCCAAACTTGTAGGGGATCTAAAAGGCTCTTAGCAAAGTTTTCCCTATAGAATCAAGGAGCGTTATTTGCTTCTAATTATTGGGAAGGTCTATTGAACCCTTCTTATGTAATGGTAAGATAATAGTGCCCCTCAATGGAGATGGAATTGTTCTGAACCACTAACAATAATTAATTTTATAATTGTAATCAGGATTTGATCCTAAAACTTTCCATGGGTGCACTATCACCATTAGCCACATTCATGTCAAATCAAAGCTGACTCCTAAGTGGTAAAAAAGGAATAAAAATGTACGCCCTTGCGATAAAGGCAATTATATTTTACTAAAATCAAATTTACAATGGTCTTTGAATTAAAAGAGGCCATTGTCCTCTTCTCATTTACAAAGTCCAATAATTGAACTGCTAAAATCCTTAAGGGCCAATTTTAGACATACATTTTAATAACAAGGATCGATTCAAGTAAGAAATTTCATCATCAAACAAAAGAACAAAATCAAGAGTCAAAGGTTGGTCTTTCATTTCAGAAGCAGCATATGGAGGGCATGGAATAGATGATAACCATAACTCCAAAGAGACATGATCAGATTAAAAGCGGCAACCTTCGAATTGAAGGCAGAGTAAAAAGGAACTGCTTCAGTAACCTGTTTTTGCACAACAGTTGAACTTCTCTGACCGGTGGTGAAATATGGGGAAAGGTCGCCATTGATAAAAGACATGAAGGACGACAGATAGGCCCTGCAGACTCTGCAGAACCATCTGAAGGGTCAACCGGTGAAGGATTCTCGAGATTAAATCTTACTTTTCTCAATCCCTTTTAGCTTATCCTTCAACGTTTCCTCTTCACACTCTGTTACTTGCCCTTTTTTGTAGGTTTAGGACCAGTTTGTTATACTAACATTGTGAAAGTCTTGCTTTTTTCCGGGTTAAAAACAGGGAAAGAAACTTGTGTGATATTAGGAGAAGCATCACTGGTCACCCTATGATGCTCTCCAGGGAGCTTAAATAAGTCCACTTAGAAAAAGATAGTCCAGATCATTTTCATAATTATTCAATTGGGACTTGCAGACATTATTTTGGAGTTTGATAATGGGCCACCTACTTAGACATTTTCCTTAAAATCCCTTAACAGAGCTTTAGAGTTGTTCCCACCAGGTAAAGCTTCTACTTTAGTAGGAAGTTTTCTAAGAATCATAGTTAAAATATAAAGTATATGATCCGAGTTGTCTGTTGTTTTTTCAAGCAAGTTTAGAATAGAGGATGGTACTAAATATAATTCCCAGGAAGATGCATAGAAACGTTCAGATTGAGTTCCAGAGATCTTGATAAATTAAGGAGTAATGATGAGAGTTTACTGGGAGTGCTACAAAATAAACACTTTGGAATTTCATTAACTGTGGAGGCCACTGGAATTAGACTTATTGACGTTAGGGGCATATGGTTGCCAGAGGTGAGCAACACCTTTCCTTTTTTTTACTTCCTTCGCAGGCCCGGACTGGCCATAGCGGGCACGGGGCAATCCCCCGGTGCGCCGCAAAGGTGGGGGCCGGTTTTGAGTCCCTGAGGGCCGATTTTGTTTCAGGGCAGTTTTTGCAGCATAGCTGCAAAATCGTCCCTGCAACAAAATCGGCCGAAAACCGGCCCTAGCAAAGCGCTCGGCGGCACCTCCAACCCCCCTACGTGGGGAGGGGGGGGGGGGGCCGGCCGAGCACTTTGCCAGGGCCGGTTTTGGTTCCCAGTCCGGCCCTGTTCCTTCGTGTTAGTGCAGGTAGCCAGAAGTGTTTCGGGTAAGCTGGGAATTGTCTAAAGCCCTCATAACAGTCCAATGCTAAAAAGTGTTAACAGCGGTGGGAGAAGGTTTTTTTTAAATTTTAGTGAGCTGTTGAATACTTTGCTACTTCATGAAGGCTGCTGATAAGTGCAACTTTAATGTAAAATTTTGCACTTTAGTGACAATTTATGTGGCATATATCCTCATGTTACATCGCAAAGAAGATTATGCACACGATATATTTTGCAGAAAACAGTTTTCTTCTCCAGTGTAATATAATTGTTATGTTATGACATATGTATACATGTAGTAGAAATACAAAAGCTCAAGAGAAACTAAGCTGGCAGAAAAACATTCATCAGGATGTTCTCATTGTACACAGAAACATCTGCAAAAGATAAACTTGCAGAGAAGTCTGCATACATTTTCAGCTTATTTGGATATCAATAGGCTGAACATTATGGTGCTGTGCAGTGAATTTATTGTGAAATTCAATAAAAAATCTTGCACGGAGAAAGCTTAACCGTGAATCTTTACAAATGTGCACAGGGCACAATTTGGAAATGTTGCTGGGGAAAAACACACGTCTGTAGTATTGACACACATTGCTCCCCTCCAGATTTTCTTACTCAGAATATAAAGGATTTATTATTTAAATGTTTTAATAGAAGGGTTATTTAACACTAACTGAGAATAATTTCTCAATGAAAATGTGTTATCCTGTCACGACAACATTGATGCTAGATGTTGCTAGTTTTAGATGATGCTAGTTTTTCTGAGGGAGACACAAAAGACTAGAGACATTAGCAATTCAACACACAACTCAAAATAGCTGCCATAAAGCTCATCCTAATTATGCACCCAGTTACAACCTACACATAATGGAGGAATCCAGGCTCTTTACCTCCTAGTGCTATCCTCACTTCATGCTACGGTGTGGCCTGAATCGAAATTGAGAACTTTCTATGATAGAAAAGTGCATGATACTTTGGGACACTAGTCTCACAAAGCATCTAGAGGAAGCTGCCATCATCCCAAATATATATATTTGTTGCATGCTATGTTAATTTCCTTTATTATATTCAAGACAAGAAGCGATTCACGTTTGTTAGTCACTGATGCTAGAGTCAAACTTTCTAGGATTTTTAACCCCTTCCATGCTGATGACGGCCCCCGTCCGTCATGCATCACGGTGGGCGTGTGCTGATGACGGCTGGGGGCCGTCATGATCCCGCCCACTCTTTAAAACGGCCGCACAGAGCGAAAATTTGCTGTGCATGCAAGGGGTTAAAACTCTGAAAGCACTTGCAACAATGGTGAGGGAATTAAAAAGGCTTCTATTGACTGGCTAGATCTGAAACTCTGCAACAAACCCACAGAGAGGATTTGCCCCCTCCAGTCAGCTGTGCGAATGGAACGAAAACAAAGGGCCCCATTAGGATGGCGGGCAGACTTTGTCCGCCCACCATCCTCCCGTGGAATGGGACCGCCCGCCATCGGTGCGGGGGTCCAGTTGCATACATTAGGATGCTCCCACCACATAGGTGGGCGCACCCTGCGTTCCTGACATTGTGGCGGGCGGTGCTCTCCGCACCGCCCGCCACAATGCCACGAAGGCATGTTGCGCACTTCCATGCACAATATGGCAGGCACCGTCCGGTGCCTGCCATATTGTGCATGAAACTGCAGGAGGGTACCATAGGTACCCCCATGTGTCTGCTGTGAGAATGGAACGAAAACAAAGAGCCCCATTAAGATGGCGGGCGGACTTGTCCGCCCGCCATCCTCCCGTGGAATGGGACCGCCCGCCATCGCTGCGGCGGTCCGTTTGCATACATTAGGATGCGCCCACCACATAGGTGGGCGCACCCTGCATTCCTGACATTGTGGCGGGCGGTGCACTCGGCACCGCCCGCCACAATGCCAGGAATGCATGTCGTGCACTTCCATGCACAACATGGCAGTGCGGTGCCTGCCATGTTGTGCATGAAACTGCAGGGGGTACCATGTGCACCCCCACCCGCCGGAGTCCCTGGGGGCCCGCAACTGGCCAGACTCCTCATGTCTTTCCGTGGCGGCAATGCCGCCACAGAAAGGCATGTTCCAAGCCACATCCAAATATGGCTGGCAATGTCTAACAGACCCCTCCACCATATTGAACCCTTTTCCGCCCGGAAAAGCGGCGGACTGTCTTTACGTCCGCCGAGGACCCCCCAGCCATAGTAATATGGCGGAGGGTCTTTGCTGGAAGGATGGCGGGCGGATCGCACCCGCCGGGCCGGCGGTCGCTACTGTCGGCCCAGCGGGGGCGATCCGCCCGCCTTCCTAATGGGGCCCTTAGTGTTAAACTGTGCTTACATAAGGAACTAGATAAACATAGTAAAATGTAGAGTAATTTGGCAATGAACCCAAGTTTCAGAGACCACATCTGTGGAAGGATAGTGAAGCAGTGAGCTACATAACCCAGGGCACCAAGGGCTGTGCCTGAGCGTCACCCATACCCGGACTGACTGTGCCAGGCATTGGGCGTTTCCCCAGGAGGCTGGAAGGGTGGGGGGTGGTTTTGTTACGTGGGCCGTTTTTGGAGCAGTGCAGCAGTTTCAAAAGCACCCGCTGCATAGTTCCTTGTATATCCAGAAGTTTTTAGGCAACATTAAAAAATGATAAGATAACTCTGTGATTAATGTACAATATGGGGCTGCTCTGGTTCCCAGTCTGGCCCTGGCGTCGTCCACCCTGCCTTCAGAGCAGCAAACATGAAAAATAAAACGGTAATAAAATGATTTTGTTACCATTTCATTTTTCAGTTCAGCCGCCCAGCCTGAAGCAAGTGTTGGGGAGGGGCTATCACCGCTGACTGGCAGTAGTGGATGAGGCATGGTGCACACCTAAAGTTCAAAGTGCGCATGTAACTTTTGCCGGCTGTCTTGCGACGGCCAGCCTGACATGCGCACTTTAAACCTCTCTACCCGAGCTGTTCTAGACAGCTCGGTGGAGAGCAGACACAGGCCTACACTGCCTGTAGGAGCGCTGAGCCAGCCTGGTTCAACCAATCCTGACACTTCTCTCATGCTGGTAACAGCATGAGAGCTGTGTCTGAATTGCTTAGGGGAGTAGGCTCAGACACCTCTTGCTGCCGAACTGCGGGCCGTAGAAACTGGAGTAGGTAAGTTCATTTTTATTTTTTAATTGATTGTACTGTTTATTTAATTTTTACACACTGCTAAGTAGTGTGGAAAACTCGCACTGCTTTCAGCCCCAAATCCAAAGCTCTTAATCGTGGCCCATTATAAACACAGTTTATAACGGGCCACGATTGAGAGCTATGGGTTTCTGCCTAAGGGCATACCTGGAGTGCCCACCTGGTAACCTCATCACTTTCTAAAGCAGTCAGCCGCCAATGTATGGCACTCTTAGGACAATTTTTGCTTTTATAGACAAACAGGTATATGTGCTGATGTCTATGTTGAAACCTCGCACTATTGAATCTATCACATTTAAAGGAACTATCCCCTGCCACAACTGTACTAATTGTCACAGTATTATCTCTGGGAACATTGTTACACATCCTTCACAAGGTACACCCATTCGGCTACAAGTCAATGCCACATGTGACACTACGCATGTAGTATATCTACTGAAGTGCCCCTGCGGGCTACCTTACGTGGGCAAAACAGAACGCAAGATTAAAACTAGATTGATCGAACATCGCAGCAATATAAGAAATAAAAATCTAAAATCTTGCGTTGCGACTCATTTTATACAACAAAATCACAACATCAGTCAATTACGCTTCCAAATACTGGAGGTAGTCAAAAAACCAGAAGGCACTGACCCAAGAAAATTCCTTCTCCAAAGAGAACTGTACTGGATTCACAAACTTGGATCTACCCTTCCGAAATGTCTCAATGAAAGACTGGAATACAGTAGTTTTTTTGTAAAACCCTTCCTACTCTGAGTGTTCTGATAATGTTCGTTGCTCTCTTTTGACAGCATCTCCTCATCACATATTGTTTCCTAGTGTTTCTTTCTTCTTCCTTTTTTTCATTTTTTTTCTTCTTCATTTTCATTTTCTATTCCTACCTTCACAGGACTCACCCACATCTGTTTCTCTTATAGAAACGTTTTTATTAACGGTTCTTCCTTTCTTCATCTCTTGTTCACTCTTTTTTCCCGGTGTTTCTGCATTTTTCACTGTAGCTTGGTACGTCAAGTCTATTTTTATTTATTTTCCTTTCTTTCCAATGATACTTGCATTTCTACACCTCTGGATGTTCCTCCTCCCGTTTGTTTATTCTTTTTGATATGACGCATAGTCCAGCTCATTTTAGTACCTTGTTTGACTCACTGTTTATCTTTTGTTACAATATCATTAGCTCACCGTTCTGCATTTTCTCTAGAAATGTTTGTTACATTTTATTGGTTTGTTTTTCCTTTAACATTGTTTTTGCTCACATTAGTCACGTTAATGACCGCACCAGTCGGCGATCTACTTTTGTATTCCTGTTGGTTCCTCACTGTACTTACGGGGCACTACCTTTTGTCCCATTTCTATTGCTCGTTCACTCTTATTAACATGCATGCGCGGGCTTTCTTACACTTCCGCATTTTGAAACAGAGCACCGCTATTCTGAATGACTGCGTCTTTTTCCTCGCATATACCCTTGCTACACAGTGGTAAGCTTTTGTTTTGTTCTGCCTCGTATATATTTGTCCACTCGACTCGGTGTTGGTGTTGAGAACTCATTGATTCACAGTTCACTTGATAAATTGCCATACGTTTTGCACCGCATTGGCCGTTCAACGCATTTCATCATTCTATCATTTTATTTGCACCGTTTGTCTTTCGTTTACACTTTTTCTTTCAGTGTGACCTGTTGTTGTTCATTATGCACCTCGTTCTTTTTCCGAACACCTTTAACCATCACCCGTCCACTGGCCATTAAATTCGAGCACCTCACTCGTTTGAGTTAGTACTAACAACCCGGGCCCTGTATCTTGGTAAATCAGCATCTCTTGTTAGAATTTCATTTGTAGATTTCATGGACCCCCTAAAGAAGAGCATCGGGGCTAATTTGAAATGATGTCTTAAAAATACAGACATGCTGTGTTGAATTGTCACTTGGGAACTTCTCGAAATTGATGCATTTGATCAATATTTAGTTCTTGAAATCTTGGCTTTGGACATTGAGAGAACAAAGTGAATAAAACTTTGAACCACATGATCACCAGTGTTTAATTAACAGCATTTGTTTAGCACATAGGAGTGCTCAGGAGCTCCACCTTACACCTGTAAGGTTTTTTCAGTTTGAACGAAACACAATGACAGAGACTGAGTTGCACTAAGGACCTCATTACGATGTCCGTTGGAAAGGTTCTGAATGGCATTCGGATTTTCCTAACCTGTGTTGGAACCCCTGTTTCCAACGGATTCGGAAACATTTCAGACCGACCGATTACGATGGTAGGTAACCATGTGGGCATTCCGACTCGGTTCCAACCGGCATTCGGAAACTCCGAGTCAGTCAGAGCCAATTCGTACAGCTCAATGGACAGTGTTTCCGACTCTGTCTGTCCGACTTGAAAAGGCTGTCGGAAACTGACTTTGGGGGGCCTTAGCAGACCCCCCTTCATCCTGAGGCCTCTAGTTGGGGGCCGTGGCAGTACCCAAGAGAAGCCCTCTAGAACAATGAACAGTGTGACTGTCACCAGGGGGTGCCCGCAACAGGGTGCATGGTTTTTTAAACCACCCCTTTTTTTCAACGGGAGCCTGTGTGGTTGGTCGGAACACAGGCTCCCATTGAAGTCAATGGGAGACTTTTCGAATGGTGTTCAGCAGCATCATAATCGGTCGGTCGGAACCTCCGACTGAGAGTTGGAGAGAACCGATTCCGACAAGGAGTCGGGAGGTTTAGTTTCCGACCAACATCGTAATCAGGCACTAAGTTGTAAAATGACATAAGTTGCTCGAAAGTCAATAATATGTGGAGAAAAACAATTATATGCAGTTGTTAGTTGGTTGTCTGGTTAAAAGCGAATGAGACTCCCCCATGGTAATTAGTTACGTGAACTCCAGAAGAAAACATGTGCCGTTTCAACACTAATTAATTAATCAAGAATAGACTACATATTGGTCGGCTACTTGACTACAGTACTGTTTTGAGTGCTCAGATATGCAATATTTTCTCATTGTCAATAACCAAGGTCTATTGGTGCGAAGCTTTGTTGTTACCCTGGCATAGTGGGGTATATGATACTGTGGCAGCACCTGTTCAAGAATAACTGTATATTGTAGCAGTCACTAGCCCAGCACTGATTTTACTAAATGTTCAGCAATCATCTAACCACTGCTACCTTCAATGTTATGATTATAGGATATTTTCTCATAACCTATTTTAATTCCTTCTCTTTTTTCTGTATCCATTCTGGAGGTCATTACTGCAGAAGGTGGTTGATCACAATAGGATGGATAAAATATTGATCTGCAACATTGTTGAATTCATAAAAGAATCATGAAGGTAAGTTGAGTTAAGTATAGTAAATCAATACATTTGCATAGTTTATGTAAATGTCACCGGAACCAGAGACTATAAGGCAGAACTATGGGCCAGATGTACAAAGCAATTCAATTCATAATCATAACAACACCTTAGCTATGCTTTTAAGTGCATTTTAAGGTTATTTAATCATATATAAGTGTGTTATAACCAATGTCAAACATAAATGCACTTTATCTCCTGAGGCGGAAGCCGGGAGCCACAGGCAACGAGCACTTGCTTTTTTAAACTTTGTGAGTCACGATAAATTGTACTTTGCTTTTAAAATTCGAACTGAGAATCACGAGTGAATGCGTGTGTGTTGATGTTAAAAACCTCACCGTTCCACATTGCCAGCCTCCCGCCCACAGCCTCGCAGCGGATCTTAGCGCTGCCGAGGACACTCAGTAGAATTAAATATTGCCGCCATTTCCCGCCGCACCCTTAGGCCACGCCCCTTTTTACAAGGCCACGCCCCCCGGACTACATAAGACGCGAAAACCCAGCGTCTTGTTAGAAGTCCTTATCTCCTGAGGCGGAAGCCGGGAGCCACAGGCAACAAGCACTTGCTTTTTTAAACTTTGTGAGTCACGATAAATTGTACTTTGCTTTTAAAATTCGAACTGAGAATCACGAGTGAATGCGTGTGTGTTGATGTTAAAAACCTCACCGTTCCACATTGCCAGCCTCCCGCCCACAGCCTCGCAGCGGATCTTAGCGCTGCCGAGGACACTCAGTAGAATCAAATATTGCCGCCATTTCCCGCCGCACCCTAAGGTCATGCCCCTTTTTACAAGGCCACGTGCCTCTTTCCCGACATCTGCTCTCTATAAATTATGTGTCTCTTTCGGTCGCGCAGCGGACGAGCGCAGCGGGCGCGACGATTGCGCGCCGAAGGTGCGCCTAAGGCAAGCCCATCTGCGGCCGTCCGCGCCTGCTCCGGGCCTAGAGCCAGCCTTGATGTTAGTCCACTACCCGCTCAGAGACTAACGTGGACCAGAACACAGCTACTAGACCTAGGTAAGACTTCCTGCTCGTCTCCTACTCTTTGCAACTTCCCTCTACCTAGCCCTTTTTATCACATATGTCTAAACTGCCCTTTCTCTCTATGCCCCGACTGGACTCGCTCCCATAAACCCGCAACCAATCAGCCCCCTCCCACCAAAACCTACTCTATGGGATTGGTGAACTGCCGCTCCCTACCCTGCCACGCCAATGACATCTGGCTATTATTGTCCTCCACATCCTGGGACGCACTATTTTTAACTGAGACCTGGATTAAAGACTCCTCCAACCCAGACATCGCCCTTGCTGTACCCACTGGATACAGCTTTACTGGATTAAGCCGTGAAGGCTCCAAAACAGGTGGAGGAATCGCCGTGATCCTAAAGAACCACCTGAAAATCACTTCAAGGAAAATTACAAACATTAAGCCCATAGACGCTCTATACTTCTCAGTCACAGACTCCACAACAGCCATTCCCTCAGGGATTTTGGTCTATAACCCCCCGAACACCCCCCAATCTGCCATTTTAGAGCTACTGGCAATCGCGGCAGATCTCTCCCTTAAACACCCCCACTTCATGGTACTGGGAGATTTCAACCACCATGTTGATGTAAGTAGCTGCAACCGCGCCTCTCATCTCCTGGAATCTATGCAAAATATAAACTTGATGCAAAAGGTAAAAGGCTCCACTCATACCGCAGGACACACCCTCGACCTTATTTTTTCGAACTGCGAGAAACTTAAAATCCTCCCTCCCATACCCCTGACATGGTCGGACCATTTCTTAATACCTTTCGAGCTACTATGACCCAAATTGTCAAACAGGAGTCTGCCATCAGAATACAAGGCAGAAAATGGCACAAGCTCTCATTTACCGTCCTAGAGCAAAATTACCATAACAGTTTAAACCCTCTTCCAGACGATCTCAACGAAGCGGTGCATATACTAAACAATGACCTCACGACCGCTATAGAGAAAGTGGCCCCACTACAAACCCTTACCTCCCGCAGACAAACACCTTCGGCCCCATGGTTCACTCAAGAACTTAGGGCACACAGAAGCATGTGCAAAAAGATGGAACGACTTTGGAGACAGAACTATGATCCAGGAGCCAAGGCCCTCTACCGACAAAGCCTTAAAGAGTTCCACAAACTCAAACGCAATTCCATGAGCACCTATTTTTCAGATACTATTACCAAAGCAAAAAACTCAACCAAGGCCCTTTTCAATATAGTGAAAGATTTCACTCATCCCAGTGCTCTGTCCACTCCAGTACCTATGTCCCAAGCACTAAGTGAAAACCTATCAAACTTCTTTGAAGAAAAAATAGCCAACATTGCGGCAACTATCCTTCAGAACGGCACCGACATTACCGAAGACCTAGCCACTAACTGCAAGCATGCATTTACTGCATTCCAACCACTCACCAAGGAACACGCTCTGAAATTATTTTTGGAATGTAAATCTGGCTCGCCGCTGGATCCAGCCCCGGCCTTAATCATGAACGAAATTGCCCCCCTAATCATTAACCCTCTACTCGAAATCTGGAATTCCTCTTTACTCACTGGTGTTGTTCCCTCCGCTTGGAAACACGCAATGCTAATTCCAATCCAAAAAAAAGCTGGCATTGATCCTACTTGTCTAAACAACTACCGACCGATCTCACTTTTACCCAAGCCCGCAAAAGTTCTTGAAAAAGCTGTTCAGAAACAACTATCCCACTACCTGGAATCTAACTCTTTATTCCACGATACCCGATCAGGTTTTAGACCAGACTATAGTACTGAGTCGGCGCTACTCGAGGTATCCGAGTCAATCCGAGAATGCACGGATAGGGAGAGGAGGCCATGTTGGTCCTCCTCGACCTATCCGCGGCATTTGATACCATCGCTCATGACAAACTCTTGGCTTGCCTGCAAGAGGTAGGTGTATGCAGGTCTCCCCTCTTGTGGGTAAAATCTTTTCTTACGCACAGAGTCCAACAAGTGATGTTGGGATCCTTTCTTTCCTCCAAAAAACCACTGATCTGGGGCGTTCCGCAAGGATCTGCCCTTAGCCCGCTCCTTTTCAATGTGTATCTCAAACCACTGGCAAAAGTAGTTGAATCCTGTGACGTCAAAGTAACCTTTTACGCTGACGACACCCGACTGGTGTTCTCCTTCAAAGACCACTCCGAAAAATCATTCAACAACTTTCGCCATTGTATGCTTAAACTCGCCTCCTGGATGTCTGCCAACAACCTAAAGCTCAATACAGATAAGACTGAAGTCTTATTTTTTTAATCAGAAATCACCCTTATCTTCCAATCTCTGGTGGCCGACTGAACTCAACCCCCCCCCCCGAACCAGTCCAAGCCGCCAGAAACCTAGGCTTTCAATTTGACACCACCCTCTCCTGTAAGACCCAAATCAACAAAGTCACCTCAGCATGTTTCGGGAAGCTACGAATGATAAAAAAAATCATCCCCTACCTACCGCTAGACTCCCGTAAAACAGTAGTCCCTGCCCTCATCACCGCTCATCTGGACTACGCAAACAGCCTGTACGTAGGTGCCCCTACTTACCTCATTAACCAACTACAAAAAGTTCAAAACGCAGCGGCTAGGCTGATTTGCAATATTCCTTACCGTCATTCCATCTCACCCCACTTGATCAAACTTCACTGGCTCCCAATAAGACTGCGCATTCAATTTAAAGCTTTAACTCTGGCCTTTAGAGCCCTTAATGACCGAGGCCCCACCTACCTACGTCGCAGAATGAGGTGTTCACAGGCACCACGAGACCTCAGATCTAACCATCTCCGCCTCATGACCTGCCCCCGTTTTCGTCTTGCACGCACGGGAGGAAGGGCCCTTGCAGTTGCCACTTCCAAACTATGGAATCAACTGCCCACTGAGTTAAGATTTCTGACGTCAGAACCCATATTCCGGAAAAAACTAAAGACTTGTTTTTTTTCCCAGATCTAATTCTAGTTCTTTCTCCACACTCCCCTGACCCTCTGAGATAATGTATTCAGCGCTGGGACACCTCCTTCGGAGGTAGCTGTGCGCTCTACAAACTACTAAATAAATAAATAATAAATAATAAATAACTTTTGTTATTTCAGTGATTCGTTTTATCAAATACTACTTGCAAAAGTTACATGTCCCCAACCAGCCACGAGCTGAAAGGCTCCTCAGCCCAAGTGCCATAACTTCTACAAGAAGCCAAAAACCTCAGGACATGGACTTTAACATGCGCATAGGGGGTGTTAGCTGCAGGCGGCCAGGTCCTATATCCAGCTCTGAGTGTACAGCTAACCCGAGCTGGATATGGCATTTGGCTGTGCACAGCAGGGGCTGTCCACTGGGCCTCATTGCACCACACTGGACGAAACGTCACTGCGCATTGCCTTTGCCTGTGTGCGTACAAGGGGGGTTTTACCCAAAGTAAGTCACTGGGACCTGGGTCATAGTAGGTACTAGAAGGAGGGGGTCCCAATGTAGAGCCAATTTAGTTAACACACAATTAGATAATAATAACACAATTAAAGCATCCGAAATGTTTAATTCACAAAACAGACACAGTTAGGATATAGTATCCAGCATTTTTCAATATAAAGACGGTTGATTGGTGCCCAGGAGGGGGGAAGTGGTCAAGTGAGGTAGGTGTAGGTAGGGAAAGTGACCGTAAAAACAGACAATAATCTGGAAAAATTGTATCCTAATTTGAAGATACATATGAACACAAATCACATCAAATTAATTTAGTAACACATGCCCCGAACAATACATCAATGTTACAATTTTGCGGAAATGGGGGCTGGAATCCAGGGAATTAGTTGTCCCAGGGGATTAGTTGTCGACGTTTCGACCCACTAGGTGCAGGAATTCGTAGAACCCTTGCGGCGGGGTCTTCATCAGGACGGGAGAAGGGCTATCAACCTATTAATGTTGACAATAGGTATATATTAATAAGTGGTCTACAGAACGCTGTTAGAGACAATAATAAGGCACACGTTGTAAAGAAAAGGGTCAGAACATACCTAACGGGTTACCGCAGGACATCTTAGTTGGAACAGTAGGCGTTTACTGGGGTTGAACATACCTAAGGGGTACGGACAACAATAATTATATAGGACAAGAGTACATTACCACTTGGATGCCCAAAAAAAAGATGGGCTGGTCCGTAGAGACTAGTGTAATAGAGGAACTTACATTGAGTTCAGGCCAACCGCGTACAGGCGGTTATCCGGGACGGCCCAGGGACGAGGGGCACAAGGAAATTCTTAAAACTGTGAATCAATGAGGGAACCGGGTTAAAGTGTACAACCCAGGTAAATAAAACCGTAAATAGCGATTGTAAGATAGTGTGGCTTACCCAAGATTGGGGTTGAAATCAAGGTGGTCCCATTTGTTTAAGGCGACGTGGCGCTCGGGTGTTGTCGGTGACCGCTAAACAATTACTGCCAATTAAAAGGGGGGAGCCAGGTTAGTGAGTTCGCCGTAGTTCAAGGCGGCGTTCGATGCAAATTAAAGGGAATGTGGCTTACCGGTAGTATTCAGTGTCTGCCCTATGGTTAAGGCGACGTGCCGCTCAAACTGGTAGGAATTCGCTGTAATGACAAAATACCAGCGCTAAGTATCACACGGGGGCAAAGTGTTGATAAATTCAAAAACAGAGTGAGCCAGTGAGTTTACCGCGGGGGAATAAATCAGCCCGGCGTCTCCGTGTTTCAATCAGCAGTCTCGGTAGACTTCCTGTAGTGGATGTTGTTATGGAAACCAAGTCACATGGTACCCGATCTGCATAGTAGACAGACTAACACCTCCAATTGAAACGGTGTATGTCATCTAGGAGAAGAGATCGATCTATGGGGGAAACGTCGTCTTAAACGTGGAATAACCAATAGTAGCGTGTGTGTATAAAAATTATTAATAAAACCACATTGATTTGTTTACACATTTTTTCAAAACCGGTATTTTAACACAGTATATAATTGCATAGGACTAGAAACCATAGTTCTCAAAGGATAGACAATTCGAAGGTCAGATCAGTATGTACAGCAAAACAAGTAAGTTGCAGTATGTAATTGCATAAGACTAAAAACCATAGTTCTCAAAAGATAGACAATTCGAAGGTCAGATCAGTATGTACAGCAAAACAAGTAAGTTATCCACGGGTGTATCTATCACATGATGGTATGACCTGGATATCTGTTCAATATAGCAGAGTTTGTTGGATTTAATGGTATTGGTTCGTCCCCAGACTTAGAAGATTTATGAGTGGGGTTAGGGGGCCTGTTGAGAGCATATCAATTATCAAACAGACCTGCCAATATTACTAATACAGGTTGTTAAATAGAAGGAAGAAACCAGCCAAGTTGTTATGACAGTGTGGCCAATTGGGAAAAGGAATTATCATGTTTGTTCAGACCAGATTGAATGGAGTTGAAGAAAAACATCCATTTGAGCTCTCGAATGTTCAGAATTGTGGAGATACTGCCACCTCTGGGTCCCAACTTGGCTTGTTCTAATATCACCCACTGGAGGCTCTCAGGTGCATGGGACGCTGATTTGAAGTGGTCTACCAGAGGAGCTCCCTGGGTCTCACAACGTATCCTACTCATGTGCTGTAGGATACGTACTTTCGCTTTTTGCTGTGTCTGACCAATGTAGATTAATTTGCAGGGACAAATTATGGCATAAATAATGTTAGTGGTGTTGCAATTGCTGAACGATTTCAGGGGAACCTTCCATTCTTTGTAGTGGAATTCCTTTGTCTGCACAGTGGATTCACAAGCCTTACAGTTCCCACATCTGTGGTGGCCAATTATGGGCGGAAGATTCCATACGGATGTAATCGTAGGTTCTTCTGGAGTAGGTAGTAAGGAACGTACCACAAAGTCTTTCACACTTTTTGATTTCTTAAAGGCGTGTAATGGAGTGCTGGCTTGATTAATGTCATCCGATATAAGTTTCCAATGTCGGTTGATAATGTGTTTGATCTTGTTGCTCTTAGTAGAGAAGGTAGTGACACATACAAGACGATCTGATGATTGCGCAGTCTTATCCTTCTGAGTTAATAGTTCTTCACGTGGGTAAAACCAAGCTCTTTTTCGGGCTTTTGACACCAGTCTTTTGGGATAGCCCCGTTCTTTTAAACGACGTGCCAGATCCTCAGATTGTTCGAAATAGTGTTCTTTAATAGAGCAGTTTCGACGAATTCGCAAAAACTGTCCAAAGGGCAGATTGTCGCGCAAAGCTCGCGGGTGGTGACTACTATATTGTAGTAGAGAGTTCCTTTCAGCAGGCTTGCGGTACAGGGTTGTCAATAAAGTCCCTTCGTCCTCATAAATAGTGATGTCCAAGAAATCCACACTTCGGTTGTCAGATTGGATGGTAAATTGGAGATGAGGTAGTTGTCGGTTTAACCACGTGTGAAAAGAAGATAGGTCGGTTGAATCCCCATTCCAGATTAGCAAAATATCATCGATATACCTCATCCAGAGATATATGCTATCTCTGAATGGGTTGTGTCTGCACAGGACCGTATCTTCCTCAAAGGCTGCCATATATAGTATAGCCAGATCCGGGGCAAAAGGAGCCCCCATCGCAACCCCTTGTGTCTGCAAGAAGAACTTGTTCTTGAAAATGAAAAAGTTTTTTGTCATCGCTATCTGTAGTAGTGCGATGATGAACTCTGTCGGTACTTGAACAGGCGCAGGTCTTGTCTGTAGGAACTTGGTTACAACTGCAAGCGCTTCCTGTTGGGGGATGCATGTATACAGAGAAACCACATCGCAAGTTACGAGCAGTTGATGTTGTGGATCAAATGGAAGTTTCTCAATAATATTGATAGTATGAAGGGTGTCCCGGATGTAGGTTTGTGTTGTTTCAGCCAGCGGTTTTAAGAAGAAATCAATATATCTTCCCAGAGGTTCAAGGATTGAACCACAACCAGAGACGATGGGACGCCCAGGTGGGTTCTCCATATTTTTGTGAATTTTGGGGAGTGTGTAGATCGTGGCCAGCCGAGGATGTTGTTGGTTCAAATACTCAAATTCATTTTTGGACAAAAAACCTTGGTCCAGGCCTTCCTTGGTTATCTCGAGGATTTCTTGGGCTATTGCTTTAGAAGGATCCGATCTGAGTTGTTGGTAGCTCGTCCCATCCATCAATTGTCGATTGATTTCAGACACATACTTTGAAGCGTCTTGTACAACAATGGCTCCCCCTTTGTCCGCTGGCTTGATGACGACCTCGGTGTTCTTCGCAAGAGAAAGGAGGGCTGCTCTTTCAGATTGACTGGTGTTATATTTGATGAAGGATTTTTCAGATAGTACATTGTTAGTGTCTCTCCATACCACCGCCTCATATGCCAGAATTTTGTGTGACATACTGCCAGAGGGGGGAACAAAAGTAGATGGAATCCTTAGACCAGTGTTGGAAGGATTCGAATAAGGATTGGCATTCCGGAAAAAGTACCTCAGTCTTATTTTGCGGAAGAATTTAAATAATTCCGTTTTCACCGTAAAGGGATCTGGTCTGTAAGTAGGAACATAGGACAGTCCTTTAGTCAATATTTTAACTTCTTGTTCACTCAAGGAGTAATTGGAAATGTTGACAACAGGATTGGTGATGGGTGAAACGGCTACCACCGGTAGGTCTTGTTGCGAGTCACTCTCTCGCCATGCTGGTCTTGCTGAAAGTGGACCTGCTTGGGCACTTGGCCCCGTCCCGTATCCCAGTTGTTGGTATTCTGGGCCTGTCCTCCTTGTTGTCCACGTATGGTATTGTTGCCTCTTCCTCTCGGGGGTCGCCATGATCCTCTGCGTTGTCCTAAAAAAGGATTGTAATGCGGGGGTGGGGAATTCCTGCACCTGGTGGGTCGAAACGTCGACAACTAATCCCCTGGGACAACTAATTCCCTGGATTCCAGCCCCCATTTCCGCAAAATTGTAACATTGATGTATTGTTCGGGGCATGTGTTACTAAATTAATTTGATGTGATTTGTGTTCATATGTATCTTCAAATTAGGATACAATTTTTCCAGATTATTGTCTGTTTTTACGGTCACTTTCCCTACCTACACCTACCTCACTTGACCACTTCCCCCCTCCTGGGCACCAATCAACCGTCTTTATATTGAAAAATGCTGGATACTATATCCTAACTGTGTCTGTTTTGTGAATTAAACATTTCGGATGCTTTAATTGTGTTATTATTATCTAATTGTGTGTTAACTAAATTGGCTCTACATTGGGACCCCCTCCTTCTAGTACCTTTGCCTGTGTGCAGCAGGAGTTTGCAAAAGTGACTGGACTGCAGCCATGCCCTGATAAATCCAGTCATGTGTGGCTAATGTCCATGTATGACCCTGGGCCAAGCACAGCACTAGTGTGCTCAATAATTATTTTCATTTTTAAAGGATTCGTAACCTCAACTTTGAATTCGCAAATTCTGCAATAAATCATTAAAAAAATATTTAATTGCCATGGAGGTATTTTGGGGGTCCCCACATCAACCTGATAGTCAGGGTAGGTCCAACTTATCCCTGTTACCATTTTTCTTTCTCCCAACACAAGGTGAGAACTACAGAGTATTTTTTATGATGGCCACCCAATCAGAGTGTGCCAGATTCACAAATCTGGCCACATTTGCAAACCTGCACTCCACAACAGGAGAAAAAGATCCCTCTTCCAATGGTGTGCCTTTATTTTTTGATTTGCAAATCCATGGAGGATTTGTGAATTAATGGTCTAGATATCCATAATATTTTCCCTCATCACGCCCAGACAGTAACCCTTTTCATACAGTGATTACTCAAAAACTACTGAATAGATTTAGATCAAGCCAAGTGAATGCACTTCCTTGAGTAAAGTTCTGTTTTCCTTCCAAATTTGACATAATTCCATACAGCCATTTTTTCTGTTTCGATGAGTAAATAGTCCTACTTTTGAGATGCTCATACTTTTAGGTCTCAGCTTGTTGGATCTGTAGAAAATGTGCCATGAAGAACCGAAAGTGGATGTCCTTTTTGGAAAGTTTTGTGCAGATTCCTCAATCTGTACCAAACTATTAAGAAAACAACAAATGATTTGGCTTTAGGTACCATTTTATTGAATAAAAAAAATACATTTATTTCAAATTTGGAAATTATTTCATTGAGTAATTATGTATTTTTAAATTAATTGGGTGTGGTAAGTATCACCTTCTTCCCCCATGTTTTTGGAATGCAGTAAGAATAGTAAAAGTATACAATTTACCAAATGTTAGTTAGCCATGAGTTAGAATAGTAAATCTGATTTTCCCCAATTTATGCACCTTCCGCATTGTTTGTTGGGCTGGAATTTGAAAGGCAAGGAGAGATCATCTCATACGGAGATTACAGGTAAGGCTATGAAGGCCATGAAAGGGGAACGCAAAGTTATTATTTGCGATGAATCCTCCACTAGTGGAGACATACTGGTCTCATGTTCCTCTGACTTTCAAACCTCCGAGGAGGAAGATGAAATAGATGCTGAAAAGGCCAAAAAAGAGAATGCAGATTCCCTCTTTGACCCCTTAGGGGAACAAATGTTTGACCCTAATTCAATTCAGCAACCCCTCTCCCCTCAATGGGAACCAATCAAACGCGTTGCCGATTACGTCCAGTTCTGGATAAGAAGGGAAATATCTAGAGAAGTAAGAACAAAACTGAGATCGGAGTGCCCCAGACCCTCTTTACCTAATAAAGTTGCTCTTACCCCTGAGCTCGACTCTAAAATGCTTACATTCCTCAACAAAATGGGTAGAGACCCAAGACGAGGCCTCGACAAAGGTCTGAAAGGCTGTCAAGATCGTCTCTTAGACGTTTTTGGACCTTTGACTAAAATCTTCGACATTTGTGAAGAGGCCTACCTACAAAATGGCATTATTGACCCAATAGATCTTCGCCAATGGATACAAAGAGCTATCTGCCTTTTAGGCAATACTAATGCCTCCCTTTGTGTCGAGAGAAGAAAGAGCCTCCTTATGAAAATTGACCCTAAATTAGCTGAATTAGCTTCAAAAGAATCTGGCGAAAGGGCCGACGGAATGCTTTTCGGTGAAGACTTCGTCAAGGAAATGGCCAAATATGCAGGAGCCTTCAACTCGATTCAAAAAGTACAAAAAGACATTAAACGTGTTTTTGGATCGGCCGGGAGGATGCGGGGCCGTTTCCCCGGCCGTGGCTTTGGTATTGCAAGAGGCTCCTTCTCCAGAGGTGGATTTAAATCATCATCCTTCCAATCGTCCACCTACTCCCCTAACTTCTTTCCACAAAGACAAAGAGGGGGAAGAGGAGGCAGATACAGAGGAGAAAGAAGAGGCAGATATCAAGGTATGTTTGGCAAACGACCCTTCTTCTACCATTCCAAAGGTGGGTGGCAGACTGGCCTTGTTTATAGACAATTGGAAACGTATCACGACAGACCCATGGGTTCTTCAGACAGTTTCTGGTTATGTAATAGACCTGGTTGCTCCCCCAATTCAACTAAAGGAACCTCCCCTTCTAAGATTTGCAATAGATCAGGAACATCTAGTTTCTCAGGAAGTAGAAGAGTTATTAAAGAAAGGCGCGATAGAAAAGGCAGACCCTTCGCACAGGGGGTTCATAAGCAACCTTGTTGCAGGGTTTCTGTACTCACACAGAACTGTGCACAGAGGAGTGGAACCTCGGCAAATTAGGGTGTCCCAAAACTTACCTTAGCAACCAACTCACCCCTTACCGAGCTAGCTACAGTGTCTCATTGGACATATCAAACTCCCAATGTTTAGACAAACCAGAACATGAACTTACAGTACCTCAGGGTACGTGGGACTCATGAACACTCTTTTGTTATATTATCATTACAAACCAGAACATGGAGTAAAGAAGACACATGTGCATTTGAAATGTTTATTTACTAATGCCGTCTTCTCAGGCGCAGTATCTTAGATAATACAAGTATACTTATTATCAGTATCAAAATTATCAGCATAGTTACTAAGACATAAAAAGCGAATGGTGACAGCATGTTAACATGCTGTAATGAATAAGAGTTAACAACACTTATATCTCACCCTCCCTAACACATAGATTATATTATTAGCTAAGAAGGTCTCTTTGGGTTGTTTTAGGGCGGGCCCATACCTTAGTGTCCTAGCATGAAGGAATCACATCAGCATACACCAGCTCTCTCTGCATGTGCACCGCATCAAGTGTGTTAACAATTCTCGTGCAAAGCAATATCAATCCCGCCTCAAGCCCAAGTTGGCAAAGGCTACACTTGTGTTATGACTATGAAGGCGTGGAGATCAGACCTCATAACAATTCCATATCGTGTTGCTCCTGAAACTTCAGCACTCTCCGTGCAGACATGGTTTATTAAACAAAACTGATATCAGAGCAATAACATATTATTCTCACATACACCACGGCAAACCACTAGGTTGAAAGCTAAGTCAACAATTAAGGGTCGTGTGCAGAAGTAGCAAGAAAGGAAAAATGGCGTTTAAATCTCAAATGTACCTATGCTAACTTAACACGATATAAGGATATATAGGAGCTATACAACACCCCCCCATGATCCGAGAACGGACTAAATAAGATAACAGAAGTGCCATCACATGAGAGCAGAATCCAATTATAAACGAGCATGAATAAAAATTCAATTATAAAAACTAATGCTAAAAAATAGCCCACAAGTATAAGTGGCTCAAGCCAATAGGCAAGAAAAAAATGTCTTGACTAAAAGTCAATAAAATCAAGGAAATGCTATCAATCAGCATGTCAATTTGAGGCAGTGTCTATGATAAGACTGTATATGAAAAGTAAGCCGCAACAGCCTCCAGGAGGAAGTCACTGTCCTCATCCGAAAACAGTTCAGCCATCCAATTTAAAAGATGAAAGGAACATACGTGATCTTCCAGCACCGGATCCTCTATAACCATCAGAGGACAGCTCGGTGGGTTTTCAAGAAAACTTCGTTCCAAGAAATTTCGCGCTGCCGACAACACATCCCAGGGACCCATTAGTCCATGTGCCACCGCCAAGGCCATAATCCTTTCGTCAGAACAAACCAACTCGTGAGCAATGATAGGACTCATCAGTTGATCAAAATCGACGTCAGAAGATATTGGTCCGCAGAGACACAAATCAATGGCCCAAAGGAAATCACAGGTCAGGCAGCGAAATACAGGCTGGACACAGGTGAAATAGGAGAACCGAAAAGATAATCCAAACGCCGTGCTTAGAGTCGCCAACGGCAGTGTGCCATAAAAATCAAGCATGCGGTTGCGAAACCGCGTCAGTAGCAGCTGAGCGTGGTCTTGCACAGGAAGGGCATCCATATTTAAAAAGGCAGAAAACCACCAATGCGCCAGCCGCTAATGCAAGTAAAAACGGGAACCCTCCAAATAAGGATGAAAAAATAGAATGGAAGAAGGCAGGGATGACTCCAAAAATCTTCTCAAAGGAAGTCACGAGACCACCGCTAACAACTTTAAAAAAATGCGCTAGGCCCGTTGTGGAGGATGCGTTAAAGATAGAACGGACCATGGCTCCGAAATGCAAAGGCAAATCAGTGTTTAAAAGAGCCTGAACCTCCGTACGGGTGTTAGCAATGTGAAGCACGAAAGTTTCACGGGCCGAGCTCAAGGCCACCTCTTTCTGGGACAATAGAGCTCTTATTCTAGCCATGCCGCTGAATTCTGCTCCCAAGGTCGGTATCTGTGGCCAAATGGAAGACTCCCTATGTTCACGTGTGGGAGGATAAAGAACATTTCTGCAGCAAATAACTCGCTCACTAACTGTTACTATGAAAGCTATACCTTTAATTAAACCACAACAGTTTTCATTATTGAGCATTAAATAACTACCATTCTCTAACAATTTAAACGTGGGGATGATAGCAGGAACTGGCGTGCCCTGTAAAACGCAAGCCATATTCGGTCGGTCCTTGTTACATGAACCGTGTAACTGTATGTGTCTGCACATTAAAGAATGATCTGGCGTCTCAGTACACTCATCCCCTGTTAGATAAACTTCTTGTTCATCCTTGAAACATCTGTATGTGTATGGGAGTGACCAGACCTCATGAAGAAAACCGCTACCTAAGGGTTCAAAACGACCTATCGGCACATATTTCATACAATTTGAAAACTTATATAAAGCAAAAGGCAGTGTTATTAAACCGTGGATAAGCCACGTAGCAGTAGTGGCTTCTGCCACAGAAAAAGGTAAAGATTCCAACCTTTCAATATGGAGCATAGAAAAGGAAGCATCACGCATTGAAAGCAAGCGTTGTTTGTCTGTCAAATTAAACGGTGAAAATAAAGAGGAAACGTTCATGTATCCCCAGGGAACTTTACCCATTTTCAGAGTCTGAAGTGTCCATGCAAACTGCATGATTGACCGTAATTGATTTTGACCATGGTATAATACTGACACTTCATCATGCACAATATCAACAACAGACGACACAATATTATCTAATGTGTAAATTCTAGAGGAAAGCACGTTAATGCTATTGTCAACAACTGCAAGCACTTTCTCAAGATTCGCCTGATCAATAGCCCTAAGGCGTGAAGCGGCCTCAATCTGTGAGAGTTTCCAAATTTCATTGTAAACCCCATATAACCACCTTTTCGACCTGCCACTAGCTGGGCCTTTAATGAAATCATTCAAATCCACGTCTGCATTCAGTTTGGAAAGGTGATACTTAACCGCAGGTAAAGTTGAATGTTTCAGCCATGCTTGACACAACTTGCCCACAGAGTAAGAGGTGACAGTATGACTCAAATCAAACCGGGGATCAGATCTAACAGTCTTAAAACCGTCAGATTTATTCAAAAATCTTTTTTGGCAAGAATCAGCACTACGGTGCCAAAGCAGCCAACCCCTGGGATTCATACTGGAAATGTTAAAGGAGGAATTAAGAAGCAGAGCCTGTATATCTTTAATGGACAATTGAGTAAAATTACTCCAATTCTCATATTCCTCCAACTCCGGGAAAGACGGGGTGTTTAACCTTTTAGACGTAGCCAATCCAAAGCATGTGGGCTGGGAAATGGTTTCATTTAAAAACAACATATGATTTGGGATGAGACATGCACGGTGCAAAGCCTCAGTGCCTCGTACCTGCCAGGCCCTTGAACCCCAAACTGATTTAAGGTCTATTGTTTCCTTCCATAACTCATAGCCCCCAGTAACTAATTGATCTAGGAAGGCCTTCCTAGATCAATCGGGAAAGTCTAACCTTGGACAGTGGCTAACCTTGGACAGAATCGGTAAGTCTAACCTTGGACAGTGGCTGTTTGTGAAATTTAAAATAAAAGGACTCGGGATTGGACTGGTTAAAGTCAGTGAAATAAGTATACTTTTTAAGAAACGTTTCTGAACTCCCTTGTGTAGGAGCTGGGCAATGTTCCCACTGAGTAAAATTAACAGCCTCCCTTCGGGAAGATGTTTTGTGTAAGAAGTGATTGCCATAATGTTGGTAACAGAACAATTCACCATAATTAGCAGATTCTAAATATAAATCCTCAGCATCAAAAGCAGCATAGTATTTCAAATCAGAAAACAAACTTTCCACAGCATTAACATCCCAATCATCAGAACGAATGTTTTGTTTCACCACATCCCCCATATTAACTCTTAGTACATTAGGAACATTAACGACTTCCGTTGGGCCATGAATCTGAAAACGAACTGCATCCCACGCGATTCCATCCAGAACAGGCCATGCTGTGATGTTAACCAAAGTCAAGTCTCTTTTTAATCTGTGTGTAGAATGTGAAGAGGAAAGTGGGGCCAATGTGCCATTTAAATGAGTAATGCAAGTTCTCTCCTCGACATAGTGTCCATTCATAATCCGAAAAAAATAAAACACAAAACCAATTGACATAAAAAGGTAAACCGAAAAAAGGACCAGCCAAATGTATATCCAAGGAGGAATCAAAAAATGTTTTTTAAACAGGCTAGCATATACCGCAATTTGAGAGGGTTTTTTCGAGGCAAGGGAAGCAGAGTCAAATGAAAATCTGGATTCCGTGGCTAAACGAGCTTGCAGGTCAGTCATGGACAAATTAGTGGGGTATGTATAGTCTGTCTCATCCATGTTAGTTCCGGGCAAATTATTTAATAATGGACTGGAAACAGCAGGTAATTCGATGGCCACTTCAGGTTCAATATTAGAGGCAGTGGGCATAATTGAATCTCTCACAATGGAAGGACAGGAAACAGCCGGTGTCATGCTAAGAAGAATCGGCCACTCTGTGTATCTTGACATTGTCAATAGAAATAAACCTGTTTTCCTTACGACCTGGAAGTGGTGGTAAAATGACTGTTCTTGTGCCCTTCACTCCAAGCACTGGGACTGGAGCTCGATAGGAGGGACCAAACTCTTTCTTGTTGTCGATCTTCTCTCGAACCAGTTCTCCAACTTGGGGTAGCCAGCCAACTACCGGGATCTGCAACGCATCATCCGATGTGGAGGGCAAATGTTCCTTTGCAAGACTGTCTCTGGTCTTTTGTAGATTCTGTAAAACATTGCAATGTTCATCTGCGTCAAAGGAAGTGGCGCGAACCACAGAGTCTAGACCGTCAAGGTCAGGGACGTACATCTTGATGCCAAAGAGCATTTCGTATGGGGTCCGCCCACCCAGAGACCTTCTAGGGAGATTATTAAGAGCACGCTGCACGCCATAGAGGTGAGCCAGCCAGTTTCTGCCAGTGCCTATAACTCGGGCTGTCAAAGATTGCTTTAAATCACGGTTCATTCGTTCAACTACACTATTACCCTCAGGTCTGTAGGGTGACGAAAACTTGACTTGGACCCCCATCGAAGTCATGGCATCCTTATACGCCTTAGAGGCGAAAGCCGGACCCTGATCCGAATGGAAGGTACCACAGGCAAAAATCCCTATAAAGATACGCAAATCTCTAATGACAGTCCGTGAATCAGCGCTGCGATGTGGCCATACCCACACAAAGCGTGTGCATGAGTCAACTGCTACTAAGATGTACTTATACGCAGTATCAGATGAAAAAGGACCGCAGTGATCTAAATAAACACAGCCTAGCGGTTTATTAGGAATGTACAACTGAGTCTGTGGCGGACGCGTAGCAGTTGAAGGTTTAATCTGCTGGCATATGTCACAAAGAAGGACATAATCACGCGTCTGTTTGTACAGTCCCCGCCACCAGAAACGTTGTTGTAGCTGCGTTACAGTGGCTGAGACGCCCGCATGCGCAGACGCCACACCTTCATGAGCCGCTGTAATCAAGTCTGTTCTGCGATCCGAGTTGGGAATCAGCCGTTCCCCAACATCAGGAATTGTCACAAAAGGAACCTTTTCGGGACTTAAGTGGTATTTATACTTCGAAGGGAATCCCGCAGGATGTTTACTTCCCTTCTCAGAGGCAGCAATCGCTGCCAAGATGTCGCTATCAATCTTGGTTTTAGACCTAGTAACTGCTGCAACTAAGTATGTAGATACTGCTGATTTCGCTGCTTCATCAGCAAGCGAGTTGCCAACAGCGTGAACTCCTACGCGCTGATGACCGAGAGTATGAATCACATAAACGAGTGGCAACATAGCCTTAAGCTCTGCCACCCGAACCCAGATCATTTTATGTTTTATTGTGCTACCCTTGGAATCATGAAAATCATTTTGAATCCAAAAGAACAAGTTTTCATTGTAAGATTGGACACAGTAGTAAGAATCACTTACAATTAGAGTAGTAACACTTGGATCTGCGTACTCCAAAGCTAGTAAGAGAGCACGAAGCTCTGCCAATTGCGCGGTGCAATCGCCCAGGGGCAACGTGTGTACCTCCCTGGAAATGAACTCATCATTCAACATAGCACCGACCACAATGGCGCATGCGGAAACGTAGGCATGTTTAGAGCCATGCGCAACCTGCG
Organism: Lissotriton helveticus; assembly: GCF_964261635.1. Lineage (NCBI taxonomy): Eukaryota > Metazoa > Chordata > Amphibia > Caudata > Salamandridae > Lissotriton > Lissotriton helveticus. The sequence goes on along the minus strand of NC_136067.1, from coordinate 1,797,652,095 downwards.
CCGACCCATCAGTGTAAATGATGCAATGAAAGTCCTCTAAAGGTCGCATCGCCAGAGGAGCAGGATGAACGAATTCATACTGCAAGTACTCTTGCGACCGTAAGGAAGCGTCAAAAATAAACATGACATCCGTGGATGACAATGACGCAGCCCACTGAATCCACCGAGGGTGCAAAGCCTTTGAATTTGGTACACTGGCTTTCGTGACTGCCTCCAAATGAGGACAGGGTGTTACCACTAGCATGCGTTTCCCCTGAGACAGTGCTCGTTCTTTTAGAATTGCCATCTGTACAGCAGTTAAAACTTTTTCCACTGTGGGAAACCGCATCTCAGCCGAAGTGTACAAGTGTGACTTGTAAGCGATAGGTACTGTGTCACCTTCATTAAAAGTGAGGTATGTGAAACCCACCGTCCCGGGAATTATTCTTATTACCAGGTTGGTGTGGTTATCACGAGTCAGTAAATATTTAGAAGCGAGCAGATCAGCCTGCAAGGATTGCAAAATGGCTGAATGCTCAGGCAGCCAGCATGATTTTGAGAAAGTTGGTTGTATCAAAGCATACAAAGGCTTGATACGCTGGGCATATTCCGGAATGTAAGTCCTGCCGAAATTCAAAAAGCCCAGTAAAGACTGTAATTTTTTCAGTGTTGTTGGAGCGCGCAATTGTGCGCACTTCTCTAAGAAGTGAGGAGCCAAACCTATACCTTCATTGTTGAGCTCATAGCCCAAAAACAACACTGTGTGTTCAGCAATGTGCGATTTTGCAAAATTAAATTTGTAACCCATGTCTGCGAAGTTGCAAACAACAGAATTTACACGACACAGATGCTCCCAAATATCGTCGTCTGTGAGATATATGTCATCCACATACGAAAAAGCATCAGGGTCGAGTGCCTCCAGAATAGAGACAATTCGAGCGGTAAATATACCAGGACTATTCTTGTAGCCCATTGGAAGACGCCGGAATTGCTTTTGGACTCCAGCGCTCGTAAAACTGGTCCATTGGGAGCTAAAGCTGTCCAATCTGTGGGCATAAAAACCATTGGATATGTCAAGCGTTGTCTTGAAACGCTTACGCACGAGACTATCCACTAGGGCAGAGCCGTGGGTATTCTGTACAGCACAGTTACAGCAATGCGAGTTTAAATGCCGGTAATCCAAAACCAAACGATATGATCCGTCAGGTTTGTTCACAGTAAAAAGGGGATTATTCATCGGTGACACACACGTTTCAATAACTCCCTGATATTCCAATTGTTCAAGGATTTCCGCGACGGAAGATTTAGCTTCACGCCGAATGGGATATTGAGGTTGAGGCTGCGGCTGAGACCGCAACGGAATTTCGTGGCAAGGCGACAATCTATCCCAACCACATTGGTTACGGTACAGAGCCGGCGCGAGAGCCCGAGCCCACTCTTCTGCAAAATGCTGCGCATGCTCTTTCGAGACAGTGTTCGCGAAACTGGGTAGGATCACCTCCTCCCCTCGCGGCGCCGCGAGCACAAAAGGTGGGGGCCAGTCAGCCTCCGAAAGTAAAATATCATATGTAGAAGACAGATTCTCCCAAAATACACCTTTAACGGTACGCTGTATGTCACCTTCAATTAACAGGACAATTTCATATAGTCTTTCAGGGGGAGCAAGTCTCGTATCCGCTGTTTCTATCACAACGTAGACATCAGTCGCTGTCACCCTCAGTAGTGGACGCAGCGCCTCTCTGACTATGGTTATCTCCGCCGCGCTGTCCAGCAAGGTCAGAGCCCACGTCAGATTCCGAAGCCGCGTTCTCACTATCTGTGGCATATCGATGCGCTGTTAAGGCTGCGACTTTCTTTTTCGCAAACTGCGGACGCCTAGGCGTAGAATCCTCCTGCTTCACTGCGCCGTCCGTCTGGCGGGACTGACCACGTCCTTGTTGGCCACCACGTCCACGTCCACCCCCTCCTCCTCCACCGGTCTTCGGGGCCGATGTGTCCTGAAAGGAACGAGGAGAGCGTTGATCAGAACCCTGAAAACGATCAGGCGATTTAATCATCGCGCGGTCGCGCAAATCATAAACTTTTTCGGGTGGCGCAGGAGCTTGTATTGCAGGAAAAGTACCCTGAGTCTGCGTTGTCTGCTTCCCCTGTGTCTGTTTTTTAGGCCAATTCTGTTTTTTGGACTTGGGCTGGACATCTGTCACTGCAGATTGTCCCTGAGGTTGTTTTTTATCCTTCACTGGAAAATATTTTAGACCTCTACTTGTGCGGCCAATTGTCTTATAAGCGGCCACCACAATCTTTGCTAACTGGCGGGGTTTGTCGGCATCGGGCAGAGCAGCCAAAGCATTCGACACCTGAAAGTTAACTGCATCTCCTTTAACATTGGAGAGAATGAGATCACTTATAATCTCAAAAGAACCACACAGGCGCATACCCAATTCAACCGCTGCCTCTGGACCGTGATCATTCTGAACACGTCTAATGATTTCAGGCAGAGCATTCATAGACGGGGTGCCGAAGCACCTCGTATAAACTGCCGCAAAAGTTTTTCCCCAGCTTCCACAGTCAGCAAGTTCAGGAGTAATATCCTTCGGTAGAGTAATCGTTAACATTCTATGTTTATCAGCAGGAGTAGAATTCGGAAAAACCGCCTCCAGTTGATCAAACTTCTCTGCTAGCCAGAATGGGAAGTCATCGTTGTCAACAGGACGCGCACCAAAAACCGAATTTACCATCACTGGATTGAGACGCATTCCGCCTCGTTCCATGGGAGCGGCCGCACCCCCCTGGGGACCACCAGGAAGATGTCGACCGATGTATTGCACTAAAGCACGAATCACGGAAATGGAAACTACATGTAGCCTGCGAATTTCTGCCAGGGTACAAGCCCCGTGATTCGGGTGCGGGGTAAAGCCACCCAACGCAGGCCAATTAGTACCTGGAATTGAGAGTGGACCTAACCTCGCAGGGGACAAAGAGTGGGGGAGGGCGCCATCAAACCAAACTCGATGCTGCCAATGATCAATAGGTATTTCCAATGCCCTGTACGGCGTATATTCAGCCGGGACATCCGAGGCGGTGTAGGAGTGGAACAAACCAGAATTAGCGTCCACAGCCGGAAACGTAACCCAAGAGTAAAACAACTCGTAAGGAAACGCCGGATCTGCACATACCACGAAAATCACAGCCATCCCATCTACTGGGACCTGGTACGTCTGAAGATGGTTGCGTACCGCTACGCGACTATGCTGTGCAATAGCCACCGCTGCCGCCATTACAGAATTGGAAACAAGAAAAAACAAAGAATACTTTGTAGCACAACTGGGTAGGAATTCAAAGAAACCGTTTAGGTAAGAATCAAGCTTGAATAAAGACCTATTTCAAAAAATAGGTAGGTTTCACCAACACCCCGTTTTCCGGAAATGGACGTGAAGGGGTTAAGGCATGAACGATAAACTACTCGAGTGTCATGATATAAGACCACCGAAACCGTTGGGCGCCATGTTGCAGGGTTTCTGTACTCACACAGAACTGTGCACAGAGGAGTGGAACCTCGGCAAATTAGGGTGTCCCAAAACTTACCTTAGCAACCAACTCACCCCTTACCGAGCTAGCTACAGTGTCTCATTGGACATATCAAACTCCCAATGTTTAGACAAACCAGAACATGAACTTACAGTACCTCAGGGTACGTGGGACTCATGAACACTCTTTTGTTATATTATCATTACAAACCAGAACATGGAGTAAAGAAGACACATGTGCATTTGAAATGTTTATTTACTAATGCCGTCTTCTCAGGCGCAGTATCTTAGATAATACAAGTATACTTATTATCAGTATCAAAATTATCAGCATAGTTACTAAGACATAAAAAGCAAATGGTGACAGCATGTTAACATGCTGTAATGAATAAGAGTTAACAACACTTATATCTCACCCTCCCTAACACATAGATTATATTATTAGCTAAGAAGGTCTCTTTGGGTTGTTTTAGGGCGGGCCCATACCTTAGTGTCCTAGCATGAAGGAATCACATCAGCATACACCAGCTCTCTCTGCATGTGCACCGCATCAAGTGTGTTAACAATTCTCGTGCAAAGCAATATCAATCCCGCCTCAAGCCCAAGTTGGCAAAGGCTACACTTGTGTTATGACTATGAAGGCGTGGAGATCAGACCTCATAACAATTCCATATCGTGTTGCTCCTGAAACTTCAGCACTCTCCGTGCAGACATGGTTTATTAAACAAAACTGATATCAGAGCAATAACATATTATTCTCACATACACCACGGCAAACCACTAGGTTGAAAGCTAAGTCAACAATTAAGGGTCGTGTGCAGAAGTAGCAAGAAAGGAAAAATGGCGTTTAAATCTCAAATGTACCTATGCTAACTTAACACGATATAAGGATATATAGGAGCTATACAACAACCTCTTCTTAGTCGAGAAAAAAGACAAGTCTATGAGACCCGTTATAAACCTAAAAGAAGTAAACGAATGGGTGATATACAACCATTTCAAGATGGAGGGTATCCACATGTTGAGAGATACTCTGAGGAAGGGAGATTGGCTAACTCGCCTAGACCTAAAAGACGCCTACCTAACTATTCCCGTTTGTCGAGATCAAAGGGATCTTTTAAGGTTTATTTGGAAAGACACCATGTGGAGGTTCAAGAGCCTTCCCTTCGGTCTGACATCTGCCCCATGGTGCTTTACCAAAGTAATGCGCCCGATAGCAGCTTGGCTGCGTTCAAGGGGAATAAGACTAATCATCTACCTGGACGACATTCTCATTATGTCGGACTCCAAAACTCAAGCCCAAGAACATACCTCCTTAGCGGTAAGAATAATAGAGGAACTGGGTTTCATAGTGAACAGAAAGAAGTCCTGCCTGGTCCCCAGCCAGGAGACTATTTTTCTGGGTTTTCAGATCTCGACGTTGGGTTGTGTCTTGAGATTACCTATGGAGAAAGTGAGAAGGATTCACAGGGAGGTCAGGAAATTGCTTTCCAGGGACTCAGCCATCTTGAGACAAGTGGCAAGGGTTATAGGCCTGCTTACAGCCTCAATCCAAGTGATATTTCCGGCACCTCTGCATTACCGAGCGATGCAAAGGTTGAGGACCTTGTATTTGAACAGAGGCGTAACTTATTCTCAGAAAGTAATTCTAGATTCAGAATCCAGGGAGGAACTAGCCTGGTGGTTAGAGAACCTCGAAGCATGGAATGGCCGTGCAATATTCGGTCAAAATCCAGATATGATTATAGAGTCGGACGCGAGTCTTCAGGGTTGGGGCGCAAGATGTGGTTCCTTGACCACAGGAGGAACTTGGACAGCTCAAGAGAAGGAAATGCACATCAATTACCTGGAATTGCTGGCAGGATCTTTTGCCGTGAAGAGCTTCACAAAAGATCAAGTAAAGTGTTGCATTCTCCTAAAGATGGACAACATCTCTACGGTCAGATATGTGAACAAACTAGGAGGCCCTCGCTCGAAGGCCCTTGCAGATCTGGCGAAAGAATTCTGGCACTTTTGTCTGAACCAAAATATCATGGTTCTAGCTCAATATTTGCCTGGCGTGAACAACTCCATCGCCGATTGGAATTCACGTCAACTGAAAGACTTCAGCGATTGGAAACTCAACAATCAAATCTTTTCTTTATTGGACAAGATTTGGGGTCCCCTTCTCATAGATCTCTTTGCGAATCGCACCAATGCTCAGATTCGGAGATTCTTCAGTTGGAGACCAGATCCAATGGCGGAGGCAGTGGATGCTCTAATGCAACCATGGATAGACTCTCCTTGCTATGCGTTTCCCCCCTTTGCTCTTATTCAGAGAGTCCTTCTCAAAGTCAAAATGGACAAACCACAAATTGTCCTAATTATTCCTTTCTGGCCCTCTCAAGTTTGGTACCCGGATCTCCTAGAGATGCTGATTGCCGACCCAGTACTTCTTCCGGACATACCAGACTTATTAACCAACGCCTCGGGAGACTTTCACGATTTAGTCCTTCAAGGTCATCTCAGACTAATGGCCTGTTTGATTTCGGGAGAGCCTCTCAAATGTCAGGCTTATCTTCGGAGGCTTCAAATCTTATCAAGGACTCTTGGGCACCTGGAACCTCAAAGGCTTACAGGTTGGCTTGGAAAAAATGGTACTGTTGGTGTACTTCAAGGGGTTTGGATCCCTTTTCAGCCCCTCTAGTTGAGGTTGTAAACTATCTCTCAGAAATTTTCCTTGGAGGAAAAGCTTATAGTACCGTTAATATCCCTAGATCAGCTATCTCTTGGGGACACGATTTAGTCGATAGTCTCCCTGTTGGTCAACATGATGTCGTTAGAAGGCTTTTAAGAAGTGTAAGAATTAAAGCTCCTCCTGGAGCTAAATACTCTTCACTTTGGGACGTGGATTTCGTTCTAAAAGAACTCATGTCCTGGAGCGAAAATGAATTTTTGTCTCTCAGGGATTTATCTTTGAAATTGGTCATGTTGTTATGTTTAATTTCATTTCGCAGAACTTCTGATGTGAGAGCCCTAGAAGTTTCTGCTTGCAGGTTTGTTCCAGAGGGTGTTTGTTTCACCATTTCAAAAAGAACCAAAACTATGTCTAAGACTATTTTCTATCCCAAATTTGATGACTGTAGAAAACTTTGTGTTGTAAGATGTATACGTGAGTATGAAAGCAGAACAGAATGTCCGAGGGCAAATTCCGAATCACAATTAATTATTTCCTTTAGACACCCTCATAAGGCTGTTTCCCCTCCTACTCTAGCTCGCTGGGTTAGAGAAGTAATGTCTAGGGCGGGGATTGATTTATCCAAATTTGGGGCGCATTCTGCTAGAGGGGCTATGGCTTCAAAGGCCTTCTTCTTAGGTGGTGGTTTATCAGCCATCTTGTCATCAGCTGATTGGTCTTCTGATTCTGTTTTTAAGAAGTTCTATTTCAAACCTCTGGACTGCCCGGTTTCGAATATTATGGCAAGGCTTTAAACATGCATAATATTGGCCTCCGTGCCTTGCCATAAAATTCAGATTTTCCACAGTTCAGTGGGTTGAAAATCATGATTTTATTAAAGACACGGAGGCTGATATTATCCCTCCCTGTCTTTTTCCCACCCTTATAACTTCTGTTTAACTTTTTCAGGTGCTGATAATAAGAAGTAATCTGTTATGGATTCTACTCTGGTTGGATTTCAAGTTTCTTAGTTTTACTCAATTCTTCATGGATTAATTCTATGGACTGTTCGCAGCTCGAAGAAGGAATATGGCTGCCCTTCACAGAACCTTGTTGACTTTAGAATGCTATCTTTTAATTCTAAATTCTTTGCATTGTTTGCTGTTGCTGCTGTGAGTTGGCAATTAAAGAAATATGCATAATATCAGCCTCCGTGTCTTTAATAAAATCATGATTTTCAACCCACTGAACTGTGGAAAATCTGAATTTACCTCCCTTATATGAAAATTTATTATAATGCTTGTTACTAGATCGCTAGAATAGTAAATTTGACTCCCCACCCCACCCCAATATACCCTCTTTCTCCAATGCATTGACATTCACCGATATTTATCAGAACAGACCTTATTAAGAGTATGGCAGTCCTGGTATCGGCATTCTTGCGTTGGCGGTTGGGCCACTGCTGTCCACCGGCTGTATTGCGAGTGCGGTGGTCAGTCCACCAGCAGCCCGCTAAAACACCGCTAGCACCACTAGTTTCCTGGATTCCAAGGTGCTTGCTTTGTATGAAATGAGGAGGAATGGAGGTAGTGCTGATACCGGCACCACCATCCATCTTACGACTTGCCCTTCTGCAAACCTTTTCATGGCGGTGCTCTTGCCATAAAAAAAGCTGGCAGAAGGGTAAGGAGGGGGCCCCCATTAGAGGCCCGGGGAAAATCTGCCTATGCGGGTGGGTGCTCGGGGCACATGATGTGCCCCATTCATAAGTGCACGGTTGTGTGTGTACTGTGTGGCATGCACGGCATGGTGCATGCCACACCATGCACGGTCCAGCAGTCAGCACTGTCACAACGGCGGTATGCTATATAGGCTCCCTATATGAGCATAATATGTCCAACGCCGTGATACCGCTGCCACACTTCCCACCAGCCCTGGACTATACTCGTAATTTTGATTGGGATTTATTTTTATTTGTATACAGCATGGAATGAACAATTTTAATTCAATTAATTTTATATCACATGATAACATAATTTTTAATGCTTATGTATTAAACTAAATATTTTTTTAAGTAATACATTTATGTTTAAATGATTATGTTATGTATTGTTTTAATATATAACATTTTTAATATTCTGACAAAACAAATGTGTACTACAATATTTTGTGGTTGGTATTCTGTCATACAACCACCCGAGCATGAATACTACTCTGTCCATCATCCTATGCTACATTATCTATCAAATCCCCACTATACCTTTGCTCGAGCCATCACTACTGACAAAGCTACTGAATGTATTTACTTATAAGAGGGTCTATAAAAATGGTCCTCAGTCCTCTGCCAATTTTGCAGAGCGTGTGAGGCCTGCAGACCCACCATCCAATGCTCTCTCGCTAGAATCCAATTCACTAACTGATCGCTAATTGACTAACTGCATTCCTAAAGAGCTCACTTCCCCAAAGGATCTCTTGGCACTAACTATTCAGTGATTTTTAGAGCGGCTGTCACTATGATTCATGACAGACCTTAGAGTGCTGGTTTTAAGACAATACAAAATGAGTGAGATGGGTTTTTCAATGAAATAGACATCTAGCAAGGTGATTATTCGGGGACAGTAATTGTTGTGACCAACATCAGTATGTAGCAACAGAGGCTGATGTATGTATGTACATATAGGTATCCATTTAGCTCAAACCTAGCATCAAAGTGTAGTTTTTGAACATTTGCATTGCACAGTTGTGGCACATTTCATACATTTGTAATATCTTTCGGCACACAGAGATTAAGGGCTCGATTTCCATAGGTACATTTACATGGTTAGATCTACTTGCATGTAGATCTGCCCCTACACGTAGGTATATACATTACCTCCTCAAATTAAAAGTGTACTAAATTTTAAAATAATGCTATCTATTAATTTAATTTATACACATTCATTTTAAAACAATAATTTCAAGAATCAACCATGCTCACTAAAAATTTTAATTCATAAGACACTTGGTAAAAAGTAATGCATTAATTAATTTAACTGCTTTTAATTTTTTTAATACTAAGTTAAAAGAATTAAATGCATTTTTTTAAATGAACTGTATTACATTTAAAGAATCATCAGACCAAAAGATTGTATATATAATTTAAATGTGGTCTTTATTTAATTAATTCATATGGGGGTTATTTTAATTCCCTGCTGCTGCAGTTTTCTATGGTAGTGTGTTGTACTACCAGCGCTTAACTTGCTCAAAGGTTGGGTTGGAAGACATTGCAGTCTGTTCTGGCACCAATATGGTTGTGGTAGATTAAGAAGTGTATGTTGTGCCTTATAGTAGTCTTACTCTTATTTGAGGGGGGGAGGGGGTTTATTGGGTGTCTCTCCACAAACGCCTTTTAAATTTCCCCTTAAAATCACCAATCTCAGAGTAATTATTCTGCATTTTCCCACCTCTAACCCTGCTCTCTCTAACATTTACTACAAAAAGATTACATAATTATGCAGAAATCACTACAACTGTGGCTAACCTCTCCATCCAGAAAAGATAAGAGAGGTAAAGGTGGAACTCTCTACTTGAAGGTTAGTGAATTACAATTTGTGGTAATAAATAGTTCTATTGGAGTACTGCCTTACGTACTCACAAATGCAGTTTGTTTACAAGACACTAAGGGCCTGATTACGAGTTTGGCGGATGGGTTACTCCATCACAAATGTGACTGATATCCTGTCTGCTGTATAATGAGATTCATTATGTCCATATCATAATAAGGCGGACAGGATATTCAACATATTTGGGATGATGTAACCCATCCGCCAAACTTGTAATCAGGCCCATAGTGATTTTCCTGGAATCGCACGATTTTGGTCAAGTAGATCATTAAAGGTGTCCAATACAAACACTTGATTAGGCAGGAGGCACAGTACATTTAATTATGCTGTACAAATGGGATAAAACATACCGAAAAACAGTTCCAATATAATGTTGTTTGTCAACACCTACCTTTTTTAAGCAGGTGTCTGTTGAATACACAGGTTGATGGCAGGTTCCTTTAACAATGCTACTAACTGTTTGTAATGGATTGCCTAGTGGGCCTGTTCATTGTTAGGCAACTTGTGTCCTACACCTACCATATCTTCTTTGCCCAAACTCTTTCTACCTGATGCCATTGTTCTACTTTTTTCTAATAGCTTGTTATATCTGGGGTCCTGTCTTGCTCAGACAACTGTAATTTACCATCTTTGCTCTTACTAGGGGCAAATGTGTGCATTTTGGCTGACAATGGCAGTTATTTATTTATTTATGTGCCGCTTTCTACAGCACAAACAAGATCGAATTGTTGCCAGAGTGCCTTACATAATAGCAGTTTCAAGCCAGTGAGAAACATTAGCTATTAAAAAAATGCATACTGTGTCACATGAAGTGTAATACAGCAATGGTACCAAGGATCACTCATATTAGGAACTTGTGTCAAAGGAGAATAATCTTTAATTCTCTTTTGACTGTATCTAAGGATAGAATTGCCCTAATTGCAACTGGAAAAGAATTACAGACCACTCAAGTACTTCCAGAGAAAGATCGAGTTAGGGCCCTTATTTTCTTAAATCCCGGTGTTTTGATGAGCATACTGTTGCTGCTTTTAAGGATGTGTAGTCCACCTGAAGTGGTATTTTGTGACCAAGGTGAATGGGTGTGTCCAGAAAAAGAGCTTTATATAGGATGCTTGCAAGTGTAAAGATGCTCTGCTAAAAAGAAAGCCACTCCAGAAAGTTCAGAATCACTGGTCAGACTTTGCATGAATAGCGGTGTTGCGGGAAACTAGCTGTAATTTCGAAATTCCTATTACCAAAGTGTTTCCATAGTCAAGGCTCGATAGTACAAGTGTTATTGTATTATGTCATTCCTACTGCATTCAAAAAGCTTTGATTCTAGGTTGAAATTTCCTAGCAGTTCTACTGGTTGGTTAGCCTCGTCTATTTTATTTTAAATTTATAACAAACCATTGAATAGATATTAAAGTAAAAATGTTTAAAACAAATCTGAAACAAATTTCTGAAACAAAACAAATGATACTTTTTTACTGAATACTATAAATTATGAATTTTAAAACACTAGCTAGCCATAATCCTTTTTAAACCCAACAACTTGAAACTTGAACCTATATATATGCAAAAAAGGAGGAGAGAACTCTGGGTAGTTCTCAAGTTTAGGTGGAAAGCAGCTCCTGTATAGAGCACTCTCAACACCAGCGACACTCTAGGTCTGCTCACCTCAAATGTCTGCTTTTCTATCAAAGTCTTTAAGCAAAGGATTAGCACAGTGCCATCCATGCCGAGATAGAAAAGGACAAAGTCTTTTGCCATTTCTACAGCAAAGTCTTTAAGCATAGGACTAGCACAGTGCTGTCCTTGCCGAGCTGTAAAATGACAAAAGTCATTTACCACTCCAGGCACAGTATTACAGCTTTAAATTGGTAAAATACCAATCAAGCCGACCTGAAATGAGTAAAAGCAACCCTTGACACAGTGTTTCGCTCTAATTAGGGCTCTTCAGAGAGATATAGCTTTGTCCAGACACAAGGGAGCACCCAGTATTAAGTCAAAAAATATCCTTTCAGGCATATGGTGACGAATAAATTATGCAAAAACTGAGTAGGTTCTCAAGTTTAGGTGGAAAGCAGCACCTGTATAGAGCACTCTCAACACCAGCGACACTCTAGGTCTGCTCACCTCAAATGTCTGCTTTTCTATCAAAGTTTTTAAGCACAGTCATTTTACAGCTCTGCAAGGACAGCACTATGCTAGTCCTATGCTTAAAAACTTTGCTGTAGAAATGGAAAAAGACTTTGTCCATTTCAATCTCGGCATGGATAGCACTGTGCTAATTCTCTACGGTGTATTATCAAGTCCATTATCGCTGCTTTAGCTGCAGTTTTTGCCGCTAAAGCGACAATAATGTTAACGCTGTGCTTGATAATATGCCCCAAAAAGTGCAGGGTTACCTTGTAAATACAACGCTATTGTCGTAGTCCCCTCTTCTATGTTCTATTGTCATAGGAAAACGTACCTTGCCTCTGGGAACACTTACATTGCAACTCATCGGAGATGCAAGGCTAGCTGTTACCAAACCGGCTGCTAACATGCGTTGATGCATCTTATCGTCATCTAGTAAATAGGGCGATATAATTTTCAGCGCATTTCTTTTTTTTTTTTTCAAATGCAGAGAAATGGCACTTGTTAATATGCTGTCTAGTTTGGTATGACTGACCTGGAACCTCGACTCCTACCCTACTGTAGAAAATAGCAGTGTCTCGGGGGTAGGCATGCCGAGACACAGTAGGAGCCGGTCCTGGGGGGTGGTGTTCCCCAAGGCTTTCGACTGCTCCGGAATGGGTGGTGATCACCGGGGCTTAGAGGGACCTTTGAGCCCTCCAACCCATTGTTTTTTAAAGCCTTGAAGAGTAGCGGTTCCTGGAGCTGGACGGGGCCTTTAAGCCTGTCCTACCCAAGTATTTTACTGGGGAGTACCTTTGATTCCCCCCACACATTTATTTTGTAGCACTGAGGAATGGCAGTCCCCTGGCTACAGGACTCCTCTGAACCCCAATGAAATGTAATATTTTAGACTCCACAATTTGGCCGTCTCAAGGTAGCTAATTTTTAAACAGGTACAGGAGCCCATACTTCATTTTTTGTTTTTTTTTATGGCGGCTCCATGCATCCAGCGCACATTTCTCCGTTTTTTTTTTTTTTAAACATGCTTTTGGACATGGACTGTTTTAAACTCCTAGATACTATGCATGTACTGGTCTAATAACCTTTACAGTTGTGTTTCAGGCGTACAATTCTCTAGTTCGTATACCTACACTACAGCAAACACATACCATAGTGAATCTTTCAGTACTTTGAGGCCTATTAGGATAGCGGACGGACTTGCGTCTGTCCGCCACCCCCGAGGTGGAGGGACCGTCCGCAGGGGCAGCGGTGGTCCCCTCCGTTGCAATTAGGATGTGACCACCTACCTGGCGGTCACATCCCGTATCTTTAACCTTGTGGCGGGTGCTGCTTGAAGCAGCACCCGCCGCAAGGTTAAAAATGCATGATTTGCATTTACATGCACAAAGCGGCAGGCACCGCACGGTGCCTGCTGCTTTGTGCATGTAAATGCAGGGGGGTACCATAGGTACCCCCACGTGCACTCCCATCCTCCCCAACACCCTGGGGGCCCGCAAGGGGCCCCCAAACACAAATGACCACATGCTTTTCCGCAGTGGAAAAGCATGTTTCAACACACATCCTAATTTGGCTGACGCTGTCTTGCAGATACCGCCACCAAAATAGCGCTCATCATCCCGCGGATCAACATAATGTGGCAAAAAAGAGAAAATCTTCTGGTAAGATTGCTAAGAAGTTTATAAAAAATGTTTCTAGATCGAAAAAGAAGGTTCAAAATGTTGAAACTAGTGATAACGCTTAAAAAAAAAAAATCTAAATAATAGGAAAGGAAAAAAAGCAAATGTAGAATCAAACAATTCGACTTATGATAAAAGAAGAGAAAACCAGTATAAAGAGATATGAAAAAAAATATTTTAGAATAGCACAGTACTTAATTTGTTGAAAGATTTGAAGAAATATAAAAAGAGATCACTATTTTATAAAAAGAAGAAGCATATTGAATCCATTGTTGAAAAGGCTTTTGAAGTAAAAAGAAAACTATTTATTTTAGTTTGAAACAGAATTAGATCACTAGATAAACCAATCCATTCAATGAAGGCCAAAAGTAAGAGGAAAAGTGTAATTAACAGAAGTAATTTGTGTGATTTTTTGGGGGTGAATGGAAACGCAGTTCAAGTTCAGGGCCTTTCTTTAATGAAGAGAGTTCTTTTCAGACCAATGATTTGTTGCATGCAGTTGACATCAGTGGTCGAGCTTATGAGGTTAGAAATGGTTGTCCAATTGACAAAGAAAAATTGGTTCCCAGAAATGCAGAAGAAGTGACAGCTGATGAAGTTCTAGACGTGCTAAAGGAGAATTCTTTTTATTTCTCCTCATTTTTTCTCTTTCAATATATGCTCAAATGCACAAAATACATTGAAGGAGAAAAATGTGTTCATTGATTGTTTTTGTGCAGGAAGGTAAACCTTTTTGTACAAAAATATACTACACATGACACAGATATTCTTGCATCATGGTGCAAGGGTGCCTATGAAACCACATGTAGTCTAAGCAGCAGTGCAGAGAGAAGCACAGAGTTGTAACATATTTATGTATATATATTGCATCCCTGTGGTTCGGAAGTACCTTAGCATGCTGTAGGTAAGAGCTTTTTTTATGTACTTTTAAATTTATTTTTTTTTTTAAGAAAAAAAAGTCAACAGGACGAACAAAACCATAAACTTTGAGGGAATAAAAAATTCACGCAGTGCATTCTAACTTCCACAAATTGGGGACGTATGTCTGGTGGTGATGTTGAAGGTGATGCCCCAGAAGTACATGGTATTGCCAGTGGTGGAGGTGCATTTTGGCACAGTCTTCTTAATTCTTCGTGAGCATAGTTCACAGGATGCAGGGATTGGAGGTGCTTGCGCATACTAGCAGTGCCACAAGAGTATTTGTTGTTTGGATCTCCTCTGGACAGCACTGCCTGGAAAATCTTACCTGTCACCTTGGTGGCATTACATTTATTTTGCCCCTCCGGAAAAGTAAAATATTTCCATACGATGGATGGGTATCTTTCGGGAGGTGGAGGTTGTGGTAGAAATTGTTCAGCAACAAAATGATCAGAATAGGATGATTCTTCCAGTGGTGTAGCCATTTTTATCTCCAAAAATGAAATTCAGGTTTCCAATGAAAAAAAAGTGAGGTTCTTCTCAGGACAGGTCTTCTCCTAAGGAAAGTCTAAGAAGAGTAATTGAAATGGATGGGGTTCTTCAATAGTTAGAATAATAAGTGTTATAAACCAATCAAATCTCTTTTTTTTGGGTCACATGGGATCCGCGTTGGGTGCGTACACACAAGACGCACCTAGTGCGGCTTCATGAAATTGCATTTGAAAGTAATATGTTTATTAAAATTAAAAGAATATTATTTTTTTGCCTTAATATTTATATTAAATACATATATATATCTTTCTGTATATCGAAAAATGTTGTTGAATTCGCCCGCCCACCGCGTTGAGCACGTAGATGACGTCATGCGGAAACGCGCCAGTATGGCGTGATACGTATATGTCGCGTACGCGTTTGAAGTCACGCACGAGTCACATAGCGATCGCGCATGAAAATACGTACCCATCGCACACCCTACGCGGATGCTACAGAGCAATTCTAAAACGGCAGCTACTTTCCGCACAGTAATCAAAAATGTGCGCTTTGGGTGCCCGACTCCTCAAAAAAATTGAAAAAGAAAATATTATACAAATATTTAAAAAAATATATATATATTTTACATTTTTTTAAAATAGATATTAAAAATGTGTAATGTAATCTAAAAACTAATAGATTAAAAAAAATTAGTAAATCAGTATCAAAGAAATAAATCTAACAATTAATACATTTAAAAATTGTCATAAAAAAACCTTTGAAATTCACTAAAAAAACCATAGTTTCAGATATGTTATAGTTAGGAATTAGCATTTAAAAAACCTTAGAAATTTACTGAAAAAACCATAGGCTTCAGGCAAATTATAGTTAGGAATTAGCATTTAAAAAACCTTAGAAATTCACATATATATATATTTTCTCCATTTTCACCTCCTTTCTGGGGGTGGTGCGTGTGTCTCCGGCAGGACAAAGCTGGTAACAATTGTAACGATAATTGAACATGCACTCACTTGCAAAGAGGCCGGTGCCATGCCCAATGCATTTCGGTCCGTGACTCGGACCTTGAACCGGTGATCAAGGTCCGAGTCACGGACCTAAACGCGTTGGGCATGGCAATGCCCTCTGTGCACTAAATAATGAAAGGTTAAGCCAGATCCCAATTGAGTGCTTGTTCAATCATCGCTACAGCGGAATTTGCTTCACATTTGAATCGAAGTATGTGGTGTATATATTAGAATGTACCTGCAAGAAGCAATACGTGGGAAGCACGATTAACACATTGAAATTAAGAACTCTCCAACATTTGCGGGCCATCAAGAATAAAGGGTTCACCTATCCGATGGTTAAACATTTTTGTGACTTCCACTCAAGTGACAGCCAACAACTAAAATATTTTGGCATACAAATTGTGAAGCAAAAAGAAGCAGGAGGTACCTTGAATCTAAGACAAACAGATATTGACTTAGCTAAGCCATTGGTACTCTATATGGACATAACTTGGATGCAGAATAGCACAAACATCTGTAGAAATTGATATTCAATCTACGAACAAGAACATTGGAATAGCAATTCACACTCCTTTTACACCTTGGAGATACTCCTGTTACTCTCAGCTTCACAAACAAAGATAAAAGAACTCAAAAGGGACAAACTAGAAATTGAATAATGTTATGATGCTTCCCCCTCTCTTTTTTATTAACTTAACTGAGATTAAAACATATTAGAACTAGATAAGGAATTATTTTATAACAGGTTAGGAAAAATCATGATCAAATCTGACAAACAGGGAGTCTATTTCAAAAAAATAACTTGTAGATATTATGTTCATGGTATGATATACGAATTGATGGAAATGTACTTTACATATACTTGAATCACAAGACGAGAATGTTTGTTTACCCTCAAATAAATCATATGTACTGATGCACAGATCACTTTATGATATGGAAATTCTCTTGTGAACTGACAAATGCATATATATGATTTGGGTTTCTTTCAACCTGTACCTCACTTGTAACTGAGGCTACAACAGAATGATTTTCTTCTCACTTTAACCTATAAAATACAGATGCATATGTCACTTTATGATATGGAAATTCTCTTATGAACTGACAGATGTATTCATATGATTAATGTATTATTCGACTTACTTACTTTACTTATAATTGAAATGAAAAGGGAATATTTCTACCATTTTAATCCATATTATATGGATGCACAGGTCACTTTATGAGGCAGAAATGTTTCCAAAATTGCCCGATGTACAGAAGACCATCAGTTTCTTAACTCAATGGGAACCTACTCAGATTGAGGTACCCTCTTATCCTTTTTATATAGATAAAAAAAGAAGTCCATCACCTATACCAAATTTACAGATATATATTTCACTTAATTAATATGGAAAATTTCTCATGAATTGACAGATGTCTATATAAATTGGGTTTTAATTTAGATGTACTTTACTTGCAATAGGATATTTCTCGTTCTCTCTTTTTTACCCATAACAGATCACTTTATGATACAGAAATCCCTCCATGGATTAATATATGTGCATATAAATCACATGATTTCTCAATCTGATGAAAAATACCCAGATTGAGATAATTGTTTTATTCATAAAAAAAGACTCCTATAATATTTTCTTATAGTATAAACAGGAATTAATTCCCTGTCAAAAACAAGAAATGTATGTACCTGCACTTTCTGTCATATATAACTAACTCATTGTACTTTACATGTAATGTGTTAAAATGGCTGACTAAACTTGCCACTGTTTGTATATAAGGACTAGCAGTCTAGTAACTGAATAGTAGTAGAAAGTAACGAGGGATTAAGGCCTTGAGCACTTTAAATGATGCTCTAGACGAAGGGACTTTATGGTCCAGTAGAAGGCTGGGAGCCGAAAAGCGTAGACCATCTATAACTTTTTGATTTGCACTATGGTGTGCTAAATAAACACTTAAAAAAATTAACTTTTCTTTATTGTGCTGTGAATTCTGTCGCCGTGTGGAGGAGCGAAGATTGTTGTACATATGAACTTTAAGCAATATCAGAACTTCGTGTGGCTCTTCTTGAAGGGGAAACTGCAAGTGTTTGGATGTTAAAACGGCCATCCCGGTGGGAAGAATGAGCTCACCGCGGCTGCGGGTCCTTGCTGATACCATTGGGTCTCAGCAGTTGGGAACGAAGGATCTGGCACTCGGCAGGGAGTTGTCAGTGACGCTTGGTGATGGCACCTACAAAGCGGGACAGTTGTCCGCCCGAATTTGACTTTTGACCCACTTGGGATTTATTTTGTTCACTCACAGACTTGGGAGCACACCCACAGGGGAATTATGGAAAATTGCACTACAGATCCCATAAGGCCGTAGGGCCACGCCCACTGGGGCAGGAACTTGAAATTGGTGCGAGATCAAGATGCTCTCATCTCTTGCAAACTACACGCCGCTGACGAAGGGAGAAGTCCTGAAACGCGTTTGGCGTTTAATCCTCAAAGACGATTTCGAGTGAGACGCTGTTTGCAAGCTGCCATTAAATGAACTTTAAGCAATATCAGAACTTCGTGTGGCTCTTCTTGAAGGGGAAACTGCAAGTGTTTGGATGTTAAAACGGCCATCCCGGTCGGAAGAATGAGCTCACCGCGGCTGCGGGTCCTTGCTGATACCATTGGGTCTCAGCAGTTGGGAACGAAGGATCTGGCACTCGGCAGGGAGTTGCCAGTGACGCTTGGTGATGGCACCTACAAAGCGGGACAGTTGTCCGCCCGAATTTGACTTTTGACCCACTTGGGATTTATTTTGTTCACTCACAGACTTGGGAGCACACCCACAGGGGAATTATGGAAAATTGCACTACAGATCCCATAAGGCCGTAGGGCCACGCCCACTGGGGCAGGAACTTGAAATTGGTGCGAGATCAAGATGCTCTCATCTCTTGCAAACTACACGCCGCTGACGAAGGGAGAAGTCCTGAAACGCGTTTGGCGTTTAATCCTCAAAGACGATTTCGAGTGAGACGCTGTTTGCAAGCTGCCATTAAATGAACTTTAAGCAATATCAGAACTTCGTGTGGCTCTTCTTGAAGGGGAAACTGCAAGTGTTTGGATGTTAAAACGGCCATCCCGGTCGGAAGAATGAGCTCACCGCGGCTGCGGGTCCTTGCTGATACCATTGGGTCTCAGCAGTTGGGAACGAAGGATCTGGCACTCGGCAGGGAGTTGCCAGTGACGCTTGGTGATGGCACCTACAAAGCGGGACAGTTGTCCGCCCGAATTTGACTTTTGACCCACTTGGGATTTATTTTGTTCACTCACAGACTTGGGAGCACACCCACAGGGGAATTATGGAAAATTGCACTACAGATCCCATAAGGCCGTAGGGCCACGCCCACTGGGGCAGGAACTTTAAATTGGTGCGAGATCAAGATGCTCTCATCTCTTGCAAACTACACGCCGCTGACGAAGGGAGAAGTCCTGAAACGCGTTTGGCGTTTAATCCTCAAAGACGATTTCGAGTGAGACGCTGTTTGCAAGCTGCCATTAAATGAACTTTAAGCAATATCAGAACTTCGTGTGGCTCTTCTTGAAGGGGAAACTGCAAGTGTTTGGATGTTAAAACGGCCATCCCGGTCGGAAGAATGAGCTCACCGCGGCTGCGGGTCCTTGCTGATACCATTGGGTCTCAGCAGTTGGGAACGAAGGATCTGGCACTCGGCAGGGAGTTGCCAGTGACGCTTGGTGATGGCACCTACAAAGCGGGACAGTTGTCCGCCCGAATTTGACTTTTGACCCACTTGGGATTTATTTTGTTCACTCACAGACTTGGGAGCACACCCACAGGGGAATTATGGAAAATTGCACTACAGATCCCATAAGGCCGTAGGGCCACGCCCACTGGGGCAGGAACTTGAAATTGGTGCGAGATCAAGATGCTCTCATCTCTTGCAAACTACACGCCGCTGACGAAGGGAGAAGTCCTGAAACGCGTTTGGCGTTTAATCCTCAAAGACGATTTCGAGTGAGACGCTGTTTGCAAGCTGCCATTAAATGAACTTTAAGCAATATCAGAACTTCGTGTGGCTCTTCTTGAAGGGGAAACTGCAAGTGTTTGGATGTTAAAACGGCCATCCCGGTCGGAAGAATGAGCTCACCGCGGCTGCGGGTCCTTGCTGATACCATTGGGTCTCAGCAGTTGGGAACGAAGGATCTGGCACTCGGCAGGGAGTTGCCAGTGACGCTTGGTGATGGCACCTACAAAGCGGGACAGTTGTCCGCCCGAATTTGACTTTTGACCCACTTGGGATTTATTTTGTTCACTCACAGACTTGGGAGCACACCCACAGGGGAATTATGGAAAATTGCACTACAGATCCCATAAGGCCATAGGGCCACGCCCACTGGGGCAGGAACTTGAAATTGGTGCGAGATCAAGATGCTCTCATCTCTTGCAAACTACACGCCGCTGACGAAGGGAGAAGTCCTGAAACGCGTTTGGCGTTTAATCCTCAAAGACGATTTCGAGTGAGACGCTGTTTGCAAGCTGCCATTAAATGAACTTTAAGCAATATCAGAACTTCGTGTGGCTCTTCTTGAAGGGGAAACTGCAAGTGTTTGGATGTTAAAACGGCCATCCCGGTCGGGAGAATGAGCTCACCGTGGCTGCGGGTCCTTGCTGATACCATTGGGTCTCAGCAGTTGGGAACGAAGGATCTGGCACTCGGCAGGGAGTTGCCAGTGACGCTTGGTGATGGCACCTACAAAGCGGGACAGTTGTCCGCCCGAATTTGACTTTTGACCCACTTGGGATTTATTTTGTTCACTCACAGACTTGGGAGCACACCCACAGGGGAATTATGGAAAATTGCACTACAGATCCCATAAGGCCATAGGGCCACGCCCACTGGGGCAGGAACTTGAAATTGGTGCGAGATCAAGATGCTCTCATCTCTTGCAAACTACACGCCGCTGACGAAGGGAGAAGTCCTGAAACGCGTTTGGCGTTTAATCCTCAAAGACGATTTCGAGTGAGACGCTGTTTGCAAGCTGCCATTAAATGAACTTTAAGCAATATCAGAACTTCGTGTGGCTCTTCTTGAAGGGGAAACTGCAAGTGTTTGGATGTTAAAACGGCCATCCCGGTCGGGAGAATGAGCTCACCGTGGCTGCGGGTCCTTGCTGATACCATTGGGTCTCAGCAGTTGGGAACGAAGGATCTGGCACTCGGCAGGGAGTTGCCAGTGACGCTTGGTGATGGCACCTACAAAGCGGGACAGTTGTCCGCCCGAATTTGACTTTTGACCCACTTGGGATTTATTTTGTTCACTCACAGACTTGGGAGCACACCCACAGGGGAATTATGGAAAATTGCACTACAGATCCCATAAGGCCATAGGGCCACGCCCACTGGGGCAGGAACTTGAAATTGGTGCGAGATCAAGATGCTCTCATCTCTTGCAAACTACACGCCGCTGACGAAGGGAGAAGTCCTGAAACGCGTTTGGCGTTTAATCCTCAAAGACGATTTCGAGTGAGACGCTGTTTGCAAGCTGCCATTAAATGAACTTTAAGCAATATCAGAACTTCGTGTGGCTCTTCTTGAAGGGGAAACTGCAAGTGTTTGGATGTTAAAACGGCCATCCCGGTGGGAAGAATGAGCTCACCGCGGCTGCGGGTCCTTGCTGATACCATTGGGTCTCAGCAGTTGGGAACGAAGGATCTGGCACTCGGCAGGGAGTTGCCAGTGACGCTTGGTGATGGCACCTACAAAGCGGGACAGTTGTCCGCCCGAATTTGACTTTTGACCCACTTGGGATTTATTTTGTTCACTCACAGACTTGGGAGCACACCCACAGGGGAATTATGTAAAATTGCACTACAGATCCCATAAGGCCGTAGGGCCACGCCCACTGGGGCAGGAACTTGAAATTGGTGCGAGATCAAGATGCTCTCATCTCTTGCAAACTACACGCCGCTGACGAAGGGAGAAGTCCTGAAACGCGTTTGGCGTTTAATCCTCAAAGACGATTTCGAGTGAGACGCTGTTTGCAAGCTGCCATTAAATGAACTTTAAGCAATATCAGAACTTCGTGTGGCTCTTCTTGAAGGGGAAACTGCAAGTGTTTGGATGTTAAAACGGCCATCCCGGTCGGAAGAATGAGCTCACCGCGGCTGCGGGTCCTTGCTGATACCATTGGGTCTCAGCAGTTGGGAACGAAGGATCTGGCACTCGGCAGGGAGTTGCCAGTGACGCTTGGTGATGGCACCTACAAAGCGGGACAGTTGTCCGCCCGAATTTGACTTTTGACCCACTTGGGATTTATTTTGTTCACTCACAGACTTGGGAGCACACCCACAGGGGAATTATGGAAAATTGCACTACAGATCCCATAAGGCCGTAGGGCCACGCCCACTGGGGCAGGAACTTGAAATTGGTGCGAGATCAAGATGCTCTCATCTCTTGCAAACTACACGCCGCTGACGAAGGGAGAAGTCCTGAAACGCGTTTGGCGTTTAATCCTCAAAGACGATTTCGAGTGAGACGCTGTTTACAAGCTGCCATTAAATGAACTTTAAGCAATATCAGAACTTCGTGTGGCTCTTCTTGAAGGGGAAACTGCAAGTGTTTGGATGTTAAAACGGCCATCCCGGTGGGAAGAATGAGCTCACCGCGGCTGCGGGTCCTTGCTGATACCATTGGGTCTCAGCAGTTGGGAACGAAGGATCTGGCACTCGGCAGGGAGTTGCCAGTGACGCTTGGTGATGGCACCTACAAAGCGGGACAGTTGTCCGCCCGAATTTGACTTTTGACCCACTTGGGATTTATTTTGTTCACTCACAGACTTGGGAGCACACCCACAGGGGAATTATGGAAAATTGCACTACAGATCCCATAAGGCCATAGGGCCACGCCCACTGGGGCAGGAACTTGAAATTGGTGCGAGATCAAGATGCTCTCATCTCTTGCAAACTACACGCCGCTGACGAAGGGAGAAGTCCTGAAACGCGTTTGGCGTTTAATCCTCAAAGACGATTTCGAGTGAGACGCTGTTTGCAAGCTGCCATTAAATGAACTTTAAGCAATATCAGAACTTCGTGTGGCTCTTCTTGAAGTGTTTGGATATATATATATATATATATATATACACATATATATATATGTATTTATATATATATATATATATATAGATACATCACCTTCGTAGCGCCCCTTCTGAACCTCAGGACCCGTGCCAACATGGAAGAAGATGAAGAACGAACACGGGTGGCTAAAAGTCTATTTATGAGAACTACCCCCGCGGCTAAACCTAAGGAGAACGTCAGACAGGCTCAACCCCTGGATGATAAACTCAAAATGTATGAAAAATTGAAAAAGACTGAGATCACCAAGTGGTGGGAGGCAACCTCCCTGCAACATTATGTGGATCAAAACATGGTGCCCAGAGGGTTGAGAATTTTCAAAACTCCTACGTACGAAAAACCGAATCCCTTAATGCTGGAAGAATGGTCTACAAATTCTGCAGCCAGCTCTAGAAGAATGCTAGAAATACTCATAAAATATGCTTGTTTGGATTGTGAAAACATCATAAAAGAAATGAGCAAACTAATGGATGAACTCAAAGAATGCACAGACAAAGACAGTTTGGAGAAAGCCCTGACTAATATCCGAGAAAGATTATCCAAACATGAAGAAGACATAAAAGCACGGAAGGAAAGAAAACTTAAACGCGACTATGGCGACTATGACAGCGGCCGTATTTTGACTTTCAGTCACAAGTACGATCATTTGTACTTGGCTGATGAAACATCTATAGTGATTTCGGAGGACTCAGTAAACAATACCACTAATGAAATTGGTTTAACGAGTGGAAGTGAATCAGATGTGTCCCTATTAAATTAATCACTACCCCGTGCCACTAAAAAACAGGTGTCTTTTTTAGATGAGTACCGGACACTAAGGAGGGGCCGTATAACGACAAGAGAAACACCGACACCCAAACCGAAGGTACAGAGAGGACGAGGAAGGGGCCGCGGAAGAGGCAACGACCAAACAGAAGAAAAAGAATCAGACAGAGGTGGCAAAAGAGGCAGGGGTCATGGCGCTATGGGAACAAACAGACGCGCCAGAAGAGGTTATTGATGGAGGACACTATGGTGAATAAAACTATCATAAACTTATCTAAGAGAAATGTAAATATCAATGACAAAAGGACGTTATGCCTTGGTCTATCCTTTTGTCCCTCGAGTTCCTCTAAATATACTGACAATAGAATTGATGTTTTTAAATACGTCCGAAAATTAAAATTGAAAAAATGGTACAAAATGAAGGGTGAGGACAAAAATGTGCATGATAAAACAATACCTACTGGTCCAGACTCTCTCAATTTCAACATCAATGATATAGAGGATCTGAGTACTGTGATTGAGTTGGGGGCTTGTAATCTGGATACAGACACTCCTGTCACTAACACACAGCTGTTGTCCGAACTTGACATTATCAGTGATGCCTCTGCTAATACCAGTTTTAAACCAAAATCTATCTTCACACCTATACTTCCTCATGATAGTATAGACACCTTTCATGAGTGTGTGAATAACAATCTGAATGATCACAGACATAGACAACATAAACAAAAATATAAGGTTTCTTCCAACTTGACTGTTAAACAAAGATTGATTCTCAAGACACTCATGACAGACGAGAGTATAGTTATCCGCCCTGCGGATAAAGGGGGCAATATTGTTATCTTAGATAAAGAACAATATTTGGAAGAAGCAGAGAGACAATTATCTGACAACATGTTTTATGAAACAGTGAGTTTTGAACGGTATAGTCAGAGCATTACGCTAATTTGGGAAAAACTTAACGACTGGAAAGACAGAGGCATTTTGACATGGGAGGTGTACGTTTATCTCAAATGTGATTATCCAGTACTCCCTGTCCTGTATCTCCTCTCCAAAATACACAAACACGCCACGAAACCACCAGGTAGACCCATTGTGTCGTCTCGCGGGAGTGTTTCTGATGGTGGATCCAAATACATAGATCATTTCTTGAGTGATCCAGTAGCCAATTTGGACAGTTACGTACGTGACACTAAAGATTTTCTTAACAAAATCGAAGGTCTCATATGGCACACTGATTATATTCTCATTACATTGGACGTTCAAAGTCTTTATACCATAATTGACCATAGACAAGGTGTGGAGGCATGCAAATACTATCTGACCAGCCGCCACATTAGATTTCGAGAGCACACACGAATGCTTCTCGAAATGATGGAATATTGTTTGAACAACAATATATTCTTGTTCAATGGCATGCTTTATAGAGAAGTGATTGGCTCAGCTATGGGTTCATCTTTTTCTCCTAGCTTTGACAAATTGTTTATGGGCAAATGGGAAGAGACCATACGATCGGACCCCATGTTAAAACAAGATTTTGCCAATGTCGTGTTGTGGCTACGCTATATAGACGACTTCTTCATAGTGTGGAAGGGGTCGGTTGAGGAGGCCAACTCCTTTATTGGCAAACTGAATCAAAATGAGTACAACATTGTATTGAGCGGCAATATCAGCAAGACTGAGATTGAGTACTTGGACGTTAAATTTGAAATCAAAGCTAATAAAGTACATACTATTCTACACCGAAAAACCACGGCAGAGAACAGTATATTACATGCCCTCAGCAGTCATCCGGACAATCTGAAATGGTCCATACCCTACGGTGAACTGCTGAGGGCCAAACGCAACTGCAACACCGATGACTCATACAAGCTAGAAAGTAAAGTTATCGTGGACAGGTTTAAAGAAAGGGGCTATCCCAACTGGGTGCTTAAGAAGGCTCTGAATAGAACCAACAAAATAGAGAGATCGCTGACTTTGAGTGACCCAAGCCTATTAAATCCAGCTGAAGATGACAATACCAGATTGATACTGACATATATGTCTGATTCCCAGGCTATTAAAAGAATCATTACTAAAAACTGGGATATACTTAAATCTGATAATGTGATTGGTAAGACCATTCCAGACAGACCGAGTATCACGTACCGACACAGTTACAACATCAGGGACATGCTGGTACATAATGACATTACCCCATATTCTACCACGACAGTGCAGGGCCTCAAGGGTTTTTTCCCTTGCGGCCACTGAAAAGCCTGTGCCAACAGTAGAAGTTACACCGAAGTGAATCACAATGGGGTATCAAAAACTATCACTCAGTTTCTTACTTGTAGCTCTACTTTTGTGATATATGCCATTGTTTGCACATGCAACAAGTGGTATATTGGCAGCACTACCTGCATGGCCAAAAAACGAATTCTAGAACATACCAGGGCCATCTCCAATTTTGACCGCAAGTACCCGGTAGCACGACACTTCAGAAGCCACCATTTTTCTAATCTGAAAGATCTGAGTTTTATTATTCTTGAACAGATTGTAAAGAATCCTAGGGGGAGGCAATAGAGTTTTACTGCTCCGACAACGTGAATCCAAGTTAATTATTTATTTTTCCAGCAAAGACCCTGGGGGGCTTAACCAGGATGAAGAACTATCAGTTCATTTGAAAACATAATCTGTCTGTTTTTTTCAGTATACTCCTACTTCTGTTGTTCTTGTTCTTCTTGTATCGATATGAGTAACATGTGCCCTTGTTGTTTAAGAATCCCAGATATTGCAATAACATTAGTCTATTTTTGACTATTTTAGTAGTTGATATTGGGTCAATTGTAATCTTTTGTTTGTGTTTATTTATTTTTTAGGAACTCTAAGAGGGGCCCAAGTCACCTTCACCCAGCAAACACGGGCATCTTTTCCCTCTTCACTTTTTCGCGCATGAGCACCAAGAGTTCTGTTGTCATGTATGTCCACTAGCTTGGTCTATCCTGACTCTGCTTTGCACTGCTTTGAATGAACACATTATGTCCCATGCCATTTGTGATGTGTGAACTGTCCATGAGTATATTATATGCACTGCATCTGTTACTACGGCACTTGCCAACCATCTGGTGTTTTGCAGTACATTTGCCTCTGTGTCATTTTAACACTTTTAGTATGGCACTGGCCATACAGCCTTACTTTTCTGACAATACTGTGTTGGATTAGCCTTTTCACTGTTTATTCCAACGCAGTGACTTACTGACCAGCTTTAGATATTTTGAATGTGGTATCTTTATTTAAATGATCACGGTACAGACGCATTTTGCGTGAGATTTAGAAGGGGGAGTGTACTTCGCATCACGCATCACGTGGGCCTCCATTTCGGGCCGGTACCGGCACGTTATATTGATATTTCATGACGTATTCTGCTCGTTTTGGCAATTACTTATGCCAATTATAACTCTGGGTACTGCTTACGTTTATTTACGTTAATAGTGGAATTGTTTGCAACCATGTCTCAGATGTGGACAATTTTGTATAATTTATATGGCACACTTTACAACCTGTAGACAAATGTGTAATATTGTATTTAAATGCATACACAGTGTATTAGGACATGTCGTTTTTCGTTTGCATTGCAACTTGCAGTCCATACGTTTGTGTTTACTTCCTGTAGTGGATATATACTACTTGTTACATGCCGATTATTCACGTGAGCAAGCCACTGTGTGTGGTGAAACGCGTTGTGAAATAAACAACCTTTTTGCTACTCCTTACTTGTTGGTGCGTTGTTTCCTTAGAGCGTGATTATCTTGCAAACCAGAAAAGGATATATATATACATATAGATAGATCGATATATAGATATAGATATAGATATAGATATATATTACCTACTGGCGGTCGCCAGTAGGTATATATAGTTAGGATTTTTTCTCTATGGGATTTTTGAAAATTCTATGTCTAATAACTTTGGCGTTTGTGGACGGAATTGGCTGAAATTTTCAGGAAAATGGCACATTTTGTTTCTGAGCAGCCCTTGAAAATTTGGGGGGGGTCGTCAAGGGGGGGCTGAGAAAAAAGGGGGGTCCCAAAACGTGTTTTTAACATTGAGTTTTCCATAGGGCGGTTGGCCTCACTTTTAGCCCGAACGGCTGAATGGATTTGCACGAAACTTGGCAAAATTGTAGGGACTGGTAGCCCGATGTGCCTTTTGTAGGTCTCAATATATGTGCTCCAGTGGATTTTGAGAAATTAACGTTTAAAAAAAGATATATATCTGTAACAGCGGACCGGGCAGCGCTCCGGTTCGCGGACTTTACGCGGTACGGAGCTTTGTGAAGCGAAGCTGATTGGTTCTCCGGCGTCTGTGAACATTCCAAACAGTCCGTAGCGGCCGCCATCTTGTCTCTCGGTAGGATCGAGAGACAAGAGGAGGCCAAAGCAAAGGGGCAAATGACCATAAGGGGGCATAGTAGATCCTCGCTGACCCCCTAGGTTTGATGTGGAGGTTTTAAAAGGGTCCCGCGGGGCAAAAAAAAATAATAATAATAATAATCGAACGGCTGAATGGATTTGCACGAAACTTGGTAAAATATTAGTGACTGGTAGCCCGATGTGCCTTTGCTAGGTCTCAATATATGTGCTTCAGTGGATTTTGAGAAATTAACGTTCAAAAAAAGATATATATCTGTAACAGCGCTCCGCTTCGCGTAACGGAGGTTTGCGAAGCTGATTGGTTCTCCGGCGTCTGTAAACATTGCAAACAGTCCGTAGCGGCCGCCATCTTGTCTCTCGGTAGGATCGAGAGACAAGAGGAGGCCAAAGCGAAGGGGCAAATGACCATAAGGGGGCATAGTAGATCCTCCTTGACCTCTTAGGTTTGATGTGGAGGTTTTAAAAGGGCCCCGCGGGGCAAAAAAAAAATAATAATAATAATCGAACGGCTGAATGGATTTGCACGAAACTTGGCAAAATTGTAGGGACTGGTAGCTCGATTTGCCTTTGCTAGGTCTCAATATATGTGCTTCAGTGGATTTTGAGAAATTAACGTTCAAAAAAAGATATATATCTGTAACAGCGCTCCGCTTCGCGGAGATAAAATTATATCTGTATTACCTAGCTGTTGCTAACACCAGTTAGCGACGGCTAGTAGGAGATAGCGACCATCTTGGGCCCCACTTTGCATGTGAGTGATATTTATCACTAATGACATGCAAAGTGGGCATGCCAAGATGTTAGCGACTGGAAACAGTCGCTAACATCGCTATCTCCTATTATCAACTTTTGGAAATATTCGAGATAAGCGCGAATATCTCCAAAAGCTAGCACCTGCCCTGAGCAGTTCTTAGCCATGTTATCCAATGGGAGGTGGATAACATGGCTAAGAGCATTAGCTCGGTAATGCATGAATATCGCTGAGTTTTCAGCGATATTAATGCATTGCGGTCGTTTTTTATCGTATTTGCGATAAACCTTGATAATAGCAAGGTTTATCTGCGATAATTTCTGACGATGCTTAGCGGTAAAAAAATCGTTGCTAAGCATCGTTAGGGATAAATATCGCTTAACTTTGGTAATATGCCCCAACGTCTGTTAACGTTCGATTCGAAGGAAATCAGGAAGTGTTGAAAAACATTGTCTGCGCCATCTTGTCTTTTTTCAAATGCCACACTTTTGTCGTGCACGGCAGCCATTTTAGATGCCTTGACCAGACCCACTCTGTGCACGCTGTCGATCCTTAGCATGGCTCCCCACCCTCGCAAGCATCTCCCCCAGGCAGTGGTCACCCCGCTCTCTGTCTTATGCATGGGTAATAAACCTCCCCCCATCTGCGCTGCTCTTCCCTGAGAATCACACCCTGTGCCCGCCCGACACCTCCCTTTCGCCCTATTCACTACCGCACCCTCTGACACTCCTTTTCCTCTGTGTCCGATTGTCCAGGCCGGTCCTAGGGTATCAGCTAGCCCTGCAGATGTAGTTTATGGCCCCAGCTGTAAAGAATCACCCCTCTTCAAAGGAGTTATAGTAGATCAAGGCCCACACTCGATGAGATCCGTCACAGCAGACGCGTTCCTATTATCTGAAAACCATCCTGTATTGTGATTGGGGAGGGGACCGAGCCTGAAGCGGAAGATTCCAGGGATGACTCTTTGTACATCAAAGTTTTTACAATTATGTGTCACATTAAAAATATATAGCACTCCGACAAAGTAGTAAGATTATAAAACTTTAATAACTTATAAATATATACAAGAAAACAAAAATAGTAATAACATATAAACATTTTTAGGGAAAAACAACGAAGTAGCGGTCGGCTGTGCGAATAGTCCCAACGCAGCACAACGTCCAGATTTCCGGCGTGGGGCGTCGCGGGGGGTGGGTCATCAGTAGCAAACTGTTGTGCGAATAGTTCCAAGGCAGCAGAACGATGGCACCAAGGTGATGTCCAGTAAGTTGCCGCACTGGTTTTGGTATCCTACAATGCTGCTCCGAATAACGGCGTGGGGCGCCCCGGGGGAGGTGGCGTGAACGGGCCTCTCCAGGTGGAGTGTCATCTGTTGTAGTGGGGCGCCCCTTTACCGTTTCAGTTGCCCTTCCGTCCGTTTTTGGTCCACTGTGTCAAAAGCCGCAATTCAGCTGAGTTGCGCCCACTCTTGCGGTGCAGCGATAGGCGGCTGTCACAGGACTCTCAAAATGGCGGCAGGCTGTTTCCTTTTTGGGCCTGGTCCACTGAAATGGCCCTGGGACACCTTGGAAATCGGACGCTTGTCTGCTAGGTCTTGGACCCCATTCTCGAAAGCGTCCCCTCCGCCTTGAGGATTCATCAAAAGTTTTGGGGGCCCCCGACTCCTGTAGGCTTCTGGTGGGGAGCGGTTGCCATGATTGCTCGCGGAATGACCACGACGGAGCTACGAGATGGTGGTGCTCTCATGCTGACGCCAGCTTCAGTCTGAAACATCCAGAAACAAGGTGGGGCTTTCATCGTTTGGGAAAAAAAAAAGTTTTCATCCAATGAAAAGTGTTGTTTTTAGGTTATATGATCAAGCCTTCCATCATTAGGAAACCAAAAGTAAAATGAACCAATGAAAAGTTTTATAAACAAGTCACATGACCTGTTATGCGGCATAGGGTATAAAATACGGAGAAAATACGTTGGCACGTGAGGCGGCGTCAGTAGCGGACCGATGTGCGAATAGGCCGAAGGCAATACAACGCGCCAAGATCCGGATGGCACCGAGGTGGTGTCCAGCAAGTTGCAGCACTGGTGTGGCCATCCTACAATGCTGAAAGTCGGCGTGGGGCGCCCCGTTGGCCTGTGAGTTTGCGTCAGTAGCGGACCGATGTGCGAATAGGCCGAAGGCAGCACAACGCGCCAAGATCCGGATGGCACCGAGGTGGTGTCTAGTAAGTTGCCGCACTGGTGTGGCCATCCTACAATGTTGAAAGTCGGCGTGGGGCGCCCCGTTGGCCTGTGAGATGGCGGCAGTAGCGGACCGATGTGCGAATGGGGCCAAAGGCAGCGCAACAATATTTTCGGAATATAATACACCACAAGGCGCTGAGATGCCAAGATCCGGATGGCACCGAGGTGGTGTCTAGCAAGTTGTGGCACTGGTGTGGCCATCCTACAATGGTAAAAGTCGGCGTGGGGCGCCCTGT
Source organism: Lissotriton helveticus (assembly GCF_964261635.1). Taxonomy (NCBI): domain Eukaryota; kingdom Metazoa; phylum Chordata; class Amphibia; order Caudata; family Salamandridae; genus Lissotriton; species Lissotriton helveticus. The sequence goes on along the minus strand of NC_136067.1, from coordinate 1,797,620,582 downwards.
TGGCCTGTGAGATGGTGTCAGTAGCGGACTGATGTGCGAATGGGGCCAAAGGCAGCGCAACAATATTTTCTGACTGACACCACAAGGCGCTGAGATGCCAAGATCCGGATGGCACCGAGGTGATGTCTAGCAAGTTGCTGTACTGGTGTGGCCATCCTACAATGGTAAAAGTCGGCGTGGGGCGCCCTGTTGGCCTGTGAGATGGTGTCAGTTGCGGACCGATGTGTGAATGGGGCCAAAGGCAGCGCAACAATATTTTCTGTATGGAAGATACCACTAGGCGTTGAGATGCCAAGATCCGGATGGCACCGAGGTGATGTCTAGCAAGTTGCTGTACTGGTGTGGTCATCCTACAATGCTGAAACTCGGCGTGGGGCGCCCTATTAGCCTGTGAGATGGCGTCAGTAGCGGACCGATGTGTGAATGGGGCAAAGGTAGCGCAAGAATATTTTCTGAATAGAAGACACCACAAGGCGCTGAGATGCCAAGATCCGGATGGCACCGAGGTGGTGTCTAGTAAGGTGCACTGGTGTGGTCATCCTACAATGCTGAAACTCGGCGTGGGGCGCCCCATTAGTCTGTGAGATGGCGTCAGTAGCGTACCGATGTGCGAATAGGCCGAAGGCAGCACAACGCGCCAAGATCCGGATGTCACCGTGGTGGTTTCATAGTTGAGAGGCACTTCATCTGCAGTGGGGCGCCGAGATCCGGATGGCACCGAGGTGATGTCTAGCAAGTTGCTGTACTGGTGTGGTCATCCTACAATGCTGAAACTCGGCGTGGGGCGCCCCATTAGCCTGTGAGATGGCGTCAGTAGCGGACCGATGTGCGAATAGGCCGAAGGCAGCACAACGCGCCAAGATCCGGATGTCACCGTGGTGGTTTCATAGTTGAGAGGCACTTCATCTGCAGTGGGGCGCCGAGATCCGGATGGCACCGAGGTGATGTCTAGCAAGTTGCTGTACTGGTGTGGTCATCCTACAATGCTGAAACTCGGCGTGGGGCGCCCCATTAGCCTGTGAGATGGCGTCAGTAGCGGACCGATGTGCGAATAGGCCGAAGGCAGCACAACGCGCCAAGATCCGGATGTCACCGTGGTGGTTTCATAGTTGAGAGGCACTTCATCTGCAGTGGGGCGCCGAGATCCGGATGGCACCGAGGTGATGTCTAGCAAGTTGCTGTACTGGTGTGGTCATCCTACAATGCTGAAACTCGGCGTGGGGCGCCCCATTAGCCTGTGAGATGGCGTCAGTAGCGGACCGATGTGCGAATGGGGCCAAAGGCAGCGCAACAATATTTTCTGAAGAGAAGACACCAAAAGGCGCTGAGATTCCAAGATCCGGATGGCACCGAGGTGGTGTCTAGCAAGCTATGCAGTTGAGTTGTGTGCGCACTTGCGGCGAATAGGTCGAAGGCAGCATAACAATGTTTTCTGAATAGAAGACACCACAAGGCGTTGAGATTCGGTTACCACCGAGGTGATGTCTAGCAAGTTGCCGCACTGGTGTGGCCATCCTACAATACTGCTCCGAATAACGGCGTGGGGTGCCCGAAGGGGGGGGGGATAGGCGGGGTGAACGGGCCTTCCTAGGTGGAGGCTCGTCTGCTGTAGTGGGGCGCCCCTTTACCGTTTCAGTTGCCATTCAGCTGAGTTTCGGCTGCTCTTGATGCTACAGCGACAGGCGGCTGCAACAGGACTCTCAAAATGGCGGCCTGTTCTTTGGATTTGGGCCTGGTCCACTAAAATGGCCCTGGGACACCTTAGAACTCGGACGCTCGATTTTTTTTTTCCTTTCCTGTACATGCAAAAAAAGGTAAATGCCCGGTACGTTACACGCTTCATCTGCCACGATGAACTCTCCAGAGGAACCGAAAAAATATATAGTTATGGTAACTATACCATGCATCGTCATATGGAGAGGTGGCACCAATTAATTATAGTGCTGCATAAAAGAGAGATTTGGAGGAGAACCCCTGACCTGCTAGTACATTCATCAAAGAAGTGGCACTGACAGCATCAGAGGCAAGGGAAACGGTCCCAAATATTTAGAAGAACTTTGGAAAGATTAAAATGACATGTTTAGATTGTGGCAAATTAATTTCATGTGGACAGATGAGTGTTACTCTAATAAATACAGCATATGAACATCATCATAGTCGATGGTTGGTAGAGACATTTTGACTATATCCTGGACCTGCCCGTCCTCGCCCAAAATGGCGCCGGAATAAATGGGACTCGTAACTCCTTGTTGTGTACTGGTTGCAGAACCTTGAAATCACGAGATACGTATGCAGTTTTGAAGCACATGGCGGGCGGGGACGAGAATTGATTGAATATTTCGACATCCCTATTGATATTAAGTTCTGATGTGTTATTGATTACTGTACTATTGAAAGTTCGAATTAACGTCACCCATGGTACTTGCCCGCAAATGTATATCTAGATAATTTTATTGTAACTGGCCCTGTCGTATTTTAATTATAAAATGTACGTCCACCGATTCCGTAACTGTTAGACACCTTAGTTCTTGCAACCTAATGGCCCGCCCGTTACGTTCCTCTACAGTGTAAATGTCTACTCATCATATACGATTACAGTTTGCTCCGTGGCCGGCCCACGTGGTTATAGGCTCGTATTTGTATAATGAAATTTTCACAATAAAGGTTTTTAAAAGAAAACATGGTAGTAGTATATACATTGGTAAAGTTTTTAATAATAGTCACTGTTTTAGAATCATTAAAAGGCAAGTGAAATAAAGCAGACCAATTACATGAAGGGTAAAAGGTATAATACGAAGGAACGCAGTAAAGATAAATGGTCAAGGGCTGTTGTGTTTTCTATTCCTGCAACATAAAGTGATCGATAAGAATCTCATATTCAGGCGTATCGGCGACTAAGACAGCAGGTCGACCCTCTTTTGCTCAACGGCTCCGTCATGGGACGAAGAAACGCTCTTTTTCTCGAAAAAAGAATATATTTTACTTGCAGGACAGTTGTAAATTTTCCGGGAAAGTACATTAGCCTGGAACATTATAACATATATTTAAGAAAAAATAATGTTCGGAAGTAATAAAAAGCGTAATTTTTAGGTCATATGACCAAGCCTTTCATCATTAGAATAAGAAAAGTAAAATGAACCAATGAAAAGTTTTATTAACAAGTCACATGACTTGTTATGCTTACGTTACGCGCTGCGCGCCCCGGATGACTTCCGGATGCGCTAACGCGGCGCGTCATATGACGCACTACGCGACAACGCAGGTCCAGAATATAGTCAAAATGTCTCCACCAACCAGCGGTCGGAACACAACCCCTTTCAGCAGGCTAAATAGTTCTGTTAAATGACAACAGAAGGGACAGGCAACAAGAACCATCAGTCAAAGAGGGGAGGGCTAGTTCTTCTCTACCGGGTTACATTGGGGCGCTACCGGAACTGATCGAATTGGTAGTCTACAGTGTTTCTGGATGTTTCAGACTGAAGCTGGGGTTAGCATGAGAGCAGTACCATTTCGTAGCTCCGTCGTGGCCATTCCGCAACCAATCATGGCAGCCGCTCTTTATCGTTATTTTGGGCGGGGTGGGTGGCGGAGCCGAGCTGTTTTGCAGCCATCATTGTGTGGAGTTCAGTTCATTTCACTAGTTTTGTATTTGTCATGAGGGGTTGTTCCTAATGTTTCTATTTTAGCGAGGTCAAAAAGAGATCCCGTTAGTGGCCTACTGATTTTGCTCGATTCCTTTTCTTTTTTTTTTACACGATTTTTCGTTATCTGCAAAGACTAAACAGAGTATTGCGACTCTGTGTTTGTTTGTAAATAGAGAATGAACCAAAGAGAACCAATTCTAAAACAGTAAATACTTGGATAACAATCAATCAAATGGAGAGAGAAGCAGGCACGACGTATTACAACGGGGGCAAAGGCCTGCGTTAACTACCCTTCACTATGTGCAAAGAGAGAGTACTCCTAATAGAAATGAGGGGGGGGGGGACCATTCAAAGCAGATCAGTGTGCATAAACACGAAAATGTTTTCACTTACCACGTACTTGACATTCGACAGCTTATGATATTTGCTATTAAAAAACCATTGAAATTCACTGAAAAAACCATAGGTTATAGATCATATATAGTTAGGAATTAGCATTTACAAAACCTTGAAAATTCACTGAAAAAACCATAGGTTATAGACCATATATAGTTAGGAATTAGCATTTAAAAAACCTTATTTTACTCACACAAAACCATTGAAATTCCATATATAGTTAGTTGCACTAACTATATATCGCGCACCCGCAATCCACTGCTGATGATGTCACATATTACATCATTCATGACATGGTCAGTGACATCACTGATGACATCACTGATGACATCTCAAATGACATCACTGATGACATCACTGATGACATCTCATTTGACATCAATGACCACATCACTGATGATATCATTCATGTGACAATACAATGCATCTCCTCATATTTTAATATAACCTCTGTTTCACCCAGTGTTAAATACAGAGTATAATTTTTGAAACCATTGACACACCAATACTAGTTACTATATATGTACTCACTGATTCCTACGTCTACACACACATTCACTCATTCACCCATACAATCATTCATACATACAATCACTCATCTTTACAACACTATCATATGCACTCATACACCTATACAGACACTCACACTCTGCCACTCATCCATGGAGTTACTCACACACCTAGTCAGTCCTGTAAAGAATCAATCACACTTCCATTTTCTTGTCTATACAGTTAAACATAGAGCACCTTATATTTTCAAACATATACTAATACATACTTACCTTGTTATACAATCATTGATATAAGTACACATTGATCTGCACAGAGTCACACACCTCCCAGCCAGCCACACACACACTCAGTCTCCCATACAAATACTTGGACAATCAATCAATAACCCATATAGTTACTCATATAGCTACTGATCAACACATGCAGCCGTTTACAGAACAACAGACATAATGATGCACAAATTAAGACAGTTTAGTCACTAACCCATGCACTCAGTGAGACACATTTAATCACTCACTCATACAGTCAGTCATGCACCTACTAAATCCTTCGTCCAGACACTTATACATCCACTCATTCTTCAATATGTAAGACATATTTAAACTTTACAGAAACATAAAATCACTGGATGTTGTTATCAGTGATGTCATTTGAGATGTCATCAGTGATGTCATCAGTGATGTCACTGACCATGTCATGAATGATGTAATATGTGACATCATCAGCAGTGGATTGCGGGTGCGCGATATATAGTTAGTGCAACTAACTATATATGGAATTTCAATGGTTTTGTGTGAGTAAAATAAGGTTTTTTAAATGCTAATTCCTAACTATATATGGTCTATAACCTATGGTTTTTTCAGTGAATTTTCAAGGTTTTGTAAATGCTAATTCCTAACTATATATGATCTATAACCTATGGTTTTTTCAGTGAATATAGATATAGATATATATATAGCTATACATATGTATATGTTTTAGAGAAAAAATATTTAAAATGCTTCAACTTGTATATATTATGTAAACATATTATTTTCCATTCTCCCCACCCACAGCCCTACATAATCCAATATGCCAAAAAATAAATACCATTAAACTTAATATTTTTAAAATGTAAATAAAAACGTAATAACATACTTGTAATAAATAAAAATGTATTTATTTAACCAGTATTTAAAAGCACTACCCACCCAAAACCCTATAAAACCCAACAACCTGGAAGCATCAAGAGAACCTCACCAATCTACCTGAATTCAGTCTTCTGGAAGCAAAGTTATTAATGGGACGCCTGGTGCAGGAAAACCTCAGGTGTACATGGGAGCAATGAGTGGGCAGCCTGGAAGACACTAAGGGGCTCATTACGATGGTGGAGGGACCACCATCGCCAGCCGTCCTGTGGCGGGCCCTCCGCCATCTGGCAGCCAAGTTCCCCCCACCAGATTATGATGGCAGGGGGAAACCTGAGGGCAGCTTAGCAGACGCAAAGACTGTCCGCCACGGTTCCGCAAGGCGGTCGGTTTCCACCCGCCTTGCAGAAACAAAAGATAGGGCATCATTGGGACGGTGCCTTGCAGGCACTCCCATAGGGATTACGATATCCCTTTCTGCCTGTCTTTTCATGGCGGACATCCCACCACGAAAAGACAGGCAGAAAGGGATTTTGGGGCCTCTAGCGGGTCCCCCTTGTTGTGGTGGGAGGGTGTGTTGCTGCACTGGGGAGTACCCATGGTAACCCTTGCATTTCCCTGCATTGTGTGGCAGACACTGCGAGGTGCCTGCCACGTAGTGCAGGGAAATGCAGTGCATGGCATTTTAACATTGCGTACGGTGCTGCAGCCAGCAGCACCAGCCGCAATGTTAAAGGCCCTAGATGTGCCACCAGTGTGGCGGGGGCATCCTAATTGCAGTGGTGGGACCGCCGGATGTCTGGCGGGCGGTCCTAAACACCGCAACAATGGCGGGCGGAATATGTTTCGCCCGCCATCGTAATGAGCCCCTAAATGCCAGGATGCGATATGGCCCCCCATGAAATTGCTATGTTAGGTCTAAGGATGGTACAAATACACTACCGTAATACATGACCTATTTAGTGCCACAGTATTTTTGGCATGCTGCCATTATCCCTGAATCTAAATGCACCCGCTGCTCATTCCTGAAACCCAATTTCTTTCACAGGATATGGCCATGGTATGAGTCATTTTGTGGCACACTATTGGAGGCAAATAGCCCATTCCCTATCTCAGATTTTAGATATACCTGTTGAGCTGACACCCAACATGGTACTACTGGGCCTCCTGGATGAGGTTCAAAGTACCTAAGGAGATTGGGCAATTGTGAGCCTGGCAACAATGGTCGTCAAGAGCAGCATTATGCACAAGTGGAAGTCTAAACACCCTTTGATGCTATCTGAATAGAGAACTGGTATGGAGTAGTGTGCCAAGCAAGAAGAACTGATTTACATCACATGGGGGTGTCCCGCAAGCATCATAGAAATTTAGGACAAGTGTTGCGAATACAGTGGCCTATTGAACTTGTTTGGGGCATGAACTCCAATGTTGGCGGCCCTCCATGAACTGCTCGAGGACCTGGGTATGGTGTGGTATGGTGTGGAGTTATTGTATTTCACTTTATTGCTAAATGTATGCTTTGAAAAAACAATAAAGGTGTTTATAGAAAAAAACATTAGTTACAACACCTATAAATATATGTTAAACTCCAAACTATAAAAAAAAAATTAAAATTAAAACTGTTAAAATGAGTTTCATAAGCACAATGTATATCCTGAGCTAACAGATATTAGGGAGTATAGATAAACAAATAACAAGTTGTGTGTCTCTTCTTTTCTTCTTTTATTTTTGCAGTGATCCTTCTTAAGGTTCTCTAGCCGTTGCCAACATGTGTTTCGTCTTTGGTGGTGGTAAAACACAGACTTCTTCAGGGCTAAATATTAGTGTTTCCCTGTTCCGTATAACTGCAAATCAAAAGTGTCCTCCACGTGTAAGTAGAGACCATATGTTCTTCCAAAGACGGAGTAACGTCTTGTTCAAAAAAGGGTAACTGGCGTTTTAGCTAAAACGTCACGAATATTTGGAGCCACTAAGATCGCAATTTCTCGACATATTAATATCTGGATAATAAGAAAAAGAACTGAGAAATTGATTTTAGCCCTGAAGAAGTCTGTGGTTTACCACCACCAAAGACGAAACACGTGTTGGCAACGGCTAGAGAACCTTAAGAAGGATCACTGCAAAAATAAAAGAAGAAAAGAAGCGACACACAACTTGTTATTTGTTTATCTGTACTCCCTAATATCTGTTAGCTCAGGATATACATTGTGCTTATGTTTATATGGTATTGATTTGATCATGCCTATTTGGTTGCAGATGGATGGCCTGAACCTTATCCTTTGAGCTTTCTGTACTGTACATATTACTCTTGTTATCACTACAACCTAGCACAACTATCACCCAGCCATCTTTTTTTGCTTTGCTCTTAAAATTAGTTTCACTGTATTAACAAAAAACACATACAACTAATGTTAAGTTCACTGCATTAAAGTAACAGATATTTAAAACCTTGATATTATTGTTAAGAAAAAGAAAAATGATTACTATCCTTACCTTTGATTTTCAGAAACTTCGGTATTATGAGTTTGATATTAGACATCATTGATAGCAGCAATATTTTGACGTTGATATTAAAGATCCACACTTTTTTTTTCTTGTTCTTTATTAAGCATTTTTGGCAGAGGACCAGGAGTTCAGAGGTCTACCTAACTTAAAAACATGATAAAAAAAGTGGTCATGCATTCCTTAAGTTGTTGAGCGAATATCCTATAAAGGGGAATACTGTCCATAGCAGTAGCTTTACCACTTGGAAGACTGTTAATCCCCAGAAGGGTCGCTTTCCACTTTGGGGGATCTTCTATCTGTTCCTAACAAAATGGGGGATAATTTAACACAGGAAAACCTTGGTGTTCGCCAATTAACAGATGCCCTGAGCTAAAGACTCTCTGCATTGTATTCACTTTTACATATACGTTGGAGGAAATTGATTGGACCTTTAATGACCCACTGGGTTGGAATTATCACCGGGGTTTAGGTCTTAGACACTGCATATTTTGCAACAGCCCTGAAGAAGTCAAGGGTTACGCCCCATTGCCAAAACAAGTATTGGCTGGACTTTGGGTTTAATTTGAATAAAGACAAGAGAACACACCAAGAAATATTACTTGTCTCGATCTTCTCGCCAAACAACATTTTGAACTTTCGTTTCACTTGTATGTGTGTGCAGAGGAACTGGTTTCTTCTAACTGTTCCTGTTTGTCAACAGAGAATAGTGGGGAATTGCATCTAAATATTCCTTAAGCTCCCCAGGGCTCCCCTTTATGCTATCCAGGATAGAGTTTGATAGTATTGATGAAAAGATGACCTAATTTTGACATTTAAGGCATCCCGCACGATGTCTGTTACTGCACTTCCCAAGTTATCTTAAAACAAAATAGGAATTCACTTCATCATGTGATTACAGTAGTCATCATTAACTTGAAGAGCTTGCTCAAAACTCCAAGATCTTCCCTTAGCCTTAAGACCTTCCCGCATGATTTCTACCACTAATGGGTTATGATCCAAGAATATAAGAGTGAGAGACAAACACATAGTCCAGTCAAGTATGGGCAATGATCTTTACACAGGGCCCTCAGGACATGAAATACCTTAGTTTTCCTCCCTGTGTAAACCCAATCTACTTCAGCATTCAGGGTCCAGTTGGCATATATATTGATGTTGAAATTCCTGTAGGGGACTACAGGGAGAGGCTACAATGCTAATTCCCCGAACACCCATTCATATACTCCCGAGTCATCTACAATACGTCCATAGATTGAGCATATATTGAGCATAGAGCATATGTGTTTCCCCCGTACATAACTACATAACTGGCATTCAGATATAATCCATTGGCCAAATTTAGCGGCCAGCATGCAAGTGATTTGCAAGCTGCTATTGCGCACCAAAATAGCCACACCCCATGTTTAGGTGTTCTGTGCTGTGCACCCAACCAGCCTATATCCCATCGAATTTAATAGGTGAAGTTGTTCACCTTCAACATGGGTCTCTTGCATACAAATAATATCTGCTACTAGCAATTGTAACCCCGCCGCAACATTCTGTCTCTTCTTAGGGTCATTAAGCCCACAAATATTAATCGTAGCTATTCGAAATTTACCCATTCCTTCTAGGCAAAGAGAATCATAATGCATACCATCTAACTCTTTAAGACCATATGTGGTGCAACAAATAAAGACCATAAAGCACAGAACCATCCCATGAGCGTGTGAGCCCCCCTCCCATCTGAACCCCCAAGCCCGCCCAGCCTTACCCCACCCACCACCAAAAAAAAGGCAACTAGGCCTTGCTGTCTATCTTGTTACTCTGTCTTTTTCGGTCTCTTCTTATCTCTCTCCAGATGTCTCATTCTCCTTTTCTTTCTGTGTCTGTCCCTGTCTTTCTCCGACACTACTGGTCTCTCTCTCACTCTATGTCTTCCTGACTTTTGGTCTTTCTCTGTCTCTTTGTCTTTCTCTGTCTCTCCCTAATTCTTTCTTCAAGTTTTTATTTGCTGTCCTCTCTCTCCCTATCCATGGCCTCTCCCATTATCTGCTTTCCCTGTGTTTTCCTCTAGCTGTGGGTCCCTCTCCCTTTTTCTCTCACCCTCTGACTCACCCTATCTTTCTGATTCATGCTGTCTTTCTTTCTCTGGCATTTCTATCTCTTCTGCTCTCTTTCTGTCTCTGTCCTGTCTTTCTGTTTTCCCCATATTTCTTAGACTCTATTTTATCTGGTATAATTCTGTCTCTCCCTGTCTTTCTTTGTCTGTCACTCTTCATCATTCTATCATTCTGTCTCTCCTTGGCTTTCTATATTCCTATTTCTCTGTATTATCTTGATGTTTCTCCTTGTTTCTCTATCTCTCCAGTATTCTTGTCCTTGTGTTTCCCTGTGTCTTAGTTCCCCAGTCTATTTCAGGATTGACAGAGATATTAGTGAGTTTTGGCCACAGCCTGTTCCACTATCTGAGAGAACAGAAGTGGCTCATGGGCCCAGTCTTTACCAAATCTTGGGGCAGGGTCAGACTAGGACAGAAAATATGCCTGGGTGCAACACAAGTCGGCAGAGGGGGAGAAATAACAATGGACAGTGGGATGAGAGTGGGGAGATCGTAAAGCACAATGCACTCTTTTAGAGTGCATGGCAAAAAGATACAAAAAAATAGGGACCTGGAGCCTGGGAAAACACTGGCCTCAAACAGGAACATGTACTAGGTGTGTGCTCTACAGTAGAGACAGAAGCCCCAGGAAGAATGCAAGAGGAGATGAGCTGCTGGTAGGAAGCAGAAGATGTGACCAGTGAGAAGCAAGGAAACAAGAGTGACATGGAAGCGAACCAATGGTAAGTATTGGGAAGTAATGGACGGGATCTAAGCATGTCTTTAAGCTTTTTTCTTTTAGGTCGAGCAAGTCATTGCTCGAAACCTATTACATGTGACCAAACTCCCCTGAACAAGCCGGATTTCCTACAATGCATGTTGTGTACTGGAGCGTAAAAGCTTCACCAGGCGCGCACTTGGCCTCACTCACACCAGATATGCCTGCTTCCCCTCCCCCACCCCCCACGCCTCACACCAGACTCCCCCGCCGCTCGATGACAGTAAAGGCTTTGATCTATCTCACACCCCTCTCCCACTCCCTCCTCCCACTTGTTTCACATGTACTCAGCATTTTTCATCACGGTGAGACGCGTTCCTTAGCAATTCTGAGCACATCGGTGTGTTAAAAGCCTCTGCTGCCACCTTGTGAGTTGTTGACTCCTTCCGTATGATAAAGAAAAGGAACAATTTAATTTTTAAATGGCTGGTTTTTTTTTTTACCTCGTTTCTTTCAAAAGTGCGATAACCATTTCCACAGCGCAATTCTACCTGCGCCGTTGTAGTCTTGTTTTGTCTTATGGCAGTACAAACGTGGTTTCTTCCACCTCTGTTTTTCAGCGTTCACCATATTGCTCCGTCGGCAAGTGTTGTTTTATCACATAATCTGCAGTTCGGGATCATGACAGTTTTAATGTTAAACAATTGCATGCTGTTTCCAACTGAAGCATTGTTAGTGTGGCACTTGATGGAGCGAGATAGAAAATAAAATTTTGTTTAAACTCGCAAAGTCACATTTCCATAACATGAATAATAATATTAATGATTTGTGATGTATTGTATTAATACAACCTAGATTAAATTTTACACATGGGGGGACTAACTTGTGTGCTCATAAACGTGCATAAATGTTGCATCTTTTGTTCGTACAAAATAATAAAATAATTTGTCGTTTTCGTTTTTGTCATTACTAACTGCAGCAAACTTAAAGAAGCATGTGCTTATTTTGCTTTTCCTTGTCTATGTGATGTTATTTCTACTATTTTAGGTGCACATAAGTCTCATGGATTAATGAAGACTGGTAGATATAAACGCTGCTTTATTTGTTTGCATTTGCTAGGTAACATTAGACTAATCGGGAGGGTTAATTAATTAGTAAACCTAGGGTGGATACAGAACCAACATTATTTCTTACATTAATACTTTTCTTGTTTTTGTTTATTACTAGAAAGCATAAGTTGCCTGCTTTTGGGCCTAGTTTGCTCGAGTTTACTAAAGCTGAATTTTACTTCTGTACAAGTCACGAGAAGCCCATTCTGAAAAAAGTGTTCGTCAAAGCTGCATTCACAAAGCAAAAACTGATGTGTTGTCATCATTCTGTCGGACGTGGCCAAGGTCGAATATGTGATAAAGGACAATTTTGTCAGCTCTAACTTGGCACCCGCGGAAACGAAATGAACACTGTGAGAATATTGATTTACAATTGTTGCAAACCAAGGAAGCTCCTGGTTGCATTCGGAAAAGGACAATGGTCTTTAAGAAACGTGACCTAATGGAACTTTTGAAAATTGGGTGACATGTCACTTGTCACTCTCAGCCAATGGGACTTCGAGGATCTTTGAAAACTTTCCTTCACTTAGTTTAGTTAGCATAGAAAGGTATAAAAAGTCATGCCCTTAGGGATGGGCTGAATGCTGCTTTCTGACTTTCCGATGAGGGTGAAGTGCTGCTGGACTTTGCGTGGAGCACGTAAGAATCCTCAAAGAACTTTACTTTATTTTCCATTTATTTAGCTTAGCTAGGGACTTAGGCTTTAGAAATGCTAAACTGCTAAATTCTTACTTAAACTTTGAATTTCTTATTAAATTGTATTTTTCTCATGAAGCTTTACAAACATGCTTACTTTAATGCTAATAAAATTACAATAATAAATTTACATTTTGAAATACCATAATTTAGTAAATAAAATCTTACTTTTGACAAACAAGCTGGTCTTGGTTATTCAGAAGTGTAGGTTACTAATAACTAGATCACATCACCAATGGTGGTCGCTTAAATAGTTAGGATTTATTCTAATAATAATATTCCTTCCGCAGATGTATATAATTGTATATATTTTGTAAATAAGGTGTACAATGGTTTAATTTGACCACCTGATTCAGTAGGCCCAAATATGTCATATTTATAAATGGGTCCATAAGTTAGTATAGAATTTGTTTATAGGTTATGAAGTTGGGTAGCGTTGTTTATGATATATTTTCTATAGGCCGCTGGATCAATTCTCTGGTAGCAGAAATTGATGGTTGCTAAGGGTAACCAAGGTAATATGTTGGTTGCTAAGGGTTACTAAAGTGTTATGGTATGGAAATAGGATCGATGTTTTAACACATGTTGAGTTTGTTTTTCGTGCTATCCGTAAGCTATACCGGTATAGATTGTGTGGCGAGAAATTAGTCACGCAAGTCATCTGTTCTGTTTGCAGTGATATCGCCGAGTATCACAAGAGGTACCGCCGTGTACCATAGTGTTGTCGCCGAGCAGCACAGTGTTAGGGCTAGGTGTGAATCTTGTAAAGTGAGGGTTTTCTAAGAAATTAGAGCAGCATGAGAATAGGGACAAAGCGCCTTCCATAAAACTCACTGTGATAAGAGTATTAGTTATATCCGAGCTTGAATGAAGGGCAGAGTAGCGTCGGTGCATGATTATCTATAAACAGGTTAGAGTCCTGTAAGGGTACATGTTTTATATCTATAAACAGGTTAGAGTCCTGTACGGATAACGTCGTTATTTTGCTAACGGTGCATGATTTCTATAAACAGGTGAAAGTCCTGTACGGATTTCATGTGTGTTTGAAATTAGGGAATTTTCCGTGTGAAAGTGCGAATTTGATTTGTAATTTATGTTCAAGTGGAACTCTTAGAACTGTCACTTCGCGGTGCGTTCAGAGGAAAACGAGTTCATAATTTTACGTGTTAGAAGGGTGGGGTAAGAGTTACTCTACTGACGATTGAAATTTATCCTTAGTGTGAATAGCGCCGACTATTCCGAAGTGTGGATACTTGAATGTATGTAAACTATCCTAAATAGTGAAACGAACAGATGAGTCCTTATTGTCATTGTTAAAGAATTAATTTACACTGAAAAGTGTCCTTAAAATGGCGCTGTGAAAAGATTTTGTGAAGGAGGGGTAAGCGCTAGGAGTGAGAAGTGAGAAACCGCAGCCGCTGTATACGTCACAGAGCCGCGCTGGGATTGGGTGACCTACGTCACAAGCTATACTCTGATTGGCTCTTGAGTCTCTGACAACCTGTAAGCTGACTGGTCCTTCAGAAAAACTCCAATTTTATTCGTTGAGCAGGAAACTGACGTAGCTCAACTGTCATTGGCTTGTTGGTGTGTTTCGCGCACGGATTGGTTGTTTTGCGGAACATCCCGGAAATATTTTACGAACGATTTTACGAATTAAATTTAACTTTTAAAAATGAGTTATCATTTTAAACATGTTGAGAAAAGGCCAACATTATTTCAGAAACTTAAAAATTTATTTTCACCCGACAAGAAAATCGAAACGCGAGGTGGTAAATTACTTCATAAGTATAAAACACCTGCAGCGTACATGGAAGGTGAATATGGATATCATACTGTTTTATGGTTTGATAGCTGGAAACGCTATACAAAGAACGACGATGTTTTAACTTGGCCTGATGATGGTTCATTTAATGTAAAAGTCTTGAGAAATTTACGAGAGAAAATGAATGCTCTTATTCCAAAACCGAGACCAACTCAATTTGAAGCTTTAGTTGAGTGGGAAGATGAGATGTATCAGTTACAAAGAGAAGCTAGTGGAATTAAAAGACCTACTAAAACTCCACCTTGGAGAAGAGAAACTCATGAAGACAGATTGCAAATGTGGAGGCAGGGAAACATGAGTGAAGGATTGTATTTAATTCAGGAAATGGTCATGGGTACTCCTGCTGGGAAATCTATAGAAAGCGAATCTGAAGATGCAGTTATGGAAGAAATATACACTACAGCTAGAAAGAATCAACCTTTGAGACCTCCTAGATCATGGTCTACTCCGGTGGTTTCTACTGAAACTTCACCGAGTGCACCTCCAATTAATGAAGCTCCTAAACTTTATCCGAATAATTGTGAAATTATTGAAACTCCAAGAAGACCAGAATTTGATAATGTTCGAAATGAAGGTAGACATTTTGCAACGACTCCAAGAGCAAGAGAAGCTCCAAAAGACTATGCAAGGGAAACAAGAAATATTGAAACAGCTGATTCTGCTGAATATTTTAAATCTAAAGAAGAATTAATTAAACGAATGACAAAAAGCATGGAAGCTGTGACAGTTCCAGTAACGATTGGTCCTGTTCAGCCTGTATTTGACCAAAGAGAATCAAACAAAACAGGGTTAACTATTCCTTTAAATGCAGAAATTCAAAAAGCTGCTGAAAAATTCTACTCAGACATATCCGAAATAAACTCTTCGAGATCGAGAATGCCAGATTTAACCTTTAATGAGGATTTATCTCCAAAAACACCAATGGGTGCTATTTCAGATGTAGGGAGTCCTGAAGTTAGGGTAACTACTCCAAAACTTGATGTGGCTAAATTAAAAGCAAATATCGAAGAATTAATAATTGGAACAATTGGTCCAGATAGTTTAAACTATTATCGAGATGATGAACTACTGTTCATTTGTAAAAGTATTCAGTGGAAAACTAAAAATAAATATGATCAATTAGAAGATCTAGCAGCCGAACTTGAAATCGATGTGAGTAAACAAAAGAATTTTGCAAAACATTACAGACTAGACTTTTCAGAAAGTGACATTGAGAGTTTGAACTCAATGGGAAGAATAGTACATATAAAAGATTTGATTGTTTACATCAAAAAGCTGGGAGAACTCAATAAATGGAGAGTAAAATGGACGAAAAAGAAGGAAGATGAAAGATTGGAAAAATTGTCAAAACAATTTCCAATGAGAGAGATTGCAGGTGGAGGATATGTTCATGTCCCTTGGTCAAGACAGGACATACTGCTATTCACAAATGATTTTCCAAAATTGAGGGAGAAACCGGTAGAGTGGTATAGACAAGTGGATAGATTTATCAAAGTGTCAAAAGTTCTGTGGATTGATTTAGATGGATTTTTCGACATTGTCGTACCATCAGATCTTTGGACAGAATGCAAAATATCAATAAGTTGGCCAAAAACAGAACCTGAACGAATCAAAGAAACAGGTGCCCCAAATCCTCTTGTAATGGATTTTTACGAAAAAGTGATCGTTTGGATGAAAAACAAAATTCCACCCAAAGAAGTTGATTGGGTTAAAATAGAAAGGTTGATCAAGAAACCTAAAGAGCAAGTCGAAGAAATCAGTAGTCAAAAGAGTCCTGGAAAGGAAGTAGGAGTTGGAAGGAAAATTGAAGTGGTGTCGAGAAAAGGAAAAAGAATAGTGAGACCAAACCAGAAATACAAGTCTCCTGAGTGGACTTATTTAGTAATTCCACCTGTTATTGACATTTATGGTAGTAGTGAAGAAGAAAACGAAATAGAGGAAATTAGTGACAATGATTGAACTACAGAAATTTTAATTTGGCAAAAGGCTGAAGAAATTTTGTTAGCTGACATAAGGTCGAAGAAAAACTGTTTAGTGGAAGAAATCTTATGTATGACATAAGGTCGAAGAAAACTTGTTTAGGGTTTTAAAAATAAAATTATTTTAAAAGGGGGGTATAAATAGTTTAGTTTAAGTCTTAGAAATTTTAAAATTAATTTTGTTTTTAATTTTGTGGCAAAACTAAAACTAACCAAAATGCCTTATGTTAAGGAGAGCACTTCAAAGTGTTCTGTTTTTAAGAGATGCTGTAAGATGACTCTGGTGTGTCTGCTCATTTTAATTCTGCTCTGGTTAGTTTTAGCTGTGATCATCCCATTAGAGATGAATAGAGAATTACACAAAGTTAACATGACAAGCAAAGCTTTAGTTAGTCAAACTAAACATAGTGCATCTGCTAAAGTTATTGATCATCAACCTAACTTTCATCAAGATAAATCTATTAGTGATTTTTCAAGTAATACATTCACAAAGCTTTTGAGTGAATATGTCAAGGTAATGGATGCAAAAGACTGCTATGTCTGCGTCAAGTTACCTGCTTCTGTTTCGGAGGGAGTGACATACAATATGCTTCCTCTCACATATGGTGTAACATGTAGTGTGTTAACTAGCTTATTTTATCAAACTGGACGCTTAGAATATTACTATTCAGATTTTGACGAGATTTTTGCGAATATAAAGATTGATGGTGCTTTAAATAAGCACAAGAAAGCAAAACAAATGAGAGAATTTTTCCTTGTTACTAACGAACTCACTTACGAGTATGCTTACAAGAATAATCTAACATGCAAATTGAGTGCTGAGGGAAAGAAATTTTTGAATATGGTTGAGGAGAGAAGAGCAATTTACAAAAGAAATGAATTAGTCAAGCAGACTAAGTCAAAATTCTGGCAAAAAGAGGATGAGAAATTAAATGGCAAAATGCTTGAAAATGTTGCAATTCACATAGATAAACCAGTTAGTGGAAAGCTTTGCATTAGAAGAGATAATACACTTTTTGATAATTATTTTGTAGGTGCAAGTAACTGTGAAGATACTTATCAGATTTTGGGAGGTTGGGGATTCAAAGGTGGAAAAGATCCAATCTTCCCTGGGATTTATTTTGTTTGTGGTGACAAAGCCTACTACAACCTTCCAGACCATTGGTATGGAACTTGTTATGTGGGAATTGTTTTTCCTAAAGTGTTTCATGTTGATAGAGATTCAGAAGGATTGTTTAAAATTCATAATTATGTAAATAGAGTCAAAAGAGAAACTTTTACAGAAGTTCTGGGAGATATTTTTCAAGCTGTAATACCTTTTGTTGGTATAACCCTAAATGCAGGAAGAATTAGAAAATTGTCCACAATTGTTGACAGATTGTCAACAGATACTGCTGATGGATTCCAATTAGTGAATGTTGAAGTAGTTGCAATCAGATCTATGGTGATTCAAGATCGCCTTGCTTTAGACATACTCCTAGCAAAGGAGGGAGGAGTCTGTGGCATTTTACATGTACAACATTGTTGCACATACATACCTGATGAAAGTAAGAATATTGAGATGTACATTAAAAACATTACACAAATGCATTCTGAGATAATTCCTTTAGAAGAAGATGATTTTACAGGGAAAATTTCAAAAAGATTCCAAGCTATTAAAAATTGGTTTCATGATATTGGTAGTTCAATTCTTGGTAAGATTTTGGCACCTTTGATTATAATAGTATTCATTTTTATTTTGACAAAAATAGGTTGTTTGTTGCATAAGAGAAAGAAGCAGTTGAAAGAAAAGAAAAGAATCTATAAACTTAGAAAAGAAGAAGAAAGGGAGATTGAATTACAGGAGTTACATAGAGAGCGTTATGCTAATTCCAAAGATTATGCAGAAACAGATTTTTAGGATTACTGATACAAATGAATTTGAATCAATTTCTCGGAAATCTAAATTACCAAAATTTTGGGTGTTGGTGTGGTGATTTGTTAATCACCAGATGAGGGAGTTGATGGAGCGAGATAGAAAATAAAATTTTGTTTAAACTCGCAAAGTCACATTTCCATAACATGAATAATAATATTAATGATTTGTGATGTATTGTATTAATACAACCTAGATTAAATTTTACACATGGGGGGACTAACTTGTGTGCTCATAAACGTGCATAAATGTTGCATCTTTTGTTCGTACAAAATAATAAAATAATTTGTCGTTTTCGTTTTTGTCATTACTAACTGCAGCAAACTTAAAGAAGCATGTGCTTATTTTGCTTTTCCTTGTTTATGTGATGTTATTTCTACTATTTTAGGTGCACATAAGTCTCATGGATTAATGAAGACTGGTAGATATAAACGCTGCTTTATTTGTTTGCATTTGCTAGGTAACATTAGACTAATCGGGAGGGTTAATTAATTAGTAAACCTAGGGTGGATACAGAACCAACATTATTTCTTACATTAATACTTTTCTTGTTTTTGTTTATTACTAGAAAGCATAAGTTGCCTGCTTTTGGGCCTAGTTTGCTCGAGTTTACTAAAGCTGAATTTTACTTCTGTACAAGTCACGAGAAGCCCATTCTGAAAAAAGTGTTCGTCAAAGCTGCATTCACAAAGCAAAAACTGATGTGTTGTCATCATTCTGTCGGACGTGGCCAAGGTCGAATATGTGATAAAGGACAATTTTGTCAGCTCTAACTTGGCACCCGCGGAAACGAAATGAACACTGTGAGAATATTGATTTACAATTGTTGCAAACCAAGGAAGCTCCTGGTTGCATTCGGAAAAGGACAATGGTCTTTAAGAAACGTGACCTAATGGAACTTTTGAAAATTGGGTGACATGTCACTTGTCACTCTCAGCCAATGGGACTTCGAGGATCTTTGAAAACTTTCCTTCACTTAGTTTAGTTAGCATAGAAAGGTATAAAAAGTCATGCCCTTAGGGATGGGCTGAATGCTGCTTTCTGACTTTCCGATGAGGGTGAAGTGCTGCTGGACTTTGCGTGGAGCACGTAAGAATCCTCAAAGAACTTTACTTTATTTTCCATTTATTTAGCTTAGCTAGGGACTTAGGCTTTAGAAATGCTAAACTGCTAAATTCTTACTTAAACTTTGAATTTCTTATTAAATTGTATTTTTCTCATGAAGCTTTACAAACATGCTTACTTTAATGCTAATAAAATTACAATAATAAATTTACATTTTGAAATACCATAATTTAGTAAATAAAATCTTACTTTTGACAAACAAGCTGGTCTTGGTTATTCAGAAGTGTAGGTTACTAATAACTAGATCACATCACCAATGGTGGTCGCTTAAATAGTTAGGATTTATTCTAATAATAATATTCCTTCCGCAGATGTATATAATTGTATATATTTTGTAAATAAGGTGTACAATGGTTTAATTTGACCACCTGATTCAGTAGGCCCAAATATGTCATATTTATAAATGGGTCCATAAGTTAGTATAGAATTTGTTTATAGGTTATGAAGTTGGGTAGCGTTGTTTATGATATATTTTCTATAGGCCGCTGGATCACACTCCAGTCACATTGAGCCTTCGGAGCTGAAGCATGCAAGGATGGTGTGGGTTAGTAACCATAGACTGCTTTTTTTCTGAAACTTATTTCTGTGTTTATCTGGGTAAATGCTCCTCAGTGGAAGATGCTGTAAGGATTTCACGTTTGTGGGATGGGCATAGTTACACTTTGCAAAAGAGACTCTTTAGATTTGCCATTTACATGTTGTGGTCTGTGACTATTCCAGTAGGAGTGTTTGTAATTACACTGCCAGCAGGCTCCTTTCTTCCCGTCATTACCGGGGCAGGGCTCTGCGTGGAGCCCTAGTGCTAAGTACAGGGGACCTCTTCTAGGGCTCATTCAACCCACTTAATGGCTTCTTTTCAGCAGGCCTGCCTCACTGCGAGCTGCATTATTGAAAGTTCCAGTGTTATGCCTCAGAGAGGCTGTCCCAGCTCTCCACCAATAGACATGGACATTGTACTTAGGTCCCTGAGTCTCGCGCCAGCACAGCTGTGTGAGCCGCAGCATCAATGCATGCCAACTCTCTTATCTAGAGGGAACCTTCCATTTTTAACTCACAAAGGTTTTGATTCCATCTGTATTTTACATTCTACGTTCTCTCACTTAAAAATATCAATACTTCTAATTAAAGTTAACCGGTAAAGGGTATTCCCTCAAATTTTTCTTTTTTTTTTCAAACTCTCCCTCGTTTGTGATTCCAAATGGTGAACACTAGGCAGTCCACCAGAAACTGCAGTACAGTATATTTTCAGAGATCTTACTGGTGTACTCAAATACAAGTTCGGGTTAAAGACACATAGGTACGAAGATTCCT
This sequence comes from Lissotriton helveticus, assembly GCF_964261635.1. NCBI lineage: Eukaryota > Metazoa > Chordata > Amphibia > Caudata > Salamandridae > Lissotriton > Lissotriton helveticus. The sequence continues at coordinate 1,797,599,645 of NC_136067.1, read as the reverse complement.
TTTTAAGGAGAGACGTTCCATTTTAACACTTTAGTAGGTACATATTTAGTCGTTCAAACAAATTTTAAGAAACTCTGTTTTAGTGGGACGACTTGCAGTAGAAAATGTTTACAGTCACATACCACTGAGGGCCACACAATTACACACCACATAATTACACTGCACTCAATGCAACATACACTCCAAATACCACTCAGTGCCACATGATTAAACGCCACATAATTACACTGCACTCAATGCAACATACACTCCAAATACCACTCAGTGCCACATAATTACACGCCACATAATTACACTGCACTCAATGCAACATACACTCCAAATACCACTCAGTGTCACATAATTACACTGCACTCAATGCAACATACACTCCAAATATCACTCAGTGCCACATAATTAAACGCCACATAATTACACTGCACTCAATGCAATATACACTCCAAATGCCTCTCAGTGCCACATAATTACATGCCACATAATTACACTGCACTCAATGCAACATACACTCCAAATACCACTCAGTGCCACATAATTATATGCCACATATTTACACTGCGCACAACGTAACATACACTCCAAATACCACACAGTGCCACATAATTACACGCCACATGATTACTCTATCTATCTATCGACCTCACTCTATCTATCTATCGCCCTCACTATCGCCCATCACTCTATCTATCGCCCTTCACTCTATCAATCTATCGCCCTCACTCTATCTATCTATCACCCTCACTCTATCAATCTATCAATCGCCCCTCACTCTATCAATCTATCTATCGCCCCTCACTCTATCAATCTATCTATCGCCCTCACTCTATCCATCGGCATCACTCTATCTATCTATCTATCTATCTATCGCCCTCACTCTATCTATCACCCTCACTCTGTCTATCACCCTCACTCTATCTATTGCCCTCACTCTGTCTATCGCCCTCACTCTATCTATCCCCCTCTATCTATCTCCCTCACTCTATTTATCTATTGCCCTCACTCTATCGCCCCTCACTCTATCTATCTATCTATCTATCTACCTATCTATCTATCTATCTATCTATCTATTGCCCTCACTCTATCTATCGCACTCACTCTATCTATTGCCCTCACTCTATCTATCTAGCACACTCACGCTATCTATCACACTCACTCGCTCTATCTATTGCCCTCACTCTATCTATTGCCCTCACTCTATCTATCTAGCGCACTCTATCTATCGCACTCACTCTATCTATCTAGCGCACTCACTCTATCTATCTAGTGCACTCACTCTATCTATCTAGCACATCACCACAGCATCACTCAGAACCACCACAGCATCACTCAGGGGCACCACAACATCACTATGCGCTACCACAGCATCACTGAACGCCACAGCATTACGTGTCGCCATCACAACATCACTCAGCGCCACCACATTATCAATCTGTGCAACCATTCAACAACAACTGGTTCAAATATGTTCTATCAATGTTTCAAGCTTTATTACAAATGTAACTAAAAGATGTTAATATTTCACTTCTGTTCTTGGATTTTCGTCACAATAAAATACACTGAACATAATCTTCACAAAAGTTATTTACAAAACTTTAAGCTATTGCCATTATAAATTACAATAACTTTTATTTAAGTATTAATTAATAAAAACAATTAAAAGCCATTGTTATTTGTAATATCAATACATCTAAGTCACATAAATACAACACATATTGCATTACAAATGCTATAGGTGTCACATTTGCGAAAGTGATAACTATTGGCATTGTAAATGTCAAAGATATTCATTTCGCTATTTTCAAAACCAACACATAAATAAAAAATGTTTCATTTACAATACCAATAGCTCAAACTTTCCTAATGCGAGACCTATTGCATTGCAAATGCTTGTTTAATAATGGCTTTTGCTGGCAGCGCATGCACGCTGTAGGCGAAATCTAGAAAGAGGTGCAAGAGATCATAAAACAGCCTGCCAAACACTGAAAAAAACAGCCCATACTGCGGCATGCTGGATCAGCCCTTCCAGCACTGCAAGATTGCCCTTTAGGCAAGTGCGACCCTGTCTCACAGACCAAAGTCTCTTTTGACCACAAACTACCTCTCGTCTGCACGAATAGAAGTGCGTTATTGGCCATTCTGCCCCAGCATTCTGCGCGAATGGTTGACTGTCAAGATGATCATTTTCCCCCACATCTTCAGAGACAATTGTCCATTCTGACCCATCATCTGCTGGGAAAAAAAGTGCAAGTAGGCCATAACCTGCCCCCACAGCTGCTGGGACAGTAGTGCACTGGGGAGAGAGAGGAAGTGCCCTTATGTCCAGAGCTGCCACTGTGGAAATGAGGAACCAGGTTCGAGTTTCGCCATCAGCTCAACTTCCTGTGATTCTGGGCAAATCACTTATTCTTGCCGATTTAAAAAAAAAATGAATGTGTCCTTGTGTAATGTAACTGGTGCTAATGTAAACGGCTCCAATACCTGAGGAACAATTTTACCATGTATGAAAAAAAATGCATTATGGGTTTACTCTGTTCCAGATCTGCGTGTCAGAGTCTGTCTCCGTTATAATGAAATTCTTCAGCTGCTCGCTCCCACCCAGCGTGTTTAATTTGGATTCCTGCGCGTTTCCCTAACAGCTACTTTTAGAAATAAGAATCTCTTGAGAAAGAGTACATATTATTATCCACTATATTTCTGTTTGTTTTTGCAGAGAAAGGGGCACAGCGGAGGTTTTCAAAACCGAGTGGCTGCATTTTCGAGGCCCAGCTAATCTTGCACGCTCCTCTGAGGCAACAGGCTTCCAAAGACATTTTAAACACTGTGGTGAGTTTGAATTGGACCAGAGCTAAGTCCTGTGCAAAAAGACCTGTGGGAAGCAATCTTCTCAGGCCAGTAAAACGACGAAAAGCTTCACTTATTAATCTTTGATGAAAACCAGGCTCCCGTTGTCGCAGTAAAAAAAAAAAAGATAGGCTTTTCTGTTCCATGCTTGGCTCAGATCGACAAAAAAAGAATGCGGCCGGGTGCAGAGTTTCCGGCTGTGTCTTTCTGTGAGTTCAGGGACGCCGGCCCGCGCATACTGGGAGTTATGTAATGCGCTTCTAGCAGGAATCTGAGTTCAAACGCGGCTCATGGAGGCTCACGCAGCGCGCGCTGTCGTAATTGTTTCTGATAATGGAAAGGCTGTGCCGGCTCATTTCAGCTGCCTCGTTCTTCTGCATTCACCTCCTTGCATCTACTCCTCAAAGTGAGTCACTTGGGTCTGCAGGAACACCTGCCCCACAAACATTCTTGCAGACTACCACTAGAAACACTTGCACATAATTTGTTTTCTTTGCTTATACATTATATAATATAACTTCATTAGGTTGAAGGAAGCAAAGTCCTGCAACACTTTTTCTCAAAGTTTGACCATTTACGCTAATAAATTATTCTCTCAACCATCTTCTACAATGGTTTTGAACCTCTAAAACCTGAATGATGGTTTACCAAGCTGCCAGTGGCATCAGAAGTATCGTCAAGTACCCTTTGACCCCACAATGACATGGCTCATATGGACTCTTGTTTCATCCTTTGACTTTCAACAACCTTCTAGTTGCCCCTACGGGACTAAAAGAAAGGCAAGGAGTCGAAACTACTATAAGTAATACATAAAAAGAAACGTTTCTTAAACTTACATTCACTTACAGTTCTTGTAGCTGCCTTCATGAAAAACAAGCATTGGAAATGCAATAGGTCTCGCATTAGAAAAGTTGGATCTATTGGTTTTGTAAATGACAATTTTATTTTTATGTGTTGGTCTTGAAAATAGCAAAATGAATAGCTTTGTCATTAACAATGCCAATACTTTTAACTTTTGCAAATGTGACACCTATAGCATTTGTAATGCAACATGTTTTGTATGTACGTGACTTAGACTTATGTTCAGTGTATTTTATTGTGTCGATAATCCAAGAACAGAGGTGAAATATTAACATTTTTGTGACAATTGTAATAAAGCTTGAAACATTGAGAGAACATATTTGAACCAGTTGTTGCTGAATAGTTGCACAGAGTGATGCTGTGAGTGGCGATAGATAGATAGATAGATAGATAGATAGATAGAGTGAGTGGCGATAGATAGATAGATAGATAGATAGATAGATAGATAGATAGATAGATAGATAGATAGATAGATAGATAGATAGAGTGAGTGGAGATAGATAGATAGATAGATAGAGTGAGTGGCGATAGATAGATAGATAGATAGATAGAGTGAGTGGCGATAGATAGATAGATAGATAGATAGATAGATAGATAGATAGATAGATAGATAGATAGATAGATAGAGTGAGTGGCGATAGATAGATAGATAGATAGATAGATAGATAGATAGATAGATAGATAGATAGATAGAGTGAGTGGCGATAGATAGATAGATAGATAGAGTGAGTGGCGATAGATAGATAGATAGATAGAGTGAGTGGAGATAGATAGATAGATAGATAGATAGAGTGAGTGGAGATAGATAGATAGATAGATAGATAGATAGATAGATAGAGTGAGTGGCGATAGATAGATAGATAGATAGATAGAGTGAGTGGCGATAGATAGATAGATAGATAGATAGATAGATAGATAGATAGATAGATAGATAGATAGATAGATAGAGTGAGTGAAGATAGATAGATAGAGTGAGTGAAGATAGATAGATAGATAGATAGATAGAGTGAGTGGAGATAGATAGATAGATAGATAGATAGATAGATAGATAGATAGATAGATAGATAGATAGATAGATAGAGTGAGTGGCGATAGATAGATAGATAGATAGATAGGTAGATAGATAGATAGATAGAGTGAGTGGAGATAGATAGATAGAGTGAGTGGAGATAGATAGATAGATAGATAGAGTGAGTGGCGATAGATAGATAGATTGATAGAGTGAGTGGCGATAGATAGATAGATAGATAGATAGATAGATAGATAGATAGATAGATAGATAGATAGTGAGTGGCGATAGATAGATAGATAGATAGATAGATAGATAGATAGATAGAGTGAGTGAAGATAGATAGATAGAGTGAGTGAAGATAGATAGATAGATAGATAGATAGAGTGAGTGGAGATAGATAGATAGATAGATAGAGTGAGTGGAGATAGATAGATAGATAGATAGAGTGAGTGGCAATAGATAGATAGATAGATAGATAGATAGATAGATAGATAGATAGATAGATAGATAGATAGATAGATAGATAGAGTGAGTGGCGATAGATAGATAGAGTGAGTGGTGATAGATAGATAGATAGATAGATAGATAGATAGATAGATAGATAGATAGATAGAGTGAGTGGAGATAGATAGATAGAGAGAGTGAGTGGCGATAGATAGATAGATAGAGTGAGTGGCGATAGATAGATAGATAGATAGATAGATAGATAGATAGATAGATAGATAGATAGATAGATAGATAGATAGATAGAGTGAGTGGCGATAGATAGATAGATAGATAGAGTGAGTGGCGATAGATAGATAGATAGATAGATAGATAGATAGATAGATAGATAGATAGATAGATAGATAGATAGAGTGGCGATAGATAGATAGATAGAGTGAGTGGAGATAGATAGATAGAGTGAGTGGCGATAGATAGATAGATAGATAGAGTGAGTGGCGATAGATAGATAGATAGATAGATAGATAGATAGATAGATAGATAGATAGATAGATAGATAGATAGATAGATAGAGTGAGTGGCGATAGATAGATAGATAGATAGAGTGAGTGAAGATAGATAGATAGATAGAGTGAGTGGAGATAGATAGATAGATAGAGTGAGTGGCGATAGATAGATAGATAGAGTGAGTGGCGATAGATAGATAGATAGATAGATAGAGTGAGTGGCGATAGATAGATAGATAGATAGATAGATAGATAGATAGATAGATAGATAGAGTGAGTGGCGATAGATAGATAGATAGATAGATAGATAGATAGATAGATAGATAGATAGATAGATAGATAGAGTGAGTGGCGATAGATAGATAGATAGATAGATAGAGTGAGTGGAGATAGATAGATAGATAGATAGAGTGAGTGGCGATAGATAGATAGATAGATAGAGTGAGTGGAGATAGATAGATAGATAGATAGATAGATAGATAGATAGAGTGAGTGGCGATAGATAGATAGATAGATAGATAGATAGATAGATAGATAGATAGAGTGAGTGGCGATAGATAGATAGATAGATAGATAGATAGATAGATAGATAGAGTGAGTGAAGATAGATAGATAGAGTGAGTGAAGATAGATAGATAGATAGATAGAGTGAGTGGAGATAGATAGATAGATAGATAGAGTGAGTGGAGATAGATAGATAGATAGATAGATAGATAGATAGATAGATAGATAGATAGATAGAGTGAGTGGCGATAGATAGATAGAGTGAGTGGCGATAGATAGATAGATAGATAGATAGATAGATAGATAGATAGATAGATAGATAGATAAGAGTGAGTGGCGATAGATAGATAGATAGATAGATAGATAGATAGATAGATAGATAGAGTGAGTGGAGATAGATAGATAGATAGATAGAGTGAGTGGAGATAGATAGATAGATAGATAGAGTGAGTGGCGATAGATAGATAGATAGATAGATAGAGTGAGTGGCGATAGATAGATAGATAGATAGAGTGAGTGGCGATAGATAGATAGATAGATAGAGTGAGTGGCGATAGATAGATAGATAGATAGATAGATAGAATGAGTGGCGATAGATAGATAGATAGATAGATAGATAGATAGATAGATAGATAGATAGATAGTGAGTGGCGATAGATAGATAGATAGATAGATAGATAGATAGATAGATAGATAGATAGATAGATAGATAGAGTGGTGATAGATAGATAGAGTGAGTGGAGATAGATAGATAGAGTGAGTGGCGATAGATAGATAGATAGATAGAGTGAGTGGCGATAGATAGATAGATAGATAGATAGATAGATAGATAGATAGATAGATAGATAGATAGATAGAGTGAGTGGCGATAGATAGATAGATAGAGTGAGTGAAGATAGATAGATAG